>NW_026138124.1:4605000-5848750 GCF_025592945.1 Manacus candei | reverse complement strand
CCATGAGAATACAAATGGTTCCAATTCATTCCTTTGCATAGAATATAAGCATCAGACAGGTAATATATGTGGTCTCAACCAAATGCAAGCACCTAACAGGCTCCATCTGCCCAAGCAAACAATCCAAGCATATTTGGGATGAGGGATATAGGACTGGCAGGTATTTATCACCTAACTATCAGGAGATTTGATCATCAGATAAGCAAGAAGATTGCTAAAAAGCACCTGCCTCACAGCACAGGAATTTAGAAGCTCATCCTCTGGAAGCTGCCCAGATTCTTAACCTGCTGCATTTGATTTTCATGCCTGTTTTACCACTCTTTGAGAGACAGACAGCTCCCAGTCACTTGACATTTGCACTGGGAAGCCCGAGCAAACAGCCAAAGCCGGGGAAGGGCGTCTCTGCTGCATGTGCTAACAAAGGAATGGACAAACATGCCAAGCCAGAAGCCCTGGAAGCACGTTGGGTGAGGCTGGAGCTCGTCCTGGATCCAGAGAGAGAGGCTGGAACAGTTTCCAGTGAGGCTCATTACCATGGGGAGCAGCTGCTCAGGCACAGGTTGGTTAAGACACCGCCGGTGCTGGAGGGGTGGCTCTGGAGGAAAAGGTAACAGAGGGAAAACTGGAAACTTGGCCTTCCACAGCATCTCAGTCCCTTCTGAAGGGGTGACAGCCCTGTTTGAAGGGGTGATCCACACACACAGTTACCCTCCTTCCAAACCAGCAGCTTGATTAGACAGAGCTGGAGAGCACGGGGTTTGTATTACAGAGCAGAGACCTCTCACAGCTCTGTTAAAAATGCAGTCTGACCTCTGTTCTGAAGCCCTTTAGGGGAATCTTTGTCCCAGAGCTTGGGAAAAAGGTAGAGCCATAAATTAAAATTGCATTAGTAATTCCTTTGGTGGTCTGCAGAGCAGGGAGGAGAGCAGAGGGGAATTTTTGTTGCACTTGTAAAAAGTTATACCCCAAAATTACATGCAGAGCTTTAGCATGGAAACACAGATCCACTAAAAAAATATTGTTTAAGCACTGTATTGCTCAATAGAGAGGAAATGGCATTACTGAAAGACCTGCTACATTAATTGCCATTTCTAGCACTCTTGGAATACTCTTTCTTTGTGATATCTACATAAAAGCATAAACCCCTCATTCTTTCTGAAATAATTCTTTCTATGCAGTTTCATATACATGAAATGCACAAAATTTGGACACTTTTACTTGTAGCTGCACTATTTCCAGGTGATTTCTTGTTAGTGCTTAGAGAGCTCTGATCTACTTTTAGCTAAAAATCAAGTTATATTCCACACATTGGTTTTATACTGGAAGGGTAGTCTGAAATTAATCCATAGACATACTATTCTACTGCTTTTGCACTGTATTTCCTGTTTTAATGCTAGATTTTTTTGATGGAAGGTGGCAATCATTTAAACATTAAGAACAGTCATCTTGGGGACACAGTTGTCAGATTTAAGGATCAGAAATTATATAGGCAGCTGTAAAAGGATAGGAAGTGAATAGATCAATATTATGAGGTCCAGTAATTCTGCAAAGTACTAAAGTGAAGTGGGAGAACTGTTTGCAAGAACAACTTGATGATTTAAGTTATGCAGCAACTCCAGGGGCAGGTGAGGAAGCAGGTAGCAACCTCTGTAGCAGGATTTTCTGAAGGGGTTAAGGACATCTTGATGAAAAAGGTTTTGCCCTGAAGCAAGGGCAGGCTAAGGAGGACTTGCAGTACTATCCCATTCCGGGCTGGGAAACAAAAATCCTTGACAGAACTTGGCAGCCACTTCATGTGCAGGAGGGTCACCAGGGGAGCATTTGTAGGGAAGAGATCCCTGATGTTACACAACCCTGTCAGCTCCCTCCAGATCTCTGTGTACATGCAGGAAGGGAGCAAACCATCACTGAATTAATCTCCCATCACACAGTTAACATGGTTATGGGCAAAGCCCTGAGTGTGCAGTAACATCCTGCCTGATGGTACCAGTCCTAGGAGAATCTGGCATGGTTTGGAAGCATTTGGGCTGGTTGGTGCTCACTCTGCATGCAGAGCAGGAGGAGCATCCCCATCCCATCAACTACAACACCAGTTCCCCATAAGGATGTGGATATTTGAAAGCAAGCCCAGGATGCAGCAACCTTGCCAGTTTGCAGATCTACTCAGAATTCAAATTAATTCAGGAGGAGGTACACAGTTCACACAGAAATGCAGCGAGGCAGAGGAGACCAAAGCTCAGCTCAAAAAGGGGGGTAGGACAAAGCTGAGTGTCCTGTTCCACTCTGGATTCCAACCAGATACATGAGAGTGTCATTTGTTGTGTGGGAAGAGTGATCCAAACCATGTCATCATTCATCCCATCCGACTCTGAGCTCGCAGTACAGCTGAGTTAAATTCTTAATCTGACTTTATGCATCTCACTTGGATTTCAAAATTGAGCCACTGACCCATTCCAGATGGGTCCAAAGGGCAGTTACTTGGTTTAGTGGTTTTTCTAGGACACAGACTTTTACGGCTGCAGCATGAAAGTTTACAGCCTCTAATATTTCAGTGGTTCCCTGAACATGACAGAGCAATTCCCCCTCACTATGCAAGTCCAAACCAACAATCCAGATTTCTCTTCCAGTCCCACTTGAAGATAAACTCAGCTAGACACACCCTTTTACCTGCCTTTGGAAGGCAACTTTCTATCAGCAAAAAAAAAAAAAAAAAAGCTAGTAAGATTATTTGATGAATAAAAAAACAACTGCTTTTGGTTCATTTTCTTGGTCCTATTATTTCCCAAACCTTTTCAAACAAGTCTCTGTTGACATACTATAGCAGGGTCTATTAAACCACAGATGCTGTTATGACTCCAAACAAAGTTTCAGCTCAGAGCATTTGTAAAGGAGAAGGAAATGTCCCAGCCTGGTTCATCTGTAATGGAGAGTACACTGGGAGGTAGAGATCACTCCAAACAACACACTCCTAGAGAGAGAGACATCCTGGTTATCCCAGTGAAGTCCAAAGGCAGGATCATTCCCCTCATGTGTTTAGACACACTGCCTTTCAGTGCTCAAGAGCCTTGGGGACATGTGAAATTCCAGCTGGAAGGCTCTGATTTCAAAGGTTTGGCAGTGACTTGGTGTGTTTCTCAGCAGTGCTGTTGGCCCCAGCCAGATTTAAGGTAGCATTAGCAATTCAAAGCATCTCAAGGCAAGGACATAATCCTTACAGGGAGTGGAAAGCTTCCTTTCCTGTATTTCCTAGCAGCAAAAGGGTATCCTCAATTAGCAAAACCAACACAAAGTGTGGGAAGTTCCCATAAGAGAGAAGTTACCCTGCTGGTTTCAGACCTCAGCTGAGAGTTTCCAACACCAGGTAACCTCAGCTCCTGCACTTCCTACAGAGTGAACACAGCAACTCCACCTGAGCTGGCTGACAGCAATAACTCTCCTCACACTTTGCATAATGAGGTCCCATCTATAGCCCCAGAAGTTGTTTAACCCTCAACAGTGACTTATTCCAGGCTATCAGCCAAGGGAATGCCTAAGTAGGATGTATGCAGCTATGATCTTCACAGCCTGGTATTCATCTTGTCTCAGAAATTGTTTAGGGCAGAGAGGTTAAGAAGAATAGAGTGCAGGCTTAAAAAAGATTTGTTTCTAAGAGACACTTCACTAGATTCATTCAATTTAGTGAAGAAACTAAGGTTAGGAGAATGCCTTTTAGGAACTGTTGTCTCATGGCAATTTAATACATAGGTTTTCAAAAGAAGACAGCAGTTAAGAAAAGTTGCAGTTCAGCCAGATAAGAAGCTCTCTCATTAGTATGGATTAGAACTAAACACCTTAGAATAGCTGTCAGCCTCTTTACAAGGCACATCCTATAACCCTTCCTTTCAGACTCTACAAGCCAAGCTACCCAGAGCTTTTAAGGGGTCCTGTCATATCACAGACTTACTAACTAGTCTAAAAATATCCCTGAAGGAGAAAAAGATTCTGATCCAGATAAGGCAATTAGACCTGGTCTAAAGAAAATTCACCCACCAGACAGGCATTGTTCTGCAGCAGTGCTATTCAGCATCTCCTATCACAGGGGGAGTCTCCTGAAAACAGGGAGTAAAGCTCCCAGCTCTGAGCCTGCCCACAGCCACACACCTCCCTCTCCAGGCAAAGAACGGGCAGAGCTGCTGCTTGGGGTGTTTGTAAGAGCAGGAGGCAGCTCAGTTGGGTTTCGCCTGCAGCAGGGGGGTGTTTCCAGCACTGCAGGCATCTGCTCAGACACTCACCGTGACCTGGGGTGTGCAGGTAAGGGTGTGACTGCACACAGAGTGGCCTTCCCCCAACAGCAGGTGCTAACCAAGATAGAAGAGCTTTTTTAAGGGTTGTTTTAAATGTATGTGCTTCAATGTGCTGATGTTTTCACTCACTCATGTGCATTTCAATGGAATAATGAAGGGGGGTGGGAACTGGGAGGCAGGAAGGAATGGGAGGAGAAGACAGGGACAGGCCAAGGCTGGGACCTCAACTGAGGACTGAGGGACCTCAACTGCCTGGAGAATGGGTCCAGCAGGAGCCTCATGTGTTCAGCAAAGCCCCTCTGCCTGGGACAGCTGCACTGCAGGCACAAGGGCAGGCTGGGCCCTGGGAAGGACCCGGTGGTGCTCACAGCAGCAAAGTGAAAGTGTAGTTATTTGGCTGGAGCCAACTGGCAGCTGCTCAGTTCACCTGCAGTCATTTGCAAAACCCCTCAGAAAGAAAAAGGAGCCGCATTTCCCTGCAAGGGAAGGGATAGGATATCCCAGGAGCAATAACCCGGCATCCCCCAAGGTGCTCTGAGGACTCACAGCCCCAAACAGCCCCAAAAGCAGCATTTGCAGATAGGTCAGAGGGTTTGCATTTGCTTTGGGCTTTGTTTTTATCCCATTTCCCAAGCCCCCAGGGTGCTGCAAGTGAGACAGAGGCGTTGTGACAATCCATCCACCCTCCAGAGAGGGGAAGGCAGCACTTTGCAATCATTAGGACTCACACAGGAACCCAAACCCCTGCTTCCAGCACTGGCATCCAGGGGCAGGGTCTTTGGAGCAGAAGCAGCAGCAAACAGCCCATCCCTGGAGAGTTATTCCCTGCATAAATAGCTGCATAAACAGCTCTGCAGTGGCAGTCACAGTCTGGCTCTGAAGACTTTTATGTCCCCAGTTTCTAATGAGGACCAGTTTAATTTTTTTTTAAACCTCCTGTCTCCCTAATAAAAGTCATCTCCAATGTGGAATTGGCTCTGAGAATTGCAGTTCCCTGATCATAAGTGCTTTCAAGTGCTGTGGCATGGTGATCAACGTGAAGGTTGGATTAAGGTTTAGACTGCAGCTTTTGGGAATCATACAAGTCACTAATTACACATAGAGCCCTCAGCACAGCAATGTGTAACGCTGCTCACTATTTTAGGGAAGATTCAAAGAGAAATTACACAGTTTAGCACTAAAGTAAGAAAGTTCCTCCAACACTAAAAAGCAGAATTTCCCTCCAAGCAGAGGTTTGTCTGTGCCTCCTGAGCAAGTGACATCTGAGGCTCTGTCAGAGCCCAGAGACAACAACTCCTGCACGTGCTGAAGAGCAGAGGCCAAGAGCTGGGGGCTCCAGAAGTCACCTTGTAACTGAATTTCCATTTGCCTTCCAAAACATGGTCTTGGCTGTGGAAAGCCTCAGAAGTGCTGATACTTCATTTAGCCAAAGAGATCCCGCTGCCTCCTGGGGCAGGACAAAACAGAGGGACTGTTATTACTGCTCCTGAGGTATGAGGGGGAGATTAGATCTGCAATCAGGCAGATCCCAGCCCCACTGCAGGCAGCAGGGCACACCTCTGTTGGATTGGTTTAGGAGTTTCTGTCATTTCCCTGGCTTTGCTTTGAATGTCTGACACCCAGACCAGCTGTCAAGTGCAGATTGAACAGATGTGGCTCGAAAGAGCATGGGAAGGTGCACAGCAGCCTGGGACTGCTCTGTGCTAGAGCAGAGAACCCCAGGCACAGACAGAAGTTAAAAACTGCCTCAGCCCTGTCTGCTCTCCATTTGCACCCAACTGCCACTCAGTGTAACGGAGAAACAGAGAGGAGAAATTGGGAATTTGAAGCCTGCAAGATTCCTGGCCGTTAAGACAATAAGCAGTGCTTTTAACCCAACCAACAGGGATGATCAAAGGTAGGCACCAATTAATTGTACCATTTTTTTCCTGGTGATGAGTGTTACTTTGCAGAACTAGCCAGAAGTGTTACAATTAAAAGTTGTTTGCATTCAAAAATAGCCTTTTTATCAGAAGCTGTAAAGACTTTCCAAAATAAAAAAAAAAAAATACAGAGGTGTTTAAATTTTTATAACCTCTCTTGAAAATGTTAGTGGTTGTCTGAAATTAATTTTAGGTGCCTCAAAGAATGATATCACAACGATTTCTTGGCTTTAGCAACAGGTCAATTAAAAAAATAATTCAGCCATGGTTTCAGTTTCATTCTAAAGAATTCAAAGCTAAAATTTTCAATTAAAATTTGGAAAAAAATCTCCTTCCGGCACGCAGAAATGACACATGAATTTGGGAAATGCTCTGAAACAATTCCTCCAAAAAAAAAAAAGTCTGTCAGGTTTTTGTTTCGGATTTCCTTTGTTTTCCAAAATTAGGTGTCATCTTTCAATCAGCACCACCACAGAGGGTGAGATTTGTGTTCACTGTACTTGCATGTGTAATGATGCCGGTATAATTCGCAGCAGATGTACATTTGGGGAGAAATTATTTTCCTCAGAATCTATTTGTGTGGGAGGATGAAGTGTGGTTATAATGAAGGTGCTGTGGGAGCTGAATGACTTTGCATCTCAAGTACAGGTGCACTTGGGTGTAACTTAAACATAGTTTGCCATCTCTCTAAATGGAGCATTTATAGCCAATTACACTTGTCATTCACCTTGCAAACACCTCTATCTAATTTAACAGCATATGCAGCAGGCAGAAAAATAAAGGATATTCTATTAGGTGACAGCAGAACAGAGGTGTAGGTATCTGCATGTGTATATATTGCACATTTGGCAGATTTCTCATCCGAAATAGAACTCAGATGTGGCCTCCAATGCCCTTATTCTCCCTGCATCACAAGCCTCCTGTCAAATGTAATTTCCTCCAGGAAGACATGTATCTAACTGAGACTTTCCAAAACCTGTCCAAGTGATTTGGACACTCACTTCTCATTAGTATTAACAGCAAATGGGCAGGAGCCTCTCCTTAATGCCTTTGGAAATCTCTGACACGGATTTTTTTGTGGTTTTTGGTTTTGTTTTTTTTTTTTTTGTGGCTGTTAAACGACTGTTTAAGCAACCTACACTAGAAATGACAAATTTACTTCCCTGTCCTCAGATATTCATAATGTCCATGTACCAAATATCAAGATTTTCCCTCAAAACGACAGCTGAGACGCAGTAAGAGGGAGGGGAGAGACAGACTTTTGCTGTGTTTGGATTAAAGGACAAAGTTCACATTCCAAAACTGTCTCCTCCACAGAGGGCTGTATAGACCAATTTTAGGATGATACCACAGTCACTGTCATCTTTGTGTCACTGCCCTAGGCAGGGATGTCACTGCAATGGGAACAGGGCTGCAGAGGACTCACAGGGCTGCAGTGTCACAGGCACTGAGTCACTGCCTGGACAATGCCAGCACTGAGGGCAGGGAAGGGGATCCTCGCTGGGAACACCTGGCTGGGCACCCTCAGGGGGGAACAGCTCTTCTGACAGCCAAATATTCAGTGTCACACCTTGGATCACACCCAGCCCCACTCGCTGGTCCAGGAAACACCCATCCTGTCCCTAAGAGGAACATGTGAACTGAAGACCAGCAAATTCTGACACACCAACCTGAGAGCCAGAAAGAGGCTTGGAAGAGATTTCGTTCCTGTTCTATCCAGCTCCCACTTTTCACACCCTCAGAAGGCAGAAGAAAGCCTTGCAAGCCACTTCTCCAACCAAAGCACCACGAACCCCTTCAGACTGAACCACGGAGCTGGGAGTAGCTTTTCTTTTCAAAGCCTTCCATAACAAACATTTCTGTTTGTGTTACCAACAAACAGAAATGCAAATAAGTGAGTAATATTGAGCCTTATAAATCCATTACATGGCTTCTTGATCTGTTATTTAACTGACATCCCTTCCCTTTTTTTTGAAATGTATTTCACGTGTATATGTCTGTTTTCTTTTCCATTTCTCTTATCACTTGTATTTTAATAAACCACATGTCCAGATTCAGTATCTTCTTTAGCAGCCGGAGAAGGAGATATATTTGTTCATTGGAGTTATTAAAATTCTAAATATCTCACTCCTTTTATTTGATTTTAGTGAGATTCCAGACATTTTCTCAATACCAAGAAGATTGGATTCACTGGAATAAAACTCTGACAGAAGTCTCGCATCGAAACTTTAATTTTAGCTCAAACCCCGTTAATTTAAGACTTCCCCGGAAGATGTGGGCAAGATGAACCTTTTTTAATGAACTGTTTTCAACCCTAGTTTAAGATGAAACTAAAATTGTTTTCTTTGCTTCTTAACACTGAGGGGAAAAAAAACACATAGACGAAACCTGAGACGATTATTTTGCTTTCACATATATTTTACCTCCTGACAGAACTCTTGGTGGCCACTTGGCTTAAGCAAGGACAGTCTTAAACCTTTAAATCTGACATTTTGGGTATTATCTTCCCAGTATGAGTGGAATAAACTCCTTAAAACAGAGTTCTGCTTTCGTGGGGGCCTCTCAACTAGTCTGTCATTGCTGATTTTTACACAGAGAGCACATTATGTTAAGAGGCTCAGCTCAGCAATTCCAATATGAGCTACCAAGAGAGACACCAGCAGTGATTTCTCCCCGATCCTTTGAGAAACAGCAGTGATTTGTCTCCTGGTTTCCTCTCAGCTTTCTGTGAACTCAGTCTCCTGTAGTTTTGTGGATATATTCACTGGATATATTGCTCCACTCACAGCTGTTTAAAGGTACATCTTGGCCAACGTGGGAGTTGGAGGAGTTTATTCAAATAAGACTGTAAAACCCAAGGTAATTTTAATTCCTCCCCTTGCACACAAACCTTCCCACTCAGAGTAAGAACAGTAGGTGCACATTGCAGAAAGTGCTTACAGGGAAAACTTCAGAGCAGTGACCAAAATCACGGCCTGTCAGTCCCATGCCAGTCAAAACCTTCCCATCACTTCCTAATGTCACCTCAGAGCTGTTAGCCACAAAAAAGTTCAGAAGATCAAACTGAAAGAGGGTTGATTTACATTAGACATTGGGAAGAAATCCTTCCCTGTGAGGGTGGTGAGGCCCTGGCACAAGTCGCCCAGAGAAGCTGTGGCTGCCCCATCCCTGGAAGTGTTCAAGGACGGGGCTTGGAGCAACCTGGGCTAGTGGAAGGTGTTCCTGCCAATGGCAGGGGTTGGAATGAAATGGTCTTTAAGGTCCCTTTCAGCCCAAACCATTCTGTGACTCTATAAAGAAGCCCTGTTTCAGCTTTCCACCCATTCCCTTGGGGCCACAGTGGAAAAACAGCAAAATGAATGGTGCAGGCTGCAGAGTCTTCAGCCACACTGCCAAAGAGAGCTGGAATTAAGAGTGCCCCGGCTTTGCTGCTGTTATTCCCACTGTTATTCCCAGGCCTTTCCAAAGCAACCCAACAGCAGTTGTGTCTGCCTCTCACAGAAGACATTACTCTGAAACACAGACTTTCTCGCGGCAGCGTTCTGCCACCTACCTGTGCACTCTGCATTTCATCCCGGCCAGGTCATCAATCTCCAGCCTCAGCACAGCTCTCCAGGGGGGCAGCCTCCTACTTACCTGTCCAGGCTGCCATCCAAACAACCTCCGGGCTGAAAAGAGCCAGGAGCAATTCATCTCACCCCCACTGAAGCCTCTGAAATGCCCTCTGCACGTTCCTCCACTGATTGTAGACCCAGCCCTGTTTAGATCATCTTGCTGACTTTTACACAGTAAAAATTAGGGAAGTGAATCCCACCCCTGCCAGGGGGCTCAGCTGCCTTATTTAGACCCAATAACACTGTGCTGCAGTGAGTGTCAGCCCTGGAGTCTGTCTTTCCATCTCTATTACACAATTAATGACAGACCTCACTGTGATGCCGTGAACACTTGTGCTCTGTGCTCCCAGCAAGCTCTCACTGAACACTGCACCCACCCCATCTTTACCTGGGTTTTATTGTTTTTTTCCCTCTAAGATCTCAGTGTTCATACAAACTGTTGCACCCATCCCTGCTGGTTCTGCAAATAATTTCTCGATGGAGCACCTTTTTCAAAGGGACTTGAATGACTAAAAATCGAACCACGTTGAACTCGCACACATACCTTTAGCCTGAGTCTGCCATTGCAGGGGCTTGGAGCTGAATGCACACAGCCTTTTGGCTCAGCCAACAATCTGGAACAATCTGGTGCTGGTCTGGGTGTCTTCCACACAAAGTAAATAGCAGTCAGAAAGTCCTCTGTGAAGTCCCTGAATCTTTCTGGAATTGCTCTTCTGTGACTCAGAGCCCCCATTGGATTTGGTTGGGGGTGCTTATTTCTTTCTTTTGTTTTGGGGTTTCCACCACTTCTGGACCATGAGGGACAGAAAGGTGTGTTTCCATCCTGAGATCATGGATTGAAGGCACTGTCCAAGAGCAAAGTATTGCAATATAAAGTATTGAAAATCAATGCAGACAGTCTGCTCCATAGCCAGATCCCACTGATCTGTTTATGTTTGTCAGACTTCATCCCAGTTTTGTTTATGTTTATGTCAGACCTCAGCCCAGTTTTGTTTATGTTTATGTCAGACTTCATCCCAGTTTTGTGACCACATAGTTGTCACGCTCATCCACAGCTCCAAATAGTGCTGTTTCTGTAGCTGGAGTTTGGTGTGCTGAGAAGAAGAGGAAGACTGCCTGTAGCTTGCTCTGCAACTAGCTGAAGGCCAGCAAAAAGGCAAATATGTGGCTGGTGAAGCAAATTCCATATCTTATGTCTCATACTCTGCCTTTGAGATACAGCAAAGCAGGTCAGAGACAGCCTGGCCGTGTCAACCTACACAGCATCCTTTCCCTGGACGAAGGCAGGAATCCTGTGGTGGTGTGTTCCATCCATTCCAGCTGCCTCAGCAGCCTCCTGGCACAGCACAACAGCACTTTTATCAGAGAAACAGGGCCGGCTGCCACCACCAGAGAGCCAACAGCTGGACTGCAGGTGTGTGTGCCTGCTAGACTGGGATGGAGGGCTGTTCTCAGGGGGCTGGGGTGATACAGCAGTACTTCAGGGCAGGGCTCTGGGAGGGACAATTTTGGGAGGTCAAGTGGTAGAGCAGCACCTCAGGGCTGTGCAGGGACAGTGTGCACTGACGGAGGGCCCGGGTTGAGGGCCAGGTGACATTGTAGCACCTCAAACCTGCACCAACACGGCCCAGCACTCTTGAAGGGTCAGTTCCATGAGGCTGGGGATTGGGAAGTGCCTCAAACCTGCACCAGCATCGTGAACCGCTCTTGGAGGGCAACGTGGTGCAGGCACGGACAGGACATTCCCTCAGGCCTGCCCCAACTTGATGAGTGCGCTTGGAACGCCGAGTTGGGAGGCCGGGATTAGGGAATCGCCTCAGGGCGGGACACGCAGGGCACAGTGCTCATGTGTCACCATTCGTGTGGTGGGAACCCGCCATCGCCCACACAGGGACAGGCAGGGTACAGCGTTCCTGTGGATCCATCCGTGTGCTGGGGAACCGCCGCCACCTCGGGACAGGCAGCCGCCATCGCCTCAGGGCGGGATGTGCAGAGCACAGAGCTCCTGTGGGACCATCCGTGAGGTGGGGAACCGCCATCGCCTCAGGGCACGGACCCTCAGGGGAGGGACCCTCCACCACTTCAGGGCACGGCGTCGCCTTCGGGCACGGACTCTTCATCCCCTCAGGTCTCGGGACTCTGTACCCCCTCAGGGCACAGACTCTTCCTCCCTCCCCTCAGGTCTCGGACTCTGTAACCCCTGAGGGCTCAGACTCTTCCTCCCTCCCCTCAGGGCACAGACCCTTCATCCCCTCAGGGCACGGACTCTGTATCCCCTCAGGGCACGGACTCTGTATCCCCTCAGGGCGGTGACTCTCGCGACGCCGCCTCAGCCCCGCGCGCGGCAGGAACGCGCTCGCGCCGCGTGCCCGGTGCGTGGCGAGGGGCGTGGCCCCCGCGTGGCCCCCCCGCGAGGCCCCGCGCGCACGTTGGGTGCGGAAGGGGCGGGGCCCGGCCCGGCGCGGCGCGCGCGCGCGCCCATTCCTCTACGGAAGCCGGGCGGGCGCTTCGTGTGCCGGCGGGCGCCCCGCGCTGAGGCGCTGGGTTGGGGCTGTGGGAGGTCGGGGGGGGTCCCGGGGGTCACCGGACGGAACGGGGAGGGCGGGATGGCGGTGCCGTGAGGAGCTCGGTGAGCGGAGGTGGACGGGGGGGCGGCCTGGAGCGTGCGGCGGCAGGAGGCCGCGGTTGGGCAGCGCGGGAAAGCGGCGGGGGCGGGGCGGGCGTGTGAGGGGAGAAGGGGCTGAGGGGGGGCTGTGGGGGTCGCGGTGTGGGTCGCGGTGTGGGCTGTGGGGGTCGCGGTGTGAGGAGGGCTCGGCGGGGCTGTGAGGCCGCTGTGCAGCGGGTCCCGGGCGGGGAGGGCGGAGGGTTGGGGGGCCGAGGGGCTCCCTGCGGGCACAAGGCAGGGGGTGCTCAGTCGGTGTCTCCGCTCTCCCGCAGCACTCCCTGCACGGACTGGATGCCCACGGGCTGCAGGGCTCTGTCACACGCCGCCCGGGCCCTCAGCAGGGGCGCAGGGCTGTTCTCCCCCCTCGCACGGGTCTGCTTGCCCAGAGCCTTCTCCTGCTGCGTGGGACTCGGCGCCGGGCACTGGTGCCAGCTGCTGTCACAGCCCGTGTCCCTGCAGGGCGGCGGGGCCGGGGCTTTCCCCTTCCCCCTGTTTCTGAGCCCTCGGCCGCGTCCAGCCTGCACGGCTGCGGAGGACATGGCCGAGCAGAGGTACTGCGTGGACTATGCCAAGCGCGGCACGGCCGGCTGCAAGAAGTGCAAGGAGAAGATCGTGAAGGGGGTGTGCCGCATCGGGAAGATTGTCCCCAACCCTTTCACGGAGTCTGGCGGGGACATGAAGGAGTGGTACCATGTCAAGTGCATGTTTGAGAAGCTGGACAAGGCCCGGGCCACCACCAAGAAAATCGAAGACATCACAGAGTTGGAGGGATGGGAGGAGCTGCAGGATGAGGATAAAGAATTAATCAACAAGCACATCTCAGGTGAGACACAAGGCAGCATCTGGATCACTTTTCTACTTGCTTCCAAGTTATGCCACCCAGCTGTGCCTTTACCATGAAATCCTCCTCTTGATTCATTTGTCACAACTGATTGTGCAGAAGTTCTAAGTGGTTTAATTCATGGGCAGATAAATCCCAGGAGAAAGCATCAGTTATTTTCCACTTTCAGCTTTTTCCATGATCTTTAGTAAATTACATATTCTTTTAACTTTTGTTATATGAAAAATGTCCATTTATTTTTTTTTCTTCTCCAATTCCCAGTTCTTCTAAGACTTTGCTATCAGTATATCATATGTAATATGTTGAGGGATGTGTGAGATTATTTCTGACTGCCTGTTTGAACCTTGCTGGTTTGCAGAAGCCAATTCCAAGGCTGGAAGTACCCCGAAGAAAAAGGTGATAGTCCAGGCTAAACTCACTGCCACAGGACAGCTGACTACAAAAGATCTTGTCAATCCATCACCAAAGAAGTTCTCTGGCTTCACAGGTAAGACCTAAACTGATTCTGGAAAATCAGTTTCTTCTAATAACAGTTTTAACTTGGCTCAGATCAGTAGTTTTTTATCTATAGATTTTTTTAGTCTTAATAAGTCTTTTAAAATTCTGCTTTGCCAGAAGTTGTCAGTGTCTTTCTTAGGCTGTCAGTCTTGAGAGAACATCATGAAAAATGTCTTGAGTTTCTGGCATTCCCAAGGAAACAAAGGTTCTGCCATAACCCCCACTGTCAGGCTGATGTCCTGCTGACTCCATACTGCCTTCATCCATTGCCCAATTCCAGTCAAACCGAAAGTATAGACTAAAGTTATCCCATGTGGAGGTCAAAATCTCTCAAAAAATGATTGTGGAGATTCCCAGTAGGGAATCCTAGCTCCAAACCATTCAGAGCACATGCAGCCACAGCACAGCCAGAGAGATCACCACATGTAGGGATGTTGATGTTAAAAGAGAAAATGGGATGGGGACATTTTCCCCCCGTTTTAGAAATGATTTTATGAAAACATCTTGCCGTGAAGAGCAAAGGCTTATAAAGTAGAGGTAAAACTGAGGCATCTGCCAGCTGGAACTCCTTTTCACCATGGTTTAATCATACTTGTCTGGTAGAATTAAGGTCCAGAAAATATTTTTTTAATTATTTTTATTATAATAAAATGTAAAGTCACAAATTTTGGGATAGCACGCGCCATTAGTCAGTTCTGAAGCTTTTCCGGCATGCTGGGATTGTTCTCAGCTTGCCAAGCAGAGGTATCTTCAAAATTTGCACTTGTTAAAAAAGCAGCTTGTTCTGTGTTTGATGCAGCCAAGCCAAAGAATTCAGAAGCTGTCCCTGCAAACTCTTCCCCCAAGTCCAGCCTGTCTGCAGCCAAGTGTGATCCCAAGCACAAGGACTGTTTGCTGCGGGAGTTCCGGAAGCTCTGTGCCATGGTGGCTGAGAAGCCCAGCTACAATGTGAAAACACAGATCATCCAGGACTTCCTGAGGAAGGGATCTGGAGGAGGTATGGCTCCTGCTTGGAATTCTCACTGTGGGAAAGCCCTGTCAGTCAACCTCAAGGTTTTATTTCAAAAAGGAAAGGTGAAATAAAATCGGGTTGCTGTGCAGTCCCAGCTGTGTGCTGTGGTGATTTCTGAGCTGTGGAGATAATGTTTGCAAACTGTTTAAATGACAAATTCAGACAAGAATGTCTCGCTCTGCTGTTGTAGGGAACGTTCTCAGGTGCCAAATTCAGTGCTGAGGTCACATTTGGAGAAAAATCGTGGGTGCTTCCCCTAAAAAAAATCTCCTTTCACGTGAAGCAGAGCAGAATGGTGCAAAGAGGAAGGCCCAGCTGTGGGTTTCAGCCCCAGGGTCATGCAAATGGGCAGAGCCAACCAGAGCCTGCATGTGTAAATAAATTATCACACTTATAATGGTCTGTGCTTTTTATTTTCCCCAGATGGTTTTCATGGTGATGTATATTTGACCATTAAGCTGCTGTTACCAGGTGTCATTAAAATAGTTTACAACTTGAATGATAAGCAGATTGTGAAGCTGTTCAGTAGGATTTTTAACTGCAACCAAGATGAAATGGTCCGGGACCTGGAACAGGTGAGTAGAGACAGCAGTCCTCTGCATTTCTGCTCTTCAGTCTTTGGTTATGGAAATTCTGTAATGCTTTGGGTTTTTTACTCCTATTTGAAAGTGTTAGCTTGACTGTTAGAATGGGAGCTGGTGGTTTATTTTGTTTTTTCTTGTCTTTAGCAGTTTTCACGGCGTTTCCTGCCATCTGGAACCTTTAGAAAATAATTTCTGAGTAGAAAGAAAGATACAAATTCACCTGTATTAAATCCAACTTTAGAAAGCAAGACTAAAATATCTAGGCAAACTGGGCTGCATCTGTTTGTCTAAACTGCTTTGTCTGGCACATTCCTGTAGTGGATTCATATTACTCTTTTTGTAACACCACGTATCAAAAACTGGGATTCAATTAACAGATGTGTCACCCTGAGGTGCAGTTGGTGGATACAGTTGAGCTGTACTGGTACAGTTGCAAGTGCTCAGGTGTGCATTGGATCCCTGGGCACAGGAGTTGGTGACTGACTGTGCATGCTCTGATTCATTGCAAGATGGAGAAAATGGGTGAATTAGGTAACGAAGGTAATTCTTTCATCTCTGTTTATTGCCTTGGTACATACTGCCTTCTGGTACATACTGTCACCTCCTGGTGACATCACTAGCCTGTTTCAGATCCTTGGATTTACAGGTGGATTCACCCTGAGGAAATAAGGGGTCTGTGATGCTGCAGTGAAAAACAGAGCCATGAGATGATGTTGGTATTTTAATTTGCTGGTTTTAGCGAGCGAAACAGCTGAGCAGCTTTGTTCCGTGTCGTGACAGCTTCTTTGAATGTTTGATTCCAAATGCTTCATGCAATCCCAGCATCATTCCTGTCCTTTATCCTGATTACTGGAATCATGCTGAATCCCCAGTGGCATCCCCACTCTGACCCACACCCTCGTTTTGTTTTGGAGACAGGGAGATGTTTCCGAGACCGTCCGCATCTTCTTCGAACAGAGCAAGACTTGTCCTCCAGCAGCCAAAAGCCTCCTGACCATCCAGGAGGTCGATGAATTCCTGATCCAGCTCTCCAAACTCACTAAGGAGGACGATCAGCAAAGTGTGCTGCACCAGATCAGTCGCAGGTAAGGGAAGCAATTGGCCTCTGGAGGTTTTCTCCTACCACTAGGAGTGGTTACCTAGAGATCACAAGCTGGAATAGCTGAGAGATTAATCATGAGCCACAGAAAGTGAACTTAATTAGCATCCACAAGCTGCTGTTGGTGGTGTGATTAAGACACCTTGACAGCTGACCAGCAGTAGAGAATGTGTGTGGCTCCTGTTCGTGCCAGAGAACTTCCTCCTTGCCTGTCAGGACACTGTTCAATCAGTACCAAACAAGTGACTTGCAGAACTACCTTAATGGGGTTTAGCTGTTAATTAAGTTGCTTTTTTTTTAGGTATGTTGGGAAATGCAATTAAGACGTGTTAGAGATTCTTGATCTGAGGCTGAGTATGTTACTATCCCTTAGACTCGATGCATTAATTAAATACATTTTGGATGGTACACCAACACCAAGGCAGAATTAATATTGGCATTCCAGCATAAAGATGCTAAAAAGCCTTTTGGATGTTCCCTTGTGTCTCTGGGGTGTCTAAGTAATGTGTGTCCTCACCTGAGTTTAAACCCTCTGTAAGGGGAGGACCTTTTCTTTTAAAGAGCCCTGGCTCAGTTTCTTCTTTTCAGCTGGAAAGTGGTTCAGTTAAATGTCCACCACTGCTGAATCATCTCTTTTTGTTCTTCAGGTGTACAGGCAACGACCTGAAATGCATCATCCGGCTAATTAAGCATGACTTGAAGATGAACGCTGGAGCAAAGCACGTGTAAGTGAGACAAAACCCGAGATGCTGGTTTGGCCAGCAGGGAGCAGCAGAGCCGATGCTGACCCGCGTTCCCCCCCTGTCCCCGCTCTGTGCCAGGCTGGACGCGTTGGACCCCAACGCCTACGAGGCGTTCAAGGCCTCGCGGAACCTGCAGGACGTGGTGGAGCGGGTGCTGCACAACCAGCAGGAGGCCGAGAAGGCGCCGGGGCTGAAGCGAACGCTGAGCGTGCAGGCCTCGCTCATGACCCCCGTGCAGCCCATGCTGGTACGTGTGCTCCCCCCAGCCCAGCACTCTGGGGTGCTGGCAGAGCCCCTCCCCCAGAGGGATCAGCAGCCAGAGAGGAGGCTGTGGGCACTGTGAGCTCACAGGGCTGATTTTTAATACCATTTCACAGAGTGTCTCCGAAAGGCCAATATTCACTGTACTCCTTGCACCTTCAGTGCCACTGCCAGGCTAAAACCGTGACTTGCTTTTGAAAGTGACTTTTATGTTTTGTTTGCTGCCCTTCCAGAAGTTGATCCTTTCTCTAGAAATACTGTTAGCTTTCCACTGGATTAGAGATTCAAATAAGTTTGGCTTTTTGTTTGAACAAATTAGAGTCAAATATTTACTTCTGGGCTGAGTGCACTCCTGCAAAAAGCACAGTGCTTACACCTTTAAGCTTTTGGAGGAGATAAGCACTGAAAAGCTGTAATTATCTGGGCATATGCAGACAATTCTAAGTAAATAAATAATTAAGAAAAGGAAAACTTGGACTAGCTATCAGAGACAAAAATATTTACAAGGAAGTCGGTAGTTCCTTCATGAACTTAGGGAAAAGTGTCTTTATTTTCCAGTGTATCACCTGAGATTGTGTCTTCTCTCTCCCTCTGAAGGCTGAAGCCTGCAAGTCCATCGAGTATGCCATGAAGAAGTGCCCCAATGGCATGTATGCCGAGATCAAATACGATGGGGAGAGGGTGCAGGTCCACAAAAATGGGGATCACTTCAGCTACTTCAGCAGGAGCCTCAAACCCGTCCTCCCACACAAAGTAAGCACCTGTGCCCTGGCTGTGCCAGCTCCTCCACTGGATTCCACAATAACTTCTTTCTATGGCAAAGGAGGATTCCTTCTCTTGTAAACTTATTTCTGATTTTTGTAGGTATTTGGAGTCTGGAAAAGCAACACTTGGTAGAATTGTAATCACTTAGTTCTGGTGCACATTAAGGGCTTGAAACTCAAGTTAAGCTATGTGCCATAGAATCCTCTTTATGAATTGCATTTTGGGAGCCTTGATGCCAGTTGGGTGACTTGGTTCTATTTATTCAAGCCTCATCTTTTTATTTGTAGGCTGTGCTGTGTGTACCATAGTAAACCTAGTGCAGATATGCCCACATGTGCCTCAGACACCTCAGGAGAAAACACCTTCATTGGAGTGAGTCCCTCTCTTCAGCCAATAGACTTATTTTTCTTTTTTTTTTTTTTTTCCCAAGGTAGCCCATTTTAAGGACTTCATCCCCCAGGCTTTCCCTGGTGGGCAAAGTATGATCCTGGATTCAGAAGTTCTTCTGATTGACAACAAAACTGGCAAGCCACTTCCTTTTGGAACTCTTGGCGTGCACAAGGTAAAAGAAATTAAATAAAACCCCCCTTGTTGTGGTTGGAGACTGTTATTCTGCTGACTTAAATGCACCAGCAGGTTATCACAGGGTGCTTTCAGAGCTCTGGTGCTTGCTGGAGCATCTGGAGAATAAATAAGATCACTACTAATGAAAAGCTACTGCCCTAATACAATTGATTTTATATTAACATGATCACTGGCAGGACAGTAAGAAAACTTCAGCTCAAGATAAATATTTAAAAAATCATTGGAAAATCTTGCAATTCTGTGATTGCTCAAGCCAGGATAAGCAGAGTGGGAGACCACAATGATGCAGAGTATGAATGCTATGTAGAGCTTGTGTCTGGACTAAATGGGGGTGAGAAAGAGGACAGTAAAGTGAAAATTAAGCTCTAGGGGCTTAGGTTAGAAGTAGCCATTAATCTGATGTCTCTAGAAATTTGCTGGGGTTTGTTGCAGCAGCAGTGACAGATGTTGCATTGCCCCAGGTCATTAATATTTGTGGTATTATTTCCCTGTCACCAGAAAATTAACATGTTTTATCTTCTTAGTTCGTGCTTTGACACATTCAGTCTAAATCTTAATTCTCAGAATGCTTCTGCCTATTAGAAGAGGCCTAAGCTTATCCTGACTAAAATGTTATGGAGCTAAAACTGCATCCTTTTGTTTCTGTTACTTTTCTGAAACTCTTGTGTTGCTGCTTTGCTGTGACTGCAGATTTCTTTCAACGGATCTTGTCTTCCAGAAAGCTGCTTTCCAAGATGCCAACGTTTGCCTGTTTGTGTTTGACTGCATCTACTTCAACAACATCAGCCTGATGGACAGGTGTGTCTCTGGCAGGTGTGAGAGTGGCCTGACTGGTTTCCCAGCATGAAACCACCAGTTCACTTTGGCTGTCACACTGGCCACTCAGCCTGTAAAATCCCTCCTGCGTGGGACGGTCCTTGCTGTGCCAGAGAGTTTCACTATGGAGCTCCATCTTGCTCTGCACTTCCAGAATGTTGGAGTCAGCTGCATTTCAGATAAATTGGGTGTGGCCCAGCACCAGCTCATCTTATGTCCTTTGAAATTAAACACACCATTAAACACAGAGTTTCTATTTTATAACTTCCTGGACGAAAGTAAGAATTAGTTGTCCTCTCTGGAACTCTGTAGGATAAATCATTTAATTACTTAAACAGCTTTTTTTTTTTCAATGTTCATGGGACTGGTACTTCACATTAAAGTTGCTGCTTGTCCTTAATTATCCATTCCCTGGTTTAGGCCTCTGTGTGAACGTCGCAAGTTCCTCCACGACAACATGGTGGAGATCCCCAACCGGATCCTGTTCTCGGAGATGAAGCACGTCACGGTGAGCTCGGTGTTCACTGCCCAGGGCTGCACTCTGGGCACTGCACTGCTCCTCTGCCACACAGCCTTGGTTAGGATCGTGTCTGCACATTCACCCTGTCAGAATGGTTCCACTTCTGCTCTGTGGGCAAGACTTGTTGAGCTACTGATTTAGGTAGCACCTTGGGTTTGGTGGAGAGTGTTTGGATGTTCTGGGCAGAGAAAGCATTTTGGGAGGAAGAAGGTTCAGAGGTCCCAAGGCAAGTGGATAGAAAAGGAAGTAGGTGCTGCTGCCTGAGAAAATCTGATCGTGTACATATGGGACATGCTTGGGTCACAGTGGGGCAGCCTCATCTCTGAGGGGTACTTTTAACAAGCCAACCCTGCTCTTCTTGGAGAAGTCACTGACTGTGCAGCAAAGAGATCACGTGCAGGATCCTCCTTGGAAAACTGTTATGAAGTTACCTCTTCCTCTCTCTGCTGTTGCTTTGGGTTTAGTGCACCACTGCTCTGAACAGAAAGCCTGGAGCTCCTTTGGCAGTCCTGAGCTCACCATGATCCCTCTCCTTTTCAGAAAGCTTCAGATCTGGCCGATATGATCACCCGAGTGATCCGTGAGGGGCTGGAAGGACTGGTGTTGAAAGATATAAAGGCAAGTTCACATTTACTCTTCACTGGTGTATGCTGGGAATTGGGGAGTAACACCAGAATCTGTGGATGAAGCACACAAGGCTGAGCCTTCTTGGAACATCTCTGGGTTTTGTGGGTGCTGACATCCAGTCCAGGTTGTTCCTTACATACTGAGCACTGCTGGGCTGGATAAAGGCAAGGGCTGTTTGAGGAGCTCTCTGAGGGGGGTTCTTGCCTTGCTTTGCACAGGGAAATTATGAACCAGGCAAACGACACTGGCTGAAGGTGAAGAAGGACTATCTCAACGAGGGGGCCATGGCTGACACAGCTGACCTGGTGGTGCTGGGAGCTTTCTATGGACAAGGCAGTAAAGGCAAGTCTAGAGTTGGGCTTTCACTGGAGATCTGTCAGTTCAGGAAACTCCCAGGCTTTTTCCTGTTCCTACCAGAAGGAGATTGGCTGTAACAGTGATTGTGTGCTGCAGCCCATGAGGTGCTGGGCTGAGTTTACTGTGGGGTAGTTGGCACAGCAGGGCTGGAGGGGTTGGGCTGGGCTCTTGCAGGGGCTCTGTACGTGGGAGCCGATGCCCTGGGGCCATCACAAGCCCAGTTCCCTTTGACTCCCCAAGATGGAAAAGGAGTTTGGCTCGTTACTTTGCATCTTGAAAAGCTGTGGCTCCTCCTGTAGATGTGACCCACCCTACTCTTCCCTGTGCAGGTGGGATGATGTCCATCTTCCTCATGGGCTGCTACGATCCCAAGAGTGAGAAGTGGTGCACTGTGACCAAGTGCTCCGGTGGCCACGACGATGCCACCTTGGCACGTCTGCAGACGGAGCTGGACATGGTGAAGATCAGCAAGGTGAGAGGGGCTCTGGGCTGGAGAGGAGCAAAGGGGATGCTCAGCAAAGGGCTGAGCTGATGTCGAGGTGCTGGTTAAATGCTGGTTTAAGTGTTCTGCCAGGAAGGAGGAAGAGTTAAAGCAGATAAACCGCTCTGAAACACGTGAGGTGTCAGTACAGCCAGCTCCTGATGAGGCACTGCCTGGGATTTGTACTCAGACACTGAGTAGGAAGCCAGGCACCATCTGTTTCCTGCCTGGACAGTGTTTTATTGGGAAGGGTACCAATTTTTTGGGGCATGTTGCAATTGGCAGAGACAGTCACTAGATGGGGCTGCAGGAGAGAAGAGCTCAAATCAGACTTACTGCTCCATAACCTGATGTGTTGGAGTTCAGACATTTCTGACTGGCTTATTTATGTGAGGAATCTCACTTTTCAAGACTCGACAGATAAACAGAGAATTTTAATATTTACTTGACATCCTGAAGGCCATTTGCATCAGGCCTATAGAATCTTAAAAAAATGGGTAGTTTTACATGAATCACAATTGGAGCAACAGTGTTATTGTTTCACATACAAATGACAGGAGCTGAGAGCTGTGTTCCAGGTAATATCTGGGATTTTCTAGATGAGAGAGACTGCTGCAGATCAGGCTAAAGCAAGTTTCATCCATGCAAAGGCAATCTAATACCTATCTGCTGATTTACTTCTAGGTTATGTTTCAGCAACTTTTGTAGTAGTAGGTTCATATATAAGTGCTATTATTTTGGGTTTGTGCTTTAATTAACAGGATCCTAGTAAAATTCCACGGTGGCTAAAAATAAACAAAATCTACTACCCAGACTTCATTGTCCCAGATCCAAAGGTAAGTGTTGTCATAGTCATTTAACTCCATTTCCCAACCCTGACATAACAATCATGTCCTTTGAGTGTACAAGTTGTCTCTTTTAAAAATTAGTCTTCATACTTGGAATGGGAAATAAAGCACAACTTTTTATTTCTCAGTCTTGCAGGTGCTTTTGAGGCTAAAAGCTTCATGAAGAAATCACACCTGCAGCACTTTTGGGAAACATTTTTGTGCATTAAATCCCTCCCAGAAGTGAACTTACTTTAAATTTGAGACATGAAAAGTCTGACTTGAACAGCTGAAGTGCAGCTGTAACCCAAAAGTTGCTGTTGTTTTAGGAAATGGGTCAGTCTGCTTTATGCCTGAAAGAAAAGGTGTTATTTAGAAATTGGCCTGATATGTTAGTGAAAGATCTTTGACTTAGTGGAAAAAGTAGGTTTTTCTAATTACGGTCCTGAGGGTGGTCAGTTTGTCTATCTGGAACAGGGAGGGGGGGATTTTTGATCAGTTGTTTCATGAGAGAACACAGGAATGTGATGTGACTTCCTCCCTGGTGTGTTCAGAAAGCCCCAGTGTGGGAGATCACGGGGGCTGAGTTCTCCAAGGCCGAGGCCCACACTGCCAACGGGATCTCCATCCGCTTCCCGCGCTGCACCCGCATCCGCGACGACAAGGACTGGCAAACGGCCACCAACCTGCAGCAGCTCAAGGTGAGCTGACACAGCACCCCTGCACGTGCTGGGCTGGGAGCTGAGACAGCAATGCATGGTTAAAATGCAGCTTTGGGTAGCAGGGGGTGAGGGGAAGGCACCTCCCACCTGGGACCCGGGATGGCACCTTCGCTTTCCTCAGGCCGCTCGCTGGGATGTGAATGTCCCTCTGTCTCCTGAGCTGTTGTGTTGGGCCCTGTCAGGAAAGCCTGTGCTGGCAGCTGGTTGTATGAGCTCCTGTAACACCCCGTGGTGAGGAATTGCCTTCCTCAAGGAGATGGCATTCATTCTCTTTAGGGTCATTCACTTTCCCAGTTGGGAGATCATTTGGGAAGTGGCTGTGGATAACCTGGCCCAGTCCTGGGGCAAGTGGAGCCAGCCAGGATCCCTGGGCTGCACCCACCCACTCCTCCTCCTCTGCTGATGGAACTGTCCTGGTGCCAGCCCTGCAGTGAGCTGGGGATGAGCTCTGAGCTCAGGTAGTTCCTGCAGTCTGGGCTGTCCTCACACAGCCTGTGGGGTGCTGGCAGCAGCTGCCAGTGCTTGTTGTGGAAACCAGGAGTGATCCAGCCCCCCTGCTGTCCTGCAGCCCGTGCAGGTAGGGGAGAGAGAGGCACGGTGCCCTCTGCAGATGGGCTGTTCCAGGGAGAGCAGCAGGCACTGTTCATCCCTCAGGCTCTGATGAATTAGTGTCTTGCTCTGCAGCAGAGCATGGGGATGTGGCTTTTCATTCCTCCCTGTGTGGGTTCCCTTAATGCCAAGCAGAGGGGTGGAATGCAGAGAGCTTGGACAGAGCTGACTGGAAAATGGCTACAAAGAGGTGCAGGAGAGAAATCACCTGAGCAAACACTCAGGGGGGAACAAACAAGAGGAGCCCCTGTAATTACAGTGACAGCTCCTGTCTGGTGTCAGACACTCACACTGTTTCTGGGGGGCAGGAGCTGTACCAGCTCTCCAAGGAGAAGGCTGATTTCAGCGTTGGTGCCGGGGAGGAGGACGAGTCCACAGCAGGCAGCAGTGGAGAGAATGAGGGGAATTCCAGGTCTTCCACACCTCACAGCAGTATTAAAACCCCCCCAAACAAGTCACCTGCGAAAGCCCAGAAGCCAGAAGGTAAGATGGTGCTTCCCAGGAGAGGGGGCTTGGGGGGTGTGCTCCGGGTTTGGGGCAGGCTGGGTCAGGATCTTTGCCTTCTGTCAGAGGCTTGAAGCTCCCACAGCACCTTCCACGTGCATGTCAGGGAGAATGGGCAAAGCTGTTTAGAGCCTTAGTTTGACCTGTGCTGTTCCCAGCATGGATTGAGTAGCCACAGCTCTGAGGTGTGCTGGGATTGGGAAAAGGTGGATGGAAGCAGCACT
The DNA here is from genome assembly GCF_025592945.1 of Manacus candei. Classification (NCBI taxonomy): domain Eukaryota; kingdom Metazoa; phylum Chordata; class Aves; order Passeriformes; family Pipridae; genus Manacus; species Manacus candei. The sequence continues at coordinate 5,824,191 of NW_026138124.1, read as the reverse complement.
GATGATGCCGTTTTTAGGTTGGTGTTCCCTGCTCCTGTTCCTGCACGTCACATGCCCTTTGGTTAGATGTTTTTGGCCATGAACCAGTGTTTAATTTTATTTGGATGGAATTCATGCATATAATGAGACACCTGCATGGAGGTGATTTCCAGGTAAATTGAGTTTGTGTTTGTCACTGGGGAACAACGTGAAGCAGATTGCTGAGCAGTTTCAGAAAGGACAGTGTGGTGACAGCACACAGGGCAAGTGGCAGCAGCATCCTGGAAAGGAGGCCAGGAGGTTCCCCCACACCACTTTCAGTAGAAAAATGTGTCTTACTCGTTACATTCTAATCCATGGATTTCCCAGAAAGAGGGAAGGCAACTTTTTCCTTTTACTCTCTTCACTCTCTCCCCCCATGTTAATACACAACCAGTATCTGGACAGAGCACAGAGATGAGACAAGTTTGTTTGTTTTTAGAGAGCAAAGCAATCCTTGCATCCCCTCAGAAATCCGAGGAGAAACGAGGGGAGAAGAGAAAAGCATCGGAGATGGAGGACAACGGAAAAAAGGTACAGTCGGGTGGACAGCAACCACTGTGGGGTGGGAGGAGACTGAGGCAGGGGAGTTGTCTGTTCACTTTTGCCTTCCATCTGGAAATCCACCCCCCCTTCTCTCCCTCAGCACCCACTGCTGGACATTTTCACGGGGGTGAGGCTGTACCTGCCGCCCTCCGTGCGGGACTTCGACAGACTGCGGCGCTACTTCATCGCCTACGACGGGGACCTGGTGGCAGAGGGGGACACGGCCTCGGCCACCCACGTCATCGGGGACACTGAGGACAACCCCGGTGCTCAGCGTGTGTCTCCCAGGTGGATCTGGGAATGCATCCGGAAGAGGAGGCTGGTGGCGCCCTGCTAGCGGGGCAGGGACAGGCCTGGCCCAGGAGCAGCCCCGAGCTAGGTAGGTGGGAGGAAAGGTGCAGTTGTGGACAGACATAAAATGCCAGCAGAGGTGCTCACAAAGATCCACAGCAACCCCGTGGAATAAATTAAAACAACTCTCTGATGAAAGGTCACTGCTGAATCCCATTTTCCTGCCCGTACTGGAGACCACTGCACTCACCTGGGTGCTGGTTTGGTCTCCTTGGGTTTTTAAAGTTTGGGTATTTTTATAGATAAAGAAATAAAACTGAAGCAGTTTCTCCTTTGCTCTCAGGACTTACTTTCCAAAGGTTTTTCTCTGCCTGGACAGGAAAACAGACCACCCACTGTGTGACACTGTTGGCTGCAGTGCCAGGATGATTTTGCTGTGTGGGTACAATTTACACAAAGGTCACATGTCCTCCTCCTGGTTTTGCCTTTTCTCTCCTGTCCCTGACACTCCACTCAGGGCTGCAACAGGAGCATTTACACCTTGGTGTAGGTTTCATGTTAAAACCAGGACACCAAATAAGCTTCTCTTAGAGCAGCTACTGTGGCATTATCCAAGTGTCCTCCTGGAGGGTTTGTTTTCCAGAATATGTTGCTCCTGTGCTCTGCTATTCACGTTTCAACAAGTAAAAGCTGAGGAAGGAACTCCAGCACCTCGATCTTTTAGGATAACTGAGACCTCCTGGGAAGCTGTTCAAAACTATTGCAAGTGCTTGAATATTAATGAAATAAGGAAGAGGGGGTTGGAAATAGTTATTCCTTTGAACTGCTTTGCAAATGGAAAATGCAGTTGTTGTCAGGTAACTTTTTTCCTTCAACCTCCTCTATACTTTGTACCCTCCACCAACAATATTTAAGCAATTTCTGGCTGAGGTTCAGCAGTAGCTGCAGGATCTCTGCTTTCTCCCCACCTGTTGCAACAGAGTCAGAAACCAGGTTAATTAAATCACATTTCAACTTTATTATAAAATTATAAACCAAACTTCTGTACCAAAACTAGTAAGTTTAACCATCATAGTACCAAGGGGATTTAACAGAGAATAACACGCCCTTTCAAGTAGAATATTAACTTTTAAAGTCTTTAAACAATGTACAGTGTACATAAAGCACATAAATATTTCCATTTACTTTATTAGTTCAGAACATTATATTCCTTTGCATCATTAATCAGTTTCCCCCAGATTTTGATTTTCCTTGAAAAACAAGTCACACATATCCATAAGTAGAGAACCCATTTTTACAAGGAGTCCTCCCTTCAGAAAGCAGTTCTGGAGTCACTGGGTGTATCTTCTCATCCCTAAAATTTCAGGCATTGATCTGCAACTTGATTTATGTGCTGTAGAAAGTAAGCCTACCCTCTACAAGGAAAAGCACATCTGTCCATAGGGGAATAATCTTCTTCCTGCTAAATTCCCCCAGCCCTGAGTTTATTGAAAAATATGACAACATGAATTTTCACAGTGAATTTACTAAATTCAGCACTTTGTGTATTCCTGTACCTCCTCGAGGTCCCTGTGCCCTCCCCAAGAGGAAACACAGCCACTGCTTACCTTTCTTTTTAACATGATGCATGGAATTGTACCAGTTCCTTCTCGTCCTGGAACCTGTTAAACCTTAAGCTAAAGATTAAAGAACAACCTGACCAGGCAAAGAGGTAAAACTCAGTGTTTAGTTCAGTAAACTGCAGCTGCTGCTGCCTTTTGGTGGAGTTCTGAGACCCCCTCAGCACTGCAGGGGTTCTGCTGCCTCCTGAGCCACAGATTCCTCAAATCAGGTGCTTTCCTGGCTCCAGCAGAGCACAGACCCTCCACTCCCTGCAGCTGAACTACTACTCATGCAACAGTCCCTGGTAAAAATACACAGTTTCATTTGCTGTTGACATTGTTATCACTCACTGCACGAGGAGCTTTGGTGCTATTCCTGCAACTGCCCTTCCAGTGCTCCAGGAGCTGAGGGGGGACACTGGGATTTGTGCTGGTCCCTGCTGGCAGCCAGGCAGGGGCTGGGGTTCAACATGGAGTGATCACCTCTCCCCAGAGCCAGACAGCAAAACCCTGCAGCAGGAGGTTCCCAGCTTCACAGGTGCCTTGGAATGAGAGCACAATCCCACGGTGATGCAAACTTAAGGCATGAAGATTCTGAAGCCTGGCTGTGCAGCAGCCAAACACACTGAGGGGAAAATACACCAGTTACAATCATCTCTGGCAAGTTCTTCCACCTGCACACGCTGCCCAGGAGAGCTGTGAGGGATCAGAGCAGGGACCCTCCTCCCCACCCTCACCAGCAGAAAGTACAAAATAAATGGCTTTTAATAAACAGCCTGAGGGGAACAGAACTGTAGAACAGCCCAGGAGGAGGGGGGGAAGCTGCTCTGCAGTGGTGATTGCTCATGGCTTTCTTCCATAATTCCCTTCTGAAAAGAAAAAGTCACCTGTACTTAAATAATGATTGTGTAGCACTGGAGTCCTCACTGCTCTCCAGCTGAGTGGTTCCCTCACTAAACCCTCGGGAAGACTCAAAGCCTTGGATTTGTAGCTCCTTCAGCAAGTGAAGGCAGTTCAGTTTGTGCTGGGAAGTCTGTGGAGTCAAAGGAGTCAACAACAATCAAACCAGACCCCACCCTCCCCGTGGCACAAACAAAAACCACCGCACAGGGCCAGCCTGGATGCTCACAGAGCCTCCCTCCCAACAGTTCTCAATAATACAAAGGCAACCTTCACATAAAATGATACGTTTTTCCACAATTGCACTAGGCTGGAATTAGGGAAAGTGGAGGCAGTCTGCCTGTCCTGCAAGCATAACATGGCTTTACATTAAATTAAAAATAAAAGTAAAATTAACAAGCACAGTGACATTTTAACCTTTGAAAACCAAGTTGTTGCTGGGTGTAGCCTGAGCAGCAAAACAAAGGACACTTTTTGAGACCCCAGTTCACTTTTATTATTCAGAGGAAAATACAAAGCCTCTGGAGCTGATCTTTGTGGTGGAAAGCCGAGCATCCATCTGTCCTCAGCAGAGAGGATGGAGTCATCCTGGGATGTGGGTGGTTCATGGTTGCTGGCACTGAGCTCCAGGGAGTGCAGGCACTGTGGTGTAAAGCACGATGGTGGGAAGAGCAGAGCAGGACAGTTTTCCCCAAGGCTTCCTCCTTCCCTCCCTTCCAGCGGGGTCTGTTTGTAGCTATCTGTAGGATGTGGACCGTTCCTCTCCCGGCAGAGGAGGCTTCAGGGCATGGCCAGCCCTGCCCCCGGTTATGTCCTGAAGACGTGCACGGCCCTGATGACATACTGCCGGCAGATGGGGCACTCGCTCATCCGCTTCCCGCACTTGGTGCACGTCACCATGTGCCCGCATTCCAGCAGGACACAGTCAATGGGAGCATCCATGCAGATCCTGCACAGGTTGTCCTCGGCGCTGGGCTGCCCAGCGCCACCTGAGGGGACAGGAGACCACGGGTTGGTGACACAAAGGGAGGTGTGCTGGGGTTGTGTGAGCCCAGGGGGCTCTACTGAAGGGTTCCCTAATGGACTCCTGCACGTGGAAGGGCTGCAGAAGAACCCCCCTTGTGTCTGTATCTGCTCCACCAGAAGTTTTGGCTTTTCCACAGTGATTTGTGTGTGATGAAAACAAACACCACTGAGATTCTCAGCAATGAGACCAGTGAAGCAACGTGGGTCTCTCTTCCCAAGTAACCGACAGGAGAAGAGGAAATGGCCTCAAGTTGTGCCAGGGGAGGTTTAGATTGGATATTGGGAAAAATTTCTGTCCCAAAAGGGTTGTCAAGCACTGGAAGAGGCTGCTCAGGGCAGTGGTGGAATAATGAACCCTGGGGGGATTTAAAAGCCACGTGGATGTGGCACTTGGGGACATGGTCAGTGGTGGCCTTGGCAGTGCTGGGGAAACAGTTGGACTTGATCTCGGAGGGTTCTTCCCACCTAAACAAATCCAGGATTAAGGATATCACTTACCAGTTTGATCGTCCGTGTCAGAAACTGCAACAGAAGAAGAGAAAGTGATTTGGTGAGAACCAGCTGGGACAGAAACGTTACCAGGCAGGGGCTGAAAGCCCTGAGGGAGTTGCTAAACCAAAACTGCTTTCTGCTGATCCCCAAGAGAGGCTCAGGCTGGGCTCTGAGCACGACAGGTTCAACAGCTGGCAAAAAACTTTCTCCTATCCTGAGCTTACACAACACCTAAGGCTTCCCAGAGATAAGCAGCACTCCAAAGGCATGTCTCAAGACATGTTTAAGACAGCCCTGGAATGTTTGCAGAGTTTGGCTCCCTAGTGCTGCACCTGCAGCAGCCCCTCGTGCCACTTTCTTTGGTGTTACACAAGCACCAGGATTGCTGGGACACACACAGCGGCAACTGTGATTAAGAGAGAAGGATAAACTCTATCAAAAGCACAAGATACAAGAATATAAACCGAAAGCAGGTGTCTTAAATCTTGTATCATTTATAGAGGACAATGCTTAAAGAGATGTGTTAAAGGAAACAACAGTAGTGTGGACAGCACAAACCTATGAAATCAGTGTTAAAATAAGTTTCTCTTGTAAATAATGTACAAGTCTGGTTTTTAAGTAATGCCCTGGAGGTGCAAACTGGCACCTGAAAGTCAAGCCAGGTACATTCTCTGTGCCCCTCTATCCCCTCACCTCTCCCTGAGCAGGCCCAGCGTGTGCAGCAGGAACGCTCTTGACATAAGACAGAGTCCAACCCCAGCTGTGCAGCCTGTCCTGAGCTCATGCTCTGAATTTCCCAGCTGCTTTCTGGTGGTGGTTTCCTGCCTGGGCAGGGCATTTCCCTGATCACTTCCCCAGTTACCATGAGTCCAGAGGGAAGAGCTCAGCCCAGGCACACGGCAGCTGCTCTGCGGGTGAGGCAGTGCCCAGTGGGATCTGCCACAGCCACGCACCATCTGAGGTGAAGGGTGCACAGCTCTCATGTTGCTGCCACAGGGCAGTGACTGTCCAAAGCTACCAGGAGGCTCTCCTCAAATAACTACGAGTAGTGGTGAGCAGAGTTCAGCTACTTTCACTCTGATGTGTGCAAATCTCCCTCCTCACTTGCAGGAAACAGAAATGTTAAGTTCTATTTCCTTCTACAACTGTTACAAAAAAGGGCAAACCTGGAAAACAGGCACACATTGGCTAAGTTTCTCACCTAGATGCTGAGGGTCCTTCTCTCTGTAGAGACGGGTCACCCTCTCCATCAGCTCCCACTTTTCACAGCAGCCTTTGTAGGTGACGAAGTTGCGGGCGAGGATTTCCTTCAGCTGCCGCACGGAGAGCGCGTTGATGTCCCCGACGCTCCTCAGGTCGGAGAGGGAAGCCTTCCTCCCCAGCACCAGGTTATCTTCAGAGTCTGTAGACTGGAAGGGAACAAAGGTGCAATGATTCTTGTCCTCAACACCTGAACCCACGATTCGAATCAACTTTCAGTATCTGCATGAGCAGGAATTCGTGTTTGGATGAATAGAACTGGTTACTCTGAATTCCTCCGTCAGAAATACAAGTCTTAAGACAGAAATAATTTCTATTATCGGTGTCCAAGTGACACCAGTTCCTTCTCTACGTGCAGGACAAGGTGCTGCCACAGGAGGGGGTTGGTTGGGTCTGCCAGTGGTCAGTCTCAGTTACTGTTCAGCCACTCATCTCTGTGGTAGCAAATACAGCCTAGGAAACCCGGTATTCCTTGTCATCCAGTTCCAGGGCACACAAACCTGTGTCTCCTCCTCTGCTGGTGCTTCCTCTGCTGCATCCTCAACTGCTGTCACACCGACTGGGCTCGGAGGCACGTGACCATTTGCCTACAAGAGGAGATAAAGGTTTCACCAGCGATGTGTCTGTGGGTGCCCGGAGGGAAATCAGCTCCAGTGCAGTGTCCCTTCAATCCCTGGCCACTGGAAGGACAAGTGCAGCACAAGGTACAAGCCAGGCATGCTCACAGAGTATTCCCAGTGCAGCACTCACACAAACAAAACTTTCTGAAACTGAAGTGCAGCCTCTGAACCTTTAAAGCCTCAGTACAGAACCTGTGCAGTAAAATCCCACATGATGCTCTTGTGAGGCTGATCAGGAGGAGACCAAATTTATACATGTATATATATATATATATATATATATACATATATATGTGTGTATATATGCAATCCTTCCCTGAGTGTCACACTGATGTGATGTCAGAGCTCTGACAGTACATGAGCTCTCAGTGCAAGGCTCTGTACAACCCTCTAACACAGGTCAGAGTCTCCAGATCTTCACAGTAACCAGACAAACCCCTCCTCAGGTGGGTTCTGGAGTGGGCAAACAGGAGACTCTGAGTGAAGGACCAGCAGCAACAGAGCTGGAGGAAAAGAGCTGAGCAGCTGCTCTGGGCTCTCCATAAAATGAGCAGTGTAATTGTATCTGACTCAGCCTCAGCAGCCACCCTTCCCCTCTGGTTTCCTACTGACAAAGAGACTGTAATGTTACCATCCTACTTATCCAGGTGGGGACTTGTTAATATTTACAGAGCACAAGAGGAACAATAACCATCAAAGAGCCCGAGCTGCAGCAGGATGTCATGCAAGTAGAGACAAGAAGCTGAAATGTATCCCGGGCAGTCAGGGAAAACAGAGCTGGTAAAAACTGGAATGGCAATATCCAGAAAACCAGGGAATTAAAATGCCTTTTAATGATTTGTAAAAAAACGTTCTCCCAGGAAAACTCCTCCTTTGAACTAGACTTATCTGCTGAGGAAGCAGAAGGTACACACATTTTCAGGGAACTAAATACACCTATTAACTTTGTAATAGGACAAGGAGCAGATGTCAAACACTGAGTAAACTTCCCACAGCAGAAAGCAGAAAGACAAACAAAGCAAGGTCAATAAAAAATAATTAAGCTCAAATGCCCCTGACGAGGTTTGTCAGAACTGCAGGTTCATCATAAACCGAAGACTTGGTGACAGACTCAGGGTTTGTTTGGTTTGTTTTCTATTGATCTGAGTGCAGGAGACACCAAAAACCTCACCCACTTCCTATCATCTTTCTCATCAGTTCTAGCTCCCAAAGTGCTTTAGACTGTGTGGCACAGGAATTAAAGAACAATATCAACCATTTCATTACACCTGCATACAGTTGTCAGGAGTTCTCAGCCCCAAAGGACCAGCCACAGGAGCATCTTTGTGGCAGTACAAGTGTGGACCAGAGAAAACCCATCCCAAACCAGTGCTGTTGGCTCTGAGAGTGAATGCTTGACATACTCAGCACTGCCCACCAAATTAAAATCCACTAATGAACGGCACATCAAAATTAGTGACAGCAAGTCACAGCTTTACACAGCAAAACCACAGGCAACATCTTAGGAGTTAATCCAAAACCAGAGATGAACGAGTTTGCAAAGGATGGTTCTGGCCAGACTGTACCTGTTGATGCTCCTGAGCTACTGAACTTGAGATGGGCTCTGTAGACACCGAAGACTCCTCGAGTGAGGTAGAAGAGGACAGGCTGGCTGGGGGGTGACTCACAAAGTCTTGCTGTCCAGAGGCTCTGGTATTAAATGTGTTTGTTCTTATCTGATCCTCCTGGCTAATTACAGGCTGCTGGCCAAGGATCAGAAACACCAGGTCCTCCTTTTCACGACAAAACTCTGTGGAGATCTCGTGGAGGGCCAAGTAGTCTCGCAGGTCCTTCACCTTCATCTTGATCAGCTCCTCCCGCTGGAAGGCCGTGGCTCGGAAGCGCTGGCAGAGGTGGCAGAGCAGGGGCCCCCCCTCGGGCTGGTTGGAGCAGGACGTGCAAAAATTCTTCTTACAGTCCAAGCAGATGTGCTGGTAAAGAGAGGGGAAAGGAATCAAACCCGTCCTGTGCCAGCGGGACACGGTGACCTCCCATCCGGGAGCCAAAGGGAGCAGCAGCCTCTGTGAAAGCACAACCAAATCCTTGGGATTTAGGGAAAAGGGCCAAGTCTGTTCCCTGTGCTCCTAAATGAGGAAAAGGACTGATCCCTGAGCAGATCTCTGCCTTCCTCACGGTTCCTGGAGAAGCCCCACTCACACCCCATTTCCCCAGAATGGAGCATTATATTCCCAGTCAGTTCCCTCACCTGGCAGGAGTTTCCCACACCTGCTCACTCAGTTTGAGCCAGAGGAAATCAGGACATCTCTCTAAGGGAATCTCTGTCTTGCACGTGGATTCCAGCTACTTGTGCATATTGCTCGGTGCATTCAGAAAATTCCAGCATTGGAGGGAACTACTTAAAAAAACATTTCTCTCTTTCATAAATGTAATACTTGCTATAAATGACCTCCCTCCCCAACCCCTTTTTTCCCCCCTCCAATTTGCTGCAATCACTAAATGAATCTTTCTTTCACCATAAGAGGGAAAGGGAACAGCAAAGCTTACAGTGTCTGACAGACATCAAAGAACTCAGCGTTTATTTAAACAACAAAAATAGCTTATTTTGAAAATAATACACCCACTGTGTGCCAGTTAGTGCTAGACAGAAAGTGTTGGAAGTTTTGGAAATATTAGGCCCCAGACATTTAAAAACTTTACAGATTAAATTCTGTTGTTTAATGTTTATATTTGATACTGTTCTGATCTTGTCACTCAGGGCTCGATTTTCAGAAGTTCCAAGCACTCACAGTCCGTGTTGACTTCTGCAGAAACTTGACTGTTCAACACTTTGGAAAGGCAAATTCTACATTTTCCCATAGGAATAGCAGCAGAACAGCCACATTACGTGCCTTTTAAAAAGCCCTGAGGGAAGAAAGAAGTGGTTTCAGTGCTGGTTAAAGAAGGTGATTCAGAGTCTCAGAGAAGCCAAGCACCCCTATAAAATCCTGACATCCTGCTCCTTCCTTTGTGCAAGGAAAAGAACACACGTGGAGTTGGAGAAGCAACAAATACAAACTCAAGGACAAAAAAAAAAATTGTTTTATAATAGGTTCTAGTGATTAAAGAACATCTCTAACTACACAGTTCAAAGAGAGCAGATGTTTCTCATGTTTTACAGGGTGTAAATACCCTGCTTGCTTACAAAAGCTCCTTCTGATCCCCTGGCAGCCCCCTGGCTCCCCACACACCCTTACAATTAACACCAACAGGCCTCTCATTTAGACCCTGGAATACACTTACAGTGACAGTTAATGGAAAGAATCCCCATTTCCTGCCCAAGCACTTTAAGACATGAAAATTTCTACCACAGAGAGGATCTCTGGTCATGCAAACTTGAAACCTCATCTCAAGAAGCCTGTTTGGGGGCCTGCCAAGGAAAAGTGACTTTCATCAATCACAAAGCAAGGCAGGAAGGGCAATTCCCACAAAACATCCAGATTTGAGAAGCTTTCCTTAGCTTGGTCATTATAAAAGCCATTGATATGTAATTTATTCTGACCTTGTGATTGCAGGAGCAATCCTGTTTCTGGAGAAGTTTTCAGGGCAGAGACAGGATCTGTTTGTGTGTCTAGGGCAGGGGAACAAACACTTCACAAAGGCAGAGAAGTGGAAAATAACCTCATTGACAACTTGCCCTCTCTCAACTGCCCATCTGGGGGAGCAGAAATCAGTTCTGGCAGAAATCAGAAGAACTGAGATGAAAAAACCCTAAACAAAACCAAAACCAAAACAGCAATAAAACCCCCACAAAATACCCCAAAAACCCCAAACAACCTCACTTTTCTCTGGCAGGGGGAAGCCTCCCCACACCTTGCAGATTGCCAAACCTGCTCCAAAGGGAACCTCTGCATTGCCAAGGGCCTTCCAGCCAGAAAAGCCCTGCTGGAGCACTCCCATCTTTAGGTGTCACGTAAGCAAGCCCAGCACAAGGGCTGAGTTACCCAAAGTGTTCCTTGCAGGCCATCAACAGTAGTGACAGCCTGCCTTGGTTATCAAATGGTACATTGGAGAAGTCAAAATAAAGCCAGGCGTGTCTCTGGCTTATCAGTTCAGCACCAGGCTTCATCTGCAGACAGAAACACTCCCCAGCCTGTATCTGAGCACCAAGTGTTCAAACAGGCACGTGTGGGGCACAGCTCAGCTTCAAGCAGTTTTTACAGGCTTGATATATTTGCTGAACTCTGACTACAAGGGCAGTGACTGGAGGCTCTTCAGAATGATTAAAGTGTTGTTATCAATTAAAGCCTGCTCCTAAAAGGTCAGGTCGTGTCCAGGATGGAAGCTGTTCGTGGGTGTTTGCTCTGACAGCCCATCTCCCAGAGACACCAGGATGGGGTTCTGGTTCCCTTGGCTCTTCTCCATGTGCAGGAGAACACCAAGTGCCAACATTCAAGCTTTCACTGCTGTAATGCAGAACAGCAGGCACTGGATCCAGGATAACTCTTCCCACAAGTATTTGTGAGGATGCATCACATCGATGAGGGCAATGCTGAACACAACACTGCAGAGTCCTGTGCAGGGACAGCACCATCCCAGCTGCCCCAGCACCAGGAAAAGGCTAAGCATACCTACAATACCCCAAATGTATCACTTCTCAGTGCAAAAATGCATCAACATCCCTGTTCTGGGAGAGGAAAGCAAGAGCCCTGCCAAGTCTTACCATTTCCCACACGTATCCTCGTGCATGAATAAAAAGGTGCAAGGAAAACCAGGTTATGAACTTTTCCATCTAACCTAAAAGGGCTTTGGCCAAAATTCAGTATTAGTTGTGCATTCTCACATTCTTAAGTTCAGTAACATGCTGCAGATCCACAGAATGGGGATGCAGAACAACTTTCCTCCCTAAAACATTTTCAAGCAGCATTATAGGACCCACCATGCCCAAACAATGCAAATCCAGGCAGGATTTGCTGTCGAGCTAAAAGTCTCGTGGCAGCAATTATTTTGGCATCTATATACTCACAAATGGAGTTCACAAACAAGATAATATAAATTTGGAGTTGGATTTGGTTGTTTGGTTTTTTTTTTGCTTCAGCAATTCTACACACACCCACAATAAACTTCCCTGGCTTTTTTGCTGGAGCAGATGAAAGCAAAAACATTACTAAAGTAGGTATTTCTTTTTTAAAGGACATTAGTGTTTTTAAACAACAATAAATCACGTTTAAGCTAATGCTCCTTTAAGTGATTATCAGCATCTTGCCTTTCTTCTTTCAGGCCCGGCAAAGCCAAGCCTACAGAAGCACTTCCAGTCGCATTAAGGATGCCTAATTGTGAAAGAACGACTGAAGACCCAGAAGTCTTTTCCCACGTGGAATGTCCTCAAAGCAGAGGCCTCTAACGAGCGGTTGGTTCCTCCCCGAGCGGTTCGGGGAAGCAGCTGAACACCGCCAGCACTCACCTTGCTGGCCGAGCTGTCGAAGTGCAGCCCGCAGGCTTTGCAGCTCTGCTCGGGAGCCGTGGGCGAGGGGAAGGAGCTGTAGCCGGGGTTGGAATAGGCCTGGGCTCGGGCTGGCGGTGGCTGCGGCTGCATCTCCTCGGCTGAGCCGTCCAGACAGAACCAGTTACAGCAGCTCGCCCACATAGTAACTGCGAGGGGAAAAACAGGTTAGGAGTGACACGGGACACGGGCTGAGCTGCAGTTACACTGCCCACCATCGTTCATTGATTGCTAACAGTGTCTTAGTTAATGATGATCCTTCCTCTGCAAAACCCAGCCCAGTACGATGTGCCTTTGGTGGGAAGGCACAAATACAGTCCAGGACAGTTATTACTAGAATTTCATGTGAAGATAAGATAAATTTTACGTTCCACTTGGCTGTAGGAGATTCTGAGTTTGCTGTAACAGGCTGTCTCTGTTTCACATAAACTGCAATACCTGGGATTTGTGCATCAGGAAAAGAAAATAGAAGCTGGAATTATGTGGCATAGAGCAGTTAAATAAAATCATGGATGGTTATTCTTCAGCTTCATCCTAAATCCCTCTACAGATTTACAGCTACAATATCTAAAAAGATAAAATTAAAGCAAGGGCAATGGAGCCACTGATCTCACATAGTGCTGTTCTCAGCTGAATTTACAGCATCACGAGGCTAAATCATCACACAGCGAGTCAATACCAGTAATGTAAGAAAAATCAAATACTGGCTTCCAGTAACTTGCTTGGGAAAACAACTGTATCTGAGACACACAATCACTTGTTTATTTTTTTCCAAGTCAAATTATATATATATATATATACACACACACATATAAACACACAGGTACACTTACCTAAAATCCTAACAGTCCAGCCAAAAGGCTCAGTTTTGAAGTCTCCCAGGACAACCTATGCAGCAGTATTTCAAAAATACACTGCTATAAACTTGCTTTGGGGAGTTTACAAAGAAATCTGAATTCATCTGGGCATTCAGTTTCTGGAGCACACACCATGTGTCATCACTTATGGGTAGGCAGAATACAAATTGCCTCCTCTGCATTTCTGCTCTCACACAGGAGTTCCTGGACTATGTTTCTTCTGAGTCTTAAAAATCAGGTCCATCACTGACAGCTGCTCAGTTTTATAAACTTCTGGAAATCAAACATCTCTAAGCTACACAGCCAATTCACTCCTTTCCCCTCTGTCAGTATTGCCACTGTGAAACTCCAGATTCCCAAGGGAACAGGGCTGGTATGAATCCTAAAGGTTATTTGCTATAATATACCAACACACTGTTCTGTTCTTTTTCTTTTTTTTTTTTTTCTTTTTTTTTTAAGCAGTGTTAAATCTTTTGGGCTGATGTAGTTGAATTGGGAAGCTTTTGCAGTCTGGTGCTGCTCCAGTATCTGCAGCTTTAGTGGCATCTTTAATCCTTTCAAACATCTCGCTGAATTTGGCTGGTCAGAGTTCCTGCTGTCCCAGACACAGCCTTTCAAATCCCACAGTGTGAGCTCAGAGCCCCAGAGCCCTCCCTGCAGGATCAGCACATTGCAACGTTTCAGTGGAAATCTCCACGTCCACGACAGGATACATCCCTGGTGTAACTGATGTGCACATCCTGCACTGCAAACTGCACTCAGACTGGCAAGCAGATCTCAATAAATAGTGTAAAGTGCACTTAGGCTGGCAACCAGATCCCAATAAACACATGGAGGGAATAACCTATCACTCATGTGTATCAGCTCTGCACTGCAATGGAACACGTACTTTAGATGGCATAGATAAAAGCAACAATTACCCTTTTTCTCTCTGCACATTAATTTTCAAGCTCTCAGTGCCACTGAGGAGTTAACACAGCCTTTATACTGCAAAAATACGGAAATTCTAGTTTAAATTATGCTCTTCGGAGGTTTAATTTGTTCCTGGGAATTGCAAATCCAAACAACATTAGAGCTGCACAGCCAAACAAACCTTCACAACCTCCCCAGCAGTGGAAAACTGTGTCCAAAGTTAAGCTCCCTTCCTGTTTCAAGGACCCCTGCAAGCTGAAGGCCACCCACGATAACAGAATACACAAATGCTACTGCCTGCCCCCAAAAACTGTTTTCCTAAAAGAAGACAGCCTACTAATTCACTCTGGAACATTGCAACATGTCAAACATTGGGAAGAAAAACACAAGGCAGCGAACAAACTGGGATAAAGCAAGACAGAGCTCAGCATTCAGCTGGGGTTGTAGCTCTGTGACTGCCAGCAAAGTAAAAGGTTGACAAAAAGGCTCAGACATTGCTATAGAAGAACCTTAATCCTGCTCAACTTCAGGAGCATGGAAGGGAAATGTCCACAAACAATTAATAACCAGGACTGTCCTCTGATCTGGAACATTTTTCCAAAGGTATCTCCTTTCTTGAAGGAGGGCACATCTCTGTTCAACAACAAGAAATACAGGTAAGACTCAGCAGCTGCTCCAAAAGGGATTTTTCCTTTGTTCTGTACAGGATCAGCTTCAGACCTGAGGAAACAAGCCCTGCCACTGGGAGAGCACTTGGCAAGCAGAATTTCACTATGAAATTTCAGGATGGCAGTTTCCTTGGTAACTCCTCAGCCAAATTCCTCCCCGATTTATTTTCTTACCCATTCAGAGGTACCTGGTGAGCACCATCCAGGAACTGCTCATTTCCCTGGGTCCTTGTTACAGATGTGGCAGAGTCTGAGGGCCAGAACTGGAAAGCCCTGCCCTGTGCAAAGCCTGTCTGTGCTCTGCAGATCAACACCTCTTCTGCACCCGAGGACTCCACAGCTACACTGAGGTGACACAGAAATGCCCAGTGGAAAGGGCTGGGTAAATACTTCCAGCAACCTGACTAATATCAACGTGACAGCTTGGAAATGTTAATGACATCATGGATTTCAGGAATCCTCAAGGAATATCTTGAATAAAAGATGTTGACTTACTGGCAGGACTGACACGACAGGCACTCCTGATCCCAGCATTATTCCTGGACAAGATGCTCAGATGGGCTAATGGGAGCCACAGAAACAACTGTTCCACCCACGGACCCCAGCGTGGGTTTGGCACACTGGAAGTCACCCAACAGTGACTTCTGGCAGCCAAAACCTACCTGCCCTAAATCCTGACTCGTGTTGCACTCGGAGCATCTGCCAGAGCAAAGGGAGAAGGAGTTTCATCAAGGGTGGAGGCACAAGATCAAAGAGTCTATCCCGGACTTGCAAACACATCCACCCACATGGCAATCATCACCTTGGGAAGGGGGGCTGTTTTATCTCCTTTCTTGAGCTGCTCTAAGAGAGGCCAGAAGAAATCTAATAAATATTGGCAGGGAGTTGCTTGCCATGTTCTGTGAGCAAAGCAGTGCCAGCACTCCCTCATGCTCTGCTGGACTGCTTTTTAAATTTTATTTATTTATTTTTTCCAGCATGAAGCTGTGGATGCCATTACTCTCTGCATTGAAGTTAAAGAGAAGGGTGACATTCATTTCATCACCTGTTCATTAACACATTCTATACAACACCATGAGTTCTGTATAAATTTGCAAGCATGATTTAATTCTGGAGGCAATACCAGTGATGTCAAAGTTTTCCTCCCATACATAGCTGAAGACAGGGTTCCTAATGCAGGCCTGGATTCTTATGCTTTCCATCTTCATTAAAAAAAGTGCCTGAACTCGGGTTCTCACTATATGTGCAGTATTACTGCCATAACCTTGCTAGCTGGAGTATCAGAGATCACTGCCTACACACAGCAGTTATCACACATGTTATTTGGATTTTATCAAAGGGTAGGCTGTGGCTGCAGAGGGAAACTGTGGTTTATGTTTGAATATAGAACTTCCCTTTATTTTCCTAAGGGTACGAACAATAAGGGAGTAGAACAAGCAAAAGGAACATCTTGGAATCAGTGAGCTTTCAGCTCTGTATAATAAAGCTCTGGAGGACCAGGTCTGGCTTCTTTTCCTGACCACTCAGGAATTCAGCAGCTGGAATGCAGTAGCACCAATGAGACACTTAAGGGATCAAAAGGAACTGAGCTCCCAGAAGCAGCTGATTTTACTCCCACATGAGGAGAAGCCACAGGAACAAGTACTTCTGCTCCTGAGAGGCCTTTAACCGCTGGAACAGCAGGGCTGATGACCCTCGAGGCTCCTGCAGATGGAGCAGGGTGCCAAAAAGGGAGGGAGATGCAAGACAGCAGCTTACAGTGGTGTTTGCTCATCAGCCCCAAGAGCTGCCTCACACCTCCTAATTTAGAGAAGACTCTGCTCACCACAGTGAGCTGCTTTTCCATCAACTCCCTGAGCCATCAAGCTCCTCTTTCCACCTCATTCATCAACAGACCATCCTCCTTGCTACCTCCCTACTGCCTTCAGAACCTGCTGTGATCAACTATAGATGTTCCACAACAACACCTGTCCAGCCTGGCATCCACTGTGTGGCCTCACAACAGCAAAGCCACGTTCATTGGTAAGACACCACTTTCAAGGCAACACACCCAGACTGGGATTACACTGTTCCCAGAAAAAGGCAGTGTGGCTTTAAAATATTCGTGTATCAATAATGCACTTTTAAAAGTACTATTTTCATTATTAATCCATGCAAAAATCAATCAGATCTCATTTTCATGAACGCTGTTCTGAAATGGTTGAAGTATTTCATGAGTTAACCACCTCATTAGTGGCATTGGACAGTTGCTCTTGTTACAATTTACTACTTTTTTTTCCAGTAAACCTGCACTGATAAGAAATCCCTTGCTAAAATTAGTTTCACTAATAACCTAGTTTGGTCAAAAATTAGTTTTTACTTGATAACAGAGCTATAGAATAATCTGCTCAAAAGCCATTTATGCGTGAAGCATTATTTTTATCAGCCTGTGTCCCAGGCACAGGGACGTGAATTATGATAAATGGGAGCAACCATATGTTGGGACAGCTGGAAAAGTCAGCAAATGAGCCATTCACAGGAAGGACAAGGGAAGGAGCTGCCAGTCTGAGCACAACATGGTGTCTCAAGCACTACAGAGCATGAGAAAAGGAAGAGATGGGACCAGCTCTGGCTGTCTGTCCCAAAGTACGTGCATGTCACTTGCTGGATATAACAACTGGATTGAGCACATGAGATATTTATGTAGGGATGGAATAAAATGTGTATATGAGTAAAGGCAGTAGTTCACCTGTGCCCAAGGTCACAGCATGCACACCTTGAAAAAAATGAGCAATTAAACATCAGCACTGTATCACAGCTAGAAACAGGGGTATGCAGGGGGGAGAGACACAGAGATTCAGGGCTGGAAGGAGGAGACATTTTTCCATTTTGTTCTGTGCCTTCCAAATGTCTGCAGACACTTCCCATCTCTAACCACCCAAGCATACAACAGCAATAATCCTTACAAAGACAAATGCACGATTGCTCACCAGTCTGATCAGCAACTTCGATGTGAGTCTAAAGCCTTCTGGGTGAGAACGTGCCCAGCTGTGCAGGCAGAGTGTCCAGCTCAGTCCACACTGAGCAGTCACCACGGGGTGTCCAGGGTTCCTGTGGCTCCTTGCTGAGGATTCTGTGCATCCAGGAGTGCCTGTGCTGCCGGGCACATCAGGGCTGCCCTGGAACAGCCCCCACACACTCACGTCCACCGGCTGCTTCCGACGGCCAGACACCGGCACTCCATGTCCACGTGCCGGCTACACCCTCCCTGCTGGATGCACAGAGTGCCAGGCTGGAAGTGCAGCCTGTGCCCTCCAGTAATAATCCATCCTCAGGCCCCCTTCAACACCTCAGAGACGCCTCCAACAGGCTCTGGGGGGTCAGGAATCTCGGCAGACCCAGCAGCTCCCAAGGCGTGGAGCCAGGAGCCCGCTCCGGGAGCGTGGCACACAGCTGGGCTGGGTGGCTGTGCCCTCCCTGGGTGCACTGTGCCTCTGGAGCACGGGAGTCTGGCTGTGCCCCAGCATTTTAATGAAGGAAGTGACATCCATTTACCACGGAGCAGAAAGTAAACAGGGCAGCCCACTGGGGCAGGGAGCAGAGGGAGCAGGGAAGAGCTGGAACGGGGCCACAGCAGCTCGGGCACAGCCACACAGGGCTCGGTGAAACGCTGCCTGGGATTACTGCTGAGGGAAGCACCAATAAAACTGCCCAGTTACGTGGCACAGAGCAAACCATCGTGCACACAAAGACCCTTTCATGCTGCTGTAGCCTGGTTTACGTTGAGTAAACCACCTGCAAGGTAAGCCCTTGGAAAATTTGCTTAGGTGAGAGGAAAAATAAGAGTTCTTAGGGGTTCTAAGGACATTCTGCAGCTGTATCAGTGTTTATCAACATGCTCTGAGTAATTTGCAAGCTCCCTCCCAGCAACACTCGATGCTCTGTTTGGTAGCAGATTTCCAGGCAGATCTCCAGCGAAAGCACCTGAAATCCCACCAGCACAAAGCAGCTCAGCTTCAAGCACCTCTTTGAAACTAGAGAGCTGCACTTCCCCCCTGACAGTCGAGAGAATGGTTCTGTAAAGCTGTGTGATTCACAGGGCAGTTCCCAGGAAGCCGATTCCAAAGGCAGAAACAGACACTCTCTCACTTGACTCCCAGCCTTGCACCTGAACTGCAAACTCACCACTCACCTGCTTTCCCTCTTCCCCACAGCACAGGTAACACCAAATTTTCCCCAGTTTAACGTGAGAAGCTTGGAAATCCTGTATTGTAAGGAGCTGGGTACCTGGGGTGAGTATTATTTCAATATAAACTGTTTATTTGGACCCGAAGTTGCGTTTTATATATTGAAAAATATTTAGATAAAAAGCTCTTCTTGCTCTTAAACTGTAATTAGGTCTGGAGACATCTGCCAAAATGGAAATTCAACAGCCTCCTGCCTTTGCAAGTGACATTCTTCCAGCAAGTTAACACAAAACAACTTGATTAACGAAATCATGTGACTGGTTTTAGAAAATTATTTATCTTACCCAGTCTGTCTCGATTCCTTAGTCCCATGCCTCTTTCCAAGGAACGTGCTGTGACCTCAGATAGACTTATCTCCCTTCCACTCTCCTGCTGTGCTGAAAAACAATTCAAATTCGAAAAGCCCCTGTGCTCTTTCCCACTAGTTTGATATTCATCAGCAAGACTAAATTAGTAAGCTGTGATATACACCATGAGCCAAGCCAGGAAGAGAAGAAAGGAAACTCTGGAGAAGTAAAATTCCAGAGTACTCAGTTTTATTGCCATTCCCACCCTTCCAGCATCTTGTGTGGGTATATCTGTCTTTGTCCCACACTCAAAACTGGCAGTGAAAGTGGAAGCTGTCCAGGAAAACTTTAGCAAGGAGCAGTCCAGGAATCCTAAACTATCACCTACCAACTCAACCAGTCCTTTTTATTAGAGAGGAAAAGGGCCATAATGGATTTGCTTTTCTATTCATTCACATCATCACAGGTCTTCTCAGATTTAGTTGCAGCGGGTCACTGCTAAAACTGTAATTGCAATAATTGCAATATGTAGCAATAAATTGCTCAAGGAAAACCTGGACATTTAAATAACTGTGTAGCTTCCTTAACCAGCTTTAATCCAGGAAAGCTGTCATTCCATACTCTCCATACTTCATCTCAAAACCCACCCAGACCACTGTTCCGTGATATTCATGTGACAATAGCTGGGGGAGGTTTGCTGGGTCCGTGCCCACCTGGAAGCCAGGAAGGGGCTCCAAAGGCACAGCAGAAGCTTTTCAGGGAGTCTCCTCCTCCTCTCAACGTTACAAATACCTCACTCTCTCAGCAAATTTTACAATGCCCAGAATAGAAAGTTGCTGAAAATAATTTTCTGCTGTGCTGCAGAAGACTGAGTGACTTCAGCATTTGGGTATTGCAAACAAAGAGGAGCAGATCCACAGTTTACCCAGGGACATCCTGGGAACAGCTTTGACTCACCTCAGCTTCCACCACTGTCAGATGGTTCTAAGGATACTCTTCTCCTAAATGGGGGAATGCAGGGAGCTGGAGAAATTATGTCAATTTGTGTTTTCATCACATCACTACAGCTCCCACTTGAGATGAAAGGAGATCGAGCTATTGCTGTTGAAATCCTTGGCCCCAGAGGCCTCTGATGGCAACTGCATATGGAGGCAGTTGGAGGGAGAAGGAAGAGGTGCATTATCCCAGACACAGTTCCTCAAGCTTAAAATAAGCCTGACCCCCCAACCAGCAGAGGTGGGGACACAGAAAACTGCAGTGATGTGCACAGAAACCCTTGTCCCACCTGGTGCACCAGGATTCTGAGCAGTGGAATCCTCCACAGCAGCTGTTCCTAAAATAGAGACAGTTTACAAGCACAGCCTTAAGCCTTCCACTGTTACTCATCCAAGAGCTGAGACTGGGTTGGAGGTGGGACAGGATCAGCCAGAACTGCATGAACTGTCCCTGAAATAAGGATTACAGTTGGCACTAATGGTCTAAAGACTCCGGGTTGTTGCTGTGTCTCCAACACCCAGAACTGCGTGTTTGCTGATAAACTTCAACACCAGTTGGAAATCCCATAAATTACTTGTCATGCCAAGCTTCAGGTTTATTTTTAAAGAGTAAGCTTCTAAACCTCCCCCCTCCCAAAACTAAAATATAGTTTCAAAATTGCTCACATGCAAAACCTACTCTTCTCCCCCCTTTATTCCAGAAGCTGTCAGTAAAAAAATCAACCTAAACCCCATGGAATTTATACAAGTGGAAAAGTGCACATGAAGTAAGACTGCATGTAGCACAGCTCTGTGCAGACTGGCAGGCAACCTCTAACCTATTTAACTGGAGCCTGAAAAAGGATAATTTTTATTTGGCTGGACTGAAACAGATCTGGATGTATGTAACTGAGGCACATCATAACAAGTACAAACACTGCAGACTCATTTCACAGCTATGCCTACTCCAAATTAACCTGAATTCAAATCCAAACTAGGTGCTGAAATAGAATAAAATGCAACTGCAGACACGTACAAAGACCAGCACACGCGTCACATCCGAAACAGTGTGGGAAGCTCTGCTCTCCCAGACTGAAGAAAATACTTCTGAATTAGTCAGGAGTTAAAAAAAGGTCCAGGATATTGAATATAAACCTGAAGACTCGTTTTGTTACTGAGACAACAAAAGATATCGTAAAAAAGAAAGTGAGTTTATTTATGGTCCAGTCACCTCATCTGTGGCCGAGTTTAAACGCCCCACCCTCTTGGGAAGGAAGTTAGTACAGGTGGAACTTGGAGAGGCACTTTGAAGTTGCACTCTTAAAGCATTTCTGTAAATATTATCTTTGTGCCAATCTCTACTTAGCACTGGAGCATTTGAAATCAGAGCTGCTTCCGAGCAGCCCTGGGGAAGAGCTGGAACACTGAGGGAAAGTTCAAGCCTTACCATCCCTGTCTGCCAGCAGGACCAGCACGAGCTCCTTACAGCATTCCCGGGGCAGATGTTGTGGAAATGTCCATTTCCAACCATCCACAGTGTTTGTTTCTAGGGCTGAAGGATTGCAATCAGTTCCTTTACCACCACCCCTGTTTGATTGCCATGCTTCTCTCCTTCCAGCCTCAACCTCTGCAGAATATTAAGGACTAGGAAACCCAAAATAAAGCAGCCTAAAATCCAGGCTTTATTCAAACCTAAGCATGAACAGGCCCAACATCCATCTGGTCCTGTGTTTTTGGTTACTGAGTAGAGGGGTCAGACCCCCAGGAGATTCTGCAAGAGCTCGCCCAGGAGCTCACCTACATTATCAGCACCAACCACTCAAGTAAATGTACATTTGTCTCTTGGAATTAAAGCCATTATCCCCCAAAAAGGTAGTTCTCCTTTACTGCCATGTCTCCATACATATATTATGGTAGAACATTCAAACTCCTTGTCAAGCCTTTTCAGCACCTGTGTGCAGTGCCAGCAGAGGCTGGACAGGCATCCTTTGATGGCACCGCTCACCTAATCCTGCTAAATCCATGGGGTCAAACAGAAAGCCCTGAGCATGGAATCACTGCTGGATCCAACCTGTATAAAATAAAAGACTGGGAGGACAGGAGGTAATGAAAGCTTCAGACAGGTCAGGGACCTGCACCTCTCCTGGATTCCCTACCTTTGTCCTGGAGAGGAAATTTCCCATATATGGCCCAGGCCCACAGGCAGCTCGGGGGCACATTTCAGTGCAGGGCTTTTGGCAAGGCCAGGCATTCAGACACCATGAGTCAGTGCTCCACAAACCACTGGGTCTTACAAACCAATAAATCTACTGCAGTTGGTTGGGTTTTCTCCTCGACCTTTGCAGGGCACAGACATCATCATCACGTTTTCATTTCGCTTCTCCCTAACTGGGAGGAGCCTTTCTTTCCATTCTGGGTTTGTTTGCTTTGTAAAATGGCAGACAAGGTTTTCACATTAGACTAAACCCTGCTGTTGGGGCAGGAAGAATAAAGCCAGACCACCTATCAAGGAGGTTGGGAACAGATACTGAGCTGCCTTGTGCTTTCACACAGCTGTTTAACAACCAAGAACTCCGATTTTTTAAATAAAACCTCAAAACATCTTCGCCTCTGTCCTCAGAGCCCAAACAAACAACAGCTTATCTGGCATTTCAGCACGACAAAAAGTTCCCCATGACACAATCTTTTCCACCACTGACCTGATAACATCAACATGAACTTTCTTCTATTTTGAGCTCTACTTGTCTCAGTTCAATAGTTCAGCAGAAACCGCCCCATTTTTGATTACACAAACAAAATCAGATACCAGATATTCCTATTTTTAAATAAAAAAAGACCTGAATTTTAAGAAATCTCATTGGGTAATTATTTTCAGATTAGTAATGGGATAAATAATATGAGACAATGGAGGGTGAGGACTTTTGGTTTCAGTTTCTATCTGTGAGCATCTGGGCCGCTTCAGTTCTCTGTGCTTCAGTTTTCTGTAAGTAAAATGCAGATAAAGCCCCACCAGGGAATGGAATCAAGTTAATATTTCATTTCTTTAAAGCAGGACTGTGTTTGTAATGGAATTAAGTACTGTCAGAGAACTACCACAGCTCACAGAAGTGAGGAACTTCTGGGAAGAAATGCTGAGAGTGAACGACCTCCTTGCACTTCTGCAGAGCATCCTAACAAGTTTACATTAGAAGAAAACACGTAATGTATAACAGAAGGATGAGACAAGATGATTTTGAGGCCAAATTCACATTTCACACAAGTGCAAGAGACATGCAAGTCCAGTTTGGTTTTTGGTGGTTTGCTTTTTGTTGTTGGATTTGCTTGAACTTTGAACTTTCCCAGTTCACAGCGAAAAATATGCTTAACATGCAGAACAAAATATTGCTTAAAAAGCTTGGTTTTACTCAAAAAAAAAAAATGTTACTGAAAAAATGTGGCCTTGTAAAAAAAGAAACAAAACCCACAAAACGAATAAACCAAAAAGACAAACGTCCTTGGGACCTGAGACAAGAGAAGGTCCGAGGAAGGCAGCGTGTTATCAAACTGCTGGTTAGGGAAACATCTAGGATTTTAGATTTCAAATCTGTTGTGGACTGTAAAAATTCCCTTTTACTCACAAGTTCAGAAAGCTCAATAAATATTTATAAACTGTTTCCTCCATAATCAAGGACTAAAGCTGATCAGGCAACTATACAATAGACAGTAATAGTTGATACCCTTTTCTTCACGTTTGCTTTTATTAGGGGAATTTTTAGGAAATTCTACCACATAACACAGATTTAATTTCAAGCCTGCATCTGTTATTCCTGCCAAAGCAATGAAAGCTTTGGCTGGTGTTATTAAGGGCCACATCCAGAAGTAAAACAGCAAGCTCAGGCCAACAGAACAATGTCTTACCAAGTAACTTTGGCTTTGGGCAGAGCAGCAGTGACAGAGAGACAAGGCCTCTTTCCAAGAACAATCATCTTACTTCCCTCAGACAAAGTGAAGCCTTTCATGAACCAGGCTGGGGCTTGGCCTACATTCCCTTGGATGAAAAGGCTTCATTATAAGCAGTTGCACACATTGTCTGAAAACGTGGTGATACAAAAATGGCCTTTAACGCAGCGAGAGGGGGACAAACCAAAACGGTGAAGCTGTGTGAGAGGTGCAGTGTGTCACCTCCAAAATACACACTCTGTGAACCTTGAAAGAGGTTTTCACCCACAGACTTCAGAGATGGGATCAGCACCATTCAGGACCATCAGACACAGCCATTTGCAGACTGAAGATGTCCCTGAAGGCAGGCACAGGCGCATAAAAAAATGCTGCATTTTGTATTTAAGGGTGTTATTTTACCATACACAAGTAGTCATTTACTGGTGCTTTGATATTCCAACTGCACTCTCTGTGCACACCTTGTAGGCACTGCAAGTCACCCCTAAAGCCCAGCAGAGAGCTGAACAACATATTTCAATTCTTTTCAGGAATTCCTTCCTTCACTCACAGTGACATTCTTGACTTCAGTACTTCCATGGCAAAAACCTGTCTGTGATTGTCTTCAAGTCAGAGAAGCAGGTAATATGAAGTATAAAAAACCAGCAGGAACAGAGAGAAATAGTTTGTCAAAAAGGAGGCTGAGGTGCTGGGTTTTATTTTTTATTAAATACCTGCTTTGGTTCCCTCTTGTTTCTCTTCTGCATAAGACACAGGATCTTATTCCTCCTACCCCAGAGCCCTTTGCACAGCGACAGCGAGGTCTGACTAAGCTGCCAAGGATCCCCTGCAACAACTGATAAGCCTTTCCATCCCAGGAACAGAAGGGATGAATTATGCAAGGTATCAGCCTCTGACTGGCAGAAACCTGTGCCCTGAGCTCCCAGAGCATGAATCACTCCCTGCATAAACACCGGCTTCGATTTCTACTTTTTTGATTATACAGTCAAAGGGGACCTTGAAACCCACACTTTATTTGGAATCCGAAAAATAAACTGTTTCCAAACTACTCTGCAATGCTTGTGCAAGGGCCTCAAGACAGGCAGGGATTTGGGCAGCTGTGCCACCAGCCACAGAAGCTGCATTTTAGAACTCGCCCTTCTCTGGAACAATTGGAACTTTCTCCAGGTCGAAGTCTGCACACAGAGCTCAGTGTTTCCCTGCAAGCACACAACAGCTTCATTATTGTTTAACTACCAAAAACCAGCTCCAACAATCTATCAAGCTTGACATTTTATCCCTCTTTGCTGCTAGCCCACAGTCCTGGGCATATATAGGATTCAATAAGAAAAGTTATTTTGTTAATCTAAACAGAGAAACCTTTCCCTTCTTTTAACCATTAATTCGCCATTTTTAAAACCTGTTCCTCCTCCAGATTAACAGATCCAAGTGTTTACAAAGAAATCCATTCCACCAGATGAACCAAAGCTACTTTTCGAGATATGTATAAAACAAATTCAAAGGCAATCCCATGGAGCAGGAATTCCTCAGTGCCTCAGAGCAGCAGTACCACTTGTGGTTCCAGCCACGATTATTTTAACACCAAACTAGAGCAGGACATTAACTTGCTGCTCATCACCCTCCAGGAATGGCACTGCTGGGCAGTTTCCCAAATAACCATGGCCTAGGGAACACCAACACATCCATGGAAAGAAACTTATCAACACATGATGCAACCTGGTGGAGAGTGTCCTCAAACACAGCGCTGGGGAGATTCCTCACCTGAGTGACTCCACCAGCCCCAGGCTCGGGGTGAAGGACACGAGGGAGCCACACACAGATGCCAACAGTCCTTTCTCTCTGAGCAAGGCATTCTGACATCAGCAAAAAGTGGTGTCACATCCACTTTCAGTCTGGACTTCCACGGGTTTCTGGCTCACTTGGGGAAAAGCCAAAGAAATAAAAGCTCGTGCACACACCGAGTGGTGTGGGGACTCAGTGGTGCCACTTGTGACACTGCAATTTGAAATCATCCATGTGTAAATACACAATGTGATGCCCAAAGGAACTATCCTTTTGCAACAGAGGTTACTATGACACAAGCTACTCCCAAAGGAGAGTATTTTAAATTTGCCTGTTTAAAATCTCACTTAACATCAGCCTAAACGAAAAGATTCAAAGCATGTGCTGCTGAAGTGTATTCTTATAAGCACATCCCACAACCCTCTGAATTTAAATAAAAATGTGGCAGCATTAAAAAAAGCTGATGTTAAATTAATATTTTAGTCTCCACTGAAATAAAATGTGGGAATTCCTATTCCAAGACTGTTTGGCAGAGGAGCTAGAGGGCATTAAGAGAAAAAAGCCTGATTAATATTTTGGAGTAAAGTGAAAACCTCAAGAGCAATTAATGGGAAGAATTTGTAAATTTTACAGACACTGAGAAGAATAAACAGCACCTCAGAAAACAACAATTCTTTTTAAAGAAATTCCCTTATGGGAACATAAATTTAACAAGCCAAAAGGCCTTTCAGAGGTTAGAATGAGCCCCCTCAGTTCTGGGGAAACTGGCTGAGAAAGAAGGGGAAAACCAACACAAAATGTGAACTCTTGATCTGACAGTCACACTCTTGGTTTCTTAAGGAAAGTGATAACTTGTCAACCTTGCTGAAGACTGAATAATTGGCTTTGGAGGCACATACCATCAGGGGGTTAGAAGCCTTGGCATGCAGAGGAGTCCTGGTCCTGACATCAGCTCAGCAGTGTTGGGATTCTCCCACCTGTGAAACAGAGATGACACTTATTCCCCTGTGAAGCATTTCCATTTCCATCAGAGCCAGCTGATGGAAGTTCACACTGCTAATTTCTGGCTTCTGGTAATGACAGTTAAAGGGGAGGAAAACAGGCTTGATATGGGGAGCCACAGGCAGGTGCTATCGAGGCTAATGACTGGAATTAGGGGAGCAGGAGCCAGGCCAGGGTGAGGCCGTGGAAGAGCAGAGCACAAAGCACAGGCAACCAACAGCAGCACAGACCTCACTGCTGCACCACTGCCCCCAGAGTTCAATTCAGACTCAAGCAACCAGCCCAGCCCAGCCTGACAGCAAGATCAAGGTAATTTAAAGCCAGGCTGTGCTTGTAGTCAGAGCTCAGAGCAGAGAGCAGTACTGAGTTCCCTCAGTTTGACTGCCAGGCACCCACAGGTCCTCTGTTCCCTGCTCAGCAGCCGGTCACACACAGCTGTGTCCAAAAAAGGGACGTGAACACACACTTATCTGCATCTCATTATCCTCCTGCCTGCAACATGTTTGTTAAGCACCAAGTACTTGGTTCAAGGTGCTTCCTGATTTTCTTATCTTTGGATCAAGCTCTGTATCCCTCAGGACTGGTCAGGGGGTTTAGAGAAGAGTTGGAGGTGGGTGATCTTTAAGGTCCCTTCCAGCCCAGTCCATTCAGAGATCCTATAACTTACATACCTGTGAAAACACATTCTTTCTCTCAGGGACAGGAAAGCAGCCTAACAGTAATTAAGTACAATTTTTTCCTGCATGTATCACATGAAACCAACACACCCCAGGTGAGGAGAGCATTTTACCTGGCTAGACTTGAGGACACAAAGCTGCAGTCCTGGGTCAGACACAGCCTGCCCAGCTCCACTGCCCCCTCAGCAAGCCAGAGCCAGGTACAGATACAGGAACACCAGAGCAGACCCTGGAAATCTGCTTCCACTCTTCCACCAGGCTCAAAGTCCAAAGTCCACTGGCTCAAAGCCCAAAGCACAGGTTTAATGACCCTTTATAGACAGAACTAGGAGGTCAGCTCAAATCATGCCCCAGCCTGACTGAAGAGTTTACAATCTCAGCTGTCATTAACAACAAACCATGGCATGAAGTTGCACAACAGCAAGTGAAAATTACACGATTCAACAAACAAACAAGCAAACAAAACAACACAAACCCACACTGAAGTCAACCACAATAAAGAGAAAACTGAAGACCTGAAGAAAAGAAGGCAGATTTCAGTCATAAATACAACTAGTGAGCACCAACCCCCCCTAAAAAATCATCTATATTATTCCTTGCAGAGTATTGCATTCAGGTCTCATTTTAGGAGCCCAATCACATGTACCTGCCAATGAGAAAGACTGAAAGCCAGCCTACATTTCCTACTCTACAATTAAACACAATACTTAAATGATGGCTTTAAAACTAACCCAGTTAAGCATTAAGCCATGAACACCACTGTCAAGGCAATCAGCTTTTCATTAAAAGTTCAGTTGCTACAGCTGAGTGGATCTGCAGACACAGGTGGAGATGGGTAACTCTGCTCCAGGATTCCCAGCACCAGAGAGAACTGCCCAGAATGGGAAACACAACAGCCCAAGGTGATTGTGTGGTTTCATTAAACCTAACTGTGCCACCAAAAGCAATTATGATTACAAAGAATGACTACAAGACCCCTGTCCCCATCACTGTGGACACATGTGTTAAGGAGATTCAGTATTGGATGACTGGAGATAGGGAAATTCAAGGATCTGGAATTTGTAAGAGACATTTAAAGCTCACAGCTTTCTGCTCCACTCCTCAGCTCTGGAAAAACAAGCTCACAGTGAAAAGACAAAGAGTTAAAACTCTTTGTTTATGTAATCATATATATGCCTAAATGATCATTTATCTTAAAATGTGAGCTTTGGAGTTTTGAAATGCAACCCACTACAGTGTGAACACAATGAAATACCAACTTGTAATGCACCTGTCATTCCACATCCTGATGGCATGGAGAGCTAGCAAAGCTTTTTGTAGATCCATTAAGTGCTCTACCAATTCCATAACCAGGTTAGAAAGAACAGAAAACTACCACAAGTCCCTCCCCTGCTGTGAAACAGTTCTCCAGACCCAAGACCACGTCCCGTGCTCCCCACGGAGGGCTCGCTGCGTGTCAGAGAACAGGAAGTGAGCTCAAACGAAACAGAAATAAACTCCTCCTGCCTCACCCAACTAAACATTACCCTGGGGACAGCTTAATCAAAGAGCCATAAAACTAACCCACTGCTATCTGCCCTCGGTGTTATACTTGGCTCTACAGTACCTAAGTACACCTGGCTGTCCTTGCAGTGCCTGAAAACACGAGACACTCTGGAGTGCAGCTGGTTATTTATCACACTGTCCATCCTCAGCCTTTTTGTCAAGTCCCTGATGTGAGGAGGCTCAGACAGGACCGTGTGTGTGTTCTCACTGCAGAGCTGACCTTTATTAACCTGCACTCACTGAAACACTGGTAAGAAACCGATGGGAGGATGAGTCAATACTTTCCCCACAGGAAACACCTTGACCTGCTTACAGGAACAAACTGCTCCGAAGGACGCTCGAGTACTTTTATTTTCTGAACTCCTTTTGCTCTCTGTGGCAAAGGAAGGGCTTGCTCGGCTTTCACTTTGCTGTACCACCCCCAGCTTTGAGCAAAAAGTGAGCAGAGAAGAAAATAACTTGGGTCCTTGACACTAAATTACACCTCAGACATGCTAAGATGCAAAGAGACAATTTACCCAAAGAGCTCTACAGAAGGCTGGTGCTTAACCAGAATTCCTCAGCTCTCATAACGATTTGAGCAGAACAACCTACTAAACACCTCTTGGTGTGCCCTTGGGAGCACAACTCAGAAAAGGGATGAGTTGCTCAATGCCACTTTTTAAACAAGAAAAAAGAGGCTGCACCAGAGTCCCACTCGCCTTCATTAGGGAAACCCTGGAAGCGCTTCCTGTGAGGGAGCCCCTTGACCCCATCTCCCCAAAACTAAACCCAGGTGCTACAACCTTTCCCGAAAACTAAACCCACGCTGCAGCCTCTCCCTGCCCTCCTCACCTGTCCAGGCTTGAGCATTCTCATTCCCTCTGCCTCATGGCCCCCCAAGTCCTGGTAGCCCCCCCTGCCCCATGTCCCCCCACACTTGCCAACAGCCCAATCCAGAGCCATTCCCTCACCCCACAGCCCCTGGATAACCCCCAGGGGCAACTCCACTGCCTCATGGCCCTACCCTTTGCCCTGTGCATCCTCCCTACCCTGACAGCCCCCCCCGCCCCACACCCCCAAACCCTGACAATCCTCCACTGCCCCACAGCCCCAAACCTGGCAGCTCCCCCAACCTTCACACACATATTCCCCCCCCAAACCCTGTCAGCCCCTCCAAACTCTCACACACATATTCCTCTCCAAACCCTGGCAGCCCCCCCAAACCCTCACATACATATTCCCCCCCAAACCCTGGCAGCTCCCCCAACCTTCACACACATATTCCCCCCCCCCAAACCCTGTCAGCCCCTCCAAACTCTCACACACATATTCCTCTCCAAACCCTGGCAGCTCCCCTCAAACCCTCACACACCTACACACACGCTGGCAGCCCCCTCACTGCCCCACTACCCCCCACACCCCCAAACCTTGGCAGCCTCCCAAACCCCAACCCCCAGATCATGGCAGTCCTCTCAAAGCCTCACACAAACACAAACACAAACACCCCCCAAACCTGACAGCCCCTCAGTGCCCCACATACCCCACCCCCCCCCCCCCAAACACCGGCAGCGCCCCAACCGCCTCACCTGCCTTCCGCAGAGCCGCGTCCCGGGCGGGCGGCGGGCCGGGGCCGGGCCGGGGCAGGCCGGGCCTGGGGCAGACAGTTCCGATCCCAATCCCGATCCCGGTCCCGGTGCCGGTCCCTGCGCTCGGCGGCGGCGGCGCTATGGCAACTGCCCGCGGGGCCGGGCGGGCGGAGCGGCCGCCATGGGCCGGGCGGGGCAGCACCGCCCCTGGCGGCCCGGAGGACTCGGCGGCGCCCCCCGCCGGCCGGGAGGGCAGCGCGCGGCGCGGCGGCTCCGGGGGCCGCGTGTTCGAGACCCGGGCGGGACACGTGGGAAAAGGAGGGGACACTGCGGGGCTCTCCTGTGTTTCGGGGGTGTCCCTGCGGCGCGCACGGGGCTTGACCGCGTTGCACGGGAAGTGGATGTATACCGACAGATCACAGAATCAATCGGGTTGGAAAAGACCATCAAGTCCAACCTCTGACCCACCACCCCCTTGTCAAGCAGAACATGGCACTGAGTGCCACGGCTGTGCTTAAACACAAAGGTGACCCCACCACCTCCCTGGGCAGCCCATCCCAATGTCTTATTACGCTTCCTGAGAAGAAATTCCCCCTAATGTCCAACCTGAACCTCCCCTGTCACAGGTTGAGACCATGTCCTCTCATCCTGAGGATACACCCATACAGAGACAGCTAGACAGAGACATGTACACAGACACAAATATGCACACAGTACATATAAACACACATTTATATGCGTGTTTTATACATATCAAAGGCAAATAAGCCCTTAGTGCCAAAAGGCATCCCTGCTGCTTGGGGTGAGAGGTGCCCTGTCTGCCCTGGATGGGTTTCACTGCCCTGCTCCAAGCCTTTCCAGTGCTTCCCCAGCTGTTTTAAGCAAGGGGAAGGGGCAGGAAGTGGGGACATCCTGAGCTCTGCCTTACAGAGCTGCAGAAGTGCCTGTCTGAGCATGGAGGAGAAAGGCTGAATTAGGATATTGAGGTCAGGAACTCTTTTTGGCCTGATTTTACTATGCAAATTTAGGGCAAATGAGCTTGAGTAAGAGGTCAGGTTTTTCCAGATCAGGTAATAGATTGCCATAACCTGAGCCCTTCTGGTGTCCCCACACCAAGCAATAACCAGCACCCACAGCAGCAACGCAGCCAGAAATTCAGGACATCCCTGTGACCTCAGCAGCACAGGGAGAGGAGGAGCTGCCACACGAAACTCAGCCAGGCCTCATCTCTCACTGTCCTCCCCCACCTATCCAGCTGTTTCCCAAGAGAGCATAAAACTCCCACAGCTGCAATGAGCTGATTGCTAAGGAGAGAAAATCCCCCCTGGTCATAGCTATGCCTATGAAAGCTGGGATGGGAAGCTTTGGAGGAGCCCAGACTTCACATCCTCACCTTTCCAGACAGGCTGGCCATGTCCCTGTTGAATCACCACCCCGTGACTCCCCAGTGACTGAGTGCAAGAGCAGACTTTCTTCTGTCATGTCATAGGAAAGATGCACACTGGGCACATGGCTGGTCTCATGCTGAGCCTGGTGAGGGTTCAAAGTAGGTTGTTCCTCTTCTCATCCCCCTGCTAGTTAGGGGAAAGAAACATCCAGAAAGCCCTCTTCATTCAAATACAACCCAAGAGGTTTCTATTTGGCTCTTCTCTGCTTCACACTCCCCACCCTGGGAGCTTTGCTTCCCCTAAATAACCACAGACAGAGAGATAAAATAGTAGCACAGAGTTTTGGTTGAAATTTGCATGCACCAGCTCTTTATTCACAGCTCCAAGAGATGCACCAAGCTAAATTTCTGCTTGTAAGGACCAGCCACATCAGCACAGGAAAACCATCCTCCAGCCAGGCTGCAATCCCTGGGGCCACCAAACCTCCCCTCCTGGGCTTGGAAAGCCCAGAAACACAAATAAATACACGACTTTAAAAAGTTTTCAGTAAAAATTATGTATTTAATGGCTCAGCTCCTGTTGCTTTGGCACGTTCCCCTGCTCAGCAGGACCTGCTGGGATCATGGCCTTTCCCACGGCCATGCACACGGAGCTGCAGTGGCTGGGTGGCCACGATGGAGGAGGGGGGACCTGCCCCCCTAAACCACAGCCCTGGGAGCACCAAGAGCTGAGTTTCACAGAAAACACAACTCTGACAGATGTTTCAAACAAAAATCCACGCTGAGACCTGGTGCTGCCTCTTGGGAAACCAAAATGTGTGTTCACATATCCCTTTCAACTGCCCCTTCCCCACAGCAGCTATTTGCTCAGGAATACAGGGCTGCACACTGTTAATGTCTACTCTGGAGACACAAATTCTGGCTAAATCAAACTCCTCTTTGCCCAGTACAGCCCTAGAAGGCTCCAGGAGCTGTGCTGCTGTGTTATTAGTTTAATGAGCATGCCTTGAATTAGTTCCAGCCCCCAAATTCAACATCAGCAGCCTTGAAGTACAACCATGGCTCAGCTCACCTGCCAGGGAGGTCTCTTATTATGCAGAGGATGAGGGTGTCTGAGACATCTGGGATCACATCTCAGCCTCCTGTCTCCTCCCCAGCACCACATAACTGCCCAGGAGGTCACCCAGAGCAGGCAAGAGCAGCTGGAAAGAGCTGGAGAGGAAGGAGAGATTATTTCAAACATCACCACATGCAACTGAAGAGATCCTTGAGCATCAGGCAGGGCCAGCTGGTGTCAGCCAGGACTCATCAGCCCCAGCTGATCCAGATCAGAACTTCCATCAGTTATCAGCAAGTCTTTATGCAGCACAGCATTGCCCCAAAAACACCAGAAGCTCCCCACAAGGCCTGGTGTTACTCTGGGGAGAAGGTCAGAGCAAGCACTTGATTATGTCCCTGCTCATCAGCAGCCTCTCCCACGTCAGTCTGTCCCACTCCAGCCTGTCCCAACCCAGTCCTGCTGAGGACTAACCCTCAACATTTTAATTAAGTTCCCAGCAGTCACCTTTAATTGAATTCCAGCTCTCAACAACCACAGTGTGCAACAGCTTTTTCCTTTTATTTCTGAACCAAGACCACTGTGAGCTGCCCAAGGACCATCAGAGCTCCAGGTCCAGAGGGCAGCAAGTCATGGGGGGAACAAAACCACCACAGGGAGTCATGGGTTTGTGCAGGGACAAGCCAGCTGGTCCCCAGCTAACACCTGAGGACAGGGCTGGCTCTGCAGGGTGAAGATAAGCCTGCAGCAGAGGACAGGAGCTGGCTGTTGTGCTGCCCACACGGCCCAGCCACTGCAGGCAGCGCCTGCTGAGCACGGAGATCTCTGGGGAACCCCACGCTCAGTTTCTCCCCCCCAGGCTGAAGAACAAGAGGTTCTTCATGTTGGTCCAGGGCTGTAGGACCCTCAGAGTCGGTCTGTAAAACCTTCAGTGTGCTTGCCTGCTTTTGTGCAGCTCTCTTGGACCTTGACGTTTGCTTTTCCATCACATCAGAGCCCCTGTGTGGGTGTCACAGGGCTCGGCTCTGGTATAGCACCATTTCCAATGTCCAGCTCCACCTGTAACCCTGTTGGCTGCAAGGAGAAACAGAAAGAAGCTTAACCTCACACTGCTGGGACTCTACATCACTCCACCACCTGCCCCAGAGCCAGAAATCCCCAGTTATATCCCCCTGAGGATTTCTTTCTGCTGGTGCCCCCGTTTTAACTTGGGTCTGATGAACCCAGAGATGCAAATAGACAATGCAATTTAGCAAAGAAAGAACATATTGCTCTGAGGCATCCCCAGACACACCATTATTTAGCACATCCAGGATGGATTTCACTGCCCAGCACACCACCACATCCAAACCCATTTGGATCAGGCAGCAGAGGAGGCTTGGAGCTGGGAGGCTTAGGCAATGCTGCCTGTGCAAAGGCAGGAGTCAAGCCAAAGTCCCCTCTGCAGGTGTAGGAGCCATCTCCATGGGACCCACACACCACCAGGAGAGCGAGACAAGCATGAGGAACACAGTGACCTGCACTGGAAGTGGTGCCACTCATTTAACCTGCCTACAAATACAAGCTCAGGCTGTTGGGACGCTCCTCTCTTCCACAGTGTACAGGCAGGCTGCAGGAGCTCCTCTCCCACCACCACTATGGCTCACCCAGTGAGGCTGGATCCTGCCTGACCCTCTGCTCCAAAATCAGGGCCAAATCCCACAGCTGCTCCTCCGTTCCCAGCCCAGGGAGCCTCACCTGGCGGGGTGACTTTGCCAGGGCAGCCACGCGCCGTGTCGTGCCTTTGTCCCAGGAGGCTTCTCTGCTCTCCAGCAGCACCCGAGTGCTGGGCACAAAGCTCCAGGAGCGGCCAAGGGCTGGCTTCAGTGGGCCAGTGCTGCTGTCCCTTGTCACCTGGTTGGTCACCTGCAGCACAAACATGCTTATCAGTGCCCGGGAAAAGCAGTGCCACTCGGTGCAATGAAACACTGGAGATCACGGCCAGTCTGAGCCTGCCTTCTTGGCACAGCTGTGCCATCCCCTCTAAACACAGCCCAGACAAGTGGCCCAGACAGGTGCTCGGGTAGGAGCTCGCTTGGATCTGCAAGCTGCATCACTCCTGGTGCTGAAGCCACCCAGAGGGTTTAACTTGGAGCCTCCAAGTGTCCTTCCAGGCACCTCCTTGTCGCTTTATCAGAACGAAGGGCAGGACTTTCTTGGTGCCTTCCAGTGCCAGGCTCAGCAGACCACCACTCTCTGTTGTGG
Source organism: Manacus candei (assembly GCF_025592945.1). Taxonomy (NCBI): domain Eukaryota; kingdom Metazoa; phylum Chordata; class Aves; order Passeriformes; family Pipridae; genus Manacus; species Manacus candei. The sequence goes on along the minus strand of NW_026138124.1, from coordinate 5,788,836 downwards.
CCTTCCCAGTTCAGACACATAAATTATGGTCCCAGTAACCTGTCTGGCTGCATTGGCAAATGCAATTGCTTGGCCAAGAGCTGGGGAAACAGGAGCAGGGCCCCTTCCAGTCCCCAGCTCCCTTAGGATGATGCAATGCCCTGCAGCTCCTCCAAGGTAGTTAAGAGGTTACCCAGGAGGCTGGCCAGCCCCTTAAATGAACAGTGTTATATCAAAAATAAACATAAACAACCTTTCAATCTCCCTGCCTTGCTCAAGGCAGAGAATGCTGTGTTGGCTGAGCACAGCAATAGCAGGAGCCAGCAAACCAGCCCTGGTCTTGCTCCACACTCACTGAAATAAGACATCTGTGTGCTGCAGAGACACAGAGCTACGTCAGGGAGCAGAGCACTGTGGGGTACAAACCTCATGCTCCTGCTTAGCTGGGAGTGGGCTGCCCTCTCCCAGGGGCTCCAAAGCCTCTCCATGGCTCAGGGCACACACCAACACACGAAGGACAAAGCGCAGCAACACTCACCACAACAGCAAGGCTGAACTCCCTGGCCAGTGTCTTCAGCTCCCTGGACAGCTGCATCATGATGGCCAGACCTGGAGGAGGACAAAGCACTTGGGTGTTCGGGGATCAACCCACAAAGTGCATCCTGGAGGCAGGTGACATCTAGATTTGCATGAGCACTGTATTTAGTGCCAGTGCTGGTGTTCATGGACATCTTCACCAGACCAATCCCCCTCCTTTTCTGTCTTAGAAGCCCCAAGGCCAAAAAACCCTACGAAAGCACCAGGAGCTCAGACAAAGCTGGCCAGATTGATTTAGCAGGTACAAGACTCATCTCTCCAGCTCACAGCTTCATTTCCTACACTTGTAGCTGTGAGGGGACTCCCTGTGATAGCACTAGTTGCCATCCAGGTATGCAAGTCCCTCTGGAAGGTGTTTGAGGCCCCTCACTTCTGATTTAAAGTCCCTTCTGGCAGAAGGAGCCTCTGGGGAGCCCTGCAAACTGTGCCAGCAACTGTGATGTATCTGTGACACTGCAAGTAGAGGTTTTAACATATGGACAAACAGTTCAGTGCCTCCCCTGTCCCCTGGACAGGTTTCAAACCACTGCCATGATCCACGGCCACAACCAGTTTGAGTGTTTGCTGACAACACTGCCAACTGACTCCCCCTTTATCCAGTCCCAAAGATGGGAGTGGTCACATCCCCATCCAACCTGTCCCAGCCCCACCTCCAGGCACAGCACACCTGGGAGGAAGATGCTCTTCAGGACAAGCAGAGAGCTCTGCAGCCTCCTGGCACACCCTAAGGACACAGCTCACCCTCTGACTGCCTGCCACCCAGCAGTGGGTAAATCACAGCCGACACCGAGTCGATCACCACGATCTTGAGAGGCCCCGTGGAGCTCATGACCTGAAAAGAAGGACCATGTGCAATGTGGAGTTGCAAATCCAGCAGTCTGGGAGGCTGTGAGCTGCACAGAGGCTCAAATGCACCCAGGACGAGGTGATCTGGAGTCACTTGCCAGGCACACCCTGCAGCCCTCCCTGCAGCTCTGGGGAGGGGAGAGGGGCCCAGATCCCCCCTGGTACCTGCTGGGAGAGGCGATCCCGCAGCTCCTGCAAGGCACTCAGCATCTCATAGACATCGAACACACGGGCCACCTGGATCCGCTGCAGAGCCTCCAGCTGTGGCACAGAGTGGCATCACCCACAGCCTCACCCCCTCCAGGACTTGCCATATTCCCTCTGCCCCAGCTGCCACCAGCTCTTTACATTCACACCACAACACAGAGCACTTATTCATTTGCCTCCACCCCACGAACACCATTGTCCCTATTCCACTGATGGAAGAAGTAACCTGGATTGAGCTCAGGGAGCAAAAGTATGTGCAACTACAGCAAGTCCTCCCCTTCTCCCAAGGTAAACAACAAAGAGCAGTGTCTGTCCTGAGCACGGCACCCACTGGGCCATGGGAGGAAGAGTCTGGACCCAGAAAAGCCCATGAGGACAAAGGCAGAGCTGGGCAGACAAACCGCCCCTGGAGGTTGTCTGCAGGCAAGAGCAAAGGCAGTTTTAGTGCAAACAGAGGGACCAGCTCCAGGGGAACTTGCCTGCTCTTCCTCATCCTCTGTCTGTGCTTGCAGCATCTGGTAGAGACGGGAGGCAATGAAACCCCCCGTGGAGTCGAGAAACAGGACCTGCTGCTTGAGGCTGAGAGACACACTGGCTGCAATGCCCAGACACACCTGGAGGGACAGGGACATGTCAGCCAGGCATCACCTTCACCCCACCCATCCTCTCCCCGCTCCTCCATCCCACTCACCTGCGTCTTCCCACTGCCCGGTGCTCCCATGAGCTCCGTCACTTCCCCCGTGTACAGCCCAGAGTCCAGCAGCTGGTCCAGGCTACAGGTTGAACACAAGGTGGGTTTATCAACACCCCTTCAACCAGAATGGCAGGGGCATCAGGAAGCAGGGTCCCCTTCCCAAACACAGACAAGCCCCTGGGCATGGCATGGACACCACCAGCCCTGCTCAGGGCATCACCACACTGAAACTCAAAGTCTGTGCTGGCAACCAGGGCCTTGTGCAGCAAGTCCAGCCCTGGGCAGATGGGTGATGTACCCACCTTGGGTTCCCAGTGGGCAGGATGGCTGTGGAGCTCTTGAGCTCCTCGTACAGGTCTGCTCCGTTGGCAGGGAAGGCAGAGAACTGGGCCAGGAGCACACGTCTCACTGCAACCAGCGCCTGGGGGACAGAGAGCTGTCTGGAAACAGGACTGAGCAAGTCCAGGGCCAGCACCTGCTGCAGAAGCTTCCCCCAGACAAGGCCATCCAAGCCATGAGGGGATCAGCTCTGAGATCCCTGATTAATGTACCAGGACTTAGGAGTCCTCTTTACCTTGTAAGACAGGGAACACTTCTGGGCAACATCCTCCAGGTCCAACGACACAAAGTCCACCACTGCAAACAACACGAGGGACAAGAGGTTGGAAGCCAAACCTGGTCAGACCACGAACACTGGAAGTGTCTGTGTCCTCTGCCAAGACTGCAAGTGGAGGAGCAGGATATCCCACATTTGAGTTTTTTCTCTGAGACAGCCCCGTCATCCATCACAAAACAAACTTTCTTGCAAAACAGATCAGGGAGAGCAGCTGGTAAAAATTCTCCCTGTTTTGCTCAAGAGCTGCCCAGCACCACCTTTTGCTTCCCCTCTAAGGGCAGGAGGTGCCCAGGGTGCAGCGTGGGAGGAACTTGGGCTTTTGTCAGAGGGAAAACTGCACAAATCCTCCCAAAATACCTTTGAAAAGCCATAATAGATCAGCCTTCAAAAAGCTTTTGCAGAGATCTCTACTTTGTCCTTACACTCTCCTGAATCATTATATCCACCCAGGGGGACCCAGAAGACATTCAGCAAGGAGGACATGGAGGGATATTCCACCAACAGCACCCCTCCAGGACGTGAGATGATGTGGGCACACCAAATGTGCAGTTTGGTGTGCCCTCTCCCAACCCGAGGCCCCGATGCCACCCCATTACCTGTCCTGATGCCATTCGCCCTGAGCAGCTGGATCATCTCTTCGGTGAGACCAGGGCAGAGCCCAGCCCGCAGGACCACCATGTCCACAGCCACGGGGGCGGGAGAGACCTGCGGAGGAGAGTGGATTTCATGGAATCATTAAGGTTGGAAAAAGACATCTAAGATTACCAAGTCCAACATCGAGCCATGTGCTGCCCTGGATGGTGCCTGCCTCTGGAGCTGGGGAGAAGCCGCCCAGGCTGTGTCTGGGACGGGCGGTTACGGTGGGTGTTTAGGGTCCTTTTAGGGTCAAGCATCCCCAAATCTCGCACGGGAGCATCGCGGCTGAGCCAGCGGCTCCTGCTCGGGGAGGGCACAGCGGGCGGGGGAGCCCCATCCCCGGACAGGGGTATCCTCCCCATCGCCAGCCCCATCCCTCTCCAGCAGAGCCCCTCGATGAGTGTCCCAGCTCACCCTCCCGCACCCCGGAGCCCCGCAGGGGTATCCCTGCCCTGCCCGGCCCTGCCCGGCCCTGCCCGCTCCCTTCCTGCTTCCTGCCGCCGGCGGAAGGGCCGGGACGGCTCCTCTGCCTGCTCCCACCTCTCCCAGCCCGCTCGGGGTTCCCTCACCCGGCTCCTCCGCCTGGGTCAGCAGAGCCCGGGGTCCTACAGTCCGATCCTTCCGGGATTCTGTGATTTTCCGAGGGCTGGGTCTGGCCAGGCTCATCACCTGCAGGGTGGGAAATGAAGGAGCACGGAGGGCGGGGGGGCTTCACAGCCCTGCGGGTGTGGGGAGCCGTGTGCCCTTCCCTTTTTAATTATTATTATTTTTTCTTTCCCAGACGAAGCCTGAAGAGGGCTCCCGGCACTCACTGCTGAGCCTGCCCTGCTCACCCTGCACTCTCAGCATCAAACATTTAATTTTGTAACTCAGTTTACCTGCAGTACCTGCTGTGCTGCTGCTTCTGACAATGAATTATTATTCTGGCTGACGTGAGAGAGGCTGTGCTGTATCCCAGGAGTACTGAAATGAAGCCAGATGAGCCTTCCCTGGTACCTAAAGCCACATGGGAATGGGTTTCTGGTGTGTTGATCCATGTGAATCCTAGAAAAGCCACTGGACTGAGTCTATCCAAGGCAGGAATGGCCTCTTGCACCTTCCACAGCTGCTGTCCTTGGACATACCCCTGCAGTGGTGAAGGTGTGTGAGCTGCCCTTGATGCAGTCCTGCAGCTGCAGTGCAGGTGATGTGCTGTGAAGGGATTTCCAAATTCCTTTGGAATCGCCTCCTGCCTGGATTCCAGGGGCCAAGCAGTGTCGCTGGTGCCAGGTGAATAAAATAGGAGACCTGGCAGGGCAGTCCTGTGCCAATTCTTGCTGTGTAAGATCCACAAACCACAACACAGATCACGGAATTAAAGACAATGATATTTTTCCTCTTGGCAGTGTCTCTGTGAAGAGCCCGTGCTCTCCCCATCCTTCTGCCAGTTCCCCCATTTGATTTACAGTTGGGATGCTGGTGGGGACACTCAGGAAGGCAAGGCCTGTGTTTTGGGGGAGATAAGTCCCAAAGCAGAATTCCTGATTGAGTGTGACCCCTGGGAGACAGGGTGTGTTGAAAGGCTCAGCTCTTTTGGAGCTCAGTGCTGCTCTGGCTACTGGTGTCACTCAAATTGAGCCCTGAGCCACTCATCACAGCAGTGGGCCAGTAAGTTCCAGTACAGTGTGTGTTCCAGTCTGTGACAATGGGCTGCTGAAAAAGGGGAGGTGGCAGTGGGTGAGATTTCCAGTGGGATGGGCTCCCAAAGGCCCTGTGAGAAGGAGCAGGCAGGGCTGGGTGTCAGTCAGCTTTCCATCGGGAATTCTGGAAGGTGCTGGGTGCTGCTGCAGCTGCTGGCGTGGGGCCGCTTGTCCCCGAGGCTCAGCTGTCTCATGCTTCCCTAAATAGAAAGGGAAAAGGGTCTGAGCACTGTGACGGGGGTCAGCCATCCCAGGCGGGGGCTTTTTTGGCGTGAAACCCCCCTGTTCCTGCCCCCCCCACCCTGTGCAGCTCTGCAGGCAGAGGGAAGCTGGGATTTGCCCTGGCAGGTGGGAGAGGATCCCCTCTTGCTGCAGAGGTGCTGCCCACGTGCAGGCAGGTGCCCCCCCGAGCTGGCCCTGGCTCCCAGCCCTCCACAGGAATATATAGCACAGGGGGACAAGGAGGGGACAGGCTGTGGTGACAGGTGATGCTGACAGACAGCAGGAGCTGCCAGCTCCTGCCCAAACTTGGAGTGGGAAGCAAGCTCTTTCCTGAGCCCCACGGACTCTCCGTAGTGCTGGCAGACTTCTTCAATTCCTTTTTCTGTTGTTGCTTTTCTTTCCTGTATTAATTGACTCCTGAGGACTTACAGCAGTGGGAAAAGCTTCTGAGAAGTCACAGCCTGGAGGAGCAATTTAGGTCTTAATTTTCAGAACTCTTCAGTCTGGTAAGCTGCTTTTATTAATGTGTGTGTTAATTATATGTCAGTCTCGTGGTGAAACTCAGCTTGGGGCAGTAGGCAGGCGACCTCGGGTGACACAGGCAGTTGAAAATGGGACCCAAATTGATGTTCTTCCTTAGAGCTCTCCAGATGGAGGATCCCATCCAGCTGAAGGAGGAGGGCAATAAATATTTTCAGGCCAATGATTACGAGAAAGCCCTTCAAAGCTACACTCAAGCCTTAAAGCTCAACAAGGACAAGGTGCTGCAGGCGGTGCTGTACAGGAACAGGGCAGCCTGCTTCCTCAAAAAGGTGAGAAAAGCTCCCAGTTCTCCTGGGCAGTGCTCAAGGGGAGAAGAGCAGGGAGGCTCACCAGTTGTGGACTGTGTGGTTTGTCTATTTATTGAATAGGGTGTTTGCAAACTGGTCTGAAATTACACGTTCTGGGCTTGTGCTAGAGCTGTAAAGCCTCTTCCTTGCTTCCATCCTGATGGGGCTCAGCATGGAGGTTCAGCTCAGAGATGGTCCCACTAATCACTTTGAAGCAAAGGCTTTTGGCATCCAGGCTGCTCCACGCTTACCAAAGAGCTCTGTAAGCCATAGCTTGGGATTGCTTTTGCAATCTGTCCCAGTATAAGAAAAGCAGGTGAAGATATTTATTAAAACAAAAAGTTATTGCTATCTGTACCAAAATTGTCTCAGCTTGTAGTGGCCTGTTGTGGGAACTGAGCAGATTGCTTGCATGTTCCTGAATTTTCACTAATCCAGAAGTGACACCAACACAGACCAAGGCTGTTGTGAGCATTCCCTCTTCTTTCACTGCCCCCTGTCCTGCTGCATCCTCAGCCAAGTGTGTTGTTTCACCTGCACCACACACCCCTTCCCTTCCATCAGTGATGCAAAGGTGCCTCAGCTCCCCTTCCCTTCCCTAGGCTGCTGCTGGCTTCACTGGGATGTCCTGTTAGGAATTGGGAACAGAGGGGCCAGTGTCCATCAGGAATGGGGACATGCCCTGCTATTCCATGCCTAACAACTCTCTCCTTTCTGGTTTAACAGGAGGAATACGCCAAGGCAGCCTCGGATGCATCTAGAGGTGAGGAGGGGGCCGTTTTGAGAAAGGAGAGCTGTATTGCTGGGTACATGTGCTCAGCCTGCTCTCACATCTACTTTTGGGACACTGTGGCCTTGTCCCTTGATGTCCAGTAACACCCAGGTGCTGAGGCCACAAGGGAATTACTGGAGGTTCAAAAGACAACGCACCAATTCGGTGGGACGGTGCAGTTGGTGCTACTCAGGCACCAATTCACGTACGGTGTTAATAACAAAGCAAACCCCAGTTTACACAGGCCATTCCCAAGCAGCAAACCCTGATGCCTGCTGTTTTGGATCACTTTCCCAGCTATTGACATCAATGCTTCGGATATCAAAGCCTTGTACCGGCGCAGCCAAGCTCTGGAAAAACTGGGGAAATTGGACCAGGCGTTCAAAGACGCTCAGAAATGTGCCACCATCGAACCCCGCAACAAGAACTTCCAGGAGACCCTGAGGCGGCTGGGGGCCAACATCCAGGAGAAGGTAAATGCTGGAGGAGCAGTCCTGGATTCACAGGCCAGGTGTGGGAAGTCCTTGCTCTGGGTTATACCAAGGGATGGCTGGTCATACTGGAAACTTGTAATGATGCAGGGGGATAAATAGGCTCCATTAACTGGAAGTTCATACTTGATGTGTATAAAGCTGAGGACTGGGTTGAATTAAAAAGTGTGGCAGCTCCCTCCAGGGGCTGGCCTGCTCCTGAGTGTCTTAAAAGGGTCCTGGCAGGGATTTGGGCCAGCTTTGGACTGGGTTTGGCAATTGCCACATTGACAAAGTTACCTTTACAGGGCTGCTGTGAAGAAGCCCTTGCATCAGTAGGTACTGTGAGATAATGATTTATGGCTGTCTTGTCCATGCCTATGAGTCTGAGGTGGGTAATGGGTGCTGATAGCTGAGAAGCGATACCTGTTCCATTATTCAGCTTAAATTGTCTATGGTTTGAGGGTCTGGGGTGTTCTCGAAGCAAAAAAAGGAATATTGCTCCCCAGTTTTCTCCCTGTGATGCTCCCTGCCCTCTCTCCCTTGGCACAGCTGCGCATTCAGTTCTCCACGGACTCGAGGGTGCAGAAGATGTTTGAAATCCTGCTGGATGAGAACAGCGAGAAAGAAAAGCGAGAAAAGGTGAGAACTGCTCTGCACTTGGCAAAATGGCTGTTTAATGTCAGAGGCTGCACCAAGGAGCAGAACAGAGTTCCTTTCCCCACCTGCCCTGGATGGAGGATGAGGGAAGGAGCTGGGAAATGAACTGCACTCAGAGGGACAGCTGAGAGGGGAAACGTCCCAGTGAGGCATCATCCCTATGCCAAGGGAAGGCGGCCAAACCTCCCAAAATATCAAAGGTGGGATCACACTGGACTTCTGCTCAGGCCCATCTCTGCCACCCTCTAAATGTTCCACTTAAAGCAGTGATCCACTCTTCTTGGGCAGAGTGAAGGGATGCCAAATGCACCTGGATAAACTGTCTGGGGGATCTGAGCTGGTCTGCTGCATCTGTCAGGAGATGGGCAATCCACAGCTCCCACCAGGACCTCCCAGAGCTGCCTGGAGATGTTCTGGAGGGCTGGGTGTGCCACTGACCCCTGGCTCTTCTGTCTCCCACCCAGGCTGCAAACAACCTCATAGTCCTGGGGCGGGAGGAAGCAGGTGCCGAGAGGATTTTCCAGAATAATGGGGTCAACTTGCTGCTGCAGTTGATAGAAACCAAAAATCCTGAGCTGATCCTGGCAGCTGTGAGGACACTTTCGGGAATGTGCACGGGACATAAGGCTCGGGTAAGAACAGGATGCTTGGGACCTTCACTGCTGTTGCCTTGCACCTGGGGGAGTGGGAAATTGCAGTATGTTTGTGAGCAGTGGGAAAAAAAATTAAAACTCTGACTTGTACTGACTCAGGAATCACTGAGGAAAATAGATTCTTTGTCCCAGCTGAGCCTGACCTTTCTGAAGCACACAGGAAGGAAAGGCCTTTGCTAACACTGTCCTGCTCTCTCCAGGCCACTGCCATTCTCCATTACCTGGGCATCGACAGCATTTGTATGTGGATGTCAGTAGACAACGAGGAAATCTCCCTGGCTGTCTGCAACCTCCTGCAGACCATCACTGACTGCCTGCTGGACCAGGGCAAAGAGGAGCACCACGGCAAGGAGGAGGCTGTTGTGTTAGGTAACAGTGCATGGGGATCCCTCCATCCGGCTGGAGAAGTGGGCTGAGCAGAAGAGCTCTGCTCCTGGGATGCCCACCCTATTCCTTGTTCTTTTGTGAAGTGGGGCCTTTACCCTTCAGCTGTCCAGGATGACAGCCTGCACACAGCTCTTATCCTCATGCATAACTTAAATACCTCTGTTAGAGCCACACGATGGCTTTGGATGGTTTTCACTGGGTTCAGCTGCTTTCAGAGAGAATTTCTTGTAACTGGCTGCTACTGTTTTGCTTCTCTGTAGACACTAAGAAAGATTTGAAGATGATCACAATGCGTTTGCTGGATATGCTGGTCAGTAAGAGAGTGTCTGGGCAAGGGCGAGACAGAGCTCTCAACCTCCTCAACAAGAACATACCGAGGAAGGACCTGAAAGACCATGACAACAGCAGGACCATCTTTGTCATCGACAATGGTGAGCCCTTTCCCGCCATCCTGTTCTGATTTGGGAGATGTGGAGCTGTGTGTTCTTGCCTGCATCCCTGTAGAACTGATCCTCTCTAGAAAATAAATCCTGGAGCAAAGTTAGATTTATTAGCAGGAAACTGTTAAGAAAAAAAGAAGCCTGTGTATGAGAACAAGAATTTTTGAGTTTTTAAAGAGTTGACTAAGATCTCTGGTTAGTTTTTTCCAATGTATTTGCTAATGTTAGGAGGATTTGGCTTGGGTAAATTGTCTAGTTTAGACAGGATGAGATGAGCACCTGCTGAGCTTGGTGGATCCACAAGCTGATCAGTTCTAAAACTGGGCAAGGGTGAAGGATTTGTGTGCAGTGTGTTTTTATACTAATTCCAATGCATGTTACCATTCTGATGGAAGTTATTTAATTACAGTTCAGCAAAAGGAGAGTTAAGACATCCAGAATCACTTGAAAGTTGCTGAGTTTTCCTCAGTCAAAGCCTCCAGCCTTGGAGGTCAGTAGCCTCCTGACAAAAATAACAGATCCAGCCAGAGACCTAATGCAGTTTTGCTTATCTCACTCTGAGAGCTGGAAGAAAGCCTGATGCTGCAAACCTGTAATCTCACCAGCAGAAGCTCCTCCCCAGTGAATATCTAAATGTCTTGTCTGTTTAAGACTTATGTGATTAGGCTGCAAAATAATTGAGAACCATCCAAGCTGGATATTTCACGGCGAGAAACCAACAAATGGCATCTTGAGTTTTGCACAGACCCTCTCCCCTGTAACGAGCTGTATCACTCCATTGCTTCCAGGCTTAAAAAAGATACTGAAAGTGGTGGGCCAGATTCCTGAGATGCCTGACTGCCTGCCCCTGACAGAGAACACCCAGCTGACTGCCTCTGTCCTCCTGAATAAGCTGTACGATGACCTGCGCTGCGACCCGGAGCGGGACAACTACCGGATCATCTGCGAGGAGTACATCAAGTGAGTTGGGAATGGCTTCCTGGGAGCCTTGAGGATGAGATGAGGCGCTTGAAGTCCACTTACATTCCAAACTGAGGCTCTGGGAGATAATGATTTGCTTGAGATCCTGCTGGATCACAGCCTTTGCAGGAATCTGGGCTCAGCTCTGTCCCAGATGCCAATGTATTTCAGCAGAGGAACTCACTTCCCAGTCTGGGGAAGGGCACTCCCTGCCCAAGGGAATGAGAACTGTAAGTAACTCCTGTCCCACGTGCTACTCCCTCTATCCCATGCAGGAGCAAAATCGACCCACAAAACATGGATAAGACACTTCATGCTGTCCAGATTGTGTCTGGAGTTCTGCAAGGGCCCTTTGACTTGGGCAACAAGCTGCTTGGCATGAAGGGAGTGATGGAGATGATGGTGGCCCTGTGTGGGTCCGAGAGGGAGATTGACCAGCTGGTAGCTGTGGAAGCCCTCATCCATGCCTCCACCAAGCTGAGCCGGGCCACCTTCATCATCTCCAACGGGGTGAACCTCCTGAAGGAGATCTACAAGAAGACCAAGAATGAGAAGATCAAAATCCGAGCCCTGGTGGTAAGGATGCAGCCCCTGCCCTTATCACCTGCTTAACCCCAGACCTGGGAGAGTGGGGAGGTCCCGGGAACGGGTTGGATTCACTCACCCCATATGGGTAATGGTTTACCGTGTTTCCCCCTGCAAGTAAGAGAGAGCACATGGATTGCTGGTAATTTTGAAGGCAAAACTGGTTAATCTTCCATGAAAGACATCCAATAGGAGCACAAAACATCCCTTTGCTGTGCTGCAAACTAAACAATCTACGGTGTGTTAGGATGCTTCCTCTTTGCTAGAACTGACTTGACACTTCAGGTGTGGGTTTAGACTGTTTTGGGCAGCAATACGAGAGGGTTAATGAGCCTTTCTCACTGGTAAAATATTTTCATCCTCCTCAGGGTCTCTGCAAGCTGGGCTCAGCAGGAGGCACAGATTATGGCCTGCGGCAGTTTGCTGAGGGGTCCACTGAGAAGTTGGCCAGGCAGTGCCGAAAGTGAGTGACTTCCTTTAGTTCTTCAGTTGTCCTGTGCTTTGCAAAACACAGTACGTTCCTTTTTCCCCATGAGATCCTGCCCACACGTTGCCTTCATTTCCTGTTGCTGCCTGACAGCTGAGAGTGCCCCCAGAGCCACTGCACTGGGACCTGGGGCTCTTCTGTGCCTGAAGCAACCATATGTTCCTCCTGCCTCAACATCCAGATGAGGCTTCTCCCTTGCTCACTGCCCATGGGAGACACCAGGCATGGTGCCTCCCTCTTTGCCAGAGTGGGACAGCCTGATCAAGTGCTACCTTGCATATGCACAAGTCCCTTCTGAAGGGGAATTTACCAGGTGGACTAACCAAGGAGGTGGGATGAAGTTAGGAAGTGACTGAGTGGGTGGTCATTCCTGCAAGCAGTGGATAGCAGGGCATCCCTTGTTTTGTGGGATGGTAAATGCAAAGCAGTGCCAAGTAGCTGTCCTGATCTGCCTTTCCCTGCAGCATTTACATCCCTAAAGCTGGGCCATGGGAGGAAGGTCGTGCCTCAAAGGGAAGCATCCACAGTCTTAGGAGCTGCAGCTGAACCTGAGGACATGTTCGGACCTGAAACAGTCTCAATATCTGTTTTTCCTCCCTCTTTTTCCAAATAAATCAGTCCTGGCTCCTGAGATGAAAATGTGGGTGTTTTTCTCTTTTCCAGATGGTTGTGCAACACCACCATTGATGCCCGCACCAGGAAATGGGCTGTGGAAGGGATGTCATATCTCACCCTCGATGCAGATGTGAAAGATGACTTTGTTGAAGATGAGCCAGCCCTGAAAGCTATGTTTGATTTAGCCAAGGTCTGTCTCCTTTCCTTGTTCCCTCACTTCTCTGGTAGCATAAAGTTCTCCCAGCTCTCCAGCCCTACACTGTCTCCCCAGTCAGGAGGGGCTGTGACCCCCAATCCCCCACCTCTAGTTTAACAAGAATTTCAGTTTTGCCTGTGCCCTGGAGACACCTCAAGGCTGTTACCATCCTGCTCTTCTCCCGAGGCTCAGGATGATTGCTCCTATCTTTACTGTCAGCAACTGCATGAAAACCAAAGCACCAAGGTGTTGACAGCACCGATGATGTGAAACAGCCTGTTTGACCACAAAACCTTTGGGTTTTCCTTGCCACGGGCTATAAAGTGGTGGATAAGGCTAAGAACACTTCAGCTAGTGCATGATGGCAGTCCAAGGGGACCCCTTTCCCTGCTGTGTCTTCCTCACATAAGCTTTTATTTGTCTGTGCAGACAAGCGACAAGACCATCTTGTACTCTGTGGCTTCTGCCCTGGTGAACTGTACCAACAGCTATGACACCAAGGAGCTGGTCCCAGAGCTGGTGCAACTGGCAAAATTCTCCAAGCAGCACGTGCCTGAGGAGCATCCAAAGGTGGGTTGTGTACTGCTGGGGAGCTGGGAGGAGCTGCTCGGATCTGATGACTTTCTTTGGTGCATCCATTGTCACAGGGCTCAGGTCTCCTGTCCCTGAGGCTGAAATTGCTTTGCTCTGCAACCAGGCTTAGCTCTAGCTGGCAGAACAGCAGCTGCTAAGAGCTGATCCTTTTCCAATGTTCCCCCCTCAGGACAAGAAGGATTTTGTGGTGAAGCGGGTGAAGCGGCTGCTGAAGGCCGGGGTTGTCTCTGCCTTGGCCTGCATGGTGAAGGCAGACAGTGCCATCCTGACGGACCAGAGCAAGGAGCTCATTGCCAGGTGCCTCCATTACTGTCCTGGGAGCCGGGAGCACTGGCCAGCCCGTGTGCCATGGAGAGGGACATCTGGGCTGGCTCCTTGTTTGTGGGGTGGGATGTTCTGCCTGGGGGGGGGAGAAACGAAAGGGAGGTGGAAAAAGATGTAAACCGACACTTTTGTTAAGCAATGTCATAAAAATCTCTGTTCTGACCTTGAAGCAGGTTTACAGGGCTGCCTTGCTAGGATGCACTTTGATTTTTTAGTCCTCTCTACTGTTTTTGACTGGAATAGAGTTCATCTTGCTGGCCTGGAAACTTCTTACTGTGCCATTTGTTGCTTCCCCCTAGAGTGCCACAGGCACTGGGTTAAACACCTGGAATTTGCCTGGTGGCTCTGGCAGTCCTGCAAAACCTCAGCCCCCTTCCATGAGGGTTATTGGCTGTTGCTGTCCCACGTGGCTGTTCCACTAAGTGTTGCTGTGCTCCTACAGGGTGTTTCTTGCCTTGTGTGAAGACCCCAAGGACCGTGGGACCATTGTCGCTCAAGGAGGTGGAAAGGTGATTACTTTTCTGTGAAGTTAATGTCTGTTGGGAGCCTGTAACATGCCTCCAGTGAGGGACAGTGACAGAAAAGCACGAGCTGCCCCGGTAGCCCCTGGGGCCACACTGACACTCCAGCCCCATCTCTGCAAGGCTGCAAAGAAGTGATGTTCTTGGAACAACTGTGAGTGAGCTACAGGCTCTGGTGTGGTGCCTATTTAAAAACTAAAGCAAGACGTCACTGTGAGCTGCAGTCCAGACCCATTTCTTCAACAGACCCATATTTAGGATATTTTAAATTTATTTTAGTACATTAAGGCAATCTTGTAAGTCTCCTCAGAGCACTGAATGCTTTCCTGTGTGTCACCAGGCTCTGATACCTCTGGCTTTGGAAGGCACAGATGTTGGCAAGATAAAGGCTTCTCACGCTCTGGCAAAAATTGCTGCTATCTCCAATCCAGACATTGCATTCCCAGGGGAGAGGGTAAGCTTAAAAATAATAATAATAATAATAATAATAATAATAATAATAATAATAAAACCAAAAGTATTAATAATTCCTTTGGCAAATAAAAATCCAAGAGCTGGAAAAGCAGTGACATGCCTTCTCTTCTTAGGTTTATGAGGTGGTGAGGCCCCTTGTCAGCCTGCTGAACACAGAGAGAGATGGCCTCCAGAACTATGAGGCTCTGCTAGGTCTCACTAACTTTTCAGGAAGAAGTGATAAACTTAGGTGAGTTTAACTGCTTTTTAACTTTCCTTCTTCTTCAGGAGTGAAGGTAAATCACATTTCAGCACTTTCCTTGTTGGACTGTGAAGACTGGTAAGTTTGAGCTACCTTTGGCAGAGCTACAAAGCCTCAGATCTAAAAGATTAATAAAATAGGAAAAGGAGAGTGGCACATTTTCCTCTAGAAACAGGAAAGACACGAACCAAATCTGGATTAGACAGGGAATGAACCACATCATGAGCTCCACTGCTGGGGACACTGATTTGTTTCAAGGCCTTCCCTGCCGTTAATACTTGATAAGTTGGTTATTGCTTGACCCACAATGTGTTTCATTTGGCTGCTCCTCAACACAGGTTGAAGATAGTCAAAGAGAAGGCCCTGCCAGATATTGAAAACTACATGTTTGAGAACCACGACCAGCTTCGACAGGCAGCCACGGAGTGCATGTGCAACCTGGTGGTCAACAAAGAGGTAACTCCCTGGGCACCTCACACCTGACTGTGTGCACCAGCCCCCCTGAAGAGACATTCCTGAATGAGTTATCTCTGGGTATCATGGGGGCTTTTTCTTTAGGTTCAAGAGAGGTTTGTGGCTGATGGAAACGACCGGCTGAAGCTGGTGGTGTTACTGTGTGGGGAGGACGATGAGAAAGTCCAGGTTGCGGCGGCAGGAGCCCTGGCCATGCTTACGGCAGCACAAAAGAAACTCTGCTCTAAGATGACTCAAGTGGTAAGAGCATAACTCTGATTATTGGCAGTGTAGGTGTACCCTGGAAGGGGCCTGGCTCAGACATGAAAATGCCTCTCAACAGAAAGATTCGGTCTGCTAGTTTGATAGTGAGGAGCTCGGTGAAGCTGAGACCTGGTTGTGCATGCTCCTTGTCCATTTTGATAAATAACCTGAAATGGTTTCGCTCAGAAATGAGAAGAGCTTGATCGATAACCTGCTGAGCTTTACAGATCCCAAAGCATCTCTCTTCCCTACACAAATCCCTGAGAACCCAGACCCTGCAGCTCTGAAGAGCTGTGGTTGGGAACTCTGAATGCTGTTGTGCTGCACACATGATGATGTTGGACACTGGGGCTTATTAGAATAAAAATGATTAATCAAGGCAAGAGAGAGGCTCAGAAAGGTCAGGGTGGGGGAGTGTGTGATCTGCTCCTGGTCATCTCAGCTGTGCCAATATTCTGGCCAGATTCTTTGCACAGAGATTGTGCAGCAGCCTGAACATGAAACCTTTGGAGTCAGGTTTCCTTAGTTAAAGAATGAAATAACCACAACTGACATGAGCGTTGCTCTTCCTTCTGCTGAGCAGTGCCTTGCCAAACTCACATCTTTGGTTGAGATGTTCTGCAGATCAATACTCATGATCTCTCTTTCCCTTGAAGACCACCCAGTGGCTCGAAATCCTGCAGAGGCTCTGCTTGCACGACAACATGGAGATCCAGCACCGAGGGTTGGTTATTGCTTTCAACTTAATCAGTGCTGACAAAGAGCTGGCGCAGAAGCTGGTGGGGTCAGAGCTCCTGGAGATCTTGACCTACGTCGGGAAGCAAGAGGATCACCCCAAGAAGCAGCACATCATTAACGTGGCACGTGATTGCCTCACGAGGTGCATGGATTATGGGCTGATCAAACCTTTCTCTCAGGCATGAGGGGGTGAAAAGCAACAAAAAGGGCTGAATGTGGGGGGAAAAAGTGCTGTGAAGAAATATGGAAAAGTGAGAGCCACGAGGAGAGTCTAATGCCATTGTCAAGGTGCGGAATAGTTTGAGGACAGCTTTGGAGGATCAGAAGCTCTACGAGAAAAAGGAGGGCATTTGCCTGGGAAATTTGGAAAGTGTCCATCTGAGTAATTCCCAGATGGTATAAATCCTTTCTCTGCCCCCATTCAGCTGATAATGATAAAAGCTTCAAGGCCCAGCTGTAAAAGAGTCAGTTGTGTTGGAAATGTTCCAGGAGCCTGTTGGAAGGAAACTCAAATGAGCTGAAGTCTGTTCTGAGTCCACCTCCAGCCCCTGGTACTTCTGGAATTCCCAGCAATGGTGGAACAGAGAGGGTTAAGTGTCTTCTATTCTGCAGTCAGAAAACAGGTTGGGTTTTAGCTGTGTGCTTCCTTGTTCATTTATGGTAAGTTGTGTGCCAAAGTGTGAGGATGGTGGATGAACTATTAATAAATTCACTACTTTGTTCCATGTGGAATTCCTGTTCTGCTTTTATTAAGCAAAAGGAGAATCTAAGGCAACTGGGTAACTGGAGTAATCTGTAGCACAGGCTGAATTTCCACCCTTTGAGTGCTGCTCAAATGAAGATGCAGAGTCATCACTCAAGGCTGTACAAGGAGGTGACAACAAGGGGTTAAGCTGAGGTTCACACCAGAGCACAGTGTTTGGCTCAACAGGGAATGTTGAAAATATCTCATTTATGAAAAAAGCAGAATGAGAAACAAACGCACAAGTTGGTCATCACATTAAACTTCGTTATATAAATATTTTCATTCAAGCACAGATTCTTAATGGATTCTGTGGGCAACACAAAAAAACAGAGACCCTTGCTTTAGTCCCTGGGGGGAAGTCCCTAAGTTTATGGTAAATATAATCTTACTCGGCAATAATTTAAATGTGAATTCAAGCGCAGTAAAATATCTCTGATAATACGAAATATCGGTGATGCCCACAACAGGCATAGCACGATGAAATGTTGAGGTTTGGAGGTTATGAGAGGAACCATGGGGAGAGTCTTTCCTTGCGTGTTAAGGAAAATAAATAAATGTAAAGTGTGTCTAGCTTCCTGAATTTAGAAAAGCCTAACATTTGTTAAGCTAACAGGTTTGATGACATGAAGGAAAATTTATTTGGAGCGTTATTCCTGTGTACAGTATCTTCTTCATACTGTAACCATATTCAGTTTACAATGACAGCGGGAGGATATCAGACTCTTCTTCCAAAGCACATGCTGTGGTGGAAAATATGGTTTGTTTTTAACGAGCCTGCAATTTTTGGATACCCAGTTTTAGGGATGTTGAATCTGCCTTTCCAAAGTACTTCACATTAACTCTGTACAGAGTTTTATCTAACCAACATCTCTGACACCAAGACAAAAACCCGACATTGGTACTGAAGGGCGAAGTTTTTATTCTCTGTGGAGCAACTGGGTTCCACTAATCCTAATACTAATACTAATCCTGTTCCTGAAACTGAGTGGGGAAACCACTTATGTAAAAGCCATTTATTGGCATTTTTTAGCTAAAACACAGACATAACAGCCACTTTAAACTGACAGAGCCCGCCCGCTCCCTCAGGCCCCCTCAGGCCCCCTCAGACCGCTGTGGGCGGGAAACGCTCGCACCGCCCCCGGCTCTTGTAACGCGCCTTCCTATTGGCTCCCGCCAGGCCCCACCGGCAGAGCCGCGCGCTGCCATTGGCTGTTGGCCACTAGGGGTGGGATAAAGGCGGGTGGCTCCGGCCTGGCATGGCCGGGCCTGGGGGAACTGAGAGTGGCGTGAGGGGACGCGGGACAGCGGGGCCGGGAGCGGGGATTCGGGGCCGGGGGCAGCTCAGGGCTTGGTGTTGGGGGGGCACGGGGTCAGGGAGGCTGAGCCTGAGGATATCTGGGGAGGGCTCGGGGGATGCGGGGCTGGGTTAGGCCGGACGCGGGCAGAGGAACTGGGAGCTGAAGAGCTGCAGGAGCCTGGGGGAAAAATAAAGGGAAGGAGATGGGAGAGTGCAAACGTGTGGCATGAGGGATCAAAACAGGCCTCTGGACCCCTGGAGCGACACTGATTGCAGCGGCATTCATGGGTATGACACGGTTTTTTCCTCATTGTAGAGCCTGGTACTGACTCTCCTGCCCCTGGAATGCCCACTCGTCACCGGCCTTCCCCAGCTTGGCTCTAGCAGGGATGTCCCTCCCTTCCTGAGCTCCCCTGCTACACGTGCTCCTCCTCCTAGGACGGAGGAAACCACCTACTGCTAACTTGGGATCAGGCTCCTTACGGAATGGAAATAGATTTGCCCAAAGCAATGATGAGCGAAGTATAGTCTGAACTGGTATTGCCGAGACTCCGTGTCTCTGCTCTGACCAGGGCATGATCACCTAATCTTCTCTCTGAGCTTCTTTAGGCTAAGCTCGTCTGGAGGAAACAGCTTTGCTGCTTCTTGAAACTTTTTGATGCCCTCTCCCCCCCTAAAAAAAAAATATTGAAAAAAAAATTAAGAATTTTTAGCAAAATTTTTAATGGTAGAAAAAGAAAACCTCGATTTGAAAAATGAGTGGTGCAAATACTTGTTTGGGTTTGTGTGTCTTGCTGCATGCTGGGTTTAGGACTGAGCTTGCAGTGAGGGGAGTTTCTTGTTTTGTCTTGTATATATGACATGGCTCATGACATTCCAGATACTCTGCCCCTATATCTTCTCTGTAGGGTGGAGTCTGAGCTGCCTGTCCTGTAGATGCTCATTAGCAGTTTGTCCAGCTGTATTCTCATCTAGCGATTGCCAGCACAGAGCCAGGAGTATTTTTGGAATACTCTTGATGAAGTGCAGCCCCTTTGAGGCTGGGGGAGAGGCTGGGCTAATTAAGCAAGGAGAAGGAAGGAGAGAGAGCTATTCTCTAACCGAATTTTTTGTTCTTTTCCAGGTCCTGTTGACACCTTTATGTTCATTTCTCTCTTTTCTGTGGAGAAGGAAGCATCTGTGGGGAATATATACCTAGAAGTATGTTATGGTGGTTTTTCCCTTAACAGGAAAAGCTACATGGTTTCTCTTAAGGAAATAAGTTGCTAATACATTGCTTTGTGAACACCGTGTAGATGAGCTGTGAATGTGCCTCAGGTTCACTAATTATTTGTTAACAGACTTGCAAAGTCAAGTTCTGGCAGTGAAGTACTGGGCAGCTCCAGTGCTGTTGTTAATGTTGGTGAAATTGTATTAAGCAAAAACTAAGCATTCTGAAGGCATATATATGATACATCACTGTATGTAAGACACAAATTAGTATGTGAGTCCAAAGGTTGGCTTAATAAAGTTGGTGTTACCAGAAAAAAAAAAACTCCTCTTGTCTATCTTTAGCCCATCATGGCTTTGAGAACACTGTCACAGTTAAAAAGCAGATAAATGGGAATTTTTCTCTAACCCTGATGGGTCTTGTAGTTTTGTTTTAGAACATTAAACCTGATAAATGTGTATGTATTTGGCTACGAAGGACAGGTTTTGACGAAGTCAAATCCAAGCTGGCATCCTGCAGCCATCTACAGGAACACATAAAATCCATGGGGTGACTGCAGAGTCTTGTCACCATTGTGGGCTCGATGCCTGTTACTCAATTAAGGAGTAAAATTTAATTTAAAGAGCAATTTAATGTTCAAAAGAGTAATCACAGCTGCTCAGCACTGTGAGGCTTAGGCGTGGGTGTTCTGTGGAGGTCTTGGAGCTGCTGTGGAGTTGGCCAGATCCAGGTTTGGCAGGGACAGGGTGTTGTGCAGTGGGGAGTGGAAGGCAGCCAGGGCCTGGCAGGCAGTGGGCATTCTGGGGAGAGGAAGAGATTAATCCTGGGAGAAGGGAGTCTAGAAGCCCTGGAGCAGTGTGAGATCAGGCAACTCTGTTGTGCTGTTTGGCCTTTAATGAATCCTTCTGGATTAGAGGGAGGATGGTGCAGAACCTGCCCAAGAGCTCTGCAGTGCTGGCAGGTGAGTCAGCATTGGTCAGTCTTCTGTCCCAGGTCTGCCCAGCTTCTCCCTGAGCAGCAGATGGATAATTTGGAAAGCATAGGAAGGACAAAAGGAAAATAAACCACTTGTGAAACTGAATCATTAGTCAAATGCTTCAGCCCTTATTTAAATGAGCAGTTGCACTGGAGTCACCAGGACATTAATACCCAGGCCAAGGCCAACCCTCTGAAAAGTGATTTGAAATCTCAGATCATCTCACACCCTGATGGGACTGCTCTTCCAGTAAGATGTGTGTGCTCTTACTGGCTCTCTGAAGGAAGAGAGGTGTCTTCGTGGATCCTGTAACTACTGGAGAAAGGAGAAATGAGACAGTTTTTATTGTTATTCCATAGTGGCACAGGTAGAAGGGTCTGGAAGTTGTACAGAGATAAAAAGACAAGTGTCAGGGACCAATCTCATTTGTTACAATAGGTGTTTTCCAGAGCATCTTTGGGAGGATGCAAATTACTGTATTTTCCCACATTATTCAGTAACCTTGCTACCTTAGCTACAGGTGAGGGAGGATATTGGAGATTTTTATCTTCTGAAGCAGAGCTAAAGCAGGGGGAAAATGAGATGCCTGGTTCAGTGGATTAAATGTCTGAAGATATCTCTGAATCTGGAAAGGACTTGTACTTTGTGCAGCAAACTTTGCTCTTGTGTTCTGTAAGCACTGTCACTGTGATGTCTGGAGCACTGCTGCTCCCTAGAGTCAGGAAAAAACCTTACAGCTGTCAAGCAGGAACCAGCCATGGCACACAGGTTTCTTGCCTCTTGTGTTCAGTGAAAGGATGTTTTGTATTGATAAGAATGTGCTACATGGCTGGGACTGCAATATTTGCAGTGTAATACTCAGAGATTCTCGGCTTACAAAATGCTAATCTTACATCCATTATCATCACATGAAAAGATGAAAGCAGCTTTAGTCTGGTCTCTCTTACGTAAATAGAGCCCCCAGAGGAGCAAACTCTATTGGAACCAGAAAATAATTAAGTTAGGTTCTCAATCAAGAAAGAATTTTGCTTTATAAAAGCAGATAATAACGAATGCAAAGACTTATTTAACAAAAAGCAACTCTCACCATTTGGCAGCTCCTGTTTTAATCTGGTTTGTCATTTTCCTCCCTTGTGCAGAAAATGTAATGTTCCTTGTTTGTACACATGACCTTTTGTTCCTTTAACGAGTCAGAAGTCTTAATTTAGAACTACTGATGGCAATTAGGGGTGTGATGTTCTCAATTCAGGGGTGAGTAGCCTGAAAATGCAGGAGGCTGAAGGGCAGCATGACCAGAGCAGAGGTTTAAGCTCATCTCCACCTCTGACAAGCCCCAGTGCCAGAGCTCAGCCTGGGAAGCTGCTAAGGGAAGAAAAACTCTCCTAGAGAATTTCCCTACCTCTTTAATTTGCTGGCTCGTGCCCTTGGGCAGGACTTTTACCAGTGCTGGTCTCTGATCCTCACATCTGCATTCTTCTTATCCAAATCAATGTTCCTTCCCTTTCAGCTGGTCTTTGAAGGCATTTCTGTACTGTCTGACAGACTGGGGCTGCCTGATCCCTCTGGAACTGCCACAGGATGTTGGAACAGCTTATCAACAAAGGGGAGAGCCTTGCCAGAGGCAGCAAAACTGATGGACCACCAAATTCAAAGGAGCTGCAGAGCTCACTGAGGAGCCGGAATTCCTGGGATGTAAGAAGGGGTGCTGGAGGCTCCCAGCAGCCTTTCAGCTCTCAGGGGAGTACAGTTTGACAAGGTGCTGCAGCTCTGTGGCATAGCCCGTGACAGGGCAGCGCTGGTGAGCCTTCACATGGCTGTAGATGCAGCGATAGCAGAACACGAAGCCGGACGTGGACAGGGCCGTGGCGTTCACACGGATCTTGCGGCACAGAGGGCACACGGTCTTCAGTTTGGGCAGCAGAGCTGAGCTGGGCTCGTGGTCCAGGTGCACAGGAGGTGGAGGAGTTGGGAGAGCTGTCAGAGACTTGATGGTCTCCTGGTTCTCTGAGGAGTACCACCAGTCCAGGAACTGGAGGAAGAACACGCTGACGGACAGCCCGGTGGAGAGGGAGAAGGCGATGCCACCCAGAGCTTTTCTCAGTGCCAGCTGCACTCGTGATGTAAAGCTGTGGCAGAGAGAAGAGTATGGAGAGATGGTCACCACTGCACATTTATCCATCTAGAAACCGTGGAAAAAAGTACTTGGGAAGTCACTGCTTCCTACAGCTCCTTAATGCTGAGGAAGTTGATCAGCGTGTCCCATGTTTGTAGTGAGGCATGTGTTAGGATGTTTCTCTCAGATTCTTTGTATTTTAAGAAAGATCCAAATCCTCTTTCGTTCAGAAGTCTAAATTAAGAGAGTTTGGATTGAGGGGACTTGGACCACAAAGCATTTCACTCATGGCTGACCATTTTACAGAATATTAAGTGTGGTCATGACTAGCTGCTGCTCAAGAAAATCAAAGAGCTAAGCTTCAGTCCTTTTAGCAACATTGCTGCAGTCTAATTTCCTTGTTGGAAAAGTGCAGGTGAAGACTGGACAGGATAAAGGCTGGAATGCCTCAAAAGACCCCCCCAAACCCTGCAATGTCATTACCACAAGATGTTAAGCTAATCCCTGCTACTTGTTTCCTTACTTTCACTAACAATACTCCCTTTTGGAGCACGTTTTGCCATTCTTTGTATTGAAGAATTTCTGCTGCTTTGCAGCATCACCTCAAAATTAACACACCCAAGGAACCCCCTGGAGAGCAGCAGGTTCTGACATACCTGTGTGTCTGACTTGAGGTGGCTCCAGACAATTTCTTCTCCAGGGCCTGGATGTCCTCTGCAGTCAGCCTGACCAGGCGGACCCCAGCCAGCCTCAGCAAGGGGGAATGATGCTGAGCTTTCCCAAGGATGTAGCACAGCTGCTGGATAAGAAACCAGCCCTCCCAGGTCATGTTTACAAAGGGGTAGGCAGCTAGAAAGGCTCTGTAGAAGCGCTTCCAGGATGACGATGGAGGGTGGATGGAGTACTCATCCTCCTCCCTCAGGCTGGACACCAGTTTCTCCAGCTTTCCTTTCAGATAAGGAACAAGAACCAGCAGGAGCAGAGATTTCCAGTGCTGCCTCTTTGGCAGGCCAGCCGTGGCCAGGGCCTGCCGTGTGCCCTCTCCCATCGGGATCCTCTTCAAGCTATAGAAGTTCTCGGAGAAGGAGGCGCTGCACCTGGCCAGGTAGTGCTGCTGGAGCAGCAGATCCAGAAGGACGTAGATCTCATCAAACCAGTGCCACACAGAGCCATACCGGGCAGGATTGGACTCGGCAAGCACCTGTTGTGAAAGGGGACATAGAAGGAATCACAGAATGGTTTGGGTTGGAGGGGTTCAAAGACCATCCTGTTCCACCCCCTGCCATGGGCAGGGACACCTTCCACTAGCCCAGGGTGCTCCAAGCCCCGTCCAACCTGGCCTTGGACACTTCCAGGGATGGGGCAGCCACAGCTCCTCTGGGCAACTTGTGGCAGGGCCTCACCACCCTCACCGGGAAGTTGCTGAGAGTGGAGTATTGTGCTAAGTTATAACTTAATACAGCTCTACACGACGCCTCCGGTTCGGGAGAGTCACAACTGCCCCACTGCCAGTGAGAGGAGCCCGACCCCGCTCCTGTGCCCTCCCCCGCGGCCCGGCCCGCCTCACCTTGACCAGGTGCTGCAGGGCGGGTTTCACGGCGGCCATCAGGCTGTCCTGGGCCACCGCTTCGAACACAGACGGCCTGTCCCCGCCGGCCGGGGCGGCCGTGAGGTGAGCGCCCACCTCCGCCATCGCACCGCCGCGCCCGCCCCGCCGCCGGGGGGAGCCGCCGCGCCGCGCCCCACACGGGCACCGCTCCGCCCCGCCCACCCGGAAGCGCGAGCGGTCTGCGCTCCGCCCGCTCTATGGTGGGGGGGCGCGGCCGCTCTGGGCGTGGGAGGGTTTGATCTCGCTGCTCGCGAGTCCGCCCGGCCCCGCCGCTTCCGGTTCCGCCACCGCCCCCGCAGCGGTGAGTCCGGTCCGTGAGTGGGGCCGGGAACTGGGATGGACTGGGACGGACTGGAAGGGGGCCGGGAGGGGCACTGGGAGGGGCACTGAGAGGGGGACTGGGATACGGTGGGGAGGGGCACCGGGGGGGGGGCGCTGGGAGGGGATCCTGGGAGGAGGCGAAGAGCACTGGTAGGATACTGGGATAGGATGGGGAGGAGCACTGGTGGAGTATTGGGGGGATGCTGGGAGGGGATACTGGGAGAGGGGACGGGGAGAGGGCTGGGAGGGGATACTGGGAGAGGGGACGGGGAGAGGGCTGGGAGGGGCACTGGGAGGAGCAGCAGGGTCGCTGGGAGGGGATACTGGTGGGGGTGAGGGGCACTGGTGAGGCCCCAGTGGGGTGCTGGGAGGGGCACTGGGAGGAAGTGAGGGCACTGGTGGGGTGGTGGGAGGGCGGACTGGGATAGGGTGGGGAGGGGCACTGGTGGAGTCTTGGGAGGGTCTGGGAGGAGATACTGGGAGGAGGTGAGAGACACTGATGAAGTACTGGGAGGGGAGACTGGGACAGGGTGGGAAGGGGCACTGGGGGACGCTGGCAGGTGATACTGGGTGGAGGTGAGGGGCACTGGTGGAGCATTGGGAGGAGCTGGGAGGGGGGACTGGAACAGGACGTGGAGGTTGCTGGTGAGGCACTGGGAGGGGCACTGTTGATGTACTGGGAGAGGATGGGGGGTCACTGGGAGGAATGGGCAGGGGGGTGCAGAGGTACTGGGAGGAGGCACAGGGCTGGGGATGGTGGGACTGGGGAAGGGAAGTCGGGTGGGAATGAACACAGCAAGCTACTGGGACACTGGTGAGGCCAGGCAGGGAGGAGGGCTGGAGTGCTGAGAGGGACTGGGCAGGCAGGCACTGCTGGGGCTGGGAATGCTAAGGAGGGAAGCTGGGGTTGGTGGGGAATGATCCTGCGACTGGGGAATTCTGGGGAGATCCATGGAACGCTGCCGAGAGGGAAGGGCTGGTGGACAGGGGCTTAGGGGGGGTATTGGGGTACCAGAGGGGAGTGTGGAGGGGGTGCTGTGAGTCCTGCTGGAGGTGTGGGGGTGGCAGCAGAGCTGGGAGGGGGGTTCCAGGGAGTTGGGAGGTGACAGGAGGCAGAGGGCATTTGAGAGTGGAGGGGGGAGCACCACGAATTCCCTGCCCCAGCACAAGGTGCAGGTTTCTGGAGCCTCAGCACTGCTCTGCCTCTGCCATCCATGTTCCATTGTCCTGTTTATTTTCCTGGTGTTCCAGTGGTTCTGGGCCACTCTTGGGCTGTCATGTGGCTCCTTGAGAGGCTTTTCAGGGGAAATGGGTGGCACCACTTAACACTGGAGTTAAACCAGGGATCATTGTAGAGATTTGGGGGTGCAACAGTGGATTGTTTCAATGCCAGGGAGCTTGGATCGATCCCAAAGCCTTAAACCTGCCTCCTCCCTGTGTGGAATGGTGGTGGGGAGCTGATCAGGCTGTTGTTGGAGCCACATGTGGGGTAAAGCAGGTGTTGGTCAGACACAGGATCCAGTTTTTTGTGTAGTTTTGGGCTGAGGAGGTTTATCTTACTGGCTGTGATGGTTCCTTAGACCTTTCACTTAATCATGGTTTTGGTTCAATCTGCATTTAAATGTCAATAAGTAGCATTAAGAACTGCTGGACATTTCTGGAGCAATTCCTGTATTTAATGTCTTCTAGTTTGCTGGGGTTGGATCAGGAGCCTTTTGCTGTCAGCTTTGAACACCTCTTACCTGTTTCCACCTTAGCAAGGGCTGGACACAAACAATAGTAAGGAGGGGGTAACCTGCTGGGAATTTTCTTCTAAAAATACAAGGTTTTTCATGATGCTGTCATAATTTATCTTGGCTCCCTGCAGTTTAGATTTGTGTCCAGGAAGCTGGCATTTTCTGGAGGGATACAAACAGCAGTGTTTTAAATATCTGGGCTGTTTTGCTTTCATTTGCTGCAAACCATGCTGAGGTTGTTAGTGATGAGATAATGCTCAGTGCTGCTGGCAAGCTGTCTGTGAGCAATGTGCAAAGCAAGCCCTGACATACATGGAGCAAAAATGTGTGTGCTCAGGAGAAAAAGGCTTTATCCTGTGATGCACTTGGAATAGGGTGGTTTGGTTGTTGACCTAAGTCAGTTCTCATTTACAGCCTGTCAAAGCAGGTTGTAAAGATTGGGCTGTGCTTGGCCCTGTCTGAGTGTTTCTAGGATTCTTCATGTTCCCAAGTATGTGATCTGAAGGGAGGAAAAACAGCAAAATGTCCTGCTTTAGGGATTTAATGATCATCCCTGAAATTCAGCGAGGTCCCTCCCTCTGTGTGTGGGGCTTTATGCAACTGGGATAATGGTTATGGTGGTTTGGGTTTTTTTCTCCTCGATTTGCTCTCTAATCTGCTGCTCTGGCCCCAGTTAAAGCTGTATTAGAGTAGCTCAGCTGGGAGATATGACCCTGGCAGACAAATCCACATATAATGCAAACAAAGAACATTGAGGCCACGTTCAATGCCTTTTGCATGGCACTGTGCCAAGTGCTCTCATAGAGAAAAACATTTAAGTCATCTTTTAAGCTGGGCTCAAACCCGAAGGACTGTGCCACAGTAACATTGCAGCTGAACACAGGGTCTGGTTTTAATTACAGAACAGTCCCACAGCAGCCTCTGCTTTCGGGGGGGGCTGTGATATTTTTGCTGGAAAAATTTGCAGTGCTGTGGCTCGAGTGGTTTTCCCAACCCAGCCTCTGTTTTGGAAGGAGGTTAAACCTCCTCTGCAGGAGGAACGTGCTTCCAGAGCTGCCTCCAGGCATAGTTTGCTCTCCAGCTTGGAGCAGAAAGGGAGAGAAATCAAACCCAAACGCAGTAATTCTGCCTAATTAGGATGTGGCTGTAACCACAGGGCAAGCAGGAGCTCCAGGGAACTGGGAAGAGCAACAGGTTGTTCCTTATCCTGTTGTTTGGCAGTTGGGCAGGGTGATCCCAGCAATGCCATGTGGGGCACAGAGAAGGAGGTGGGAATTGGGGAATTACCCCCGAGCTGCTGCTGGGAATTCAACTGCCAAGGTGTTAAACTGCTCGGGGTGGATGGGGGCAAAGGAATGGTCATGGGGTTGGGGTTGGTTAAGGGATGAGGAAGGAAAGTGTTAAGGAACACCCAGCTGGTTGCACTGCTGGGCAGAGTCTTGGAGTTCAGAGCTGTGCTGGTCCTTTTGTTGCTGAGCCAGCAAGACCTGCAGGGTTTAAAGGCAAGACAGGCAGCATTTAGGGAACAGATGACTTAGTGCTTTGCTAGCAGCGTTTAAGGTCATGGAAGGATGTGTAAGAAAAGGAGAATTGGGGAAAAAAGTAGAAAAAGGAGGTAAGAGATGGAAAAAAAACCTTTTTTGAGGTGGTTTTAGGGTCATATTTCCTAGTGCTGATACAGACTGTTTCATCAAGAGCAGTCAAACTGCCCACTCCTCTGCTTGTTTTTCAGCCAGTACTTGAAAATTCTTTGAGTCATGTTTGTCACAGAGCTGGCATTTATCAGAATAAAATGATGGATATCCACATACCTCTGGGCAATCTCTGTATTCTAAGGCATTAATAATTTAGTGGAGCAAGAGAAGTGCTGGTGAGACCATTCTGCTGGCTCTGCTGAGCACTTTGCTGGCCCGACAGCATTTTTTGGTCCTGCCCACAAAACAAGCAGTGCAGCACTGAAATAATAAGCTTGTGTGTGTCTCAGAGGTGGGGTGTTGGATCTTGACAGAGAAAGATTTCGATTTCAAGCTTGAGAGAACTGAAAAGTAATGGCTGTTCTTTAAAAAAAAAACAACAAACAAAACCCCAAAGAAAACAAACCCACAACTGCTTTGCATCTTCTGGGAACAAAAGGAGGGAAAGAAATGAAAGGCCTGGGGGTGGGTGTTGCAAGTGGGGTTAATTGTGCCTTCCAGGAAGATGCAGCACAGGGAAATATCGTTAGGGGGAGATGACAGTTTCCTTTGTCTGAAACGTGGAGTTCTCCCTGCCAGGCGAGATATTAAATGTGCTTTTTCTTGGAAAATGGAATAGCATACCCAGGAAAGGCAGAGCTGCAGAACACACCAGGATCTGCTGATTGTAAGGAGTTACAAAACTCCCTTTTCCCTTCTGAGACTGGGAATTTGGAAAGCTTTCCCAGCCCATCCTCCACAGGCTGTTGTATTTTCACCAGCACTGAGCCCTTTAAATCCCTGGGTTTGCCAGGGAATTCCAGCAGCAGGTGCAGGATGAAGATTGGGAAACTTGTGCCTGTGGATGTGAAGCGTTTGCTTCTTCCCTCACCAGCCATCCTCCCTGCGAGTCCCTGCCTCCCAAACTGGGTGTTGCCATCTCACAGCTCTGGGAGCTGACTTGTTCTTTTTTTTATTATTGTCATTCTCAGGTGTTTTGAGGACCTGGAACCATGACGGACTCCAAATACTTCACGACCAATAAAAAAGGTTGGTGTTCAGCTGGTGCAGTGGATTGGAGGTGGTGGGTGGCTATTTTTACACAGGTTTTTTTAACTGCATGCAGAAGGACTTGTGCTTTTCTGGTAGCTCTGTCCCTGTTTCTCTTCTTAATCATCCAGGGAGAAACTTCCAAAGTAGGTCACATGGTGACAAAAGACAAAACTGGTGTGTTGTATGGTTTTATGAGGCACAAAACGGCCCAAAGTGCTGCTTTTTTAAGGATCAGAGAGCAAAATATTGGGGTTTGAGTGCAGATCTGGTCAGAGACAAAGTTTTAGCTACGGGCTAACAACTTCCAGACTGAGGATGGTTGTTCTTTTGGGCATCACAGGATTAAATTGATTGAGAGGCATTTAATATTTTGGGTATAAGGGTACTCTACATCAAGTAAAGATAACGGGTTTTCCTACTGCCATTCCCTCCAAAGCTGCACTGCTCTGTCTGACTTTCCTGTGACTTTACTGCAGGTGTGGTGGTCACCTCACCTCAGGACAAACTTCTGCCCTTAAAAATGGGAAGCCTGGAAAACATCTTTGAGGACACCTTATCCATTCAGATGCTCCAGAGCTGGGCTTGTTCTGCTGAGACTGTCCCAGACAAATTTTATTTTCTAACCTGTTCTTAAACAAAACACTGTCTCTGAGTGCAGTTTGAGCCTGATGTTGCTCATCCTTCTCCAGTAGATATGGAGAATGGTTTGCATTAACCTCTGCTTTTTAAAATGTCTGGGTGCTTCTGGGGGGGAATGCTTGCCAGGGAAAAACCTACACTGTTGCTCTATTTATGTTTCATTAAGCTTCAGAATGAGCTCATAAATAAAGCTAATGCAGTCGACATCTTTCTAAGGCACAACTGTCTGTAAATTCAGTCCTAAAGGCAGGTTTTTCTGGGGTAGCTGCATAGTCTGGGCTCTGGTGAGCTCTGCTCCTGGCTCAGCTCTGCTCCAGGGCATGAGCTCTGGGTGAGTAATGCCAGTGTCTCTCCCTCAGGCAGGAGGGATGACAAGTGGTCCCTCCACTGCATCCTGCAGAACAGCCACTGCTCTTCCCTTCTGAAGTGCCTGGTAGCCCTTTGTGTCAGGCTCTTCAGCAATTACTGCTGCTGCTCTGGCAGAGTGGCATTGGTGTGTAGGAATTGAAAGTTGGGGCTGGAATGTATTTTTTCAGAAATATTTTGATATTTGTAATGTGTCCTCAGCCTGTGGCTTCCACTGGGAATACAGTTGGCTGTCCTTCCTGGGGAAAGCTGTCTGTCAGCTGGGAGCATTATCCTTCTCATAGCACTTGCTCTGTCTGGAACAGGCCTGATAAACTGTCTTTTGCACATGTTGCTTTATTTTATAAACTTGTTTTGCCAATTTGGTGACCCAGCCTGAACTGACTTTCCATGCAGTAACCTCAGGAAGAATTAGTGTTGTGGAAAAGGCTGCTTTGGCAACCTTGGAATCCAGACAAGCTGTGTTACATGCAGCTTTTGTTAGGAGTTGCTCTGTCTTTCTAGCTTGAAAAGAATTTATTCCACTGGACTGAATAGATGCTTTCCTGTTTCAGCCACAGCATGTGGGCTCCACTCCAGTTTTCCCAGGAAGCAGGCAATGATGAGCAAAAAAAGTTAAAAAGTCTGGGCAAAATTCCTGGCTTAGTTTTTTTTTTTTCTTGCAGGCACGAATCTGGCATCTCCAAATAACTTTTCATCCTGGTTACATAATAGTTGCCTCTGAGAAACAGATGCCCCAGGGATGTGATTTGGTGTTCTGGGAAGTGGGAGAGCTGCAACATGCACGTTCTTGTTAACAGCTTTTCCCTCAGCAAGGTGTAGCCCCTGTCATTCCCTGGAGTGTTGCAGCTTTGCTTCTTATGTTGTCCATAAGGTCTGACAGGTTCCTCGTGCTGCTGCACCAGTTTTATGGGGAAAACAGGCTGGGAAAGTAAAAATTCACTCTTGAACTATCCCTATAGTGAGACCCTTTTCTTCTCCCAAGAGGCTCAATTTGTTTTGTCTTCTGCCAGGGGAGATTTTTGAACTGAAGGCTGAACTCAATAATGAAAAGAAAGAGAAGAGGAAAGAAG
Source organism: Manacus candei (assembly GCF_025592945.1). NCBI lineage: Eukaryota > Metazoa > Chordata > Aves > Passeriformes > Pipridae > Manacus > Manacus candei. The sequence goes on along the minus strand of NW_026138124.1, from coordinate 5,757,885 downwards.
CTGTAAAGAAGGTTATTGCAGCCATGACTGTGGGGAAGGATGTCAGGTAAAAGCAACTTGGCAGCTCTGGTTGTCCTGGGACTCTGTCAGGTATAGTGATACACATGTCCATGGAACAGCTCTGAGTTTGGCATCTTGGTGAGGCTGGATGTGTCCTTGCCTGTGCTGTGCCTGTCACAGATTTCTCCAGCTCCTTCCTGTTACTGAGAGCAAAACAAACAACTGTTTTCCCTGCTGGTTTAGCCCAGTGCCAATAGCCCTTTTTGTTTAAACCCATCCAGAACTCAACCAATTTGTATGTTGACTTTAGGTGATGTTTTCTCCCTGCTTGCTATCCTGGGTTTCACTGTTACAAAGGCAATTCCACTTGTTTTCCTCAGCCTTACTTGCCACAGCACAGATTTGAGCTACGTTTTAAAAACGAGCGATTTTTAAATTGAACCTGTGTCTCAGAGGGCACCAGCATTTACCTTCTCCAGCACTATCCCCAGCACACTTTTCTGTCTTTGAGACAACCAGAAAAACCTGCTGGAGTGAATGCTTTCTCCCTCCAGCTTCTCCTGTTACTGGAGCCTACCAGAAAGTCCCAGCAGCCCTGGATTTGTGGCAGCAGCGTGGTCTGTTGCCACGGAAATCAGGATAAGGTTGCAAATTTAGCATCGTGATTTCATCGTAGAATGAAGGAACATGTAAACTGGAAGAAAAAAAAACTGATCTTTTTTTTTTTGCCAAGAGCACTTACCCTTCACCTTTAGATCCCTACAGCTTTACCTGGGAGCTGCAGAGATCCTTGTGTAACATCCTCGTGTTCTTCTGCAGTGCTGTTTACAGATTGCTGCTTGACATTTGAGTGAAACCCAGCTTGTCAGTGTTTAAGCTCCTAGAATTCACTAGTCTGAAATCTGGCAGGTTCTTTGTAAGTGTCCTGCATGACCAAAACATTTTTAAGCAACGTTTTTTTTCTCTTGTGGGTTCATCCCCAGGCCTGGCACGGTAGAATTTTCTTGTTTGGTGAACTCCCCATTTAAAACACATTTAGGAAATTGCATTAGTTTTCACCTCTTCCAGAACTGACCTATGTTAGAGCCCTAGAAGAGATTAAATGATTATAACAAAAGCCATTGCAAACCGTTTTGGGAAGGAAGGTGACCTTTTGTTGGACAGCAGGGTGCTTAAAGTGGAACTCCAGTTTTTCTGGCTTCCTTGATATTGTTGCTATCCCTTTTGCCTACTGTGAATTCTTGCTTTTTCTCTTGTGTATGGGAGTGTTGATGTGCTGGAGGGCTGTGCAGAGGGATCTGGACAGGTTGGATGGATGGACTGAGGCCATCCCATGGAACACTCCAGGCTTGGGACAGAGCAGCTGGAAAGCTGGAAAAGTACCTGGACCCTACTGGTTGACAGTGGCTGAGCATGAGCCCAAGGTGTGCCCAGGTAGCCAAGAAGGCCCATGGCACTTGGCCTGTAACAAAAATAGTGTGGCCAGGCAGGACCAGGATCGTTCCCTGTGCTGGGCACTGGTGAGGCACCTCAAATTCTGTGTCCAGTCTCATGACAAGAAAGACATTGAGGGGCTGGAGCATGTCCAGGGATGAGCAGCAGGGCTGGGGAAGGGTCTGGAGCACCAGGAGCAGCTGAGGAAGCTGAGGGGCTCAGCCTGGAGAAAAGGAGGGTCAGGGGAGACCTTCTTGCTCTCTTCAGCTCCCTGACAGGAGGCTGTGGTGAGATGGGGTCAGTCTGTTCTCCCAGATAGGACAAGAGGAAACAGCCTCAAGTTGTGCCAGGAAGGTTTATATTGCATTTTAATAACCTTCCCTGGGCAGTGGTGAGTCACCATCCCTGGAATAGATTTAAAAATCATGTAGATTTGGCACCTGGGGACAGGGTTTAGTGGTGGGTTTGGCAGTGCTGGGTTAACAGCTGAACTTAAAGGTCTTTTCTAACCTAAGCAATTGTGTGATTGTATTTTTGCTTATTCCTGTGTTGTCTGTCCAGCTCACTCTTTCCTGATGTTGTGAACTGCATGCAGACTGACAACCTGGAGCTGAAGAAGCTGGTCTACCTGTACCTGATGAACTATGCCAAAAGTCAGCCAGACATGGCCATCATGGCTGTCAACAGCTTTGTGAAGGTAACCTGCTCCCAGGGCTCACCAGAAAATGGCCCAGCACAGTGGCTGCCAGCACATCTCCTTTGCCCATTAGCCTTTGGGAGCTGTTTATCTCTGCTTTTGGTCTCAGCCTCTGGGCTGGGCTCGTGCTGAGTCCCAGTAGTTCTGGCTCCTTTCCCTCACTTGCTGCTGTCACTGCAGAGATGACTTAAGCACCCCTGTAAGTGGTTATGGGGGAGCTTGCTCCAGGGAAAGCTGCTTTTATTGTTTTCCCAACTTCTGGTGTTGGCTAACATATTTTATCTGTTTCATCTCCCAGCTGTCGTAGTATCTCTGATGTGTAGATATCTGCTTCCTGTTTGAATGTTCCAGCTGTGTGGAAAACCTTTATCTGTGGTGAAACCAAAAGACAGTTCAGTGCAAAAATAACAGCCTGATTGCTGTGTTGCCTTTAGTTCTGTCATCAAGTTGCCACTCCTTATCAAGAAAATGTTATTTCACGTTGTGCAAGATGAAACCCAGTGCTTAGAAGAAGTTTGAAACTCCTTGTAGAGTATTATAAAATCTAAAATACTGGGGAATGGCATTGAGTTCCAATTTTGTGTCATGGTTCTTGAGGCAGAAAGAGGGGAGAGCAGGCTGAGAGCAGGTCAGCTCTCCTCAGAGAAGAGTGTCCCTGTCTTCCTGTCTAGACAGAATATTGGTGTCTGTTTTTGTGTAATTCTGTTAGAATGGGCTCAAACAAAATTATATTTTCCATCTTCATGCTTAATGATATTTTCCATCTTCATGCTTTTCCCTGCAAGGAAATATCTGGTGTCCCTTTTGGCAAGTTGAGGGACAAGTGTTTGTAAAGAGCAAGTGTTGACACTGGTCTGCACTAACTCAGCACTTCACACCCAGTTCACACTTCAAGGTGTGGAATGCACTGGTAAGAGGTGTCACTTCTCCTATAATGCTTTAAAAGTGTTTTATCAGCTGTAGGAAATCTAAACAGCGAAAGGTAAATGGACCTTATGCTTTTGTAGGCTGTTCTGCAGCCATCCTTTTATAGGCTGATTTTAGGGGAGCTCAGAGATGTGGATGGTTTGGATGTGTTGAAAATTCTGTAGTCTTGAAGTATGAAGTGCTGTGTTCTTGTCTGCTTTTGCTTTTTCCTCTTCAGAAAAGCACCTCTAGACCAGCCTTTGCTTAGTGCTTCATCTGTTACAAACTTAAGGGATGCACAGGCCTTGATGGCTGTTGCATTGTGTTTAGTTGTTGACTTTTCCCATTATATCTCTGGCTTCTTTAAGCCAGTAAGGCTGGAAGTCAGTGTATTTTTTTTGTCTGAGGGTTGCCTGTGATTTTGGGTGGTGAGAGCTGCCTCTCTGGCTTAGCTGTAGCTGCTGGATCATGTTGAAAGAAGCTTTTCCTGGGAGAACAAAGGGACACCAAGATCACAATTTTACGAGCTATCACAGCCTGAAAACATCTCGAGATAGCATAAAATGTTTCTGTGAACCAAACAGTGCCACCTTTTAACCCCGATCCGAAATAATTGCCTGGTTTTTAGCGTGTCATCAGAGAGAACTGCTTCCTGAGCAAGAACAGCCTGACTCTGGCTGCAGGGAAGGCATCAGTGGGTGGTGGTGAAGGTTTGTTTACTGGGTATCCTGTCCCCTTGCAGGACTGTGAGGACCCAAACCCTCTGATCCGTGCCCTGGCCGTGCGCACCATGGGGTGCATCAGGGTGGATAAAATCACGGAGTACCTGTGCGAGCCCCTCCGCAAGTGTCTGAAGGATGAGGACCCCTATGTCAGGAAGACTGCAGCTGTCTGTGTGGCAAAGCTGCACGACATCAATGCCCAGATGGTGGAGGACCAAGGATTCCTGGATTCTCTGCGTGACCTGATTGCAGACTCCAATCCCATGGTAACGTATTCCCAGCGCTCTGCTCGAGTGTGTCTGATGGGCAGATGATCAGAAATGTGAAGGGTCTTTAATTGCAACTGCTGCACTGTGGTGAATGGGTTGGTTAGAGAGCAGTTGTTGCCTCAGAAAACAGTGTGATAAACAAAGTCTCGAGTTTCTATAAGTTTCAAATAATAGTTTATTATATGGTAAAAGCAAGCAGCCCGGCTGGGTGACAGAAATGGGACCAGTTTCCCAAATCTGCACACACCTGCTACAGGGTACATCTAGTATTTATCTTAGCTACTTCATGCATATTAATTATATCATATACATATGCATTCTACAGGTATTTGCTAAGTATTTAATATATGGGTTTTCTTGCAGCTAAAGCTAAAAGGCTTATCTCTACAACCAGTCATAATTCATGCATTCTTGGACGAACAGGCGCCTAAAGATTTAAAGTTCTACTGTATTTTATTCTTAGGATAGTAAGGAGGTTTTAGACCTCTTGACCTTGTAAGGGTCTGTTTTATTTCTTTATGGGGGTGTAATTAAGTTTTACAATCCGTTTGTTTTATTTTGATATAATCACCCATTTGTTTCACGAATCACAATTATTTATATATCACAACAGGAAATACCTTCTGTTGTTAGATCTGTTTGGGCTTTTGCCTGTTTTGCCTGTCTTGAGTGCTGCAGCAAAAGTGTAACTTCCTGGTCAGGTGAGTCAGAGCAGCAGGAAATATTTGATGCTGCTTCCTCAGTGACAGCTTGTAGTAACTGCTTTCCTGCAGGCTTTGGCTCTTCTTGGAATAAGAGGTTGGATGAATTCATTCACTAATGCAGATAAATCCACTGGCTTGTAATGAGTGGAGAAAATCAATGCTAATGTTTTTAATAAAGTTAAATGAGTCGTCAGAGCAGAGGTGGAGATCAGGACCAAGAATTTCACAGGAGTAAATTACCTACTAAATCAGCATTTAATCATGGTTGATGAAGGGTCCATTTCCAAGCCAGGCATGTTCTGCTATTATTTTGTAACTGAAAGGTGGTGGCCAATGGATTGAACTGTCCCACTGCATAATCCTTTCATTCAATATTGTTTGCTGTTACCTACTGGAATCCAGTGAGCATATCCATATATATCATCCTAACTGCAGCTCAGTGTAACTCAGACTTTAAGGATGTGACCACTACTTTTTTAGCTCTTTTAGGGCACAGATCTGATTTGACTCTGCTTAAAGACATAATTGCACATTATTAGGGCTTGTCTGACAGCTCTTTCCATGGTGCATGTAAAGCAAATTGCTTTTGTAGCTATCTTGGGCAGGTTAGATAAACCAAGTGCAGGTGGTGAGGTGCCATCCTCTTTAGGAGTGAAGGCTGCTGATTGCTCTTTGTAAGACTTTCTAGAGACAGTAAAAGTAGAGATGTCTGACTTTCACAGGCACCAGTCTGAGCAGAGATGTCTGTCAGGAGACACACCTATTGCCTCTGATATCCAGCTCTTTTACAAGCTGTTCTTTTTATCTGCCTCCCTGATTTTTTTTCTTGTGCCAGGTTTCTGTATGAATATTGATGACTCCTTGAAGATGCTCTCTCTGTCGAGGCAACTTTGAGTCACACAGAGGAACACCTGCTGGGTTAATTCCATGTGGGAGAGTGTGTGCCTTGCAGCCTCTGAAAGAACTTCCTTGGGTTGCTTTAGTTCCACTTAAATGCTGGCCCTGGCATTCACCAGCTCACAGGCAGCAATGGAATGTGCTCTGGACAGGGATAGAACTTCCTCTTCTCCTAGCCTGGGTTCCAGCTCTGATTTTCTTCTGGTCACAGCCACATGGATGTGGTACTTCAGGAGAATTAATAAGGTTTTTTTTTCCCTTTCTGCTCGTTGATCTCAATGGAACTCACAGGTTTGGTAAATGGACCCTTGGCTGACAGGAGAGCACCAATATGCTTTTAACTTAAATACTGACTTAATGAAGAAAAGAGGAAAAACACCAAAGGGCAGTGCATGCTCCATTTGCTAAATAAACCTCCAAAAGTAGCACTGGGAGTCCCAATAAACCATCAGCACAACTAATGAGCTCCTTGGTGGTAACGAGGGTGGGCTGAGGCAGCAGAACCTTTGCAGCTGCTGGAGCTGTGCAGGATCCCAGTACCTGCCTCGTGTTGCACTCACCTTGCTCTTCCCAAAACTGAGGATGCACAGCAGGACAAAGCAGTTTGGAGGAGTGATAGTGATGGAGAGGCCTGTGGTGTGTGGCTTTGAGAGGATCATGTAGCTGGTGTTCTGTGTACTGGTTTCCCAGGTTTCACTGTGGATGGAGCATTGTATTTTTGATTCCTGAGGGTGCACGGGGAGAGATTTTTATCAAAGGTTTGAGGCTCTTATAGCTGCTGATTTAATACAATATTTAATCTGGTTACAAAGTAGAAAAAGACATTCCTTCTAGTTAAGTTTATTCCTTTGGTCCCCTTTGAAATTCATGCCTTTGTGGCATAGTGATTTTGTCAAAAGTACAGGAACTATCCAGCTCCAATTAAGGTTCATCTTCCCAGTCAAACCATCCATCTCATGGCTGCTTTCTCCATGTGAAACTCCAGTGGGGTTCCAGATGACCAGGGGTCGTGTTTGCCAGATAAATTATATTTGTGTGTGAGTTGATATTTGTTAAGCTGTTTTTCCTTGATCAGATGGAATGCAGCCCCTACCTGGGAGCTCTTTTTAAGTAAAATCTTTGTGTCAGTATTGGCTATCAAAAGAAGGATTGCTGGAAAAATGGTACTGAGGGATCAATCCTTATGGCCTATTCCTCTGTAAATGGTGCATCTCAATCATTGGAACCTGTTATCTAAGCTCATTCATATTTATATTATAAATGTTTCTCCTCTCTCGATGGCTTGTGGAAATGGGCAGCATTAGACACTTAATGAAGCAGAATTTTTTAGATGGGAAATCCACACTTGTTCTCTCTTCTGAGAAATGAGGATGTTGAGCAGGAGCTAAAAAGGGCTGCAGTTGAAAAATAGTCTCCAAGAAGGGTTTTATTATGGTTTTGTAATTGGTTGCCTCTAGGACATGAGCAAGCACTAAGCATTCTAGCTGGGTGCTTGGTAAAGTAACATCTCCATCTGTGGCTTGCTAATTGCCTTATAATTATGCAGAGATCAGGGTGCATATTTCTGTTGGCTCAGATCCCCTTCGTCCTAACGATGTCTGACTAAGTTGGGAGGTGACCTTGTCAGAAACATTTTGTTGTTTTGGGGGTTTTTTTCTATGTTTTTTTGACTACTGGCATGACTGTGTTAATAAGGTAACAGACTGGGGATGTTCAGGCCACTGAAGTCCTGTGGAGGTGCTGCAGGTCCACAGGCAAGGTGTTTGCCCCCTTTATCTGGGCTTTTTGTTGTCAGGATGTGGCCTTAGTTCACATTCAGTGATCTGAGCAGCTGCAGTGTTGCACCCTTCCAGGTGAGCTGGCTGTAGTTGAGATTAAAGGCCTGACACCTCAGTCTGGTAGTTCACTAGCTATTTCTGAAAAAAAATCTCTGTATGGCTTTGCAGCTTCTGCTGGGTGAATTAATTTAAACCTCTAATTGCATATATAGTGATGGGGGTATGTATGGCAAGGTACCAGCTGGGCTGGTGACTTGTGACATGTCAGCAGTTCCTGGACATGTATTGCCTTGTGCAGGCACTGGGCCAATAACCCCTGCAAGGGCACAGTTCAGTTGCACTGCAGAAGTTTGATTGTGGCAGGAGTCTCTAATCTCGTTTTACAGATGAGTCTGAAGTACTGTGGCTGCCCTTTGTCACCTGGGATCCTGCCAAAGAGGATCCTTCCCTAGAGGGAGCCCTCACTCCTTCCCAGGGCTGTCTTAAGGCAAACCCTTCTCTTTTGCTCTTCATTTCCTTGCAAGAAAAGCAAAAGCAGGTCTGGAGGAATGTAATGCTGGGGCCTGGCTGCTTTGGGCTGCTGGACCTGCTCAGTCCTCAGTGCCTTTCTCACTGGTGACTTGGGCATAGTGCCACTCAGAAGCCACTGAATGGCTTCCATAATCCACGTACTCCAACCAAAATGCAATTCCAAAATGACATCCCAGGGATTTTGTGTATTCCAGGTCGCTGCAGAACACTGTTCACACCCAGCAGCAGCAGTAGATAATAGATGGGTGAGAGAGGTAGGTTTGTTACACACCTGCTGATGACCAGAGACTCTCTGAAGTCTTGGGAAACCCTTTTTTTTTTTTCCTTTTTCCTGATTCTGTCTTGTTCTGGCATTTTTGGACGAGACCCAGTGACTGTTTGTGGTTGGAAGTGCTGAGCCCAGGTGAGGGAGAGCAGACCACGAGATGGCAGCAGCTTAAAGCAGAACCAAAGCTGAATGCCCTTAGACACCTCATTTTGTAACTAGTTCCCTCCTGGCTTTTATCCCAGCACTTGGTTTTCTTCAAGAATGTAAATATTAGCAGACAAACATAAGAAGAAATCCATCTTAAACCTTACTGGTCTTCTAATATTTGCATGGAACAACCTTTCTGTCCAAATATTTTCAATCCTTGACCTTCCAAGCTAACTCTTAACCCATGGAATAGTTTTCTTATATCAGTCTGTCTGTTATCCACATGGCTTAAGTTGATGTCACCTTCTCCCTTTTATTTTCTAGGTGCTGTTCAGTGTTTAACTCCCTTCCTGTAGCATTTCTTCTTCCTCACATTCTGCTTTGTCACTGTAATGTGCTGGATCAGGGCTTTTTCAGGTGTGGCTGTGTCTACTCCTGTGTTCTTGTTGGCTGTACAGATGTAGCACTTCTGTGCTGTCCAACAGAATGTCTTGTTTTACACAAGAATGATTGTTTTACACCATCTACACATCCCAGTTTATTGGGAGAAACATTGTTGTGAATCAACGTGGAGTAAACTGAGATCACATAAGTAAATGCACCAAGTGTATGGAGATCATTAAACTCTGTTGTGCCTGGGATGATTTTTGCCTTTAGCATTAACCAGTCTAGGAAGGGAAATCTATTGAGATCTGACATCTAGGGGGTGGTGAGGTGCACCTAGGTCCCTCTAGCAGTTTTGAGTTCCTACAGCTCACAGATGAGACTAAAAACCTGTTGATAGAGATGCCAGTGCTCTCTTGTCCCTCCTGCTCTGCCTGCGAGTGATGAGGGTTCCCTCTCTGCCGCAACTTCACAGTGTGTGGGGGGGGGGCTTTCTGGATGACCCTGTGGAGGAAGAAGGTCTTCCTTTTGTTCCTTTTCCTCCCAGCTGGCAAGCTGTATGTCTTTGTGAGGTGGTGTCCTGAGGAATAAGCCAGTTTAGAAACAGAAGCAGCTTTTGTCTCCTGGGCTGTCCTCCTCTGAGTACTCTGCAGGAATTTTAATCCCTCTCTGTGTAATAAGTCTGGGGAAACTGGTGATCCTCTGAGTCCCAAAAGGGGTCTGTGGGAGGCAGTCAGGGATGTGGGAATTCTCTCATACAACAGGGAATGGAACACCACCTTCTCCACGGGCACAGGAGAGCACTTGTCCCTCATGGGGACTCTCACAGCCGTGTGTTTTCCCTGTGCAGCTGATGCTTTATGAAGTGGGAGGAGTGAACCACCACTGCTGGGTGAGTTCATGATTCCTGCTAATGAAGGTTGAAAGGGCTTGAAAATTCACATCCCAGTGTGGAGCTGAATATTGCTGTGACTGTGGGCTCTCTCATCAGCCTGGGGCTGCTCCAGGGTACTCTGTCTGTCCCTCTGGATAAAAAATGTCCCTCCACTTTTCAGCGTGGGTGTTGCAGATGCAGGCTGGATCTTGGAGTCCCCCAACCATGTCTCTATTGGCCCTGTGTGTGGTTTGGGGTTTTTAATCTGTTTGTGCTGCAAGTGGAGATAATATTTCCTTCTGGGAGACACTTGATGGCATTTGTAGGCGGAATTTCTTTTACCCATTGATGGATATGTTGCAGTGAACGAGCCCATTGCTTAGGGCTGTTGAAAAGTGGTGGCAACACTTTGGAGCTCTTTAATAGATGTTTCTGCTGTTTACATGAGGCTGCCCAGGAGGGAGAGCAACACTTTTTGCAGAGTAAGCAGCCAACCAGCAGCAGCAAATTGGGAAGGAAATAGGGAGAGGTTATGGAGGAGCCTGTATAAACAGTGGCTACATTAATGTGTGTGGTGGGTGCTTGAGAGTGGGAGACTGCCAGGGGAGAGCAGGAACTTGAACTGGGGGAGAAGGGAGAGCTGATGTCTGTAGTTGGTGGCACAACTTCTGGTTACCCACTCTGACCCTGCTTGCTCTGCTGCTGAAACCCAGTTTTGGCTCCGGAATGAGCTCCTGCAACAACTTCTCCAGAGGAAGGCTGGAATCTGACTTACCAAGTAGCTCTTTTTTTCTCCAGGTTGTCATCCTGAACAGGTCTGAGGGAATTTCCAGCCTGTATGTGGGATTTGATTCTTTCTTTGTTTTTGCTAGGCTTGTGGATGAGGGATTTGGATCTTGAGCATCTTCCATCAAAGCTGTGCTTTTCCCTGTGTTTTCAGTACTAGCAGAGATGCAACCAGTTTATATGATAATGCATGAATTTCCATGGCTCCACAGAGTCTGTCTTCCCAGACCCCTCATTTATAAAGCTTAATTGACAAATCCATCCATCAGAGACCTGTCTCCTTCCAATTACAGCCACCAGTATATGCCTAATTTCCAAAGCATTTGTCTTGCCAAATAGATCACTCCAGGATCTCTCACATCAATCAGGGTGCTGGGAATTTTGTTGACATGTGTCTACATGTTACATTTTCAGTCAGAACAGGCATTTCTAGCTATTGACAAGCACCATTCGTCAGAAATTGCTGTGGCTGTGATGTTTTGTAACTCTGCACCCCCCTTTTCAGGGCTCTGTGAGGGTTTTTTAGCTGGTGCTTTTCTCCTCGGTTGCAGCTTGGATTGTTTGCCACTGGATGGTGCCAGCGAGAACCTCTGCAAGGGAAATTGCAAAGGGCCTTACACAAAAAAAAAAAAAAAAAGAAAAAAAAAGGCAAAAGAAGCTTTCCTTGTGTGTGATAGGTGCCTGATCCAGGCTGGGATCACACCATGGTGTTTCCTGGAAGAGGAGTAGGGAGTTGCAGACCCTCTGTGTCTTCCTATAGACTTTAGTTTCCAGTACTGGGGGCTCAGCTGTGCCAGGGAGAAACCCTTCGAGATGGAGCCATCCCTGAACAGCTTCTTGCCCACCTACCACAAGAGTTTCAGCAGCTGGGGGAAGCATGTTTTCCTATCTTACAGCTAACACATCCTGATTTTACAGGGATGTGAGAGCAGAAGTGGTGTTCTAGTCTGCCACAAAGTGCCATTTTTCTGCAGGGAAGTGCAAAAACCAGTCAGGGCAAGCACGCCGTGGGAAGGATAACACTTAACTTCCCTTTGGTTGCCACCTCCATAAAAATTCATCCCACTTGCAAAGAGCAAGCCAGGAGGTCTTCCCCACCCAGGCAGTTTTTAGGATGTGATCAGAAACTGAGGATTTGTTAGGCTCCATACATATTACATGAATTACCAGTGTGAGGTTCCTGAAGGCTCCCTGACTTGCCTGATTGAGCCATTTTATAGTCATAGAATCCCCAAATGGTTTGGGTTGGAAGGGACCTAAAAGTTCATCCAGTCCCAACCATTGTCATGAGCAGGGACACCTTCCACTATCCCAGGTTGCTCCAAGCCCCATCCAGCCTGGCCTGGGACACTTCCAGGAATGGGGCAGCCCAGCTTCTCTGGGCAACCTGTGCCAGGACCTCACCACCCTCACAGGGAAGAATTTCCTCTGTAAATTTAATTATAAAATTACTTTTAAAAAGTAATTTTAATTGTTCACGGGCCGTTTCTAGGGAAGCAAAGTAAAGGAGGCTTGTAGATAAAAGACATAATATGAACAGAAGTAGGAGTCATATAATCTGGAAAGAGCCTGTCTGTGTTAGTACTCGTTAGGGAGCTTTTGGGCACACAGCATGGTCTGTGTGGCCTGGTAAAATACCCACCCTGAATATCCCATCTGGGAGTCTGTGCTTTATGACATGCGAGCTCAGAGTGCTCTTCAAAATGTCAGCACCTCTCCATTCCCAAAAGCATCATGTGGTGCCTGGCTCCCTGGAGGATGGGAGCCTCCAGCTGTGTGGGGAATGCTGCCTTTCCTCAGCATCTCTTCAGAGCCCCTTAATTTTTTTCCTCCTCTTCTTCGTTTTCCTCCTCCTTTTAATGGCATGGTGAGCCAGAGGTTCCTGTTTTAAGCAGCAGAACATTGTATTTCATTAACTCCATTACACACTTGGTTTAATTTCCAATTAGCCTGGGATGGGAGGAAAAATAATCCGATTGCTCCGACCGGTTGGCGTTCTGGATGTGCCGAGCTTCCCTCTGTCCCCCCACCCCCTGCAAAGCTTTTCCTGTGTGGGTTGACAGGCAGACACGCAGGTTTTCACCCACCCCCTTTCCTCCTTGCTAATGTATTTTATACCATTTGCTCTGAAGCTGAAGGTTTGAGCTGCCAGAAGGAATAACTGGCAAATCAGTGTTCCTACCTCTGCAGCTTTCCGTGAGGTCGGATCTGGTCTCTCCGGCTGCGGAGGGAGTTCTGTCTGTAGGTGGATTTAAAAACGTTGGGTTCTTGTGAAAGCTGTAATGTAGTTCTAAGTGCAGGGTTGGGGGGTTTTTTGGGGGGCTTTTTCTGTTTTTTTTTTTTTGTTTTGTTTTTATTTTAATAAGAGTCTGTGAGATTTAGCTATCCTCATCCCAATGACGCTTCTCCAAGAGTCTAAATTTATTGGGAAATTCCAGCCAAAAGCAGGTTTATTGTCATCGGGCTCATCTGTGCTCCAAAGGGATGTTGCTGTGGCTGCATTTGAATAACGTTGAAATGTAGCCAGGGTGAACTGATTTACATCAGCAAGCCAGGGACCTGTTATTATTAATAATTATGATTAATTCTTCCATCTCCTTTGCATTTTTATTTTTCAGGTGATTTTTAGGTGGGTCCTCACTGGTTAGTAGCTCTTAGCTTAAAGGTGGTATCCTTAATTGTGAGTCAAGTGAGGCATTTTGCTGTGGAGTTAACTTAGAAGTTTAAGCTCTTAAAAGCTTTTCCTATTCATTAGTTGTTTGGGCTCACATATCTGTGGCTACTCAGGCGACCACAGTTTTTTCATTATTTTTGAGGACTAAAGGCTATGATAAATGTTAGTTTCTTGTCCTTTTAGTTTCCTCCTAATCTATGGATTAATTATACAACTCCTGGTTGGTTTCTCATCAAAATCAACTTGGTGCATGTTTTGAAAAGCAGAGAATACTTAGTTTTCTAAAAAAACTTGGCTTTTTTTTTCGTCAGCCTGTGAAACTTGTCCAGTTCCATGGAGCACTTTGTCCTGTACCACGTGTAAAACTTTAGCTTTACTTTTTTATGTCCCCCAGCAAGTCCATCATTGCTGTTTATTTTCAAGGGAAAATAACCAACTTGCATAAGTTACCACTTTGTACCTTGCTCTTGCTGTTCAGCACAGTTGGACTTCACCATCTTGTGTTGCTGTGTTAAGGAAGAAGCATCAGCTGAGTTGAAGGTTTAAAACTCAACTTTGATGTTGTAGGTTTTCTTTGGCCAAAACATCTTTCTAAATATTTCTAGTGACACTTCCATGACTGCCAAAGTATGTTGTAGATTATTAGGTGATATAACAGTGGAATTGGTGTGAATGGTTCTTGATGGACTCCTTTCCATACCTGAGTGGGAGCTGTTAGAGGGCAGTGCTTCAGTCTTTGTTGACCTGCCCTCTCCCTTGGCTAGAGCTGTTGGCAGCGTGGTTGTTGTGGGCTGGGATGGAACCATGCAGTGCCAGCTTGTGTTGCTTTGTGTTCCTGCCTCCCAGCAAAGCCCAGTGGCAGTGCCAAGGAAGAGGTGAGCGTGTGTGCTTGAACCAGTGTTTATGTTGGACGGGGTCCTGAAATCTGTTTTCATTTCAGCTGTGCTGTGGCTGTGCAAAAAGCCTTGGAGATGCTAATTATTTTTGTTGGCATACCATAACCTATCAATATGTTCGGTGCAAATCGCCAGGGAGTCCTTTTTTATTTTTTAATCAATGTTGCTTAAAGTTTGAAGACATTCCCCAACCCTTCTCTTATCCCATTTTGCTTCATTTATCTTCTTGTCACTGAGTTGACAGCAGTTCTGTTTTGCTGAGGTAGGAGGTGAGGACCAGCTCTAATTGTGGACTATGGATTGCAGATCCCAGCTCCTCTGGCAGAGCTGAGCTGCCACCAGATGTTGCACAGCCCCTTCCAGTCCTTCTTTTATAACCCCCAAGGACACGACAGCCTGTGCTCCAAAGTGCTTCTTGCCGTCTGACACTCTCTCTCATGGATGCTTTTAATGGAAATCTGAGTGGATTGCCATGTGATGTCCCAGCTTTGATTTGGACACTTGCAGTTATGCTGGCATGTTAATTCCTAAAAAAAAAAAGCCCAGAAGGATCCTAAAGGCAAGACCTCATTGACAGCCGGGTGTCCAGGTTGGAGCTGCTGTGCACCAGGCCCATGGGAACAGCATTTCTGTGCATCCTTTGCCCCTGGAAAACACAGGGATAGCCTGCATGGACTCTGCAGGGAAAGCAACATAAATACAGCTGCCTTGACTTGTACTTGCCCCAGGGTTTAGGATATCCTAGAAGTGTTCAAAAACATCTGGATATGGCACTTTGGGGACATGGTTTAGTGGTGGACTTGGCAGTGCTGGGTTAACAGTTGAATGATCTTGGAGGTCTTCTCCAACATTAACAGTTCTATGATTCTATATTAATTACTAATTTATCAGTTACTGCAACAAAAGTAGTGCCTGGCAGTGTGAGTGCATTTGCCAGAGCTCAGCCTTGTTCCTTAGTATGACTGACAGGTCCCTTGCTGTAATGCTTTGGCTCTGAAAATTTCTTTTGTTACTTCAAAATTATTTTCCATAGTAGTTTCATTTTATAAGTACTTTTTCTTAAAGATTTTGAACTTTTTCAGTTGCTTTTATGATTTGTCTTCACATGTGAACTTCCAAAATGCAGTGAAATTAATACAGTCTTTTCCTTCACTTTTGTGCTGTGTCACATTAACCATTCAGGAATTAGGCAAATTAAATAATAAGAAGAATAAGCAGCATATCTTAATAAATTACTAATTAAAACAGAACAAGAAGACAGCAGTTCTGATTACTAATGATTTGGGTGACAGAAGGCTCATTCAGCTAATGAAATTCATAAAATCTTGGATCAAAATCCTATCTCTGACCTCTAGGTGTGAAATGCAAAACAATCATCATTACTGTGCTTGTGCAATGACTTTGGAATATATTGGTTTAATGACAAGCAGTGATGGGAACAAGGCAGAGAAACTTCTGGTCGTGCTGTTCTTGTTTTCATTGTACTGCATCAAAAGCATCTTTAGTCATCCAAACAGTCAGATGATTTTAGATAAGATGTTTCTTTGCCTTAATCCCATAGAAAATAATGCTATAAATCTTCATTTGAGCAGGTATTTACTGTGAGTTGGGCTGGACATGATGTACATTGTAAAATGTCCTGAAAATGCCTTTTTATAGGGTACTTCAGTTTTGTGTGTCAAACTCAGCATAAATCCCTCTTCTAGTTAGTTAAACAAATAAGACTTCAGTCTCATCTGCAAATTGTCTATTTTTGTCTCTATATTCTGCAACTCTTCTATTTTAGAAATCTTCACATAGAGTCTGTTAGAATAACTGTTGAATTTGAACATGGAACTAAGAATCAGAAATTTGTGCTGCACTCCCACTTCTCGTTCTTGCCCAGCTGGACCCTGAACCTCCTCTGTGATCCTTTAATCTGTGCTTAGAAAAGAAAAGACCTTATATAGTCCTAAATGTAGGAGGAATATTTTCAGGGATGAGTTGTGCTGGGGTCCTTGCTTTAACATGACTCTGTAAAGCAAATGGACGCTATGGAGACTGCTTGGAATTGAAATGTGTTATTAAAAATTTAGCAGGAGTTGTCCATTTTAGGGAAATGGTGTGTTTGTTTTCAAACTGGGTGACCTGACAGCGCTGCTGCAGAGCTGGAGGCTGCCAAGCACCTGACAGCTCATTTCTGGATATCCTTAAGCCACGTGCCGTGGGGCTGCCAAGGGGAAATTAGGCAAGAGGCAGAACATTCCTGAATAAGTAGGGCACTTGGAGATTTTGAGACCTTGACTGTATCAGCTGAGCATCTCCTGGAACTGGAAGGGAGATGATGCCTGCTTGAAGCAAACCAGGGTGGGGAGATCTGGAGCTGAAGGAAGGCAAGATGTTCTTGTTCCCTGTGGAGGCCACCTCTAGGTCCTTCCAGAGCGAAGTCTCTTGTGAAGTCCCAGGCCCCTGCTCCTCCCAGTCAAGCTTTGGGCTCTCCAGGTTGGTTGTGAGGTCCTGGAAGGGTGGGATAACTGATGTAGTGGCTGCTGCTGAGCAGCTGACAACACACCTGCTATCAGCTGATAGATCTCCACGTTTGGTGTGTAACCTGTGCCCATCCCAAGTCAAGCTCCTGATGTCCTGCTAACAAGGAACTCATCTTGTCTCTTCCCCAGGTGGTGGCAAATGCTGTGGCCGCCCTGTCAGAAATCAGTGAATCTCATCCCAACAGCAACCTGCTGGATTTGAACCCTCAGAACATCAACAAGCTGCTGACAGCTTTAAATGAGTGCACAGAGTGGGGGCAGATCTTCATCCTGGACTGTCTGTCCAACTACAACCCCAAGGATGACCGGGAAGCTCAGAGGTAGGGTTGGTTATTCAGGAGCAGGGCACCTGTGGGAGGTGTTGCAGCACTGAAATAACAGGGGTTCTGAGGTCTGTGGCAGCACAAATAAGACTTGATAAAAGAGGTTTAAAAGGGAGGCTGCTTTTGGTAGTTTGGGCTTATGCTGGAAACCTGCCCCTTCCCTCAGCAGAAC
This sequence comes from Manacus candei, assembly GCF_025592945.1. NCBI lineage: Eukaryota > Metazoa > Chordata > Aves > Passeriformes > Pipridae > Manacus > Manacus candei. Next base: position 5,740,895 of record NW_026138124.1, on the reverse strand, counting down.
CACTTTCTCTGTTTATCTGTAGTGTTCCTTTTAACTTTTTTCTATTTAAAAGGCTGGTTCTTGTGGGAACTGGCACTGCTAAGAAGGGATCAGCCCAAGACCAAACCTGTAACAGTGGAAGCACTGTTTGGAGGATTTTCTGATTTAAAGCAGAACTTTCATATCTGGTTTTGCTGCTTTGAGAGGCAAAAAGCCTTTATAGGTTTGCAGCTTTCCAAAGTACTAAAGGTCTGAGACCGGAATACTTTTTTCCAACTGAAAACTGGATTGTGATATGAGAGAAGTGAAAGTAAAGGTAAGAAATTATTTTTTCTTATCACTGCAAATTCACCCTTGTGCTTTTACTTTTAGCTGCAGTGACTAAACCTGAATACAAGGACCTCAGGTTTTAGGTAGTGGAATTTTAATTTGTGCGCTTCAAGCCGCCTCCTCATTTGTCTTCAGAATCACAAAAAGTCAGATTGTGTTCCCAAGAGATCAAGGAACCAGCAAGAGAAATAACTTGGAACAGGGGGATTCTCAGACAATGTATTTTGTGAGGATGATGTGGGGGGTGGAGAGGGAGGAAGGGTCCCAAGCCCACATGCAAAATCCTGGACAGGATTCCATGGGTTTCTTCACTGACTGGTTTTTTTGAGGTACAATAGGTAATCCACTGTTTCTGAAAAGCCTACCAGGAGTCTTGCTGATTTCTTTTTTTCCCCACCTCCTTTCCCCTTGTGTTTTGTTTCTGTGCCAGAAACAGCTCCTAATGAGTGCTAGAAACCTGCAGAGATCTCCAGGGTGTGAGGCTGGTATTATCCCAGCTCTGTCAGAGAGGCACCACCAGTCTGAACAGCTGTGAACACGTCCCACTTCCTCACCTGTAATTCCTCTGAAGAGTGGTTTATCAAACTGCAAGGGCAGGAACTACTTTTACTGCTTTGTGTGGAGTTTCTCTCAGAGTTTGCCTTGTTTCAGACAGGAGACTGACAGCACTGGGTTTTATATAATGTTCTTTCCAGGAAGGCTGGTGTCAGTGCCCTGTGCCTGGAGAAAGTGAGGCTCAGAGAGATGAAGCAGCTTTGACATGCAGGTGACCTTGGGCACAGGCAGCTGGAGGCTGCCCCAGCTCTGACTTGGACTCCTCTGCTCTTCACTGAGCTTCCCTTCCTGCATGGCTGAAAGCAAATCTTTGAGGGAAAGAAGCTTCAGGAGGCACAGATGGGAATAAGATTGTTCTGGGTTCGCAATATGCAGGAGGGAGTGGGAAGAAACTTGACAGATGCTGTAAGAAAGACCATATGAACCCAAACTTCCTTTCTGCTTGGGATGGATTGTTTAGGATGCTGTTGATTACAGGATCCATTATGGTGGATCTGAGACTTTGGAAGGTATTTAAGTCCTTCTTTCCCTGAGTCTTTAGAGAGTCAGAAGTCTTTTTTTGTAGGTAGAAATGGTTGAAATGGCAGCAAGCTCCCCAGGCAAGCCAGAAGCGTGTATCACCTCTGAATTACTATATGGAGGCTACAGTGTTTTTCCAATAGCTGTTTTGTTAAAGTTATGTTTGTAAGTGACAGACAAGATCACAGAAATAGAGAACACCACCAGGCAAAGGCAGGAAGCACTAATAACTGAGTATGTTTTGGCACTGTAATGCTGAGAGCTGGAATTTTTCCTGAGCTGAGTGTGGCAGGAGAGAAACTCGAAGCTGTGAGAGAGGTCCTTGTTTGCTTCCTGCTGCATTCGAGAAAGCAGGACTTCACCTGTTCTCTGTAACAAAACCACGTCAAAGCAGCACGTGAGAAGGTGTCTTGAGCCATGTGCAATCTCCTGAAATCAGATCTGAAACATCTGACACCCTGAAACACATGTGAACCCTTTCCTCCTCCTCTGTCCCCAGTATCTGTGAGCGGGTGACCCCCCGGCTGTCTCACGCCAACTCGGCCGTGGTGCTGTCAGCGGTGAAGGTCCTGATGAAGTTCCTGGAGCTTCTTCCCAAGGACTCTGACTATTACAACATGCTGCTGAAGAAACTTGCCCCTCCACTGGTGACCCTGCTGTCTGGAGAGCCCGAAGTCCAGTATGTTGCCCTGAGGAACATCAACTTGATTGTGCAGAAAAGGTAAAGGCTCGGGGGTGTTATTCCGGCGTTGTCAAAGGGCATCTGGTTATCTCAGACATTTCCACATGCACAGAGTCTCTTCTAATCCAGGATCAGATCCCTTGAGAGACACATTAGACAGTCTTGTGACTCTGGTAGCCTGAATTAATTTTCCTGACAGCATGCTTGTGATACCAGTTTCATACAGCATTTCTTCACCTGCCTCTCTTCACTGCCTTTTTATGAGCACTCAGAGCTGCCCTCTATAAATCAGATGGCAAATAGGAATGAGGGTGTAACTGTGCAGTTCACAGTGACCTGCAGGAACTCAGTGTGTCTGTGCTGTTCTGTTCAGCACAGAACCACCAGGCTGGTGACATCCTGGTGTCCAGTGGGTTAGTTTTTTCATTTGTTTACTCCTGTGTGCATGTGTCAATGCTGTTGTTCCTTGCTGGAAAGGTGGGATAGCTTGGATAGCACTTTGTGATTGTGTTCAGGGCAAAGTTACTGTGCAATGGCATCTTGCAAGTGAAAGTAGAAATTAATTTTTAGGTGAATTTGTAGGTTTTTTTAAATTTGGAAACAGTCATCCACTACCTGCCTGTTGGCTCAGCATCTGAAGTGGAGGAAGTAGAGATGTAGCCATAGAAAGACTTGAATTCCGCATTTTGTATTTAAACTATCTTTTTATCCAGCCTTCTTTCTCTAAATGGTTGATTGCTTGCATGTTCTGGACACAAAATCACTGAATCATAGAAGGGTTTGGGTTTGAAGGAACCTCAGAGATCGTTTAGTTCCAAACCCCCCTGCAGGTTTTTACCTTTCTGTGGGTAGGGACACTTTCCACTAGACCAGGTTACTCAGAGCCCTGTCCAGCCTGGTCTTGAACACCTTCAGGGATGGGGAGTCCACAACCTCTCTGGGCAACCTGGGCAAAATGACACCATTCTGTTTCTCAACGAATATTTGGGTAGATTTCTAAAGAAAGGATGCATTTGGTTACCAAAAAAAGAGCCCATTTGGGTTTTTAAACAGTCTTGAGTGTGACAGAACGTTATGTTCCCTCCAGGCCTGAAATCCTGAAGCAGGAAATCAAGGTGTTCTTTGTGAAGTACAACGACCCCATCTATGTCAAACTGGAGAAACTGGACATCATGATCCGCCTGGCTTCTCAAGCAAACATTGCCCAGGTCAGCTGAGGGACTTCTCATGTGTTCTGGGAGGGGGAAACCCTCTCCTGGGCTATGCCTGAGGATGTATGCAGGTACTACTACAGTTGTCTTGGTTTTTAAGCATCACTGTTCCTGGTGCAGTGCTCTTTGCAGCTATTTAATGGGAGGTGTTGGAGTTTCCTCCATAATTTAAATGTTAATGGCATGGTGTGTCTTGCATCGTGACCGTTAGGTAGATCTTGTTTCACAGATTACAATTCCAGGAGGAGAGCTGATGGTTCTTGTCAAATGAGTCACTGCTGGTGCTGAGGTTGGAATGAGAGGCTTGTTTCAAGTGAGGGGGGTGTGCCTGCAACAGAGGCATTCAGAAAGGCCAAACATTATTGAAGTGTGAATTTCAAGTTAGTAAAATTGTTAAATGCTTGCACAGGCTAAAAAACCCCTTTCTTCTGCTTAACTTGCTTCCAGAGTGGAAATAGCATGAAGCTACACTGAATTGAGGCTGCTTTACAGTGTAGATTCTTGTATTTGATTTCTTTGGAGGAAGTGTTCTCGAGTGCATTCCTGGCCACAAGGCCTAACACTAATGCAGAATGATTAATGCCTCTGGTTACTGCTATTATTGTCCTCTCATAATTGTCACAGAGCAATTTCGTGTAATGTGACATTTTTAAGCAGCTCTCTTCAGCTCTCTCCTGATGTTTTTTGGAACAGAGCAAGGTAATTCATGCCCCTTTTGCGCTGGGGACACGGAAAACATTTTAAAAATCAGTTTCCCTGAGAATATATGCAGAATTTTCTCTTTACTCTTGGTAGGCTCCGTCCCAATTTTAATGCATAATGTTCCAATAATGGGCTGTTTGCGGGAAAGGCAGTGGTGTCTGGAGGGCAGAGTCTGGGATCTGCAGACTAATGAATGAATCTCTTCCTGGTTCTGAAAAGAAATAAAACAACACAACTACATCAGGAATGTGTGCTGGAATGAGACCTGAGCAGAGCAGCTTCTGCCCACACCCTCCCTGTGCAGCTTGGGGAGACTCTCCATCTCCATGCACATGCTGGAAAGGCAGCAGGATAGCTCTGGCCAAGGCACTTGGGCAGTGTTTGGAAAGCATCAGCTGCTAAACCTGGGTGCTCCCAGTGCTGTGCAACATAGATCATGCAGGGCAATAATAAAACTTCAAAACACAGATGTCCCGTCTCCTCCTTGCAGATTTATTTGTCTGCAGTCTGGCCCTTCACGGCCTCTTTATCTTGTCATTGTTCTGAGCAATGTGCCTTCCATGAGAGGTTTTTGAAAGAACTGTCTGGCTTTGTGCTGCTCACCTCTCCCTCACCATCTATTTGTGACATCACGATTAAATCCCTGATGTCATGTTTGGCATGAGAAACTGAAATAAATTGAGCTTTTGAGGGAATATAAATGACATATGGTCTTTTATTAAAATTGTTTTTTCTAAGCTAAGTGATTTGTTTAAGACAAAGTAGTTTTTTAGTTTAAGATCTGTAGGTTCCCAGCAGGTCCTGGTTTAAACCCTTCTTCAGTTTCCATTAGCAGAAACATTGAGACAAAATAATAAATTTTATTTTTAAGAGGGGAAGTATCTTTGCACTGTTATTAATCTCAGTGTAGATGTTCCAGGGTGTCCTCAGATCTCCTCTGCACCTTCTGTTTGCATTCAGTAGGGATCCAAACGTTCATCTCGGCACAGAAAAGGAGAGATCAAAAACAGTTGTTGCCAAGAGCTTTGCATACAGTGAACGTGCTTTCAGTGCAAGAAGGAGTAGCAACATTTATGTTTGGCAGGGCTGATTTTCCCCCAGCTTTTGTTCAGGGGATTTTGAAAATAACCCAAGACAGAGCCACGTTTTGGCTTTGTCCAGGCTAAACCAGGTGTGGTCCAGACCGGCGGGTTTCGGAGGTGGAGGTCGGTTGTGGAGTTTGACTGTGTCAGCTCTGTGTGGTAGCTGTGGAAGAACATCCTGCTGGTGTTCTGGTGTTCAGTGGGATGTTCTCTGAGTGACCCAGGGACTCAGCTGGTGTCCTGCCTCCTCAGGTCCTGGCAGAGCTCAAGGAATACGCGACCGAGGTGGACGTTGACTTCGTGCGCAAGGCCGTGCGAGCCATCGGGCGCTGTGCCATCAAGGTCGAGGCAAGTATCTGAGTCCTGAGCTTTTCTGTGATCCTCTGCCTTCAGAAACAGTGATGGGCTTTACCCATCACCTCGTTACACCAAGCTTCTTTGCTTCACTGTTGGCCATCAAGTGGCCTGGATACGTCCTGGATATGGGCAGAGCAGCAGCTGATCCAGAGGGCTTGTGAGCTGTGAGTGCATCACAGGAGGGTGGGCTGCTCCTCTCAGATCTCAGCTTGCAGGCACAGCAAGGCAGATAATTCAGTCCTGGTGGAATATTTTACTGCACTGGCTTCAGTGTTAAAAATGACCACTTGTCCATGAGGACGTCCCTTAATAGCTGTGGACTGACCTTTTGAAGGCGGAAGGAGAAAAGATTGTGCAGAGAAACTCTATTATGAAACATTTTGTGTCATTCATCCCCCCTATTTCAGCTGAACAGAACACACAGGCATAGAATTACAGAGAATTGGGACATTAAGTGCAATTTATTCAAACACAGAATGACTCTATTTGCTTACTTAGGTCCGTATAACTTGTGGTTTCACTCGGAGTGTGCTCTCTTTGCCCTCGTGCTTATGCAGATAAGTTCCCAGAAACCTCTGCAGTTCTCCAAAACAAGTCTGAAATGTCCTCTGCCAGTGGAACATCCACTGAAATGCTCATAATAAAATATTTTTTTAGTGCTCTCTCCCCTTCATTTCCCTGTAAGTGAATCTGAAACACCTGACAGGAGCTCAGAAATCCTGTGAAGAGAGGGAAGACTTATGCTTTGGTGTTGGTACTTTTCAGTAAACTGATGACTGAGTGCAAAATGTCACATAAGTGGTCTAATTTCAGCTGAGCTCATTTAGCTTTTGCTAAAGTGTGTTCCCCTGAGCTTTGCCTGACAGCAGATTTAAATAATAACCCCGATCGTGCCTGGCTTAGTGTGGTGTCAGTGCACAGGTTTCTCTTGTTCCAGCTAAACTACTGTAAGTCTGTGTATAGAGGACACAGAGAGAATCAACTGCCTGTGCAGCCTTTTCTTCCTTCCTTCAGCTCTTAAAGGCTTGTCCCTGCCATGGGCTTTCTTTGAAGCCCCATCGAGCAGGTGACTGCTGTTTCTGTTTCATATCTGCAGTTCAAAATACCAAAGTGTTCCTCCCGTGCTGCATCCAGGCAGGAGGTTGTCTGGATGGAGCCACAGCAGTGACAGGAGAAAATCCCCCTGAGAATGGGAAAGGGCTACAGAGAAGTTAAAAGAAGCTGGTGACAGCCCTTTTGATAGCTGTGCTGTGCTGGGGGGTGGGAGTTTGCTTTAGTTCTCAGCAGGGACTTCCTCACTAGGATTTGGCCGTGTGTCTGTCCTAGTTTCACATGGGGAGGGTGGTGTATTCCTGAAGTATCAAGGTGTTTTTAGAGGTCTTTACCCTTTCCCTGTCCCTGATACCACAACAGGCATGCAAAGGACTAATAGTAACGTCCAGCACATTCACAGTGACCCTCAAACTGGAATTGTGTCCCTCCATAAGTAGTGTTAACCTTGATTTTTAGCGCTGCTCCATGAAGACGCTGCTGCTGAAGATGAGGTCTGCTTCCTGCTCTGACAAGAGCCAGATTTAAAGAGGGCAAATATAGAACAACTCATTACAGTGTCCTCATCTCCAGGTTAATCCCTGTCCCCAGTGCATCTGTGTTTACTAGAGGCTGTTTTCTCTGTGAGTTATGACTAATAGAAGAGCATCCTCAGCCATCAGTGTCCAAGTTCCCAAGGCTTAGAAATCTGCTTCTTGACACAGGACACAGCCGGTGGGAGCTGTTGATGAATGAGCATTCACAGAGCATTTCAGCTCTGCCTTCAAGGATCCTACCTTTTGTCTAACTGTCTCTCCTAGGAGGGGAAGACACTAAATAATTCTGTCTGCCCTGAGGTGCTCTGTAGAGGAAATGTGGTGTTGCCCTTGCTGGCAGTGCTCATTTTGGGTGTGGAACTGATACCCATGTTGAGTAGTAAGGCTGATGGACTTTGCCCAGGCTTGAGCAATCATTTTGGTTTGGGGAGTGCCAGAATATCATCATTTTGCATGGATAGGGCTGGACTGTTGATAGCTGGGCTCAGAGTTAGCTTGGGTGTGTCTGCAGCAAACCATGTGGTGTAGCTGCACTTGGATCCCTTGTGCATCAGTTTGCTCCTCTCACAGCACTAGATGAAGTCATCATGCCATGCTTAGATTGTGAGGAAAACAAGCACTGCTCCCGTGGGAAAAGGAAATGAAGTGGATGCAGTAAGAACAGGGATTCCTCTGGAGCAAAGGAGAAGCAGAAGGAGCCACATTACAGGGAGATTTGTCTTGTTTCCAGGAGATTCTGCCAGCAGCCTGGTTCTTAGAAATCATTGAGGCTTGTGGCTGAATGTTGATGTGTGATGTGCTACTCTGGTAATCTTGTGGGCTTTCATTTGATTTCTGCAGAAAAACAAAGCAATTTTGATTTTGGTTTGTTGTCCTTCCTCACTCCAACTTGAAAGCTGTTCTAGTTGGGGCACTCTTTCATCAGTTTGCAGAGCACTGCAGTCCCCAAGGATGTCCACCTTCAAAAAGCAACGTGTTTACAAGGGATGGAGTGAGCTGAGATCTATTTTATTAGAGGGACTGCTCTTCTGGGCATGTACCCATGTGACTGCTCGCTTTCCAAGGGACTGTTGGGCTGAAAATCATTGCTGCATATTTCAAAGTGGATGTTGTGTTCTTCCTGGAAAAAATCATGCTTCAGAGTGTAAAGAAAAGAAAACTAAGCCTTAATTTGCTTTTCCTTGAATTCTGCAGCTCTTGAAGCTTTGCTGGTTGTAGGCTCTGACAGGACTGCATTGCTTATTGCCAACAGTGACTGGTGCTGCAGGGTCTGTAGAGTGGAGTTGGCTTAGGAGAGATTTACCCCCTTAAGGTCACTTGTTAAAACATCTGGTGAAAGGTATTGGGATGAAGAGATTAGATTGCAAGCTCTGAAGCATCGATCTTGCAAGAAGTTTGAGCAGGGCTCCCACTGAGAGCAAAGTCAAACTCTGTGGAGCCAGGTCCATGGTCAGTCTCCATGAAGTGGAAGAGTCTTCCAGGTCACAGACCTCAAATCTCTTCTGGAGCAGAAGAGGTCAGAGCAGGGCACTCTGCCATTTCACTGCCTCCATAGTGGCATAGTACCTGTAAAGCTGTGCTAAGGAGGGAGAGGCATCATAAAAAAAATATTATACCAATCACACAGTTTTATGTGATGCTTCTCTTTAATCTGACACCGATTGTGTTGAGTATATTTTCTGTTTGGTGTGAATTTCAGGGAAGAGTCAGATGACTTACTGCCAGTTTGCAAAGATGAGTGAATGCTGGTTTAGAGTGTCTCCTCCCTTGGCTGATCCCCAGGCCAGCACGGTCCCTGTTTGTGCTGGCAGGCCATGTGTAAGATACCTCACCTAGAGTCAGGAGGGCAGGAAATCACCACGAGGTTTTAGTCTCTGATCCAAATTCAGCTCTACAAGTCTTGAGGTTTGTCCTTGAGATTTCTGCCCATTCTCAAAAAACTGATTGCTGTGACTGAAATGCCATTTCATTCCTCCTCCTCCTGCCCAGGCTTCAAGTGCTCTGTAAGTCAGAGGGACTGTTAACTCACTGAAATTGAAAAATCCACCTACGTTGCTGTTGTTTGTGCCCTACGGTGTTTGTCTCAATCCCGAGTGCTTTATGGATGTTCTGCCTCGGCAGTGTCAGGAGCTGGCTGCTTCTCACATTAATCACCTGCTGTGTAATGAGGCTTCACACGTGCTCTGCTAATAGCCAAATCACTGTCCTTATTGGAGACTCTTTAGTGCTGAAGTTGGTTGCTCCTGTGATGTCCTGCCTCACTGTGCTGTTTGGGAATAGACCTCCCTGAATTATTTGCCTCTAATTCCAGTTCTGCTTCCTGGAGTGTGACAGTGTCCAGTCCTTGTTATCTTTTTTTGAACTAATTAACATGAAAGCTGCATTAGCAACAGCTGAATTTCTATTTTTAGCTATATCTTCACATGTTGTTAGTGACCTCACCCCAAAAGTACTGAACCTCTTGTAGCTGTGAGGTGCTTTTTGCTGCTGTTCCTGCAGAGTGATTGCCAGCATGGTTTTCTCCTGCCTTACAGCTTCCCCAGCCAGGAGTCTCTGTCCAAACTCTCCCAGCTCTGATTGCCCAGCTTGGGAAATCCAAGAGATCTCACTTGGTGGCCTGTTTAGCTGCTCACCAGCAAGAGGGTGATAAAAAGAGCAGTGTAGGTCTCCTGTGTGGTGACCCAGCTATCTACTGGCACAGTTACTTCAGACTTAATCTTTGCAGGAGCTGGAGTCAGCTGGTATCTCCACAAGCATTTATCAACCTGTGTTTTTTTTCCTGGATACAGTTGGTAGCTGCAGTCCTCTTGTTTTCCCGCTCTGGGCGTTTTCTCATACACAAGCCTCGTTCCTCAATGTGTGCTGTGGGCTCAGGACTGTTTCTGGAGCTGTTTTAATGGGATTTTTCTGCTCCCTCCAGCAATCTGCAGAGCGCTGTGTGAGCACACTGCTGGACCTCATCCAGACCAAGGTCAACTACGTGGTGCAGGAGGCCATCGTTGTCATCAGAGACATCTTCCGCAAGTACCCCAACAAGTACGTGGAACTGGTGTAAGGTTTTTTGGAAGCCCTTGTCTGCTCTCAGCAGAATAGAGCAGTGTAAAACTCAGCATGGCTTACCAGGGCTCTGAAGCAAAGGTGGGAGCAGTGTCCATTCTGATTCCACTCCTAGTTTGGTAGGATTCAGATGTTTGCTGTAGGTGAGGGATCGGCCTGACTCATCATTAGTTGGAATTGAAAGCTTTTCCTTCCCCACCACTCCATATGGATGCTGAATAGAAGCCTTACTCAAAAGCCAGTAAAGCTCTTGCAGAGAATGCCAGAAGGAAAATTTGGCCAAGTTTACAGCATCGAGCTTTTCTGGTTTTGCTCATATCTCCTCTAGAAGTCTTACATACAAAGCTATGAAAGGTTCATGGCTCTCCTGGTCTGAGATCCCAGTCAGGTTGTGCCAAACAAAATGCTGCTGTCTTTCCCCATCGAGTGTTCTCTCTGGTTTGGGCAGAACTCAGCTTTTTTTTGTTGTTGTTTTGCTGTTTCTGCAGTAAGGTTTTGTCTCCTCAGCTACAGAACAGCAGGAGTGTTTTTCAGCAGAGACTTGATGATCACCTAAAAAGTAATATGGGACATTGCAGGCCTCTCTGGCAATTTCTGCTGTCAGTTACAAGACAGATTGTCTGCTTGTGACAGGGAAACCCACGCTCGGGAACAGGGGAAGCTAAATTAGTGCGGGGTACTGTCTGTTTTACAGTAAAGCCTTTGGGGAAGTGTAATATCCAGTTCAGAGTTACCAGTCTGAAGACTCCAGTGAGGCTGCAGGATCTGATTCAGATGCATGGGCTGAACTGTTGGATCAAACGTTCCCATTAGCAAACAAAGTGAGGCAGCTTTGTCTTGAATTCCACATCTGGGTGGTCTTGCTGATGAACTAAACTGCAAAGACCCTGTGAGATCTTAGTGCTCAGGCTTGGAAAAAGAAAAAGCTGGGGAATACCTTCTGTAGTTAAGTGAAAATGCTGCATAGAAATAAAAGATTTTTTAGTGCAGGATTCCCTGGAGAATGATGTGGGCAGGAACTGAGTAAGACAAGTCCAGTTCATCCCAGTAATCCACCTGTACTCTGACAAATCAGGTATGAAAGCATCATTGCCACTCTGTGTGAGAACCTGGATTCCCTGGATGAGCCAGATGCCAGAGCTGCCATGATCTGGATAGTGGGTGAATATGCAGAGAGAATTGACAATGCTGATGAACTGTTGGAGAGTTTTCTGGAGGGCTTCCACGATGAAAGTACTCAGGTAAAATTGCATTGTGCATCTTAATCTGTAATGTTCCATGCAGTGCATTAATGGGATGGACAGTAAATATTATTCAATGAAAGCTTCAATATTTGCCTAAAGAAACCCTCTGGGAGCCTGTAGATTTGCTCCGTTGTCCCTGTCTCCAAAACTTCTCTTCTTGGAAGGATAAGACAGAACTGGAGGGGTTTCTAGATGTTTCATACTTCCTGGGGGAGTAACCCTACTAGGGACCAGAACATAGAGAGGAATAGTGATGAGAGACATCACAGTACGACACAAACCTCAGTGTGGTGCTCAGGGACTTGTCTGTGAAAGTGTTTTGCAACAGGCAAGAGTGTGAGTCTCACTGTATTGGGTTTCACTGGCAAAGAATAGTGTAATGCTGTTATGAAGCTCAAGTTTTGTATCAGTAAAAGATGTTGAGACTTGCAAGATGTTGCTGAAGCATGGGTGAATTTTCTGTTCTCTGTTATGTCCCTTTCTCAGGTGCAGCTCACCCTCCTGACTGCTATAGTGAAGCTGTTCTTAAAAAAGCCTTCTGAGACACAGGAGCTGGTTCAGCAGGTCCTCAGCCTGGCCACCCAGGTAAGCCAAGATATCCAGTGATCCAGAGCCCTCCAGACACTGTGCATCCTGCCATGTGGTGTCTCCCATCTGCCAGGCCAGTCAGCTTTGCAGTAGATGGGATTCAAAGGTATTCCCCTGCCTCCCAAAGAGACTCCATTTAAGAGCTGCTCTGTGCCTCTTGCCATCTGGAGTCTTCCCTCTCCTTCTTAGCTCTTGCTTTATCCAAATTCCTCCCCTATTCCCCCACTAAAGGGGCAGGGTGGAGTTACCAAGAAACCAGAATGCTTTCTCCTTGAAGGTGCCTTGCAGTTAAAACATCTGGAGCTGTGACAGAGGGAAAGAGCCTGACAGGGACTTGGTTCTGTGAACAGCAAAGTTTAGGCAGTGCTATGAAAAAGAAAGAACTGGAGTTTGGGGTTTTTCCTTTGTACTTGGATGCTGTCAACCAATGTGGCAGCTTTGCTGGAGGCTGTAGCAGTGGGTTAAGATCATGGATTCATTATGCATGAGGCGCTGAGTTACAAGCTCAGATCACTGCAGGCGAGGCTGGGATTGAGCTGGCAGACACAAGTGCTGTAGTTCTGGAGGACAGAAGTGGAGATGTCCTGGTGACAGGGGTGGCTAAGACCTCAGCCAATCTTCCTACACTCCCTGGCTGTAATGACTGGGGTAAACAGCCCAAAAAAAGCAGCTCCTCTCCAGACCTGCTGTGCCAAGTGATAAAAATAGTCTCCCGGCTGAATGGGCTGCAATTCCGAGCAGAAAACCTGGAGTCAATCATCAGCTGGCCTTTTTGATCCTCTATGCTGCAAGAAATCATGTCTGTGAACTTATTAGTACTTAAAACTTTTATTCATCCTTTTGAGGAGTTGCATTGGTCGGCAGCAAGAAACACATGGCCTACTTTTCTTGCTTCAAAACCTGCTTTTAGGCAGGATCTCAGCTGCTCTGCAGAGAGGAGTGGGCCAAGGGCTTGCTGTATCATTTGCCTGAGCCAACAGAAGAAAGGTACTAAGTGTTAAAACCCACTGTGCTGAGTCACAAAACACTTAATGGCACCCTAGGAGTATAATAGGCGTCTGTTTTTTCTCTGTTTGTCACAAATGTTGATTCAGTCTGGCTTCTTGTATTTTGTATGAATAATAAGTCAATGTAGGATAACTGGCTGTAAAACACTATAAAGCCTTACATTTCAGAGGTCTGATTTCTAGGTGGAGATACTGGTTTTCACTTGAGTGGGTGAGTAATTACACGTGTATTTCTTTCCCCAGCTTAGGTATTGTTGCACTTTGAGCGTCTGGGGGTAAGTCTGCACAGCACACTGCAGGCCTGATTGTAGCAGGAGCCAGTTTAATCCAGCCAACAGTGGCCAAAACAGTAGTGAAGCAGCTGAGGATGGCAGGGACATGGATGTGTAGCAGGGATCAGGTCCCTGGCAAACCCATAACCTATAACAGACCTCTACATCCCCGTTGCTGTTGTGGGTCTGGCACGAGTGGGGAGCTGAGCTCATTGGTATGCAGACCCTGGAGAGCAGAGAACTGGGAGAGAAGCTGGGAAAGGGAAGATCTGAGCCTCTTGTTTCAGTAGGTTTGCTAAACTTTCAAATCTGTTTATTTGGCTGTGGAAGGAAACAGCCAGTCTTGAATCTGTTTGTGCCTGCAAGTAGATGGAAACCCGTGGTCTTTCACTTCTGCCTTGCAGAAACCCTCCTGATCTTGAGCTGCTGGTGCAGGCAGGATGTGGAGAGTCTTGTAGGGATTGTCAAGGGCAAAGGGATTGTTAAGGATTGCAGGGATTGTTAAGGGTGTAAAGAGTCAACCATCAAACAAAACCAGCACTGCAGAGACAATGTCTGAGGCTACAGGTAGATTTATCTGGGTCCTTACAAGCGAAATGAGCTTAGCTCAGTCTCATTCCAAATAGAGGTTTTACTGTGTGCCTGAGGATGTTGAGACAGACAGCAGAGAGGCAGGTTCTGACAGGTCAGCAGCAGCATGAATGAGATCACAGGAGAGGAAAAGAAACAGCAAGAGGAAGGCTGATGAGGTGTATGATATATTGCCATAATTTTAGGGGGAAAAAACCCTCAGAAACATTTATCCTGTTATTCTGCTGACGGGTGGGTTAAAAATCCCAGGTCTTGCTTCCATGAGCAGTTCAAACATGTTGCACTGCAACATAAAACCCCATCACCTCCCTCTCCCTTGAACATTAGCTGCAAACCATCCCCACTCACTTTGCTGCTCCGGGCAGAGATGCTTAAAGAGGAGAGAAATAATTAGCACTTCATGCAGAGGCAAAAGTATCTGCAGTAAAATAAGGGGATTATTGGCAGCTGGAGAACTGATGAAGTATCCTAAGTGTGTATCATTAGCATCTTTCCATACTTCATTAGATAACTAAAAGGCAGGATAAATAAGATCTCTTTTGGTATAAAGAATATGGCTTATTAAGATGTAACTCTGCAGCATCTTTTTGTCCAGCAGTGCCCTTGGGTAAGTCATACATTTCCAGGAATCTTGGATCATTATTCAGTATTGTATCTCTACTCTTAGTATGTGAAAGAGTGATTTTCGCTCACATTCTTTTCTTCTGTCTGCACCCCCTTGGAGTTCTCCTGATACTTATTGTTATATCAAGTGGCAGGAGAGTTTAGAAAGCAGTTGAGAGCTCTGTGGTTTGGGGCAATTGTGGGGTATAAATCCCAGGTTTTTTGCTCCTTGACCAGCTGAGCAGGAAGCCAGGCATTAGCACTCTGGTCCTCCATTTTTATTTTGGGATGTTCATCACAACAGTTTGTAACACACTTTGAAACTGCTGGATGGGTGGGGGTTTTTTAATCCAGCAGAATCGCTGCTAGAAAAAATAATCGATTACAGGCCTTAGTTCACCCCAGACCCGTGAGTGATGTATTGCTTTGTCTCAGGATTCTGACAACCCAGACCTGCGGGATCGCGGCTACATCTACTGGCGCCTTCTCTCCACGGACCCCGTGACCGCCAAGGAAGTGGTTCTCTCGGAAAAGCCGCTGATTTCCGAGGAGACCGACCTGATCGAGCCCACCCTGCTCGATGAGCTCATCTGCCACATCGGGTCCCTGGCGTCCGTGTACCACAAACCCCCCAACGCCTTCGTGGAGGGGAGCCACGGCATCCACCGCAAGCACCTGCCCATTCACCATGGCAGGTAAGCTCGGGCAGCCACCAGGACAATGGGCAGGGTTGGCTGTTTCTTTCTAGCAAACGGTCCAGAAGATACCAAAAGATCTTTTAGAACACTCTAATGGGATTTTATTGATAAGTGTGTAAGGGCTTGCAGGTCATTCAAGGGGCAGTTCCGCTGTCGAAGGTAATCCTGGGTTATATAGTGTCCAAGTTTCTGGGTCAGAAGACACAGGAAGTATGGAAGTTCTTGTGTGAGGAGGAGCTGTGATGTTTTTTAAGAAGACATTGGCTGTAAGTGCTCTTGACATGAGAGGCTGAGTTAAAAAGCAGAAGGTTTGGGTAAGGGTGGAATCACCTTTGGTGCAAGGGCTTCCTTCAGGGGGAGGAGGAGTAGAGTAAGAACAGGCATCTTTCAGAAGATGGTTTTGTAAGAGCTTTTGCTTCAGCAACAGCACAGCTTAAGGAGCCTGTCTCCTGGAATACAGTATCAGTTTCTTAGAACAGGCAAGTAAAGGGATCCTTTGCTGTTGGAATATGAAATGGGGAAGGATTGGTAAAAACTACCTTTCTCACTCTGTGCCTATGAGACAGGGGGAGTGCAAAAACCATCAAAGCCCCATCACTGAAAACTGTTAGAGCTTAAAAGAAGATGGGTAGACTGATGTCTGTCTAACCCTTGGGAGGTGGGGGGAAATGCTTTGGCATATTGCCTGGAGCTTTAATGCTTCCCTGTGATCAGAGTCCTGGAAGCAGGTTGGATCTGCAGGCAGTGCAGCAGCTCCAGGCTGCAGAGGGGTTGCTATTGAGCCTGTTCCCATGGTCCCTCATTCAGGTGAGCAGTGCTATTTGCACTAATGGTATTAATTACACAACTGAGTGTGCTTTGCAGCAGGAGGCAGAGTATCCAGGCTTACCTCTTAATAATATTCCCAAAGTGACATTTGGAGTGCTATTTTTTGCTGTTGCACTGATAAATCAGTGTGCGATGCTGCTGCTTTTCTATTTTCTGACACCACTTCTCTGCTATTCTTAGCAACTAAAGCTATTTCGGTGGTGACTGGCTTTGGGAAGCCGAGTTGTTTTCTCCCTGCCTATGAAATCAAGTCTGGCTGCACTGACCCAGAATCAGCAAGCACAAGTCTACCAGTTGGATGAGAAAAGCAGTGGCCGCTTTCCTGCCTCTCCTAGTCAAAGATTTGTCTCAAAAGGAGCTGGGGTAGCTTTGGTCTTTGGTGTTACCAACCTTCCTGTACACTGTTGTTTCAGGTCACGACAGAAGATAACATTTTAGGGGATTTAGCTCAAGGAATTCAACTTTTTGAAGCAGCAGTTTTTTACTAGCTTCTTGCATGTACTGTGTATGTGCTTGACTTTTGTAACTCATGCTCTGTCTGCTGACCTTAAATCTGTTCTGACTAGAGCAGAACCATTGCTTCAACATAAACCCTCCAGGCCTCAATCAGCAGTGTTGAGCTGAGGGAAGGTCTGAAGGGTGCTCCTGCTGATCATATTGATGCAGTGCTGGAACCCATTTGGTAAATTAAAAAATGAGAGGAGTTAATGGCACACTGGGCTTCTCCAACAGGAGCTCACCTCCAACCCCATTATTGGGGTTTTCTGCATCAGTGTAAAGCAAGTTAAGGGTGTCCAGTGGAAGATAACCATCTCACCTAATTGTTTGGAGTTATCTTCTTAACACCTGCACTCCAGTAATGACCATTCTGGTGGCTAAAGTGTCTGCTAGAGATTGAGGTTTTCCTTCAGGTTGCACCATGAGATAGAGGTGAAAGCAGGGAAGTGTGGACATGTCCACAGTGAATGTGGTTTGAGAGTCAAGACAACGTTTTCTTGAGTGGGTTGGCAGAGGTAACCAGATGAATGGTGCTTCCCTGGGTATAAAACTTGGAGTAGTTAGTTATGGCTGGCAGAATTCACTACGTTGCTTTTTGATTCATATAATTTCCATTCCAAGCAAGGACAGGTTTCTTTGAGCTCTCTCAGCTGATGGGAAGACCCATTGAACAGCTCACAGATGGTGAAATGTTCCTGCCTCTTCAGTGAACCCAAGTGTCACAGAGTTGCAGATGTATCCTGGATATGGGGGGAGAAACCTGATTGCTTGGCAGTGTTTCCTCATGTGGTGGCTCCCACCACCCCTGCTCAGCCATAATTCAGCTGAGAAATTTGGGAAGATGTTTACAGGGCTCCTGGGAGGAGTCTGGTTAGACTTGGGCAGGAATCTCTATCCCCCTGTTTCACAGGTGGCTGCAGGAAATTTTTGATTTTGGTTCCCTCTGTACATCCCTTGTAAAACCCAACATCTGGGACCTGCTGGAGGCTGAATTCATAGGGCTAAATCTCCAGTTCACATGGGCAAACCCAGCTGTTACCCACTGGCCAAGACTGTGAGGGGGAAAGCTTATATCAAGACTTTCTGCCTTCTATAACCCACATATTCTTTATTAATTTTTTCTTTCATATAAAATTCAAAGTTTTTTTATATACAAATCTCTTTAAAGAGACCCATTCTTCCCAAACGGGGTTTTGTTTTTTAATACAAACTGACTTGGCTTTGTCCTTTCTTAATTTCTTGTTGGGTTTTGGGGCAACAGCAGTTACACAAGACCTTGAGGGATTTCTCTGTCTCCATCAGGAGAAGGATGAGTAAGTGTTGAAGAGGTGTAGTGTTAAAGGGATTACAGACTGGGAACGAACCAAGTGGCTTGTAATGTGCCTCTGCTTGGAGCTGCTGTTCCTCCCCTTCCCAGGGTGGGGGTGGGAGTGGATCACAGTAACCACTTGCTCTTCAAAAATGTTCCAGTGAGCAGTTCAGCACACTCAGCAGTCTCCCTGCTGAAGGCAGAAGCAGAAAGGACAGCTAATATTAGTATTATTTGGGGTCTAAAGCTTTTAATGCAAAGAAGCTTTCAGTGCTTTCTGCTGCTGCTGCCTGGTAACTAATTCATTCTGCAGTCCTTATGCTCCATCTTTTCCTCTTGGCACTGAAGTTGGGAGCAGCTTAGGCTCTGTCACTGAGTTTTTCCCCTGAGCAGCTGAATAAGGATGAGGGAATTCTGGCTACTTGGAATGAGGAGCTGCAAATCCTTACAGAAGAGCCCCAGTGTTAAACACCTTGTCAGGACACTAATTCCCACAGCATTTGTGGGCAGTTACCTGTTGGCTGCAGCTGCAAGGACATGAGCTGGAAATCATTTTATCACTTACTGCTGGCAACAGGGTACAGAAGGGATTTCAATTATCTAAGATGAGCATCTCTGAATTTAAAGAATAAATACACTGTAGTGAGATCTTCAGGAGCTACAGTCAGTTACTTCCCCCCTCCTCCTTTCTTGTTATAAAATCCAGTGACAAGTGAATGTAAACGGTAGCCAGACTGCATATGATGAGAAATTTTGGAAGCTGTATAATGAGCATTTCTAGACTAGCAATTAACATGCCTGCTAACTCAGAGGAAAGGAAATTATTGATAGAAGAGAGGAATCAATTTTAGATGGGGGTTTTCAATTAGGAAAGAGTTGTGGAGCTTGTTGCTGGTCAGTAGAAGGTGATTAATCGAGATGTATGGGGAGTGGTGGAGTTTGCACTGGTTAGAGTGAGGGCTCAAGGGTTTTTTCAATGTTAGGTTGATAACATTCTCTGAGGAAATCTGAATTATTTATTTTTCCCCATGTTTATATGTGGCTTTCAGGCCCAGTGGGCTGAAAATCATCTCTATAGGTTTATTCTGAGCTGGGAAATACTTATTTTCAGTGCTGTAGTCCATGTAATACTCATGGCTCAACTGTTTTGGATGGGTCTGTGATTCTTAAGGTGGGCAAATTCCACACCTTGGAAGATTCCCTTTACTGGACTGAAGACCATGCACGATGCTTGGGAAGCCTTGGTACTCAAAGCATGTGGTGAAGAACCACGTGCCATAACACACTGCCAGCTGTACCAGGGGGCAGAGCACTGCTGGGATAATCTTTGGACTGGCTTCTGCTTGTCTTGCTGTGTTTCCCCACGCTGAGAATCCGAAGCTGGAGACCACAGGTGACTGATGTCTCTCTCCCCTCTGCTTCTTGTCCCACCTCCTGCAGCACCGACGCTGGCGACAGCCCCGTGGGCACCACGGCCACCACGAACCTGGAGCAGCCACAGGTCATTCCATCCCAGGGGGACCTCCTGGGAGACCTCCTCAACCTGGACCTGGGGCCCCCCGTGAACGTTCCCCAAGTGTCCTCCATGCAGATGGGTGCCGTGGACCTCCTGGGAGGAGGGCTGGACAGCTTGGTAAGCAGCATCCTCGTTAGCTGGTGTGAAATAATTGGAGCTGTGCTTATCTCTGCAAAGCCTTGACTATTTGTGCTTTTAATGCTTGGATCACTGAGCTCCCAGTGCTGAGTCTTGAAACTCCAAAAGGATTTAACCAGTGCTATTGTACCAACTCCCAGCAGGTTTTTCCTGCTGTAAAATGGATGTTGCTTCATGCTGTAGAATCCCCATGGTCAGTGGATATATTTTTTCTGTGCTTTTTCTGTGCAAAAGAAAACCAAAAAGTTGTTTTAAGCATGTAAAGTGTTTCACTGCTTTGTATTTGATTCAGGCTGCCTTTCAAGAAGGCATTTTACTCCACCCACTTCCCAGCCTTCCTGAATTTCGGTGCAAAGCTCTCAGGCTGTAACCCTGTGTCATCTCACTTTTATATGTCATGGCTTAATATGGGTGACATTTTAATTGCAACGAGGTCAAGAGGGAAACACTCTGTGTAGTCCTCACCATGCCACAGCAGCTCATGAGGTACCTGCCCTGGTACTACCAGGGTCAGGCTCCAGTGGGAGTGATCACACCTTTTTGTGCTCTGGGGAGTGAGCTGGGCGTGAGCTGCAATGAGAAAATCACTTGGCAAGGAGACAGCAGCAGTGGAGAGGTCAGTGCTGTGGTCTTATAGCCAGGTATTAAGAGGTGGTGAATGATATAATGAGCCTGGGAGCTGTTCCCGTGGAGGGGAGCACAGCACACAGGCCCTCAACTCTCTGGTGACTTCCCTGCAGGGGAAGAAGCACTCCTGGGTATATTTGCACTGTGTAACCTGGGTAAGACTGCCCCAGGGAACACAACTGGGTGTTTTTTCAGACCTGCAGTGGATTTGTCTTGCTTGAGGTTTGGCTTGTAGTTCTCTGACTGGTTTAGGTGGTTTCAGTTCTGAGTCAAGCTCTGAATAACAGAGGTAGGAGGCAGCTGGATGAACCCCAATGCAACAAATCCTTATTTGTCAAATATTTATTTTTTAAGCTGCCATAATCTTATTAAAGCAGACATTGAACTCATTTCCAGCTCTCCATGAGCTAATGAACTGGAAACAATCTAACCCTTAATGGCACTGGCATTCACAGAGGTCAGATGTGCTTTAGCCTCTGTGCTGACCAGCAAATTGTTTGGTCACTGGGGTGGCTGCTCTTACACTGGGGGAGTATCTCAGAGGGGATCATGGTCAGGCTGGAGATGCTGGGAAAGCAGACAGTGAGCCCAGAGCCCTGTGCAGCCTTTCCCTGCATTGCAAGACTTGCCACTAAGAACCTGGGATTGGTAATTGTGTGAAGGCTTTGCAGGAGACGGTGCTGTCTGTGGTGGCAGAGAATGGTTAGCACTTAAATTCCTCTGTCTGTGCTGCTCTCCAGGCCTCTTATAGTAACCCTTTGTTTCTCATTAGTGTCAGGCAAATAAATGGACACAGTAAAATTAAAACTTGGTTTTGGGAGAAGAGCTGTCTCGCAGGTGGCATTAATGGGCTTAATTTAGTGACCTGCTTTGACAGTAGAACTGTTAGTTGATATGGTCCTAGGCTTTTACTTAATATTTTCCTCAAACCTTAAGTAAATCCGTGGAGCTGTGGAGTGTGATCTGACAAAATGATCATGTCTGGATGGGGAGTAGCTGTGCCTCGGGCTGCACAGCCCAGCACTGTCTCAGCTGAATTACTGATGGGGTGAGCACTAAACCAAATGTCTGAATGATGGAGGGTTTTTTGATGTTGGGTGATTTCTGTTGAAGTGCTGTTGCATCAAATGAATCAAAGCTCTGCCTTTTCCTTCCCTCGTGCAGATGTTACAGATGACACCAAGTTGGGCAGGAGTGTTGGTCTGCCTGAGGATAGGAAGGCTCTGCAGAGGGATCTGGACAGGCTGGATCTAAAGGCTGAGACCCAGTGGTGTGAGGTTCAACAAGGCCAAATTACTGGGTCCTGCACTTGGAGCAGCCCCATGGAATGCTCCAGGTGTGGGGCAGAGTGGCTGCAAAGGTGCTCAGTGGAAAAGGACCTGGGAGTGATGGTGACAGTGGCTGAACGTGAGCCAGGTGGCCAAGAAGGCCAGTGGTACCTGGCCTGTGTCAGCAATAGTGTGGCCAGCCAGGGCAGTGACCGTCCCCCTGCACTGGGCACTGATGAGGCCACACCCCAAATCATGGGATTAGTTTTGGGCCCCTCACAACAAGAAAGACATTGAGGGGCTGGAGCATGTCCAGAGAAGACAACAGAGTGGAGGAAGGGGTTGGTCTGATGAGGAGCAGCTGTGGGAGCTGGGTGAGCTCAGCCTGGAGAAGAGGAGGCTCAGGGGGACCTTCTCACTCTCTACAACTCCCTGACAGGAGGGTGTAGGTGGGAGTTGGTCTCTTCTCCCACAAAGCAGGTGACAGGATAAGAGGAGACAGCCTCAAGATGTGCCAGGGGAGGTTTAAATTGCATATTAGGAAGAATGTCTTCACTGAAAGGACTGTCCAGCCCTGGCACAGCTGCCCAGGGCAGTGGTGGAGTCACCACCCCTGGAGGGATTTAACAGATGTGGCACTTGATTTAGTGGTGGCCTTGGCATTGATGGGGTAACAGTCTAGAGGTCTTTTCCAACCTAAATGAGTCTATGATAATAAGCCTAATTAGTGAGTGAATGTGATCTGTATCTTTGTTCATTGTTGTGGGCAAGTGTTTAGCAAGCATCAAGCTGGCTTAACCCTAACCTGGTATTAGCCAAATTGCTGGGCAGTGTCTCTGGGCTGCATGACTCACCAAGAGGGTTGGGATTTGAATCTTAGGATAATATTAAACCACATTTGTGCAGTGCCATCCCCTCTTCTACCCCCTTTTCTTTGGAGGGGGTGTCCGACTTCAGAGGGATGCTCTTGCAGTAAAAGTCCCAACAGGACTAACCCAGAAAGACCAGCAGCAGCTTTAACTTCCATGGCAAATCATTCTGCATTTCAGTTTCTTAAACTGGAGGGGGTTATTTTTTCTTCCAGGCAGTTAAATGAGACTCTGTGGTGTAAAACTGGATAAACACCAAATTTATATTGTTCATTTGAATTTTCCTCAGCATTGCTAGGTATTTATCCCCATGACTAGTGAGACTCCAGCTGCTTGAGAGGTTAATTTATTTATTGAGTAAATCTTATTTTATCTCCATAGTGAGTTCTGTAATTGGTATTAAATGTAACATGCATGCACAGATGCTGAGCATGTGTTAACAGTTACAAAAAAAAAAAAGATAGAAAAAGGGCTGTTAGTACAAAAACAAGATATGGTTTGCTTATAACCAGAGCAGACTTGCTGTAGGACCTATGGAGAGCTGTTTTCTAGTAAAGAAAGCCAGTCTGGGTTGTGCCCCTATTTGCCACCGTGGGCAGATCTAGTTCTTCTCTGCTCAGTTTTCTTTTCCATAAAATGGTGACTAAGCCCACTTTTACAGAACTATTTGAGATCTCCAGCTCAGCAGTGTAAAGCAGTCATACCAGCCACTCACGTGGGAGAAACAAAACTTCCTGGGACAGCAGATTGCTGGATGCAGAGCTTTGTGCAGTTTGATGCCTTATCCCCTCAAAGGCAGCTCTGAAGTGGCTGAACTTCATGCAGGTTACAGGCACCCTCCCAGCTCCTGTTTGCTGTTGATGTGGTGCTTTGCAGGATGTCTGTCTGTGCTGACGTGAGCTGGGGTCATTTTGCCTTTAAACCTTTTTTTGTGTGTTCGTTTGCTCTGAAAATCCACTGAGCATGTGAGGGAGAGCTCTGTGCTGCCCAGCACATCCTGCAGCTCCCTGTGAGCCTGTGCATTTAATGGGAGCAGGGCACCATGGCCAGGAGCCAGGGAGGCTGGCTTGAAACCCAGGGGCAGAGCAGTAAATCTGTGGGAATAGGCAGGCTTGGATAGCCTGTTATGTAAGGGTTTTATTTAATGCTCGAGCCACTCATCTACAAGAATATTATTGATTCAAGACTGGCAGCTGGTCAGATTGATTTATGTCCTTGGTTGAAAAGCTGTTTGATAAACACTGGTTATCTGCAGTTTTCTGTAATACTTGGACTGGTTTGGGCTGTTCCAGGTGGAGCTGTGCCCCTCTGTGTAATCAGGTTGGATATAGGGGGGTCTGACCCCAAGGTTGCCTTCCCTACACTTCGGGGCTGTGTCCCACCCCTGTGCTTGGCTCTGCAGTGGGATGGAGGGTGCAGCAGCTCACCCTCTCCCCCAGGGTGTCCTGAGCTCCAGGCACCTGGCAGCCTGGGAAGAAACCCCTGCTTCAGCAGCCCTGAGTGCCTGCCTCATCCAAAAGGGGCTACTGGTGTCACTCCCTCCCTGTCTGGCTGCTTTCAAGTGGAGAGTTCCAAGTCTGGCCTCAGGGGACAACATGCTGATTTGTTGAGGTTGATTAGGGACTTACCAATGTTTTATAAAGAAACCCTTCTGCTGGTGTTTCATATAGTCAGAGTAGTTGTGGAAGCCCAAAAGCAACCTGGGAGCCAGATTCCTCTCCTGGCTCTGCAAGTGACTTGCTGTGTATAATCTTAGGGAAGTTACTTCCCTTACCTTTTCCTGGAACTACAGTGTGAGTGTCAGTGCTAGGTCAGCCCCAGCATCCATTTATGCAGGGGATGTGATGCTCTCCCAGAGTGCTGCTCCAGCCTCTGATAAGGAGCTGAGTGACTCCTTTCATCTGGGCTGTTCTGGTTTGATGAGCTTCAAAGGGCATCTGTTAAGATTTCTGACAAAGGACACGTGTCCATTGCTGGAGCTGGGCTGATATGGAAAAGGAGCTCTTTTGGTGGGTCACTCATTCATGTCTGATTGAAGGCTGTTGTTGTAGCAGTCATAGGACTTCCAGGGCTTTGTGAGCTTCTTTTTTGCACTTTGGAAACTGAAAATGGTTAGTACTCAGTTTTGTTTGCTGATGGAAGTCGTTCAGCCGGGTGTAGAGCATTAGCAGTAAGTGCAGTGAAAGGGGTGACCCTGGTATTGGCAGCAGGACTTGTTCCCCAGCACCTTTGACACAGCTGTCCCTGGTTTGGAGAGCAGCCCTTCTGCCCTGCAAGCCTGGCTTGGTGGTGTGAAAACAGACACATAAAATAGGCAGCAAACAGGCACGGAAAATGCCTCTGTGTGAGCCACAGCAGTGTCTGCAATGAGATCCCTGCAGCCCACCAGGAGATGCAGCCTGGTCTGTCCTGCAGCTCAGGTGTCTCTAACAGGATTAGCCCAGCTCAGTGGCATCTCAGTCAGCCCCAGCTCCTGATTCCTCTTAAGTAAATGCCTTGTGTTCCTTGCTGCTGTGTTACTGAGTGCTGGCTCTTATCCAGCTCCTTGAGCTGTGGTGCTTGACTCTTGGTTTGGGGTATAAGGGAGGGAGGAGGCAGCAATTGTCCCGTGTTAACCCATGAACTATGGTTCATGAAATGCACAGCTGCCCTGAAAGCCCTGGCTATGCTGTGAACACAAGGCAAAGCAGTTGCTGGGCAGTGGTTGTTGCAGCTTCTGTCCCTGGCTCCACCCTCCCTGTTATTTTTTGGTGCTCCAAAAGCCTCACGTCATTTTGCAGAAGTGATTGTAACCCCTCTGGATCACATGAACACTTCAGCAGAGTCACTTCATTACAAGCTGCTGTTAAGATGCAAATAAACCCTCCTAAATGCAGTAACACCAGCACTGCTGCACTTCATAAGTCAGCATAACTGCTTCCACAGAGCTGGAATTACAGGGCAAAGACTCTGCCACTGCAGAGCAGCTGCAGCACTGTCCAAGCCAACTCACACCAAGTAAAGGTGCTGCTGCACTTTATGAAGAGGTGCTGGTACTGCTTTTATTGATACAGGCTTGAGCCCAGCCTCTTCTTTAAACCCATGTGGCTGCTTTGGTGCTGTTGTGGCAGGATGGGTTTGGAGAGAGCGAAGAGAACTCCTGTTTGAACAACTTGGTGCTTTTGGGAGCAAAGACTCCCTGTTCATCCCCTGCTCATCTCCTGGAGGTGGCAGCTCTTCCTCCTGGGTAGAGGCTTTGCCCTCTTAGCAAGAGGCAAGCCTGCCAACTTTGGGCTCAGGATCAGGGCTTTGCAGTGCTGTGAGTTCCCCTGGATTGTCAAATGCCAGCCCTTGTCCACCAGTGAGCATTTCAGCCTGAGTGGGGCTAACAACTGTATTCACATTGTCCTCTCCTCCATGGGGCTCTTGCCTGATCTCTGTAAGCCAGTCCAGGTTGTCCTTCTGGCAGTGTCTGTCCACCCATAAGATGAATGGAAATGGTTAACTAGAGCTGCCAGCCCTGGGGAATTGCTTCAGCAGCACTTCATGCCTGACTAATATCTGCTTCTTTCCTTCTGCACTCTGCCTGTCACTCCAGATGGGAGAGGACACTCCGTGGGTAATTGGTTCCTGTTCCCTCTGTCTTCCTCCTTCCCTCTTACTCACACACTTCGCTCTCACCGTCTCTTCCATCATTCTGAGTCTGGAATAAAGTTAGGTCTTGGGCATCTCACAGGAGGATGGAGTAAACCAGTCCTCAATGGGGAAAGAATTGGTGCCATGGGAGGGTGACAGGCAAGAAAAATGGAGAGAGGTGCTTGTGTGCTGCTGCAATGGGCAGTGCACCCCGGATCTGATGGGGAACTGATTAGTTCTTTATTAACTTGTGTTGCAGTAGATGTGCTGTCACTTCTCTTTTCACTGTTAGGTAGAGCCAGCTCTGCCTGCAGGGACCTGGAGGAGCTGGCAGCTCCTCGGCGCTCGCTCTGCGGCTCCGTAGCACATCTGCAGTGCTGGGCCCGAGGACAGGAGCCAGGAGAGGCACAGGCTGTGCTGTGCAGAGCCCTCTGACCAGCAAAGAGGGGCTTCAGGAGGTCAGAGCTTCCTGCCATTGGAAAGAGACCTTTTCTCCCACAAAGCAGAGATGTCGGGTGCAATCTGGAAACGTAAAGGGGCTCGTGGTAAATCCTCTGAGCCAGTGAGGAGGTTTTTTTTTCTACTCCTTGTAGGGAGTGAGAGCTGGAGTCTCCACTCAAGCAATTCTGCTTTTTCCCCAAGGCCTGACATTTAGGGAAAATGGAAGACTTGTAAATAGCTTGAGGAACCCCAGTATGTCATTTCTGCTCTCCCTCACAGTGAGTGCCTGCAGATACCAGTGTACGAGCTGCTTCGAGGTTGGGTTCCTACCCTGCAGCTTCTTGTGACGAGTATAATAGGAAATGGTAGAATGGTTAACATCTGGCTTGATTATGCAGAATTATTCAGTCATTTCCATAATACCCTTTGTAAAATGCTTGCTGCTTGATAAACCAGTCTTTCTCCTGCTTCAGACAACAGTACCAGAAGTCCTCCATGCATACAATAATATCTGGAAATGAATTGGATTCTTTCTCTTCCCCCGGACTTCGCTGCCTGTCAGTGTAAAGCATGAAGTTCATCTGCATGCAAGACTATGAATAGGGATGAGGTGTAATAGTTGCATTTATTACTCCTCAGTGAGCCAGTAACAAGATGTAAATGATCTGATATATTAATCTAAATCATGGCTTGGCTTAGCAGTCAATAGAACAAAACTCGGCTCTGCCAGACTGTTTCAGTGGGGGAGACTTGACAGTGTAATAAGCCTTGTTTTATAAGCTCAATATTAATTGGATTTGCATCCTCTGGCTGGCTTCCTTTGGTCTCTGACTGATCCTTCTTTTGACTTCAGAATCACTCACTTTTATCTATTATCTCTTAAGTAAGCTAAGAAAAACTGGACAGCAAGAGCCTGGGTTGCTGTATGAAGAGGTGGCTGTTGCAAAAAATGAGGAACCTGCTGTTAACTTATGCCATGACCTCAAGTAGAGATAAACTGAGTCCCACACAGGAGAAAAAAAAAAGCTCTTAAGGCTTCTTAACAAAAAGCAAATTCTGTGTCATTTGTACTTCTCTAACACCTACTTATGGTGGCTGATGTTGCATCAGCTGGCTCCTGTGGGGACTGGGGAAGGAGAGGTGCCAGGGAATTGAAGAGGGATCCAGGGTAGCACAGGGATTTGTCAAATTTTACATGTTTTATGGAGGCTGGTTATCATCTGGTAAGTCACTGTCTTACGACTTTGCTGCTGTTCTCAGGGCAATTTTATCCTTTTTATCTGTACTCTGATGGAGAGAGGTGTGAAGCTTTATGGTATCTCTTGACCAGCGTAAAATACCTCTGCTGTGAGATCTCCCAGGGAACAGGCTGGTGGGGAGCAGAGCAAAGTTAATTTCCAAGTTTTTTGTGCAGAGGGAAAAGGTTGGAGCCTTTTTGGCTCTAAGCATAGACACTCCTGGCAGCTTCTGCTTTAGCTATATGGTGCATTTATTCAGTATTCTGACACATCAGCGTTTATTTGAACAACATATCTAAGAGCCTTTGTTGACCCAGTTTGTCACATGCTTTTTATAAAAGCAAACTAACTCCCCAAACCCTAATCAAATGGAAGAGGAAAGCCATCTCAAGGTGAGCTGTGATGATCTGGTCTGACAGTCCAGTTTTCCTAATGGGACTGGCTCCTACCTCACCCTTGCACTTGCATCATCCTCTGTGCTTATTGTCAGGTCATGTTCCTTGTCTGAATGTGTCCCAAAAAAACCCCTGTACTAGGCAAAAAATTATCATGGTCTTCAGAAGAAAAGCCTGGGACACAGATAAGCCCGGAGATGTCTCTGCAGTGAATAACCACTGCAGATGTGTGGTTGTTCCCTCCTGGCTATCAGTCATCTGTTGAGTGCTTTTTAAATATTCACAGGAGTGATGTTGTACTCACAAACAGCGCTTGTAGCCAGCTTTGGAGCCTGTCCTGATCACTGAAATCTCTCGAGCGTGTAGAATGATGTTTGAAAAATGGGCTTTGCCACTGAGAAAGTGGTATGGATGCTTTTGTGAAGGGAGTTCATAATAGAAGAGCTTCTAGGTGGGCTGCAGGAGGGTTTGGCAGAAGGGTCCCAGAGAGGATTTAGTGTTTATGGAGGGTTGTACGGGTGTACACAGTCGCTGTTTCATCACTTCAGACTGTAGCTGTGTAGCTTGGCAGAGACTGTTATTGAAATAACCTACTGCACCGAGAGGTCTCTTTACTGTTGGAGTGCCCATTAGATCATGAAACTGTTTTTTTTTCTGTCTGTGGGAGGGTTGCACTTTCAAAGGGAAGACAAAGCCCAGCTATCTGAGCTGTTGCAATAGCCAGCACATAGCCCGTTCTCTTTCTTCCCTGTTACTGAAAAGAGCCGCATGTCAGAGGAACACAGCCAAGATGCTTTGTGTTTGCCCGTAGTTCCTAGCTGTTCCCTAGAAAACTAAAGCTTTCAGGAAGTCAGCTTCCTGTCAGTTTTATTTTTATGCCGTTTCACAGTTACCCCACTGGGTTTTGTGGAGCTGCTGGGGCCTGCTGGCAGGCAGCGAGGTGGGCTGGAGGGAAAGCACTGATGCATGAAACGTGAAGAAATAGCGCCGAGCTCCTGGCGCAGACGAGGGGCGCGAGGAGGGATGGATTTCTGCTCTTATTAACCTGCAGAACACTCCTGTCCACAGCGTGGGGTGCCTCTCCAAGTAACTCTGCTCACACAACAGCAAAAAGCCCCTCTGTTCCCTGTGCTTTCCCAGCACTGCATTTCCATCTGTCCTGTGTGGCGAGCGAGCCGTGCTCGGAGCAGCGACTCCGCTCCGGCCATCTGACACTTGGCTTAAATGATCTCGGTCTTTCTCTCCTCTCTCTCCTTCTCTCTTTCAGCTTGGCAGTGACCTTGGCGGGGGCATTGGAGGAAGCCCGGCAGTAAGTGCCATTCCATTTTTTTCCCCAGTTTAAAAGAGCTGCTCAAAGCTCAGGGTTTTTTTTAAATGTAACCTCGCCCGTTACGTGCTGGAAGATGCTTTTAAATGCCTGAAGATGTTGGAAAATGGGCAAATGCAACTGAAATCTGAAACACACAGGTCCCCACCTATGATGCTTTGAGTCCAGCTGTCACCTGGGCTTTCCAAAGAGCAGCCAGGGCCAGAGCTGTTCACTCTATCTGCTTAGCTCTTCTTTCTCAGAGCTTTTAGTTGGAGCAGCAGTGTTAACACTGGCGGTACCTCATCCTTGTGCAACTGCTTTGGCAGCTGGAAGGCCAAGGATGCTTCTCTCTACTCACAAAGCCTGGTCTGTTGTAACCCTAACCCACTGTCACCACAGGCTTGCCTGAACTCAGTGCTTTTCTCCTCCCAAAACCCACAGAAGTTTTTTTGCCTGGACATCAGGGATCAGGTGCTCTGAGCTATCCTACTACGTGTGGTCAGTGCTGCCACCTCCACTGTGCCTGTACTTTGTGAGTGTCCTGCTGCCTACAGCGCTTGCCAGGACATGGGAGAGTTTCAGCCTGCTTCCAAAACACCCTTGGCTTCAAACACATACCAGCTTTTTCCAAGAAAGCATGGGAAATGAGTGCAAGATGACTTGGAGATGCAGTGGGCAGGAGTAGCCAAAGTAGTGTCCTCTACTAGAAAGCTCCAGTCCCTCTGCCCAGGACTGTGTACCCAGTAATTCAGTGAGGAAAGCACACTCGGTTCTGGAGGGAGGGCTTTTCAGAGACCCTTGTTATGGCTGCAGTCATTCTCTCCTTCCTTCCCTGTGAATCTGACACTCCTTTCTGGCTTCAGCATGAGGGCAGAGGAGAGCTGGTGGTGCAGTACACCTGTAGCCCCCAGGCAGTCCATCCACACCAGGGCATGGGAGATACTTCCCTGCAGGGATTGTACCTACAAAGCCAGGTCTTTGCCTTCCTGGGCCAACAAAACCCCACCAAGCAGTTCTGTCTTAGCAATTCTGCCTGTTTCTGGGCTGCTGACTGGAGAATCCTGTTCTCAAGCACATAATTCTTCCTGCTCACAGTAAAGAACTTGGAAGTCAAACTTGAGTGTGACTGTCCCATCTAGAGCTGGGCACCTGAAGGTTAATATTCCTGGTTTGGTGCCCTCATTTAAGTCCTGAGAGGGAAGGATTGCCCTTCTTGCAGGAAGGTTGTCCTCTGGCAGACAGAGACAACTAGTTCTGCTTCATGTGATGAACCTTTTGGACCACAGTGCTGAGAATGCAGAGCTCTGGCTTTGGGTGGGAGTACACAATATGGTCATGACTCCCTTGCTATCTCTGGATATGCAAAATCTTGCAGATTCCTGAAGACTGACATAGTTGGGGGAAGATTTGAAGCATTTTTTTCTTTTCCCTGGGTTTATGTAGGGTAGATCCACAAAGCATATTGTCTTATGAGAAGGAGAGATGGAGAAGAAAGATTCCTCTAGAGTGGGAATAGATAACTGGAGCTATAAAAAATGATGTGAAAGCTTGGTTGAGGTGACAGCCGAGTGTAGGGATTAGTTGCCAAGAGCTTTGGAATTCAAATGCATAATTTAGCACTATTGATAAATCAGCGGGGAAGCTGCAAATGGCTTTAAAATATTTAGGATATTGCCCGAGTTCATGCTTTATTTAATAAGTAGCGTTCAAGTGTGATGTTAATCAGTGCCTGTTCTTTCTGACTCCTCCAGGTGGGACAGACCTACATTCCCTCCTCCGTGCCAGCCACCTTTGCCCCTTCACCCACCCCTGCAGTGGTCAGCAGTGGACTCAACGACCTCTTCGAGCTCTCCTCTGGCATAGGCATGGCTCCCGGAGGATACGTGGCTCCAAAGTCTGTACGTAAGGAAAAACAGCCCTCCTCAGTGTATTGCCTTACCCTGGGCTACAAGGAGTCTGAGATTGCCCACTTGTCCCCATTAGGGATGCCCTGGGTTTATCCCAGGTGGAATAGCAATATATTGGAGACCATGTTAGTTAGTAGTTACAGACTTCTGGTGTTTTAGCAGTTCCCTCATTTTGCCTGTAACAAGATTACTCTCAAGACTGGCTTGTGTAAGATCCGAGACTTTCCGTTTTGCCGGAGCAGCTTTCCTGCGGACCTGCTTCTTAGCGAGTTTCCTCAGGAAACTGAGGGCAGGATACAATGTGCAACAGCTTACTTTCGTAGCAGATTTGTTTATTTGGAGGAATCCAACGTGACAGTGAAGATAAACCCATGTGATTGGGATGAACATGCTGCAGTGTAATGCAGATAAATGCTCTGTGAGCAGCAGAGACCGCAGATGCATTGGCTTAGTCAGGAGGGGTCGGGAGATCCAGAACATGGTTCTGGAAACAGGCTGTGGAGCAGCCACAGGGAGCTCTGGGTTAGCCTTTCCTGCCTGAAAGGGAATAAACAAGAATTAGTACTCTTATTAAATAGTCCATGGATGGATAAACTTAAGTCATCCTGTGAAATCGAGGAATGTGAAATGGAGTGTGCAGAGCATACTCAAAGCTCTTGGCCCTTGCAATTATTACACCATATGTAAGACCAGCTACAAAAGAACAGTCATTTTGAGCTAAGCACTACCTCATCTTGCACCACTCAAATTTGGGTCTGGGTTTTTCCCACAAAGGTGTTTTGGGAATCCAGAACCCGAACAGCTAATAGATTTTATTTGGTTCAAACTTTAGTATTGTCCTGCCTCTAGTAGCCCAACAAGCCCTTGGAGAAGCCTGTCCATCAGCAGACTCGGTAAGTCTCACATTAGTGTGATGGGCACAAGTTCTTGTGCACACTAATGCTATAGTATAATTGATTTCTTATGTGAGTGCTGTGAACAAATATGGATTAGGAGCAGCAAGCTTAGTTCTCAGTGGTGAACTCAATCCTTTCAACATCCCATGTCCCATCTTCCCTGTAGTGTTTCTTTAGCCTTTGTGGGCTTAATGTGCCAATGTAGCTGAATTTCTGAACTCAGGGCTTCTGGTGTTTTTGGGGGTTTTTTTTTGAAAACTACTAGTTTATCTTCAGGCCAGGCAGCTCATGCTGAATGACATCTCTTGTGTTCAAGGTTTGGTTGCCTGCAGTGAAGGCTAAAGGACTGGAGATCTCAGGCACATTCAGCCACAGGCAGGGACACATCTACATGGAGATGAACTTCACCAATAAGGCTTTGCAGCACATGACTGACTTTGCCATTCAGTTCAATAAGAACAGGTAAGAAACCAAAATCAATACAGTGTGTTCAAAAGACTGCATGCTCCTGTGAGAGGAGGTTGTGTCTGCACTGCTAGATCTAGGCAGGGCTTTTACACAGGTGTGAAATGCAGTCATGGAAGTAGCTTGGATGATACAGCCTGAACTCTCCATCACACCACAGTTGTGTTGAAAGGGCTGAAAATACAGACTGATAAATCTGAGGGGAAACAGGCAGCAGACGGTCCCATCGCTCTCCCGGCTCTGAAACAGCATCTGCCCCATTTAATCTCTGTGGTTTTAAAGCAGCCTCCTGAGTTGTTAGGCAGGTTAGTGGTTTTATAGCCAGTGAGTGCCCTGAGGAAAACCAAGAGCATAAACAGGCAAGATCTGAGCTGCACAAGTATCAACCCGTAATGCCTCTGCCTCCTGACCTAATTGCTGTGCTGCCCCTCAGCCTGCCTGGAAGTACAGGGCTCATTAATAAAGCTGTTTGTCAGTGAAGAAGTTGCAAGTTAAGAGCCTGTGGCACATGTTTTCCCTGTAATTGGCAGCAGAACAGTTTTGTCAGAAGGAGCAGCCACTTGAACGTTTAGAGCATACAGATTGTTCTCAGAAACCCATCTCGGCCAAAGGACATGACATGGCAACACAGTCACAAAGCCTTCCCACAAATGCCCTTTCCAGTAAGAGCTTATCCTGTGGTTTTATGTTATCTTGAGCAAGGGCCAGGCTAGTTCTTATCAAGACTGTAAAGGGTATCTTGTGACTGAAATGTCCTCCCTATTTTTTAATATCACTTCACTGCAAAAGGGTTCTCTACTAAAAATCCACTGAAACCATCTCTTTAATCACTGTTAGCCTTGCAAATTTAGCATTTCTTGGGACGAATAAGATTTACTTAGAAAAGACATTATGCTAAGTAAGTCTTAGTAAATGTTCTCCCTGGACTGTGATATTTTCTGGAGAGTTTTGCTAAGCTGCTATATGCAAATGTTTCTTGCAAATTAGCCTAGAAAAAAAGGCATTTTGTTTGTGATTTTCCCCCATCCATCAAGCTATGTTGTAGCCACACCTACATGGCTTCAAGGATATAAGAAGTTTAAATACTGTACAGTAAATCAACAGTTTTTCCTCTTTCAGCACAAGCTCCATATACAATCTACTACTATTTACTCTTTTACAAATGCTGTTCTCCTGTCACTGCTTTCCACTGTGGCTGGTGCATTGGAAAGAGCTGCTGAGGGCTGGTTCTTTCATTTTAAATATTAAGGTTTGTGATTGGGAAGTTTTTATTGCTTTTTCCCCCCCCTCTCCTGCTGCTACTAATTGCATTCACTGCAGTCTTGGGACAAAGCATTTAAAAAAAAAAATAAAAGAAAGCTAAAGCTCTGGAGTTCTGTAACATCACAGCCCCTTAGTAACAAACTGCAACTTTGGTTTCCCTCTGAGCCTTAGAGAAAATATTAGGGTTTGTGTCCTCCAGGGTGAAATGGCTGCAGAAGGCAAATCATGTGGCGAAGCCCTTGCTGAGAATATTCTTATTTCAGCT
Organism: Manacus candei; assembly: GCF_025592945.1. Lineage (NCBI taxonomy): Eukaryota > Metazoa > Chordata > Aves > Passeriformes > Pipridae > Manacus > Manacus candei. Next base: position 5,706,985 of record NW_026138124.1, on the reverse strand, counting down.
CCCTAGAGCTGAAAAAACTAAGGAGAACCAAGAATGGGGCATTTACTGGTTTCTGAAGAAGTGAAAAATCCAATAAATGTGGCTGACTCTGTGCAGAGGCAGTATCAGGTTTTATAGTGAATAAAGTAAAAATACACACCTGTACATCCTATAAATGCTCTGTGACCTCTGAGCTCATGTGGATTCTGCTAAAGAGAAAGGCATTTATGTGTAGACACAAAACCATGTGCTTTTGGAGAGCAGTGGGTACATAGTAGAGGAGTGCTGATTTCCCTCTTTGCCACACTGAGCAGAGGTGCCTGTGGAATTAAGTGTCTTCTGGACTGAATGGTCAAGTGAGCATTGCTTGGTGGGATACATCCCAGTGAAGGAGCCTCCAGCCACGTGGCTGAGCCAGGTGCTGTCAGTTGTGACTGGCTGCTCTGGTTCATTTGTTCTGCAGTGCTGTTACCAACCCACATGTTCCTCCCTGGCTATTTATTTGATCTGTGTAGACTCCAGTTCCTTCTTCCATAGCTCCCAGTGAAACAACAGCCATTAAGTGTGTGATATACTCTACCTGCAGTGCTCTGCAGCTCTGTAAGAGAGAGCCAGGAGGCCTGACTGAGTCCAGGTGCTGATCCTTGCTGGGCAGGCTGGTGCTCAGCACACAGACCTGCAGGTAATGGGAGAGTTCCCAGGTGCTGGTCCCTGGGCAGGATGGTGTGTGTTGTCAGCAAGACCAGCCTGAATGAGTTTCCCATGCCTTGTCCTACTTCAAGTGTCTGCTTGTTTGAGCTCTGTTCCTTCCCTGGAGTAACAGCAGGGGCAGCTCAGGAGTAATGGGAAGGGGAGCCAGGTTGTGCTTGGCAAAAGGGGAATAGTGTTGGGCAATGCAGTGCTGCTCTCATCACCTCTGTTTTTCTCTTGCCCAGCTTTGGGGTCATCCCAAGCACCCCACTGGCCATTCACACACCTCTGATGCCAAACCAAAGTATTGATGTCTCCCTGCCCCTCAACACTCTGGGACCAGTCATGAAAATGGAACCTCTGAACAACCTCCAGGTAAGGGTTGTCTCTTTCTGGGCAGGGGGGAGATGAGCTGGTGCTCAGCCCAGTTTGTTTGGCCCAACATAGTGTGGTAAGACTCTAGTCACAAAATACCACATGGATTTGGTCCATGAGTCTGCCCAAAACTTAGTCCAGTTCCTTTCTCTAGTCTCTCTCAGAAGGACTGAAACAGAGACTTAGTGAATTTTGTGAATTTTCAAGCACCTCAAGCTTGAAAAACTTGCACCTGTGTAGATTAAAATCTTTGTACCAGTAACACTGTTCCATAAACTGGGCATGAGGTTTGGTTGGACTTATGAACTGGAGCTGGTCTGAGCAGAGCAAGTGCCTGTGGTGGAGCAGGCAGCGAGAGCTGTCAATGAGAATTGAGGCAATTAAAGGAATTGCAGGAAAGATGGCAACTGCTGAGTGATTAATATTTCTCTAGTGCTCTTAAGTACCAGGGTGCTTTATAAAGGCATTGGCACATCTCTGCCCCAGATAGCTTAATCCAAGGCAAATGATGTGTTCCAGGAAAGGCAGAGGAGAAATGACGTAAGCAGCCGATGTTTCATTAATGAGGGTGTTGGTGCACGGCAGGGACAGCATTCCCCAGAGGAGGCTCTTTATCAGATTGGGCTGTCAATCTGATAAAGACAGGACAGATCCAGGGAGATGTTCCCCTCTGCTTTGGACCAGACTGTCTCCATCAGTCCTGGCGTGCCTCAGGGGCAGTGGGCTGGAAGTCATCAGGCAGACAGCTCTCCCTGGAAGGAGGCTCTTCCCCTCTGCTGCCATGTGGAGCAGAGTTCAGCAACTCCTGCCTCTGCTCTGGGCAAGCTGGGTCCTCCAGGATGATATTCCCAGTATCCCCAAAGATGCAGTTAACTTGGCATTGTAGCACCTCTCACTCACCTCAAGTCTCCAGGAGATGGAACTGGGTTGGGTTCCTGTAGCGTAGCAGCCCATAAAGGGGAATATTTTGAAGCAGCTCATTCTCTTTTTAGATTAAGAGAATGCAATGGAAGTTACTATTTATTCTGCCTGAGCAACTGTTTTTTCCCTTCTTTTGACTTCCATTCTGGGGCTTATGACTTATTGATGAGTCTTTGGGCAAACAGCTTGAAATAGCTCCTCTGGCACTCAAACGAGCAGTCCTACACCGAGCGCAGTCATGCGATGGGGGAGCACGCAGACAGTGAATGAATTACATGGTGTGGCTTCCACAGAGGGCCCTTCCAGCCTCAGGGAAAAACTGGGCTCCCTCTGTGTCCAGGTCATGAGGATGAGGTTCCATCGCTGCATTTGGGTCAGCTGTGGTAAAATCTGCCTCCTGCTCCGAAGGAAATTTGGAAGTCTCTAGGAGGTGACAGTCCTGCTCAGCCTCCGTAACACCAGGGACTGTCTCAACAAGGCAGCCTCAAGTTGCTGCTTCCTTTGATCAGCAAGGAAGTGAAGTATTTGGGTTATTAAGTCTCTGAAGAAATGGGAATGCAGTTTGTTTCTTGTAGCTTCTTCTGCTAGAACAAAGCAAGGAGAAAACATGGGAGGAAACCTCCAGCCACCTTCTATTGAGACAGTGGAGCATTCATTAGTGCCAGACTCAGTTGCTAATTTGCTAAAGCTCTCATTGCCACAGAATTTGGCTGCCCTTTTACAATTGGGGAAGCTGCCATATGGAGTAATAGTATATTTCTCTGCAAAGAGTTGAATCACAATAGCAGATGCCAAGTTAAAAAGAGCACTCCCCTTACTTTTTTGACAGCAGTGGGTTTGATGGAGTTCTGTCACTGCCCTGACAGCCAAGGCTCTGGTTTTGTTTTGTGAGTTCATGTAGAAAGGGTTGAAACATTCAGAAATCGTTTTGGTGACCTACTTAGGGAACAATTTATAGCATAATATAGGAGTAGAGAATACAAATGTTCCTGTATTCATTGAAGAACCAAAACACTCATCAAGTTGAATTTGCTTAATGCGTTTTTTCTGAGCTGGGGAACATTGGAGCAGATGCAGGGCTGATTTGAACCTGAGGACCTTATGTTCATCTCCTATTCTGGTGGGGGTTTTTTTGTTTTAGTAACAAGAAAAATGAGTCCTGAAGTAACCAAACTGATAGCTTTCAAGTTTTTGTCATGTTAATTAGAAACTTCAAAGACTAGTTCTACATTCTTTAGGCAACTGTTTCAGAAGTAATGAATTCAGGTCTTGTTCAGGTTATTTTTATTACCATTTCTAATCTTTCACCTGATACAGCTCATTTAATCTTAACATTTGTAATCATGGAAAGAAACTAAAATATTTGACAAGGTAACAAAAAAGCCACTTTTGCAAGAAGATGAGGAAGACTGAAATATTTTCAGAGGCTCACTTAGGTAAAATATAACTGAGTCTTCTGTTTGCCAGTGACCTTGCATCTTGTGAAACTCAATGCCAAGTTTCTCCCTCACATCCCAAATTAGAGATGATAATTTTCTTGACCCGTTGACTCAGATTTAACCCCCAGTCAAACAGAGATTTATTCAAAGGGTAAAGACAGAGTTAGACTGGACCCAGCATTGTAGGGCTGAACAAACTCCAATCCCTGCTCACTGGTTCATCTCTTTCACTTCTTAGAGATTAAAAATCTGCTGTCAGGTGCCTTTGGAGTGTGCCTGTTGCTGAAGAAAATCTGATTTAATTGTTTGTGTGCTGCCAACTTCTGCTGGGGGACACTCTTGCAGTGCCTTGTCAGCATTTTGGAGGCAACCTGGCACTTGTGGGTGCTGTGTTCCCCTGCCCAGAGCCACCTCTGCAGAACATGGCATTTGTAAATGCTAACAAACTCTTGCCCAGAGGTTCTTGAGAGGCTACATTGAACTTCCTGAGTGTTTGCCAGCCATGGAGATGACTCTGGTAGTTGTACAGGCTTGCCTGGGTCCTGTACCTGCCTTTTCACAATCAAAGCAGTGATACCCCTCTGGTGACATGTGGGCTGTTAGGGTCACACCTGGTGGAAGAGTTGGGCTGAGTGAGGTATATTTGCCACCACGTGTTTGAGACTTTCAGCTCTCAAAGAGGAAATTGTGTTTTTTGAAATAGGGATTTGCACCGGTGAGGAATATTAACTCTTTTCAGATGTTTTGAGTCAAATTTGGAATTAGAAAATGACCAGGTTGAGAGCCTTTCTGTGCTAAAGTGAACCACTGTCCCTAACAAACAGCCTTTTAAGGGCTATGAAATGCTGTGAAATTGGAATACCCATCTAGGGGCACAAGAGTTGCTCCCCTAACCCTGGAAATGGGTGAAGTGGAGCCAACCTGCTGCAAGAGTTTCAGAGCTCAGGCCTGGCCTGTCATAGCACAGATATGGTAATCTCTTCTGTGAGATGACAATCCCTTGCAGGAGACAATACATTTGAAAACAAGCTGCAGGGGCTCCTGGAGCAGTAGCAGGGCTGCCTGAGGCTGGAGCCACCCCTTGGGACCCACATTCAGAATTCCCCATCAGTGTGTCCCATTCCCCAGCATTACCTGCTGTTTGTTGCACCTACTGAGCCATGCAACTGAAAGCAGCATAGCTTCAGTTTTCCAAAATGCCTGTGAGATGATCTGATGAGTATGGAGAGGGAAGAATCCACCAGCTGCATTTCTCTCTGGAAAGCGGCACTTTGAAACACAAACCTCTCCCTTGCTGCTGAGCAGTGTGAGGTGCAGAATGCTTTGGTTTCTTGCAGTGAGTTTGGCAAAGGGTTTTTCTAAAGGCAGAGGAAGGTGCAGCTTCTTCATTGAGGAAAATACTGACCTTGCTCATGCACTAGATTGTGCTTATCCTTCCACACCCAGCTCTGCGGTAACTCATCGCCTGTGCTCCTCCTCGCAGTGCAGAACCACTGGAGCTCTCATTCATCAGAGCTGTTAATGTATCTCAGGGCACAAACAGAGCACTCAGTACTTGGAAACAGATTTCACACATTCCGCTCTCCATGAAAACAAAGTGTGAGCAGCAAGTCCAGCCAGCAGATGTTCACCCTCCAGAGCCTGCTTGATAAACGACACCGTATCTGCCCGTGTGTCAGCTGTGTCAAAATCACTGACCAACCACCACACATCAGCCTGGGGTGGCTAGAGGGGGAAGGTGCTTCGTTGGGTTTGTTGCCTAGGTTATTTTTTAACAGCCTGTACTCGTGAGAGTCTTACTTCAGCAAAGAATCCTCCTGGGAACTCCCTGAATTAGGGACTTGGATCACAGCGTGGCGTCTGCGGCCAGTTCCTGACTCGGCTGGGAAAGCTGTTGGTTTGCTGGTTAAGGGCCCGTCTGCCACATGGTGCAGCATATTCGATAAAATGTGCATTTTGAACTCCCAAGTACAGCAAGGCACACGACAGTGTAACCCTCCCAGTAACTCTGTGTTCCCTGACCATTGACGTAACCCAGCCTTGCTGCCTGTGCCCCGCTCCAGGCTCCTGCCTGGAGGCAGAGCATCCGCCTGGCAGCGGCTGCAAACACCCCTGGGATCCCAAGAACCCTCCCTGTCACACCAAATGAAGTGAAGGAGCAGCATTCCCTGGGGGCATGTGACAGGCAGAGCAGCAGACTGTCACAGAACAAACCGTGACCTTGTGCTGGCAGAGGTAAAAAAGGCTCTGCAGTGGAGAGTTGTTCTTGCCTTGACAGTTTGGCTGTTACCAGACTCTAAAGCAAAACCCAACTTGAAGTAAATCCTTAATTTAGTGTAGGTGCTAATGGGATTCCAAGTGGGTATGTTGTGTACTTGCTGCTGATGGAAAGCATCTGTGTTGCTTTCAGACTTGACTTTGAAAGTCAGTTCTTATGCTCAAGTCTGGGATTTAAAGCATCAGAAACCTACACTATTGAAGAAAATAGCTTAACCTTGTTCTTGTGAGGTACCTCTTCCCCAAAATACCATATGTTGGCTCTCAGAGTTGCACTTCAAGGAAGGTCACCAGAAGGGTGCTTGTGATACAAGGTGAGCAAATATGTTCCAGGGGTTATTTCTAGAGGTGCTGGTTCCTCTAGTCAGATCACGAACTAGACATAAGTGATTTGAAACCGTGTGCCAGTTTTTAGTGGGCTCACACCTTTTCATCAGTGAAGCATCACACAAAAATCTGTCACCTTTTGACTTCTATCCCTCAGAGCTTTGTAGGCTGCTTGACTAAATTCACAAGGTACTAATATTTTTATTCCTCTTGAAAAGGCTGCTGATAGAAAGCCATTTTTATTAAAAATGCTTCTGTTTCAACTCTGAAATGTCTGAGGCTGAAGGTCTAGCTAGAGATTTAATAGTTCATGTCCAGGTCAGCAGGTTAAAGCTGCAGAGCCATGAGGAAATTTAGTGTGGACTGGAGGATTTATGGAATGCAAGTAGAGGTTTCTTTCGAGCGTGTCAAACCTGGAGAGACTTCTCAGCTACTGGTATCACTTCAAATGTCATTGACTGTCTCAGGACAATGGTCCTACCTGAGGAGCACTGGATTTTTTTGGCAAGTTGCTGTTAGCTGCTCAGTTTCTTGCAGGCACTCCTGTGGATCTGCTTTGTGCCTGTGGTTGCTTTTGTAGCCTGTCAGATGGCATTGGATGCTCCTGAAGTGGAGCAAAGCATGACCCTGGAAAGCTGCTATTGACTGGGAGAGCTTCTTAGCTTTTCCTTGGTGCAAGTTCCCCCATCCAGGTATCCGCAGGTGCCTTTTCATGGACCAGATTTTGTGGGCCACAGTCCTAACAGGGCATACCTGGCTTTTCAGGGGAAGTGTGGGGTGTTGAACGATGGAAACTTATCTTGAAAAGCTCACCAGCCTTGTCCTGGTGCTGTAGGTTTAAGGAGACCGTAGCCTTTTCCTTTCCTGTTTGCAAAAGTTATTTGTAACAGCTGGTTCCTGCATCATTACAGATGCTTGCAAGGTGACACGTGATGTCATTACTGGACCCAGTGATGCAGTTTGGGAGGAAGGCTGGCATGTGGCTTGATTTTTCTTTACTGGGAAGAAATTGCACTTCAGAGCATCTTAATTGGGTAGCTCTCTAGAGTATAGCCAGAGCAGCTTACTCAGTATGTTTCTGCAGAGTTGAGAAGCAGGTCAGCAGATACCTTTTTATAGCATCCTTATAACTGCAGGGACAGGGTTGGCATATTAATTTGGAGTGTGCCTCCCAAACCGTGACTGGAGAGAAGGCTCTGCTTTCCAGCCCCTCTTGTAAGAAACTGCTGTTGTATGGCAACAACAATTAGCTACAAAAGCTAAGTAATCTCTGTTGTTCTAAGGCAAGGCAATTAATCATTAAATCAGAACTGGAAAAGATCCTGGGTCACACAGTGTAGTCCCTGCTCTGCTTTGTTGTTTTTCTACAGTTCCTCTTATTGAGAGCATTGTCAAGGCTGATTTTAGATAGTCCAAGCACTGGAGCTTCTCTCTTCCTCAGAGGAATTTTGTGCTGCTTAATAATTCTCACTATCATTTTTCCCAGACATTTAGCCTAAATTTTCCTTCTTCTGGCTCATCTCCATGATTTATATCCAAGCATAGCATCTGGAATGGCTACACTGCTGTCCTTTCCCCAGCTCTCCCCTCCCAGACTTGGAGGTGTGTGTTTTTGGCTACTCACCCAGTGTGTTCAGTCACACATTTTGCAGAGGTGAATCACGTTAAATCCACCCACCAATCTGCTTTTACCCCCCTGGCTTTGGTGCCTCCAGCTCAAACACTGAACACTCCAACTCGTGAGCATGACGCCAGCAATGGGAGCACGTAACAGCTCCCTGGTGCAGAGCACCATTGCCAATTTTTTTTCTCAGTTGCACCATCATTTACGTGGTTTTAGTGGGCTTTAAACTAATCCCTTCTTAAGCTGGCTTGCACTGTGGGAATTAAATTTGTTACCTTTACTGATGGCTGGAAGTAGAAACACCACAGACTGTCACATCTACCTTTCTGCAGTTCTTTGCACTTCTAGGACCTTCCCAGTTGCCAAAAGAGTTTGTTTGAGAGCTTGATCTCCTTTTACTTGTCCTCTGGCTTGTGTACATGTCTAATCAGTTGTCTTGTGTTTGAATTCTCTGGTTTATTCCCCTCCCTTGTTTATCCACAGCTGGCTTTTACCAACATTTGGGGGTGTCTTTCTAAACTTGACACTATGTGACAACAGATTTTCTCAGCAGGACACCAGTAAATTGTAATTAATGTCAATGGAGTTTGTCTTGGCATAAATCTTTGTAGCAGCCAACTTATCCCTTTGGCTCAGCATTTAGCATGGTCTGGTTTGTGTTTCAGCTCGATGGCGAGTCAGAGAACTCCTTCTGGGGCTTTTCAAAGGAAGGAGGAGCTCAAATGTCTCCTGAAATTCCCCACACGGCCTCAATTCTGGGTCTTTCTTACAGACTTTAGGTTCCTTCGTTGGAAGCAATGGCAGGTGTGTGCTGAGCTGTGCTCCCCTGACAGGCTATCGCTGCGCGGGCTGACGTGGGGAGAGCGTGAGAGGCATGGAAATAAAGCCCAGAGCTGCCTTTTTCTGTGCTACATTATGACAGTGCACTTCTCAGACCTCCAGTTTGCTCCTGCTTTTGTGCCCTCAGCTCTCAGCCTGGGGAGAACTGAAGGCAAGGTTGCTCTCTGTTAGCAGAGATTAGTGGGTAACATGGCAAGTGTGTGTGATAAAGGCAAACCAGTGCATCTCCCTGCCTGGCAGAGTTTAATGACACTGAGAATTAAGTCTTTTGTGAAGTGATCTTTTGTTGCCTGCCCTAATTTCTCTGTGGCAGGGCTTTCTTCTTCCAGGAATCCTGTATAGCTTTCACTAAGGTAGAGGCAGGAGGCTTGGGAGATGCTGCAAGGAAGATGCGGGCAACAGACCCACTTGAGGCTCTCTAGAAAGTGTCTGGACTGAGACAGAGCTAATCAAAGAGGTGAAAAATAAGGAAATGAAGGTGCAAATAAAGAATACACGGGGGTTTGGAGCTGGGGAGTTACAAGAGTGAGATGGCAAAGAGGGGTGCTGAAGAAGCTGATGTGCAATATGACAGACACAGTAGCATCTGTGTGCAGCCCGGAGGTGGGGATGTACCTTGGAGGTGTAAGGAGTGAGGAGAGGGAGAGGCTGGACAAGAGCAGGAAAGAGCAAGGATGCTGCTGTGAGCCCATCAGTGCAATTGGCTCTGAAGCAGCAATGGTGAAAGGCTCACAGGAGAAGATTGGGCAGCTTTTAGGGAAAATGGAGTGAGTGCAGAGGGTTGGGACCAGTCCTTGTCTGAAACTACCCAGAAGCTCAGTAACATCCCTCCAGGGAATCTCACATTTGGAGATGGCCAATGCTCAGAGAGAGCACTCCAGGGTGATGAGCCTGTGTGAAACCTTGTGATCCCTTTGGATTTCCAGCTGATGGAGACTCTTTAACCTCCCTGTTTCTTCTCTAACAGGTGGCTGTGAAAAACAACATCGATGTCTTTTACTTCAGCTGCCTAATTCCTCTCAACGTGCTCTTTGTAGAGGATGGCAAAATGGGTGAGTGCTTTTAGGTCTGTGGTCAGGCTCCTCCAAGACAGATTGTGCTGGCAGTGCCCAGCTGGGTGCAGTTGTCTCATGGCTGAGATCAGTATGTGCTTGGCAATGACCTTCGTGCCAGTGCATCTCTCAGCCTGAATTGATCTGCTTTGGTAGCCTGCCCTTGTTGTCCTCCAGTTCCAAGAGCTGCCAGAACCTACATCTTCTGCTTTGATTCTCTCTGCCAGGCAAGGGACAGATCTGTTTTCTTTGAGGTGGATCTTTTGAGTATTGGTTTGGGTTGTTGTGGTTTTGGGTTTTGTTGTTTTGGGGGGTTTTTTGAGGGTTTGATTCACTCAAGTGGGTCTAGAATTTGCCCCCATACCACTTTCACTGTAATTTTTGTATTCCTTTATTGAATTGTTGTTTGAATTGGCTGGGAAGTTGCTTGAAAAGCAGCTTTCACTAACATAATCCTAAATGTGTGGATCTTGCTCCTTCTTGTCAAATCTTGCCTGTTCTTGGCTTGTAAACAGCTCACATGCTAAAGACTGTCTCTGTTTTTTGGGGGGCCAAAATCCATCAAAGCTCTGGTGCTTTTACAGTGAGACTGAGGTCGTTGTAGGAGCAAATCCTGGGTCTGTCCACAGCAGGGCAAAAAGTGACCACAAGCCCTTTTGTGTGTCTGCCTTGAAACATTCTGTGGTGTGTTAATTAATGCCGTGGCCCTTTGAGGATCCCACGGTGCTGATCGTCTCTCTCGTTTCTAGAGCGCCAGGTCTTCCTTGCAACATGGAAGGATATTCCAAACGAAAATGAGCTTCAGTTCCAGATTAAAGACTGTCACCTGAATGCTGGTGAGTAGCTTAATTCTCCCATGCTGAGAGCACTTTTGATGTAGGGCCACTAAACATCACCTCATTAATATCACCTCGTTAAAATAACCTCATGGTTAATGAATAGATGACTTTTGAACAGAACAGCCTTGGCTTATGAACAGAGCAGCCTGGGATCCCAGGGCTTGTTTCAGTGAAAAATTTCAGCTGGGTCTCCATAAAAGCACATCTAAAATCCCAGGTCTTTGATTTTACCGATCTGTTTCTTCCTTTCATTCTGGGCCTTGTATTCTTGTTTTCTCTTTTATACTTTGCTTCCCTGCAAAGCTGCTCTTTAAATAGAGCTGAATACGGTGCTGGGGCTGTTAGGCAACCCTGTCTTGCTGCTTTGAGTTTTGGACAAGGTGTTCCAGCCCTGACTTTAACCTTCTGCATCATCCTGGGCCACTCACTTCACCTTTTGGCAGCTCCTTTCTTCTTTCTGTTGTGAAAGAGTAAACCTGCATAACACTATAAGGTGGTATAATGTCTGTGGAGGACAGGCCATGTGAGAAGAGCTTTGGTCTGCTGTTGTTAGCTGAGATATTGATGCATTTTGATGAAATTTGGTCCTGTTCAGTCTGTTTAGCCATCTAGTTACCTCTGTGAGCATCCTGCTTGTACGTATGACCTTACTACTGCTGAAGGATGATGGAGTGTAAAAGAGTGGAATGGGGCCAGTGTAGCAGCTTTGCTCCTGTTCAAAAGGTTCTGGACAGGAGCCAAGTGATTCTACCAAAAGCTGCTGTGTTTCACAAATGAAAGAAGTGTCCCTATTGATTACCAACCCTGTAACCTTTTTGTTCTCTCATGCCTGCTATTACACAATGAACACCCTCGTGCTTCAATTGCAGACAGAAACCATGGGTCTCTTTGTACTCATGATTATTACTATTTTGGAATATAAAAGATGGAGCACGGAAGAGGAAGAAAAAAATAGCAGCTGTTGGACCTTATGACTTGATTTCACTGTTGGGTTTCAAATGAGAACAACCTCGGTGCCTCCCCCAGCCCTCCCTCTGCTCCCGGCCGAGCTTGGCATCGCCTCTCCCCCTGCACTGCAGAGCTGCTGCTGGTGGTGCCTTCTGCCCTGGCCATGTCCTGACTGCATCCAGGGCTCTTCATCGCCAATCAGAAATGCTAGAAGCTTCCCATGTTTGGTGTCAGAGTGCTGGCTAGCAGAGGATGTGGGTTGGGAGGGAGAGAGGAGGGGTGCATGGCTGGGAAGATGAGCCCTGGCAATCCTGCAGCCTGGCCTGGCCCCTTCCTCCCTCCGGAAGAAAATGCTATAAAATGTGGAGCGACAGAACGCTCCCCATTCCGGGAGGGTTTGCCAGTCCAGGCCTGCCTGAACTGGGGATACTCAGAGCAGAACATGTTCCCAGCTTGCAGGGAGAGGACGGGAACGCCGGGTGGTTTCTCTGCAGTGGGATCTGCAGGCACTGCCAGGCTCGGGCGGGAAGAGCCTTGGCCGCAGAGCCTCTCCCGAGAGCGATCCGTCACTCGGGATGCTGGGGGGTGTATGGGATCTGCCAGCCTCTCTGGCTTGTGTGCTGCAGAAAGTGGGTCATGTCTCATAAACAGATTTCAAACCCTTCCATCCGCTGAAGGTTCCGTTTCTGGATTTCCGCTGCCGACACCTCCTCCCTCTTGCAGCTCCACCGGCCGCTCCCTTCCTTGACCGCCTGGGTTTGGGCACGGAGCAGGCCAGTAGCTTGCAGGAGGGATAACTAGGGAAATCTTGTGTGCTTGTCTTAGTCCCTTTGGATTTTATCTACCCTGGCTCAGTCCGCTCACCTTGATGTCATCTGAGCAATACCCTCCTCTAGTTTCGACCATCCTGAGAGCATCAAGCTTTGCCTGTACAAGGATCAGCCAGAGCCCAAAACCCGTGGGGTGCTGGCCTTCCAGCATCCTCAGGGATGGAGGCTTCTCACAGCATGGCAAGCTGCTGCTCACAGTGGCAAAGGCAGAGTAAGCTGGATGAGCTCTGACAACAGTTGAATCCATCTTGCTACTAGTTTACTCCAGACCAAGGGTGTGTCTGGCCACCTGCCGCAGTCGGGTGATAATGTTTCAAGATTCACAATCTTGATCCTTTAAATCCAGTGAAAATAGTAGAAAAGACACTTCCTTTCTTCCAAGAAGAGCAACTCCGGGTATAAAACTTTTAGGAACTTGATCCCTTTGGAGGAAAGACCGGTTCATGTTCCAAAGACTCTCCTAGGAGAGGTGTCTAACCAGTTAAGCTCTCGATTTGGGCTCGGTTGCTCTGTTGCTCACTCATGACACACCACCACGTGCAGCTCACGTCACTGCACAGATTAGGGTTCACAGTGGTCATGTGGCAGAGCTGCACAAAACTCACTCCAGATTTCAGCAGCTCCTCTCCAAACGTGAGGAGATGCTGGGTTTGTGCAGTCCTTCAGCACAGCGAGAAGCTCGTGAGCACTGCTGGCTCCACAGAGGTGTGAGTTGTTATCCCTCCTCGCATCTGCTCAGATCACTGATTCATGCCCAGGATCACTGATTCATGCCCAGGATCAGTAATTCATGCCCAGGATCACTAATTCATGCCTAGCATGGGCCCACCCACTCGGTGGCGAGTGCTCAGGGACGCACCGTGCCATTCATGCTTCGGTCTCACCGATTCCAGCCTGGTGACGTGAATTCAGCTGTGAGCTAAAAATACCTCTGCTCCCAGCTGATGTGCCCAAAGGCAGCTCCACCAGCTACTTGGAGCTGTGGCTGCAGCAGGGTTTGGATGGAGCAGAGGGTGCCAAGCTGGGCTGCTGGGCAGAGGCTGATCAGGAGTGTGATCCCTGCACCCTCGGTACATGGCTTTCCTTCTCCCAGCTGCAAACAGCCTTCAATTCCCTGAGTGTTCCCATCTGTGCTGCTTCTGCACCGTGTGAGAAGTGGAGCTTAAGTTCTGTGTGGATACACAGGAGCTAACCAGGGGATGCTGCTATTCTTCAGTGAAGAAACTGAAATTGTAATTTCTTTCTCTCTAAACCAAAGTGAGATAGGCTTGGAACAGGGATTTGTGAGGGGCTGGGGTTTTATCTGTCAGAAAAGCAGCTTGTGCGTTTCTTGTACATCCAGGGCTGTCTGTCACCATGCAACAGTCACCTTACAGCACCTCCTGTGCAAACTGAAGGCTTTTCCTCAGGTTATTGCTTTTCTTCCTTCAAACAAAAAGGAGATAAACACAGTCAGTCAGGAGAGGTGCTTCTGTGGGAGTCTGTGCCTCTGTAGGTAAAAGATCCATCCTGTGCCCACAAGGCAAACCAAAGAGGATTGATTTGAGCTTTGATGGCTTGTAACAGGGATGGCACAAAAAAAAGCTCCTTTGCCTGGCAGCTCACCCCAAAACAGTGCACAGGACAGCCAGAAAATCTTGGCTGCTGCAGGAAGCCCACAGCACAGCAAGCTGAAGCCAAGGGTAAGGTCCAGACTGTGGGATGAGGAGCAGGTATCCTTAAGTGGGCAGAACAGGCCACTCTAATCCATGTCTCCAGCATCTTCATTTCCAAAAAAAAAAAAAAAAAAGCAAATCCTGGACCTTTGAAGGTATTCCCGCTGTTCCCAGTGACTCAGTGAGAGATGAGTGCTTAATTCTGGATTTGGGGGTTGGATTCCCAGGGGTGGGAGCTGGTGCTGGCCTGAGGCTGTTCCTGAGGGCTGTATGGCCACGGAGGAGCCAGTCTGGAGCTGTATCAGGGGACCAAGGTGTTCTTAGGATGCATGGCACATCTGAAATTCATTAGAGCCGTTTCATGCACCTGCCTCTTAGGAAGAGGTTGGGATAGTTCCGTGGAGAAAACTTTATTCAGAAATAATGAAAGCACAAGGTCATTGTTACAGCCCAGCATCCTCATCTCTTATGAATCCAGCACTAAATTAATTGATTTGGGGAGGGTTTTAATGAACATTCAAGAATCTAGTGCATGAAAATAGATTCCTAGTCTGTTATAGCTCTAATACTCTGGGTGCTTTTGGTGCAACTTAGACCATCTGAGATTTCCTCTGTAATTGAGTGTGCACTAAAGCTCAGTTTGACTTGTTTACACTGTTTTTAAAATGTGCTAAGTTTGACTAAATTTTAAAGGATCACCACATTAGGATATGCAAATCAGATTAGCTAAATGTTTTTCTTTTTTTTTTTTTTTTGGTAATTCTGCTTACCCAAACCCACAGAGTAAAAGAGGACAAGCTGGCTTGCACATGAAGACTGAGTGCCATTAAATGGGAGGCAATTAGTTGCTGTGCTGTTCAGCAGTTCTAGGAATTTTGGTTTTACTTGCTTATTACTTGTCCACAATTTGGTGTGAAACAGCAGCTTTTGTGTTTGGAGTTGAATGTGGCTTTATTGGTATGCAGTGGTCACTTTGTTTTTCTCCCTTGAGTAATTTGCTAATGCCAGAACAAAGAGAAATTGGATTTTTTTGATGAAACAACCTGGGGGGGACAATCATACACAAGCTTCCGTGGTATGTTGTTTTCTTCTGTGTGTGCAAATCTTGTACCTGATAGTTTTATAAATTACAGCACTAGTGCATATTACATGTCTTGAAAATTAATGAACTGTCATCATATTGCCCCAAGTGCCTCCCCACTGCATCAGAGTCTGCATTTTGTATTTGAATGCAGTTCTTGGCTGGATGCTCAGAACCATTGAGGTGGTGCTGGAAATGGCATGGGGATGTTCTCAGCTACCACAGCATAAAATATAGTCATTAAATTTTCCTTTCTGATATCCAGGGCTTGTTGCAGAATGCCACCAAGTTCAGAAAAGGTGTATTGTTGATGTTGGCTGTGAATTATTGCATGTCCTTGGCGAAAACCCCGTGGTTGCCAGTTGGTCATCTTGGCTGTTTGAGTTCAGAAGTGAAGTTCTTAAGCTGATGGGTAGAATATTTAAGCGTGTCCTTTGATTTACCCATAGGGAAAGTGCAGTTAAAAAGCATTGGATCACTTCAGTGCAAGGGAGGAGAGGTTGTCCAGCTGTTCTCCCCTGCGTGCCTGTGTTTCCTTGCACATTATTTAATTGCTGATCTGAGGTAAAGAATTCTGTTTAGAAAGCAAAAGAAACAAACCCAAAAACCCAACCCTGAAAGATGAGCTGATGTCAGAAGTTTCCCTGGCCCTGGTGATGGGCAAATCTCCCTGTGTCCTTACATTTCACTTCAGGAAGGTTGTGAGAACAATCCCTGAGCCAAAAGAAAAAGCCCTGCAGGAAGTTGCTGCGCAAGGTCAGGTGTGGACTGTGCGTCTGCCAAAGGACTCATGTGCTCTGGTTTGCAGAGTCACCAACCCCCAGGGTCACTCAGCCCTCCTCCTGCCTCGCTGGGGCTCTGGTGGGTGCTGTGCTCTGGCTGTGCAGAGCTGGGCTCAGCTCTCTGCTCCCAGCAATAACTGCCTGGGTTTATTAGGTTTTTTTTAAAGGCTGTGCTGTCACATGGCATTAGCGGTCCTGCCTTCAGCCAGGCACAGCCTGGCACTGTTGCTTAGCAACTCTGATGATCTCCAAAATCCAAATTCCTGATACTTCAGAGAGCAGGAGGGACGGGAGATGCTACCTGTGGGGAGAGGGGGTCAGCTCTGGCCAGTCCCCAAATCGGTGCTGGGAGAGGTGGCAGGAGGAGTTGGACAAGCCAAGCATCAGCTCCAGCCTGCTCACGTTGGTGGGGGTACCTGGCTGAGGCAGGGCATGTTTTGGTTGGGCTTTTTGCTCTCTTCAGAGGGTGACTGAGGTCAGACAGGGAAGCAGAAAACAGGCTTTCCTAGGAATTGCCCTGCCTCACTTTCCCTCCTTGTATCCCCTTACAAGCATGTTCCTCCTTGGAAACCTGCCCCTCAGCAGAGGCTGTGGATGTTTAAATTGCAAGAGGAGCCATCACACAAGGGGTTTGGCATAAGAGCTGCTGCTCTGCAGCCCCATCTCACCAACTGTGCTCCCAAAGCACAGCTCCCCTCCTCTGCCATCACACCGTGGGATGGGGTAGCAGCCTCACAGCTGCCAAAATTACAGCTGCTCACTTGCAGCTGTGCTTCCAATCCTGCACCCCCTGGTCCCCAGGGAATGCCTTTATTCCAGCAGCATCCCCCAGTGGAGGGGAGACTGCTGTGGCCGATGTAAGGATGGCAGGAGAAACTCCTTGCCAGTAGTTCCACCTTCAGGATACATGTCCAGGGGGGTGAGGTTTAACCACAGCCTGTTAAAACTGGGCAGACAAAATCCCCTTTAATTTCAACATCCCTCTCTGACAAGGATGTGCCCTCTGAGCAGGTGCCTGTGCTGGACACTGAGCCCTCACAAACCCTGCAGGCTGCTCTCGCTCTGGGGGGAATGAGGAGATGGGAATTTAAGCTTCCTCCTCGCTGGGTGATGCCTCTCCCAGCCACACTTTCTGTGAGGGGACTGCTCTGCATTGCCTGTTTCCTTAGTCTGGATGAGTTTGTTGTGTAGAGGAGGAGTATGGGTGGGAGGAGGAGACAGGGAATGAGGGGTTTTAAGCAAAAGATCTCATTAGTTACTTATATCTGCCAGTTTCCATAGTAACTGGGGAAGAGAGGAAGCCTAAATCTGAGTGTGTCTGGGTAGCTGGATGCCTGAACCGTCCTTGACCCGTGTGTAGCTGCTCTGAAGCCTGGGGAGCAGCGGGGCTCAGCGAAGGGTCCAGGCTGCCCATGGAGCCGCTCCACAGCTCTGGTTATCAGCCCTGCCCTGGGGAGAGACAGCGGATCCAAGTCTCTGCATCAGGGTATGGATTCGTGGGGCCCTTTCTTTCCTCCTTCCACCATTCCCTGGTGCATGAACAGGCTCTGCTGTCCCCCCTTTAATCCCCCCGTGTGCCAGCACAGACTTGTGTCCGTTCTCAAATCTGGCACAGGCAGATCTTGGTGTTTGTAGGGGCAGGGGTGGATTAGAGCTTCAGGGTTACTTTGCTGCTTCTCTACTGCTGTCCTGCTCCCTGTGCTCCTTGAGATGGAAACTACATTTCCAGTCTCAAGGTGTTCAATGCAAGCTGGTTTAAGGCTGTTTCTCTCCCTTGTTTTTTGTCAAAAGTGCTCAACCTGCTAGTAATGGCCCAGCAGGGAGTTAAATTTCTCTTATTGGGCACCAGGAATGGGAATTTGCCAATGATGCTTATCAGATGTGGTGTCTTCCTCCCTGAGCCTTCCACCCAAAGGGTGGATGTGCCCCTTTCCTGGCATCCAAAGTCTGAGCTTTGCTCTTCTCTGTGCTGAGAAGCTCCTTGGCATCCAGAGATTGCTGGTGTCAGCCTTTGTGTTCTGTGTATTTGCCTCTGTTCTGGTTTCCTCTAAAGGTCCTGTAGAAGTAATGTGTGTCATGATGACATCCATACAGGTCTGCAGGTGAAATCACATATCAACTGAGGTCAGGCTGTGTGATAAAACTGTATCACAGCCCTGTGACGTCTAGAGACATGTCTGTGGGTTTCTACCTTTCAAGAAATTGCTTGAAAATAAAGGAAAGTATTTTTACTGCCTTGTATGACATTGATTTGGCCAGAAGTGTCTGCGTGTGAGGGAAGCAGGAGGGAGCTGTCAGGGTTGGGACAGGACCTCAGGGAGTGATCTTTGTGCTTTTCCAACTTCTTGTTCTGACCTTTGACTGCCTCCAGGTTAGCCTCCCTGCAGCTGATTGGGGGTTATGGATAAAACAGAGTGCTCTTACCCTCTGAGCTGCCTTGAGAGTCTTGCCTTGATAAAGGCAGTAAGTCCTGAATGACCCAGAGCAGTAAGTGAAAGCCCTGTAAACTGGCAAATACTTAGCAAAGGAGATCACAGCCTAAAAGAAAGAAGGTAGGTCCATGAAGCACATTGGAATTTTTATTCCTTGTGTCATGTTTGCTCCTGTCCCCAGGGAAGAAGTCAGAGTTTCATTGTGCACTTGCATCCTGGGAATGTCCCTCTGGGCTCTCCTGTCGCCGCAGATGATGAATCTGAATTAACAGATGTGTTTTTCTTCTTCCTTCTCTCTGAAGACACTGTCTCCAGCAAGCTGCAGAACAACAATGTCTACACCATTGCCAAGAGGAACGTGGAGGGCCAGGACATGCTCTACCAGTCTCTGAAGCTCACCAATGGCATCTGGATCTTGGCTGAGCTTCGCATCCAGCCGGGGAACCCAAACTACACGGTGAGGTGTCGGACCGTGGAGGGCACGTGGTGCAGGCTGGGATCCTGCTAACTCACCTCACATGCAGAGCAGCTTCTCCCCGCTCTGCCTAACGTGCTCATTTTGGGGGAGATCCTGTTAATTTGCCTGGGGGGGGTTAGGAGTGCCCACTGAACGGGGGAAGAAGTGAGGAACATCAGAATTCCGCTGCTGTGTTACCAGTGAGCTGGGACAGTGCCCGCTCAGCAATGAGCAGTTACTTGCCAAGGTTACCTGGAGATAAAGCCAAGAGATATTAGTGAGAAAGCATAGCCAGGATGCCCTTCCCCCTCTCACTGATGAGGGGTGATTTATGCCCTACAGGGGGGACTGGCTGGATGTCAGAGCCTTTTTGGCCTCGTGCTGGCATCAGCCTGGGGCTGGTGGGAAGGATGTTCCCTGTCCTGCCTCGTGCACCCCTGTAACTGTTCTCTTTGACTTTGCTCCCTTTCTGAGGGCCTGTGTGTCTGAGTGTCCTGGTATTAGAGGATTTATCTCCCGTTGGAAGCTGTGCCAGGAGCTTCAAGAAAAACCTCTGGTCACCCACGGGGTGAAAGCAAGAGTTGGAAGGTGATTTAAAGTGTTTGCACAAGGATTGATGGCACAAGCCTGGTCTCAACCTGATCTTTGCTTTAGAGAGGGGTGACAGCCAAGTTTGTGTCCATCAGGGCTGAGCAGAAGATCGTTAGAAGCCCTTGGGTTTAGTGCTGGGATTTACAGCATGAGGACGAGCAGGTCCCTTGTCTCAGTTTGGGGCCATGTCCCCTTCCTCCATGCCTGCTGGGGCACCTGCATTTGTTAAGGAATTTGGGAACCCCTCAGTGGGAGTTTGCATTCGTGTACCTCTGAAAAGGCAGTTTGGGGTTGGTGATGAAGAAAGCAGTACCAGGGGAAGTATTCTCTGTGACTGTCATCATCCACATCCGTGGGCTGTCCAACCCATGCCGTAGGTCAGACATTTCCAGCTGCTTCGTGGACACTGGAAGCTCCTGCCTCCCTTTGCACCTCCACTAACCTCTCCTCTCCTCTCCACAGCTCTCCCTGAAATGCCGAGCTCCCGAAGTGTCCCAGTACATCTACCAGGCCTACGATGCCATCTTGAAAAACTAACAGGAGATCAGCCTGTGCCTCACCCTGCGGAAGGAGGGGGGGGAAAAAGGGGTCCCCAAATCCTCCTTCACCGCTAGCGCGGGGGGAAAAGCACTCGTAACTGGAAGCAGCTGTATTCATGTGTAGGATTTCAGTCAAAGGCACTGATTAAACAAGGTAGCAATTAGTATCCACGTGCTAACGATGATAGGGAACAAACCCCTTTGGTATTTTTAGCGTCCATGGAGTTTGTAACCACTGCTTCGACTACTCCCATGTCCCCCTCGCCCCCCACTCATCCGTTCTCGTGGGCTTCTCCATTTTGTGCCAATGTTCAGTGTTTTCTAAATGGCTTTAGGTGTAGTTTCGATTTTGTAAAATACCGCTCATTGGGGAAAAAAAAAACAAAACAAAAAAAAAAAAACAAGCAAAAACCACACGTCCGCTCATTAAAACAAGGCAAAAGTGTCGAAAACATAACACTGCACTTTATTTTATATTTTTATACATTTTTTTTGAGTTTTTCTATTGTAATTGGCTCAAAGGGAAGGCGAATCCAAGGAAGCATTGGGAGCCCTGCAGGGAGGTCGGGCTCTAGCAGGGTGAGCACGGCCTCGGGGAACCAGGAACAGAGCCATCAGTTCGGTCCCTAAAGAGGGGTTTTTATTACACTTGTGCTGGCAGACTCGGCACTGCTTTGATGGTGTGTTTTCACTCCAGCCATCTCCCTGGCTCATTAGCTGCTGATTTGAGGAGCGAGGCTGCTTTTGCGTGGGGAGGAGCTGCAGGCCTAGATCGGCGACAGCGGTGGATGAAATGAAGGAAACGAGCCCGTTCTTAGATCAAAAGGCTCATGCCAGAGCTTCAGGTGTGGTCTCTGCATCCTCACCCATCTGCAGCCCCTCTTTTCCTGTTCTTTCCGTGCCTGCTGTGGCTGAACTGCCTTCTCGGCCGTCCCCCGAGCTGTGCCCCCCTCACCCGGCGCTGTGCTGGCCTCGGCAGTCCCCGAGGCTCCTGGTACATCCAGATGTGGCAGTGCCACTTCCCCGATGGGGCTGCGGGTGTCAGCTGTGCCCCTATGGAGAGGGGCCACTGCTGGCAGTGTCCCAGGATGCCAGGGGAGTGGAGAGGCTCTCCCTGTTCCCGTGCTGTCCCTCAGAACCCAGGCAGTGGCGTGATGGGAGATGGTTTGGGCTTGGCGGTGTTTGCTCCTTGCCAGCCTGGGGGCCTTCAGTTTCCAGCTGGGCTGACCTGAGCAGACCATGGAGCATCTTTCCCCTTTGCAGCTCAGCTCTGTGTGCCCAGAGGCACACGGTGACAAGGGCCAGCCGAGTTCCTGCTCTCACCCCCTGTCCCGAGCAGCTCCATGCCCTGGCCCCTCTTTTCTGACCTGTCCCTCGGGCCAGGACTGCTTCCCCTTCCTGTTCATGGCTGTGGATTCTCCCCATTGCAACCACTAAGTGCTGCAACAGCAGCAGTGAAAGCAAAGCCTCTTGCATGTCCCTGCTCCATCCATAGCTTGTCCTGCTTAATCCAAGTCCCTATCCAGCCCTCCCCAGCATGCTTGGACACCATTTCCTCCCCTGCTAACAAAGCTCTTGCGTGTAGCAACCCCCATGTCGTCCTTTTAGATGCCACTTTCAAAGTCAATAAATGTTTTACGGTGGGAGATCGTTCATCAGGGCTTTGGCACTGTGTGCAGCCAAGAAACCAGTGCTGGGAAAAGGTCACAGTGCTCTGGGAGAGACTCCAGCAGGGCCCAGGAGCTGCAGGACCTGAGGAAAGTGGTGTCCCTGTGTAGGAATCCCTGTGCTCTGGCTGGGGAAAAAGTGGGGCAGAGCTGGAGCCATCCAGCCCTTGAGCATGTGCTGGGAGGTGATTTGCTCCGAGCCCTGCGGGTGCACTGCAAAAGTCATTAACAGAGCAATTAAGGAAACGCCGGTGGCCCTGAGCAGGACGCTCTGTCAGGGCAGGGAGGAGAGTGTAGCTTCGACCTGGGGAGGGGATGCTGAGCACCCCCTTCTCTTGCCAGATTTCTTCCCAGCTTCCCGGGTGTGCAGGTGTCTGTGCCACAGGGCAGAGCCTGGGCTCCCGGGTGACATTCCGCCCTCCCCTCCTGCCGCCGCGCTCGCTCCAGTGTTGGCCGCGTCGTTGTGTTGCTCTCCAGGCTTTACCTGCCGTCCGTGTCAATAAACTCATTTCCACGATGCTGTGGCTGCGTGTGGCTCTGTGGGGCTGGGGAGAGGCTCTGCCCATGGGAGCAGCAGGGTGCAAGGCTGGGTTTGGTGGGAAGGAGACTGTTTGCTCACCGGTAGCTTTTTGGCTTCTTTTTCCACCCCAAATTAGGGACTTGCAGGGTGAGGAGGCAGCAAGTATCCTCAGTCTCTGACTGCTGCTCTCTCCTCATCTCAAAGGGCAGTGAGGACAGGCTCAGATGAGGGTCAGAAGATGGATGTACCCGTTTAGCCCTTTTGGGGCCCCAGGTGAGCTGTGTGCAGTGTGACCTGTTTTCCCTGTGGCGAAATGATAAAACCCTGGGTCAGTGATGCATTTTGGACCACTTTGCACTGGTGCTGTTGTTTTCCACAGGGCTTTGCCACTGCTGGTCCTGTCTCAAGCAGGATGGGTTGGGCTGCAAAATCTGTGTACAGGACCAGAACCGAACTCGGGTAACCCCAAGCTCAGTACTTGAAGTGGCCAGAAATACAACAGAACAAGCAGCAGGTTTGGGAGGTGTTGCTCTGGAGCAGAGCAACTCTTTCCCTCTCCCCTGCCCAGCTTTGGCTTAGCAGCACTTGGAGATTTGGGCACTTCCACCCTCTGTGAAGAGCAGGTACTGTATCAACCCGTGTTGCTCTGCAGGGGGATGGTTTTGTGTTAGAAGCAGGTGTATGTGCCGAGTAACAGCAGTGCCAGGCTGGTTTGGGGTCACTGATCTTGCTGTTCTGTTCCTTCATGCATCCCTGGTGTACCTGGGGTGGGATCATCATTTCCCACTGGGGGTCACCTCCTGCCGTGGTGCTGGCAGTGAGCCTGGAGCAGCGTTTGGCCCAACAGGATCAAAAACTGCTGTGAGATGCTCGGGGCTCTGCCCTGCCAGCTGCTGTCCCCTCACATCCTGTGGCAAAGGGAAAGGTTTCTCTCTCCCTCTCTGTTCTACTGTGGGACAGGGACCTCCCAGGTTGCTCCTTGCTACTCTGGCTGGAACTGGGGCCAGCCCCACTGTGCTGGGTGGGCTTCCCAAAATCCCTGCTGCTCCTGCTGGTCCTGTGCACATCCTGCCTCAGTGCATGTGCTGAGGGCCAGCACCAGGTGACAACAGGTCCCTGAGCCCATGATGAGGTGTGGGAAGAGGCAGGGACTCAGGTGAGGATTTTGGAGACTGTGGCTGAGGCTGGGGCTGACTGCAGCCCCCCGAGCCATCAGCTCTGCCTGTCCCCTGCTGCCACCTGCATGCCAGGACACGAGAGCTCTTGGATGGATGATTTTAGGTTTGCATCAGACTCCTGTCGCTGAGGCTGGGATAAGCCTCCCAACCAGTGGGGATGTGCCAGGATCCAGCCCCACTCCCCTCCCCCCTCCCTCGTATATTAAGTTTCACACATAAAACTGCAACCGAAGAGCATCTTAGAGGGAGCTGCTAAAAATAGCCCCGAGGCTGGAGCCTGAATTGTGCAGAAGAGTTCGTGTGCAGCCTGATCCCTTCCCTCTCCCGAAAACATTCCACAGCTCAAGACTGCTTTGTGGTGATCCGGGGAAGGGGAGCAGCATCTAAGGCTGGTAATAACCCCAGGGACACATAAATATTCCCCTAGCTGCGAGCACCAGGCAGCTGTGCAGGGAAATAACCCCCAGATCTCCAAAAGCCTGGGTGTAATGTGGGACAGGGCAAAGGGGCTGTGACTCCCATTGCCTGGCACTGATCCCAGTCCCAACCTTGGTGCAGGGTGGCACAAAGGCAGTTGTGTATTTTGCCACCTGCCCTTGTCCCTCCCCCCCAGCCGTGGGGCTGTGTCTGCCGTCCCCTTGTCCCCCGGGGAGGATATGGCATTGCATTTCCACTTGCACTCTCTCCTCACCCTGCACAGGAGCCTCCGGAGATGGTGTTTTTTCCAGCCAAAGGTGCTGACGAGGCTGGGGGGAGCTCGGCCAAGCCGTGGCCGGTGTTTGGGCTCAGCCAGACCCACAGAGGCTCCCCGGTGCCCACCGGTGTCACGGTGAGCTGGAGCAGGGTTTGGGGTCTGCTTCGAGGAGCAGAGAGGTGCAGGGAGCCCACCAGCGTGTCCCGGGGGCCTGGACCACACTCACGGAGGTGTGACCAGCACCTTCCCTCTGTCCAGCACGCAGGTAAATGCTCTGTGCAGGGTGACCCAAAATGCAGACTCTGCAACAGAAATGTCCTTCTCTGGCACCATCCTGGGCTGAGAGTCCCCCCCGGTGCCAGCGGGCACAGAGAAACCCCCAGGGGCTGGCACAGCAAGAAGGTGAAGTGATGTGCCCAAGAGCACAGCGGGCAGTGGTGTCAGAGGGGGGAAAGACTCCCTGGGAGGGGTCCTACCCTCCTTCCCCGAAGGAGTCTGGCCGGGGGGGCTCGTACAGGGTGGGCATGAGAGCGCAGATGCCGCTGGGCTCCGGGAAGGGAAGGGGTGACGGCGCTGCACCCAGCACAATGCAGGGGGGACATGGGAGGGTCTTTTCCCATCGGCACCTCCCCAGAGCCCCGGGAGAAGCCGGTGACCCTCCTGGGTTCCTGCGGCTCGCTCTGGGCATTCGTTGCCTCCTTTCCCGGGCGCTGCCTCCTTCCCTGCCTGGCCACTGCCTGTATCCCTCTCCGGGCATCCCCTGCAGCTCTGCCTGGGCTGAGCGTCTTTCCCTCCGCGGGCGCTGCCTGCATCACTCCCGGGCATCCCTGCCTGCATCCCTGCCTGAGCTCTGCCTCCCTTCCTCCCTCCCTCCCTCCATCGCTCCCCAGGCGCTGCCCGCCTCCCGCGCGGGCATCCCCGCCATCCCACCGGGCGCTGCCTCCATCCCTGCCCGGGCAGCGCCTGCCCCCGCGCCGTGCCCCGGACGGGCTCCCCGCTCCCCGCCGCCGCCCCCCGGTCTCTCCGCGCCGGGCGGGGGCCGGGCCGGGCCGGGGCTCTGCAGCGGGGCCGCCCGCCCCGCACCGGGCTCGCCGCATGGCTCCTCCGCCCGCCGGGGCGCCGCCGGCCCGGGCCACCGCTGCAAGGTACGGGGGGTCTGCCGGGAACGGGGGGACGGGGGGGCAAAGTTACCGCTGGGCAGAGCCGTGGGGGGGACTGGGGGGGACTGGGATGTCGGGGGGATGGGGGGTCCCCAGCGAAAGTTGAGCGGCGGCGCTCCCCGCTCCCCTCCGCCCCGCCGGCACGAGGGGCGCGGGTGTCCCTTCCCGGTGTTCCCCCCCACCCGGTACCCCCAGCCCCAGCCACCCACCGCGGCCGGGGGTGCTGCGCTGCCCGCCGCGGCCAGAGCATCCCCGGGAGGGTCGGGGCGGGATGCGGGATGTGCGGGATGTGCGGGATGCGGGGTGCGGGATGCTGCCGCCGCCCCCTCCCCGTGGGGGTCCGGGCTTGCTCCTCCGAGTGCCCCCGGCGTCGCGGGGTGCCCAAGGTCCCACCGGAGGCCGGAGCCCCCTTCCAGGAGCCCCCTGTGAGCCCCTGCCCGGCCCTGCAACCCACTGAGCCCGGCCTGGTGCTGAGTGCCCGCGGCCCCCCGGCTGGTCCTGCTCCACCAGCCCACCGTGGGCTCCCCCGAGGGGTCCCCCCACTGCACCTCAGATTCCCACAGTGGCTGCTCATGGGGCTGGGGGCCTCCAGGTCGGCCTCAGATGTTTTGGGGTGCAAGCTGGGGCCCGTGAGTGGTCCCCGTGTGCCAGCATAGAGGGGAACAGGGTTTTTGGGGTGGCACAGTAAGGCTCAGCCTGTGCCCCACTTCCAGGGAGCCCTGCAGGCACTGGGTTTCCAGTTGTGTTGCTCCGTCACCCTCCAGCCCCACAGAGGAGCTGGGGAAGCTGCTGCAAGGAGGAAGGGTTTGTGGGTATGGGGTTGTCCCTGCAGCAGAGATGCCCCCCGGGACTTGCAATGACAGTGCTGTCTGCTGGTGGAGAAAGGCCCTGGCAGGGTCGGGCATGGGGGCTCCTGCACCCCCTGTTTCCCTGCATTTGGCACGGAAACACTCCTGCTACCAGGGCTGGGGGCAGCCAGCACCCCAGGGGACAGCCCCAGCAGCAGAGGGTGACAGGATCCCCAGTCCTGCTGCAAGGGGGGTGAGGATGGTGTGAGCCATGGCCCAGCTTGGGGAACTGCAGGAAGCACATCCACTCCAGCACCCCGCAGTGAGAACCTCTGTGCCCAGGCTCTCCCTGGGGCAGATAATCCCCGTAGAACGGGCCGAACAGGATGTTTGAACCAGACACTTTCTGCTGCTGCCCTGTGCTTTGGGCATGGTTTTCAGGGAAAATGGACCAGAGCATCACAAATTGGTCAAAACATCCACACTTTGGGATGAAGCACAAGCTGCTTCCTAGTGATGACAGCAAGCAAAAGTGGGACTCATCCCCTCATCCTTGCTTGTTCCCATCACAGCTCCTGGTCGGGAGCCCACTGCCAGCGGGTGTTTGGACTCCTCAGACTCAGACTCAGCTCCCAAATTCCCATGTGTGGGTTATCACCCTGTGTCCCCCCACACGTGTGGCCCTGCCAGCAGCTTGTGGGCTCACCCCGTCAGCTGGCTCGGAAATTAGTCTCCATCAAGTTAATTGCCCAGCCGCTCAAAGCCTGAAATTAAACGTTAAAGCTGTCGCTCGCAGGCACAGAGCAACCTCCCCCCGCCCCAGCAAAAGGCAATTCCAGCTGTCCAAGCGGAGGGAAGATGGATTCCCTGCCTTGGGGCAGCACTGGGAAGGAGCAGCCGGTGACAGTCCCCACCGTGCTACGGAACAAGTCCCCAGCACAGCCTGGGATCTGCTGCTGACAGGCTGAGCAAACCCTGAGCCACAGACACACCCTTTCCTGGAGGTCTCCTTGCTCTGGTGCTGAAAGGGAGGAATGTGCCTGTGAGAACCTTCCCAGAACGAAGTTCACTCAAATCCTGGCTCTCCTTGGCTGTGTGGGGTGGGAGGCTCCAAAGGAGACCCCGATGTCCCGCAGTGCTGAGATCATTGTCCAACCCTGGGGCTCCCTGGTGTAACCCTTTTCCACAGGCTCCTGCTTCCAAAAATATCCCCTGAAGTAACAACAGCGTGACACCGGGGTGTCTCTAGGATCTGACCAGCTTCTCCTTGGCCTTGCAGTGACGGGCTGTCCCGGAGGGGAAATGCATCCTGAATGGGGCTGAGGCCCCCTGCACGGGAATATGCAGCCTCGGCACCGCGGAGGCAGCACCAGGGCAGCGGCCGGCGCGCGGCGGAATGGTGGCAACGTTCAAGATCGCCGTGCTGGGAGCCCAGGGCGTGGGCAAGAGTGCCATAGTCCGGCAGTTCCTCTACAACGAGTTCAGCGAGGTCTGCGTGCCCACCACGGCCCGCCGCGTCTACCTGCCCGCCGTGGTCATGAACGGCCACGTCCACGACCTGCAGATCATGGACTTTCCCCCCATCACCGCCTTCCCTGTCAACACCCTGCAGGTAGGGGTGCTCCCGAGGGGACCTCCACCCTGGGGGGGTCTCTGGTGACCTCCCTGGGCTTTTGCTGTGTAACTCCATGGGGTCCTGGTTCCTCCTCTTCTCCCTCCCTGTCAGGGTTTGGTTGCTAAAAGCGAGGGATTGTGTCCTCATGGATACTGGCTGAGCAGGTCCAGGATAAAGTGCCTTTTAAAGCTTGATGGCAGCAAATGCAAGAGACAGTGTTCCCACTCCAAGGAGCATGGCTCTGGGATTGCCCACGGCCACATCCAGCTGAGTGGTGGATCCTGGAGCACTGGGATCCAGTTCTGTGGCTGTCAGGGAAAATGCTAGAGCATTAAGGTGGAAATCAGGGGTTCCTGGAGAGCCAGACCCCTGATGTACCCACTGCCTAAGCCAGGCAGAGCAGGGCTGCTTGTCTCCTCCTGGGAGTGGCCATCACCCCCCAGCATTGCCTGGGCTCATTCTTGGAGTGCTGAATCCACCAGCTCCTCCTCAGCCCCACTGTGCTCTCAGGTGCTTCCAAAGCATCCACAAAAGGCACTGTGGGGCTGGAAAGTGCTGACCAGTGCTGACCATTTTGGGGGGGGCGGGTAATGGGGGAAAAAGAGGATTTTAACTCATGCCATAGCCCCATCCCAGAGGCACAAGTTGTGTCACTGCTGTTGGAAAAGGAGCTGCAGGTGCCCAACCACGACCACAGCCATGCTGGAGGGCAATGCCATCAGTGGGGCCACCTCAGTTAATTACAGTGTTCCTGTGCCCAAGAGGGAGGGGGTTACAGGGGCCCTGTATTGCTCCAAGAGTCCCTGTGCCATTGGGCAGGAGGTGAAGCGAGTGCTCCAGGGGCAAGGAGCAGGTTTGAAAATTAATCAGTGAGTGCAGGGAACGAAAGGTCAGCGCGAGAGACAGCCCCAAACAGCAAAGGGTAATTTATTGACACGGCAGCCGACGGTAACACACTCGATTAACTCCCTGCCTTGCTGCACTCAAGTGGAGGCGGCCGGTGGGAACAGATGGAGGTTTCCAGGGAGGAGAGGGTGCTCAGGAGGATGGCTCCCAGGGGAAAGAAGAGGACCATGGTGGAGGATACGGCTCTGCCTGCTGGGAAACATCACTAGACTCTGCTCCGTGCCCAGGAAAAGTGTCCCTGCATCCCTCCCGGTGATGTCCTGGGAGAGGAGCAGGAGCCAGTGGCTCTCTGACATCCTGCTCCAGCAGTGCAACCCTTCTACAGCTCAAGCATCCCGGGAAGCCTGCACTGCATGAGGAAAACCATGCTGACATCACAGCGCCGGAGCGAGCTGCACCCCGGTGTGGTGAAATAGCTGCGATCTGTTATCTCCCAGGTGTATCAGGGCTCGGTGTAACCCGAGACGCTGCTGCTCCACCCGCCTGCGTCTCTGAGACTGAGGATCTCCCCAGCACCTTCTCCCCTCGGTGGACAGAGAGGGGCTGTGTCATTCTGTTCACTCTGAGCTCCTTCCTGTGCAGTCGTCTGCGATGGAGACCAACCTGCACCCCAAACCCCTCTTTTTCCCAGTTCCCTTCAGTCCTAGGTCTTCTCATTTTGCTTCATTCCAATTATAAACTCAGAAAGGGCTGATTCATGGTTCTGAAGGGGTTTGCTCAGGGAGAAGTGATGCCTTTCCCCCTTGGAGCATCTGTCTCCTTTCCAGAAGCGCTCAGGAGGGTTTGCAGTGCTGCCTTCACAGGCTACCATTCCTGGTCCCACTGCTGGGATGGGAAAGTGGCTGGAAGTGGGGCAGATTTTCACTTACAGCATGGGAAAAAATCCTGTTGTTCCCAGAACCCCAAAACTTTCACAACAGCATGTATTTCTTCCAACTCCAAATTTTGGGTTTGGAGAGGCCACCCCTGCCTCCCTCTGCACTGGCTCCTGATCTTTTTCACACAGACCTGGTTCCTGAGCAGCCACTGCTCCTCTCCTGTCCCCGTGTCCCCTCCAAACAGATCTGCCATCACCTTCCCTCTCTGACCCACAGAACTGCTGGTCCATCACCCTCAGGTCCATGGGGATGGGGCTCAGCATTCTCCTCACCTGCCCTGCCCAAAGAGCAGGGTACATCACTAATTGACACACCTAATTAGGAGCTCTGCAGGATGAAGCTTTTACATCCAGGGCAGGGGGCTGCATTCGACCCCACTCCCAGCTCACCACTGTGTGTTAGACAGGCTGTGGGTGCAGACACAGCTGTGCAGGGCCGGTCACGGAACAGAGATGAGATGGGTGCTGGGTGTCGGGGCTGGAGAGTGTTCAGCCCCCTTGCTGCCTGCTGGCAGCAGTGTGGGGCATCCCCTGGGCCCAGCAGCGGGGCTAAGCCAGGATTGATCCCTCTCTGCACCTTGCAGGAGTGGGCGGACGTGTGTTGCAGGGGGCTCCGGAGCGTCCATGCCTACATCCTGGTCTATGACATCTGTTGCTTTGACAGCTTCGAGTACATCAAAACCATCCGCCAGCAGATCCTGGAAACAAGGTAGGCACCACTTTGGGGGATGATGCATCCTGCCCTGTAGCTCTCAGCAGAGTGGTATGTCTGATCCCAGTGCTCCCCTGCTCTTGGAGCTGGAGATGAGATATCAGACTGGGACAAAACCCCTTTGCAGGGCTGGAAACCCAACAGCAACATCAAAACTGGGACTGAGGGCAGGAGAAGGAGCAGGACCCTGGGCAGGTACCCCCTGTGGGTGAGGGCAGCCATCCCTGGGAGAGAAGCTGTGGGTGGCATGGTGGGTGTCTGTCTATGGAGAGGGACAAGAGGATAGGACAAGGGGAAGCACATCCCACTCAGCAAGCCAAAACCAAGAGCCAGTTTGGGATGGGTTGAGCTCTTCTGGGCCAGTCAGTCATCACGCTGTGCCAGTCATCACACTGTGCCCCCGTCCCCTTCTGTCCCCCCTCACCTCCCGCCCTCCCCAGGGTCATTGGCACCTCGGAGACGCCCATCATCATCGTGGGCAACAAGCGGGACCTGCAGCGGGGCCGGGTGATCCCGCGCTGGAACGTCTCCAACCTGGTGAAGAAGACGTGGAAGTGCGGCTACATCGAGTGCTCGGCCAAGTACAACTGGCACATCCTGCTGCTCTTCAGTGAGCTCCTCAAGAGCGTGGGCTGTGCCCGCTGCAAGCACGTCCACACCACCATCCGCTTCCAGGGCGCCCTGCGCAGGAACCGCTGCACCATCATGTGAGCCCCCCCTGCCCCGGCGGACCCCCCTTCCTCGGGCACCGCGGCTCCCCAGCAGCACTGGAGTCTCTGCTCTCCGTGGGGGTGATGCTGCGGCGGGAGCTGTGCTGGAGGCACCTCAGGGTTGGCTTCCCGCTGGCGCTGGCTCCCTGCGGTGACATTTGGGGACAGCGCACCTTGGGCAGGGTGATGTGGTGGCCAGTGGCAGGTTGGAGCAGTTGGATGGCTGGAGGTAGTGATGGGTGAGGGAGGTCCCTGACTAAGCCCCCAGGCCCTCCCTGAGCCTCAGCTTGAGGCTGAAGCCGTCCCGGGGGGGTTGTACATGGCACCGGAGGGTGGAGGAGATGCTTCTGAGGGTGCCCAAATTTTGGCTGTCAGGTCCATCCTTGCCAGTTCCTTCTCTGGCAGCACAGGGGCAATGCTTGCTGCTGCCTGCCATCCCCTACCCCTGGAAGGGAATGATCCAGCACCTCTATCCTGATGTGCTGGGGGTGGTTCCATCGCTGGGGCACAGGGAGACAGGAGTCCTGTTTTCCTCCCTTCAGAACTGGGGTTTCTCCCCTTGGAGGACAGAGCAGCCTCCAGCAAGAGGCCAGGTTACACGGGATCTCTTTTAGGTCAGTTGGGTCAGATTTCCAGGTGGAATTTCCGGAGGAAAGCAAGAAAGGAGGAAAAAAATAATAATAAAGCCCCCATCCTGCCCCTTACATCCCCAGAGTGCCGGGAGCTGCCTCCCCAGGGCTCTCAGTCCTCCTCTGCCCCAGCCCAGCCCAGGAAGGCTCCTCCTCCCGGCCAGCCCGTCGAACACCAAATAATCTCGGAACGCTCCTTGCCGGGCAGGTCACCCCTCCGCTACCTCGCGTCCCGTGCTCAGCCAGCGGCCGGCTTTGCACGGCTTCCACCCAAGCCCCCGGTGTCTCCCGGGCGGGTGGGCAGCCCCCTGTGCCGCCGCACCCACCGGCGGTGCCGCGAGCTCCCACCCGCGCCGGGTTTTCCCGTGGTCATCCTGCCTCCATCCCGGTGAGACGCGGCCCTGGGAAGGCAGCCTCCGAAGCAATAGGGAGCTGGAGTTGCATTTGTGGTTACATTCCTGCTTGTTTGTTTTTCTTTTTTTTTTTTTTTTTCTCTCTGCATATCCCTATCAGGGAAGCGAGCCTCTCTCATTTAATTTTTTTATTATTTTTTTTTTAGTCTTTCAGCACGTCTTTTTCCCCCCAGATTTGCAGCTCGCCTGCGTCCTGTCCTGCAGGGCCAGGTGGCAAAGGGCAGCCCCTGTTAGGAAACGGTGGTGGGGCAGCGAGAGCTGAGCAAGGGGCCGTGGTTTCTCCTTGGCTGCCCCCTGCGAGGCACGGGGGAAATACCATCCTCACCTCCCGAGGCAGGATTTGTGGCTGGTCCATCCCCCAGCAAAACCATCCCCGTGACTCCTGGTGTAACAGGGAGGTGCAGGTATTCAAGGTATTCAGTGCTGCTCCGGGCAGTAAAGCAGAAGGACACCAGTCCTTCTTCCCCCCACAGCCAGGTGTCCATCGCCCAGCAGCATCACCGTGCTCTTGGAAACACTTCCTATGAAAGGCAGGTCCAGCTGAGCTCCAACACGGTGCATTCCACCACCCCACCCCTGCTCCAGGGCCGGGGACAGGGGGTCACCCTGCTCCCTCCCTGCTTGGGGAACCAAACCCCTTGATCGAAAAAAATACAGAAAAAAAAAAGAAAGAAGAAAATTAAGGGTTAAAAAAGAGACAAGGCAATGGGAGGACACGATTCCATCTCAGCCAGGAAGGGCAGTGGCACTTGTCACCATCCCTTGCCTTCATGGCAAACCCAGCTTCCCCATCCGACCTCATCCCGTCAGGATTTATGAACATGTGCAAGTCCACTTGTAGACCTCTGGCTAGCTTTATCCCTCCAAATTGTCTGAGAAGGAAATTCCTTGGTAAATGCTAATAATAAAGCATTTATAAAGTGCTCCGACGTACACATATCAACGACTAAGCCAATACATTGTTTGTTACAACCCTGTAGCCTGCAGTTTATAGCACAATTAGTTACAGGTTTTTATAGCATCTCTTTAGTATTTTGAAAAAAAAACCACAAAAAAAAGGTTATAAATATAATTGTTATATTCTATTGTACTTTATAGACAGAGGAAGTTATATTAGTAATAATAACTCTCACTGCTTCGTCAGCATTTCCCAGCTCCCAAGAAAACGAGGGCTACAAAAAGAGCCGCTTTCCCAAAAGCCCAGGAGGGGGTAGGTGGTGGTATCCTGGGTGGTGGTACCTCGGGTGCAGGCAGGGACTCTGAGGCAGGACGTGTCCAGGCACGCAGGAATCGGAGCACTCAGGAGCACAGCAGCAGCAACAAGCACCTCGTGCCTCACCCCTACTCACACCTGTAGTACAAAGTGTTCCCACTTCCCCAACACCACCCTGGTCCTGCTGAAAGCAACCTGCTCCTGGGCCTGGGAGAGGCTGGGATGTCCCCACCACTGTCGCCAGGACAGTGCTGTGTTTCTGCCCCCGTGCGTGTGGAGGTGATGCCTGGGTTTGGCTCAGCCCCACCAAGGATGCTTCCCTTTCCTCCTCCTCCTCCTGCCCCGGTGAGCATCCCAGTTGCCTGGACTTGGCTTTCCTTTCCCTCCTGGACTTCTTGTCGGAGATTCCCAAGGTGTCTACACCGCCTATAATGCCCTGCACCCCCTTCTTTGAAATCGAATTAAAAATCAGGTCTGTCCCCCCTTGTTCTGTACCCGCCTCAGGAGTATTTTTGCAAGCAGGTTTTGCATCCCCGGAGCCCCAGGGCTCATCTTTACTGTCTCTGCAGGGGTGTGGGGCTGGCTTTGTCCCCTCTTGGGAGATGGGGATCCATGGCCCCCGTGGGGCTCCTGGAGGGACCTTTGTTGTGCCCACAGGGAGCAGACTGGCAGCCGTGACTCCCCCATCAGGATCATCCTCTCTCCCTCCTCACCCACACAAAACCAAGTGTGGAAACAGAAGAGCTTTGGTCCATCTCTATTGCACAAACAGCATTGCTGGGTCCGTGGTGCAGGCTCAGGGTGTGGCCCCATGACTCTCAGGGACAGCCACCCCACCCCCCCGAGGTGACCACGACCCCTCTGGTTCTCCCACCTTCACCCACAAGGAAGCTCGTAAGGGTCAGCAAGGGGCCCTTCCAGTGACCCCCCAACCCAAGTGACTCAAACACTCATTAAGGCTCTTGGAGCTGTGAGACATGAGGCTCATTAGTCCCATGGTACAGACGGAGAAGTCTGAGGTTCGAGATGTTTTACACCTTTGGATGCCAGGGGTGCGGCGTCCCTGCTTCAGTGGGGGCTACACCCCTCTTCCCTGCAGAAAGCACCCCATGCTCTCAATTCGGGGCTGGATTTTTGCACCCAAAACAGCACAAAAACGCCTGTTTATCCAAAGAATTACCAGTAAAAAAAAAAAAAATAAAATCCGCAGGGAAGGAGGGCGTGTAGCTCCGAAGAGCGAGGCGGGAGGACCCCCGGGCTGCCCGGGAGCAACCCCACCACGCCGCCCATGCCAGCCTCGGGCACTGCAGCTCCAGCTTCAGCTGGACCCCTCGCTCCTGTTTCTGGAGTGAGGGGTCCGTCCCCACCGGCACTCGGGGAGGGCTCAGACCCAGGACTCCTCATCATCCTCGGTCAGCCAGGCGCTGCAGTCGGCTGGGGAGGGCTTGGCCGGGGGGCGTGTGCTGCCGGGCGGGGGGGGTCTGGGTGGCCCCGAGGGGCGATGCTGGCCCCGGCGGGCAAGCGGGCGATGCCCCAGCGGGGTGGGGATGCGCGAGGGGCGCTTGCCTGGCCTGTGGTCCCGCCGGGGACGCACCTTGGGCCGCAGCTTCAGCTTGTAGATGGAGGGCACACGCTCAGGCTTCTTCAGACACCGCCGGGGCTTGGGGACGTTGTTGGCCCTCACTCCTTGTGGGGTCTGGGACCCCACTCCCAGCCCCTCTGCTTCCCCCCTGGTTGGGAGGGTGGTGGGCTGTGGGGCAGCTCGTGGCGGTGTTTTGGGGACCTGTCTCCCCAGCCCCACAGGGCACAGGGGATGCTGCCTGCGGGAGAGCTCCTCCACCACCCTGTCATAGCCGGGGGGCTGTCTGTGCCCCCAGCACCCCCGAGGACTCTTGCTCCCATCACCAGGGCCACAGGCTCCCCTCGGTTCATCCCCTGGCACCCCAGGTCCCTCAACACCCCCAGCCCTTGGGTTCAGGGCTGGGTGGCACTGCTGTGTCCCCTGGGGACCACGCCCAGCAGCACAGACTTTGCATCCCTCTGCAAAATGGGCCAGAGGGGTGGAGGGCCGGGAGGTGGCCGGGCTGGCTTTGATGGGGGTTTTAACGCTGCTGTTCTGTTTTGGGGGCTGGCTGGAGGAATTTCGGGGTGAGGGGGATTGGCCCCGGCTCAGGGCTCCCCATTTCCCTTCCCGTGGGCTTTTCTGTCTCTGTGAGTCTCCCTGGGCACCTCGGTGTGAGGAGGGGGCACAGCCCTTGAAGGGGCTGGGGGCACGGGGTGTCACTGTGGTGGACGCCCCTGTTTCCTGTGGCCTGGCCGTCACCACAGGTGATTCTCCTCCTTGCTTGGTGCTTCTTGGACGTGCTGGTGTCACTCCTGGGCTGGGTGTTGTGGACCTGCCCCGTGCCGGTGCCAAGGGGGTTTTCCCTGGGGTGCTGCCATGTGGTGCCTTAGGGACCCCCACACCATTTGGCAAGGTCAGCCGGGAAGGGGTGGGTGCCCGGCCCGTCACCCCCTGGCCAGGGGAGCTGGGTCGAGCAGGAGCCCTGGATGGTGGTGGCTGCCTCCTTGGAGGGGCAGCTGGTGGCTCCCGCATCCTGCAAGGAGAGAGAGCGGAGAGGAGCCAGGGAGCTGCTGCATCCCCCCACCCAGCCTGGTGTGGGCACATTCAGAAGGGAGGGAGGAAACAAAATTCGAGGATGTGAGGAAAAACTGCTCTGAAACCAGGCAGTCTGGGGCACGAACCATCTCTGCACCACCTACCTGCCCGAAGGGACCCTCCGGGGCTGTGCTGGCTCCCGGCGAGGGCTGGCACCCCGTGGGTGACCCGAGCTCTGTGGTGAGGGGGTGGCAGGGGACTGGGGGCGAGGAGGGACACGGGACCCCCAGGTGACGGGGGGCAGGGGGCTCTGGGAGCGGCTGACCAGCAGCGAGGGCTGAGGACCACGGGGGGCGGCTGCCTTCGAGGCCGGGCACAGCCAGACCTCGTGCTGCACTTGCTGCTGCGGGCTCCTGGTTTTCCAGGCTTGTTTGTGAGCTGTGGGAGAAAACGGAGAGGGGTTCGGCATCCCTGTCCCCTGCACCCACCCTCGAGTGCAGCCCCCCCAGCCATCGCTGAGCATCCAGCCCCCCGAGGATGCCGGTAGAAAGCTGAGCTCCTTGGAGAAGGGGCTTTTGGGGTCTGGCTGCATCTGAAAGTCTTCCATGACCTCTAGTGGCCACCGAAGCCAAAGAGAGTCCCCGAAACCAGATATTCCCCGGCAAAACGACGAGGCACGGCTGTACAAAAGCCTCCCGCTTTCAGGAGCCTCCTGCTCCTGAAAACGGCCACAGACACATCGAGACCCACGACAGACACTCCCCCCGCCCTCACCCAGCCGCGGGGTTTGGGGACGCGGGGACTCACAGAGGGAGGTGCAGCGACACGGGTCGTGCTTGTCCAGGTAGTGCTCCAGCGTGTCCCAGCCGCCCCCGACCCGCACCATGACGTGCTCCCGCAGGATCTGCACGGGATGCCGTGTGCCGTGAGCCCCGGAGAGGCGCTTGGGATGGGACACCCCCCACTTTTTAATCAGCCTCGGGGTGACACACTCAGCCGGGCTTGGAGAGCAGTGGGCTTGCCCTAAGTGCCACCAGGTCTCCCAGGGGACAGCTCCATTCCCGGCTCAGCTCCTGCTGCCATTCCAACAGGTACCTTTCATCCTCCCAAGGAGAAAGGGGACCATTTTGGAAAAACCCTCTCCATTTTCATGTGCTGAGTTCTTTGGCCAGGCTTAGGGGATGAATCCAGGCAGGGACAGAGCTTCTCAGTGTTCCTATTGCTGGGTAAGACCTGGCTCTGGCTTGGTGAGGGACAGCCTGTTTTGCCCTGTACACATGGATGGTTACAGCCATGCAAACACTGACAGCAGGGCTGAGCTTCCCTGCTGCCCTGCTTTGGGAATAATGGTCAAAACACCCACACTGGCCCCATTTGGGGGATGGATTATGGAAGAGGCATCGAGGCAGCAGAGAGGCATTCCTTGTGCCTGTGCCCCAAGAGCACGGGGAGCAGCAGACTCACCCGGACGAAGATGAGGGTGTCGGAGTCGCCCACGCGGTATTTCCCTTCGGATATCTTGATCATGGGGAACTGGACAGGGCAGGTACAGCGGCTCACCAGGTGCTGGACCTGCGGGCAGCAGGAATGGGTCCTGGAATGGCCATCCCCATCCATCTCCATCCCCATCCCCACCTCCATTCCCATCCCCATCCCCGTCCATCCCCATGCTCCTCCCCATCCCGTGCCCCTCCTCACCATCTGGTCGAGGTTGTTGAGGTCCCGTGGTTTCCTGGGGGGCCGGGGCAGGGGGGTGTCTGTGGGGGGCAGGTCCAGCTCCTGGCGAAGCTCCTCCTCGATCTCCTCCTCCATCTGCACCAGGGTCGGGGCGCGCACGCCGAAGCGGGAGGCGCGACGTGCCAGCTCCAGCAGGCACAGCACGAAGTTCTTCTCGTTCTTCCTCAGCACCAGGTCCTCCGTCTCAAACATCAGCACATCTGGGGCAGGGCAGGGCTGGGCTGAGCCAGGGCTGGCACGTGGGGATGGGGACAAAGGGGACGGGGGCACAGATGGAGTCAAAACCCGCCCAAAGGGGTGCTACTCACTGGAGCCATCCCGCTGGGAATATGGTTGGGTTCAACAAGAGCTGGGATAAATTAAAGGATTTAAGATCTTCTTGGGCATCTACAGCTGTTTCATGGCATTGCAAAGCCACAAAACTCAAGTCTGGGTGCCTTGAGAGTGTGTCACTCTGTGCCATTCCCCTTCCTGGGCATCCACTGGTGGTAGGACAGGCTGACAGACCCTTTGCTGAGCCAGGATTTCTCCTGCTCTCCTTACAGCTGGGATCATGCCATGCCTGGCAGGGACACACTGGGCCATACACCCTTTCCTTTTCCACCCCTCCAGCACATACTTGCACCCAAGCAAACACACTGGGTGTGTGCCAGCACCTTGCAAAGCTGCTGCCAAGCCTGGAGGAGCTTGTGCAAGGAATGCCAGCTCAGGGATGCATGCACAGGGTGCTACCCCGTGCCAGGGTGGCACTGATTTTGGGGGACACACGGGAAAACACCCGAGGTGATGTCAGGAGCATCTGGAGGGGGTTGTACACAGACACATGGACAACAGGAACTTGGCATCTTACCTTTGATATCCATCTCCTTCCTGCACCACTGGATGAAATTGGAGACGTTGTCCCTGGCCTGGAAGGTGCCTGGCTGTGCTGTGAGGTTGCAGGTGACACCGGCAGTGGGCAGGTGGAGGTGACGGGCCACCTCGGGGTAGGCGCGGGCGAACTCCCCGGCCACCTGGGTGACGTTGTTGGCGTGGGAGCAGAGCACAGCCCCCGTTTCCAGCACCTCCACAAAGGTGCCCACCTCGATGTCCAGGTCATACAGCTCCTTCAGCCACTCCGCCAGGTCCTCCTTCATGGCGTACAGGTACTGCTGGCTGGTCGGGTAGGGACGGATGCTCCGCACCGCTGGGCCTGGAGTCCCCCACATTCTGCCATGGGACTGGGAGGAGGTTGAGGGAGAGGGATGATGGGGATATGGGTGATGGGGACATGGGGAACTGCCCTGGCCGTGCCCCCAGCCCACCTCCCCAGCAGCCACACTCACCCGGTGCCACTTGCTCCCTGCCAGCCAGGACGGTGACGCCGCCGTCCTCCTGGTGTCCAGAGCCCTTCTGGGGTCTGAGGGCTGAAGGAAATCACCCTCCTGGGCAGTGGGTGTTTTGTTTCCTTCCCAAGTGCTGATCCCTTCTCCTTGGTGACAAGGGACTGGCTGCAAACACTCCCTGTTAACCCTTCAGCACCTGCTCCTCCCCAGCCATGCCAGGGGTGGATTTCCCCCTCCCCCCCCCCCCCCCCCCCGGGCCCTGGCTCCAGGACAGGAAGGAATTAGCAGCTCATCAGCTTCCCAAGTTGCTCACAAGCACATGAGAGGGATTTTCCCCCCTTCCCAACACCCCTCCACCCACCTCCCCTGCAGGTGGGGTGACCTGGTGGCCCTACAAGATGCATCTTCAGGGCAACCTCAGGGTGAGGAGGGTTTATTTCCACACCCACCTTTGGGCTTTCTCTGCCCTGTGTTTCCTTGCAAACTTCTTCCCAAATTGCTCACAACAGCGAGGTCTTTGGTAAAAACCAAGCTCCTCCAGGGACAGTGTGACTCCAGGAGTTGGGGCTTTAAAGAAATAACTACACACGAGTGGGCACCTCTGGGAATGTGGGATACTCCCTCCCTAACCCAGGGCTTGCAGAGCTGCAACAACACCCAGGTACATCTGCTAAAAGCAAATCTACCAGGGAAGTGCTCTCGCCTCAGGACCGAAACAGAGCCTCTCATGTGCTCAGGGGGCTCTGTTGTGGGCTTTAGGGGGCTTCTTGCTGTGTTGAGAGACCTGTCCTCTCCCTCGAGCCAGCTGCTGATGCTCATTGCAGCTCACTGTCCAGCCAGTGTCATTTTGGGGGAGGAAATGCAAGAATCCCAGCTATTCTGCCTGGGAATGTGTGGCAGGCTGGAGGAGTCTGCGCCTGGCATGCCCAGCCAGGGAGCTCAGCAGGAGAAAAGGACCCTTGTGAAGCTGGATTTCCAGCCAGGGCACCCAGTGGGGTTGACTGCACAGCTCAGGGTGTGAGTTCACCTCCCCCAGGTCCCCCCCACACCAGTGGGGTGCAGCTGACACAGCACAGTCACCCCATCCCTGGCAGAAATGCTGTGCTCTGCCCCAGCCCTGGCAGCATCACAGGACCCCAAGGCTCCCGATGGGACACAGCCACAGGAAACACAGAGCAGCAAGCCAGGGAGGAAAAGGAAAACCCAAAAAGGGGAGAGGTTTTGAGGTTGTCCCATCCTCACCTTCCAGTCACACAGCAGATGGGATGCCTGCTTTCTCCTAAGGGAACAGGAAAGGGGATAATGAACTGCTGCTTCTTGGCAAAGCTGCAGGTGTAGAGTATCCCTGGGGTACAGCCTGGCCCAGAAATCCTCCTGCACATGGAGCAGGAGTGACACTGCTCTCCTACCCTGCTTGACACCCAGAGCAAATGCCTTGACAGAAATACCTTGTCCAGTGCCAGCTTTCCCCACGAATCCTCCATCCCCCCATCAATCCCTCCTTTAATCTCCCATCACCTCATCAATGCCCCCATTAATCCTCCCATCACACTGCAGATCCCACAGCCAGTGGCAGCCCAGGGAGCTGGTTGGGGTGTTCCCTGTCCCTTGGGAAGCAAGGATCCACCTTCACACACTTCAATAGGCTGGAGGGCCCCCATCAGCATGAATTCAGCCTGGGGAAAAAACCTATTAACACATCCCAAGGTGTGGAAAAATCCTCAGTAATTTGGGAGGAAGTAGGGAATAGAGTTTCCCTGTTTTCATCACCATCAGTGAGTTTACAGTGGGATCCATTTCCTCCCTTTGATCCAGCAAGCACAAAAGCTGAGGCCAAATTCAGCAATACCCACTCCAACCCCAAACACCCACAGGCATCTTAAACACAGCCCTGTCAGGAAACCAGAGATTGGCTTAAAAAAAAAAAACAACAAACCAAAAGCAAACTGGGACATGAAAACAAGCAGAAATCCCAATGCCACGTATCCAGAGGTTCTTTTTATTTGCCAAGAGGTTTCCAAGCCCTTGGGACTCCCTGCAAGCCTTATTATCATTCAATTCCAAATGAAAATGCTGCGGTCCCGTTTCTTTGGCAACGCTGAAAGTCCCCTGAGATTTTAAGCAGATGAAGTGACCATGTTCGTGTCTGTGCACGAGGGGCTCACTCACAAGTTTTAAGAAGAACAGGAGGAGTGGTGGCTCTCCATCCTGCCAAACCCACACCCCAGCTGGCAGCTGGCTGCACCGAAAACCCTTGGGAAGTACCAGCCTTGGCACCTTGCCTGGGGCAAGCCTGGCTCCTGCCCTCTCTAGGGAAGGTTTAGGGTGAGCGAGGGCAAATGGAGGATGTTGTGCTGAAGAAAAGACTCCTCAGAGCTGCTGGCATGGGGAAAGCACGCTGGCATGGCACCACAGCACAGCACCCTGACACAGCACCCTGACACAGCACTGGCACAGCAGGACCAGCCCAAAGCAGTGCTGGGGTCTGAGTCCTGGGAGAACCATCAGTGACACAGCTGCCCACCTGTGTATGACCCCGGTACGGTGAAAATCCCCCAATCTCTCCAATCAAAGGACATTTTAATAAAGTTGAGCCCCGTCTTGCTCAGCACCGATGGCATTTGCTGCCGTGGAATTCCAGCCCTGGGAAGCTGAGCTTGCCCACCTGCCATGGGACACGATGGCCCTTTGTGGACATGACAGGAGCCAGCAGCGTTTCCAGGTGGGGAGCCTGCTTCGGGAAAGGAATGAGGAATATGCAGCCGTGCTGTCCTTGTGAGCCTGCATGCACAGACATGTCTGTCCTGCTCACCCTCTCCTCTTCCCCTCCTCCCCCAGTAATTTGTCAACCCCGTGTTCATCCAACTGTGGCACAGGGACTCAAAAACACACCAATCCTGCCTCTTGCAGAGACAAAGCAGAGCTGCCCGTGAGCTGCGCAGTCACATGGTCATATCTCAGCTGTGCCTCCCCTCTCTCTCCACCCCAAAGAGGCTCCTGCACCAAACCCCTCTGGTCTCTCCCCCCAAATCCCACCATGTTGGTGTCTCCAGCTGGTGCCTCACCAGAGCTCTGGGATGTGAGCACAGCCCAGCAAAGCATCCCTGACCCCCCATCCCTGGGGCTCTGAGCACACAGCAAGGGCAAAGCTCAACACGGATCCAGAGTTTTGTCCAAATGTCTCTTTTGTTTTAAGCAGGAAACATTCTCAGTCTCATATTTAAAAGCATCCAAACCCCAAGCCAAGCGAGGCACTTCTCTCTCTGGTCGTGGGAAAACAACAGATATCAACAAACATCAACAAAGATATCAAAAAGTAGCAACAAACCCCAGTCCTGCTTTGGAAAAAAAGGTGTAACGATATCCTGAATGTTAACAGAAATGGGTGTGATTGCAGTCTCCATGGCTTTTTTGTGGTCTTTTAAAAAAAATACTGTCTCCCAAAGCCTCCAAGCCCACCTGGCTGTGGCAGACCTGTCCCACTGCATCCATGCTGTGCTGGGACCCTGCTCCACCATCCCATGGCTCCAGCCATCCACAGGCAGCCGGTCTCCCTGCCAAACCATCCTCAGACAGGAACCCGGAGTCAAAGAAAGAGGGATCCAGGCAGCGGTGAGCAAGGTGGGGTTCAGAGCCCCGTTCCATCCCAGCAGGTTCTGCTCAGAAGAGGACCTGCCCGCTGTTTGCGTCCCAGCAGCCCATCCAGGGGAGCTGGGTGGCCCATTTGCCAGTGGCCACCACTTGCAGCTTTGCCCGGTCAAACTTCCAGAACTGGTCGTCCCGGAAGAAGTAGACAAAGCCGTCGCGGTGGGTGAGGGCCCCCGCCGTGCCGGGGGGCAGCCCCTGCCAGTCCCGCAGGCTGCGGGGGTAGTAGGGCTCCACAGCGAGGGTCTCCTCGCTCACCACGAAGTACTTGGGGCCCTTGAACAGCACCAGGCGCCGGAGCTGCTGGAAGAAGAGCGCGG
The DNA here is from genome assembly GCF_025592945.1 of Manacus candei. Classification (NCBI taxonomy): domain Eukaryota; kingdom Metazoa; phylum Chordata; class Aves; order Passeriformes; family Pipridae; genus Manacus; species Manacus candei. The sequence continues at coordinate 5,664,599 of NW_026138124.1, read as the reverse complement.
TGTCCGGGTGCCGAGGGAGCCCGCGGGCGCTGCACTTTTGGGGAAAACCTGTCTCCAGGGTGGAGCCCGCGTAGCGCCAGCACCGACCACCTGGGGAGAGACAGGGAGGAGCTCAGAGCCCACCCCAAAGGGGTCCATGGCAGGACCAGCTCCAGGAGATGTGGAAAGACTCAGCCATGGAGACAGCCTTGTGTCCGTGATGTTCATCCCACTGGTGACCCAACCAGCACCACTGCGGGGCTGCCCCAAGGAACAGGTTGGGGGGAACTGAGGCACAGCAGCTCAGGGGTTTGAAGGCACAGAAAGGGACTGCCAGGGACAGAGCAAGGGCCCCCCCCATGCTGCTTCCTTGAAAACCTCCCCCTGTTGCTGCACAGTGAATGGGACAGACAGACCCGGACCTGACCTGGGCTGGGATGACACTGCAGCAGCAGGAATTGTGATGGGGACCGATGGCTCGGCCATCCCCACAGTGCCCCGTCCCCACAGTGCCCTGTCCCCACAGTGCACTGTCCCCACAGTGTCCTGTCCCCACAGCACAGGCAGACAAAAGCCCCTTTCTGCTCCCAAGCTGCAGCCTGACCCAGCCCTGGAGAGGGATGGAGGGAGCGGCGAGGGCTGTAGAGGCAGAGGGGCTTTGGCTCCCACCCAGCAGCAGCAACAAAGCCCCTTTTCTGAAGAACCAGCAACTGGTTTCCATTAAAAGCTGGGGCTGACCCTGGCAGCCAGGCTGCCTGGTTTGACCTTCCTCTCCCCATCCGGCTGTGGTGTGCTGCCAGCCAGCTTATGGATGGCATTCCAGCTCCAGGGGCAGCTCAGCCCCCAGCATGACACAGGGATCCATGTGTGCCATGAAACCTCCACACTCAGCTCCTCTCCACCACGTCTTTGGGGAGTGTTTTCTCCCTGAGACCCCACAGGGTTTGATGCACCTGGTTTGGTTCTGACACACCGGTGAGCTCTGCTCTCCTGAGCAGGCTGATGGGGAAACTGAGGCACAAGGGGGTGATGTGGCTGCCGGGGTGATACATCCCAGGCCACACAGTTCATCTGTGGCAGGCACCAAGCCCAGGGTTTTGCACACCCAGGACACCACAGTGCCTCAACTCTGCACTGGGAGGGGACATGGGCAGGAGAAGGTGCTCCAGCCAGACCTGGACAACAACCAGCCCTGCAGGCAGGAGCAGCAGGAGCTACAACAGGAGCTTCTGTTGTGGTGAGTGCCCAGGCCTCACCTACCTTTGAAGAAGTAGAACTTGCCACTGAGCTGGGACCAGGCACAGGCGTCGATGCCAGCGGGGAGGCCGGGCCAGTGTCTCTCCAGGGGCTGTGGGTCACTGGCATTACCATTTGCTGACACCACCCAGTAGTGGCTGCCCTTGAAGATGTAGAGGTTGTGATCCGCATCTGTGAGGCAGAGGGAGGGTGTCCCGGGTGAGAATCCTCATTCCACCGCCCCACCACTGCTCCCCAGCTCCCCTCTCCCCCTCACACAGTCCTGTGGTGTTTTGGGGATGTGTTGGATGTTCCCTTCTGCCTCTCCAGTCATCCCCTCAGCTTTCATGATTCACTGCCTTCGCTCCAGCCTGGAGAGGATAAAAGCTGATCACAGCTCCAGCCTCATCTTTCACAGCTGAGCTCCTGCAGTGATTAATTCTTGCCATGGCCCAAGTTTCAGGATGTTTCCCCTGCTTCTGGCACACCCAGCCATCGCTGTGCCCTCCAGATGCACTCTGCTCCACGGCAGCAACGTGCATCAGTGATCCCACCAGTCCCAGGAGCACATGCAGGGCTGTGGATGAGTCAAACCCCCCCTTCCCACCACTGGAGCTTATCAGAGCAGAACCAGGCCGGGACAAGGGGAGGGGTGCACAATTTGGGTGAGGGTCACACTGGCCAACACCCACCAGAGGTTATGGCATCGAAGTAGGAGTGGCAGTAGTAGGTGCTGAGGCTCCTCTGCTGCTGGTCCCTGCCATAAAGATCCGTGTTCCAGTCCTGGAAATGGGTGAAGACCTTTCCTGGGAGCTGGATGGCCGAGCCCTTGGAGGGTTTCCCTGGGACAGACCAAAAGGTGGTGAGTTGTGGAGAAGAGGCAGGGAATGGGCTTTGTCCAAAGCACAGAGCTGAGGAGCCATCCCAGGGCTCCAAACACTCCCTGTCCCACTCTCTAGTTCCTGTCCCCCTCTATGTGTTGGTGGCAAAGACCCCTTGGTACCCCAAAAAACACGCACCAGCATTTCCCTGCTTGCAGACAAGCAGGCAGCAAGTCCAACCCTCCCTGCCCTGGAGGAGCTGGTGCCCACCCCACACGTCCTCCCACATCTTCCTCCCCAGCCACACAGGGGATGCTCAGGGAAGCCAGGCTCACCGTACAAGTTCTGGACGGCCAAGATGTCATCCCAGCTGAGGACAAAATCCTTGCTGAGCTTCTTGTAGTAGGGAGACATCAGGGCGCTCTTGACGGGGGAGTGCTCCAGCCCCAGCGTGTGCCCGACCTCGTGAGCCACCACGATGAAGAGGTTGCGCCCTTTGCCGCTGCGCAGGGACCAGCGCTCGGCGCTGTCAAAGTGGGCTTCCCCACGCCGGGGGAAGAAGGCGTGGGCCAGGGCACCTCCTGGGGACACGAGAGCCGTCAGGGACCACGGGGCAGGGGGCACATGCAGCTCTGGTTTGCCTAAATGGGCACCAGTTTCAGCTCTGGTTTGGAGGGTGCCGTCAAATGGGGAGGGCTCCTTAAAGGCCACCAGCAATAAGGAATATCCTACAAGGAATGTCTCAGCCACCTCACTGGCAGACCTCAGCTGCAGAGTCGGGAGGGAGGACCTCAAATCAGACAGCAAACTGGTGCAAACTGGGCTAAGAGGCGCTGCTGGGGCAGAGCCCTGCCTCCCTCACCCCCAGCCCTCCTCCCTGCCGGGGAAGAGCCCACGTTGTAAAAGAGCAGCTTACGAGGGGGAAGCGACCAGCACCTGGCCCATCGAAGGCGTTGTTGAGTCCATCGTTGTGGTCCCCGTGGAAGAAGGTCAGGCGGATGTCAGCGGGGCCGTCCTGCACCTCCCAAAACAGCAGGGAGGACACGTTGCTCCAGAGCTCGAAGGCGGCTCTCACGGCCAGGCGCACCTCGTGCTGCGGCAGGTACGGCGGCCAGTTCACCACCCGGTACGTCAGGTGCCTCTTGTACCACCTCCCACCTGCAGCGGGGGCAAGCTCAGCGTGACGATGGGCACCTGGACTTGTTCTCCCACCCAGGAGCGGAGGAAAGCTTCCCAATGCTGGGAAGTGCTTTCCCAAAGCGAAGCTGAAAGTCAACTCAGTGCCACCAGCAACCCTGGCACCCTGCACCACCATGAAATCCCACCAGAGCCCACCCAGAGATTGCCAAGGCTGGAGCTGCAACCAAATCCCAGGAGAGGGGCCAAAAGGTCTTTGAGGAGAGGAGAAGCTGGGGCACCGAGTTTGAACCCCACCCTTGCCTCAGTAAACTCTCCAGAGCCAAATCCAGCATGGGGCCCTGCTGGAAGGTCTCCTGCCTGATGCCAGCTCCATGTCCAAAAGATGCAGCCCAAGGGCTGGATTTCAGGGAGAGAAAGCAAAGCTACCTCTGGAAACAAGTTAGGCAAAGGAATGGGAAGGGGTCTTGGCAGCACCTTGGGGGCACAACAGATTACTGCCCAAGGCTTCCTTAAAAGCTTTCAGGTGAGGCAGAGCCCTGAGGCCACCAGGACAATGAAGAAGGGGACAAGCTTGTGTGACCCCCCCTAAGCTCCCCTCTCCTCCTACCACACAGGAGTGCAAAGATGTGTGTTCCTGCAGCTGCTGAGCAGCATCACAGCCTCCTCCTCCTCCTCCAGCACCCCTTGGCAGCTGTGGGGACCCCAGGGCCCTGGGATTACATCTGGCAGGGTGCATCTGGCCAGGAGCAGGAAAAAAGCCATGGGGCCCTGGGGAGATGTGGGTGCCAGAGCCGGTGCCGAGGCGTGGGAGTGGTGACAGACCTCCAGTGTCTGCATCTGCTCCAGATGTGCGGGAAAACAGGGGGAACAGAGCCGGCAGCACGCTGGGGCTCGCTGCTCCGGGTCTGAGCCAAGAGCTTAGACCTGGCAGACATCCAACCCCAGCTCTGCCTCCTTCTCCCCCATTTCTGAGGAGCCCATGGCAGGGGAGACTCAGGGCCAGCTGGTCACGCTCCTGGGGTCAGAACCAGTTCCCATTGCTTGACAGTGCGGCGACAGCCCCCAACTCCAAAGGGACATGGATGCACTTCCACCAGGACACACCCTGCGTGGCAAAGGCTAAAACCTGCCTAGATGGCTGCAGCCCTAAAACAAAGCCCTGGCATCCCATCCTTCCCTCCACGGGAGCAGGGCATCTACTATCAGAGGAGGATGGATGGCACTAGCAGGCAAGGCTGGGTGAGCCAGATGTGGCCAGCTCTTGGGAAGAGGATGGTCTGACATTTGGCCCTTCCCTCTCTGCCTCACTGCCCGCCTGTCCTGGGCTTGGGATGGCTCCTGCAAGGGCCAGACTGCATGTCAGGGCTTTGGAAGGAAAGCCAGAGGCTGGAGGAGGATGAGGGAGCTCTCCTGGGGCTGTACACTGCCAGCCCTGCCAGATGCAGAGACAGCCTGACACGGCACAGAGCTCTTTCTTAATCTCGCCTTCATTTTTCCCATGTCCTAAGCACAGCTGGCCCCGGCCCTCTTGCTCTCTAGGAATCCAGTTACTCATCCACAAGCCCAGGAGGGAGCTCATGAGGGACAAGAGGCCCAATCCTGGACACACACAGGAGCACAGAAGGATGCTAGGGGCAGAGTTAAACCCCTTAACATGGCTGAAATTACTCCCTGGGTCAAGCAGCCCAGTGCTGGCAGGTTTTGTGGTTACTGCTGGGTGATTAACACACGTCAGAATTCCCAAAGCTCAGCAAAACCTAGAGATAACTTCACTGTTTGCCAGCTCCTGCCCTCCAGATCATGGCATCACAGGCATTATCCAGGGCCACAGTGACCTGATCGCTCCTTGGGAGATGTCCTGGCTCCCTCAACAGCAGTAAAATGACCCCTGAGAGCCAAATTTCCCCACGAGTGGGAGTTGCACCTCTAATCACCGCTGACATCAAGACACACAGAACAACCGAAAATAAAGAGGTTTAAAAATAAAGAAATGCAAAGCCCAAGTGGGCCCTGGGGTGGACGTGGTGCAGCCAGGGCCGCACCTCCCACCCGCAGCAGCATCCCACAGAGTCCGGGATGGGAGAGCTGGACTTGCAGCATTCCAGCAGCCCAGAACACAGACTCCACGGGGCCCCCCCGGGGTCAGTGCTCCCCGTGCCCCCCGGGGTCGGTGCTCACCGTGCTGTGCCGTGCGCCGGCGGCGCCGGGCGGCCGATGCCCGGCGTGTCCCAACAGCTCTGCTCTCCCCGTCATCGGTGCCGCACCGCGGCTGAGCCATCTGATGGAGCGTGGGGGCATCCAGCACCCCGCTGAGCGGGAGGTGGGTCACCCGCTGGAAATCCCTGGAAAGGGAAGGGAGATATCAGCACCCACATCCAGACCCCCGCCCCGGGGGGTTTCAGTGATGTTCGTGCCGAGGATTGGGCCTGAGCCAGGGTTTTCACCCAGCAAGCCTCACACCCCGCCACCAGGACTTCACCCAGGTGATAAAATAAGAACCACAGCCCACTTGTAAGTCATCTCCTAGCAGTGCAAAAGCAGACAGGGGAGCCTAAAAAAGTGCCTTTTCCAGTTTTTAACCCTATTTATTTGACTTGGTGTTTGACTTTGCACTTGACTTTGCACGGGGTCAGGCCAGGGATGCTCCCAGAGCCGATGTTATCTCCTTAGGAGAAGTCCAAGCAGGGGCTGGCTGCTCGGGCCCCCCCCCCCGACATCTCCCAGCCGTCCCCAACCTCGGCCTCCCCGCAGATATTATTGCAAGGGGAGCACCGGGCCATAAAAGGCAAATAAAGCAGCTCAGCAGGCGCCGGGTGCCAGCAGCCGGCATCCAGCTGCGGGAGCCGGGCACGGACCGGCCCTTCCAAAAAGGACCGGTTGTGCTTTACCATCGGACCGTGAGAGAGAGCCTCCAGCTGCAAAGAGACCCCTCCGGCTGCAAAAAGACCCTCTGAGTGCTGGCACCCTGCAGGCAGCTGGAGCTGCCGAGTTTTTCCCGCAGTTTTCAGTGACAGGCTCCCACCTCAGCGCCTCGGTGAACTCGGCGGGGCTGTGTGTGCCGGCCCCCGGCTCGCCGAAGTAGCCGTATTTCTCCAGGAACAGCTGCAAGAAGAGATGGGAGAAGTGCAGCTCAGAGCTTGTGGGTGGCTTGGGAAGGGAGGGGAAAAAAGGAGATGCAGTGGCAAACAGTGCTGCAAACCCGGGGCTGCGTGAAATTCCCACTTAGTTTTTTCCTGAGACCTCTGCACCTCAAGCAGCCGCACCTCCTGTGCCCGTACAGGTTTAGGTGTGTCTCCACCCCATCATTTTTGATGGCTCTTGGGGTTTTTGGCCATGACACGACGGAGGCGTAGGAGGAAACATTGCATCAAGAGATCAAAACACTCTGCTGCCGTGTCATCCACGGCCAGAGGCGACCAAACCCACAGCTCTGATCCCCTCAGCTCAACGCAGCGATTGAAATAAAGGCTAAATCGCTGTGGACACGAGGAGGGTGGGGTGAGATGGGGTCAGGCTGCAGCCTCCCCCCATCCCCACGCAGGATGTGCTGCTGCAAAGTGGAGACGCGCTGGGGGCAATCAGCTCTGCCAAACCATTCTTCTCCTTATCGGCCATTGACACGGATGGAGGTTGTCTCTCTGAACTTGCTCCAACACTTAAATTGTATGTTAAGGAAAATAAACGGCTTCCCTCGGCTCAGGCTGCTCCCCAGCTCTCGGAGAAGTTAATAGCCGGGGTCACAGGAATGCTCCACACCCGCCCGCCCCGCGGGGGATGTCTGCGGGAGACAAACAAGCTGCCCAGCATCCTGTTAGTGCAGCAGAGTCGGAGGAGTTACAGTAGTGAATAATAAGAAGAATAAAAAGTGAAAGTGGTGGCTTCCTTTCCCCCGCATCCCAAAGGAGAGGTGTGAGGAGCAGCAGGAATGCCATGGGCTGACCCGGACAGCACGGCCGGTGCCCTCCAGGAAAACGTGTGTTTTTAAAGCTGCTTCCCTCCCTGCTCATCTCAGGGCAGGGAAAAGGGGGTTGGGATGTCAACCTCAACCCAGTCCCCCTGTGGAGGAGGCAGCATCCCTTCCTGGGCCTGTCACCTGGCAAGGAGCAGGAATGGCTTATGGACATGGCAGTCCTTAGGTGTGCCAGGGCCTCTTCTTCTCCTTCTCCTGCCCAAACCTTCTGCTTGCCACTAACAGTCATCTTCACATCACCCCCAAACACATCACCCCTGCACCTGCCACCTCCCCATGGGTAGGGCAGGCACATCCCCGTGTGCTCCTGCAGACCTTATCTCCTCCAGGTGCCGAGCTTGATCTCCTCTCTTACACCCCTTCTACCTGGAGGATCCCCCTCTGGCTGCAGCACAGCAAGGACTGGCACAGCTTCCTGCTGGGACACGCTCCTCACCCGGCCCAGAGGAAGAATTTGGCCATTTTTCCCACCAAAGGAGCCTGTCTCAGCTGGAGGCACCAGCAGCTCCTTGCAGCAGCACCAGGCTGCAGCAGTGAGAGCCCAGTGTGGCCAGAGCCACCCAGACCCCCCACACCTGGTCAGGTGAGTCAGGATAAATCAGGCCTGAGCAAGAGCTGTGCTGGCAGGTGAGAGCATTGGCTTGTTCACTGGGAGAAGCCACAACACCTCTGCCCAAGGATGGACTGTACAGCCTGGACATGCCATCCCCCAGCCCTAACTCCCCACTTTACATGGGTACCAGGAGACAAAATACATTGGCAGCTCAGGATGAGGACACAGAGAAGGAGGATATGGGGATGGAGGAACCTCCCTGGGGATGGGGTGGCTTGGAGCCCTAAGAGAGTAGTCTGGAGAGGAGAAGGTATCTCGCTCTCTTCCTCTGTCTTTGTATTTTTATAAAGTTCTCCCCCAGAATTAGAAAATCCCCTAGTTACATATATGGGTGCAGGGTGATGATCTCAGTGGTGACATCACCACAGATAAATGTGAGCTGAGAAGCACAAGGGCAGAAAATCCCGGGTCTCAAATCACAGCACGGCCTAAACTTTTTCTATCACACATTTGCTTTCACTCAGCATCTAAAACAAAACAACCTGAAGCTGTTTCCTTGCCTGTAACCCAACACAGTCCCATTCATAAAGCATGAAAATGGTTTCTCCCCACCATGATCTCATGAAGGCTTGAAACCCCATCTGGACAAGTCAGGGTGCCCAGCAAAAAAAGCAACTGGTGTCAAGCAGCTGCTCTTGAGCAGCACCAGGAGGCACACAGGCCACTGGCTTTATCATTCCTGCCCAGATCTCCTTGGGCTTTGCAAATCCAACCAAAGCAGCAGTTTTGCTGTGGTTTCTGGTCTGTGTCATATGGAGGTTCTCACACACAGCCACCAACTCTCCAGCTGCAAAATCATCAGGAAAAATTTTATTAAATTTTCTAGACACACCTACTGTCAGTTAAGGGTGATGGTAGTCCTGGAAACACAAAGCTGCAGGAGAGGGATGTGCTGATCCTCCACTCTGTCAGGCATTTATCAGAGCACAGACCACACAAAGCCCCCTGGACCAGAGAGTTTTCAGGGTGCAGGGGAACCCAAGAGCCTCATGCCACAGTGCCCTGTGATTGAACCAGCACTCAAGGCCCCCTCCAGCACTGCACAACCCCCCCAGAGCCCAGCTAGGCTCTGGTAGGGCTGGGTGGAATCCAGCACCAGCCCATTAAACCTCCCCAGAGACAGCAATGCAAAGCCTGGCCATGCTGGGAAAACCCCCTCCCTCCTGCCCTAGATGGGGAAATGCTCTTTTCCATACAATAGGAAAAGAAAAACAGCAGGAAACCGAGAGCTGAACATTAATATGAAATATGGCCAGCTCCCCCTGCACATGAGGGAGGGAGAGGAGGACAGATCTGGCTGCCTGGGAGCCAGTGCTGGGGCAGAAAAACCTTTGGAGCTGCAGCAGGGACAGCGGGAGGAGAGTCTTGGGGAGATGGATGGGCCGTTCCCATCTCAGGGCTCTGATGTGGAGCCTGTTACAACCCTGGAAATCATCTCTGCTGAGAGCTAAAGCCAAGGAAACACCTTGCCCTTCGACCACAGGCATCCCAGGTGGAAGGCAGCCAACAGCAAATACAATTAGTCCTCCCTCCCTGGAAACCGGGATAACACGAGTGCGGAGACAGCAGGCTCCGGTCCTGCCTGCTCTCCCCTCCTGGGGGAACTTCTGGCTCCTTTCCACCAGCTAAGTACCAGAGAAGCCTCACACTGGGCTCCTGCTGAGCATGGTCCCTCTGCTCTGCCTGGTACAAACCTCATCTCTCCCCTCCGTCCCCCGGCAGCGGAGGGAAGCGATCCCATCCTGCTGAAGGGTGGGCAGGAGCTTCATGCTGTGGTTACAGAGGATGCCTGTCTCAAGCTGCACCTCAAAAGTCTTTTGTTTTCAGTCATGAAATGGCAGCACCCCACCAAGGCAGCCCAGGTGTGTCCTCAGCCCTCGTCCCAGCAGCCCCAGGCTCCATCCTGCATCATCTCACCACCAAGATGGGCACGGTGGCTCCCACTTTTCATCCTCAGTTTCCCCCTGTACAGACACGAGGAGAGCTGACCCCAGAGCGTGTTTTGGCCTGGTCACAGAAGAAGCAGGGGCTCCTCCTGCCCACCGAGTCGCTGCTGCCTGGGAGCTGCCTCCAGAAGATGTCACAGCAATTAAAAACGCTCATTTGCTTCCACTCTCCCAAGCCACATCCCTGCAAACCCTCAGGCAGAGTCCTTGCGCCTCTTTTGTTTAAGTGTGTGTACAAGTATCTATATAAATATTATATCTACGGGCACAGAGAGACACATAAGAAGGGAGATTAGCGAGCACAGAGTTTGGTTGCCCTCCTGCCGAAAAGGCAGCAAAACCCCAGCTCATTCTGTGTGTTAGTGACAGAGGGTGATTAACGCCCCAAACCCCTCCGGCTGCTGGGATGTCCCCTGCTGTGCCTAATTGGTCCTGAGGGAATCTCCTCTCCCACCTACCCTTCCTGAAAATCTACTTTAGCAACAAAATATCCATTTGCCACTGAAGAGGTAGGTCTTTTAAGTTCCTTTTATTTTCACACTCGACCTTGTGGAGCTGAAGGACAACAAGCCAGGACTGTATCAGGTCTGACTAAAACCACTCCTGGTTTCAGTAACCGGTTGGGTGGGGCTCGGAGCAAACTGGTCCAATGGAAGGTGTCCCTGTCCATGGCGGAGGGTTGGAATGAGATGAGCTTTAAAGTCCCTTCCAACCCTAAACATTCTACGATTCTGCGATAATTCACTGGGAACCCCCAGCTTTGCCCCAGCACCCCACGCCGATGGGCTGCACCCCCCACCACAGCTCCAGCAGCACCAGAACCCCCGAGCGCGACCCAAAGCTTGGGGAAAACAGGGAAAAAACACCGGGCTTGGCCAAACCTTCCCCTTGCGAATACCAGAGCGGCTGACAAACCAGTTTGGTCACGCAGAGGCTGGTTGTGCTTTCATGTCTAAGGAGAGAAAGGAAACCAGACGCTCGGTCTTGCCCCTCCACCGGGGTGGGAACCGGGGGGGACGCGACGTCCCCGCCGCCGCCGCCGCGGCCCCTTGCCCGGCGGGCGATGTTCGCCGCAACAAGCGGGGATTGTTCTGGGGGAGAAGCAGGAAGAGAGCAGGGCTGTTGGCGCTGCGGTGACTCACGGGGCTGTAAATCACACCGGGGGACTGCCGGCTGACTCGGAGCCGCTCGCCACATCCGCGCTGCCGGCGGCGGCTCGGACAGGAGACCCCACGGGTGCCGCGTGTCCACGCAGAGCCCAGCGATGCCTCACGGGGGGGATGCCTCCTCCTCCTCTCCCCCGCTCCTTCCATGGCCGTGCCGAGGCTGAACAGCGGGAATTTCTCACAGGAAGAAGAATTTCTTCCCCTTGTTTCAGAGGGAAGATGTGGGGTGCCTCGGGAGCACGCAGGGGTCCCAGCTGACCTCCCGGCCCCACCATGTGCCGGGTGGTACCCAGAGACCCCCGCTCCATCCAGGCTGTGCTCAGCATCCAGCATCCCAGCTGGATGCTCCTTAAAGGAGCTCAGCCGGACACTGGAGCATTTCTCAGCACAAACACAGCTCAGAGTCCTAAATGTAAGTCCTTGGGTGGCTGAGGGGGAAAACAGACAGGCCATGAGCAAGATAGGAAGGAGGAGTGCAGGATAGGGGGAAAAAAAATGAAAAAAAAACCCCAAACACCTAAATGAGAATGTCCCAGTCCCAGAGTCTCGCTCACCATTCCCATTCACTTCCTTTCCTAATTTCCCCCCTATTTTTCTTCCCACTGCAACAGACCTGTAGCTTCTCACACAAATCTCTGCAGATTGTCCTTTGTCCTTGGCACCACCAGCACCTCGCTGTGCTCCTCACTCCCAACACAGGCTGAGATCTCCCATGCCCTCTGTATTTTACACAGTTCCCCCGGGATCAGGGAATCTCGGGCATTACCACAGCCCAGACAGACAACATGCTCTCTCACATCAGACCCTCTCCTATCTGGAGCCTGCAGATGATAAGATGATTTAACAGACAAATGTTTCAAATTAAATTTCCCAACTTTCCTTCTTTTTTTCTTTTACCCTTTTTTTTTTTTTTTCGAGCTGCAGTTGATATGGATGCAGTGAAAACATGGGCTCAAGCCAGGAAAAGAGCACAACTGGACATTTTCTCAGTCTTGTGCATGTAAGTTTACACAGCCCATTGTTGCTAACTTTGGCTATTTTAAAAGCAACAACAACAACAAAAAAAAAGCTTTGGAAGGAAAGCCTGGCTCTGAAAGCCACAAGTTACTAGAACTATTTGATGTTATGTGAGAATTTCAGCTTCCTTCTAAAAGAAAATTAACTGCTCAGTTTATTTAGACAAGCTTTCTCACTCCATTTTCGTTGTGTGTGTTGTCCCAAAGTCCCTGGGCAGCACAGCCCATCCCACTGGGGAAACTGAGGCAGAGAGACAGGAAAGTCATTTGTCCAGCCCTCCTCACCTGGGATCTGCCACAATCCTGGGATATGCTCTGAGGCTTTCAGGGAAAAGTTCTCAGAAGTCACCAGTGAGAACCTTTTTAAACCTCTTGCCCTCAATCAGTTAGTTTTCTTTTACAGTGAATTTTAAATTATTGATTTTCTGAGCATAAAATCTTCGCAGATTTTTTTTCTCCAGGTGGCATGAGGGGCTGGGTTGAGGTTTGTGCACAATGGGACAAGCACACCTATAAATAACCTCTCTGAAACAACATCTCCCAGCATAAGAAACCTACACATCAAAACAAGCCTCCAAGCATTTATGTCCACTTTCACAGCATGTGAAAAATCACAATTAATTCATGAGGATTTGCTGACTGGGGTTTAAAATTAAACATCTGTGCAAATCTACACTGGATCGATGCCCAAACAAGGAAAAAATCCCCAACACAAACCTTTGCTCACCAGCCAAATCTCATACCTTGTCCTCCCAAAACAAACAGGAAGGGATGGTGGCACAACATGACAATGATATGGGGACAAACAAAAGAAATCCAAACAGAGGTGATGGGGAAAGCCCTGGGGAGAGGCAGGGAGGGGAAGGACTGGCATTTGTCCCCTCCTGATATGCTGGGAGATGGAAAGGTTTCCTCATGCAAGAGTTCTGTTGTTGTTGAGCTCTGTGGACAGGTGGGTTTGCAGAGACACATCAACCGTGGGGACACCTGAAGACAGGCTGAGAGAGCTGGGGTTGTTCAGCCTGCAGAAGAGAAGGCTGCAGGGACACCTGGAGCCCCTTCCAGTGCCTAAAAGGGCTTCAAGAGAGCTGGAGAAGGACTTGGGTCAAGGGCCTGGAGTGATAGGACAAGGAAGGATGGCTTTAAACTGAAGGACGGCAGAGCTAGATTAGATATTGGGAAGAAATTCTTCCCTCTGAGGATCATGAGGCTCTGACACAGCTTGCCCAGAGAAGCTGTGGCTGCCCCATCCCTGGAAATGTCCAAGGCCAGGTTGGAAGGGGCTTGGAGCAACCTGGTCCAGTGGAAGGTGTCCCTGCCCACGGTAAGGGGTGATTTTGAGAGTCCCTTCCAACCCAAACCATCCTGGGATTCTGTGACACACCTCCACATACAGCACATACAGGCACACACCTCGACATTCCAACACAACCCCGTGGCACAGGCCCATCTCCAGCTGGCACAGCCACACCCCGTGACACACACACGCCACAGGTACCCACGGCACACCTGCGGATGCACAGGCACTCACAGGCACTCACCTGTGGTGGGAATGTACCTGGGAGACAGGGGCACACCTATGGCACGGGCACACCGGGGCCATGGGCACACAGGGGACACACACCTTGTGCAGGGGCACACAAGTGCCACAGGCACACCCAGAGCACGGGCACACCCAGGACACGGGCACACGGAGACACACGGACACACGGAGACACACGGGCACACGGGGACAGGCGCACACCCAGGACACGGGCATCCCACGCCGCCCGGGAGCAGCCGGCGGGCAGCAGCGCCCGCTCCCATCCCGCTCCCATCCCGCTCCCATCCCGCCCCGCTCCCGGTGCCGGTGCCGGTGCCGGCCCTACCTCCGCCTGCCGCCGCTGCCCCGGGGCCGGGGCGGGCTGTGCCGGTGCGGGCCGTGCCGCCGCCAGCAGCCCCAGCGCCAGCGCGGCCCGCAGCGGTCCGGCCATCCCGGCTCCGCTCCCGCCGCTCCGCTCGGCCCCGGGAGCCGCCGCCTCTCCCCGCCCCGGCCCCGGGGGCGGCCCCAGCCCCGGCCGAGGGCAGGGCTCCGCCGGCGGCACCGGGCGGAGGGGGCTGTCCCTGCTCGGGGAGTCCTCGCCGCCCCCCGTCCTGCTCCGGGGGGATGACCCCCCGTGCCCCGTCCCCAGGGAGCATCCCGCTGCGGGTGTGTCTCTCCGGGCTGCTCAGGGTGCTGGGGCAGCGGCTCTGCCCGGTTTGAAGCTGAAGGAAAGACAAGGAGAAGGTAATTCCTGCTTTCCTTAAACCCGAGTTCATCCAGTCCACCCCACGCGGATGCAGAGCGCACAGGGGCTTGGAGGGCCGGGGTCCCTCTCGGCCAGCACTTGCCATGAGCACAGAAGGCTGGATGGGCAATGCTTTCCCCTCTTCAGGGGTCTGGCAAAACCCTCGGTGCTCTCTCAAGCTTTAGATAATAACCACACACTCAGGTTTGTGGTTTACACTTAAATTTCCCTCCCAGGTGTGGAACGTGGAAAAGGAACCCGCGGACAAGGATGGGCTGTTTGCCACCCAAAGCAACACGCTGTGCCTGTGTCAGTGTCACAGCTCTCCTGCAGCTCGGACACAGCTGATCATCCTGTGCCTTCCACTGATAGGTCAACAGCTCTGTTTACTCACAGCAGTATTTTGTTTTAACTGTTTTGTTTTAATTTGACTAAAGCAAAAGGATGTTTTGATTCTGCTTTGGTTCAGGGGGAAAAAAAATAGGATGTGACTTATATGTGCTTTTGTTTTCATGCCAGCTTCAACCCCACACCTATTTTAAAGCTCCCAGGCCTCTTCCTCCTCTTTTTAAACATGCCAAAACCTGAAGTTACAGGAGCATCTGTTGAGCACAGCCTGAAGAGATCGGCAGGGATCCTGTGACACATTGTTTTTTAGTTGGACAGGGTTGAGCATGTAGGGGAGGGAGGCAGGATTTGAAGGAGAGAGAAAGGGACCTGCATAACACGACAAAATAGGGAAGACGCTGAGCTATGAGGAAAAAATAAAGGAGAAATTAAGAAGGTGACATCTGGGCCAGTAAGGGCTGACCGAGGGGCTGTCAGAGAGCACGGTGGGCAGCTGGCACAGCCTGTGCAATGGTGTGAGGGGAATACTCAGCCCTGGGAGGAGGGAGAGCCAAGGGATGGCCGCTCCTTACACAGGTCAGCCTCGCGCTTCCTTTCAAAACAAGAGCAGCTCCGTCTGCAAATGCGTCCGTGTTTGCGTGGTATCTAAGGAAGCAACTGATCCATCTGCTCTTCCACTTAAGAATATGGATGATGAGAAAGTGACTGGCTCGGCTCCAGCAGGAGCAGGAAACTCCCTCCTCTGCTCATTGTAATGTGGGGAAGCGTCTGGGAGGGCACCTGCAGCCCCTGGAGCAGCCAGCTTTCCGACCGGGCACTTCCCGGGGCTGCTGCCTTAAGTCCTCAGGGGTTTTGGCATTCAGATGGAGAAGAGATCAGCCCAGCCTTGGAGATGCCAAATCATATTTCTCTGCAGATTTTTGGCTGGGAGTATAAAGATGTTTTTCCAGCTGCTGTAATAGGAGCGGTATCAGGAACAGAAAAACTATCTCGTGGAAAGGTGAACAGATTTCCAGCTTTCTCAGTGTTGAGAAAGAGCTCAGAAATGAGGCCAAGAAAAAAATTTGAATCCTTGTAACTTCTACCCCAAAACTGAAACCTGACAGGGAAAAAGCTGACATAGTTCTACTAAAAACCATTCTCAAAAGAGCATGATAAATAGATCCATACAAGCTCTGTCTGCTTAAACATCCTCAGTTTCTTGGATTTATGGACAAAATGCCATCTCCCTTGAATTTAACTCAAAAGGTCTCAATGCAATTATTGAGCTTGATTTCCAAACCCTTTCCTAAGACACCTACACAGCTTGAACTTGGAGATCCAGAGGGTTCCTAATTTAATAGCACTATCATATTCCCCTGAAATCATCACGAAGCACTGAGTGCCATTACCACAGGCACGGAGTCTGGGATGGGGGAGGCTGCTTTGTCAATATGGGCACAGCAAGAGCAGCTGAGCACTGCAAAGAGCTGAAGCCCCAGTGAGTCACCCTCAGAGGTGAGACTTAAGAGTTTATAAACCAACATAATGAAACAGCACTTAAGTGACGTGAGCTTTTCTCTGAGCAGCTTTGAATGTTTACCACAACTGATAAGCAAATAGCAACACCATTACTCCTCTGTGGCAGCTCCTACCCAAGATGGATGTGATGCACAAGAACCGACAGTTAGAAACCTTTAATGCTTTGCACTAAGACCTGGGTTGATTTGTTCTGTTTCACCTACTCCAGAACAGCCATTTTCAGGCATTTGCTGCTCCAGGATGGCTCACTGGGTGCTATGTCAAGCAATGTCCAAAATACTCATCCAGCTGCTGGAAGGTGGCCAGATCCAGGACCACTTTGGATCAGATCAGAGGGGCACAGTCACAGCTTTCCCTCCCGACCCCAGCCTGCAAGAGGCAAATTCTTTACCAAGGCACAAGCAGCTTACGTTCCCCAAGCTTTGGCTGTCACAAGGGTGAAGCTTTTCTGCTCAGACACTGTTTTCTCAGGTACTTAATTCGTGCACAGTAAGTTCTCACAGGTCAGAGGACTTTCCCATGTCCTCAGTGTGTTAGAAAGTCTGTCTCTCCCAGTATCCTGTCCCCAACAGAGCCAGGAACAGACACTTACCAGAAGGGTGTTACAGAGAAAATGCAAAGTCTGTGCAGACTTCCCTTGGCTTTACCTTTTGTGTTCAGAGTTCCTGGAAGTCAGCGAGGTCAAGAGGCTGCATCCAGCTGACGAGCCCTCCTACAAACACATCAATTTGCTGGATTTGTTTGAATCTCACCAGTTATTTGCTCAGAGGACAGCCAAAACCACGCACCCCTTTCAAGGATCAGGGTGGCACCCGAGTTCCAGCAAACCTTGGTATGAAAAGTGAACTTCTGAGCAGCTTGGGGTGCGTTCTGACAGCTGTGTTTATTACAACAGCTTATTATTATTATTATGACAGCTGTTTATTACAACAGCTTTACAAGCAATTGCTACAGCAGCATTAGCAGCATCATCTACTGGGACAGCACCACATGAGCTCTTCGTTACCCTGGAAATGGGAATTATCAGTTCTAGATTAGGCAAAGCAGCACAGATGGAATCCTGCCCTCAAACCCCCAAAGACTTGAATTACTGGCTTCAGTCACTGCTCCCATATCTCTCTTTAGGACTGTGGTATTCGAGCAACTTAAAAGTTGCATTTCTTCTCAGGGTGAGGTGGGTTTGGCTGCAAAGAGCCAGCATGGAAACTATTCGGCTGCCTCTGAGATTGTTTAGCTATTATTGTGGCATTTCAGCTCTGTAACGATCACATGCCTCTTTTGCATTGGCATCCCTCTTTTCTCCACGAAGTCCTTGTTGAGCTTGGCAAGTGCTAGATGTGTTTTTATAAATAAACCACCAGCATTCCATACGGGACTGATTCCCCAAACGAAACCCTCGCTGCTTAGAAAATGTATTATTGGAGGATAGATCATAAATAGAGATGAAGGCAGCAGAGCAGAGCTGTTCTTAGCTATGCTGAGAACAACCCAAACTCCTTCTTTCTGCTGGGATAGCCTCTCCTGGTGTTCTTCCTCCTCATAAATTCACTGTCCTGTCCCTCCTTAGTTTGGAATTTTATTATATGAAGTCCTGCCAAATTCTCACAGGGCACCGTGAAGAGCTAAAATTAATTCAATCCTTAATATACTAATTTTTATACGCTTTTTACTTTGCTTTTAACCTCAATTAAAGCTTATCCTGGTGAACTTTAGGCAGTTGTGGAGAAAAACTGCAGCGCTAAAGGACTTGGCAGAAGCAGTCAGAGGGCAATGACATAGTTAAACCATCATCTGGGTTTATCTCTTTTACAGAACATCACTTCCCGGGCCTCCCTGAACTAGTTTAACTCTCTCTACACCAAAAGCAACTAAAACAACCCACACTGGCCCCAGCACAGCCAGGTTTTGCTCAGCTCAGCCATTCCCAACTCTCTGCTCAGCTCCAAGGGCTCTGGGTGCAGCCCCAGCAGGGACACTGCTGTTCCCTGCTGCTGATCCCTGCTTTCCTTCCACTCCATCCAGCTCCCTCCACTCCTGGATGTGCCAGTGCAGCTGTGGGCAAGAGCACCCTCTAGCCTCTTCATTCCAAATACTAACTCCAGCTTAAAAACCATCAACCTCCAACTTTTCTAGCCCAGCAAAACAACAGATAGTGAATTTGTCAACAGTTTGCCTTTCTGAAGCCTCACATGCCATACATTAAATTTTATACTGCCACTAACACACATATACCTCAAATTCCACTGTTTTAAGAGGAACAAACTGCCCACAATCCATGACAGAGGCATTTCCTGACAGAGCAGATGCTTCCCAGGAGAAACCTGAAAAAGGCCCAGCAGAGTCACTACATTTACAGCCACGGGGAATGCTGATTTGAACTTGGTTACCATGACCATGAATGCACACCAAGCTGGGGAGCTGCCTTACAAACCTTAACAAAAGCCAGTTTTGTTCATTTCTCTGTGAGATATTTTGCAGCTCTGTGAGCCCAGCTGTAACTACAGACCCCAAGAACTTGTATTTATAGTGTTGCCCCTGGAATATTGGACAGCCAGACGTTCTTTCTCAAAGGCCTGTGATGCAAAGGCAGCACTGGGCATGAGCTGACTGGGGCAGTGCCAGCTTCCCAGATTCCCAGCACCTCACCTGTGCAGAGGAGGGATAATGAACTTCCATTGTATCTTCATCCTTTGGCTTCGCAGCTGAATCCCAAATTCTCACAATTCATCTACTGAACCTCACCTGTACCTGATCTCAAATAAATCAGCTACACACAGCACTTGTTTGCATCACCCACATTTCAAAAGCAGCAACTAGAGGTACAGCAAGGTATAGCAAACCACCTTTTTCTTTCTTTTTTTAAGCAATCCCACCTTGTTTTTTGAGCTGTTCTGGCCCTTGGCAGCAGGAGAACACACACTGAGCTCTGCCTTGCACCCAAGCAGGTGTGGGGTAGGACTGCAGGCAGCACAGAGTTCTGTCTTAGAGGGAATAGGAGAGGAGGGGACAAGTCTGCAAGTCTTGGATAGAGGGCATGGATAGCAAGGAGGCTCACACCAACTTAATTGCAGATTTTGGGAACGCAGAAAGCTCAGGTCAAAGCTGCAGTGCCATTCCAAACAATAAGGGCTTATTTACTGCTTAGGCCACATCACAGGAATGCTGGGAATACATAAGGAAAGACAAGCAACTGAAGTAATTGTGAAACAGTAGGATTTCACAAATAAAACAATCAGCATTTATTGTTGTATTACAAAACACTTCATATTTTGGCAATATTTTACAGTTCATTCTTTTCCTTCTTAGGGCCTGTTGAAAAGGTATGGGGGGAAAAAAAGAGGAGAATGTTGAAATTAAGATTAAATTTCAATGTCTTGCTTAAAAAAAAATCCTCCCAAACCACCCCAGTCCCTCCCACCAAAATAAAAATCTAGTTTCACTCAATTCCACTATCCAAAGAGGCCATGGGTGAAGCTGCAGGCAATTTCACTATCAAACGCATCAAGAAGACAAACAAAACATTCACAGTGGTCTTCAGTACGGTCTGTTGCGTTGATCATTTCTGAAATCATTTCTGGAAGGGAAAGAGAAAGTTATAAGCAAATGACAAGTTTTAAGCAAGTAACAAACAGTCCCTTCAGTCAAACATCTCTACGCTGACGTCTGTGCGTTGCTCTGTGTTTAGAGAGCCTCATCCAAACACGCTCACAAAACACACTCAGCTGACAGACTGGGTTATTTTCCTCCGGAAGCTCCTATCTGTAGTTAATATTTTCATAGCAGAGTTGTGCCTGCACACATAAACAACCCTTTTCCCACAGTCCCTCTCTGAGTTGCACAGCCTGTTTGCTCCACAGCCAAGCACCTCTTACCTTCCTCCCATTTTGCCCCCGTAGCCACCTCCCCGATCGCCGCCTCGGCCCCCGCGCCCTCGGTAGCCTCTTTCTCCTCCATAGCCACCCCTGCCACGGAAATCTGGGGCAAAAGGCAAACAGGCACATCAGTCAGGTTTTGCAGAAAGAAGCAGGTGACACGAACGCTTTGAACACTTAAGAGACGTGGCTGTTTTTACACACCTCCTGGAGGACGTGAATCCTCTGGTCTGGGCTCACCACACTGGTTGCAGGAATTCCTGCGAGCGAAGTTCATGTTGCCACAGGACCTGGAACAGACAAGGATTCCCCAGACTGAGCTGTGAAGAAACTCCAGGAGCATACATGAAGCACCCCTGCCCGATTAAAATGACACTTACGGGTTAGGACAAACCCAATCACCATTTTTGGGTTCCCCACTTCTACCCTGGAAGCCCCCACCTCTTCCATATCCACCTCGTGAACCTGCAGACAAAATTATAATCAGAATAAAGGAGGGGAAGTGTCTATGACCTGCACATGAGAAACATTTATTAAGGACTGTCACTGGCTTCAGAACCCAAGTGACAGACTTTTCAGGTGGAAGGAGTGTTTAATGTAAATATATCCCCACTATTTATCATAAATTCTTTTTCAGCAGTAAAGGGAAACTTGATCTGCTTGAATTGGTAATGGGTAAATATAAACCCACTGTGTGCATTAATAAAGTTTCAGAAAGATTTAACAACATATAATGTTAATCACATATGGCCAGACTTAGTCACAGAACAAAAATTTAACAAAAAGCTGTCTGGATTAATGCCAGGATGCCTCTGACATGAGCACAGGGACAACAGTCTTGTTTTCTGCACTACAAAGATGAAGAACTTTTATACAAATTAAAGTTCTTGAAGAATCATTTTTAATCAGGTCTATCTGCCTGATTTAAAAACTAAAATTTGTTGACAGCCACCACCCAAAGCATGATTCCTGGAAAATGGGAATGAATATCCAGTGGACTATTGACAAAACTGTACATGCAGAGAATCAAGGACTCTCTTTAATTAAAGGAGTCAGACATCCAACAGCTGCTCTGAGTCAGTAGCAGTTGAATAATGTACCCTGCTTAATACCAGCTGGAAACATCAGAGTATCTCAAGGCTTTGCTGTAACAAGCAAATGCTCACTGGGAATTTACACCTATGTACATGGCACTGGTACAGCCTCAGCATCACTGTTACACTCTCTCTTTAAAAGCAATGCTGAGACAAGATCTGGAGACTTTCCAGTTCTAAAGGAAAGCATAAATTCTGTGCTGTGCAAAAGAGATTACCGATTTCAGTTTACTTAACTTGGTTCAGTCCTTATTACTCCCTTTCCTGGCAGAATCCCAAAGGCTCATATATTTGATGAATCACTGCTTCAAAGTCAACTTCTCTTTCATAAGTCAATCACAGTTAAAAAGCATTTAACAATGCAAAAACAAGGATTCTACAGATTTTAGTCCCACCTCGGCGTCCTCCACCTCCACCTCCTCTCATGAATTCGGGCCTTCTAGTTGCAAAAGAAACTTTGATAACATTGCCATTGAATTCTTTTCCTGTGGAAGGAGAGAAAGGATCAGTACAGCTCCCAACAACACAGCAGCAAGCCCAGGAGAGCAGAAGTGATTTGCACACAGAGACTGAATACAAAGCTCTTGAGACAGAGGGAGGCTGCAGTAAATCTCTTGGTTTTGAAAGCACTGGTCCAAAGGTGAGATGGTAAACATGAGGTACTTGTTAGGCTCTCCATAAACCCACAGATATTTTAGTTTAAATGAGATCTGAAGGTTGCAATTTAAACAGACATAAGGATGTTTAAAAGATTTCTGGCCATGTTCAAGAATAACTGGTTTGGATATTCAAACTCTGTTTGTAATTCCAAGGCAGGCAACAAGGCTTTTGTATCATTCAACAACCAGCACAAAACTTAACTCCCAAGTGAGTGTATTTTAAAAGTTCATGTTTTTCAGTTTCAATTCTTCATAGACACAACATTTATCACAGAACAAACAGGACTGCACATGTGCCTTATAGAGTCATATTTGCTTTACCCTCCTAAACAAAAGTGAATTTGCATTTTATATAGCAAAATATAACCATCAAGCAGCGTGCCATGCCAGATTTTTTATGCAGTATCGTCTCATACCAGATGTAGAGTACGTCCTTTTGTTTCTACCCAGTATCACTAAAATTCTGTGCACACACAAGGTGACAGGAGCAGGCACTTTTCCCTCACCCCCTCAGGTTAACTACTACCAGAGTGTCACTGTTATTTCCTGCATCAAGTCTGAAGCATTTCACATCAATGTATTTCTGGGATAAGCCCAGAAATTCTAAAAACCCTTGTTCTTCACCGAGTATATACAAAGCACTCAGCACAAATTGCCATAAACATTCCCAAACTCTAAAAATATCAATACTAACACCACAGGGAATCCCTCCAGCTGCTAACACAGATTACAGCTCTGTTGGTCTGTACAAGAAGTGACATGAACACCACCTCTCACACTTTCTGCAGGGATGACTGAGGTACAGCAGCAAACCTCCCCAGTTTCATTACACATTTTTGGTCTAAACCACCAGCTGCTGTTTCACCAAATGAGAGAGAAATTCAGCACACAAAAGATCCCATGAAATACAGGTATTTGTTTAAGAAAAACACACAAAACCCACCAAAAAGACAAAATGAAAAGCCACATAAGCAGCAGCACAGGGTCCCCAATGAGGTTATTGATTTGCTTCTTCCACTGCCTGTTAGATTCATAAATAGCAAAAAGAACAGGTACTCTCACCCACCATCAAACCAGTCAATGGCTGCTTTAGCAGAAGGAGGGTCATCAAAAGATACTGTTGCTTCTCCCTTTGGTTTGCCAGTATCCTTGTCTGTGTAAAGATTTATCATAGGCTTGCCAGTCTTTTTGTTGGTCTGAAAAGAAAGGTTGTACACTTGGCATACACCAGGAGAAACACTGGTAAAGTCAGTTCAGAGCTAACACTAAGTATCTTTAGAAAGAAGATTCTCTTGGAGCTGGCCTGCAGAAACTGAGGGATATAACTGAGTGTTCTCCATGAAGTAATGATGGATGGGCTCAGTGTTAAAAAAAAAAGAGGTCAAGTGCCCAAAATCCCAATTTAGAATTGCAGAAACAGAAGCAGCAGCCTCAGAACACAGAGGCACACATGTGAGGGTGTATGAGGGTGCTACAATGGATAGAGTGTCAGGGTTATAAAGACTAAAGAAGAGACACAAAGCAATCTAAATGTCACTAGGAAAAAGGTGCTAGTGCTGCCAGCCTACAAATGAGCTGTCAGCTGGGAACTCAGATAAAATATTATCTACAACTGCTGGGGAGTGAGAGCGAACTCTGCCTTGAATGATACCAGTACATTTCCAACACACCAGCTCCACAAGTTCTCTTCCTTCTGACCAATGACTTCTCATTTCACATACCTTTATAATACCAATTTGTTTGAAATAGTCTGCCACTTGATCTGTTGAAACATCCTCCCCGAGTCCTTGCACGAAGATGGTGTTGTTATCAGAGTTGTCAGACTCTGAATCTACGGAAAAATAAGCTACATTTACCATGTGTTCCTGTGGTTGCAACAGCAGCAACATTTAAAGCTCAGCTCTGTGCTGCCCAGTAGCAGACCCTTAAATCCCAAAGACATCTTGTGTGAAATAAAGGATGAGCAGGGAGCATAATTTTGAAGTTAGCACCACCAACTTCAAAAAAGGCCCACACAGCACCTTCAGATGCTGCAGTACATCAGAGAACACATTCGGGAGCTGACCAGCTGCCTGCCACACACTCAACTTCTCCACGCAGCTGGACATCCCAACCCATCAGAGCAGTGTGTGTTTTAAATAACATAAGCTTAGCAGAAGTGGGATGGCAGTGAAAGCAGCTGCTTGGCTCAGGCAGATCCAAAGTTCATCAGCAAATTCTTACTTGCTGCCTGAACATCCAAAAATTCCCATGTGCTTTAATAAAATACATTTCTTTCAAGGAAGACATGCTTTAGCTACATTTCTTTTGAGCCACGGGAATTGCAGCCACATCCATCTTTCTAGACATACATTTTAAAAGCAGTGACCTAAGAGCTACAGTCCACTCCCACTCAGTGCTTGTTTTCTTACCAGCATCTGATCTCGGTCCATAATCCCTTTGACCTATGAAATGGATTTGAAAAAAAAAAAAAAAAGAAAGAAAAAAGACTATTTTTAGCAAAGCACTTTCAAGTGACTTTTTTAGCAACAAGAAAATATATAAAGAATGTATGCAATGCATCTAAGATCTAAGACATTAACCAGAGACTTAGAGAATATTTAGATTTAAACGTTCAACAGAAGGTGTCTGTAGGACGTTAACGTGTTCTTTAACTTGCAGCATGTGGCAGTTGCCACACTGATGCTGTGCTGGTGTTTGCTTGCAAATGCTGGTTGTCAGATCACCAAGCAGTTTCCCACTTTTTTTTTTTCTACCTCTAGTACCATTCTAAGAAGCATTTGTAACAAAAATTAAAAAAAAAAAGAAAAGAAAAAAAAAATCCGGTGAACGTCACTGTCTCCACAAATTCTTTCATGCAATTTGACAAAAGTAGGAATCCAGTTTATTGCTACAAGTTTGGCTACTAAAACTCGTGAACACACCAGCCTCACCAAAACTCTATAATGCTTCTACTAGATAGTAACAAGATATTGGTGGCTTTTAGATTTATAAAGAATTTCCACTGAAACATTTTTGGATACTCGGCACTTACCACCGTAATTTTTGAAGCCACCACGGTCACCACCACTGCAGAGGAAAAATTGAAGAAATGATTTCTTCCTTAAGTCTCTACATGCTGAGCCCAAGGCTCAATCTACAGTTAACTGATGACAAGTTGAGAGTTACTGTCTGGCAGCTAAAGCACCATCTCTATGTTCTCCTCACTACCCGCTCACGTTCAAAGATTAAATTACATGAAAGTGAATAATCTCTCAGGGTGCTGCACTGGAGAAGAGAAGCCCTAAGGAGTATTTTAAACCAACCCATCCACATGTTGTTGGTTCAGTACTTTCTCCCATCCCACAAGCCAAAATAACTGCTATTAAAAACTGGGGTTTAAACAAAAACGTTATTTTCGTGAAGGTTAACGGGCTTTAATTGTAGATGTAATTGCTACTTTGGGATAATTAGTACTTTAGTACTTTTCTAGAAGTAAAAAAGAGCTAAAATTAATTAACCTCCATTTTTATGCATTTATATACAGGGGATAAATTAGCAGAATCAGCCATTCTCTGAGCAAGGGGCTGTGGGGACCTACTGTACTACAGCACTTGACATTACAGAGAAGGTGTGTGTATGTGAGCTTCAAAAGCAGAGGCCGTGAAGTTTTATTTCATTCATTCTGAAACCTGTGGCACAAAATGTAGACCAAGTTAAGAGATTACACACATCAATTTTCAAAGGTTAGAAGGGGATTTAAACAGGTTGTTACGCCTCCAATTATGTGCATGAAAATAAACCCTCGCTCTTTTCAATGGAAAGGTTCGTACTTGCAGGATTTTTCACTGCAGCATTTTTAATTGCATCCATGTTATGAACACAATATAATCAATACTCAAAGCCTTCAGGAAAAATACAACCACTGGATTTTTTTAGAAGGTCAATAACTAAATGTCAGAAAGACTATATCATACTGTACAACTGCCTGCTTGTTATCCCTCACGAGGGGGGGTAGAGCTGCCACCTCAAAATTAGGCAGGGTGACCTAATCCTGAGAGCTTTCACACAAGATAAAGGCAGTGTGAGCTCAAATCCTGTTGCAGAGGGATATTCCAGCCTCTGGAGTTGTTGTGCCTCTTCACCAATGCACTTTATGACTAGAAGTCACTCCAGGTTTTAATTCTCTCTGCCCACACAGCACAGTCCAAATACACAAACATCCAGCAAAAGACAATGAAATAAAATTAAGAGAGTAACTTCTTTGGCAAAGTCATGAATGGAAGGTGCTGATACTTAACATCCATGAGATAAAATCTGCCCAAAGTGAGGAACAAAGAAATAAGGTTCCAACAGGTTATTATTAAACCTGGATTAAGAGACATTCTTTGGAGGGTGACTGACGTTCTGTGACAGTACCCAGGTGTTTGTCACGACAGGTTACATTTTTACTGAGACTCTTCTTAAAATAAATTTTTGCTGCAGATTTTAATGCTGTTTTACAGAAAAAATCTGAATGCTAAATTGCAGTGTCATTTACTCATAAGCAATTCACTCTGCTCATTAAAGAGGTAACATGAATGAATTTTATATGCAACATCAATGCTGGTCTTTATTCAAGGCTGGCTGTTTTCAGTGATAAAAACACAATGGTGATCATAAAATTTACTGTAAATACCTTTCTGCCATCTCCAATTCACTTCAGCTAAAAAAAAGAACTTCATTATGACACAACAATTTTTAATAGGAATGCCTGTTCTTCTGGGATTTTAGCTCAGAAATAACAAGAGCAAATAACATCAACCGTGGAAACGTTATCAAAGTTTTCCAACCCCAGAGTACAGTCCCAATTCATCAGGACAGCAATATCCAGAACATGTTTTCTGATGTGAAATTATACAGCAGCAGAGACATAAATTTGAAAACCCCAACAATATAGAAAATAATTTTGTGCCAACAAATGCAGGACCTTACAGGAAGTGAGGATTCTGTAAGATGCTGGGGTAAAAATGTGCACCATGATTCTGTGAAGTGAGAGTTGGAAATGTAAAGGAAGTCTTAGTCCAATGCCCAATTCCTACCTCTGTGCTCCAGTAATTCTGCACCCTGCACTAACAAGTGCAATCCATAATTTTTAATTAGTTTTAATTAATGTCTATAGAAATATGTTTTTGCCCAAGTATGTTTCGGTTCAGTCCCACGTGGCCAACCCCACAAAAATCTGCATCAGTTCACTAACAGGTACCTTTGATGATGGGTTAATGTTTTCCTATATTTTTAAGTCACATTTTATGAGTGATTTATAAAGCTGCACTGTGTTGCCTTCCAGAGATTGCTGGGTAAAGCTACCCAAGATCCCCTGGAATCAGGTAGATATCCTGCACCAAGTGAATTCAAACACAGAAACTGGTTGCAAGTAGCTGATGCCACAATCTCAGATCTACCCCTTCCTGAGACCCAAAATTCAATCTCAGCAGCTGAATTAGTTCCCACATTATTGTCCTAAAACATGTGGAAAATATAACTGCAGTGTTTCACAGCCCATTGCTTCACCAGGCCTGCAGACAGACAAAGAGATGGGTGACCAGATGGACTTTGGAGTTTTAACATTCTGTATCAGAAACATGAACAGGCAGCTGAAACTCAGCGGTGCCACCAACTAAGATAATAAATAAGAGACTGAACTGCAGGCAGCCAGAATATGATGAGGCACCACTCACAGAGACAAAAACCTGCTGCTGTGAAAGAAATGTCCAATGTTCTTTCCTCCTATACTCAGATTCATCATCACCTACTTGACTGTAAATGGAGTTCATCTGGATATTGCTCACTCCAGCTGGGAACAGCTCTTTAAATTAAAGGCACAGGTACATGGGGAGCTCAGCACAACAGATACAAGAAATGCAGTTTTAAAAAGTCATCAGATATTGGCAGAAGTAGCACTAAGAATTCAGGGACCAAATTTCAGCCTCCAACATGTCTCACCAAGTGTGTTGGAGTTACACATAACAGTGTATTTTACAGACAAGAAAGGAATGCTTAGTGCACCAGTAGTCACTGACAGATGGCTTTTTTCTTTTTCCTGCCTATATTTGCCTCTGTTCATGTATTTCCAAAGTCTCTGTAAGCTCAAGCATACCTACTACAAGTCAAAATATTAATTGTGAGCACAAATCACACAGTAAAAACCATTTGCACGGAGCTGCAGTTTATTTATATCCCACTAGTTCCCATTCCTAATAGCTGACACAACAATCAAGCTGCATAGGTAGCTTTTTTTTATAGCACATCAACATAAATCAGTACAAGAGTTAAAAAATAATCTATGCTGAGCAAAGTTAGGATTTCTATGACAAGTCCTAACACAGTGATAAATCCTTTCCAAACTGCATCTGTGCAGTTCACCAACACAGTTTGCACGAGCAAAGAGTCAAAGGCAAAGCTTCTTTCACCTGCTTTGTATTGCTCCTCTTATTTCCCACTTACAGGCTTAACCAGAACAATTCAGTCCCACAACCACAATAAACAATTCATTCCTTATTTTTCAGATGAGGACTGACAAAAAGGTGATTAATCCTACAAGGGGGCTTGGGTGAATTTCATTCTCAAGACCTGCCTTCTAACCAGAAGATGACACTCTTCTACTATGGGTTTGAAAAGGAGAAAATATTTTACTTCTTAGCCACAACACAAATTAGTGAGATCATCAATTTTTCGAGCTTCAAAGCAAATGGGGTGGGAAAATTCTACTAAAATCCCAAAAGATGCAACTCAATAAAAAATTATTCCATCCCTGGAAGTGTTCAAGGTCAGGTTGGACAGGGCCTGGAGCAACCTGGTCTAGTGGAAGGTTCCTTGCCCATGGCAGGGGAGTGGAAGGAGATGATTTTTAAAGTCCCTTCCAACTCAAACCATCCTGGGATTCTGTGATTACAGCAGTGAAAGTATCTGTGTAGACAAGATTTGTAGATTATTTCCTGATGGCTATGGAATTTTCACAATTTAATGTTAAGCATTAAAGTGTGATCAAAGTAAACAACTGAAAATGATGGTTACTGGAGACTGACTTGATATTCCTACACACATATTTTCCCAGGAAATAAATAAAAAAAAATATCTAAGAGAAACACCCCTCTCAAAAAAAACCAAACCTGAACCCCACAATTTCAGAGGACTAAACATCATTTCATACCTTATTACAAGTTATTTTCCCCTTGACTATACAGCTTGTTATTTAATTTGACCCTTCAGACTTTTCTAATAAGCATGTCTGGTAAAATATGTAGGCCAGCAGCAAAATCCTCTGTCATAATTATGCAAAAAGACTGAATAAACACCTATGACACTGTACTTCCAGCAAATTTCCACTACAGATGCTATTAAAGACACCATCACTGAGCAGAAGCAGATAGAATTCCTAATAAATGCCTTCCCACTTTGCTATATTTTCCCCCACCTCTCCATTCACCTCCCCTCTTTTCCTTCTTTTGGCTTCCAAGTCCACTGAAGGACTATGATCTACATGGATGTGTGACCAAAAGTTTTCTCACATTTTGGAAAAACATGGGAAGAGGCTTTATTTTCACAGACATTATTTCATTTTTCTTAATCTTGCAAAGACCCAAGTGTGTTTCCAAGTGACAAAATCCACCAGTGTGTTTTTTGAAGCTCACATTCATTCCTCTTGTTGGAAAGGGCTCAGCTATAAATGGATTTTTTAAAAATCCAGGTTTTCTCACAGGAATATGGAAAACCCTCATCCACACAGAAAATCTAATTTAAGAAAAAGAAGTTCAGTTTTAACTGAAAATCAACTTAGAAATTATTTTGCTAGTTAAGTTTATATTATATAAGGTACTACATACTACAGAATTTTGTATTATATATATTTATGTTTATTTATATAGTTTTTATGTTTATTATAAAAATTATGATAGAAAAATTAGGCATTAAGTTCATATTATATAAAACCCCAGCAAACATAAAATAACTATTGATATGCTCTTGTCATTGTGCTATCACACCTATTTAGGAGAGGTAGGGCCCACCTACATCACTAAAACCAAACCATGAAGTACAATTGGGGAGCAGCAGGCGAATTTCAAATATGGTTTAAAAATACAGTGTTTTTAAAAGTACTGGATTATTTAAATTAGATCAGTTCCAACATACAGCACTGTATAATTATAGTGGATTTTATCTGGAGTTTAGCAATAACCCAGAGCTGTGCAGCCCTTTGAAGGGCTGACAAGCAACACCTCAAAGCTCACTTGAAGCTTCAACACATTCTTGCCCTGCACCAGTGAACACTCTGCACCCTCAAACATTTCAGAGGCACTTAAAGGGGAGCCAGCTGGGAGAGTTTATTAATAAATTATATGTCCTATGGCCTAATTCAATAGGCTTTAAAGCAAAGGTCCCAGTCTCAGACCTTTCCATGAAATCATCTGCAAGCACAAAATTAAGTATGTGCATAAATTTTCTTGACAGGGCCCGAGGCAATTGATAAAGGGGTGACAGCATTGTTAGTATTTCAAATCTACCCAAAATAAACGTGTTTAGACTGACAGATAAATCAATAATAAAAAATGTGTTTTAATAATCCACAGAAGTATAAAATAGAAGTTCAGAACTGCAAAACCAGCAAAGAACGAGTAACGTTACTACTAAATTATTCCTATTACTGCAAAGTCAAAATACTTCCCTGCTAAAATGTGAGCTACCTTAGCTATGAATTTATCAAACTTTCTTGATCCCTGGCTGTTGGTTTTCTTGCCATTGAAAACAAGGGATGGGCTGGGGCAGTTTTTGTGTTGCAACTCATGCAAACAAAACGTGTCAGAACAATCAAATGCTTGGTCTCAATCTATCTGAACCTAAGAGCTCTTCCTATGCAAAATGCATTTCTGTGCAGTGCAGAAAGGTTTTTATTTTAGAAACCTTCCATTTTTGGAAATAAAAAATCTGAATCACTTTAGGCACAGACATACAGTAAACAGAAATTAAAAGCAGCTAAAGCGTAAGAAACAAGGGTAAGGAAACTGCAGGCACTGGAAGGAGATCACTTACCTATATCCAGACATATGACCTCTTCCATCCATGTCATATCCCCCTCTACCTCCTCCCTGTGACCCGCCATATCCTCTATTATCTTCTCCATACCTACTCTTTTCACGTCGATCATCTGGAACAACGAGGAAAACAAAGCACGAGTAAATTGGGTGCAAACTGCAGTGCTTGAAAACTCACACCCTTCAGTTCCCACCCCTCTCCATTTAAATCTGAAAAAAGTATCAACTCCTAAATCTCTCTTACATCATCTGTGTCACAAAGTAACTGGAAAAAAAAAAAAACCAAAAGGAACTTTGCTCCCTTATCTCCCTTGACTTCCAGGGTCACAAGGTATATTAGAATGTAAGCACTCTGTAATTACACTTCATTTTCCAAACATTAAACACATACTGTCTAAAATATACTTTTCATCTGACTTCCATACAGCCTTCCCAGTTTGCAAAAGACATCAGTGAAGACAGAACAAGGATAAATAGAGTGGGTTGTGCTGCTGGTGTGAAGTTACTGCAAAAAAAAAGGCTTCATCTTAAAGCTTCTTCTATCTCAGAATTCACCTACACAGCATAAAGCTGGAATGTGAAGTGCAAAAGCTCTTCATGACTGATCAAGACATGTCACCCTCATGCAGGAAGAAGGTTCAAAATAGCTTGGGAAGAAAATTCCATCTAGAATTTGCAGAACACAGGGATTCTGCAAGGCTGCCTCTAACACAAGCAAATGCAACCATTTGGGGGCCCCAAAAGTGTTTCACCCCTGCATAATGCTTTGAAAGTCTTAACAAATAAAACATCCCCCGAGAGTATAAATAGAAGAGCTTTAACTATTCACCAAATAACTGCCTGTGGAAGGAAATCCAACTATTTCACAGCGTCTCCGCTCAGTTTTATTAGCCAATACTGAATTCAACCTGTGAATTTTACCTTGGCTGTTGTGGCTATAGCTTCCCTTCTGAGACTGGTAGGATTGCTGAGAGTGGCCATATGAGCTTTGGTGCTGGTTATAGCCTGACTTTTGGTCATATGAGCTCTGGTGGCCATAGCCCGACTGCTGGTCATAGGAGCCCTGGTGGCCGTAGCCCGACTGCTGGTCATATGAGCTTGACTGCTGGTCGTAAGAGTCTTGGTTCTGTCCATAGCTTGACTGCTGGTCATAAGAGCTTTGGTGCTGACCATAGTTTGACTTTTGTTCATAAGAGCCTCTTCCACTTAAAACAAACAGAATTTGAATTAATAGCTAAATGTTCACAGAACAAGAGAGCAACGTAAGGGTTGAAAATTCATGGCATTGCTACAATTTCCTGGTCACAGTCACCTCATTGCTGGCATATGGATGTGAAAATACTCTGTTTCATCTCTGTTGGGATGTATCTGGCTTCCTCAGTTTCCACTGTAAAGGTAACTTAAGAGCATCCCTCCTTTCACATATCCCAGTACAACACTTGCTTTCTCCCCTCTCCCAGTACCATAAATGGCTGATGGAGAGCCCGTGACCTGCTAAACACCAAATCCTTCTCTGTGGAACTGCAGGGCAGAGCCTCAGTGCTCAGCTCATGTTGTACTGTACAGCTGAGACTTGCTGCCTAAAATCCCCCAAATCCCCAATTTTGCTTTCAGTGAATTGCAACCTCTCTTCTTCTGGGCATTTTACCATCTGTCAAGAGCTTTTCTAACTCCTGTGATGGTCTCTAACACACTTGCAAGTTCTTCTCAGTTTAGTGCCATCTCCACCCCACCAATCTTCATCAGGAACACGGACCAGTAGCACATCCAGGATATTTCCAACACAGTGCAGCTCTACATTCCACGAGGGAGTCATAAATCTTCTCTGACTAATAACTTTAGAGCAACCACAAGGGAATCTCACCTACACCACGCTTCCCTAGGCTACTTCAGCTTCCAAAGCAGAAACAGAAATATTCTGAAAATCCAGATTTATGGGAGAACAGTTCCATCTAGGTTACCCTTTCACAGGAAGACATAATATGGATTTATGAGAAATAAATTGCATCCAGGGAACACTGGCTGTTACTCATTCCTTTGTTTTCCCTCAGGTACTTAGTTATGCCTTAACTGTCTGATTTTTTCAGTAACTGAAAATAAATCTCTGAGCTCTGCCATCCTTTCTTCTCTTCCTCCTCCCTGCTTCCATCCTTTTTCAAAAGATGAGGCACTAGATATGTCCCGCTCCAGTCTTTGGGTAATATTACTTGCTAGTCAAAAATATCTCAGAAAAAAAAAATAAAAAAATTCCAGAGCCTACAGAAAGTTTCCACCAGCTTTTCAAAGCATTTTAAGATCCAGTCCATTGGGTCCAACCAATCTCAAAATATCCCACCTGTGTAAATACCATCTAATCTGCTCTCTCCCAGTCCTAACCTAGATCTCATCTTCAACCTTGCTAATCCCAGTGGTAAACAGCTTGTGAAGATTTTTATTAATGTCTTCACTTCAAAAAGGTCAGCTCTGCTTCAGCCTTTGCACCATCCCCAATGAAGGAAGCATCACTGACAGCATCCACCATTTGCTGCTTTCCCCCTTCACATGTGACAGCTACAATTTTGTGTCCACCCTCTTGTAAGCTGCTACCATTTAATTTCTCAGTTTCTCCTTATTTGTTACAACCACACATCAAAAAGTTTCCCTCCATTGTCTTTTCTTCATTTTCTCCATCATGAACAGCTTGTTGGAGAATCTACATGCTGCATTTTTTTTTCCAGTGCACATCTACAGAGTTAAAAACCACATTATTACCTCTGCAGAGCTCTAATAAATGCTCAGAAAATAAAGCAAAGCAAAACTTAACCATATTCCTGCCTTTGTTAGGGAAAAAAGACATCCTGAGTGACAGCACCTACTGCTGGCAAATTAAGACTTTGCTTTTTTTATATTAAAATGTTTTGTAATAATAACTACAAAACCAGAAACCAAGTACAGGTTTGCTCAAGTCCAGATTGTTTTATCACCTTGTAAAAAACTACAAAAATACTTGAACCTTGGACACAAGAATGAGGTTGAGAACATGACAGTGTATTTTAATGAGGTCATATGATCCTCATAAAGCTCCAGGACGAGCAGTAACCTCAGGGTGTACACACAAAGCTTGTAAATTAGACAATGAAGGTATTCTAGCACTAAGTGGCCTTTTCAGTCATTATGGGAAGTTAGGTTGTGTTTTCCAACACACTCTCAAAGTTGTATCCTTAATCCTCCTGAAACTGAATCAAACACAACCAGCACTTAACAAGTCAAACACACCTGCAACAGCACAGCTCTGGATCAGAGTGCAGAGTTTGCAGGAGCACACTGAAGTTATTGATGAGGATGTAAAACCACAATGTTTTCAGAATTCTACTCAGCTGGCAAAACAAAAGTTAATTCTTACATTACATTTTTGAATCCTTTATTCTTCCTCCATCAAGAAAAGGCATTCTGAGCCAGATAAGTAGCCTGCAATCTGAGAACAGCTACGAGTTTCCTTGCTAACAGCTTATTTGAAGTTAATAAAAGAGCACTGGAAGTTTAAGCAGAAGAATGTGATTGGAAAGGTATTTGTTACGTCTTTTTCCTAATCAAAATACTCCTCAAAGTCTACTCTTCATTGCAACCACTATCCAAAGACTTTCCAAAGTGTATGTCCTCATACAGCTGGACTCAAAACAACTGCATCCATCCTTACATAAAGAAATATTCTTCCTGTACCCCCTCATCTTTCAGGCATTAAAAATGTCTTAAGAATGTGGATTTTCAAATATTTGCCTTTTTTAGACATGACACCAGGAAATTTGCTATAGCTCTAGTTAAGAATGTACAACTGCTAGACGTTATTTTAAATACACACTGGTAAACTCTGCTTCCTTACCCTCTAGATGACCCTTTCTGCTGGCCCTGGCTGCCATAAGACTGCTGGTTGTATGAGCTCTGATTCTGATTTTCGTAACTGGATTCATCATCGTATCCCTGGGAATCTTGTCCATAACCTGGAAATCGAGGAAGAAAATTTTTAGTCAATATTCACCTTTTAATTCCTGCCAATGAATGTAACAAGCTAGCCAAACCTGATTGATTTTGTCCATAGTTCCCATGATAGCTTCCATAGTTCTGTCCATAGGAGGAATTGTCTCCACTCTGCCCATAACCAGAATATCCCTGTAATTTCAAGAATGTACTCAAATAAGTGTAACTTCCACAGCAGGTAATTACAGTTTTCCTTGGCCAGACACAACTGCAAACATCAAGCACAGCTGGGAATGGAATTCTTCCTGGCCCAGGAACAATTATTTTCACCCAAGGAACATCTGCTTTGAAAGACATGATGGTTTTTTTCAACATACCTGTCCTTGTCCATAATTCTGGCTGCTCTGATTGCCATAGGACGAGTAGCTGTAAGAGAAAAATGCTTTTAGGAAATGCTTACAGTGCCCTTCATACAGATTGGAAAGTAAAGGTATTTTTGGTGTCATTTTAAGTTTCTCTTCATTCCAAAATAGGTGTTTAATCCGAGTACTGCAGTTGCAGGCACTTTAGAACCACATCAGTGAACTAATTGTTTCCACAATTAGTCCTTGACTGTCAGAAGCCAGAAGAGCTTATTTTAATTTCTGCTGCATTTCAAGCATAAATTTAAACTACATGAAAGCTGGGTTTACTGTAGTTTGACAGATTCTTCAGAATCCCAGAAAACTTTATATAAAACAAAAGGCCTTTACATTTTCAGGACATTCTTACAGAGTCAATTTTATTTTAATTACGGTCTGTTTGGTATTTGTTGAACTATCCAAGAATAACACCACCATCAAAACCCACTCTAGTTTTATATTATACTTACTCATTATTCTGCCACTTCAAGCCTTCAGGAACTGACAGAAGAACCATGTGCTGAAACTCATCATGCTCAGACACAGATCCAAACTCAGGCAGTGCTACATGCACAGAACCTTGTGATTTTCATTAGCACACTCAGCATTAGCTGTGATTTTCACACTTCCATAAAAACACTTGTTTCCCTGATTAAAATACACCCCCAAATTGCAGCTTTGGGCCTTATAATAAATATAATAACCTTTGACTAAAATCTTAGTGAACAGCTTAAGGCAGTCACATGAAAAATATTTCCCTATATTCATATTTCAAAAGATCTATTACGAGATGGCATTCCAATTTACATCTGATTATTGTCCTCTCTTCAGGAATACAGACTGCTTTTTCTTGTTTTATAAGACATCTTGATAAAGGTTCAGCTGCAAGCTTTCTGCACCCATAACTCCAAAAGCATATCAACGCTCTATCATGCCTGAAGATTCAATCATCATGTTGGGAATATTAAATGGGTCTTTTATTTTGCTGGTGTATTTGCTAACAGTAAAAAAACCCAACCCCACACATACCTCTGTTGGCCCCCAGACTGACTGTAACTTCCAGAATCTAGAAAAAGAAACAAGTCATATTGAGAATTTCCATTTAACGTTTCAGTCCTTTATTTAGTACAGGAGGAAAAAAGGTTGGGGAGAGGTACAAAGGTTCAATGCAACTACTTTCCCTACAGAGTTAGACAGCTTCCTCTTTATTAAGAGAAAATGTTAAGACTGGGATGATAGGAGCACAGAGTGTGGGGGACAAGACACAGCTACAGCCACTTAGAACTGTCCTTTTTGAAAGACCTGAATTCCATTTTTAAGGCACCTCTTCAAATATCTGGGACTGCACAACCCCTCTAATGGTTACAGAATATGGTGCCATCATCAACGGGCAGAATGCAGCAGCTTAATTAAGCAAGCAAAGCTAAGTAGGTTAGTCTGCTGAACACCTTTTGAAGATGCCCTAAGAAAGCTCTGCCCAGCAAAAGGGCACAGGCACGGGCAGGATGGGGAGAAATCAGGGATGGAGGAGCCGTGACAATTCCCTTTGCTCCCACTGCAAAAGGGAAAACGCTGCTGAGAGCCCAGCAGCACGTGACAGAGGCAGCCACACAGAACACACACACATGGCTCCAGCAGAATTCCCACTGTCAGGAGCAGGCTCCAGCTCTCCAGAGGCACCTCACGGCCCCTGCTGTGGGACCTCTGCACTGCACGGGCTCTCTGTCACTCTGGATAACAGTCCTGCAATTTTTCTGTTCCTTTCAAACCACTTAATGAATTTACATAAACACTGTGGGGCCGTGGTCTAATAAAAACTATCAGGAACTTCTCTGTTTTCATCCCTAATTTCAGTCTTTCCTCCACGTTCTCTCTCCAAGCTCTACACCCCGAACTGCCTAAAAAGCTGACACTGAGAATTAATTACAATGCAGGGTAAATGTCATAAATGACTATAATCATTTTCCAATCAAAGCACTCATCAAATTGCTGAATCTGCTCATTATCCCTCCCTCAGCAGGTAATAAATCCAAGCCTGCCAGTGCTTACACTTAAACACAGGTCTGATGAGGGCATCACTGGAGGTGAGGATGTGAGGTGAGGGTATCAACTGAGCTATTCAGACACCAAGCAGCATTTTTAGTGGTAAAGTATCTCCTCAGAGCAACACAAAGTATCAAATTTCGTATTCTGTAACAGAAACATTTACCAAAAGCTGAGATGAAATAATGTTTCGTTTCACACCTCCCATAAAGCAGTTTTACTCAAATGTGAAATATTCTCCTCCTTTTGCACTGCTACACAAATATTTCGTTGCTTTTTCATACTGAAAGGCAATTAAAACCCCAGTGTAGATGTGCAATTCAAATTTATTGTTCTAATGACAGTAAGGTAAAATTTTTACAGTTTCAATTTAAATGATCACAAAGATTGCTGTTAAATAGGTGACCACATTTTGAAGCAGGCTTATGGTTTAATTCTAAAATTTATATGCCATTAATGCTGCTAATTGAAGAAAAGAATATTAATGGTTGTATCAGAAAGAATTCTTGAGTGAGGATGTAACCAGCTATAGACTAAAGGACTACATTTAATCTCCTGAGCTTCTCCCTAACAAACTTCTGCCAAACCAAAACACTTTGGGAAAAGTCTGAGAGCAACCAGA
Source organism: Manacus candei (assembly GCF_025592945.1). Classification (NCBI taxonomy): domain Eukaryota; kingdom Metazoa; phylum Chordata; class Aves; order Passeriformes; family Pipridae; genus Manacus; species Manacus candei. The sequence continues at coordinate 5,626,881 of NW_026138124.1, read as the reverse complement.
TAAGGAGCCTGCAAAATATGAAAACACAGAATCAGAGGAATTTCCTTTATTTATACATTTTTCTACATCCTCTGTTGGACCTCTCACAGATTTCTGATCAATTTATTTTCGTGGGCTCAAGGGGGACAAGAGTCTGTAAATATTTTTTGAAATAAGCTTATTCTGGAAATTCCTGGATACACGTTTCTACTGAATGTTTAAAAAGCTTGTGGACAAATTTCCTGTGGATGAAGCAGGGCATAGGAGACTAATCACCTTGCAAGGCTCAGGGGGTGTATTCCTCTTAGAAGAATCTGCTGTGTACATTTGAAAACTAAGGTTCTTATATGATGTAATTTATACAAAGAAGCAGAATTGCTTTTCAATATTCTCACCAGAAAAAGAACCTCATGTTTGAACATCAGAGCTAAAAATAGAGGAGACAGGTGACTTGACTGGTCAGTAGCTGAGGCACGGAGAGAAAGTGGGTTTAGTTTACTGCCAAGCTTTACTCATTTAGTAGAAAAATCATTATTTGGACTCATTTTAGTAGCTTTGGACACATTTACTTTCCACGGTAAACAACTGCTCCTTGGCGTAAAGGATTCCTTTAACACACTTTGCTCTGTTTGTATCGTCTATCACTCACACATGCAACCTGAGACAACACAAAAACGGCTCGACCCTAACAAAACATGGCTCGCTCCACAAAGCATACACGGCCTTGGAATTCCTCCTCCCACTCTGGGATACACTGCTATCCACGGCTTGCCAGGGGCAGCGCTGCTGGGGAGACCCAAACATCCAACCTCAAAGGGGATGAGGAAAGAGCACCAGAACATGCTCGCAGAGGCCCCAGGAGAAGCTGGGCTGTGTCAGGTCACCTGGGAGAGCAGATCCTGCCTCTGTGCTCAACTAAATCCTCTGCTGGAAAACAATCAGCCCAGTTTTTAAGCCCAGAGAAGGGGGATGTGAAGCCCCGACTTTGCTCTGCTGGCACCCCCCGGGTGTGAAAAGCAGCTACTGGGACACAAAGGCTGGTCCCTGCAGTGGGAAAGGGAGAGCATGTCCCATGAAAGGGGGGCACGACCCGATGGGGGGGGTTGCCTCCATTCCATGGGGGTTCTGATCCAAAGGGGAGCACATAAACCAGGCTGTGGGGAGTGGCAGGACCCAAAATGGGGTTCACATCTCACACGGGATGAGGGGGGAACGCAACCCAAATCGGGGGTCCACACAATGGAACAGCCATGACCCAAAAAGGGGGCATTTATATATGGCAGGGTACACGACCCAAAGGGGGGTCCACATCTCACACTGGGACAGAGTGGGGTGGGAACTGCAAGCTGGGGTTCACACGGGGGAAGGACCATGACCCACGAGGGGGGGGCCTTACATCGCACACCAGGGGGGTACACGAGCCAAAACAGCCTGCAGTGGGGAGCATGAACCAAAATGGGGTCTGCATCTCACACCGTGGGGAGCACGGGGGGAACACAACCCCAAGCAGGGGGGTCCACACCAGGGAAGGATGACGAGCCCAAAGGGGGGCATTTAACATTTCGCACCCAAACAGGGGAGCCTACACTGGGGGGCACAAACCGAAACGGGGTCGGCACCTCACAGTTGAGGGGGTACAAAGCCCCAAGTGGGGGGCTTAAACTGGGGGGCACGAACCACAACGGGGTCTACGCCTCACACCGGGGGGGGGGCTGTGGCACAGGCCAAAACGGGGGGCTCACGCTAGCAGAGGAGGGGGCCTAGACCGAAAAGGGGGGCTCATCCCACGCAGCCCCCGAGCCGAGGACCCCAAGGGGACTCTGCCCCCTCGACCCCCCCCCCCAGTTACGACACGGGGGGCGCGCGCCTGGCCACGCCCCCCACGGTGAAGGGGGCGTGGCCTGCGCGGCTCGCGCAGCGGGGGCTCCCCGGGGAGGGGGCGTGGCCTCTGCCGAAGGGGGCGTGCCCACGGGGCCACCGGCGGGGGGGGCGTGGCTCCCCTCCCCCTCCCCGAGCCTGGGGGAAAGGGGGGCGTGAGGCGAAAGCGACCGCGTCCGTCCCCCCCCATCGCCCCCTCACATATAACATGGCCGCGGGCCTTTCCCACCTGCGCCACATGGCCGCTGGCTTTCCCGCCCTCCCACCGCGCCCGCAAGCGGACCCGCCGCGCCGCCGGTGCGAGGCTGAGGGCCCGGCGGGGGAGGGGGGGGGGCTGTCGGCACCTACCCGAAGCCATGGCGGCGGCGCTGAGGGGGCGGCGGGAGCGGAGGGAGCGCAGGGACCGACCCGCCCGCCGCGCCGGCCGCGCGCACACTGAGGCACCCGCAGCTCGCGCGGACTGCGGGGCCCGCCGGCCAATCGGCGCGCGCGGCGCCTACCACTCGCCTCGCGGCCGAGGGGGATGGGGAGGGACGGGGACGAGAAGGGCCGTACCAAAGTACGGCGGGCGGGGGGGTGTGTGTGTGTGTGTGTGTGTGTGTGTGTGATGTGTGTGTGTGTTTGAGGGCTGTGCGCGCCCACCGGCAATCGCGGAAAAGGATTGAATTAGTTTAATTAATACATGGTCAGGGTGCTCACGGGGACATAATGGGGCTGTACGCCCCGGCTTTTCGCCCCTCCCTGGCCTTCCACCCCGCGGTTCCCTCGCAGCGCCCCGGTTGTGCATCGTCGTTTGTGGCAGATGCTGAATGGAGTTTAAAGAAAACATCCGAAATCTGGGTTCTAAAGGAAGGGGAAAAATAGTTTGGCAGGGTTTCTGGCTATCTTAGAAAAAGCAAATATCAGCTTGGAGAATGGTCTAAAGAAACGGGTCATGAGCTTGAGAGCCTCTTCTATGGAACGTGAAGGTTTGCTTCAGAGAGGAGGAGTGATGAACTGAGAAGACAGCAAAAGTGACGCTGATTGTTTAATCTTATTATTTTTACAAGTCGTATTTCTTGTTTCAGATCAAGCTGCCTTCTTGTGGGAGTTGGGAAGTTAGCAGTTGCACCTTTCTGTCTAGGGACAGTGTGCACGTGAATCAGCTAGGGAACAGCGAGGTTTTACCCTGTTTTTATTTCCAAAGGCAGTGAGGAGCCCTCTCTGATTTCAGCTGAATGTTTTGAGCAGATTTGCAGAGAAGTTGGGCTGTTTCTTCCCCCCTGGGCGTAGCAGCAGGAGGCAAATCCCACTGCCACAGCCAAAAATAAGTTTCTGCAAAACAGGCAGTGACTGGAATGATTAATTAAAAAAAAAAAAAAAAAGGAGAGGGGGAGTTGAGCTCCCTGCCTGTCTTTTGGTTTCTACTTGAGAAACTTCATCTCCTCCAGCCACAACGTTTTGTCCTGTGCCATAAGCCTTCCTGTGACAACCTGGGACCTCACAAAGGCTGCCCGTGCAATGTTGGGATTAGGGCAGATCCCAAACAATGCTCCATAGCCAGGGGAGGTGGAGGGATCTTTTGCTCTAGGAGAGCCTCTCAGCGTTTGTGCATTCCTCACGGACTGAAGGATTGTCATAAATGGAAACTGGAATTAGTTGAGAGTTACAGGCTCATGTGTCTGTCTGTCTGCTGATAGATCTGTGCTGTGCTCTCCTGTGGCTCCCAGTCAAAAACTTTGAAGCTGGGATATGGAAAAGACATCAGCCCTTCAACCCTCTGCTCTTCCCCCTCAGCTGGAAAACAGCAGAGTTCACAGAGTCACTGGGGTTGGAAGGGACCTCTGGAGAACATCCAGTCCAAGCCCCCTGCCAAGGCAGGGTCATCCAGAGCAGGTGACATAGGAACGTGTCCAGGTGGGATGCATGGTGTCAACAGATTTTCTCCTTTTGTGCAAATATAGTCTTTTTCTACTACAATATCCACAGCTCCATCCCCAAATCTCTTCCAACTACAAACTCAAGAACAGATAGAATTATTGTGGTCAGTGCTAACCATGTGTGTAAAGCAAGCCATGACCACAGTGAAGGACTTCCCTTGAAGGGATCAGATTAAGTTCTCCCTACTCCACCATCTCCCTGTGACACCTGCAAGAACTTCGGTATCTTCATTTATAACCTGCCAATTCCTCTCCTAAATCTGACTAAAACTGGCCAAATAGTTAAGCCAATATTGCTGGGAAATTGAAGACAGACACAGAATATGAGCCTCATGCAGGTTCAGCCTGGTTTGAACACACATATGTGGAGGAGGGCTGTCCCTCCATTTGCTCCAGCACAGGTGGGAAGGTGCATGTGTGGTGTGGACACTCTTCTCCATCTCCATCTGTCACATATGAAAGTAAACACTTGTTCTGTGTCCAGTTCCACAGTTCAGGAAGGACATTGAGGGATTGGAGCAAGTCCAGGGAAGGGCAACAAAGCTGGTTGAAGGGTGTGGAACACAAGTCTGATGAGGAGTGGCTGAGGGAGCTGGGGGGGGCTCAGTCTGGAGAAAAGGAGAGTCGGAGGGACCTTCTCTCTCTCTAAAACTCCCTGACAGGAGGCTGGAGACAGGTGGGGGTCAGGCTCTGCTCCCAGGCAACCAGTGACAGGATAAGAGGACATAGGCTTAAGCTGTGCCAGGGTATGTTCAGGTTGGACGTCAGGAGGAATTTCTACATAGAAGGGGTTATTAGACATTGGAACGGGCTGTCCAGGGAGGCGGTGGAGTCACCATCCCTGGAGGTGTTTAAGGAAAGAGTGAATGTGGCCCTCAGTGCTCTGGTCTGGTTGGCAAGGTGGTGTTCGGTCACAGGTTGGACTCACAGGTCTTTTCTAACCTCACTGGCCCTGTGATTCTGTGATTCCCAGCAGCCTGACCCCACGGTGCGGGGGAGTGGGGGCTTCATTGGCCTGGCTGGGCCTCCCGCACCTGAGAGCAGCTGCTCATGGGGAGACCCGGACCCAGCTCAGGTAAGCTCCCAGTGAGACCTCACACCTCCCCACGGGGACATTTTCCCCTTCTGGACAAGTTAAAAGCCCCACTAATTAAATAAAAATTCAAAAGAAGGCGGGGGGGGGGGGGAAGAACCCCACCCCCGCGCGTCTCCATGGTAACGAGCAGCGCCTCGCGTTGCCATGGTAACGCCCAGGCCTTCCGGCGGCGGCCGGAAGCGGCGGGCGCGCGGGGTGGCAATGGCGGCGCCCAGGGCCATGCCGGCCGCCGCCGCCCTCACGGTGCTGATCTCGGTCGGGGCCTCCGCACCCGGGATGCTGCGGGGGGTCCCCGCCGCCCGCTCCGCCGCCGTGCTGCGCCCCACCGCCCTGCGCGACGGGGAAGGTGAGCGGGGGCCGCCCGCGGGGCAGCCGCTGCCTTCTTGGTCCCCCCTGTCTTCCCCCCTCCGTGGGTCCCCCACATCAGACCTTCCCCAAATCCACGATGGAGCCTTTGCGTCCTCGCATTCCCGGTCTCCCTCAAATCCCCACTGGAGCTTTTGTGAATTCCCTCTCGGGGCCATCCCCGCGTCCTGCTCAGGAGCCCTTGGTCCCTCCCCTCAGCCCCCACTTCTGGGCACTTCCTCAAGCCCCTCCCTGAGCCCGCTGCTCCCCCTGTGTCCCACCTCTCCATGCTCCTTTTTTCTCCCGCTTTCCATGCTCTTCCCTGACCTGGGCACCCATCTCAGCTCCCTTACATCAGGCTGCTCCCCTTTACCTCCATTTCTGACACTAAGCACAGGATGAGTATGTTTCCAGAATCTTGAGGGATTTGCTTTCCTCTGTGCCTCTGGTATTTCCAGGATGATTTTTATCACACTTTTAATTCCCATGTGCCAGCTCACCCCTGTGCAGTGATTTTCTTTAGCAGTGTGTGGTTTCTCCGAGCTGATGGGTGAAATCCACCATCTCCTCACATTTCTTCATGGGTTATTTTGTTTTTCACTCCTGTTTCTCTGTCTGTGGGGCTGAGGTCGGTGGGAGGGAGGTGGAGAACTCTTAGCCTCCATCCTTGCTGAATGCCCAGGAGAACAGCTATCCAAAAGGCCTGGGAGCACTTCTGAGGTGTGAGGTTTGGTGAGAAAAGTCAGCCTTCCAGCAGTTTAAGGAGTGGGTTTTTTTGCCAAAATCATTGTTATAGTAACATCTATTTTTATGTCTCTTGCCTTCTCTTTTAATGAGACTGAAATATACTACAGATGCTGCTGCTTTTTTCCAGGCAGCTTCCCAGGAAGCAGCAAAGAGTCAGCCCATATGTTTATGACACCCAAGATAGCACTTGTTTTACTCTATCTTGTTATTTATGCCTGGTTTTAAAGGCCTTGAATTCCTTCTTTTCTACACCAGCATAGAAAGGAAAGCCATTAATTAATCCCGTGGGCTCTCTCTCTCCCTCCCTCTGCTCAAGCCTGTGATTGTGGTTTAAAGCAATTAAAAGCTGTGTCTGTCTGTGCTCAGTTCACAGGTTGGTCACCTACATCTTTGTCTATGAAGACCTGGTCTCCCTGACCTGTGGTGCCGTTGCCATCTGGTACTTTGCCGGCAGCTTTGAGAGGAACGTGGGCACAGTGAAGCACTGCTTCCTCACCATCACCTTCTCCGTGCTCTCTGCCCTCCTCTACCTCCTCCTGGAGCCCCTTGTCTCCCGGGTGTGGGAGGTGAGAGATGCCAAAGGATTCCTGCCAGTGGCTTTCGCCATGCTGGGTGTGTCCACCACCCGCTCGCGGATGAAGAGGACTCTGGTTTTTGGGTGCAGGGTTCCAGTGGTGCTGGTGCCCTGGTTTGTGCTCTGCGTGGCGTGGTTTATCCCCCACTCTTCTCTCTTGGGTAACCTGTGTGGGCTCCTGGTTGGGGAAGCCTGTATCCTTTCCAAGTGGGAAGCTCCGAGCCAGAGCGGGATCACTGGTTCGCGATGGGAACGGGGTGCTGTGGTTCTTGTTGTTGGTTTTATGGTGTTTCCTGGGCTCTTGCTCTGCATTAAACCCTCCCTGGCTTTGCTCATCCCATGCTGGTTTTTCACCTCATTCTTTCACTTCCCCAGTGACTTTTGTGCACACAGAGAATGTGGAGTGAGAAGGGCGATGGTCTGTGAACGTGGTGCTGGGCGGAACTGGGAGAATTCTCCAGGAAAAGTGGTTTGTGGGCAGAGGAGGATTGTGTGTGGCTGTGTTAGAAGTGACTGTGTTTTGTCTGCAGACCTCCTTAACACGCTCCTGGCTTCAGATGGTCTTGGCTACTGTTTCTGCCTGGATTTTCCGGAGTCAGTGGGCTCTAAGCTGGACCGAGTGTTCCCTTTCACTCTGCTGAAGAGGATCCCAGGGCTGAAATACATCCCAGGGTCCTTAGCAGAGAGAAGAGCCTCTGACAGCACCAAGTAAGTACAGGAGTTCCTGTGGGAGATCTTATAGGGGAATTTTGAGGTGTGAGTAGAGGCTCTAAATCACCTTTAAAAGCCGGATTGCATTTGTTGAGTTCATATTGTGGGTGTGGGAGGGGGCAGAGTCACCCTTTGATGTTACACTGGTGACATTACTGGGACTAATAAATTACCACTCATTAACTCAACCAGGTCTTTAGTGAAAGCTGAATGGAGGTGAAAGACCTCTCCTTTGCTGCAAGGGCAGTGTGTGTACACATGCAAAGGTATTGCAGCTCTGGCTGACATGAAAGGTAAGTTGTGTAACTCTGCCCTGGAATTAGGGTTTAAGGCATTTATTCCTGGCTGTGTGGCTCCCTAGGGTGTGATCCCTATCTTTATTTGCCCCACCTCGCCTCCCAGGAATGCTGTGAAGTGAGTTGTGTCCAAACCTATGTAGGAGCAGAGCACTATAAATCAAAGGTATCGCTTACAAAGCTCAGTGTAGACCTTTTGGTCTTTTTTAGCCTTTCAGCAGGTTTTCAGTGTCAAGGCAATGTTGCTTTACTGAAAAAAAAACCCTTGGGGCCCTTGGCTGACAGTTCAGAAGTGATTTTAAGTTTATGTATTATCACAAGCCATGAGAACTCACTTGTATTCTAAAAAGCTTGAAAATGTAGGTCAAATATTTACCTGTTCTAAGGTGCCCTTTCAGCTTCGCAGAGAAAAGGTAGTTTTCTGTTAAGGGTTAAATTCTATGTATTGTTTAAGCCTTCAGCTCATTGTAAAGCTTTATTTAAAGTGGAAGCATTCCCAGGTGTTTGCATTGCCCTCACCCGTGGGGAAGCCATAAAACCAACCCTTGTCTGCAGCAGGAGTGTCCCTCAGGTCCATGAGGGCACTCAAACATGAGAGTGCTTGCAGGGAGGGCACGCAGATCCAGCAGCATTTGTGTTTTCAGTCTCTCCTTCCTGTGCAAATGCAGCTTTTGGGAGGTGGGACTGTCTCCATGCTAAGCCTGTGCCAGCATCAGTCCAATCCTGCTGTGCACAGCACCTCAGGGTCTAAACCTGCTTCCTTTGGTGAGGTGACACAGACTGTTGTGACACAAAGGTACTTACATGAATATTTGACTATCCAACAGGGCGTGGGAAGGTGTTTCTAGGATGCTTCCACTGCTGCAGCTAAATTTGCATGTCTGTGCCTTAGATACTTCTGTATGTGCTTCTGCAGCTTCATGTTGATTATTTTGATTTTTAATAACTTGGGATTCGTTTTCTTTTTACATTTTCATGAGATTCAGGCACCAACTTGCCACCAGGCAGGACACATTTCTAGGAGGTCCAGGCTTTGGCATCATGTTTGTATCCACAAATAAAATTAAAAAAAAACCCAACCCAAAAATCAAATTAATAATTTAAAACCAAAAACCTAAGCCTGAAAACCCCAGGCTGAGCCAGTCTCTTGTTCTTGCTGGGAATCTGGCAGTCATGGATTCATGAACATTGACTTGATTCTCAGCACTCATCTGCGTGTTGTGCGTGGGCTGAGCAGCACTCCTGAAGTCCCAAAGGCTTCAGCTTCTAGGCAGATTGCCTCTCTCCTGTTTTGGCTGGATGAGTCATCCCTTCTGCTGGCAAAGACTTTCTAGCCCTTGCCTCTGAATAATTAATTTTAATTTCTAACTCTCCTCTCCTTCTCTTTTTTTGCTTTATACTCTGGGCTCTTACTCGCACCAAGGGCCTTTATGTTTTCTTCATAAACACTTGGCAGCTGTGACTTCTCCTGATTAATGCCTTGGCAGATGTGTCCCTCACAGGGCAGGGAGGATGTGCCCTGGAATCTCAAAGCACGTTGAAGTTTGGCTTTTGTGCATTCCCTGCACAAAGAGTCTGGGGCCAAGAACCACGCTTGTTCAGTGGGTGTGGAAATGGCGTGGGTTGGGAGTGGGAACATCTGTCCTGGGAAGCCAGTAAACCTATTTTTTACTCAAGTGCTGCTTATAATAAGAGCTTCTGTTGTAGTGAATCCCTCTGATGGATTGCAGTGCCCTCTCTGAGCGCTGGTCAGGAGGAAATCAACCCCCAGGGCACTTCCAGCGCTAATTAGGCAATGCCAGTTCTGAGCACTGTGTAACCTCCTGTTTTCTTCCTGCCCAGGATTAACCCTGCACCAGGCACTTACCCCACCCAAAGCTACTACTGCCCTTCGCCTCCAGCTATTCCTGCTTCCCAGATGCAGCATCCCAATGCTCAGAGCCAGGGGTTTCATCACAGCTGCGCTCCGGGACACGGCCGTGTGCCGGGACACGAGGGATCTCAGCAGGGCCACGCTGCAGGACACAGCCTCAGTTCTTCCCACTGCCAAGCCAGAGGTGCCTGGGGAGAGTGTTGTGGGCAGGCCCACGTGGGAGCCTCCCCAGGACAGCACTGCCAGCTGGGCACGTTCTGTCCCCCTCAGCGCGTGTGCCCGACTGACCCACAGCCACCCGCGGGCCTGGGGCCCCTGGCTGGTGCTCAGCAAGCACCCACAGTGCCTCCTGTTGCAGCTGAATTTACCAGAGTCCAAGTGTACTGATCCTTCAGGGAGCATCAGGACTCACACAGGGGCAGGGCCACTCTGTGATGCTCCCACAGCAGTGCATTGCTGGCATCTTTGCTGTGTCTGGGGTGACTGTTGGAATGCATTGGTAGCTCCAATGTAAGCCATTTCTCTGCTCCCTGGCACAGGCTACTTGGATTGTATTTCCTTTATAATTGTTTTTTTACTTTTTGATATTGCTGGGGGTGAGGACTGTATCAGCTCTGTGTACTTCTCATCCTTTTGAAGTCTTTTTTCATTGCTGCATTTAGCAGCTGGCTTTTTCCACGCTGCCACTGGAGTTCCAGTGCACCAGCTTCCTGAGTCAAGGTGGGAATCTCACTGTCAAAACACTGGAGTTTAGCTAGGCTGCAGCAAAAAGCTCATGTCCCATTTATACTCCTGTCTTGTTTACAGGTGTGATGTAGCTAGGACCCAAAAGAGGTGGGAATTGGGCAAGCCTTAGTTTATAACTTAATGTTTGAGTGGAGGAGGACAGATGTCTGTTCTACTGGTGACTTCCCCACTAAAAGAGTGCCATGAAGAGGGCTTGTTAAACCAAGCTGGGGCAAGAGGATAGAACACAGAACAGCCATCACAAAACACAGCCCTAAAATGCTCAAGGTCCTTCTTAGCTGCAGTCTGTGACTGCATCAACATGTTGCCTTCATTTTCTGATAGCACTGCACCAGCTCAGCCTGTGTCACCAGCACTTGTTGATAAGGCCACCTCACATCCATGGGAAGTAGTGGGGAAACTCTTCAGTAATGAATTTTGGCCATTTGTGGAGCAAATGTTTATAAATCCAAGGAATGCAGCAGTGCTGTTGGGGGGTGTTCACACTGCTCAGCATTAGAAGTCTCACCCACCAATATTAGCACAATCTCTCTCTGTTTTCTTGGAAGCTGGTGGGCAGGTGTGTGGGAGAGGGGAGTTTTCAGCAAAGGATTTGGAGCAGGATGCACTGTTTGGTGCGTGTGGCTGTAATGAAGGAGTTTGGTCAAGTTGCTGAGATTTGAGTGTTATTCCCAGCTGTGTAGCTGCTGCCCTGTGCCATGCCCAGGAGGAATCTGCTGTCTCTGTATCTGTAAATCAGCCAGGATCTCAACTATTGCCCTCGGCTCTGCTCAGAGTTTTGTTGTGTTCCAAAAAAAAAAAGTGGTGCATGAAGCACAAAATGCCAATACTGCTCCTGGAGATGTTCCTGCAGTGCCTCACCCATCCCCAGAAACACAACAGCCTCAGGGCTCCTCTGTGCTCCCAGTGAGCCTGACCAGAGGCAGCTCTGGCAGCTGCATGTTCCAAAGCAAGTCCATGCCCCTTTGATTTTTCCATCATCAATGTCTGAGGAAGCCCCTTGTTGCTGTACAGCCACTTCTCCAGGAGGCTGGAGTTGAGGGCCTTTCACTCCTCCACGGGATCACAAATGGAATTGACTTCATGGTCCTGTTTTTCCTGCTGACAGCAGTTGCATTGTTATGTGTTTAGTGTGGAGCAAGAGCGGGATAAGGAGCTTGTTTGTAATTTAAAAGCATGTTTTTAATACCAGGAAAGAAATGCTAGAGATAACATTGAAATGTTGATGCTCCACTCTCTGCTAGTGCCTTGATTTTTCCTCCTTGTGAAATCCTTGCCTGTAAACCTAGGAATTTTATCACTGATTTTTCCAGGAGGGTGATGAGCACTGATAGCAATCATGAATGTTGTATACCTCCAAACTGGGAACTGGAAATAGAATCTGAAAGACAAATTGTTATGGTCTCTGGGTTTGCTTTCAAAGGGGGATGTGGAGCGTGCCCCTCCGGGTGGTGGGCTGGGCACGGTGGGATCTGTGGGGCGGGATCTGTGGGATGGGCTGTGGGATGGGCTGATGGGTGCCAGCTCCGTGTCAGGTTGGGGCTTTGGACGCGCACTGGGGACAAGTGGAACTGCACCCTGGAAAACGCTGGAAGCCGGTTATTTTTCCTTTCCAGCTCTTATCAGCTGATCTGATGAGAGATTCGCTCTCCCCGCAGAGCTGTCAAAGGGATGGCACGTTTCCAGGGAGTAGTTTCCTGGTTTCGGAGTGGCGGAGGAAGCCCTGGCCTGTAGGAGTCACCGCAGTGTCGCTGCCGGCGGCCGGAACAGCCCCGATCCCGGGGAACAGACAGCAAACCTCCTTCCAGGGGGTGAGCTGGGCCCCTTGGCCCCGGCGGTGGGGGGACATTCCTGCCTGGGAAGGAGCAAGCACCAGCCACTAACCTTTTCTTACTGGGACAAGACAACTGCCACAGCCTTCCAGGTGAGCAGGACCTGCCATAGGGACAAAACCCACAATTTGGGTGTTTTTTTTCCCTTCTGCTCCCAGGTCTTTTAGGAGCTTCTGGGTGACCTTGGCAGATCACTTGGTCTCTCTGATCTCTGCATCTTTCACCATGTCCCCAGGGCTGTTCCAAGTCCAGCTGCACCTACTTGTCCAGTGCAATGTGTTGTACCTTCAGTGCCCTTCAGATGGATGTTTGTGAAGATTTATTTTCTAGTGAGGTCTGTTCCCTGCTTTCCTGAGGGCAACTGTTTCACAGTGAAACGCTGTTGTATAAATGAGCCAAGGACCTTCTGCTTCTCCAGCAGTGGAGTCCAAGCAAGTCCCAGTTCCCCAGGGCTGGTGGCAAACTCAGAACTCCTTGCCCAGGGAAGGGAAGTTGCTGGGAGGGAGGAAAAGTGTTGGGATGAGACATTTCCAAACGTGTTTAAGGCTCCGAGGAGGAATTAAATTTGGGAGAGAGGGAGGTGAAAGTCATCAGCTCGCTGGGCTTTGGCATTTGCCTCACTGAGCTCCCAGCAATGTTACTCATTGCATGTTGCAGTACCAGCTCATTTCCTTGGTGGGGAGACAGAGAATGGAAGTTCCTAAAGGAGGACGGGAAAAAAAAAAAAAGAAAAAAGTCAATAACCTCCCAGTTCAGCCCGGGATGGCTGCCACTGGGAACGTGCTGTCCCTGGAGCTTTGTTATTCTGTGCCCCTGGTGCATTCCCAGTAAAGGCCACTTCATTCAGTGCTAGGATCGCATCTGCCCCGGAATCAGGGTGTGCAGAGAGTCCAGAACACCCCTTGGGTTGACCCCGTGTCCTCAGAGGGTCACTGCAGAGTGACAAAACTCTGGGGACAAGCGCTGGGAGCTGAGCCAGGTGCTCCCTGTGCTTGGGATAGTCATCCTGATGCAGGAAGGATGCTCTGGAAAAGCCCAGCTCCATCCTCTCTGCTCTTCTGCACCCACTATGGTGCAAGAGGAAAGGCATGGGGGGTACATGAGGAAAGCAGAACCGACTTGGACCTGCATTGCTGCCCCATTTAGGAGCAAGGGGGGGGGTCCTGCAGAGTGGGGAGGCCTGGCAGGACACATTGATGCTGGAGGAAAAACAGGTCTGTGTTCCTTTGCTTTCCTATCCCTCATTTGTTTGTGGCAAAGCACACCCACGCAGTTATCCTGACTGGGGGCCAGGTTCCCCGTGCCAGGGCCAGGACTCTGCCAAACACCACCTTCATGGTTGTCCCATGGGGCCCCAGCCTTTTTGCTGCCACTGTTGAGGGTTCCGTGGCCAAAAGTTCAGCCCCAGCCTGTGCTGGGAACAGAGGAGTGTTGGAGAGATGGGAGAAATAGGTGTGGTGACAAAGCAGTGACCCAACAGGTCCCTGTGGGCTGGCAGAGCTCTGCTTTTTCCCCCAGGGGGAGTTTGGGCTGGGTGTGATGAGACCCCAGCCCCTTCCCTGCTGGCACAGAGCGGGCCAGGCTGTGCTGTAATGCCTGTTCCCAGTCCAGGCACCCGATAGGATGACCCCAAACCAAGGGCCTGCACTGTCCTGCCGTCCCATCAGTGCCACTGTGATCTTTAACCCGCGGCCATTCACCCCACGGGGCACAGTCACAGACCAGAGCCACTCCGGGGCAATTCCAGGGGGTTGATCCCAAAACTGATGCAGGTGGCAGTGGTGCCCAGGTGATCTTACACCCCTCTACCCTCTGCTTGGATGCCATCATGAAAGGGGGTGTTCCTGCAGCCCTGGGCACCGCTGCCTCAGAGCTGGTGCTTTTTGGGTCCGTGCCCCCTCCTCACACCCCTCGTGGCTCCCCACGTGCCTGCCAGCCCCAGCTTGGACTTTGCACCTTCCCTGAGGGTTTTATTGATTCTGCAGCGAGCGCAAACCCAGTGACAGTGTCAGAGTGGTGACTCTGGATGTGCCAGTGCCTGGCTGAGGGAGGGGACACAGTCCCGTGTGACCCCACGTGGCCTGGGGCTGCTCGGTGGGGTCAGGGCGAGCCGTGTGCCTGGCTTTGGCCAGGCTGGACTTAGCAGAGCTGTGACCCAGCTTCCCAAAAACAAGGAGAGAGGAGAGCAGCGGTCCCTCGGTGTCTGTGGGACCCGGGGTCTGGGGGTTTGAGTTGCAAAATGTCCCGCTGGGACTGCTGGGGATGTTTCTGGAGCTGCTTGTGCAGTTCCCTGGTGGTGGCAGCATGAGTGCTGAGAGAAAGGCCGCCCCAAAACATCTAAAACATGTGGTCTGCGGTTAAATCAGGAGCATGTGCTTGTGCTGGCTGTAAACTGACTGGGCGGGGAGCCCCCTGGGTCCCAGGGAGGGGAGGCAGTGATCAGGTTCCAGCCTCTACCCTGGGGTCCCCTGACCCCCCTTGGGCCCCGCACCAGGGCAGGGGCCTTGGCAGGTTCTGGGGGGTCCCGCAGCAGCACCACCATGTGCACACAGGCACCACACGTGGCCACAGACAGGGTTCTTGGGCGTGGGGGTCCTGGCTCAGGCACAGCCTGTGTCCAAAACCGACCCCAGCCCATGACGCAACCGTGACCCCAAACACGACTACACCATGACCCCAGCCCTGACCTTAAACCCACCTCGACCGCAAACTAGATCTGAACTCTAACGCCAGTTCTGGCCCCCACCCTCACCCCCCAAATACAACGTTGGCTCCACTGCTGTCTCCTTACCTTGCCCCAACCCTGACCCCTGCTTACACCCACCGGGACCCCCAAACCTCCCCGACCGCCCTTCTCCTCCCGCCCCGCCCCAGCGCTCCTGCCCCTTTAAGACCCCGCAGCCCTGGGGCCGTACCAATGCGCCTCCGCAGAGGGGGGATCTCCTCTGGTAGGCGCGCTCGCAGCCTATTGGCGGGCGGCAGGGGCGGAGCGTGTTCCCCCCGCGCGTAAGGCCGAGTGGTGCGGCCCGCGGTACGTGCCGGCCGCGCCGGGGCTGCGGGAGCCGCCGGGCACAGAACGGGCCGGGCCGGCGGTGGGTGCGGGGCTCCGGGCGACACCGGGGACCGGCGGGGTACCGGGGTCGTGTGGATGAGGAGGGGTGGGCTCGGGCGTCCCCTATGCCTGAGGGAGGGCTGGGCTCCGCCACTGGTGTCTTCTCTGGTGGGGAGGGGCGGGTGGGCATCCGCTGATGGGTGGGATGGGATGGGACGGGACGGGACGGGACGGGGGTGCCCCTCTTATACTGGGTGGACTGGTGTGGCTGGCTCCATGTGACTGGGAGGAGTGGGATGACTGAGGTCCCGCGTATGGCGAGGCTGTAGTGAGTGGTCCCGCTGTGATTTGGGGGGAGTTCGATGTGAATGGACCCTCTTTTATTTGGGGGGACTGGGATGACCCTCTGGTCATCCTGGTATCTGGAGTCTGGTGTGGCTGGATCCCTGTCTTTGGGGGGGGTATTTGGATGTCTAGAGGTCTCTCTTATTCAGGGTGTTGGGGGGAACTGGGATGACCAGATTTCCCTGTTATTTGGGGCATCTGATGTGACTGGTCCCCTGTTATTTGGCAGGGATGAGGATGACTAAAGCCCTCTTTTGTTTGGGGGGGTCTGGTGTGACCGGATCCCCTGTTTGAAGGGGACTAGGATGACCAGAGGCCTCTGTTATTTGGGGGGTCTGGTGTGACTGAGCACCCTGTTACTGGGGGGACTGGTGTGACCAGGGTCCCCTGTACGGGGGGCTGGCATGAGTGACCCCCTGTAATTTGGGGTACCCCAATCATACCTGGCTCCCCGGGGCCTGTGGGGCAGGGGGCTGACTGGCACCCCGTGGTGGGGCTGAGAAGGGGGTGTGAGGCAGGGTGGGCAGCCAGGGAGGGGGGTGATGCCTGCCCTGTCTCGCTTCCACAGCACTGAAGGGTTGCTCAGACTTACCCAGTCTCGGGCTGTTGCTGGTTAAAAGCCTTTAATGAGCTTAATTTTCTGGCACTTCCCTGCAGAACGTTATTCCCAGCATTTAACTTGCACCTTTGCTGCAGGCTGGGCTGCTTAGCTGTTGTTCCACCTATTTAACTTTATAAGCTGCTGGGGTGTGGGAAGACTCTTTGCCCCTGTTTTTTCCTGATGAAATTGCTTGGGAGAGTGAAGTTACTCACTTAGGGAATGTGCTTGTCAAAGGAAATAGTGGAAAACCCCCTGTTTGGGAATATTAAGGCTGGAGGGGGTGAAGGCACCTGGATGATGGTTTTGGGAGTTAGTCATCAGTGTGGAATTGGTTCTTAGGAAGTTGTCTTACTTGCAGAAGTAAGCACTGCTGGTGGAGTGTGCATTGTTCTGTCAGTGTTTAGACCTTGGGTTACCTTTCAGAGTGTAAAAGAAATAGGAATGCTTAGTGGAATGTGTACGGAGAAGAGGAATCACTGAGGCTTTCTGATGTGAGCCTGGAAAAAGTGAAATTTGGGGTTGTACCTCTACAGCTCTTTTTAAAAAGCAGAAACATACATCCAGTTGAGAAGCTGGAAAAGCACAAGGAAGGGTCAGGTCTCTGTTTCTGAAATCTGGAAGTGCCTCAGTGATAGCGTTGGTGGGGACATCCCCTGTTACACAGAGCTCTACACTCTGTGTGGGCTGTCGAGAGGAGCTGTGGGCTTTCATGTGTTTTGTTAGGCAGCAGAGCTGTGCTGACTGGGGTGCAGGGATGCACACATCCCTTTTGCCTGGGGCTTTCTTCCAGTATTTCTCTGATTCTCTGAGAAATCCCGATGAGCTGTTGCACACATGCAAAGTACCTCGGTGATTAACGTGCTGCAGATGAGGAAATCAGTGTTTTGTCTGGGAAGGGTTGGTAAGCCAGACCCTTCCTGGAGAGCCCAGCATTGTCCCAGCTCAGGTTTTTCTTCAGGTGCATCATGTGCTGGTTGACTGCACTGAGCCAGGGTGTGCATGGCACAGAGTGTGTCTGAGTGTTGTATGTGGATGTGACAGTGCATGAGAACTCATTTGCAAAACAGGTTTCTGTAAAGCAGGGAGGATACAGGTGCTACAGGAAGAAACACCAACTGACACAACTGAGTGCTTTCTTTTAATCTTCAGGTGTGAAAGCCTTGGAGAGTGAGGTGAAGAGTGGGCAGGATGGAGAGGGTAGTGTCATACTTAACCCTCTGTTAATTAGTCCTGCTCTGTTTGTGACAGAGAAAAATCTCTTGCTTGTCATCGCTGTGCAGGTGCCTCATGTTCAGTCAACAATCTCTGGGGTGGTGCCTTGTGGGCAGCCAGGGTTGAGCAAGTGAGTGCCTTCTGCAACTTTTAGTTTGTTTCTTCCAGAGCAGCTGGAGCAGCTCGACGGGGCCATAGGACCAGAACTTGTCTTGTCTCGAGGGAGGCTTTCCCTGCTGCTCTCCACCCTTCGTGCTGGAGCTCACAGGCCCCATCAGCGCTTGCTTGCAGATACATAAGTGCAAGGTAACCCCTTTCTTTTGACTGTCAAAGGTTGTGGAGTGTCTGTGGGTGCAGTTGGGTTTGGTAGGGTGGCTGGCAGTGGGTGCTGGGAGTGATGGTTTCTTTACCCAGTTCACCCTCAGCAAAAGCAACATGTGGAACTGTGTCTGACTAAAATCCCGTTTGATTTTTGCTCTCTCCTTTGCCTGTTGTGATGCAGCAAAGATGGTGTGTTTGCTCAGTTCTGGCAGACTAGGGAAAAGGCTTTCCTGCTCAGGTCTTCACTCCTGCCATCTCCTCCCCATCCCTTTCCTCTGGTATAAAAGAAAACCACCCACAGTTATCTCTGTGGACACTGAACTTTGTTTTGTTTCCTGATGTGAACTCTCCCGCCTCTAAAAACACAATTCGTAGAACTTGCATAAGGTGCTTTCCCAATGTGCTCATTTGATCCCAGTAATGAGACTACTTTGTCCACGGTATTGTGGAGAGTGAGTCACCAGCCCTGCAGTGACAGGTGCACCTGTGCCAAGATTCCTTTTTTATAGGCTTTGAGATTTCATAGATCAGAACAAATAATTACAGGCTGCTCGTAATCTCTCGCTGCTTATCCCCGAGCAGACATTCAAGCTGATTGTGTGCTGCTGATCGCTCACGTAATCCAGAAAGACCAGAAGCCATCTCTGGTGGCTTCTGTAGGGCCACAAGTCCAAAGAGTGGCTGAGTTTGACCTGTGGCAGCAGATTATTGTAGTGTTTCTGCTTAGTTATCAGCCACGTCTGTAGAGTTACTGACTAATTTACCTTCCTTTCTTGCTGTGTGGAGGAGTAGACGGGCGAGGGTTGGAGTTAAAGATGGGGTGGGGTTTTTCTCCTTGGGGACATCTGGCTCTGGCAGTGCATGGGAAGTGTGCAGGGAAGGTTTAGCAACTGGCTCAGGGAGTTGGTGGGTCCGACTTGGCGGTGCTGGCAGGTACACTGGGTCTTGCTGCGTGGTTGCTTGTGAAACGCATCAATTGACTGGCTTTCACCCCTTTCACGGGTCATTGCTGCATCTCTGGGCCCCAGCTAACTCCAAGCTTTGGAGGAGCAAGCTGATAAAATGCCTGCGAGGATTGTGCAAGCCCTGGTTGTGTAACAGGGCTCTGTGCATAATTTCGGGAGGTAAGAGGAGCAGCCTGTGTTACAAAAGGAAAGAAAAATCCTGTGTCAAGTGTCTTCTGTTTATGTTGATTGTGCTGGGGATTTGGAGAGCTGTGGTTTTTGCAGCTTGGGATCAGCCTTTCAGCCTGTGACCTCTCTTATTCCCTGGGTTGTCTGATGTCCTGTGGCCTGTGTCCCTTTTTGGCACGAGGACATCCGTTTTGGGTATGGAGTTGATGTTCTGGTGCCTGTGATTGTGGTTGATTGCAGGGGCTGGGCTGGGAAGTTGCCTGTATTTCACAAATGTTCAAAAAAGTGAAATCCAGATTAGATTGCTGTACCCATGGCAGGCAGGGAGGGTCCTAGGGTGACTGCACACCCTTTGACAGGGCAGGCAGAGCAGGAGGACAGTTCTCCTCCAGAGTTACCATGGGATGTAATGATCATGCAGACACACTTCCATCCCATACAGCAACATAGGAGACAGGCTTGTAATGTCTGAAAAGCTCTCACATCCTCAGAGGAAAGCTGCCTTATAAATACAACATGTCCCAGCTCCACACAAACAGGGCTTGGTTTTCTTTAAATAAATAAATCCCCAAAACATACTGTTCTGATCAAAGGTCTTCACAGTCCCTAAAACTTTGCCAGATCTTTTTAACAATGTCCCTGTGATGCTCCTCCAGCTGTTGGTTTCAAAGGAAACCTCCTAAAGGAGAACAGCATTGGAGGGTTGTGCTGTCCACACTCTTCCTGGTGGAAGAGGTCAAAGTCTCTGGTTACTGACGCCATCTGTAGCACTTACCTCCCTGTAGAGGTTGCAGGCAAAGTCACACCAACCCTCAACAAACTCAGGCACAGGGTGAGTAAATGGCCTGTTGGGAGGAGCTGAAATTCCAGCCATGGCTGTGGCAGCACAGGGCACAGCACTTGGAGAAGAGGCTGCTGAAAAAAATACCATTTTTCGTCTTGATCTTAAAAAAACATCTTCACCAGGACCTGAACCATGCAAAATCCATGCCTGAATGGGCTGCTCCTGAGGTTTTGCAGCCTAGCCTGGCAAGAGGGTGGTTTAAAACTCCTGCAGACTTGTCCCAGCTCCTGCATATTGGTGGTGGTGAGACCCCTGTTCCTCTTTCAAACAATGGCTGAGGTGTGGTGCTCTGGATTTGTCCCTCCCTGGGAGGGGAAACTGGGGAACAGTGTTGGTTCACAAGGGGGTCAGTTTACCTGCCATTCTCAGGTTTTGTTTACCCTGTAACCCTGAACTCTTTTTTTTATATGCTGGCTCACGTTAATCTGTGTGAAGGAAGGTGTTCAGGTGCCTAAGCTGGTGAGATGCCTCATGCCCTTGTCTAGAGGTCGAGAGGCTTTCATCTGGTGAAAGGAAGTGTGAAAATTTAGTAATTCTGGGTTGCTTTCTTTTAAGGCAGCTTGGCAAGTTCGAATTAATTTTTGTATTGAATAATGCCTCTAAATCCTTTGGTTCAGTGTACTGGTCTGACTGAGCCCCACCTCACTACACCCACGGTATAGAGTTGCTTTCTGCCTCAGCAAAGCTGTTCCTCTTGTTCTCTTCCTTGCTTTTGCAGCTGCTCTGCTGTCCTTGAATAAGACCCGTGGGCCAGAAAACATGGAAGTATGACAGTGAAAGCTCAAATATGCAGTATTTCAAGATCCAGACTGACTGATGTGCATTCCACATCTGTTTTGTGCCTAAAATAGAAGTTTTGCCAATGTCTGAGCCGGCGTGTCAGGGTCTGGGTAGAAGAGACCTTGCACAGTGAGAATAACTTTTGCTTCACAAGAAAACCCAACAGCTTTTGTGTTCCTTTCCCTGCTTTAGGTGCTGCTGCAGCCAATGCCTCAGTTTAGACTGGGAATTCTGAGCTGGTGGTAGTGCACAGAGGCACTTTCCTGGTTTTGTGTGAGGCTCTGCTTTTCACCCTTCCTTACTGAGCTGCTGCTGGTTAATGGGAAGTTGTGGGATGTGCTGGAATTGTTGGGGTTTTTTAAATATGTGGGAAGAAAGTGATGGGGAAGCACTAGGTGTAGGGAACCTTCATGCCTAGTGAAATCCAAACCCTGGCTCATGCTTGTCATCCTGCCCTGTTCCACGGTAAACCCATGGTCCAACGGAGGGTCTTGGAGCAAGGAAACTGTGAGGTTTCCCACTGTGCCTTCCTTCCCCAGGAGCCCAGGAACTCACCTGTGTGGTGATCCCACTCAAAATAGGAAGCCTGTGCAGACCAGAAAAGCACAGCCATTTATCTGGCCAGATACATCCTGGTATTGATGGGAAATGTGATCTCCACATGGCAGAGCTCTGGAGAAAAGGCTGATCCAAGGGCTGGTGAAGCCAATGTTAAATAACCTGGGTCTGGGTGCCTGCTTCCATGTGCTGCTTTTGTTTTGGAAAGGACCACTTTCCTTGCCAGGTCTTCTTTTACTAAAAAGGGAGGGGAAAATAGCTAATTTGAGACTGGCACAGGCTGATGTAAACAGAATTTCTTAGTCTAATTGGTTGCATTTGTACTCAGGAGAGGGAGAAGATCTGGTTTTGCCCCCAGGGTTTCCTGTCCTAATACCACACACAAACATGCAGAAAGTCTTCGCTGCAGTGGGTTTCAGAGGAGACCAGGCACAGGAGTCTGGGCAGAAATGCCACCTGCACCACAGCCCTGCTCCTTCTGCTGCTACCACGTCTCTCCTTCCTCCTGGCCTTGTGTCCGTGGGGCTCCTCTTCCTGACACAAGTCAGTGACCCGCCTGTCTCGTGTCATTAGTGGGTGAAAGAAGAAACCTTTGCTGGTCACAAGACTGCATTCCTGTTTGTGAGTCTCTTCCTTCTCCTCCACTGCAGCTTCCTTTTGGTGCTGCCTTCTGTGCCAGCTCTCCACAAGCTTTGCAGGTGCCCTGGGAATAGAGACCTGTGAGAGTGGCTTTCTTTTTTTCCTCCCAGGTGTTTTAGTTGTTTAATTTCTATTTATAATCTTCCTGCTTTTCTGCTGTTTCTAAGGCTTGGGCTGCAGGTCAGCACTGTACAAAGAGATGGAGTTTTCCATCTGGTGTGGTTGCTTATCTCTGTCATGTGTCTCCCCTCTGTCCTGAAGTTGTCTTTGGGGTTGTGCCATGATGCCAGTGGAAATAACTGGTTTCTCACTTAAAAAGCCCAGTTTTAAGGCTTCTTCTCAAGGCTGCTCTGTGTTGTGCCATGGTCAGCACAAGAGAAGGGGCCATCACTGGGGCAGACGAGGTGTGTGGTGGGAAGGGAGGTCTGCTCACGCACACCCACCTGCACCTGTGGAATTCAAGGTGGTCCTTTCTGATCAGAAGGAGGGGTCTGGCAGATCTGGTGGTAATGCTGACATTCCCAGCCACGCAGAGCTTCCACCACTGGAAATCCTGACAGCTGTGCTTCCTCTGTGCTCGCTAATGCAGTGCCTGTGCTGAGTCAGGGACATGAGGGTCATCATCACGTGGCTGCAGGGAGCACGAGGGGTGCTCTGCCAAGTTGCCTCTACCAGCAGTGTGCCCTTTTGTCCCCTTCCCTGTGTGGCTGTGTGGGGCTCTTACTGGGAGTCTGAACTGGAGAAAGCTGGTCTGAAGGAGCCAGTGGCTTTTTGAGTGTGTTTTGCTGTTAGATGTGGTGGTGACCTGCATGGATTCCTGTTTCTGAGAAACTGGATCGCAGTCCTTTGGTAAGTGTTGCTGGATGGAATCAGTGGACTCCTGGAGGGGAGATGGGTGCTCCAGGGCTCATGTTGGCACCACGAAGGTGTTGCTGCGAGACACAAGTCAAGCTCGTTGCTGCAGGGGTGATTTGACTTCTAACCACTACCTGCTGTCCCTGCTGGTGTTCAGCTGAGACAGCCTGGACTTTGCTGTGGGCTGGGAAGGCTCTGGCTGCCTGCACCCTGCTGAGTTCCCTTTGAATGGAGCCTGGCACCAGTGCCAGGGCAGAGGGTGACTAATGGCACTGCCCACACATTTTTCACGCAGTTCCTCTTTGGCTCAGTCATTGTAGGGCTTTTTCCTGCAGGTATTGCAAAACAGAGGTTCTACCTGCAGCCCCTGTGTTTATCTGCAGGGGTCCAAAGGGTGCTGATGCTTGGCTCCTGTTGGGTGTTTCAGTAAGCTCAGGGGCACTGGAGATGGAGGTGCAGCCTCTGTGCTGCCCCATGCCAGGGCAGGCAGCGTCTGTAGGGTGTGTGGGAATCATGGGGAGCTCTTTCTGCTGTGTTAGGCTGATCCTGGGGGCTGTTTGGTGCTACAGCTGGTGCCTGGGGATCACTTATCAGAGGTGGGAGCAGTGAGCAGTCCCAAGCTGTGCTTGGTCAGCATTCTTCCTTCTCCTTTCCCTGTCACCAAGGCTGACACTGCAGGTCGTGGTGTGCTGATGGTGGCACAGGGCAGAGTCAAGCCCAGCTTGGTCACTCGTTTCTGGAGAGTCACAGGCTGCAGTCCTGGTCTGAGACTGAAAAGTCAGATTGTCCTGAGGTAATCGAAACTCCTCATGGACATTCCATTACAAAAAAAAAAAAGAAAAGTCTACTTCAGGCTTACAAAGAGCCAACTTCCTGCCAACTTAGCCTCAGAGCCAACGCTTCTTGGCCACTAGGAGATAGTACAATGTGACTTGCAGAAACATCCTTACGTTTGCCACGTTTCATGACTGTGGTGCTGTGCTCCAGTGTGCTTTTGGAGGCATCTGCTGCACCATCTCCTGGCGCTGCCATCCTCTGTGTGCAAGATCAAGGGGGGAGAATAGATCCCTTTGGATTGCTGATAATTTGGCTTTTAGAGCGCTCCCCATCCTGTCTTGTCTGTTGCAATGCTGATTTTATATATATTTTAATATGTGTGTGAGAATTAGGAATACAGGGTTTTTTTTAACGTGATTATGAAGAGCATCTGTTTTGTAGTATGGAGATGTGCAGGGAAGGTCCCCAGTGATTTGAGTGATTGTGAGCTGCCGTGTATCAAGCAGATTCACACATTTAGGAGCTGCATTCAGGGGCTGAAAAGCTGAGCTAAAACACAGCATTGCCTGATTGCGATCTTTCAAAATATTGTGACTTCTCTGTGCTCACATCTTGCTGAGGGTGATTGCTTTGCTGTGTGCATAAACAGGGATCCAGGAACTGGAGCCATGATTACAAAAAAAAAAAAAGGGATATGGAAGTGTTGTCTTACCTTAATGGAAGATATAATAAACACTGTGGATAAAATGACCACCCTTGAAACTGTTGTCAGGGGAACTTTTACTTCTGCATCATGAATTTTTTTCTTTTTCCCTTCAAAAACCTGGTCTGATTCTATCAGGGTCCTTCCAAGAGACTGCATAATTCCCAGGGTAGTTAAATTTCAAGTAAGAGTCAGGTTTCTCTTCACTGGATGTTAGAATGTTAGAAAATGTATTTCAAAATGAATTGCTGGAAAATTGCTTCTGGAAAATAATTGTTACAGCCAACTAGGTAAGACTGAGATAAACTGATAATCTTCCTGTGCTGGGTCAAGTGAGTTCCTGAATTGTGACAACCTTTTAAAAAAAAGAAGTGTGAGGTCTAATTTCCCCAGGGTCGGGATGGTGAAGGGAAAGCAAAAAGAAAAACCTTTAGCTGGAATATAAGACTTGAATAACTAAATGGGCAAGACCAGAGGGAGCCCATCATCAACACTAAAGCAGTTTTTGCGTCTTTGCTTCCATCACAAGACCATGACCACGTTTCCTTCCAGGGTTAGAGGTCAGCATATAATCTTTGTGCTGTGGAGATTGTGACTGAAGAGAGGAGAGCTCTCCAGAGATGGTTCTCTTCCCTGGCTCTGGGGGGGTTGAGTGTGTGGTCTGGCTGCAGCTGTAGGGCTCCCCTTTGAAGCCCTGGAGAGCTGCAGTGTGGTGAAGGCCAGGAGATAGCACAGCTTCCACCCCCGCATCCAGCCACGCTGCATTCCTGGGAGCTGCCTCCCTGAGGATGCCTCTTCCCAAGGCATCCCTGCTTGGGACAGCAGGCCACATCCAGGGGATTGAGAAAGCCAAACCTCTCTGGCTCCTGCTTGTCTCCTCTGCCCTGGGAGGCCTGAAACTCTGCTGATTTGGGCACAGTGATGAATTTTGGCTGGACACATAGCCCTCACCTTGCTGAGGAGGGCACAGACTCCTTCTTGCCCTGTGTGAAGGCAGCTGGTGAATATCCATGTCTGAGCTATCCAGAGCCAAGAGGGAATTACTGTGCAGCCTGTGTGCCTTCCACTCTGGGCTGGCTGCTGCTCACCACAGATGTGTCTGTCTTGGAACTCTCCTCCACGTGCAGTTTGTGACAAGGGAGGCTGCTGTGCTCTGTGCAAGGAGGCTTTCCTAGGGCTCAGCTGCTCTGGGTGCTGGGTTTGGTGCTCAGAAGGGAAGGAGGTGCAGCTTCTGCCCAAAACCAGCTTAGCATGGTCTCCTGCAAGCCTTGTTTTTATTCATGGCTTCCTCTGAGCAAGGGTTTGTCATTGCCTCACGTGCCTTGGGGAAGGGATTTTCAAGGAAAGTGGGTGAAACACAGGCTGTTGCTGAGGATAATCTTACTGACATGGCCATCCCTGTGTGAGAGGAACTGGCTGCCCTCGTGGAATTTGGGCAGTGGAAACTGGCACTGATAAAAAAACCAACCCACCTCACAGCATTGGAGATGTTTATCCAGGCAGCCTGTGTCTGGCACTGCTTCCTCCATCTCTGAAGAAGAGAAGGGGTCTGTGCTGTGCATGGGCAGCAGCTGAGGCTCCCTGGAAACCAGCAACTCTTCTTTGCCCGGAGACATAATGAACAATTCAAGTGATGAGTGAGATAACAAGGAGAGGGTGGGTTTCCTGGCAGATTTTGGCTGAGATCCTCCTACAGGTGAGGTGGAGTGGCAGTGAGGAAGAGGAGAAGAGCTTATAAATAAAAGTTCTGGGGTTTCATCAGGAGTGAAGGCAATAAACCAGCAATATTTTTCCCCCACCAGCACGTTCCCCTGGTGTTGGTTGCCAAACCAGCTCCTTGGTGGTTTACTGGAACCAGATAAGGAGAGGGATCCTGCTGTGAGCTGTGCCTTTTTGGCAACTAAGCTCCAGTTGTGGGGGCTTTGGCTAATAGTTTTGTCTAGAGCTGTACAGAAATAACACCCAGCTCTTGCTTGGCTCCGAGATCCAGTGATGGAAAGCCTGTCTGCAAGGAGGGAGGACAGGGTGACCTGCCTGATGGAGAGGAATGTGCAATTTGCTTGTCCGTAGCCACATCACTCACATTTTTCTTCCAACTCCCTGCCTTGGTGTCATCTCTGAGAATTTAATGGGAAGCTTTGCCAGTGGTGTTTTAGTGCCCTTTGTAATATAGTTACTTTCCAAGTTCTCCACCAAATTAAACTTCTTTGGGGGTTGAGCACTACCTGGGTTGCCAGAGTACCTGTCTCTGCTCACTGCCAGGTTGCTATGGACTTCTCCCTGTGCTCCATAGGGCACCTTTTATAGCTGGTGTCCTCTGGCACAAGGCTTCGTGTTCTCTGGAGGTGGAGTTTCCTTTTAAGGGTAACAAGAGGTTGTTCTCTGCTGTACCTGGTCTCCCTTGTTAGATCTCCCTAAGCATCACCTTCCCTTTTCATCCCAGCTAACTTATGCTAAGTTATGCATTAGCATAACCTTAAACTTTGGTCACTTTTATTTCTCAGCCCAGGCACAGGCTTGGAGTTTTCTGCTGTTTTCAGCCCCCCCAGAAAAGCTGCCTGGGAACTTTCCTCTGGCAGTCATGGCTTAGCTCTTCCTTCACTGCCCAGCCATGGCACACGTCCTTTTTTTTCCTGTGGCACCACCACAGCTCTGAGTCACTTTTCTGTGTGGAAGTTCAAATGTCCATGGTCCCCTGGGTTGGCAGGGTGCCCAAGTACAAGAAGAGAGACACTTTGCCCTTACAAATCAAGTTTTGAGTTAATTATCTGTTTACTTGGACAGAGTGTGTCCTTGCCTCTGGTGAGATAATATTGTGATCTGGACTGGGGTCAGAAGAGTTCAGAGCTTTGGCACAGCAGAGGGAGAGAGAGAGGGAGTGATGGGTGGATCCTCAGGGGAAGGATGGGGCCATAGGGCCGTAGGTTTGGGATTTGAGGGCTGGGTGCTCATCCTTGTGCTACCACAGACCCTGAGTATGGCCTTGGGCAGCTCACAAGTTGCTTAAACTCTGCCTTGGTGAGTGGAAAGCAATAGTTCAAGGAGATGGAAGTTAAACCAGGGGAGATAGTGGATGGGACTGGAAAGCCAGAGCCCCAAAAAGAGGTGGATAGTAAATCCACCTGCAATGGAGGTGGATATTAAACCAGAAGTGTTCATCCTTTGTGTTGTAATGTTGGCGGGGATGCTCACAGACGTTTCATGCCAGTCCTGCTCTGTGGTTTATAAGCACAACAGTGGGTCCAGGGCATCCTGTCACCTTGTGGGAAGGAGGGAGGAAGCCCTAAATCTGTGGGGTGGCTGGAAGAGTGGGATCTTCTCCCAGTAGCACTCCAGGGGCTCTGTGGTGAGTAAGGGCTTCAATAAAGGGTGGCCATGAGTCCCTGTTGAGTTTTACTGTGGCTTTAGTAGGAGTCAGGCTGAGCTCCCTGGCTGGCCTGTGGGACTGCTGTGATGTTGCTGGTAGAGGGAGAGCAGAAGTCACTTCAGATGGATCAGCACAGATGCAAAAGGAAGGGAAAAGCTTGGTGTGACACCGTGGGACACAAAAGGATCCTGCAGTCTTGTGATGCAAGGCCTCTCTCCAAAGATGTTGTTGGGCAGCCTTGTGCTCCCAGGACTAAATGTGTAGCAAAAACCACTTTCTGAAGGACCCCTGTTGCTCTTCCATGGCACTGTGTGGCCGCTGGTGCTCATTTGTGTTTCCTTGCTTACAGTGCCTCTGACCGTCATGGGGGAAGCCAGGATGGACCCAAACCTCTCCCCTCCCGACAGCACTGCACAGCAGGACTCTCTCTTCAGCATGACAGACGTGTTCCTCATCTCCCTCATCACCGGACTCTTCACTTACTGGTTCTTCTTCCGCAAGAAAAAGGAGGAACTCCCCGACCTGCCCAAAATGCAAACAGTGTAAGTAACAACTCTCAGGCAGCGCGCTGGGAGTGGAGCTTTCTGTCGTGCTTATGATGAGTCCTGGAAGGCTCAGCTGGATTGTAGGAGGCCTCTGGTGAGGGAACCTAGTCCCAAAAGATATTTCTCTTCCCTCATGTTTCCTCTGAGCTGCGTGTTCCCCTCCCAACGCAGAAATCCCGGGGGAGGAGCCAGGCTGCAGTTCTGCCTTACCCCACCGCGTGGCCCAAATCGGGAATTGGCCTTTCCCAAGCAAGGCAGGAAAAGGCAAGGCAGGAAACCCTCTGGCTGTACTTCAGAACTCTTAAGGATTGCTTTGGCTATTCTCGTTTTTTTTTTTTCTGATAAAAGTCACATTTAGAGAAATCTGGAGAAATGTGGACTTGCTTTTAAGTAGGCTTCCTATCAGAAATCTTATCTACCCTTGGCTATGAAGAAAAGAAATAGTCTTGGGAGATAGTTCCTGGGATGAGCTGCTTGGCAGCTCTTGTGAAACTTGCTTGGCTTTGATGCCAGGGTACTGCAGCATCAGGAGACTGGATTTGGAGAGGGAAATCCTTGTTCTACCCTGTCTTCTGCAAAGGGCTTAGGGCCAGGATTGAGCCATGCTGGTGGAGACCAGGGTGCATTTAGTTCCTTACCTCACAGTAACATCAGTTTTCTGCTGGACTTTTTACCTCAATCCTTCTGTTTCTGGTGTTGCAGGAGGATGGAAAGTACATTTTTCTGGCTGGGAGGGTTTTAAAGGGCAGCAGTGACCCTGGCTGTGGAACCTTGTGCACATGGGTGCACACGAGGTTGGCAGCAGCACAGCTGTCATGCCTGCTTAGCCTTACCTTGGGAATGTGTTTCTTTGGATTGGTGGGATACTTTGCCTCTCACTCCTGCAGCAGAGAGGGCTGTGTGTGTCAGTGCACGTGGCCCTCTCTGGAGATTGTGAGGAGAACACTGTTGCCATGAGAGCTAATCTGGCTGGGGAAAGGGCACTACCCATCTGAAATTAGATGCTGGCATGGCACAGGCTGGGCCTGTGTGACTGATTCCACCCTGCACTCACCACATGCAGCTCTTCCAGAGGCTGTTGTGACCTTGCAGAGCAGCTTTTTGACTGCCCCTGGTACATGTTACCACCTTGTGCTGCTGCAGGGCCTCAGCACATGGGCTTCCATCTGGGAATGGATGGGGGTTTTGGCTCTGAGCTGCTTGTGGGCACTTTGCCTGGGTTTGCTCCGTGGGGTCCATGCTGCCTCTCCCTGTGAGCCATGGCTGGAAGGGAGCTCCCTATGGGATATGTGGAACAGCAGCACTGTGGATAACTAGGGAAGAGGTGAGGCTGTTCTGGAAGTCATCTGACACTACTGCATTTTGGAAAAGTGGCAGCCAGGCAGGTGCAGAGTGAGAGGAGGCTGTGAAGCAGTTTCTCCCTCTGCATTAAGCCTGACCCTGCTGCAGCCCTGCTGTGGTCCTTGCAGCAAACTGGTCAGAGGGCAGTGTGGCCCCATAAGCTGAGGCTGTGGCTGGTGGCACATCCGCCTTTTGGGACAGAGACAGAGACTTCCTGCAGGTCTTGCAGTGTAATTTTATGGGATGCTTGGAACTGGGAGGAAAATGAGTGGGAAAAACAAGCTTGTTCAGCCTTGGGTTTCCTTCCCTCTTGTAATCCTTGAGTCTGGGGTGGAGTTTCCTTTCTGGTGATCAGGCAGATCGACAAGACACAGGGTCACACTGTCAGCCACTGCCTGTGGCTGGCTGGATATGTCAGGTGGGCCTGTGGGCAGGCAGGGAAGCTGTCCCAGACCCACGAAGGCAGAGAGGCCTCATCAGGGCTGTCTCTGTCTGAAGTGGAGAGCCTTGACCTTAAGAGGGGTTGCTTTTCTTCAGCTTCTTCTCTGCAGCTCTGCCTCGACTCACCAAACTGTCCTGAGCTGCTTTATCTGATGGCATTGAGTGATGGATTTAGTTGTCTCACTTTGGCTCCCCCAACTTCAACCTCAGGATACCGGAGGATGAAGATGCTGAACAGGGATTCAGACACATCACAATGGCTGCTGCTTTAATGGTTTGTTTGCAGTGTTGAACAGTGCAAGTAGGGTCTCTGACCTGAACACAGCATCCAGCACCTCAGTGCCCTCCTGATGTTTTTTGGGAGCTGCTGCTGAGCACCTTGATAAAACTGTGTCAGCTCAGCAGGGTCTGCAAAGGAAATGCCACTGTTGTTACTGCCCTTGATTGTGGAAAAACAGATGCCCTGTTGAAACACCCTCTTTTGGGCTGGGTTCTCCCTGCGTGGCTCCACCAGCCTGTGTGGCCTGGAAACACTCATGATCTTGCCATGACGATGCATCCCTGGGTTCAGCCACAGCTCAGTGAGGGATCAGGCTGCTGATTCTTCATCCTTACAACCAAGTGGAGCTGTTTTCCTGGCCAAGGTCTCCGCAGAAGGGACAGAATCCAGCACATCGGAAGGCATCCTGTACCTGTGACGTGTAACACATGCATGTGTGGGACAGGCTGGGATCCCACTGACTGCTCTTGTTTTGACTATTTTCAGACTTAATTAAAACCACTGGGGCAGCCTTCCCTGCAGCCTGCTCTGCAGATGTCATTAGGGAGAGCAGCTCTGGATCGCCACGCGGCCGTGGCCACCGCGCTTCCTCGTGGGGGCATTGCTGGGGAATGCACAGATTTATTTTTATTCTCTGGCTGCTCCTCCTCTGCACGTTTCTCAGTCAGAGATTTCTTTCCCTTCTCATGTGCCCTCTCCAGAGTTGTACAGACAGTCATCCTGGGGAGACACAGGCAGGACAGCCATTGGTATGCTGGGTGTCACCCTCTCCTTTCTCCCCCCTCTTTAACATTGTTTGGGGCAGAAACTGGCTTATCTCTATTCTGCAGCTATGCAGAAATCCATTCCCTGGTACTTGTAGGGCTTCCTGTGGCAGGAATTGCTCCAACTCCTTAACCTGATTAGCTCTCTGCTGCCTGTGTGTGTGAGAGAGAGAGAGACCATCTCTAATTTAATTTAATAGGATCCTGAAGAGAACAGACTCCTTTGAGCTGCCTCCGTAATGGCACTGCCATAGTTACCCGAAGCGTTGCTCACGCAGTGTCTGGAATCGTTTCATTCAGCTACAGCATCAAGCTTTTCTCTTTTTTTTTTTTTTTTTTTCCCTGAAAAACGAGAATATATATAAAAGCAGCTGTGATATAAACAGTTTCCAAGGTAACAGGGCCGGGGGAGGGTTTTGTGTCCCGTCCCCCTGCTCCACGCCGATGGGAGAGGGACGTGTGCTGTGGAGGATCCTGGGAGGTTTCATTCTCCACTCCTAATTCCTTTCTGCCACTGCTGCCAGATGTTGCAGTTTCTCAGGACTGTGCGGATCCACTTGGTAACTTCCGAAGCCCCACCACGAGGATCCGAGGGGACAGGACCACTCCTGCTATGACCCGTGCCGGGACCTTTTGTGCCGGCTCTCTTCTCCTCAACAAAAGGCTGACGCTTGGCTTTAGCGCCCAGGAGGAGCAGAATGGGAAGGCCTGTGTGGCTCCAGAGCTAAGTTAGATCCGTCCCCCCACACCTCCCCTTGCAGACACAGCTGCCCTGGGACTCTTTGTCTGCCTTCTCCCTGCCCAGCATGGGCTGCGTGTACTCGGCCCCGCGGGAAGAGCCGGCCGTGGCCAGGTGAGTCAGTCTGCCCGATGGGCCACGGGGTTGTTCCACCTTGGAGGGTCGCTCCTCCCGCCCCAAAGCTGGGTGAGTGGGATGCCTCTTCCCTCTGGGACAGGAGGAGGAGGAAGGGGAGAGGCTCTGCTCGGAGGCAGGCTGCTCCAGAGGAGACCCTGCTGTCGGTGCTTGGTTTCCCTGCAGTGTCCAGGCTGTGTCTGCACTTTTGGATGTATCTATGTGTTTGTCAGGAAAACCATGGGCATGGGAACTTTCTGAAGGAGAGGTGTTCAGCTGGGACAGACTTTGATATTGTTGCTGAGCTGTTGGGAACTTCTCTCCCTCTCCTTTCTTTCTCCTGAAGTCAAAATGACAGAGAGCCCTGGGAGCTGTTTGTGCTGTGGGTTCTCACCAAGGGTGGGAGATCTGTACAAGCTACAGCTCATTCCAACAATGGGGTTAATCCCCTTCCCTCCACCCAACACTTGTGATTCTCATTGTCACTGCTTTGAGCTATCTAAGCTGTAAGAGCAGTCATTGCTGAGAACACACTTTCTCTTCTAAGTTTCCCTGGCTGAGCAGTGAAAATGTGTGTTGTTTCTGCCTTTGGCGCCTGTGTGTTTTTGTAGCTCAGATTTTCAAACCACCCTGATGAAGCAATTTCAGAGAGTTGTGTAGCCTTTTTTCCAAAGCCAGGCTCATTATTTCTTCTGTGTTTGAGCCACAGCTTGTTCTCCACCACACACTTCAGTGTGGGGTTGCCTCCTTTGAAAACGGACGAGCTCCATGTGCTGCACCCTTTTCTCTTCCAAAGGGAGCTTGCTGAAAGGATCTGAAACTTTTTTTTCTCCTCTTTAAAAAGCATTTTGTTTAGCAGTTGACCCAACAGTTGTTTTAATTGGATCTCGCTTGCAGAGGGCAGAAAACCAAAGAGGTTCACCAGGAAGCCAAAAGCTAAGTGAGAGCTGAGGCTTGTGAATTCTCTCAAGCCCCTGTCCTGGTGACAGCATGGGCAGGGCTGGGACTGCTCCCTTAAGATGCTTGTCATATCTCAGTTCCCAACAGGGGACAAATGACAACTCTGGGAGAGTGTTAGCTGCTGGGAGAGCAGAGCAGGAGTGTGAAGCAGCTCTCTCCTGGGAGCACAGCTGCCTTGGGTAGCTTTTTGAGGTAGGCTTTGCTTGTCTTTGATGTGTGTGCTGTATGAGATTGTTAGTTCTCAGAACTGTCAGGCCCAGTTATGGAGCTCCTTGATACCTTTGGGTCAAGGAGGGTGCTTGGAGGCACATTTTACTGAAGGTCCCCCACCCTGCTGCTCTGTGTGTGTGCTCTCTGCAAATGCCATGGCACATCTGCAAGATCCCTCCCCCTGGGCTGCAGAGTTTAGGAAACTGTTAGTGAGCTCTTCACATTCTCACATGGGCTGGAGCCAAAACCATTTGTTTTTTGCCTGGAGGCTTCTCTCTTCCCACAGGAGACCCAGCCTTGCATTCTTCCATTGTGAAATGGGAACGGGTCCCACGTTCTTCCCCGCTACCAAAGCTCCAGCGGGGAGGACAGCAAGGGAGCTCCTGTCTTCCTTGCCTGCTGTGAAAAGCCCCCAGCACCTTATCTGACTGCAGCTAGACCCATCTCTGCTTGGGAATGGAAACCAGCAAGGGAACCAGCTCTGCAGGACCTTGGCTGGCAGTGGGTGCCTTGCTGGTGGCTCTGTGGGTCTGATCAGCTGCGTGTGTCTGCTCCACAGAGCTCTCCAGCTCTGGGACTCGGGTCTGGCATGCTGCTTTGAGGTTGAAATAGCTGGTTTTTAGCCCTGTTTGACTTCAGGCTTGGGGAATGTGCCCTGGGGAACATAGTGCAGGACTGAGCCTGCCTGCCTGCAGTGATGTGGGAAGCAGGGAGCTCTCTATTCCCTTCTCTCACACCATGGCTTGTCCCCTGAGATTTATCTGGAGACCTGCTCTTGTGAGATTCTTGTAACCTGCTCAGCTGTGAGACCTCTCAGAGCAGTTGATAAAGGCTTCCTGACAGGCAGGGCTGAGTGCCTGGGCTCTCCCTGTGGGAGGGTTCACCGGTGGAGGTAAGGCAGGGGCTCAGCTTTTCCTGTCTGCTCCGAGTCCCTGCTCCATGGTTGTTGCAGAAGCCCTGTGGTTGAGTGATGGGTATCCCTGGGACATGGATGGTCAGTGGGCAGCCTTTGGGCAGCCTTCCTGAGGTCTCGAGGCCACTTCTTCCCCACTTGCTTATTCCTGACCTCAAAAAATGAATGTGTTTCATCTGAAAGGAGGTTCCTCCTGTCTTTCAGAGTAGCTCCAGTGAGAGACAGCAGCTTCATTGAGAAGATGAAGAAGACGGTAAGCAGCTTGTTCTGGCTACAAGGGGTGCTGGGAAGGAGGGAGAGCTCATGTCCTTCCCAGTTTTCTCTGGAGACTGTCAGCAGGAGGGGCTGATTTGGATACAGGCACATGCCTGCTGCAGAGAGCATCCAGGGGAAGGCTGTGTGGGCAGCCAGGAATAGCTTTTTGGGTCTATGCCTGGATGTTGTTCTTAGAGAAAAAAATTAAAGTGAAAATTTGGTGGGGAAAAAAAAAAGTGTAATATGAGATCAAAGTCAAGAGGGAAATGGCAGAGACTTTAAAGTCATTGGCTGGCAGTTATTTATCTGCGTGGTTGGTTCCCAAACTGGCTCGCTGTGGAATGGGAATTGTTGTGCACAGAACTGGCTTTTGACTCCACTGGTCTGGACACAAGGGGAAGCAGAGGAAGAAGCAAGGGCTGGATGTATTTTCTGTTTTACTTCAAAGTAACTGGCTTGCAGCAGAGCAGGAGCTCTGGTGCTCAGGCATTTCCCCAAAGCTTTGGCAAGTCTGTGTTCTCATCCAGGGAGTTCCCTGTTTTCAGGAGTCACGCTGCAGCCCTGAAGTTGAGAATAAATCTTGAGGGTTTTTCTTTGTTTTGGATTTTAGTCTGACCTGAGTCTCCCCTCTGAGTGTGACAAGAGTCATGCTCCCATTAACAGTTTAGCCTTGAGTTTTCTGTCAGACCTGGCGTGGAGTCCTGTACGAGCACAGACTCCTGGTTGCCTTTAGGTTGCAGTCCAGGACTCTTGATCCCAGGCATTTCCTTTGTCTGTGCTTCATCCATGCATTTGCCAAGTGAGTAATCACCATTTAACAGGGATTTCTTTTTCTCTCCAGGGCCGAAACATTGTGGTTTTCTACGGTTCCCAGACGGGCACAGCAGAGGAGTTTGCCAACCGTCTCTCCAAAGACGCTCATCGCTACGGCCTCCGGGGCATGGCAGCGGATCCGGAGGAGTATGACCTGGTAATTTAGCCATGAACAGCCTCAGGATAGGTAACATCCCATTAATGTCCCCTAAAAAACACAAGGACCCTGGCCAAGGGACAGCTGGCCTTTTAACAGTGTCATTTAGGGGAGAAAAGATCAGCCTGAGCGATGCAGAGATGGGCTTGGTCCTTGCCGTTCTGCGTTCTCACGGTCCCTGAAAGCTTTGCATGGAAAATCCCATTGCTTTTCTGGTGGAGTAGAAATACTGACTTGCAGTCCAGTGGGGGTGGTTGGCTTTATTTCCCCTGCCAATTTTGGGTGGGTTTGGCCTTTCCCAACCCCTTTTGTAATCGAGTGGTGTTGCTCTGCACACCTACACCGTAGGAACAGGCTTGCCCAATAACCCGTTGTGGGGTCCTTAGGGATTCATTCTGTCCTTCGCTTGCAGTCGGACCTGAGTCGCCTCTCGGAGATTGACAAGTCCTTGGCTGTGTTCTGCATGGCCACCTATGGAGAGGGGGATCCCACGGACAATGCCCAGGATTTCTACGACTGGCTGCAGGAGGCCGACACCGACCTCTCGGGTCTGCGGTTTGCAGTGAGTGGCTCAACTCCAGTTTGTGTGGGAATTTGGGAAGGAAAGCCAAGAGCCCTCCACTGTGCCTGCACGTGGCTGGGGGAAAGGCACAGCATGTCTGTGTCCTGTACTCCTGTTTTGGTTGAGGTCCCTACTGTCTTCCTTCGCAGGCTTTGTGGACTCCTGCAAATGTACATCTGAGGGCTCTAAATACAGATGTCGTAGTTCTCTCTCCACTCCCTAAATCATGAGGGTTTGCTGGTACAAACAGCCCCAAACAGGCCTGCAGGCACTGAATACAACATCTGCAAATGAGCTACAGGCTGCTGCTGTTCAGAAGCTAATTGAGCACCCCGGGGCCTGATCTTCTCCCACAATTTAAATCACTTGGAGTATGTAACTCTCTTCCTGTGCTGAGCTGAATAACCACCTCACCCAAACCCTGGCCAAATTCCTTAGGCAGCATAATAATTGCAAATGAGGATAAAATCCACTGCTGGAGATGTGAAGCTTCTCTGTATGAAGCAGTGAGCAAACATTTGCTGCGTGGTTTGTGGGAGGCAAAGGCCAGCAATCGGTCTCCAGGCAGTCCAGGCTCTTACTGGTCCCTCGAGGGTGCAGGAGTTCTTGTAAGTGCATCCTCTTGCTGTGCCTGAGGCCAGGCTCAGGGGAGGTGCTGGTGCCTCCTCACCAGTGGTAGGCTCTTACCCAAGGTCCACGAAGGGTGGATGGGGAGCTGGGAGAGGTCTTGCTGTCTTTTCTCAACTTCATCTGCTGGGTGATACTTGCCAGAGGATGTCAACTGGATGGGAAGAGTCCAGCTCCTGCTTCTCTATGCTCATGAGCATTCCCTTCTAGGTCTTTGGGCTGGGGAACAAGACTTATGAGCACTTCAATGCCATGGGAAAGTATGTGGACAAGAGACTGGAGGAACTCGGAGCCCAGCGCATCTTTGAGCTTGGGCTGGGAGATGATGATGGCAAGTGAGTAGCTTGGGTGGAGGGGCTGGTCACAGCTGGATAAAGCATCTTGGATACTTTGGCAGGGAGTTGCCTCTATTACCAAGACAGAAATAAACCCTACAGGGCTCTTTGTGGGAGTTGACGTAACTCTGAGTGTGTGTCTGTCTGCTCTCTCTCCCACAGTCAGATCCCTGTACACAGGGAGTATCCTAGGGAATCTTGTGTCTGGGAAATCCCACACCAGCTCTAAATGCCCATAGGTACATACTGGAGCAGGCTTTGCAGCCTCCTCTGCCTTTGTCCTGCTGTAGATCCATTGCTAACCCACCCTGTGGAGAAGGCAGACTCCATCTCCTCGTGAAGTGTTTTATGGTGGGAGGCAGCAGTTTTCCAACTCAGACAATGATTTTTATTTTATTTTTGCCTTTCTGTGCTCACCTGAGCACCCTGGGACATTACATCAACCTCTGGCTTTACCTCTAAGTCTGCAAGGTCTGATGTGAGGTTTGTGAGGTGTGTGAGAGGCTCTGAACCCAGAAAAATGAACATTGCCATGTTGGAATCTGCTTTTTGGGAAGGTGACTTCATGCCAGGAGTGGGCAAGGGGGGGAGCTGAGGTGGTTAAAGACTGAGCCTGAATAGCAAAGCCTTCCTTGGCAGACCTGGTGAAGGGAGGGGTGGTTGGTATAGCAACAATTCCAACTTAGTGCTCTGACAATGCTTTTCTGGTGATCTGTGGCATATGGAGGTACCAAAACTGTCTGGGTCCAAGGCAAATGCCTTTTCCCATGGTGGAGGGAGAAACTCCATGGGGATCTCAGATGGCTCTTCTCAGAGTGCCCCTTTTCTCCCAGCTGGGAGTGGGTTATTGACTCTTTCTTTTGCCCTGGATAGCCTGGAAGAAGACTTTATCACCTGGAGAGAGCAGTTCTGGCCGGCAGTCTGTGAGCACTTTGGGGTGGAGGCTACAGGAGAAGAGTCCAGGTGGGTTTGGGAGCAGATCCTTTTGGGTACCAGAGAGACTGGTCACCTCTGACTGGTGGCCATTCCATCACCCCCAGGCTCCTGTTCCCTGTCCTCTGCACTGCCTCCCCTTCCAGACTGGAGGGGGCATGGGCAAAGTAGAGCAGGAAGTGGAGCTGCTTGGCCTGAGCCTGGTGCAAGTTTGAGCCCAGCTCTGAGTTTCTGTTCTGACTGGGGACATGGTGGGTTTGGTACCTTTGGGGATGGCTGTGCTGGTTGTGATGCTCCCAGTGAGGCTGAGGTTTCCTCTTGGTTTGGGTTTTCTGCACAGCTTTCCTGATCCCTCACGTCCGGAGAGGGGCAAAGGGGTGGCATTTGCATTTGTTTTTGAGCTGCAGCAAATCAAGCAGAGTATATGCTGGTTCCAGCTGCACTTTGTGGTTTCCAGTTTGACTTTTTTTCTCTTTTCTTGCCCAGCATCCGCCAGTACGAGCTGGTGGTGCACACGGATGTGAACATGAACAAAGTCTACACGGGAGAGATGGGCCGACTCAAGAGCTACGAGAACCAGAAGCCGTAAGTGCCGACCCCCTGGGCAGGGTGTATGTGGGGTAGGGGTTGGCTGATGGGTCCTTGATGTCTCTAACAACACCTGCTCTGTGGGCAGTGTCATTTCTGCAATGCAGCCTGTCTCTGCCCAAGAGGAATGGGCTCAGATCTCCACTGAGACTCTGAGAGTCCCCAGTTAATGGATCATTAGTGGTGAGGAGATGCCTGTGGCCCCGTGTGCTGCTTGGCTGGTACATCCACAGCATCTGTCTTGAGCCTTTCCTCGCCTGGGGTGGCCAATACATGATGGCTGCTGGCAGTATTGCTGTGGCAGATGAGCTGTATAAACTAATTCCGGCCTGAAATATTTCTTTGAGATCTGACAGTTCCTCCAGTCCACTTGTGTGTCACTTGTTCCTAATGGGACAGAAGCTGTTGACTGCTGGGCTGTGCTTAGAAGGAAAAGGATGTGCTTTCTGTCCCAGTGTGGGTAGCATCAGGATCATAGTTTGGTTTGTGCTGTGGTGTAGTGTGCTTTGGAACATGAACCAAGCCTTGTCTTTCCTTCCAGACCGTTTGATGCCAAGAACCCCTTCCTGGCCAAGGTTACAGAGAACCGCAAACTGAACGAGGGTGGAGAGCGGCACCTGATGCACCTGGAGCTGGATATCTCCAATTCCAAAATCAGGTAGTTTTCTGTGGGAGACTGCTCCTTTATTTTGTCAGGAGCAGTCTGCAGCAGGAGCAAAGAACAAGGATGTGGCACCAGCTTCATCCAGTACTTCAGTGATTACTCAACACTGCCCCTCTGGGCTTCTGTACCGGGTACCCCACATCAGGACTTCCTCCCAGCTCTTGCACTGCCTGCTTTGGGTCCCTCCCACCCCACAGACCTTTCCTAGCTGAGCAGTCTCAGTTGAAAGAATTCTCTAGGAATCATTAAAAAAATGAGAGGGCAGATGAGCTGTGAGAGAGAGGTGGGGATGGCTCATGCCTTGGCTTGCCTGGCTTAGGTGTTCAAGCATAGGGGGAATAAAGCCTTTCTCCTAAAAATCCTCTCACTGGCTTGAATTGCTTAAATTGTTAGAAAGTCACAAATCCAGGTGGCTTAATGTAACAAAGTACTGCAGAGGTTTTGAGCAGCTGGGAGTTGGCCTGTCCTTGCTGGAACTCTGGCCTTGTTGAAGTCTCTGACTTGGAGGTCCCTCATAAAAACCCTGGTTCTTAAAAGCGTTATCCCACCATGGTCCTTCCCGCTGTTACTGTGGGCTCTGGGGATCCCTGGTGGTGCAGCAGCTCAGATCTGTGTCGTCCAGCTGCCTCTTGCACCAACCCACTTGTCTTCTGGGGGTGGGCAAGAAGTGGTGCAGGTGTTGCATCTGTTCTCCTGTGTCTCGTGCCAGGTACGAGTCCGGGGACCACGTGGCCGTGTACCCTGCCAACGACTCCTCTCTGGTGAACCAGATCGGTGAGATCCTGGGCACGGACCTGGACACTGTCATGTCCCTAAACAACCTGGATGGTGAGTACGGATGGACCTCTGAGGGTCAGCAGTTCTCCTTCAGCTGTGGCCTTTGTCCTTCCCACCAGAGCAGGATCCAGATCACCCTCAGGTCCCGTGGGACACCTCCAGGCAGACAAATGTCCCACAGCCACTCTGAATGCTGTGCTGTTCTAGCAGTAGCACAGACCTGTTTGCTGAGAGCAGCTGAAGTGGGTCAGTTGTGAAATGTGTTTAGTGTGCCCATTCAACAACAAATTATGTAACAGCACACTCCTAATTACAGAGCATCAGCCCACCAGAGCATCCCTCAGCTGCAGCAGCCCCGGAGCTCCACAGGGCCCTCAGTGTGTGAGATGTTCTTATTCAGTCCTGAGAGGAGGCACAGCCTTGGAGACTGAACTGCCAGGAGGGAGCACTTGTGCTGGTACAAAGAGCTCTTCCTGGGCAGCGTTCCCAGCAGAGCCAGCCTCTGGCAGGAAGGAGATGCCAGCTGCTGCCCATTGCACTCCTGGAGCAGCACAGCCAGACCTGAAGCATCAGACGTGCTGGCCCAGAAGCCTGAGGGAGCTCTTGGTTTCAAGAGAGAAAGTGGCTCTAATGCACTGCTGGAGCCTGTAGCCCCCTGTGCAGTGTTGCAGGTTGTCCAGCCTCACACTGTCATTCCTGTCCCTTATGGACCTCTCAATTTGCTGAATGGCTCCAGCCTTGACTGCTGGTGCTGACCTTTCCCAAGATGAGTCTGAGCACAGCTCTCTGTGTCTAAATGAGCGTAAGGACACTTTTGAGGCCAGGTCTGATAGAGGTGTAAGTGTGTGAGGCCAAATTAGCTGTGGAGGGGAGCTCCCCTGCTTGGTCTGTGGGTTTGCTGGACATCTCAGGGCAGAGAGCCCTGTTGGGGACCACAGGGTGATATTTTTTGCTGCTAAACTGTCAGGCAGCATCTGTGAAGCACAGAATGGGCTACTGGGAGAGGGAGCTGCCTGGAGAGGGAGGTGCTTCAGTGTGGAACTGGGGCTTTGGCCCACAGGCTGATCGGCCTTAGGGCTGCTCTCTCCTCCCTGGAGCCTTGCTCTGTCTCCAGCCCTCACACGCCGTGCGTAGCTGCCGGCACGAAATCCCCTTGACATAACAGCAGGTAGTTGCCGATTTTCAGTTTTTCTTTCTCTCCCTCTTCTCCAGAGGAATCCAACAAGAAGCATCCCTTCCCCTGCCCCACGTCCTACCGAACAGCCCTGACCTACTACCTGGACATCACCAACCCTCCCCGCACCAATGTGCTGTACGAGCTGGCCCAGTACGCCACGGACACCGAGGAGCAGGAGCGCCTCCGGAAAATGGCCTCGTCCGCTGCCGAGGGCAAGGTGGGAGCGCTGGCCCTCCCAGCAACGCTGCTGGGCTGAACTGGGTGCTGGGGGATCCCTAAAAAGGGCCGTGCAGAGAGCCCAAGGGGTGTTTGCCAGCCACGAAGGGAAGTGGTCACGTGTGTGTGCCCTCCTTGCCCGCAGGCCCTGTACCTCAGCTGGGTGGTGGAGGCCCGCAGGAACATCCTGGCCATCCTGCAGGACATGCCCTCGCTGCGCCCCCCCATCGACCACCTGTGCGAGCTCCTGCCCCGCCTGCAGGCCCGCTACTACTCCATCGCCTCCTCCTCCAAGGTGAGTGTGCTTCCAGCAGGGAATGAGGTTGTGGAGGGACCGCTTCAGCTGGAGCTCCACAGCACCACGGTCCTTGGCTGGGGACTGGATGGGGGGAGCTTGTCCTGGTGATAATTTCCATCAGAGAGGCAACTTTAGTTATCTCCTTGCATGGAGTTATCCCAGCTCCCACGGGGTCTGCAGAGGGTCTCACACTGCAGCCAGCTGTGTCCCAATACCACCTGCACTCCCTGGGGCCCTGCTTCTCTTCACCCATCAGCCTGGCTGTTAGGACTTGGAAGAAGGTGGAATTTTAGGGGCTGGTCAAAATTCACTCATTACTTTGTGCCTGAAGCCCTGAGGTGGCTGGAAATACCCAGGGAAGCTCCGTGGTCCCGTGTCAGACACAAGACAGAAGCCCCAGGAGGGGCACGCAGGGAGGAATAGCTGTCCCAGTGTTAACATTAGGTTAGAATTCTCCTCATTCCTGAGCACTGAGGGGGAGCTGCGGGGACTGAGCTGTGGGGTTGCCGGGGCTCCCTCTCTGCGTGGTGCCAACATCCCTTCCCTGCAGGTTCATCCCAATTCCATCCACATCTGTGCTGTGACGGTGGAGTACGAGACCAAGACGGGCCGCCTGAACAAAGGGGTGGCCACCAACTGGCTCAAGAACAAGGTGCCTGACCAGAACGGGAGCAACTCCCTGGTGCCCATGTACGTGCGGAAGTCGCAGTTCCGGCTGCCCTTCAAGCCCAGCACCCCCGTGATCATGATCGGGCCGGGCACTGGCGTCGCCCCCTTCATCGGCTTCATCCAGGAGCGGGCCTGGCTGAAGCAGCAAGGTGAGGGCCCAGCAACCTGCCTGGGGCTGGAGCTCCTGCAGGACAGGGTTCTGCGGGCTTCAGTTGGTGCCTCTGAGGTGCAGCTCGTGTTGCTGGTGGGTCCAGCAAAAAGCAGAGGAGGTGGGGGAGGATGAATAGGAGCCAAGTGTTGCCCAGCATGAGGATGCTTTGTCCTCTTGGCCAAGGAGGATGTTTGGGGGGTGGATAGGCCTGAGGCAGTTCTCTGACCTCTGCCACCACATCTCCAAATAACTGCAGTCAAGTCACACTCATTGCTGAAGCCTGTGGCCACTTCTGGGAATCAGTCTCAAGCTTCCCCATATAACCAGAAGTAGTTGTGCAGCTCTGCCTCCTCCGGCCTGGTAGGACCAGGGGAGCAGAGAGGGCAGGATTGGGACTGCTGGGATTGGCAGGACAAGGGGAGGGTGGGGAGGGGGACAGGGTTGTGGGCTACCAGGGGCCAGCTGATGGAGGCCGTGTGACCCTGCAGGCAAAGAGGTGGGTGAGACAGTGCTTTACTACGGCTGCCGGCGCGAGCGAGAGGACTACCTGTACCGGGAGGAGCTGGCCCGCTTCCAGAAGGAGGGAGTCCTCACCCAGCTCAATGTGGCCTTCTCCAGGGACCAGGCTGAGAAGGTACTGCTCTAGTCATCCCACCAGTTGCTCCTGCTGCTACACCCAGCTGTGGCCTTAGGGCTGGAGACTTCCAGCCTGGATGGCCCATGGCAGGCAGGAGCACCCAGCACACCTCCACTGTCTCCAGAGCCTTGAGCATGGGCTTGGCTTCCCCTCATCGCCCCAGCCTGTGGTCTGGGAGGCTCTGCTCCTCTCACCTCATTCCCACCTTGTTTCCTGCCAGGTTTATGTCCAGCACTTATTGAAAAAGAACAAGGAAAACATCTGGAAGCTGGTTAATGAGGGGATGGCTCATATCTACGTGTGTGGGTAGGTCTGGGGGCAGGGAAGGGACTTTGGGAAAACATTCCCGTTCTCAGGAAAATTAGTGTGACTCAGTTTCCCCAGCTGTGCATTACAAACCCTGGGAGGGTTACACTGTCTGGTTTCCAGGGGAGGGCAAAGGGCCAGGCAGGCGGGCTGGGGTGAACCCTGGGTGTTCGTGTGGGGAGGTGACAGGGCTCTGTGACTCTGGTGTCTCACTCATGATCCCTCTGTTTGCAGCGATGCCCGGAACATGGCCCGGGACGTGCAGAACACCTTCTACGAGATCGTGTCCGA
This sequence comes from Manacus candei, assembly GCF_025592945.1. NCBI lineage: Eukaryota > Metazoa > Chordata > Aves > Passeriformes > Pipridae > Manacus > Manacus candei. The sequence goes on along the minus strand of NW_026138124.1, from coordinate 5,583,934 downwards.
GTTCGGGAACATGAGCCAGGCCCAGGCCGTGGACTATGTAAAGAAACTGATGACGAAGGGCCGGTACTCTCTGGATGTCTGGAGCTAAAAGCGGGGCTGGTGGGGCTGGGGAGAGAATGGGTCCCCAGGCGAGGGCCCACGGGAGGTGCAAAGTGCCTGCTCGCCCACGGCTGCTGTGGGTGAGGGTGTCAGCCCCGCCCCACAGCTACCCCAGTGTCACTCCCAACCCCTCCTGGGCCACTGCAGCCCCTCGGGACAGGCTGTGTGCCCCGGGGGGTGGAAGGGGTTGAGAGGGGCAGGGGGGTAGCTCAGCTGCTGTCCAGGAGCCATGGTGACCCCGGCACCCCAAGGCGCACCTCGTGGCACCAGCATTTGCCTTGAGGTCAGGGACACAGCTGATGTGGGGCACAAGGGATGGACGCTGCTAGAAAGCTCTGGGGTCCTTCTCTGAACACGAGGTGTTGCCTTATCCCCGGGGCTGGAGCCCACCCTGGCCTGCTGGCACGGCAGAGGGGTGGAGGGGCCGGCAGCCCCCTGCGATCCCCCCGGGTGTGAGGGCCCGGCCTGGGCAGCCATCTGTCCTCACCTCCCTCGTGCCCTGTTTGTCCAGCTCTAGGATAAGGGGCTGGCAGCTGGCTCTGGGCACAGAGGTGCCCTGTGCCCCCCAGACCTCACCACCCCCCTGCTCCTTTCCTGATGCCTGCCTTTGCTCCAGCACGCAGCGGGAAGGGGGTGGCTCCTCTCCCCTGGGGAATAGACCCAGCTGTGGGAGGAGGGGTCTCAGTCCATAGGGCCCTGCTTGCTCCCTGGGGTCCGGCAGCTCCCCTGAGCCCAGCCCCTCCCTCACACTGTGTATGGTCATTTTTTAAATACTGTTTTTATTTTAACATCTTTGTGATTTAAGCATGGGGGGGGGGAAGAAAAGAAAAAAACAACCTTTCAGGCTGTCCAATGATTGTAAATTATTTAAATACATTTGCCCTTGGAATAAAAATGCTGTGTCTGTAGTTTGCTTCCTACCCTTTCTCTGCTCAGCCAGAGGGCAGAGGGAGGCAGGAGTATTGGATGCTAACTGGGAGGAAACCTGGGGACTGGGTGGCAGCTCTGGGTTTAGGCTGAGCTGGGGGCAGCCCCTACCCTGAGTGCTGGGACCTGGTTGGGGGGAGGATGGCAGCTCTGGAGTGGGGTGCTGCTGTGCCAAACCTGCTCTTTGGTTCTTCTGGAGCTCCTGGTGGTGGTTCAGGGTGTCTCTTCCCTGAGCTGCAAGGGACACTGAGGTCCTGCTGGGCTCCTTGGATGGCCAAAGCTCTGGCCACAGCCCTTGCACAGAGCTGGGCAGGCCAGGCATGCCATGGAAGGGAACTCACAGCACTGACCACCTGGCCCCATGGGGAGTGGTGGTAGGGGCACAGGGAGATGGGTTTTCACAGAATCATGGAATCATTTAGGTTGGAAAAGCCCTCTAAGATTGTTGAGACCAACCCTTAACCCAGCACTGCCAAGCCCACTGCTAACCCATGTCCCCAGGTGTCACATCTACATGGCTTTAAAATCCTCCAGGGATGGTGATTCCACTGCCCTGCACAGCCTGTGCCAGGGCTGGACAACCCTTGGGGTGAAGACATTTTCCCCTAATATCCAGTCTAAACCTCCCCTGGCACAACTTGAGGCTGTTTCCCCTTGTCCTATTGCATGTTACCCAGAAGAGACAGACCCCCACCTCCAGCCTCCTGTCAGGGAGGTTGTGTCAGAACACCCTTCCCAAAGAGCCAAAACCACAGAGCATGGAAACTGTTCCCAGACCACCCCGGTGACCCGGGGCAGCGCCTTCCCTTTATTTTTACATCTGCACCCTCCAGAGATGCCAGCCCAGGGTGCTGTTTGTGCAGCTCCAGTGTGAAGCCTGGCCCAGGCTCCCGGTGATCCCCACCCCTCCTGAGCCTCAGGCCCCTCTTCCCTGTGGATTGAAGGTGAGGGAGGAACTGGAATAGGCACACCCTGGAACCCAGGACTTGTGCACAGCCCCCAGCTGCCCCCTTGCAGTGATGAGGCTGCCCCAGGGCCTCTGCCTTCAACACACAGGGGCTGCAGGGCTGGGGGGGAAAGGGGGAGCCTCGACCACGCCAGGAGCTGTGTGAGGCAGCTGCCAGCCTTGTCCCAGTGGGATGGGGAGCACCAGCATCCAGAGAACATCCCAGCAAATGGGAGTGGCTGTCACAGGGTGCTTCTGACTCCGGGTGAGTGGCTTGGGCATGGATCCAGCACCGCAGTGAACACCCGGACTGTCCAGGAGCAGGGCCCAAGCTCTGTCCCACACCCAGGCTTCCAAGGAATGGGATGAGACACCAGAGTCCGGACGGAATCGAGGAGATGTGGATGGGGGATGGAGGCAGTGGGGAGAAACAGTCCTGGCCCCCACACTGCCCCCCTTCAATTCTCCTTTGTGTCTTTGTTCTTGTTCTGAAACTTCTGGTGGACAACGCGGAGGGTGGTGAAGAAGTTCCCCAGGAAGAGGATGAAGAAGGGGAGGCCACACATGAGGACCTGTGGGAGGCACAGAGGCACAAGTCAGCAGGAGGGACCTGCCTGGGGCATCCCCCTTCCCAGGGCAGCCCCCTGGGAGCCCCCTTACCTGCCACTCCTTGCATTCCGGGTGCTGGAGCATGCGGAAGAGGGTGATGGCATTGTAGAGCTGCCAGAACTGCAGGAGAGAGGAGATTGAGGGAGAGCTCTGCTCTCAGAGGTTCCATCCCACGCTGACACTCATCCAGCTGCTCCCTCTGGGCACAAACCCCACACCGACCTCACATGAGGGCAGTGAAACCCCATCCAGGCTCAGGGTCAGAGGGCTCATCCCCAGAGGACCCCAGCTGGGACATCCCCTCCCCTTTTGTGCCACCTGGAGCTCAAGGGCTGCGAGAAAGCCTCAGAGCAGCCTTTGCCCATCAGCCTCTGACCAAGGAAGGGCTTTGGAAAGGATTTGGAAGGCTTCTCACCACAGCCCCTCTGCTCTATTCTGCACTTGGCAGAACTGCCCCAGGTCCTCCCCATCTCATTGCTCCAGTTGTGGAGGCGGTGGGTGCTTTGGAGGAAAAGGCTCAGCGTTTGTTGGAAGCATTTCCCTACCCCTGGCATCCCATATCACATGGCTGCAGCAGCCTGTGGGGACTGTGGGATGTCCAGGCTGCTGATCCCACAGCTGGGACTGCAGCATGACCTGCTCCCACCTGAGGCTGTGGCCTCTTGCAGGGATCAGTGCAGACTCACATGCCCAAAGAAGAGGAAGGGAAGCAGAAACGTGAGGCCTCTCCACATCCAGGACTGGAAACCCTCTGCAAAGGATGAAGGTTTGTGTGAGGACCTGGAACAGGCTGGCAGGGAGCAGATGGAGCCCAGTGCCTCTGGACACGGGCAGCGAGACTCAGTGCCCACTCCATGCCTGGCTGAGAAGGGCCTGCCATGCCAACCTCACCGTGGGCACCTGTACTCGCAGGGGGGATGGTGACAGGGACTCCTAAGACAGCAGAGGAAGCTGCTCCAGTGGAGCTGCCCTCGCCCATGCTGGAGCCCCTCAGCCCAGCCCTTGGTGTCACAAGGGCCTGGGAGGTGACAGCCCCCACACAGTACCCGGGGTGTTGGAGGGATATTTCATGTCTGAAAGAGCTTCCCGGGGAAAGTTTGGATGCCAGGAGCTACATCCACTGCCACCTCGCATCCCGAGGGAGCCAGCTGTGGGCTGGTGGTCCCAGGAGAGCAGGAGGAGGGAGGCACCCAGCCTGTGGGGTGCTGCTGCCCTATGGGAGATGCTGCTCTCAGAGTTTTGGCTTTACTTGTAGCTTTTACTGTTTCTGCCACTGACAAACTGCAGCCAAACTGACCTCGGACCAAACTGCCACCGTTACCTTTAACAGAACCCACAGCTCCCAGTTAGCTGAGGCTGGGCTGGAGCTGGGAGGGAGGCTTGGGCAGCCACAGGCCCTGCAGCAATGGTGGGTCCAGCTGGACTGGGACAATCAGTAAGGGGAGATCCCGACTTACCCACGGTCAGGTCCATGTTGTGCCTCTCACCCAGCGCTCGCAGGCGGTACAGGCACCCACTCTGGTAGTAATACTGCAGGAACTGCACAAAGCCTGCAAGGAGAGTGTGGCTGCCATCAACAGGGGCCCAGGGATTAACTCTTGGCCCCAGCTCTGTGATGACCTTGCCCACAAAGATCACCCCAGTGCCAGGGAGGTGAGGGCAGGACAGAGTCCAAGGGAAAACGCAGATAAGCCGAGAGCTGTGAGCAGCTGCAGCCAGGTCTGCACGTGCTGCAGAGCCCCACAGGCACGCTCAGCACCCCAGGCCAACCACAGTCCCTGTCCCAGCACAGCACTTACTCTGGTACATGGAGAAGGAGAGAAACTGGTTCCTGAACATCTGGTACATGAGCCCATCTGGCCTGTGGAGAAACGATGCTGGCTGGGGGACATGGGGCTGGGAGGGGACGGCCAGCCCTGCCTGCCCCACAGCCCCTGTGGCTGCAGGTCAGGGTAGCAAAGGCCCCTCTGCCAGAACCACCCACAGCCCCCTGTGGGACGGGGAACACACACTTACCATGTCAGCATGACACCTGAGAGGAAGGTGGAGACGTAGTGATGAAAAACCCACCAGCCTTTGATTCTGGAAGGCAGACAGAGAGAAGGGGTGTCAGGTCCTGAGTGTGAATCCCAACCCAGAGGTGCACCAGCAAAGCAGAGCAGCCACCTGACAGCTCCCAGAGCAAGATGAGGAGTGGGGCTGGTTGTGAAACATCCGTGCTCGGAGCAGGACCCGGCGCCTCCGGTCTGGGCAGCACCGGGAGCTGGGGCCCTTCCAGCCGCCGTTCCACCTTCCCGCACCACCTCCGCACGGGGAGTTCCTCCTGCCCCGCTCCTACAGCTGTACCAGGGCTTGCTACACACCCTGAGTAGGAGGGAGCTGCTCCCTTGGGAAGCTCAGAGCTGCTCGATGGGCCCTAACTTCTCAGCTTTGCAGAGAAGGACCAACTCGCTGCACCCCCTCCCCGAGCCCAGGGACTCACTTGGATCCGTTGTTGATCAGGATGCTCTCTCGGATGGTGAGGGTGCAGTAGTACCACACCAGGAGGAAGTTAAAGACGGCATCTGTCACCCTGGTGTCACACAAAGGAGGGTGTAAAGGTGTGTTGGGGGCACTGGCACTGCTGTGGGACACCCACCCACCGCAGGCAGGGACCTGCTCCTCCCCCCCACCCACCACGGCCACGGCAGGACTGCAGCAGCCACAAAGGCCACCCCACCTCCAGGGCGGTGTCCAGATCCTTTATCAGGATCTCCTGTTCAGCTCTGGACCTTGCAGGATGGGAGAAGAGGACACGGGGACCCTGGGAGGAGATCTTTGCCCAGGATCCAAGCAAGACTCACCGGGAGTTGAAGAGGAACCGACAGGAGGAGGAGACAATGAGTAGGATGATGGTGAGGTAGAGCTTGAACTTCTCATATTCATCTTTATAAGCAAACCTGCAGGCAAGTACAAGGACTTGGAGTGAAGTGGCTGCTGGAATGCTGTATCCTCCCGCCCCACCAAGCTGGACAAAAGTGATGTTCTGTTTGGAGCCTCTGGGACACACTTGGGAAAAACCTTGCCTTGGGGATATTTCTGAGAGGAGAACACACCAGGCTGCTTCCACACAGGTGGGACACCTTCAAGCACTCCAAGCCACCCAACAGCCTGTCTGGTGGCCCAGGTTTTGGGGAAGCTGGGCAGACTGGAGTCTGCACATGTCTCCAAGAGGAGGATTGGGAAACAGAAGGAGAGGGACACAAGCTCCCGGTTGGGTATCTCTGGCATGGGGAAGGCTCTCCTGGGCCAAAACCAACCACTGGTGTTTCCCCAAGGGAAGAGGAGGGGGCTATCCACTGTCTGTCTTTCCAGGAAGTTCCTAACAGCAGAAACCCAGACATGGCTTTGGTGGAGGATCCTTTTTAGCTTGTCAGAGCTAATGGTCCATCCCAGCCCAGTGGCAGGAGCTTGAGGGGGAGTCAAGGATTTGGCTGATTCTGTGAAAGGATGCAGAAAACAGCCCAGGAAGGGGATCTACACCAGGTGGGCCAGGCCAGGCCAGTGTTTGGCCAGGAGGAGCTGTTGTTCCTGGTGCCAAGGGGATCCCAAGCCAGCAAAGCAGAGGTGGCAGCGAGGAGGGAGCCGTACTTGGCCTGTTTGCTGAGCAGTGTGACGTTCACGTTCCCCAGCACCAGACTCAGGTACAACCTGGGGAGAGAGCAGAGGTGTCAGGATGGGGACCTGCCTGTGGAGCTGTCCCCTCTCGTGCCACCGCTGGGGCCAGGGATGAGCTCCCTCCCAGCTGATTTCCACTTGGAGCTGCCAGGCACAAACACTCTGGCATCCCCTCCCCAGGGCAGGGGGACGGGTGGTCAAGCACACACTCCACCTCCTGTGGGCACTGGGGTGTTCACCTGGGCTTCCCCCCCACACAGCCACTGTCCAAGGGTGGATGAAGGCCCTGAGCAGGCAGAGGAGTGAGGGGGAAGAGGGCAGGGCTGCAGAAGCTCAGCCTGGCTCCTGCCCAGGTGTCCTCTGGGGAGCCCAAGTGGAGCAGCAGAGCTGTGACCCCCCCACAGCCACGGGGATGTGGAGGGTGGACCTGGTGTTTCACCCAGAGCTGAGGTGCCTCTTACCCGTTCTTCTTCGGCAGATAGGCCTCCATCTCAAAGAAAACATTCTGCCTCTCTTTAATCAGGTTCTCGGCCTCCTGGATGGAAGATACCTGCTCGGGACTCGCGTGGGCTTTGCTTCTGGGGAGGAAACACAGGCACTGGCATCAGGAGAGCCTTTGCAATGTGATCAGCATGTGCTGGCCCTCCACAGGTGACTGACTCGGGCAAGGACACCCCAAGGACAGCAAAGGTAGATGGGAGGCAAGTCCATAACTCTGTCAGGCTGGGATGTTGCTCAAGAGAAGGAAGCAGGAATGGGAGTGAGGTGAGGCCAGAGGAGTCTCTCACCCTCGAGGAAGGACGGGGAGAGCTTGGTGCAGGAACGTGGCAGTTCATGGTACCTGCAAAGCCCTTGCAAGCTCTGAACTGCAAACGGGGCACAAATTGGGGCACAGGGAAGGGACGCTGGGGAAGATCTGCCTCTCACAGCACTTTGCCATGAGTGAGGCTGCAGAGAGGTCTGTATTTCAGACACGGGGTGAGAGCCCCATCCTTGCCTCTCTCCCCTCCTGTGCTGCCACAGGACACCCACTTACTTTTTGAGGGAGACCGAGAGCTCCTTCAGCCGCTTCTTCTGCCGTGCGATGGAGCTCGAGATCCCATCCTGGAGCTTGGTTAGCTCCTCGAGTTTCTGCTTGTACAGCTTGTGGTTATCCTGGGAAGGAGAGACCAGCAAGCATTAGAGCTGCCTGCCCAGCCATCCCTGTCCTCAGGCCCTCCACGGGGGCACTGCTGATGCTTCTGTTAAAAAATGTCCTCAACTTCACCTGCACAGCAGCTGGGTGAGAGGAGGGGTGGCTGCAGAGGACCAGGTGTGTTTGGGGACAGCCTGCAGCCAGCCCTGCTTCCATGGGGACGCTCATCCCCAATCCCAAGGAAGGTATCTACAGGTGCAGGCACACCCACAGGCCGCAGCCTGGTCCTGCCCTTCCACATCCCTCATGTCCAGCCCCCTCCAGCTGCGGGCTGTGAAAGTCCAGCCACCAATGTGGTGATGCTCCCACGGCTGGGAGACCACTGACTGTGCACAGAGGATAGAAAAGACTTGGAAAGAAATGCTGTTTGAGCCAGGGCTGTAACTGAGGGCCGTGGTAACCCGGAGCGATGGCTTTGAGTGCTGGGATGGGATAAGTGACTCCCTCTGCCTCCAGGTTTGTGCAGCACCTGCTGCTGCCCCAACTTGTGGCTCTGGGCACCCCTGGGAAGCTGGAAGGAGCCTGTCAATGAGCTGGACAAAGAGGACGGACTCACAGCAGGGCTGCAGCCAAGTGCCTGGTAACCCAACCGCACCTGGGAAAGGCTGGATGCCACTCTCCACTATATTTAGCAAGGAAAGGAGAGAGCGTGCGGGATCAATGCTGCTGCCTGTCCAGGTCAGCTGGAAAACAGCCTCACCTCAGCCACAGCAGCCCGAATGCCACTTCCACCAGGGAATTACACGCTGCTCACAACAACCCTTGGACTAGACCTTAGCACACAAGTTTTAGCTCTTATCAAGCACTTGATCAGCAGATTTGAAAGTTGTTCCCAAAGGAGAAAGGTGAAACTCAGAGCAGAGGAGAGAAACCTTCTCCCTCTGGTAATAAGCAGTAGCAGATCTGGATCCCAGACAATCCCAGCTCCCCAGCAGTGATTTATGTCCCTGATCTCTCCCAGGGCATTCCCTGCTTGGCCATCAAGCTTTCCTGCTCCCATCTGGAGTCACCTCCTCGTCTTGCTCTGGAGTTAACTGTGAGCAAGTGGCTTTTGTGACAAGTCCTTTAGCTGTGTCAGCATCCCAGCACCAGGCTCGGAGACAGCCTGGATCAGGAGCCACCCCGGGAGGAGGTTTCCAATGGGAAGGGCCAGCACTGTGTGGCTGCACTCAGTGTTCGAAGTGGGCGACCCGGGACATCCACGCAACCCCTATGGAGCAAGAGGAGGTTTCTCAAAGCCTCCCTTGCCCCAGATCTGGGCACAACAGCGACGTGCCCGCAACAACATCCGCTTCGCCCCGCTCCCGGGGGGGAAGGAGGGGGAAAGGGAACTGGTGCAGCTGCAGCTGAGTGACCTGAGCAGCAGCAGGAGATGGGGTTAGCCAACCTTTCCCTTGGGTGACCCTGTCTGAGCTGAACCCTGCCCACTCCTTCCCCCGGCAGCCCGCGCCCTGGGGATTACACAAAGCAGGTGGAAGCACCTCTGATACCTGTCACCTGCCTGGCACGGAGCCCCCGGTGGGTGGCAGGGCACGGGAGGGAGGGGGACGGGGTACGGAGGGTCGGGACGAGGAGCCTGGCCGCGGTGTGCCCGGATTCCCGGCGATCCCGGCCAGCGGGGCAGTTTGGCTCCGGGCCGGCCCGAGCGGGGCTGACAGGGGCGATAAGGAGCGATAAGGAGCGATAAAGAGCGTGAAACGGCATCTGCGCTCCCCGTCCGGCCGTGCCACGCCAGCTCCCAGCCCTCGGACACGGGAGCTCTGGGCTCTCCACGCCAGCTCCCAGCCCTCGGACACGGGAGCTCTGGGCTCTCCACGCCAGCTCCCAGCCCTCGGACACGGGAGCTCTGGGCTCTCCACGCCAGCTCCCAGCCCTTGGACACGGGGGTCTGGGCTTTCCACGCCAGCTCCGCGCCGGGCCGGGGGCTCAGACCGGCGGACCCCGGTCCTTGGCAAGCGCCGTGCCCGGCACAGCCTGGCACCTCCGCCCCGCTCCCAACCGCTCTGCCCGGGCGCACAGGGCTGGGACACAAGGAAAAGGGGAGAAGCGGCCGCGCTCCGGGAGGGAGCCGCCGGCTGCCCGCGGGACCCGTTGGAGATGCTGCGGGGAGCGCCCGCGGCGGATCCCCCAGGGCGCTGTGCCGGTCACCGCGGGGTGCCGGGGCGGCCCCCGAGCCCCCCGGGCGGGGGTGCGGCGGTACCTGGATGCGCTGGAAGCCGTCCTGCAGCTCCTCCCACTCCCGCAGGCACTCGGCGGCCGAGGCGCCCGCGGCCATGGCGGCGATGGCGGAGCCCGGCCCGGCCCGCGGCCACGGCGCCGCTGCCCCGCCCCCTTCCGGGCACACCCACCGGGGGCGGGGCCAGGCCGGGGGGCGGGGCCAGGCCGGCCTGTAATTCCCATTATTTGGAATGTTCCTTTCGTAGGAATGTTCCTGCCGGGTAGGAGTAGCACTCTGGTATGGAGGTGCCGTCTATTTGAAACAGTTCGCGTTTTGAAGAATCAGAAGTCGAAACTCTCGGTGTTTTTTACCTTAGTATTTAGGGTGCTTTAATGAAAGCAATTAAATGGACCCGACCGCTGTAAATGGCAAACACAGAGTGCTAGGAAAGCCCGGGAGTGTTTTCTGGAATGTTTTTATTTTGGGATGTCAATGAGCAGAATTCACAGTGAGGTAAGAGAGAGGGCGACGCTGAGTTTAGGTTTCATGTAGCAGGATTGAGGCTTCAAAACTACCAGCTGTGCCAAGAGGTTTGGTTGTTGGATTAGAAGGTGGCAAGTGGGAAGGATGGTCTGAACAATTCAACCAGTGAGTCTGTGGGTAGCTAAGAAGGCACTCGCAGGCTGCAGGGACTTCTGAGTCACGGAAATTCTGTTGTCACCTCTCCAGGCTGGAAGTGGCCACAGTCAGACTCTAAATTTGTCATTCCAGGCTATGGATAAGGAACCTTTCAGAGATAACCCTACTATGGTTATACTCTCCTTTGCTTACTAAAGAGACAAACAGCCTGTAATGGGTCTCATCCTGCAGCACTTGCATTCCCCAAACTGCCACACCTTCTACAGCACAGGTGAGTTCTCCAGGAGGCTCCAGAAGTTGACCCAGAGTAACATGGAGCTAAGGAGGAAAGCTTTTCCACTGAGGTCTTTCTCAAACAGCGTTCAGGTCATTTTGTTGGTGGTGTGGAAGGGAGTGCCTTTCCCCTGTCAGTAGTTTGGCTCAGAGATGTCTGTGATGTTGGTCCCGTACATTTGGCTCTCCCAGGCCGAGAGCTGTTCCACAAAACCCCGGTGGGGTCTCATGCTCGGTTTGCACTTCAGGAGGTAATCCCAAGCTCCCTGTAAGCAGAAGAAAAGGAAAGAAGTGTTAGGAGTTGAACTGAAAGTCATGAAACAGCTACACTTGTAGACAACACGGCTTTGTATTTGCTCCCTGTGCTGGGCAGCAAGAACCTGCAGGCAAGACTTTGGCTGCCAAAGCAGGACAGGCTGGATCCAGATGTGGACTTCAGAGAAGCCTGTCCCGTTCATACTCTGCTCTCCTGGATATGAGGACAGCTCAGGCTGCTTTCATTACCTGGCAGGTATCCTGCATTATTTTATTTTACACCAATGGAGAAATCCAGGCCTGGATTTTCTACCCTAAAATGCTGTTCCTTCCACAGATGGTGAACAAAGCAGTGAAGTATCATCAGCCATTCACAGGTAAGCAACAAAGGTTATCATGGTTTTGGATTGGTGTGACCTGATGTGGCAAAAGCAGCTATGACCCTGCAGTTATCCCACTGCACTAATTACAGCCATCTTAACTATTTATTAGTTCCAAGTAATCACCCAGGGACTCTGACACACACAGAGCAGATCCACCAGCATTGCTGTGCATTACTTCAGCTGCATCCCTGTGTTTTCCCAGCAGTGCTCATCTTCCTGCTTGTAAAAGAGTTTGCCCCCTGCACTCAGAGGGTTGCTTAAGTGTAATGAGACCAAAGGTCAGCAGATAGTGCTCCATTGGTTTGTTTTTCTAATCGCAGTGATTCTGCAGGCTCCAGAGGCTGATCTTCCAACATTTACTCCTCTGGAACCACGGTGTGGGTGTCTCCTGTTTCCCTGGACTGAACAGATCTACTCATATATTGATTACTAACAGAATAAGGGGCGACACATCCCAAATCTGCCTTGCTTTTAGAAGCTTTCAAAGATCTTTGCCTGGATTGGCTGGAGAATCACATGGGAATCTGTTGCACTGCTTTTGTCTGCAAGAAACAAACTTGCCTGCCAGGGTAATCCCCCCAGGAAAGCTTTGCCCAGCCAACAGTGGGCAAGCACTGCCCTGTCAACCTTTTCTTCTTCTTTTTTTTTTTTTTGGCTCTTAGTAAAATGCTGAGACCAACCTGTTGATGCCAACTGAGAGGAATGGCAAGGATCAGCCTTTGACTTTTGCACTGCCATGCAAGCCCAGTCTGAAATTCAGTGTGCAAGTGGCTGGTTATCAGCATGCAGGAGCAGTTACACCCGTGTTAGTGCAGGGTCTGAGCCATGTCTGCAGCCCTGCTGGCACCCTCAGCTTCTAATTACCCACTGGCACACAGCCACGGAAAGAGATTTCCTCTTACGTTGCAAATGTTTGCACAAAATCAATAAAATTATTAGATACAGGCCCAGCTTAAGTGAAGTTTGGATCAATCTGTTCAAGCTCCCAGAGGAGACTTTCTAAACAAGGATGAGGAGATGCTGTTCAGTTCCCATGGGAACTCATTTGCTCTGTGTTAGCAGGTACCATGAGATGGTGCTTAGGGCAGCACAATACCCATGTGTTGTATGGAAAGGGAGAAAGGGCACCAGAGGAGAGGCCACCAGGCTTTTGCACAGCCAGGCCATTCCCAGCCATCCTTCATCCATTTCTTACATTATTCAGAGCTATGGAACAGCATATACTGGCCATCCAACCTGTACATCCCTCCTGAGTGAGTATTATCCCATTCCAGCTTTCTCTACAGCAGCATCTGTGGGAGGGGATTGCTTCTGGAGAAGTAAAATGGGGTTTCAGAAGAGGTCAGTGCTGATGCTGAAGTCAGTGGTAAATCAGAGCCCTGCAAACACTGGTTTCTGAACTTCCCTGTAACACCATGGAATTAAGAGGTGGGATTACCTGCAGTAGCTTCCAATCTTTCTCAGATCCAGGAGAGAAATACCATGTTCTCTAACCACAGCTTTAGTTTTATAGCCCTGTAGTTAAGTAGGGAAATGCAAGGATATCACAGATGCCAGGGTAAGAACTCACAGATCCAAAATCACACTTAAGCCAGCTCCTTAATGGTATAAAGAAGATGCAATCTCAGATCATATAATCAGTTACATTATCAGGTGGATATTCTGCATGAAATCACAGACAGTGAGCGTGTTACTACTACAGTGATGAGGCTTCAGAAAGAGAAATCAAGTGCAGACCCAGCCAGTCTGGGTGGGAACTGTGACAGTGCCATACCTTCAGGGAAAGCCGGCAGGAATGCATGAGATAGGCAATGATGGCTGTGCTGCTCCGGCTTATCCCCAGGCTGGAGAACACCAGCACTGCTCCAACATCCATCTGAGCATCTGAGGAAAGAAATGCCAATCACAAATTAATGATCTGGGAAATCAAGCTTCCAAAGGTAGAGCCAAGCACTAATTCGGTGACAGCTGACAGGCTGAGCGACAGGAGCCCTCAGGAACCCTGACAGCAGCAGATGGGCTCTGCCAGCTCCCATTTCTGTAAGCATTTGCCTTTCTGAGAAATCCACTTGGTTAAAATGTGGCTTTGAAGACCAGGACCAGTGACAATAACCAGTCAATGCTTCATTGCACATCAGTGTCACCTTTACATCAGGGAACTGAAGAAATGTGGTCTACCACGATCCATCACCTGTGGTCAGCATCACTCACATCACCTGCTCAAACTCTTCCCAGAAAGGCTTAAAGGTACTGAAATTTCTGATGAACTGCCTGCTCTCCATGCAGGCTGGAGCAATCAGCTCCCAAACTGGAAGGGGCTGAGACTCTAAATCCCTTTCCTCTCTCCATGGACATCACCAGCAGGAAGCATGTACATGCCAGCTGGGGCACTGTTTTTATGATGTTTTTATGATGGATACTTTGTGGTGAAAATTGCAAAGATCAGCAAACCCATTTGCTACCACAGGATGTTGTCAGTGGCTCCTAACCACATTAACTCTGCTGCCTGTGCCTAGAAGGTTGCATATTTAATTAATCCTTTCTCTCTCTCTCTCTAGACAGTATGATGATTTTAGAATATTAGCAACCAAACAATAGAATTCATAGGGCAAAGCCTTTTACTGTTGCTGAGATGTTCTGTTGGTTCTGAATTTTTTTTTCCAAGTATAACAGCATTTTCTAACTTATTTCTGTAATGAGATACTATTTCTGTTCTAGAACCTGAGTAGAAGTTGCCTCACTCCAATATACACCTGGCATGAGAATATCCACACTCCTCTCAGAGTAAGTGGAGAGCTTTAGTCTGGTGTTCCCCCATAACTGATACAGTTTGAATATTCTGCTCTAGAGGGCCAAGTAAACAGTTCCACTATCAGGTAAACAGTGTAACACTTTCACAAGAGCTAAAGATAATAAACTCTTGTAGTCTGCCTTGGAAATGTGCACAAACTGATGGGAGAAAGAAACTGTCTTCTGAAACGCTACTGGGAAGAAACATGGGGCACAATGAAAGGCAAGCAAGTGAATTTCAGCATTTGGGCACATGCAAATCATCAAATCCAGTTCAGGACTACAAAATTATATCCTCAAATGTTGTTTCCTTGTTTCTTTGCATCCAGTTGTCACTTCTGATATTGTACTTGGATTATAAGGTCTGTGGGGACAGGATGGTCTTTTGCTTCTGAACAACACTCCGCTCAGCAGGGTCCTGGTCTGTGGCAGGTGTTATTTGATAAGTGTGATAAAAGATAACGACAGGGTTTGACAGCATCCCAGGATGGAGCTGCAGGAGCCGTGTCTGCTGTGCAGCTGCAGGCACTGAGCTGGAGAGTGTGTTTTTTTCATGCCCTATCTGGTGTAATCAGCCAAAGGCAGGTTGATGCCACCCAACCTGAAAGTCTTCCCGGGCTCTACGGTGGGTTTGTACTGCAAATCTTAAAGATTAGCAGCACCCTGTGGAAAGTTCCCTAGTGTGGGTCACACTCTGGTTCAAATAAAGCTGTGGTTGTTGAAGATTTGGGCTGGTAAGAGCCAAAGGGTTGTTGCAAAGGACTAAGAGGGAATCCTATGGAGCTCTGGTGCACACTTTGCAGCAAACCCTTTTCAGGTCAGGTGGAAAGCTGCCTATTACCAGAGTGAGATGTTCTTTACAGTGAGCAGGAACATCAGAGTCAGATGCCCTGTAAAATTGCCTCTCTGTCCAACAGGCTGGATAGTGAGGCAGGTCCAGCATCCATCAGGGTGTGGGCTTGCTTGGGAGTGTACTGATTGTGAATGATTACGACCCTGCTGCCTGAGCTTCCTGTTGGAGTGAATTGCTGTCACTCCCATCTAATATCTAATAGTGAGCAAGGTCTCAGGAATTCCAGATCAGGATCAACTCACCTATGAAATGAGAAATGATGGGAAAGAAAGAAAAAAGATCTGCTTCGAGTGAATCTGGAACAGATATATGGAGGGATTCACCATCTTCTGCAAACCTGGAAAGAGAGCACACAGACCACATGGACCAGAGAAGCAGCTTTGACAAGATGTGTTTGTTGGAGGCAAGGTGATAATTTTGTTTGCTGTTACACATGTAAGTTTTTCATCATCATCATCATTAACATTATGATAAGGGATTTGTTATGGTGAGACACTGAGATGTTTGTAACACAGATCCAATTTAATTAGTGATTTTCCACTCCACGTGGTATCAGAATCACTGTCTTAACCTACAGCTTCCTTTATCTGAGAGATAAATGCAAACAGATGAACTGAAAGCCAGAGTGCCTTCACAGCACGTGTGTGTTGGCTGTTTTGTGAACAGAGCCCCCCATGTCACTTGATGTCATTCTCTATGACAGCATCTCCTCCTTCCAAAAGCTCAGAGAACTCAACTCGGAGAACTCACAGAGCAAAACATTGGTGAGGAATTTCCAAAATGTGAAAGCACATCATGCAGAGGGCATGGGAATATTACCCACAGTGCAGAGACCTTTCTCCAGAGCCCAAGGCATGAGAAATGTCTGCTGGTACACGTCCTGGGTGGTGGGTAATTGGATTTGTTGCTTACTTTGTTTGGGTCACCTCCTTGAGAAATGCCACTGGATTTTTCACTGTGTGAAATGGCATTTCCAGCACAACCTACAGACTGGGCATGGACAAAGTAGGAAGAAAGGAAGACCAGCAATGTGACACATGGGTGATTTAGCATTTACACTGATGTGTTTGTAAGATTTTGCTCTGAAAGCTATTCAGAGATATAGGTTTTTCCTGGATAATGGTAGTATATGATAGACTCAAAATGCCATGTGCTTCCCACTCCTCCTCTCACCCAACTCACCCATGGCATGGTCGAGGGCTGCAGGACTGTGTTGCTGCTCTGGGGTAGAGATTGGAAAAATGAGCATGAAATGGCACTGGAATCTGCAGTGAACAACAGAGGTTTCCTTGGAAGTTCACAGGCACTGACTCCTCTGTGAACAGACTCTGTGCCACCTCACTTATTCACATCGCAGACATTGGTGAGAGTAAACCTTGAACTGTTTAACTTACAGTGTTCCAGGCTGTTCAGAGACATTGACTAGTGCTTTGATCCTCAGATCTTTCTGAATTTTTTGGTCACAGGCCTGCTTGAAATTGCCCATATATAACTTTAAAGGCAGTATTTCTACAGGGTATGGCTGGAAGTTGTCTAGTTCCTGCCGGAAAGAAACCATAGGCTCAGGTTAGAGAGAATCTTTGTTCCATTAGCCTGCTAAGTTCTTAAACATAAGTCATGTGAAGAATTGAACAAGCACTTAGTCAACAGCCCATGACACAATTTAGTGTAATGATTCATTCAATCACCTGGACTTTCTGTATATTGAAGTCTTTACTAGATTTACTGAGAATAATTAACAGCATTGCTGTTGTTGCGGCGTTACTTGAAACAAACCCTGACTACACAGGAGGTGGAATATACCCTTCCCATTGTCTGCAGGGACTGCAGCATAACAGATCCATTTGATGTTCTCCCTGGTTACTGTTTGCAGGGCTAAATGAAATCATCTGCCACCTGCAGAGCTGCAGGTGCCCTGTAGTGGCACAGCACAACTCTGCAGCTGCTTCCGGGCGCCTGCAGCGTGGAGGCTGAGAATGAAAACACACGAGAAGCCTCGACATCCTTAATGGATACTCTGCTACTGCTGCAGCAGCACAAAGCAGCAGGCTAAACCAACAGTGAACAGCTTAAACTGAGAGGCAGGGAGGTACTCTGTGTCCATGTGAATCTGATGGGGAAGCTCAGCAATGTGTTGCCCTTCACAAAGCAGCACAAAGTGAATCGATTTTGCCTCCTGTGCTGTAGCATCCCACAGGTCAGCACAGTGTCATGGGCTATTTCCTGTGAAGCAGGAGGGAACAAAAGACACGTTGCAATGAGATGCTTGCTGCTGACCAGCACCTCCTTAGCCTGCCCTGCCTCAGGTCCTGTCCTAGGTGTGAAATAAAGGGTGATTGTTTCTCATGAGCTAAACAGATTGATATTTGTAGGTGAAACCAAATATTAGGATACTGGTGTTTGAGTGGATGGCTGCTTTCTTTCTGGGCCTATTAAAACAATGCACCAGCACTTGCTTTGTGATCCTTCCCGATGAAAACACATGGAACACAGTGCTTGGTAGGAATTGCACTTCTGTCTGAAAACATTTGCTGTGTACTATCCCAGATAACCACGTGTGAGAGAGGACCCTGCTTCTTTTCATCATTTGCTAGTGTTTGTTCAGTTATCTGTACTCTCCCCAGGCCAGTTTCGGGGTTATCAGGGAAACATTCCCAGGTTGTTTCCATGAGCTTTCTTTCACGCAGTGGAAGAGGAAAAATGTGGCCGCAGAAGAATCAGTGGTGAGACTCAGGGCAAGCACAGCAATTCAGATGACATTTAATTCCTTTGCTTGAAGTTACTGTGATACTACATTTGCAACACCATTTAACTTGAATTCATCAGCCATCATCAGCTGAATATGAATGCTAATTCTACTTTCAGATTAGTCTCATGTCACCTGAGGCATCCACAGTGTCTTCTGAGTCCCCAGAAAAGGAAAACAAGCTGAAAAATGCCTGTACCCTCCCTTCAGGACGAGCACGTGGTGGCGGGTGAACTCCTGAAAGTTTCTGGCGTGGAGGAATGCAGCTCCTTCCTGAGTATCTAAGGAGACCAAAAAGCTGTTTGCCAGGGCAGGTTCAGTGTCTCCATCATCTGCCTCCCAACACCCACAGCAATTCCCATTTCATTTAATGCTCTATAGAAAACTTTGCTAAAAGCTCAACTTATTCTGTACCTGTGTGCTGCTTTCACCTCTTGTCCCAATCTTTTATTCCTCTCCTTGATTCTTCTGTAGGTCTAGAGAAAGGCGTTTGTTTTGGTTTTTTTTTTCTCTCCTGTTTTTTCTTTGGGAAATACTTGTAATAAGTTCCCACAAGAGGGAAGTATTATTAATTTAAATCTACTAATCATAGTTTTACAGAGGCCCTTTTCTTTAGTTTGCTTTAGGCAAAGGGGGAAAGAAGGAAGTGCCTTCAATCTTCCTCAAGTGTTTTAAACACTCTCCTCAATGAAGTAAATTATGTGAGATGGCTGCTCCTCTTCCCAAGGGATCCATCCTGCTTCCCTCTAGCTATGTCTGCTTTAGAAATAGATCAGCACAATAGAAACCCACTTCTGATTCTTCACACCTTCCCTTTAATGCCTCATCATCAAGCATTTAGGAATATCCTTCTTTTTTCATTCCCCTCACACACCCACGATTTTTTTCTTTGTAAAGTGATGTAAATCTTTGCTAAAACTATTGTAGACTTTGTAAAGCTCATAAGAGCCAAATAAACATACAGAAGTCCTGCACTCAGCAGAGCTCCCTGCTGAAGGATGTGTGAAAGCTAAACAATTCCATGGTTCAAGGAGGGCTGAACACTGACATGGAAAGGTTTCCAGCTCTTAATTCCCGGTGAACTCCATCAAATCATCACCCCCATTAAAGGTATTTTTAAGTATCATGATGTGAAAGCCTTTTCTAGCCCTCAGAGAAGGAAGTACTCACTCTGGGAATGCACGGGACTCAAGCCACTGTTTCCGGTCCCTGAGGCAGCACTGCTCCCTAAAAGGCAATTGTTGGACAAGCCCAGTCTCAGGGAAACGTGGGGGAAGAAAAGAACCCATTCCTCACATGCATCAAGGAGCTTCGGGGGATCATCCACAGATGGAAACCAGGCCTGCCAGGATGCTTTGAAATAAAACCTGGATTTTTGAAGCCTAAGAACATACACAACACAGTGAAAAACCAGAAGCACAGAACGGACGATCATTTTTCAAATAGAACTGGGAACATTTGCACCTCTTCCAATGAGTTGCATAAAATTAAACGAGGAATGGGATGAATATCTCTCTGGCAGTGAGGTCTTGACTGATATGGGTCCCACGTACCTGTTTCTTTCTCCTCTTCATCATAGTCACAGCAGCTCAAAACGCTGGTGTTGTAGTCATACACCACACAGTGTCTGACATAGCCCAACTCCTCTGCACTCGGGATCAGATACTCCCCTCTAGGACTCTGCAAAATCACAGAGGAATTCTGTCAGGGGCACAGCTCCACTCTGCTCTTGTGGCATCAACAGTACTGACATCCTGCAAGCTACAACTCTCTCTAGCTATGTGTTGGTTTGCCCGTGTGGGTGTGGGTGACGCTGAGAGCCCCGGTTAGGAGCCAGAAATTATGCAAACTGCCCTGATTGCTTCATCACCCACAGCGGGGCAGATGCCAGCACTGTCCTTGCGAGACAAGGCTACAAGATGTGAGTCCTTGTGCAATATTTTTCCTGATATTCAGCCCCTATGTGCCAATCCTTCGGGCTGCTGAGGCCACCTTTGCTTTGTGACAGAATACATCCCCCCAGTGGCAGCCACCGAGCACGGCTGCAACAGGCACGGGAGAGGATGGGACGTTTCCCGGGGGTTTTAAACCAGTTTTGGCTTCCTGCTAATCGCTGAATCGAGGGGTGGTTCGCTCAAACAATGCCCTCACCCGTTCAATCCTGCGGGCTGTAACAATGTGGCTCTCGTCGAATTCACGCTGAGTACGGGCATCTGAAAAGACCAACCGAGACAGAGCAATTGGCTTGTAAAGGTGGAATTCTGTTTGTGATTTGGTCAGCAGGAATTCAGGCACTGGCATCACCCAGAGAAGAGACATTTGGGGCTGTGGCACTTGGGGATATGGTTTAGGAGTGGTTATGGTGGTGCTGGGTTGATGGTTGGACTGGATGATCTTGAAAGTCTCTTTCCAACCTTGATAAGTGTGTGATTTGGTTTTTTAGGAACTGAGGCTACTGGTGTGGATATAAGGACCTCCGGGACCGATGTGAGTGTGTGTGCAACACCAAGTGATGCCAGCAGCCTTAGTCCTGACCCAAGTGTGTTCCTGTAGCATTCCCAGCACCAGTGCTGTGCCTGCTCTGACCTCTGCCCAGCAGCTCTGCCTCTGCTGCCCCAGAGCTGGGCAGAGGGGCACCAGACCCACTCCCAAACTGGCTGATTCCTTCACCAAAACATTTAATAATGTTGCAATATCAGACACTCTTTGGGGGGGTATTGGCGCTATGCAAGATGCAAATGCTTATCAGCAATCTTAGTGAAATGGTTGAAAGATCTTGTACACCTCTAAAATTGCTGGAAGTAGAGAGGGAGAGTGTGTATCCATGGGATGGATCAGAGCAGGGAGAGCTGGACATGAGGAAAGCCAGAGCAGGACCAGGCTGAGCACAGTGCCTGGCTGCAGGCAGGGGCAGGAAAAGCCTGGGGCAGCAGCAGGCAGGGGCAGGCAAGAGCAGCAGGGATAAGCAGGAGGCAGGGACAGTAGCAGCACGCAGGGGGCAGGCAGCGGTAGGGACAAGGACAGGGAGAGGTAGGAGCAGGAAACAGCAGGCAGGGATGGGCAGGGGTAGGCAGGGACAGCAGCAGGCAGGAGCAGCAGGCAGGGGCGGGCCTGTGCCGCGGCCTCACCCAGCAGGCACAGGTAGTTGGGCTCCGCCAGCCGCGGGAACCGCCGGCACTGGTTGATGATGTTGTAGAGGTGTCGGGGCTCACAGAGCGCCACCCCTGCCATCCCCGGCGGGCTGTCGCCGACTATCGCGACACCCCGATCCCGCCCTGTCCCTGCGCCGGGCCCGGGGAGCGACGCCCGCCCGTCTCCAAGGTTACCTCTGCCCAGATCTCGCGAGACTGCCGCCCGCGGCGGGAAGGGGAGGGGGAAGTCTCGCGAGAGGCGGGGCCGCGCAGGCCGTGGAGGTCGTTGGAGTCACCGGGCGCCGCCAGCTCCGCTCCCGCCGTTCCTGCCATGCTGTCCCGCCTCAGCACCGCCACCAGCGCCGCCCTGCGCCGCGGCATCGCCACCTCCGCACAGGTAACGTGGGTGGGGAGCGGGGCCGGGCCTGAGGCCTCCTCAGAGCGGGGCTGCGGGGCTCGGGGGGAGCCCTCGGTGCGGGGCTGTGGAGCCCGTGTGCTCCCCGGTGAGAGGCTGCGGGGCTCCGGTGCGGCCCGGCACCTCCTCGGTGAGGGGCTGTGGGGCTGTGGAGCAGCCCAGGGAGAGCCCAGACCCTTTTCAGTGAGGGTGTGCAGCCCAGGGAGGGTGTAGCTCGGGTGGAGCCCCGCTCCTCGTCGGTTCTGGGCCTGCGAGGCCGCGGTTGGACCCAGTTCCTCCTCGGTTGCGGGGCTCGGTTGGAGCGGGGGCCCTGCTCGGAGAGGGGGCTGGGGGCCGGGCAGGAGCTCAGGTTTTCCTCGGTGAGGGGCTGTGGAGCCCAGACCCTCGCGGTGAAGGGCTGCGGGGCTCGGGTGGAACCTGGGGAGAAGCTCCGGTCCGTCCCGGTGAGGGGCTGCCAGCCCCGGGTTGGGCCCAGTTCCTCCCAGGTGAGAGGAACCCATGTGGGGCCGGGGAGGAGCCCAGGCCCTTCTGGGTTCTGGGGCTGTGGAGCCCGGGGAGGAGCCCAGACCTGATGAACTTCTCTCTCTGGTGGTGCGCGGTGGGTGATAGGCAGGTTTCCCCGCTTCCTTCCTCTAGTGCAAACGTGCCCCTGCGTTCCAGAGGTTTTAAGAGCTAAAGCTGGTGGCTGGGGTTTAGCAGTAATCCTTTATGTGCTTGAAATCCACCGTTTTGCTGACCCCAAACCAGAGGAGAGCTGCTGCTGTGGTTGCATGGGTAGGGACCGACCTCTATCTGACATTAATAGTGGTTATTGGAGCTATAAAGATGTGCTGCACAGGAGAGGCTTGTGTAAGTTTTTTTTTCGTAGGATCTGTATCTTTTAGCAGTGAGGTTTTGACCTCGTGGTATCAGCTCAGTCATAAATAGGGCACAGCATTTACTCATGCCAGACTTTGCTTCCCCTTCAAGAGTGTTATGCAAAATTACATCTGTTACAATAGCAAGAAAATCAAGATGAGGTTGGGCTAATCTAGCTCTCGGGTGGATTATTTCTTGTCATAGCACAGTAATTAAGGTGTTCATGTCGGGACTTGGAGCTATTATGGCTTTATCTGGTAAGGCTGTGATAGAGAATGGCTTTTTCAGCAGTAATTGTATTGCCAAGTTGCCTCTCTGCAGGAGACTGGTCCTCCATCACTCCGGAAGAGCATTGCACTTTAAGGTTGTTCTGGCCTTTTTCTCTCATCTGGCAATACTCTACAAACAGGAGCAGAGAGAAATAACGTCCTGCCAGTACACCTGTGAGGGTAAAATTGGTTCACAGGGCAGCCAAGAAGAGTTGATTTTACTTGATTCTCAGCCACATGATCAAAACTGGAAGTTCTAAGCATGTAATATTCTCAGACCTTGATCTTGAGGCAGCTGCAGGTACTATGTTGAATTTATTTCTGGCCTAAACATTTTCTTCCTGTACATACAGTGGTTATTACATTTATTGTAGACTATTAAGTGTACTGATTTGCCAAATGGGAAGGCATATTTTTTTAATACTGGCAATATTAATAGTCTAGAGAAACTACAAACCAGATTTTGCCCGAAGTCAGACCTGGGTGGCAGGTATAAGTCTCAGGCAGACATTTCTGTCTGGAGAGAGGTGATCCTTCGGGTTCCTTTGCCCCAACCTTGCTTCCCTTTGAGCTTCAGGTTGCAAATAAGTTTCCTCCAACTTGTCCTGCCAATAAACCTGGAGGATCCCTGGGAAGCTCTCACGAGCATCACTTGAGGCTGTCAGGTTTGCGTAGTGCTTGGTGAAAAATTGAGAAATAGAGCTAAAATTAAAGAAAGCGTGGTGGAATCCCCAAGGTCACCGCTGGGGTGGTTGCCAGAAGTTCTGCACCTCGTATTTGTTGTCTCTTTCCCACAGAACAATGCCAAGGTGGCAGTGCTGGGGGCCTCAGGGGGCATCGGGCAGCCGCTGTCCCTGCTCCTGAAGAACAGCCCGCTGGTGAGCAAGCTCAGCCTCTATGACATTGCCCACACTCCAGGAGTGGCAGCTGACCTCAGCCACATCGAGACCAAAGCCAAGGTCAAAGGTACTGCTGGGAATGCTCTGTGTTCCTGAGGGATCCTCTCGGGTGGCTCTGGCGCTGGATCGCTCGTTGCTTGCGAAGGGGAATCTTCACACAGTGATCCTGAGGCCTGGTGTCAATATAAGGAGCTTTTTCCTCGAGCAGTGCATGATTAATTAAGGTTTAGCTGATTAGATTGACGTGTATGGAGATGAAAATGGCCTGTGGTTGCACTGTTGAAGGGGAATTTGTGATATCTGGCAGGAAACACTCAGTGAAATTATTTCTGAACAAAGCCCGAGTGTTGAATTTAGAAGTTTGACTACAACTAGACTTAACACTCCCTGGGTATCCACATGAATTCCACATACTTCTTTTCTGAAGGGACGCTGTCAGGTTCTGATGAAAGCAAAACTTATTCTGCTGATCTTTATTTTGTCTGAAGACCTCCAGAAGGTGACATTTTACTTGAATATGCCTGCCTGAAACTCTCTGGGGGCACTGACTCTTGTGCCAAGGTTTTTGGAGAGTAAACACACATAGCAGGAGGACCTGGGGGTTTTCAAAACAATTGAATGTGAGATTCTCACCACTCTGGTTCTGTAAGTTTTGAAGCAAGGATAAAACATCGAATGGGATCCATCCGTAATTGTGTTTCTTTGCTTTTCAGCGTAAGTTTGAATTGAAGGCTAAATTAAAAAAAGGAATTGGATGCCTCTGGGTGTAATTTTGTGCTTCGAAGTATCAGTTACTTAATAACTCTCGAAAGCATAATGTCTGAGTGTCTTCCATTTCAGGCTTCATGGGACCTGAGCAGTTGCCAGAATGTCTGAAGGGCTGTGATATTGTTGTTATTCCGGCGGGAGTCCCTAGAAAACCAGGTACGTTCTCTTTGTTGGAAAGCCCCAGGGCTGCTTTGAAGTGGATCTCTGCAGTGCTGCTGCTCAAATAGAGCTGTGTCTGGTGCTTTATGGTGGTGTTGGCTTGAGGTGTAAGTGGTCTGTTAATGCCCCTGACCCAGAGCTGCTTATGGTATCAGGCAGCTCATTCAGCCTCTCTCTCAGACTATCCCTTGTGAAATGGGCAGCATTGATTTCTGGAATTCCCACGTGGGGTTGAGGGGCAAAGACCTTACATGAAAGTGATCCTAAATCTCCCTTTGTGTTTCTTGCCCTGAGGCAATGCTCGAGGAATAAAAACTGGTTCATTGTTTCATTTCTCAGGAGAATAAAAATAATCTATTTGTATTGCATCAGTTGTGCAGTAACTTCTTGGGGCATCTCTGAATAAATGCTGTTAAGCCTTCCTAGAATGTCTCTGACCCGCACCTTTTCTACTCTGTTTTTCAGTATCCTATTTGGAATGTAACAAAATTCTAGACTTTAATGCCTAGCTCTTCCTAAATCTTCATTTTTCACGGTTAAGTAGTTGCTGCAACAGAAATGGGAGGTGGCACTCACACAACCAGCAGTATTTTGCACAGAGCAGTTGGCATTTAAACTGGAGTTGTGGGGGTGACTTAAGAGAAGAAGGAGAATTCATCTTGGGAGCAATTAGGCTGCTCTGAGTATCAGTGGTGTGGGTCTGTATGGTCACAGTGTACTCCAGGCAGCTTAGGTGAAATGTGTTCTGGCAATGGGCAGCTGGGCTGGTCGCTCCTGAAAAGGGCTTGTTAGCAAGAGGAGTTATCTTTGGAGCCAGTTCATTACTGCAGCTGGAGAATTTACTCTGGATCTATGAAACCAGAAGCTGAT
Organism: Manacus candei; assembly: GCF_025592945.1. NCBI lineage: Eukaryota > Metazoa > Chordata > Aves > Passeriformes > Pipridae > Manacus > Manacus candei. The sequence goes on along the minus strand of NW_026138124.1, from coordinate 5,559,035 downwards.
GTGTCTCTGCCCAGGTTTTTGGTTGGGTTGCTTGCCCATGAAGGGGCAGACTGTGGGTAACAGGACACTGCACTGGCTGTGTTTCAGGTATGACTCGTGATGACCTGTTCAACACCAATGCCAGCATTGTTGCCTCTTTGACAACTGGCTGTGCAAAGCACTGTCCAGAAGCCATGATCTGTATTATTTCTAACCCGGTAAGTGGTTTCTGAAGGCTTTGGAATGTAGAGGAAAAAAAAAAAAAAAAACAAAATCCAGACTGAGATACTAAAGTAATCCAAATTCTTTTTGAGCAGTATCTTTAAGATCTGCAGTGTATTAGTGGAAAAGCTGTAAAAGCCTGGTTCTACTAACCCATTTCTCTTGGCCGTATTTAAGTCAGAGGAAACTTGGATATAAAAGTGCTTAATATCTCAAAATCTGTGTGACTGGTTATAATACAAGCTGGTGTATTAGCTAAAATTAGGGATAAAAGTCTTAGCTCTCTGAGGGAGGAGCCTTTGTAATGGGAATGAACAAATTTATTGTCTTAATGGTTATGTAAAATTAATGACTTTTATTCCAGCCTGACTGTAAATTGCTCTTCAATTTAGGCATTAAAGTAATTGGCTGCAGCTGATTCCAAGTTGGAAGTGTAGTTCAGGTTGTTTGTTGGCCTGTTTAAGTTCATGCATTGGCTTTGCTATTATACTGCTTTTAATCAGTGCTTGCCTCTTCTTGCTGGTAGGTAAATTCAACCATCCCTATAACTTCAGAAGTCTTCAAGAAGCACGGTGTGTATAATCCCAACAAAATCTTTGGTGTCACAACGCTGGACATCGTCAGAGCAAACACTTTTGTGGCTGAACTGAAGGCAGGTCATGGTTAACAGCTGCTGGGGGAGGGACACTGCCTGCTTTGGTATCAGATCTATACAGAAATGCTTCCAAAATCACTGCAGAGAGCCAAAGGAGCTCGGATTTCTGTGGAGCCAGAGGCGAAGGCAATGATTCCCTGCCTCCATTCTCTAGAGGAGCCTGGAGATAAGGTTTCTTGCAAAACGTGGCTCAAGAGACTTTGACCTTTCCTTTTCATAGCCCTGTGAGTGAGCTACGTGTTCTCCTTAATTCCATTGGCATTTCCAACCCCTGGTGCAACTGGAGGAGAGGGTTGAGTTGTTGTATGTGTTTGCAAGTCAAACTCTGTGCTGTGTGTTACAGGATATTCTGCAAAGTATCAGAAGCTGTAACAAGTTACTGCTCTTAATAGCCCTGGTGGTGTTTATGTTGTGCTGCTGTTTATCCAAACTTGCAGTAATAATGTCCTGTAACTGTATAAAGTAATCAGAGTAACCTGGAGCTGCCTCTGAAACTCCTGCCCTGTGTAGCACCGGGTTATAGATCACAGAATCATTTAGGTTGGAAAAGACCTCCAGGATCATGGAGTCCAACCTTTGACTTACCAATGTGTCCATGTACCCAGGTGAAGTGTGCTGTTTTCACTTGTTTTTCTTGCCCATGTGCTTCAGAAGCTGGAAAGTTTCATGTTTCCCTTAGGGCTTAGATCCAGCTCGAGTAACTGTTCCAGTTATTGGTGGCCACGCTGGGAAGACTATCATCCCTCTGATCTCTCAGGTGGGTCGTGGTGACTGCTCTGGGTGGCAGCACACTCCTCAGGGTGTTGGGGTTGATGTAAAGTGCCTTTGTGATGGCAGTTCATTGCTAAGATAGAGCAGAGACAGTTTTCCCTGTTCTCATGGCTGCTTTCCTTCTGGGATGAGATACATGATGAGATGGAAGGCAGCAAGCCAAATCTAAACTCTGGATGGTGTCAAGAGTGTAAATAGTTCCAGCTTTCCTTTGAAGGACTTTGGGATATAAGATCTGAAGTGTGGCAATGGCAGGTCATCAGGAGAAGCTCCCTTCATGCATCTAAGCCATACCGAAATGCAGTTCTTAAGCAGGCTGTGGCCTTGTGGGGAGATGGCTGGGATATGACCAAGGACAATCTGCAACAAAAAGGGGAAAAGCTGTGCTCTAAGTGGGGAATAAAATATCCTTCACAGAAGGATTTTCTTAAGGAATAAGAGCTGTGGAGCAGCTGTATGCTGAGAGGGTGCTTTGGTTAAGCAGTCCATTGGGAGAGACACAGCTGTGCTTAAGCTACTGGCAGAACTGTGTCTGAAGGTTTAGTAACTTCTAAATACTGCTGGGAGACTGGATCCTTCATAAGGCTCTTGACTTCCATAATGCCATGGTGACCCGAATATTTACAAGATGACTTTTTGAAATTCCTAACGCTTGGAGGGCATATGTTTAGTGCAAAGGACTGCACAGTAGTGAGGAACCATGGCAAGCCCTGGTTTGGCTGCAAAGCTGCAGTTTGTCCTTAAGGAATGTGGACATGGCTGGGCTCCTGTTCCAGCCCCGCAGTGACCAGTGGCCCTGGTGACTCCTGCAGTTGGTCAGTGTCACACAAGTTGTGAGCTGGGCTAAACCCATTTAGTTGAGAATTACTGGTAATAACTGCAGTGGTACAAAAGACATCGTGTGGGTGGCCTTGTGCTGAATCTGGAGGGGTTCTGGTATTGGATAGTAACTTTTTTTTCTTTCCTATCTAGTGCACACCAAAAGTGGAGTTTCCTCAGGATCAGCTGGAGAAGCTTACAGCGAGAATTCAGGAAGCTGGCACTGAGGTTGTCCAAGCTAAAGCAGGAGCAGGTGGGTTCTTGAGTAGAGCTTTCAAGTAATTCTTGTTATCTACCTGAATGGATGCAGTCCCCTGCAGTTTAATCTTACTTACAGTTTATGAACTGCCGATTAGGGATCTAGCTGTGACTGCCTGAGCTGTGCTACCAGAAGTAGCTCAGTATGTCAGACTAAACATTAACTGATCCCACACCATATATGGCTTTAAAAAGAATCTTCTCTGTCAAATTAAGCTGTTTCTTCTATAAATCTGGTCAGCTGGATAGCATGTAGCTGGCCAAGAGCTGCTGCTTTATCCAGCTGACTGTGAGCTTGAAGTCAATGACACTGGAGCTCTGTAAACATACCCGTATGGAAACCTTTGATGCCCAAGGAGGTATCAAATTTCAACGTGATCTGTTCTAAAAGTGGTTTAACTCTTACAGGATCTGCCACCTTGTCCATGGCCTATGCTGGTGCTCGATTTGTGTTCTCTCTGCTGGAGGCAATGGGTGGAAAGCAAGGGGTTGTGGAATGTGCCTTTGTTAAGTCGGACGTAACGGAGAGCCCGTACTTCTCTACACCTCTGCAGCTGGGAGTATGTACTTTAAATCTTGAGGCTTATTAACAGCAGCTACTGATGGAGCCTTGTGGGTTTTACTCAGTGATTTCAGTTTAGCTGAATGCCTGGTATTGCTGGAGTTAACAGCTGAGTGTACTTTTTAAAGAGTCTTGAGTATTTGGGTATGGTATTTAGGCACATAGCTCGACTTGGCAAGGATGCTGCTGCTTTTATCTGCTCTTAAACTGCAGATCACTGAGTAACCAGAGATTCAGACTTGGCTTAAGAGGTCGTGCTTGCCTCAAGTCAGGCCTGTTTACTCTGGGCCTTCATATGATTAATCAGAGTCAGCCTGACCTGCCATAAGCAAAGCCCTCAGAAATCGAGACACATGGGGAGCTACAGCATGGATTAGGATTAATAGCTTGCTTTCAGAACCTCTTCTGGACTCTGAAAGAAGTCTTCCTTTTGTCACCCTTATCCCATGGGAGTGATGGAGGACAAGGATGCTTCAGCCCTGTCGTGGCTGCTGGGATGCAAAAGGTGGTGTCTGCTGTGTTAGGGGCAGGCTGATGAGGGAATGGAAGCAGAGGGGTATTAAGAGGGTAGGGTTTGGATGTAGACATCTTGAAAACCCAGGAGTGCCACTGTAAAGCAGTTTGAGATTGCAGGCCAGTGGCAAGCAAAGGACATAGTCTGGGGGGAGTGATTCTCTTGCCAGATGGTGTGTCTGGAGGTGGGAAGGAGCACTTGCTATCAGTTTCCTCTTGAAGGAGCTGCTGGACTTCCTTCAGGTTTCACACTTGTGAACAGTGAAGGAGAAGTTTGTGAGGGCTGTAGAAGTTGCCACAGATAGTAAGAGGTTTTGAACCTTACCAGGATGCACAGGGTTGGCAGACTAGAGATGACAGAGGTCCAGGCTGGGTCTCTGTCTCAGCTGGGTAATACTTAGTCAAAGCTGTTAAGCTACTCTTTAGGTCAATTAATGGTTAATCCTTAAATCCTCTTTCCCTCAGAAAAAAGGAATTGAGAAGAACCTAGGCCTTGGCAAACTCTCCCCCTTTGAAGAGAAGATGGTTGCTGCGGCCATGTCTGAGCTGAAGGCTTCTATTAAGAAAGGAGAGGAATTTGCAAAGAACTTCAAGTGAAGAGTTGATGATGGGGAGGAATTAACTTCCTTAATTTATTAAGGCATCATGTCACTTTATGACTTCTGATTCAAAGCTCATGCTTTGGTTGAAGTCTGTCTGTATTAGCTTGATGCTTGTTGCCAGTGCAGAGTCTAATCATCAATAAAACGGCCTCATTTTTTCAGTGTACCATGTGGGCTTTTCCTGATGCACTTTATCTTTTGAAGTTAAGGCTCGTAGATCACTGAGAGGTTAATGGTTTCAATAGAGATGAAATAGCCTTGTAAGGTGGGTGAACTAGTTGCTCCCAACTCTGCTGCTGCCTAGGTTTTGGCTTGGGCTCCTTGTTCAGTAAAAGCCACTGGGAACCAGGTGTGATCAGATAAGATTAAGATGGGTTGAAGGGGCTGCACCAGAGGTGATTTTTCCAGGAGGTGGCATTACCTCTGTTACCTTGTGTTACCTTAATCTCTTATGTAATTTGATTTTTAAAGGAGTTAGTGAAAGAGCATGGTGTTTGAAACGTCAGTCCTGCGCTAAGACAGTAATTAAACTGCTGAGAGCGACTTCTTTCTAGTTAGGAACAAAAGCCTTGATTTAGCATCTCCATAAATTTCTCTTACATTCATCCTCTTGTGAATATAAAAATAAATGTCTGCAAGAAGATGGTGATGACGAGTTCTGTTGCTGACTTCTTTGAAGGTAAGCTTTAATGAAGGAAGCAATTAATTCACTCTTCCTCCGTGCTCTGCGCTGCTTACGCTGTTGCTTTGAATTGCTCTCATCTGTGTAGGTTGAATTCTAAGTTGAACAGACTTTATTTAGATGAGGAGAAGGAAAAGCTAAAGCCCAGCACCTCTGGAGGAACTGAGGGGAGTGTTGGTTTGAGCCAGAGAACCCGGGGCAGAAGCTTCTCAGAAGGAAGATACTTAAAGGTAGTAGATGCTCTTTGGTCTCTGCCTTTCTTCTTCCTCCTCCCACTTCTTGTATCCTTTCTTTTGAGCTGTCTGGAATGGGTTTTATTTTTTTTATTTTAATTGGTTCATCATTCTGAACCAGATCACACAGTTGTGACTGTTGAAGATGCATTGATTATCAAGTGCCTGGTTCTTTCCCTGCCCTGTGGAACATGTGGGCAGGGAGGGCAGCAAGCACAGTCCTTGTCACTCCTCTCTGCAGAAATTTGGTGTGTTGAAGCTTGGTTTCTCTACAGGAATAGTAATGGAATTGAAGCGTCGGCAGTCATTACTCAGCAGGCTTGGAACAAAGTAATTATTAGGTGGTATTAATAGAATTAAAGATTAAAGAATTAAAGATTGTGTTGGAGGGGGGCATGGGAGGATGTCAGAACTGGAGGACACTGAGGAGGAGTGAGTGGCCAGACCTGGTGAGTATGGCACAGACTGTTCCAAACAATAAATGGAAAGCATATGGCAGACTGCTGTAACACAGGTCATGGGGTGTAGGGGTCTTGCAGGCCTGTCAGCAATTTTGTACCCAAAATAGGCAGCACAGCTTATTAAAAATGGTGTGTATTGACCTGCCAGAGGTGTGTGCCATGGTCTGTGTGCCCAGCTGGTCCAGGGGAACTGCCATCCAAAGCTGCCAAGGAACCAGCTGCAGGGAAAGCCTGGCCTTGCACCCAGGAGGACAGGAGCACACAATAGTTCCAGTCCTGCTATTTTTAATGCAGCAGATAGAGCAGATTTCTGAGCGTTGGAGACTTTTAAAACTTGAGGTTCATCTTGTGGCTTAGGTTATTCTATCTTTTCTTGTGTCAGCAGTCCAAATCCAGCAAAGTCTGGAGGAATTGCATGGACAAGCAGAAAGCTTCGCTTGCACTGGTAGGGACTCAGGGACAACATAGGTGAGTGGAGCTGAGGCAGAAGAGCATTATTCCTCAGCACTTGCTGACTTGTAAATTCTCCAGGGTCTCCTTCAAATCCCCTGAATGTTGACAGTGTCCCTGCACTGTTTGGTTTTTGGGTTTGTTTCTTTTTCCCCCAATCCCATGCCTCGTGCTTGGAGTTGCAGCTATTCCCTGTGCCTGGAAATCCACTCTGTTTTGGGAAGGGAAAGGAGACACACTTCTTGTGGCTTTCTGCAGTGAAGTCAGGGGCCAGAAGGACACTGTCTGAAGAAATGGTCTGTGTAGGTGTTATCCACTTGGTTACATGTGCTGTCCTCATGGCTGAGCAGTTGTGTGGTGGGTAACTTAATCCCTGTGAAGACTGGAGATGGTTTGCAGAGGGAAGTGTGGGACATACTCCCGCTTTTCTCTGAGGAGATTCCCTGGAGGAGGAAAGGATCTAGGGCATACCCCTCCTCAGGAGGAGCAGGGTTTGGCTGGGTGTACCCAGATAAGTGAACAGCCTGCTCTGGAAGTTGTTTCCTGGTGCAGTGTCTCCAGGACACACGACCTTCATCCTCTCTCCTGTAAGTTGCTGCAGCAGGGCCGCCCTGCTGAGTCACGGCGCTCGCTCCTGTGCCGGCAGCCTCTGGTGTTTACCTCCTGTGGAGGTGAGTGACCAGGGCTGGAGGAGGTGGAAAACCTGCCCCGTGCAGGACTCTTGGGTTTCACCCTGTATGCTGTGCAGACTTTTTGTCTTGATGGTCTCTGAGCACCTCTTCCAGTGCAGCGACATTTCTTTGCACGGAGCTGCCACCTCCTCGGGCAGCCCAGCTCTGCACTGGAGCACAGATGTCAAGATACAGAGGAGTTGTGTGTTAAGAGTAATAAATAAAGGTTCTCCAGATGGTCATATGTCAGGTCACTCGATCCCACCTGCTGTTCCTGTACTGCTGGAGCAGCATATTAAGTGCAGGAAAGGATAGAACAAGGAGAAAAGCAAATTAAACAGTATGGCTTGAGTCTCCTTCTGGTTAACTGCAGTGTCCCAGGAGTCTTCAGGGGGGATGAGCAGGCTGGCACACCTGTGTCCCTTATTCCTGGGAAATCTGTTTTCCTTTCCTGGCTCCATTTAAGGGCAGGTGCTTTGGTGTGGGGGTACAGACCTGCCACCCCTGAGCCCCATCTCACCCCAGGGGTGCTGTGGGTGGTGGGAGATAGGGACTGCAATTTGCCTTTGGATAAGGCTGGTACAACTGCCCCAGTCATGGCTGAGCCCTGGGGACAATCGATGGCATTTCGGTGGTATTTAGGAGAGGGAGAAGCAGAGGAAACAACAGGAAGACAGTTTAGTGAAGCCTCTTCCTTGCCAAAGCTGGCTGCCTTCCCAACTCCGGCAAAGGAGCAAAACTGGAGAGGCTGGAGGTACTTCAGAAAGATATTGGATAACTATCACCCCCTCTCATGAGCCCACCTCCAAAACTGAAAGCATCCAGGGCCTACAGCAGGTACCAGGACAGAAAGTGTTGCTTCTGTCCTCCTGAGCAACCACCAACACTGTGGTACCCAGTGTTCAACCTTGCATTACTGGGTCTGGCAGTTCATCCTCTGTCCAGGGAGATGGGGGATGAATGGGGAAAGGAGAGGGGGAAACACACCCCGAGGTTGGTTGGGCACAGCTGGGGGTGCAGACAGATGTCCCCTGCAGCCAGCTCAGCTTCCTCCTTCCCTCACAGGGCCAGGGTGAGGGCAGGAGGATCAGAAACCATTTGAGCTGCAGTTTTGCCTCTGCAGAGGCCTCTCCCCCCTCCCTTGGCTCTCCCGCCTGGCCACAGGCAGTGTGAAATCACCACCTTTGCATTCCCTGCTCTTGATTTACTGAAATGCCCGAGAGCTCCCTCTTCCCTCCCGGGTGCCTCAAAGCAGAGCTGGAGTGCGGTGCCGAGGCGGGAGGGTTTGTTTGCATTTATAGGGAAACCTGTTAATAAAGGAGACCAAAGGGACTGCTCTTTTCCTGGCTGTGGGAACAGATGGCTGGATAACGCAGCGCAATTAATATGCAGGGAGTCCTGCCGGGGCAGGGATTTGATTGCCTGTTAGGAGAGGTTACAGCGCTGGAGCTGAGCTCTGCCACTGCTCTGCCTGTCCCTGACACCTGCTGCCTGCAGGGGCTCCATGGGGACTCTGGGACAGATTGGATGGGGTCACAGAGGAGGCTGTGGGCACTGGTCATGGGGAAGGATGCAGCTGGGGGCTCTGGGACAGCAGCAGGTCTCTGCTTCTCCCACCTTGAGTGATGCTCAGAGAGGGCTGCCCTTTGGGTTTGTAAAAGCCAAGGCTGGGTCTGGTGGTAAACAGCTGCTTGGAGATACTTCCAGGCTCGTTCTTTCCTCCCATACTTGTTTCTCCTCTGAGTCTGGAGGTTTCAAGGAAAGCAGGAAGCGGCAGATCCTTGATGAGCCAAGGGAGATGTGCTGGGACATGGGAGGTCTCCTTGCCGCAGGACGGCACAGGTACAGAGTGTTTCCCAGGGCTTCAAAGTGACCAGACAAATCCATGAGGAAGAGAAACCCCCTGCCGAGGCATAGGAGGGTTAGGAAGCCCTGGGGAAGCAGGAGACCCAGCAAACCCACCCCAGCATCGAGCAGGGCCACGTGGCCACGAGGTCAATCCCCAATCGATGGGAGCCTCCAGCCGCTGGCCCCAATCGAACGGCCCAAGGTCACCCCGGGTGCACTTGGGGCTGTTCCTGTGCCCTGTCCCCATTGCACCCCGGGCTCTCACAGGATTGTGGGGCCTCCCAGCCCCTTCTCCTTCGTGCCTTTGCTTTGCCCCCCCCCTCCCCATTTTCTGGTGTTTCTTTCCCCCCACTGCCTTGTCAGGGTTGCTGAGCACCACCAAAGCCAGCGCCAGGCTTTGATCAGGGGCTCCTGCCTGTGCTGTGCCAGCAGCACGTTCCCGCCCGGCACTGCCGTTCCTGGCCGCCCTTTCTTCTGCGTCAGGAGGCGGCTGGTGGGGATGTCGAACCTCAGCGCGAATCCTTGCAATTAGGCCTGTTCTGCCGCCTGCCTCGTTTGATCTCCTTTAATTATTTATCGCCTTTATTTTTTTTCTCCTTCCCAAATCCTCGGTTTCTTTCAAGTGATGATTTTCCCCCTCTCCCCCCAGCCGTGGCTGGCTCTGTCTGTTTGCTTGCAATTACCGACCCTTCTCCCACTCCTTCCATCTCTCCCCTTTTGTTCTCCACCGGATCGTCCCTTCATGACGCTCTCCCAGCTTCACCCCTCAGCTCTCTGTCTGCCTGGCAGCTTTTTCTTCTTGCTTTCCTCCATTTTTCCCACCCAGATGGCTGTTGCCTTTCTCCATCCCATTCCAGGTGTGGTTCTGGCTGTGTTTGCTGCTTGTGCCAGCTCTCTGGCTGGGATCCTTCACCCTGGGCTGGGCTATACTCCCACTGCTGCTCTCCCAGGCTGCTGCCCAAAACCTGATGTGGTCCTGCTACAAAGCCCTGGCTCCTGGCCAAGCCGAGGCAGCCCCATGGGGCTGATCCCCCCCCCCCCCCCCCAATGCCAGGATCTCCCTGTGCTGCTTTTGCATTCCTCATCTTCTTTGTTTCTCAGGACCTGATGCATTATTCAGCGCTGCGGACTCTGCGGGTGTTGGGAAGATAATGGTGCTGCAAAGGGCACAGGCTCACCCTGGGGATGCTGGATTTTCCTGTCACGGGCTGTTTTCCCCCTCCAGCAGTAAACCAGGAATAGCCCTGACCATGCAGGAGGTGCTCCTAGGAGGTGGCATCTGCTGTCACCTCGGGGGGACATGGCAGGCACAAAGGCAGGAGCAGGGGGAGGCAGCAGCAGCCCTGGAGATGCTTCAGAGGCTGCATCGCAGCTCCCAAACCCAGCCCCACTGCTCAGCTGAAGTTTAATAGAGACATGGATTCAACATGTGGCCACTTGTTTATGTAGTCCCTACATGAATAACGGACATGGGACACAGGTTTTGCACAGCAGACGGTAGGAAACAACCCCAAAAGGCTGTTAAATCCTTGTGGAAAGAGGATGCTCATGCCTTTCACCCCATTTGCAGCTGGGCACTGTGTCCCCCCCAGTTGGACCTGTCCCCATGGCCTGCTGCCACCTTGACCCATGGGGAGAAAGGTAAAGGATGGAGTGATTTTGGGCTGGTGCTGGTGAGCAGTGCTGCTGGCAGCAGTTTGGTCCCCAGGCCAGTCCTCCCTCAGGGAGCAGAGTGGGGACATTCCCACCTGGACAGGTCTCTTCAGCCTCAGCTGAGCCCAAAATCTCCCCTTAGGCCCCAGCTCTGGCTCCCCATCCCTGTCTCCTCAGCAGCTTTCCCCCCAAATCCCCGCTCTGAGGCCAAACCTCCTGTGGAGCGGCAGCAGGGTGCCTTTGGGAACCAGCAGCCAAATCCAGGAGTGGTCCCAAGGGGAAGCACTGCCCAGGCGGTGCAGGGGAAGCTGAGCTATGGGATGGGGGGCTCTGGGGGGACCAGGTGTCCCAACGGGGGTGGTTTCAGGGTGTTTTGGGTGGCTAAACCCTTGTCCTGCCCACACTGGGCAGTGTTGGGGTGGCTTTGGGGTAGTTTGTGAGCTTCATCCCTTCCTGGCCTGCAAGGAAGGCAAATGCTCAGCATCACTGAAGGAAATGAGAATTAATTAATAGCACCGGCTCATTTCCTGTGTCACAGCACTGGGGAATGTCCCCAGTGGGGACCTGGCACCTCCCACATCACCCCAGACACCCCAGGCAGCCAAAAATTCCCCACATCTGCAGGGATGGGGATGTCCCAGGTGGTCCCAGGCATTGCTGGTGAATCAGCCGGGAACTGGGAGGGGGTGGGAAGCACTGGGGGAAGGTGGGGCATCATGGTGAGGAGGTAAGGGGTGGGATGAAACTCAGGGTGGGATACAGGATGGGATGTGATTCAGGATAGGATATGGGATGGGATACAAGGTGGGATATCGGATAGGGTGAGCTGGGTTACAAAGTGGGATATAGGGCCGGGTGTCCCCCTGTAGGGCTGGGTGTCCCCTGCAAGGCCGGGTGTCCCCTGTAAAGTTGGGTGTCCCTCTGCAGGGCTGAGTGTTCCCTGTAGGGCCGAGTGTCCCCTGTAGGGCCGGGTGTCCCCTCTAAGGCCCGGATGTCCCCTGTAAGGTTGGGTGTCCCCCGCAGGGCCGGGTGTCCCCTGTAAGGTTGGTTGTCCCCTGGAAGGCCAGGTGTCCCCTCTAAGGCCGGCTGTCCCCTCTAAGGCCGGCTGTCCCCTGCAGGGCCAGGTGTCCCCTGTAAGGTTGGATGTCCCCTCTAAGGCCAGGTGTCCCCCGCAGGGCCGGGTGTCCCCTCTAAGGCCGGGTGTCCCCTCTAAGGCCGGCTGTCCCCGCTCGGCGCGGCCCCCGCTGCAGTGTCGCCCTCCGGCCGGGCGGCGGCGCTGGGCCCCGCGCGGTGCGCGCAGGCGGCGGCGGCGGCGGCGCTCTGTGTCGGGCGGCTCCGCTGCCGGAGCTGTCCAGCACTTCAGCAGGGGCCGCGCCGGGGCCGCGCCGGAGGGGCCGCGACCGCCGCGCCCCCCCGAGCCCACCGCCACCCCCGGCACCCCCGGCACCCCCCGGCGCCGACAGGGACCCCCCTCCTGGGGCCGGACTCAGCGGGGCGGCGGGGCGAGGTGAGGCGCGGCCGGGCCCGGGGCTGCGGGGCCGGCACAGGGCGGGGGGGGCCGGGCAGGGAGGGGAAGGGGCGTGGGGGGCGGTGGGACCCCGCTGGGCACGGAGGGACGCTGAGAGAGGTGGGTGTGTGGGGAGAAAGGGCTTTCCCCCCCCTCCCCATGAGGTTATGCTGGCCGCGGGCAGGGGAGTGAGGACCCCCAGGGATGGGGATTGGGGGTGGGCTGGTCCTGGGGGGGGGTGGGAATTGGGGTCCCCAAAGGGGTACGGGTGGAAAGGATGGTGAGGATTGCAGCGCTTCGTGGGTGCTGGAGCAGCTGGGGATCCCACGGGGAGGTGTGTAACAGGGGTGTCCCCCCGCGGGGTTTGATGCTTTAGGGGGTCCAAGATGGTGTGAGGAGTCTGGAGATGAGATGCTTTTATGGGGCACGGGGGGTCCAGGGACGTGGATGTATCAGGTGCTCCCCGGTGCTGGGGGGTGGCTGGGAGGCACACACCTCCCTCTCCTGTGGGGAGACCTGCTGGAAGGGGGACAGGGGGTGACCCCCAGCAGTGGGATTTTGTCTGGGAGGGACAGGACAGCAATGAGCCCCCAGCAGATGCTGGTGCCTTGTGTGGTGCAGGTGGGAGATGAGACCAAGACAACGGCTCCAAAGTCCCTCTCTCTGCAGCGTGGACCCCCAGGCTGTGCTGGGGAGGGTTTGGCTGATGAGATTTCAAACCCTGCGGGTGTTGTGTGGGGGAAGGAGAGGGGCAAGGCTTGGCAGAGGGAACCCCAGCAGCAGCCCAGCCGCTGGTCTTTTGGGAGTGTTTTGTGCTTCTCCTTCCCGGGACAGGGAGGTTTGTCCCCAGGGATGGCCCTTCAGGGGGCTGGTGGAGAGGAGTCAGGGCATGGCTCAGGTGGCTTTCAGGGGACACAGGTTCATTCATCCCATCTGGAGAGAGATTTCAGACAGGTTGTGTCATTTCCCTGTGCTCCTGCTGCTGCAGAGGGGTCACCTGGGGGCTGGCAGTGGTTGGGGGTGTCTCAGGTTGATGACAAATGTCAGGGACCTTCTCTCAGGGTGCAGGTGCATGTGTCCTGGCTGGTCCCTCTGCCCTGGCATGTGGGTTTGTTGCTGGCAGGAGCACAGGGACACCCCCACTGGGGGGGATTTTGGGGACAGGAGCTCACGGTGTTTGTGCCCAAACATCATCATAGCTCTGTCCCCCTCTGCCAGCGTGTTCTCACACAATGCCACCCCCTGGGTCTCACCTGCCTCCCCACTAAATCCCCTCTGGATCCCCCCTGAATCCCACCTGCCTTCCCTTGCCCCAGGACTCATCTTGGCAGCATGTGGAGGGAGAGGTGGGGGGATTTCAGAACCAGAAGTTGGGTAGATTTTAAGGGAGCCTTTGGTCCTTGGTTGCTACTGGGGATGGTGAGCAGGGGGCTTTGCCAGGAAGGCAGAGGAGCCCAGGGCTCTTGGTTGGTTTTGTCCCTGGTGCCAAGAAAATGACGCTTTCCCCCCGAACAAATGTCTCGTGCCCTGGGGGGCAGATCCAGTCATGGGTGGATGTGTGGCTGCAGGTCCTGGGAGGCTGCTGGAAGGGAGAGCAGGGGGTGCCCACTCCACACCTCTTGGCAGGGGGTGCCTGTGGGATGCAGATTTAGTCCTGGCTGCCAGGGGTCTGCCGGATGTGGGGGATCCCCAATCCCCAAAGCCCTTCCTCCTCCTCCTCCTCCTCTTCCCTGTCTTCTAGCTCCCGCTTTCCCCGGCCAGGTGGCCCATGGCTTATATAATGTGCTCAAACCCTGGAATAGCTCCTCCCGTTACACAACCACCCAGCCAGCCATGGGGGGGGGATGGTGGGGGGGATTCCCAGCTGGATGCTCCCCCTGCACTGGCCATGACCCCCCACACCTGCAGCACTCGGCCCCAGAGTCATTTGCCGGGATTGTGTCCCCGTTGGGGAAGGTGACCTCATTGTGGCAGTCATCCCCCCGCTCCTCCATGTGCTCAATAATTGCTTTTATTCGTAGTAGTTTTATTACTCTCCCCCTCCCCAGAGTGGTGATGGGCCTTGGAGCTGCCTGTGCCTCCTCCTGACTCCTTGCCCAGCAGAGCAAGTGGCCCCCAGGATGAAAAACCTGGGGGGTGGCTGCTCCCCTTCTCCATCCTCCTTCCTTATTTAACCATCTCTGGGAAAGGCCTGGCAGGGCATCCCCAAGGGGTTGAGGAGAGTGTGGCCAGAGGGCCATGGGGCTGGGGGGTCCCATAGGGTTACCCATCACCTGGACCCGCTGCCTCTCCACTCAGCATGAGGGGATTGCTGCCGTCACATGGATGTGCTCCTCCTTTCTCTCATCCCTGGCTCAGGAATGGGGTCACTGCAGGGGTCCTGGGGTTGGTTTCCTTTCCCATCGGCTCTCCTCCAGCCAGAGCTGAGAGCAAAGCTTGCTTGGCCTCCCCTGGGAGCCCAAGGGGTTCAGATTGTGGGGGGGTTTGGTCTTTTTGGGGTCAAGAGTAAATCCCAGCTCCTCACCCTCTGTCGTGCCCTTTACTCTGGAGCACCTCCAGTGGAGCTGATGGATCTCTGTGCTCATACCCCTGTGTGGTGCTTGTCTGGTGTGGGGCTGGTCCCCACCCCTGGCTCCCCCATCCCTACATCCCCAAGCCAGGAAGGAGCCCGGTTGCTTAGCAACTGTTTAGCTTCTCCACAGCCTCCTCATCTATTTTAAAATATATATATATATATATCTGCACAGACGTAGGTATGCACAGGCAGCCGCAGCTCCTGACCCCCCAGCCAGCATCCATATATTCTTTATTAATTGCTTTAAAGTCTGTGAGGTGTCAAATTTTGGCTGGGCAGCCATAGGACAGGATCCCCTCAGCTCGGGGAAATAGGGATGGAGGTGCTGGGATCAACTGTCACCAGCCCCTTCCTGCTGCCCCTTTCCATGGGCAGGATCCCTGTGGCTTGGGGCTGGAGGGCAGCGCTAACGAGCCGCAGGTCGGCCGCACTTTTAAAGCCAGATTTGACTTTTTTCCTCATTCTTGAAGGTCTGACTCATGGTTTTTGGCACTGGAAGGCAGCTCCGGAGAAGGTCAGCCCAATTAATGGCAGTAACTCCGGACTTTTCCTCCTTGTAATTCCAGCCAGGTGTTTAGAGGAGGCCGACTGCCTGGCGGTGGTGTTCTGGCATGTTTTGTGTCCTGAAAAAAAAGACCTTCTCCCAGCTGTCCCCACGGCCCGGGTAGGGAGCAGCCTGGGCTGGGGCTGTAAATGATTCAGGGACAGGGCTGTGATTTCAGTGGGTAGTGGTGTGTCCTGACGAGATCCTGGCGGGCAGGGGGAACCACGGGGATCACCCTTCTCACGGTGTCTGGAGCGGCTGGAGGGTCCTCACCTCATCTGGGCTGGCCCTGGCGTGTTGAGACTGAGCTCTGGCACACTCAGTGCACGAGTGGTCCAAGGAGCCGCCGTCCTGGGCTCGCCGCCCGCATCCCGTGCCCACATCCCGTGCCCGCATCCCGGCACGCGGGTGCTCGCGGCCGCCCTGCCTGGTGCAGCTGGATGTGGCGAGAATTAATGGAGCACCGGCCGGAGGCGGCTTTAATTAGCGCCGAGGCACGGGGAGGGGGGAGGATGCCCAGGGACCGCTGCCGCCTTTCCCCGCCGAGGGAGAGACGCCGGGAGAGCATCCAGGCACCCGGGAGAGCATCCAGTCACTGCCGGCCCTCCGCTGCCAGCCCTGCTCCCCCCGGGAGAGCGGCTCCCTCCGCATTACAGCGGCGGGGCCCTGCGGCGGCTGCTGCCTCAGCGCCGGGGGGCTGTGGGCATGGCCGGGGTGCTGAGCAGGGCCCATGGGGGGATTTGAGCAGAGCCGGCTGGGAAGGGGCTTGTTCTAGGTTGGAAAATAAAAGGGCCAAAGCAGTTCAGTGAGATACCCCACTTTTTTTTGCTCCTTTTCCTTGTTTTCTTCTTTCCCTTCGAGCTGGAGCTTCTGAACCCTTGAGCTGGGCAAAGCCCATGTGGGGCAGCCCCAGGGCTGGGACATGGGGACAAACACAATGCGGTGCCACCCCACCAGGTGCCTCGGGGTCACAGCCCACCTGGGTGGAAACCAGCAGCCCCAAATCCTGGCAGGATGGAGAGACTGGGCTTTGCACCCCTGGCTGGCAGGGCCTGCCCTGGCTGTGTGACAGGGGCACAGTGCAGTCTGTCTGTCCTTTGTCTGTCCTGGCAGTCACTAAGTTGGCACTGCAGGTGCCCAGGTCCTCCACACACCTTGGATGTGATTCAGCATGGCTGGGAAGGGAGGGAGAGACCCAGCATGTGGGATGGTCCCTGGCATGGGATGGGGATGGAGGATGGTGGTGGAAAATGAAGAGGATGGAAAATAGGGATGAGGATGGAGGATGAAAATGGAGATGGAGGCTGGGGCTGGGGGATGGAGATGGTGGCTGGGGGTGGTGAGAAGGAAGGAGATGAGGAAAAGCATGGAGGATGAGTATGAGCACGGAGATTGGGGATGAGAGTGAAGATAGGGATGGAGGATGAGTATGGAGGATGGGGCACTTCTGAACTTTTCCAAAAGCTCTAATCCAGGCAGCAGCAAGTACCTGTGAGCTGAAAAGCTGGTTTGACCTCCCCAGGGTCCAAGGTGGTACGTGGGAAGAGGATCAGGATCCCAAAACATGTGGGTGAACAGCTTGTTAATATGAGAAGAGAGGGATTTGCTCAGGAGTTTCCCTAGCGCTCCAGCCCATAATGCCAGGGGGTTTGGGCCCTCCTGGGTGGCAGTAAGGGAATTTGGGAAGTGGGGATGGATGCCAGTGACTGTCCCCAGCTACATCCTGCAGCCCTTAGGAGTCCATGGAGACACAGCACTGGCCCCAAGACACCTCCTGTCCCTCTGGGCGAGGCAGCGGCCGGGCAGCAGCTGCCAGTGATTGATGTTTTGTGGGTAATTACTGCAGATAATTAAATATTTAACCATCATCTTTATTATCGGGGTAGCGCCGAGCCAGGCAGGAAACCGCTGCCGTTTGGGCAGGGCCATGCTGGTAAATTTGGGGCTGGCAGAGCCAGGTGGTCCCCGTGTGGTGGCCGATGGACTGAGGTTGTGGTGGTGGTGGTGGTGGTCACTCTGTGTCCCTGAGCTGTCCCTTGCAAGTGCA
The DNA here is from genome assembly GCF_025592945.1 of Manacus candei. NCBI lineage: Eukaryota > Metazoa > Chordata > Aves > Passeriformes > Pipridae > Manacus > Manacus candei. The sequence goes on along the minus strand of NW_026138124.1, from coordinate 5,541,983 downwards.
GGGCATCTCTGGGGTCCTCCTTTGGGGATAGGGAGGGCACAGACCCAGCCTGGGGGACATGGGCTCCCTCTGTCCTGGTGTCTTGTCCCCATTGTCACCAGAGGTGTACGACTGGCTGTGTTTGCCACCCATGGCTGCCCTTGTTTAGAGCTGGGGGGGTTGTGGGTGGTTTTCCCATTCCTTTTTTTTCTTGGCCATGCTGTGGCTGAGGCAGGGGTTGGTGTCAGCTCTCACAGTGGATATTGCTCACAGCTGAGGAGACACCAGGTTGCAACACCATGTCCACCCCCAGTCCGGCTCCTCCTTCCTGGCCCCAGTTGCAGGGGGGAATTCTCCAGCCACATCCTTTTCATGGAGCGTTTCCTGGTGGATCTGCACACTTCCCCTGCCATGCAGCCCTCTCCCACAGGTACCCATCCAGCTGCTGGTTTATCTTCATCTACCTCCCCAGCTCTCTATCTGACACTCTCTCAAGGTTTCTCAGCAATGAATTTATCCACTGCTGGGCTTGGGATAAAATTAATTCCCACCGGGGAAAAGCAAGCAGAGGCTGCTGCAGAAAGCAGCCTCTCCTTCCCCATCTCCTTCCCTGAGCCCCTCCGTGGGGGAAGGTTTCTCAGCGGGGACCTTACCCCGTTCTTTAATTTCCTTCCTGGTTTTTGGCTCCATGTCCTGATGGAAGAAAGATGAAGAGGAGCTCCCAAGCTGGTTTTTTTTTTTTTTCTGCAGCATCTCTCCCTTCTCTGGCCTGGGGCCACCCTGGGTTATGGAATGGTTTGGGATCAGGGGTCCCTCATGGGCAGGGAGGGCTGAGCAGGGCAGCTCTTTGTTGTGGGGCTCGAAATGTAGGTGCTGCAGGCAAGGGGGGACCGAGGGACCTTCCAGTCACTCTAACAGGGACAAGCATCCAGGGATTGCAGAGCCCTGGCTGGCTCCTGCTGCACCAGCAGGATCTCCCCCGTGCCTCTGCAGAAATAAAGGCTGTTGGCTCCCTCTGTATGGTAGTGATGGGGAAAAAAATAAAAGGAAAAAAAGCTTTGTAATTAAGCACTCAGCTGCTGTCCTCCCTGGGCAGGCTTGTCAGGAGATAAATGACTGTGTGGGGCAGCCAGTGGCAATGGGAAAGCCAGGGATGTCCCTTGGAGATGCCACGGGGTGGGAGTTGCCTTCCAGCCAGGCTGGGACCTCCACCACCCAGGGGAGGGCTCTGAGGCTTTTTCTCTCCTGAAACAACAGAGAAACATCCTCAGAGCCCCTCATAAGCAATCTGTGTTCCCACCCAGGCTCTATCCCACCTGGCATGGCCATGGAAAGCTCTGAACAGCCTGGTGTCCTGCTGGAATGGCACAGCAGGAGCGGTGAGCCCTCCCTGGGCTCGAAATGGTGGGATCTGTCCATGGTCCCTCTGTCCTCCCTTCATGCCTGTGCTGGGTTGAGGGATCCCTCCTTCCCATCCTTCTTGGGCAGTGTGTGTCAGCCACCCAAGGGTTGGCTGCTTGCCACGGAGGAGACAATGTGCAGGCAACACCCATCCTTGGAAAAGCCTCTCCAGCAGGATCCCTGGGAGAGAAACATCCCAGAGAAGTGGCTGCTGGCAAAAGCTGCATCTTCAAGCCCAAATCCAGCTTGGAGAGCGAGGCAGGATGCTCTGCCTTCACCCCTGATGGTTTCTCTTTGCAGGAGGTTTGTGCACCCAGGTGGTGCCTCTGCAGCCTGGCCACGCTGGTAATTCAGGCAGCAGAGCTCCAGTGGGATCATCCCATACTGGGAAGAGGGCTGGAGCACTGGGCAGGGGAGCTGGGGCATGGCAGGACAAGGAGAGTGAGGAATGGGTGCTCAACCATGCGCCGATGGCCCGCGGGCACTGAGACGGGGTTGTGTCTGGTTGATCCAGGAGTTTTGGGAGCATCTCCTCCCCCAGGCTTGGGGAGCATCAGCCAGAGCCTCGGCACGGCAGTGCTGTTTGGGAACGGCTGTCCTCTTCCAAGGGGTTATTTTTGGAGCCAAGTGAGGACACACTGACTGTGGTGGCGGAAGGAGGAGGCAGAGACACGTGAAGGTGAAGGAGCAGGGAGAAGGCAGCCGGTGGGGATCCTCATCTCCCCTTGCAGCTGGCACCAGGCCATAGTGAAGGGTGCCAGGTCATGGGCAGAGGGTGCCAGGCCACGGCCCAAGGGCATCAGCAGGCATTTGCTGGTTGGGCCAGACATCAGGATGTCCCATGGCTGCATCCGAACCAGCCAGTGCAGCTGCGGAATGCAAGGGGATATCTGAGATCCATTCCTTTGCTGAGTGGGGACAGTGTCTGGGGTGTCCCCAGAGAGCTGTGAGGGTGGTTGGTTGCCTATCCCTGCTCCAAACCCACACTGGCTGACAGTGGGGTCTGTGGGGCTCAGAAGGACCCCTGCCCACCTATCCTGCTGCTGCTGTATAGTCCTGGGTCCCACACTTTGCCAGGTTTTTTCCATACAAGGCTGGCAGAACATCCTTCTCTCTTTCCCATGAGTCAGCCCTCTTGGCAGGGTGATGGGAGTAACCTCAGCCTTGCCTTTGTGGGTGAGGAAACTGAGGCAAGGCACAAGAAGATCTCCCAGTCACTGTCCCCACCAACCTGCTTTTGAGACAAATTTTGCCTTCAGGTCCTGGCAGGGTCCCCTTGCCCTCACGGGGTGGGAGGGGAACCAGGGCAAGGACTGACCCCTGACTCTTTCTCTCCCTCCCAGGTGATCATGGCTCTCTACAACAATGGGGCCGATGTGCCTTCGCCCCAGGAAGCCTCCAACGGCTTCTCCCAGCCCGGCGCCTCAGGAACGTGGCACAAGGGTGAGGAGGAGGTGAGGCTGGTGGAGCCCAGCATGGTGAAGAAGGCTCACCGGGAAATCCTGGACCACGAGCGCAAGCGGCGGGTGGAGCTGAAGTGCATGGAGCTGCAGGAGATGATGGAGGAGCAGGGGTGAGTGGCGGGGGAACTGGGAATGGGGTCCTTGTGACCTGCTTGCACCTTGTGCTTCCCCTTTAAAAAAATACCTGGATGTGGCAAATGTGCCCATTTGGAAGTAAATCCACTTTTGGGTGAATCGAACAGCTGTGGGGTGAACTGGTGGGTTGGCAGGGGGGAGGGAAATGCCTCCAAGAAACTCAGGCCTAGGAGTGCACCCACACCTATTGGAGGTTGGCCCCTCTGCTTGGAAATCTGGGCTCCCAGCTTGTCATGCAGGGAAAGCCAAGGCAGGAAGGAGGAGCAAAGTTGCTCGTGGTTGTGCAAGTCATCAGTGCCACCCATCCTGTGCCCCCCATGCCTGGAGTGGGAGATGATCTACCTCTGCCTTTTGTGTTGGGGAGATGAAGGAGATGAGGGGTTTAGTGCCAGGAAAGGCTCTTTTGGTGCTTTTTTTTGTCCCACCTTCCTTCTTCTTACAGTTTTGGGGTGGTAGGACCCCCTCTGTCCTGCCAGTGCCACGGCCAGGCACCACAAGCTTCTCCCCAGCCTTTGCTCTCCCCTTGGGAAGCAAAGGACTGGGGGAATATGCAAGGGGCTGGAGAACATTCCTGCCTGGGTAGGCAGGAGAGGCTGGGGGGCCAGCGAGGAGATCCCCATCCCTACCAGACGGACCCATGGCTATGCTGCTGGCTGCCCCATAGCTCTGGCACCGGTCAAACATCCTGCTCCCCCTGACAACTCACTAAAACCTGATGGATGGAGCAAATTCTTTGGCACACGTGGGTAGATGGGGACTGGTACCAGCTGGGGAGAAGGAAAATGGATTGAGGGAAGGCTTCGCCAAGGCTTTCATTAAGAGTGCAAGCGTGACCTAGAATTAAATTGTCTCACACAGACTGGGATAATGATTGTGCCTAATTTGTCATTATGGAAATAAATAAGGCTGACCTGGCACTTTGGGGAGCCCAGAGCCTCCTGTCGGGTTCCCCCACTCTACTAGGGCTCTTACTACTCGTAGTATCATTACTACAGTGGGTAAGAGCAACGCTGCAACTGGTATTGTTGTTATTGCTGTAATTGCTTTGCTGTTATTAAGGCTATTAATAACGATGATGGTGGCGATACGCCGAAATGATAACATAATTACAGTAATAATCTTGGTCAACCTGGTTAATCCTCTCCCTGCTCTTCCCCTCCACGCAGGGGTTCTCTGGGAGGGTTCCATAGGAAGCACTCTGCACCTCCAAGGTTTCTATCTGGCCTGGGAGCTGCATCCTGAGCATAGCCTAGGGGGAGTTGTTGACAGGGACAGGGCCCCCGGGATGGATGTGAGTGTCAGCAGAGGGGGTTTTGCAGGGATTTAAGCACTCCCTTGTTTCCTTAAAGGCGGATGGCTCCTCCTGTCTGTGCTGTAGCTCGCTCCAGGCTGCCTGCACCGTTATTCCCTGCCTGCAGGCTGGATTCCTTGTCCGGAAAAGAAGTGTCAGCATTTTTTCTTTCTTTCCCAAACCCACTCTATATGTTAAATGCAAAAGCAAAACCCCTTTAACGAGGTTATAAGCAGCACCAGAGGAATGCAGGAGGGAAGGAGCTGGAGAAGGCACTGGAGGTGCTGGGGGGTGCCTCACCCTGGCCTCCCCCCGCAGATTTGCTAAAGGCCCAGCCATGATGGCCCATCTGTCACCTCCTGTTTGGCCTCATGTCCCCTCTCCGAGAGCATCAGCCGCATTCTTAATATGCTGCAGCAAATGCTCATCCCGGGCAGACATGTTCCTGCTGCCATGGGCCAGCTGATGGCCGTGGGATGGCCGTGGGATGGCCGGGATTGGTGTCTCATCCTTGCGGGGTGATCACACCGTGCCCAGCTGGGTACACTGCCATTGAGGCTGTGGGACAGAGCAGCAGCTGGGGGTGCTGCCCTGTTTTTGGGCCCCCCCCCATGCCCAGGTACAAGGTGAGGGGAAGCAGCCAGGCTGCCTCCTTGCCCTGTTAGCAGCCCTCCTCCTGTGTGGAGTCCGGCTGGGCAATTAATGAGAGCCCTTCAGTGCAAATGAGCTTGTTAATATTAATTCCCCTCTTCTCTCTGTTCCCCTTCATGGGCACTGTGTGGGGGGGTGATACCACGTGCCCCTCTGCACCCAGGGCACCCAAGGGCACCCCCAGCATTGTGAGGGGCATTACTGTCCCCAGCATGGGCACTGTGAGGTGCCAGCCTTGGGGACCAGAGGGCTCAGTCAGGCTGTGATACCCAGTTTTCTGGTCTTGTAACAGCAATACTGATGGAATGTGATGGCAACAGTGGGTCACAACAGCCCCTGTAGAAGGGTGAGAACAAGGACACACACAGAGCCTGACCCCTTCCCTCCCAGTGTGGCAGCGTGGTGGTCACACAGGGTCCCTCTCTCTTTGCCCTGTCCTCAGGGATGATGCCAGGAGCATCATGGGTCTCTCCACGACATCCCTCCATCGGGATGTTTTCAGTCGAGGAAGCTGGGATGTTTGTAGTCAGGGAGGATGTCAGGTGCCCTTGTGCGGCCGTGGGATGCGGCACAGGACCACCCGCCCGGGGCTGTCACCCTTCCCTTCCCAGGGACACCTTGGGGATGGCTGGAGTGCCATGGTTTGCCGAGTCTGTTCCCAGATGCCAGGGACAAAGTGATTAGTGCCTCTCGTTAATAAGCCTGCAGTGGCCTGAGTCAGCGTTCAGCGTTAGCGCAGAGCTGGCTCGGCTGCTGGGCCCCGGCACAGCGCAGGGATGAGAGAGGGGAACTCGTGGTGGGATGGAGATCCTGGGATTGAACCCGTGGCACTGCTGAGAGGGTGTAGCAGCATGTGCCCAAAGCCTGGGACAGTAATGGGGAATGGCAACCTCATGGTCATCCTCTTCTTTTACCCCTTTCTGACGTCCCTTCCTCTGCCAAGCACTTCTGAGAGGGGCAGGCAGGAGAGAGGAGGGCATAGAGGGTGGTGGCAGGGGGCCAAACAGAGATCCTGCTCTCCTCCAAGCCCTGATGACTGTCACCATGCCACATCTCCTTCTGACCAGCAGCTCCGTGGGGAGCCCACGCTCCAGCCATGGCAGCCCTGACCGTGTCTTTGCCCATCCAGGTACTCTGAAGAGGAGATCCGGCAGAAAGTGGGGACCTTTCGGCAAATGCTGATGGAGAAGGAAGGTGTGCTCACCAGGGAGGACCAGCATGGGCGCCAAATGTGAGTGAGAGAGCTCCCAGTTGGCTCATCTGTGCGTCCTTCCTGTCTCTCATCCCAGAGAGGCCTCTCCCGGGTGGCAATGGCTCAGCAGGTTGGCTGCTGTTCTGTAACCCTAGAAATATTACTGTTATCAGTAATAATAATTAATAGTAATGATAATAATTTCTGTTGTAAGGGGCCCAGGCTGGACAGGCAGGGCTGAGCCTGCTCCTCCTCTGGACAGACCCAGAGCCTGTGTCTCCATCAGGCTGGTGTAACCCCAAGGAGCCCCAAGAAAGAAGCTTCTCGAAGGAGCTCCTGCCCTGTTCCTCTGCCTTCTAATCATTCTTCATGCTGCCTGGTCCTGGGGGCCTCCATCTGCCCTGAGAGGGGTTTGGAGCTCAGGTCTGGTGTCCAAAGCAGCCCAGCTGCTGCTGGGAACGTGCCAGTTGCTCCTCCTGCCCCACACAGGACTGTCCCCAGCCTCACCAGGGTCCGCCCTGGCTCAATGATGATTTATCTGCACGATGCTTAATGGCCCAGGCAGCGTGGCTGGCCTGGCGTGCACCATCCATCAGCCTGGAAACCAGGTCACTTGGGACAGGAATAGAGAGTGCAGGTTCACTGAATATTAATGCTTCATTAGGGTCAGGAAATCAGGGCGGGGGGGGGATGCAGGGAAGCCGTGGTGGCAGGGAGAGCCTTCCTCACACCAGTCCACTGGCACAGCAGGCAGGGACAGACACAGAGACAGACACATGGACATGGCTCTGCTGTGCCCTGCCTGGGATGGGCTGCATGGCCTTGGGGCAGCGTGAAGCATTCAGAGTCCTTCTCCAGGCAGGAAAAAACCAATGGATGGGGAAAACCAACCCGCCCAGGTCACAGAGCATCAAGCCTGAGGTGTTAACAAGTGGCCTTTGCTGGTGGGGGCAGGAGTCATCTCTAGGGCATCTTCCTGGCAGGCTCGTTAGGGCTGGCATGGTAAGGAGCACCTGGGAAGCTGAGGGTGTGTTAAGGTTACCCAGGCAGCCCTGGCTGTCACCTTTACAGGCTTGGTTTTGCAAAACGAAGGGTAATCATTAAAGATTAGCCCCAGGGCTATAAATAATAGTGCTGAGCTGGAAGGAGCAGTCTCACAGCAAAGGATTGCTCGGAGGAGAGCAAAGCCGGAGGCGCTTGAAGGAGGATGGTAGGAGCTGGGTTCAAAGGAGGTGGCTCTTCAAGCAGCAGGAGGATGTCCTGGGTGCCAAAGGTCTCTGAGAGATCAAGAGGCTGGACAAGGGAGTTAAATAAGCTTTAAATAAGGAGCCTCATCCCTTGTGGTGGCTGGGAGGGTGCTCAGCAGAACAGCTCGTGGGCTGGTCCTGCTCCAGCACCTCTCTGGGCTTTTACAGCTTGGTCCTTGGCTGCCGGGGCTGTGAGTCTCAACCAGCTGATCTCATTTCAAAGCTGAGGTGAGAGCTCAGCATCATCTGCATAACTCCCCGGGGGAGACTGAGGCACTGAGCAAAAGCCATGACCACCTGAGTCCCTGGCTTTGCTCTCTGCACTCTCCCAGCTCCCGTCTCCATGTGCACAGCCCGGTGATACAGCCCAGTCCCCAAGGAGAACTGCTTGATGGACAGGTTGGTGGGATTACAGACAAAGGCAAGCGTGTGCCGGGCAGGGAGGGATAATTGGAGCAGCACAAGCTGGTCTTGAGCCGCTGAGCACAGCTAATGGGTGAGATGCTGGCAGCAGGCTCTGGTGTGGAGCACTGCCTGCTCGCAGAGCAGAGACACACAGCGAATTATCCCTGCTCGCTTCTCTCTTTTCCTCCTTCCCCCTCACTTCCCATGGTTGGGTGGGTGTTTGAAAGGCTGCTCCTGCCCTTGGGGCATGGCCAAAGCAGGAGTCACTTGGAGAGGACCCAGAAAGCCATGGCTGCAGTGCAGAGGGGAGCCCGAGACCCGCTTGAGCGATCGCCTGTGATTAGGAGGAGGGTGCCTCGTGCGTAGTTTCACTCCAAGACATTTTTAATTGGGTTAAACAGCCCGTGGCCTGCCTGTGGCCAAGGATGCCAACACGTGCTGCTCTCAGATTTGGTCTGGGGCTGAGGGCATCCATTCACTCAGGCACTGTCCAGGCTGTCAAGGGACTGATGCTGTGGGGGCTGCACTTCTCCACCAGTGTCCCTGGCTGCACACCTCCAGGATGGGAGGGGTGGAGCAGCAAATCAGGTTTCCGAGGGCAAATCTCCCTTGGGAAGCAAACACCTGGGCTGGTTTGGTGCTGAGCACCCTCCAGGCATGGCCCCATCCATTACGGTTCCCTCCAGAGCATCTGGATGGCCACATCCCTCCCTGGGTGACATGTCCTACATCCCCCCAAGAGCAAAGGAGAGGCTCCCTGTGGGGTTTGATGCTACTCCTGGATGGCACAGCTGGACCAGGGAGGTGGAGATAACAGGGAGAGATTGGGCAGGGGCTCCTAGGACCCTCCTAGTCCAGCTGCCAGACCTCTGCCAAGCCCTGCCCACAGCCCCAGTAGTCAATGGCAACCTCACGCTGGTTTCCATGGCAGTGAGAAAAAATTAATGCTGATGAAGTCACTCAGGAGGGAGAGGAGACCCTGATGGCTTAAGGTATGATGCCCCCCCCTCTCACCTGGCCAGGTGGGGACATCAACCATCAGCTGCCTGAAGCTCCTGTGCTGAGCAGGTGGCACCCTGGGGCACTGGCCTCAAAGCCCAGATTATCCTGGGCAGCTCCCAGCTGAGTTCCCAAGTTTCCTGCCAGCTCCTCTTACCCTTATCCAACCCACCTGGGCCGATCCAGCCTCCAGCTCAGCCCCAGCACTTGGGCAATCACAAAAGGGGCTCCCAACGCTGCCAAGGCTGGATCCTGCAAGGGGAAGGTGGCTCGAGCCTCGTGGTGTCCCTGTGCCAGCCCCGTGGGGATCTCTGCAGGGACTGGAGCCCCAAGAAGACCCTGAGAAGACCCCCACCACGGGGCTTTGCTGTGTGGGGACCTCAAGGGATGTGACCAAGTCCCCTGGGGATGCTGTGTTGGAGGGGATGTCCCCCAGCCGCTGCAGCTGCATTGGGGCTGCCCCAGGCTTCCCCCCAGCCGGCGGAAGACAGGGAATGGGGATCCCCGAATTAATCCCGCGCTTCCTCCTTTGGCAGCGTGATAGAAAACCACCACGGGGCGGACGGGGAGGAGTACGCGGTGGAGTATCCCGACTACGGCGAGGGCTGCCTGCTGCAGTGCGACTGCTCGGCCGAGTGCTACCGCGAGGACAGCGGCCACCGCGAGTACAGGTCGGCGGGGATTTCGGGAATCGGGCGTGCACGGTATCCCCGTGCAGGGATACAGAGGCCAGGGAGCTGGTCCCTTCTTCCCCCGACCCTGTATGCTGTCTCCCACAGGCTGAAAAGGCGCTCGAGTAGTTCTACCTCTCCTCCCCCCAAGAAGAAAAAGAAGAAGAAATCAGGTCACCGCCGGAGCCGGTGAGTCTTCGGCTCTCCCTGCGCTGTCCCCTCTCCCAGGAGGGCAGCTCTGCTCCCAGCTCAGCCTTTCCCCAGGCTCTGACGGGGCAAGTTCTCCCACTTTGGTGGTCAGTGCCCCTCCAAATATGCACCCTTAAGAGGTGCAATGCATCTGCATGTGCTGATATTGCAACACGCACACGTGTGCACGCACCTCCTGCATGCACTGGTCCGTGTGGGGAAGGAGCTGGCTGCTGCAGGGCACAGCACCGGGCAGGATTTGGCTCTGTGAAGGGTCTGGCTCCACCTACCCCCTGGTCCCCTCCCTGGCTAGCACTGGCTGCCTGGGCAGATGCTGTCCCTAATGTCCCTTTTTTCTCTGCCTTTCCCATGGCAGCAAAAAGAGGAAACCTGGCTCGGAGCGCAGGTGAGTGTTCACTGGGCTGGGTGGGCTGTGAGGTTCCTGCTGGGATTGCAAGCCCGGGGGCATGGGCTGGCCTCCACAACCCACTGTCCCCCTCTGAAATCCCAGTGGGAATTGGTCACTTTGTCTCCTGCTGGAGGCTGTGGAGCCCACGAGGTGGCATTGAGACACAGCAGGATTTGAGCAGTCTGGCATCAAAGGCATCCAGAGCCCTTCCGCCAGAAGTCCCTTTCTGTCACCAACCCCAAATCCCCCAGGAAATAACTTCCATGAGATGTTTGTGCATCCCGTGGGGTGGTCCAGGGAAGTGGGGGGGTGGGGGGGCATTGGGAGTGGGACTCCCCTGGGCCACAGGGATGGGGCTGGGGAGTCCCTTGCTCGTCCCTCAAGGGCACCCACTTCCCCCCAGCTGTGACAGCTCTTCACCCATCCGCAAGGAAAAGAAAAAGAAGACTGGAAAGAAACACAGACGTGACAGGTAGGATGGACACCGTGGCAGGCTGGGGACACCAGGCATGACTGGGGTCCATGGGGCTGTTTGGTGACTGCCCAAGCCCTTGGGCTGGGGTGGGATTGAGGCATGGATAGGGATGGATGCTGATGACTCTTTATGAAGCCATCACCACTTCACAGCTGCTGTCACCTGCCCAATCCAGCAGCCCATCTTGGGGCAACACCCTTGTCCTTGTCCCCATCCCCTGGGGCTGCCCAGCTGACCAGGTCAGTGTGTCTCCTTCACCTCTGCCTCTTCTTCATCCCTCAGATCTGAGTCAGGGTCACGGAAGAAGAGAAGACACAGGTAAGAGTGACGTCTGCAAGGAGCCACCCCACTGCCACCGGTGCTGGCTGTCAGCTTCCCCTGCCAGAGACCCCCTGTTCCCTGCCTTCCTGCTGTCCCACTCCCCTCTGCTCACAGTGATGGACCCCCTCATCCCATGGCTGGACACTGCTGTGTGTCCTCCACCCTTGGGCATGGCACAGGGCCACTCTGGGTGACTGTGGGGTCCCACATGGCCCCTAATGTCCCCTAGGGAAGAAAGGGGGATTCCAGGCAGCCATGGCCAGGACAAACCCTGGCTGTTACTCTACTCTGCAGATGCCTTCTGGCAGCACTGCTGTTCTAGGGTGAAAGAAGTGAAAAACAGACAAAGGGTGTCTGGGAAAGCAGAGGGTCTCAGAGGGGACTGATGTAGGACGAGGCAAGTATAGGGTGACAACGGGCCCAAGCCCAGAGGATGCTGAGCAGAGCCAGGCCCCCCCTTCCCACTGCCACCCGTTCCTGCCTGGCCTCACCAGTGGGCACCTGACCCCATGGTCCTCCCAGCGCCATCTGGGATCCCCACCGTGCTTTGAATCTCAATGAATTCCAGCTCCAGACCATGCAGGTTCTTCCTCTCGCTCCTCCTGCGGCCTCGGTGCCTCTGGGGGAGGCTGAGAAAGCCACCCCCAGGTGCTGCCTCTGCTCCTGAAATTTCCAGCTCTTCCCGCAGGTCCCGAAGCCCCAAGAACAAACGGAAAGAGAAAAACAAAGAGCGCAAGAGGTGAGGGGCCGGGACGGCGGGGGGAGCGGGGTGCTGTGCCCCCCCTGCGTGCACCAGGGGCGACTCAGCCTCCCCCCGCGGCCCCGGCCGCCCTCTCCGCAGGTCCCGCAGCGAGTCCCCGGCCTGGCGCTCGCACCGGCGCAGCTCCTGCAGCTCCCACAGCGCCTCCCTCTCCTCCGACGACAGCGGCTCCAAATCCCCCGGCAGGTAGGGACAGCCCGGGACAGCCCACGACCAACAGCCCCCCAGTCTCGGCGATATGGGCTGGAGGGCAGGGACAGAGATGTCTGTGTGGTGGGCACCCCGATGTGGTGGAGGGCAGGAGGTGGGTGGCAGAGGTGTCCCAGGGATGGGGACCTTTGTGGAGGTGGGTGGCAGAGGTATCCCGGGGATGAGGACCCTTGGGAATGGAGGACAGGAGGAGGGTGGCAGATGTGTCCCGAGGATGAGAACCCTTTTGGGGGGATGGAGGGGAACAGGATGGTGCTGCAGAACCTCTGGAGGGTTTGGGAGAATCTCAGGCGGGGGGTTCAATTTTTGAGTAGAGAAAGCACAAAACACCAGTTCTCCCCCCATTTCTGGCTTTGGCGAAGCCTGCCCCGCAGCCCGGGCTGTTCTGCCGGGCCGGGCGGAGGGCAGTGCCGAGCTCGGGGACGGGGGTGCCGGCGGCTCACGGTGCTGTGCCCCGCAGGCTGAGCCCCAAGCGCCGGCAGGATGGTCCCAAAGGCAGCAGCGCTCGCTCCAGCCGCAGCCCGTCCTCGCCCTCGCCCCAGCGCTCGGCCTCGCCGCACCAGAACGGGCACAAGGGCAGCGCCCAGAACGGCCGCCACAGCCACGGCGCCCCGCTCCCGGAGCCCTCGGATGTACGTAGGCTTTTCTTGGATCACTCTTCGCTTCCCTCCCCTCCTCCCTCCACAGGACTGCCCCCCTGCTCTCCTCTCCTCTCCTTCCCCACTCGCTCGGCTCCCCGCCCTGCCCGGCCGGGGCACACGGGGGAGATGCACTCACCAACTCTGCACTGGGTGCACGGTCTCCCTGGGGGAGCCAGCCCGTCATCTCGGGGCAAGGATCAGGGCAGCCAACAAATCATCCCTCCCCCAAAGCCGCACATTGCCCTGCAGATGTCACCCCCGAGACGATGGCTTGGCAGGCCAGCGACACTGCCAGGGTCACCACTGGGCTCAGCACCTACCTGAGATTGAGCCCAGACAGCCAAGAAATGGGTACAACTGGAAAATTCGTTTCCCCACCAGCCCAAACCCTCCCCAGTGCCAAGGGCCTGACACCAGTGCTCAGGACTCCAACACCCAGTCTGGCCAGGGTAGTGTTCGGAGGGGATTTGGTGCTGGATGCTCAGATTTTAGGGTCCCCATGGCAGGTGACATTGGAGCTAAGTGTCCCTGGCTCTGCCTCATTGTCCTGGGATGTCCCAATGAAACCCAGGGGTTTACTCCAGTGCTGAGTGGTCTAAACTCTAATCCTGTGGGACAGAGGGCCAGTCCCAGTTTAACCAGTGCCAGGATGGCAAGGAGCCTGCTTTGGCTAACAGGGACTGGAGGCAGAGCTGACTGAAGGCAGTGTGCTGCATGACTCCACTACTGGGGGGCACACAGGTCCCCACTCACCTCAGGGAACTTCATTCCCATGGTGAGGTGCTGTGGGGACACTGCCAGGCTGGCAGCACCCTGTGCTGACACCCCAACACCTGCAGGGCCAGGGGTACCCCAGAAAATGGGGCCAGGAGCCCCCCTCCCCATACCCACCTCCCCTTCACCCTCCCCAGCCCAGCACCCCCCAGCAGCACCCAGCACCCAGCCCATCTCTTGGAGCACCTCTCTGCTTTCTTCTTTCCTGCGGTTTTGGCTGGGGTGTGGGGGGGTTCGGGAGCCCCCCAGGCGCCCGGCTCGCCCCGCTCTCCCCCTGCCCACCCCCCAGCATCGCCCAGGCCGACAAGCTCCCTTGGCTCTCTGACACCAGCGGGACTTTTCTCCAACAACTTTCTCTCTTTCTCTCTTTCTCTCTCTCTCTCTCTCTCTCTCTTCTTTCTCTCTCTGGTTTCTACTTTTTATTTTTTTTTCTTTTTAATCCCATCTGTGTTTTTCTTTAGCCTCCCATTTGAAAAAAACCCAAACGGTAATATACACTTCCATTTCTTGCTCAGCAGAAGCAGGGATGAGGGGGAGGGAAGGGCAATGAAACGTGCTTTTTTTTTTTTTTCCCCGCCCCCTTGTTTTAGTTTCCTTTCTCATGATTTCTTTTCTTTTCCCTTGTGATGTACAGAAATGCAAACGATATATATTTCTCTTATTTTCATTTTTCCCCCCCCGTCGTCGTCGTGTTGTTCTAGAATTTTTTGCTTTTGTGTGTGTTAATGTGGAGAAGAAAAAAAAAAAAACAAAAACAACAAACCCAAACCCAAAAACCAGATGTGTTTTCTAAATATTTACGACCACTGAACATTGTATTTCCATTTTCTATATTTTGAACAAGGAATTTAAAAGGGAAGAGAACCCAGCAGGCCTCCACTGCAAAAGAAATGGGCTTGTTTCCATCTCATGGAGTGAATTGCCCTTTTCCTCCTCAAATTGGCTACTGTCCCGTGTCCTCAGCTGGATCCTGCTGCTGTGGGGATGGTTTTCCTCCCTGGCTGCAGGATGAGGCTGCTGGGTGCTGGGTTATCCGAGCACCCCGCAATCATCCCACACCCAGGTACCCATATCCTGCATCCCGGCAGGACGGATGCTGAGCATCCTTGGTACCCAGCTCCTTTCCCATCTCCCGCAGACCCCCAAAAGCTCAGCCCATCCCCCAGATGAGCTGTGTCCCCCCTCAGCACCCCCAGAGCCACCGGGAGCAAGGGGTGCCCCGGGGCGCTGCACGGTGTTACCTTCCCTTTTAAATACCCAGCCCTGTCTCCATCCATCCCTGCTGCCTTCCCAGCCTTCCTCCCGGGTGTCTTCTCCTCCTCCTCCTCCTTGCCCACACGCACCCTCCAGCCCCTCTTTCTCTCCGGTTTTCTTTGGGCCAGCACAACCCAACATCCCTCGCCGTGTCCCACCTCCATCCATCGCCTTCCCTGCATGTTATCCGGGACTTTGCCATGTTATAGAGTGACTTTTTAAGACTGAACTGCAGCCGGGTTACAGACACCAGCCAGCAACTCCCCCCGTGGCCACCCCGCTCGGTGGCTGGCCACAGCCTTTCCATTGAAAACCAAACAAAAAAACTAACAAACAAACAAACAAAAATTAAAAGCTAAAGAGACCGAATTTAAAAAATAATTTAAAAAAATTCTAAGCAGAGCAAACGGGATTAGCCGAGGGGTCTGGATCGCCGTACTAAAGAGTCCTTGTCTTTTTCCCATTCTGCCCTCCAAATGTGGAGATTATTGTTTTCTTTTTTTATTATTGCATTCCTGTCACTGCCAATTCCAAAGGTAGGTATTTCGTCCACCTCTGCACGTTCACTTCTGCAGATGAGCCTGTTGAAAAGCACCGTAGCTTGATTTAATGTTATTTTCTCTTTCTTTCTGACTTTCTTTCTCTTTCTTTCTCGCTCTCCTTCTCTGTCTCTCTTTCATTTTGTCTCTTTTTGGTGGCTATATATGATTTTTTTGTTTTTGATTTGTATGGTTTTCCCCAGTTAGCTGCAAAGCCATGCTCTTCTCTTACGTTCTTATTTTATATATTTTTTTTTTGCCCTGTCCACGTAATATTTTTTTCTTTCTTCCCCCCCTTTTCTCTTCCCCGTCTCCTCGTGCTGTCGGTAGAATGCATTTCTGTGTCTTTCAGCCCTCCGAATTTGTGTTCGTTTCCATGCAGGGGCTGCTTCCTTTGAGTCCCACCTTAGTGGCCCAGTAACGAAGGCAAACGTAATTAGTGAGAAATAGAGGCAGTGGCCAGGGGTGGGAGTGGGCACAGGGGGGGTTTGGGTTGAATGGATGGGGCAAAACCTGAGAAATTTGGGGAGATGTGTGTGTTTAACCCCTCTTTGGGTCGTGATGGGGGGAAAATAACCCAACTCAGGAAAAATACTGGGAGGCTGCAATGGGGAAAGGTTGAAATCTTCATCTGTGGAGAGGCAGGTCCAGGGCATCGCATTCCCCAGGAGCAGGGGATGGCATCCCAGCCCTGGATGTCCCATCCCCACAAGTACCCAGTGTGTGTTTTCCCTTTTGGGCTGGGTCTTTGCCGATTTGGGTTTATTTGGGATGCTTTTACTGTCGTTGCCTTCCTGCACGCCTGGGCAGGAGACTGCAGGGTTTGGGTGGGAGCCCCACACCCCACAGCATGGCCAACTGGCACCAAAATGCTGCCCTGGGAAAGAGGAAAGCCCTTTCTTTCTCTCTTCATCTTCCTCTTCTTCTACTTCATCTTCTCTGCTTTTGTTTTCCTCTGCTGGGACACGGGGCTGGGAAAGGGCTCAGCTGAACCCCCCCTGTTCTTTCCCCCCTCACTGCAGCCATTGCAACAGCAACAGATTTTTAACAAAAAATCCAAATCCTCTCATTTTGGCTCCAGCTTGCTGCTCTGTGGCTGGAGGGGTTGTCTTATCCATGGGGACAAGGAGGTGGGGTGTGGAGCAATCTGGGATGCTCAGGGATGCAAATGGTCTTGTGACCCTTTTGCAGCATCTTTGTGGTGGTCCCCAGAATCCCACCCCTTCGCCCTTCCTGCTTGTTTTTGGGGGAGAAAAGTGGTGTCTAGGACACAGTGTAGAGAGAACCTCATCCTCGAGGATTCACCAGAAGTATTTGGGGCATGGGGATGGCAAAGAATTGAGGTCAGTGGCCCTGGGTGTGGTGGCACAATCCTGGCACCACCCCAATCCCCCTGAACCCTCTTTAATCCCCTCGGCTGGACTCCCTGTGCAGGATTCAGCCTTCCAGGGATACTCAGGGACCTGGTGTTGGGCTGTGGCTGGGGAAAGGAGACCCTAAAGCCAGGGGTTTGCCAGCTTGGTCAGGACTGGTGGTGCAGGAGCTGTTTCCACCCATCTTTTTGGTCTAGTGATGTTTGCAAAGATGGGGAAAACACCCAGGCAGCATTTGTGGCTTGGAGGATCTCGGATATTTGGGGGCCCCAGAGCCAGACAAAACCCCCTCAGCTCTTGGTGAGAGCCTGGCTCGGGGCTTGGCCACGGTGGTGGCCCAGGGTTTTCCCTCCCTGTAGGAGAAGTGAGTTGGTTTGTTTTATTTCTCCTCTCTCTGGCTCTGTCTCTGTCTCTCCTCCTTCTCTCGCTCTTTCTTTCTCTCTTGCATTTTTGTGAATCTAATGATGCACTTATATTGCCCCGCTTTTCCCTTCTCTTCATACCTTACCTACTAAAGGAGGAAATGCCACTTTTTTGGTAAGTGGATGTTAACCAAGAGGGACTTAAAAAAAAAAAAAAAGCATATAATGGAAAAAATAAAAAAAAAAAAGGAAGCAGAAAGCAAAGTCTGTGTTGAGTGCTGATGAGGACTTAGCAGTTCCCTGCAGAGTCACAGCTAACAGCTCAATGCGTGTCCCAGGAAGAGCTCAGAGACATTCGTTTATCTCAGTAACGAGGACATTTGTGAAGTTTTGCTTTGTTTTTTATTTATTTATTTTTATTTATTTAGTATTTTTTTTTATTTGATTTGATTTGGATGGTTTTTCTTCTTTCTTTTTTTTCTGTTGGTTTCTTTTTTTGCCTTCTCGTCCCCGGCCCCCCCTCCCCTGCCTTGCCCTCCATTGTCGCTCTGTGCCGTTTTTTCCTCGTTTCTGGATTTATTTTAAGCCGAAAGCCGTACTATCGATAAAAAACTACACGTATCGGAACATATATCTCTATATATGTGCATGCCTCTGTGTGAGCAGACCCCATCACCTCCAGCCCTCTTTGGTTCGACCCCTTCCCCTCGGCTCAGTCTGATTTACTCTCCCTCACCGCCCCTCTTCCCTCCTCTCATCTTTTCTTTTCCCTGCCCCCATTTTCCTCCCTTCGTTTGGGTTTTACCCCTCTTTTCCCTCCCCCTTTCTTGGTGGGGGCGGGCGGGCACCAGGGTTTGCTTTATCCCTTCTCCAGGTGTTTTTTTTTTTTTTTTTTTGGGGGGGGGGTTGTTTCTTTCCCTTCAAGCTCTCCCTCCCTGACGACTCGGGGGTTTTCTTGGATTTATTTATTTTCCTCCCATCCCGCCCTTTCCTTTGGGTTTTTTTATTACGATTTGAGTTGAGTTATATTTTTTTGGCGTTTTGCATGCGGAGGTTTGCATGACCCACGTTGTTGAGGGCGAGAGGAAGGTGCAGAGTAGCGTCTGTGTAGCCTGCCTTATGCGATGTGCATTGACGTTGTGATCTGCGCCCCCGGCCCGGCGCCCCCCGTTAAAATCCCCTTTCTCCTTCTTTCTTCTCTTCTTCCCCCCCCTTCCTCCTTTCCCTCCTTCTCTCTCTCTCTCTCTCTCTCTCTCCCCCTCTGCCAGAGGCCGGCCTCGGCGTCCCCCTCTCCGCGGGCTCACGGCAGGACGGAGCCGCTTTCCCCCCGCGCCCGGGGGGGCCGACACGGTGCCCGCAGCCCCCGGTCGCCCACGCCGGAGCGGGGCAAGCACGGCCACCGGCATCGCTCCCGCAGTGCCTCGCCGCCCTCCCGACACCGCGGCCAGAGCAAGGGGCGGCCCCCGGCCCCCCGGGAGCCCCCGCCGGCTCCTCTCAGCCCGCCCGGCTACAGCAGCGACTCGGAGGGCTCGGCGGGATCACAGCCCTACCACCCGCCGGCCGGCCCCGACAGGAACCACGGCGCACACGGGAAGAAGTAAGCGAAGAACCCCGGGATGGGATCGTGTGATCACTGATGGGATATGGGAGCTGGGTTGTGGTATTTGGGGTGCAGCCCCACACGGGCACCTTGAGTCCATCCAAGGGGAGCTCTGGGGTGTGAGCTGGGGACCTGGGCTGGGATGCTCAGGGGATGGAGATGGAGATGGGAATGGGAATGGGGACAGGGATGGGGACAGGAATTGGGACAGACATGGGATAATGATGGGGATGGGGGAGGAGGAGGAAGGGGATCTGGAAAAAAAAAATAAATTTGAGTTTGGGTTAGGATTATTGAACGGGGGTTAGGTTGTGGATGGGGACAGGAACAGAGATAGGGAAGAGCCACAGTGGGTCAGTGCTAGCTCACTGTGGGAAGGATCATCCCTGCAAGGGTTTATGCCAGCTTGAAAGGCAGCGCCTGGATGGCTGTGTGGAATTACAGCATCCCACAGGACACAGGATCCCAAGTGCATGAGCACCACACGCTTTACAACCAGAGATGTAGCCCAGCCAAAAACTGGCGTCGTGTAGGTGTGCCCACTGTTCTCTGTGGGAACCTGGGGTCTCTTGCTCCCGTGGGGATATCCTGCCAGCCAGGATGAGACGTGAGGCAGTGCTGGGATCTGCCTTCACAGGGTGAAGGAGAGGCACCACCGGGGCCGGCCCAACAGCAGCTCGGAGTCGTCGGCCAAGCACTCCCGGCACACGTCGGAGCGCAGGAAGAGCCCGTCGCCCAGCCCAGGCCAGCGCAGCAGCTCCTGGAGCTCCAGTGGCTCTCTCTCCAAATCCCGCTCCCGCTCCCGGGAGAAGAGAGCAGGACGCAGCCGCTCCCGATCACCCTCGCCGAAAAAACCCGCCAGCAGGTCAGATCCAGGGGGGACTTCAGCCCAGGGGACACCAGAGGTGCCATGAGTGGGCCCAGGGGACACCATGGGTGCCATCAGTGGGCTCAGGGAGCGTCTGCGGCTCATGGTGGTCCCAGCTCTCCTGGGGTCTGGGAAGGGGTCTCAGGTCATTGCTGATGGCACTGGAAGAGCCAGCTCCAGGTGGCAGTGTCAGCTGCCACAGGAGCTGCTCTCACAGGGTGTCCCTGGATCCCACCCGGGATCCCAGCCCGCTCCCTGACGTTCCTCCTCCTCCTCGGGGTGTAGAGAGAAGGACAACGAGCCCCGAACACGTCACGGTGATCCCGATCCCACCCGCGCCCGGCGCCGCTCCAGGAGCTACTCCCCAATCAGGAAGAGGAGACGTGACTCCCCCAGCTTCATGGAGCCCAGGAGGATCACGAGGTGGGTCCTGGCACGTGGCAAAGGCTCTGCCATGTCCATTGGCACATCCCAGGGCTGAGCTCTGCCATCAGCCGGCCCCAAAGAGCGCGTGGGTGGGGGAATGGACAGGCAACAGATGGATGGATGGACAGATGGATGGATGGATGAATGGATGGATGGATGTATAGATAGATGGATGAATGGATGGACAGGTGGATGGGTGGATGGACGGATGAATGGATGCATGGCCGGCTGACTGGCTGGCTGGACGGACAGACAGATATATATATGGATAGATGGATGTACAAACAGATGGGTGGATGGATGAATGAGTGGGTGGATGGGTGAGTGGGTGGTTGGATAGGTGGATGGATGGACAGACCTGCAGATGGATGGATTGGCGGATGGACGGATGGACGGATGGACAAAAGGATGAGCAGCTCTGCTGATGGACAGACAATCCTGAGGGTGACCGGGTGAATCAGCTGGCCCAGACAGCTGGATAACCAGACTGCCTCCAATACTACGACCTTCTGATCTCTTCCTATTTCAAGGCATGAAAACAGGAATTAATTTTAATCCGGCTGTGCATATTCCAGAAAGACGCACATCCGCAACCACATCTCTCCTCTGCCCTCCCAAAGTCGATTTCTCCTCCTTGGGATCCTATTGCCTCAGGATCCCGAGCTGTAAGACAGGCAATATTTCGTGCCAGACAAAACACTGTGTGCATATGTAGCACCTCGTTAACATGCAGCGCTGGCAGCGGGGCCGTGCCGAGCCGAGATTACCTCCTTCCTGACCTATTTGTCTCTCCTGCTATCAGCTGGGAGATCAGGGGGCTGGATTTTCAGAAATCAGCTCTGCCTCACTGTGGGAGGGATTTTGTTTTGCCTGGGCTGGACTGGAGTTGTCAGGAGGAGAGGACAGGAGGAAGGACAGGAGCAATACTGCAGAGCCCATGGGTTAGGGCTCCCTGCAGCTCTTCCCAGTGTATGCCCTGGAAAGAAAATGGGCTGGGAAATCTGCTCCCAGCCCAGAGGAAGGTTTTTCCCAGCCCGGGTACCACTGTTTGGTTTTCCATCCCTCCTGCTCCATCCTGGTTTTGCCAGGATGTCCCCAGGGAGATGGCAGGGCTCAGTTGGAGGACACAGCCTGCAATCCCTGTGAGGACTGTCCCCCCCATCGCTGCCATTATCCCTGGCATGGATGGGGATGGCAGACCCAAATCTGCTTGGGGTTCAGGAGGAGCAGAGCCATTCCTACAAGGCCTAGAGGACGCTGTGGGGAAGGGGCAGCTGGGGAAACACCTCCAGCCCCCCTTGCCTGCCCCATAGTCCAGCCAGAACCCCCAGGGCTTTTCCTTGCCCTCCTGCCCTGTCCCCAGTTCCCATCATCCCCCCCCATCACATGGTCCTACCTCAGTGATGCCAACCTCTCCTTTTCCATTTCATCCCAAGGTCCCTCTCGGAGAGCATCGCCGCCAGCCTGGCTCCCAGGGTAACCTCTCCCCTTCCTCCTCCTCCTCCTCTTCCTCCTCCTCCTCTTCCTCCCGGACCCCTCTATGTCTCCTCACAACTTAGGATGCCCTTGGCACCCGGTTGCCTTCAGGCCGTGCCTGTGGCTCTCTGGTCCCACTAACACCAGGCCGGGAGAGGGGGCAAGGGGCTGACTCCTGATGTCTCTGCCCCCCGTGGCCTCCATTCCCACTGCCCCCGTGCTTCCCGTGTCTCTCCTCTCGCTCCGGCGCCGGCGGGGCCGCAGCTCGCCTCCCGCTAATCCCGAACGTCTCTTTTTCAGCAGCTTTCAATCTTTGGTGTCTGGGAAACACAAAGGCCACATTAACCTGCTCACTTTCTGCCCTCGACGCTGCCTAATCCAGGACTAACACCCCGGGGGGCGGGGGGCGGGAGGGAGCTGGGAAGGAGGAAGGGGATGGATGGAGGGGGAGGTGACGTCGGGTGGCCACATCCTGACGCCCCGCAGCCGGTCTGAGCCTGGTCGCGGGGATGCTCGGCTTCCCTGGGTGGATGCTTGGCCGTGCCGGAGGTCCAGTGCTGGACCCCCTCCCCGAGCTGCCGCCGGGGGCCTCACTCAGATCCCTTTTTCCATTTGCAGTGCTCGCAAGCGTCCCATCCCCTACTACCGGCCCAGCCCCTCGTCCTCCAGCTCGCTGAGCACCTACTCGTACAGCCGGAGCCGCAGCCGCAGCTACGACAGCTACAGCTCCAGCCGCAGCCGCAGCCGGACTCGCAGCCCCCCCAGCCGCTCCCGCAGCCCCAGCCGCAGCCCCAGCTACAACAGCCGCAGCAGCTCGGAGAGCGCCGGCTTCTGAGCCCCCCCCGGCACCCGGCCGCAGCCCCCCGGCACCCCAGCTCTGCCCCCTCCATGCCTCCTGCGCCCCCAGAAGGGACGGGACCACCGGGGAGGTGGAAAAGAGCCGGGGGATGCTAAGGACGGACCTTGGCGGCGGGGGAAAGCGCCGACGGAAACTGGAAGGGGTCCTTGCGTCGCCCATGGAAGGGGCGGTTCCCTCCCCGCTCCGGGGTGTTTTGGGGGTCGGGATGGGGAAGGGGAGGATGTCTTCTTATTTCTGCGAGTGCCGGGGCGGGGTCGGGTGGGGTGGGCGAGCACAGAGCGAGGGAACAAACGCTCAGCAGAGACTTTGGGGCGAGTGGGTAGGGGTGGCTCGGGGCCTCCCGGGACCCCTCCCTGTGCTTTTTTGGGTTGGTTTGACTGTTTTTTAGCACAAGAATATCCCGGGGAGGGGGGTGGGGGGGCGTGGCAGGCTCAGCTGGAAGGTGTGATGCCAACCAGAGGTGAGCCCCTGCTTTTCCCCATTGGAAGTGTCCCCACAGTGTCCTGGGGGCTGGGGGCACCATAAGACACTTTGGGGTTCCCCCAGACCTGAGAACATGCCGAGCCATGGATGAACAAAGCCAGCAGCACCCACAAGTCTCTTTCCAAGTGGGGAGATCCAGGGGGCCACCTATGTGTTAATGCTGCTCATCCCAGCTCAGGAGCTGGCCCTGGCACCCATCCATCCCACCCAATCTGAGGGCACACCAAGTTGTCACCCCCAGGAGGAGGGAGCTGCAAGGCCCAGGGCTGGGCAGGGGATTTCCCACCCCTGGGGGTGCATCCAGCCATCCTCTGGCTTTGGCATGGACCCCACCTCTGGGCCGGCTGCCCCCAGGCCCTCCTGTTCTGGGGTTGAGCAGCCCCTTTTTAGACTGAATTATGGAAGGAGAGAGGCAGGAGGGTCCCGGGCCTGGCCCGCGGCCCCGCTTTTGCAGGACTTTGCTGATTTCCCAAAAAAAAAATAGCCCCCCCCCGGGCGCCGAGGACAGCCCTGGCCCCCCGGGGCAGTCGGTTGGTGTTTAATCCTTGTGGCCCTGCGTTTTCCGGACGGCTGGAGCAGGACAATGGGGATGAGCCTCCCTGGGTGGGAGAGCAGCTGCCCGGATTAACCCGCTGCCCCCGATGAAAAGCCGGGCTTTGGCCCTCCCGAGGCGCTGGTTTGCAGGCGCTGGTTTGCAGGCGCTGGTTTGCAGCCAGGCGGGGCCGGGGCATCCTTTGGACTCGGGCTCAGCTGTGATGCGACAGCCTCGTTAGCCGTGGCCTGATGAACCCGAGGTCCCGGGAGGGCAGAGCTGTGAGAGGAGGGACACTGGGGTCATCTCCCAAATCTGGAATGCTGAGAAAACAGGCTCAGCCACAGGCTGAGGATTCACCAGCCCTTGGAGAAAAGTCCCAGGCCATGATGGGTGCCAGCCCTTGGGTATCCCATCCACCAGCTGGCAAAGCCACCAGCCACCTTCTGTGGTGCCCAGACAAGCAGAGCTGTTAGAAATGGGGTGAACAGGTAAGGAGGGGACTTGTGCCCACCTGCCAGCCCCAGGCAGGGCAGCAGCTCTGGATGTGACCGTGGTAGGAGGAGGAGACAAAGGGTCCTGCTCCCCCTGGGCCTCGGGAGATTGGAGGACACCAGTGCCCTCAGCATCCCTACGAACCCCTGAGCCACGCGCTCCGAAATCCATCCCACCCATCTCCACCTGCTGCCGCCGCAGCCCCCGGGCACCCCATGGCTCTGTCCCCACCATCACCCCACGGGGAAGCTCAGACTGGGATATGGGGGGTGTCCCCTGAGACCGTCCCAACCCAAGCCACCGGCAGGGGGGTTATTTTACCAGTGGCCGCAGCCCCAGCCCTGCAGCCCCCGGGGCCGCGGCTCCCGAAATCCCGAGACCCGCCTGCAGCGGCGCCGCGGACGAGCCAGCACATCAGGGAAAAATTCCAGTCTTCCTCTTTTACAGTCTCTGTCTCCTGCCGCGGAGGGAGCCAACTGGAACAAATACTCTGTAGAAATACTTCAGTATTTTCCTGTCGCGCGTGCGCTCTCTCTCTGGGTTGTGAGTACAGCTGTAGATGCCGTGAGCTGGTGCAATTATAATAAATATACAGTATATATTGTAAATGACTCTGCTGGGCACTGAGAGGTTTCTTCATGGGGGGAGAACAGCGGGGGTTTCCTGTTCCCTCCACGCAAGATTGGTCTGTCCAGCTCCCTGCAGACCCGTCCTCCTCCTCTCCCCTGTGCTGCCTGCTGTGTCCAGCCACCCTTGGCTCACTTTTCCCTCTGGCTCCGTGTGGAACAGCGCTGGGCACCAGTTGTGCGTCTGATCCCCCTGAGCATCCTGCTCTGGGGAGGGGGAAACCCTCTGAGAACCTCTCCCTCTGCATCTTTCCCGTCTCCTTGCAGTCCTCCTGGCTCCCTGCAGCCTTCCCTGCATTCCTCCCATTTGCCTCCCATCCATCCCATCTGCATCCCTCCCTGCATTCCTGCCTGCATCCCTCCCACCTCTCGCACCTCCCGGCATTCCTCCCTGCATTCCTGCCTACATCCCTCCCATTTCCCAGCATCCCTCCCTGCATCTTCCTCTACATCCCTCCCTGCATCCCCTCCATTTCCCTGCATCCCTCCCATTTCCCTGCATCTCTTACCTCCGCAGTGCCCCCCTCCTTTCCCGGCTCCCCCTCAGCCCATCCCAGACCCCACACGGCTCAGCTTCCTGCAGCCCCTTCTCACTCCCTGCCATTCCAGAGGGACGAGCTGGGCACTGCCCCAGACAAAGGACACCCCCAACTCCCCTCTGCAGCATTTCCCTCACATTCCTTGCTCCCTGAAGTCACACATCCTGCTCGGAGTGTCAGGGTTCAGCTGCCCCCCCATCTTCTGGCTTCTCCAAATTAAAGCTGGGGGCACAGGAGGACAGGGCAGAGTTGATGGGATCCCAGAGGGGATGGGGTCCCAGAGCTGCCAGGCTCACTGGGCTGGAAAACAGCCCTTCCCTGGGATGGGGGCATGGAGTCTGGCCCCAGATGGGAATCCTTTCCTGGGTGCCAGGTGTGTGGAGATGCTCGTTTGGACATGAGGGTAAATGACTTAAGGAGGGAGCCTCCCTCTCCCGAACAGAGTGCGCTGAAGCCTCCAGCCCCCCCAGCCCCCTCCAGCCCCCCTAACCCCATCATCACTATCAGCTCCCCTGCTCCCCACCAGCTCCATCAGATCCTATAAGACCCCCCCCCTTACTGATCCCACTGGCCCTTAAGAGCCTCCTCAGCCCTGTGGCCCTCAGAGACCCCCACCCACAGGGGCTGGAGCAGCCTCACCCCAGCTTGGTGCTGGGGGTTCCCCACCACAGTTGCTGAGCCCTGGGGCCACTGAGGGACTGGGGGGCTCCAGAACCTTCTGGCTGGTGAGTGATCAGGGGCTGGGGAGCTCCAGAACCTTCTGGCTGGTGAGTAACCAGGGGCTGGGGGGCTCCAGAACCTTCTGGCTGGCAGGTGACGCAGCGCAGGGCCATGCACGGCCTCCTCCCCTGACTCATCCCGCCATTCCCGAGGCGCTGGCCCAGCCCCAGCTCCCTCCCCACAAGGCCAGCGTGTCCCGGGGATTGTTTTACGGGCAGGCAGGAAGAGCCCGGGAGCAGCTCCAAGGGCCATCCATCACTCCCAACCAGCCAAGCCTCTCGCGATGAAAGGCGGACGGACACTTCCTTGGCAGGGGGACCCCGGAGGCCGCCAGCCCCCTCCCCGCGCCGCCCACACACTGCGGCTGCGTGTGGCCGCCCCAACCCCGGCAAAGTTTCTCGTCCCTTCCCCGGGGCTGCTGCGATTTCCATTAATAGCCAGCTGAGCCTCCCGGCTAAAAATAACCCCTGGCCCTCTTCATAAGTCACCGGCAGCCACCCCCCGGGCAGCACCGCACACCATGGCCGAGCGCCGCGTCCCCTTCACCTTCCTGCGCAGCCCCAGCTGGGATCCCTTCCGCGACTGGTACCATGGCAGCCGCCTCTTCGACCAGTCCTTCGGGATGCCCCACATCCCCGAGGATTGGTACAAGTGGCCGAGCGGCAGCGCCTGGCCGGGATATTTCCGCCTGCTGCCCCGGGAGAGCGCGCTGATGCCGGCCCCGGGCTCGCCCTTCGGGACGGCGCTGAGCCGCCAGCTCAGCAGCGGCATCTCCGAGATCCGCCAGACTGCCGACAGCTGGAAGGTCACCTTGGACGTCAACCACTTTGCACCTGAGGAGCTGGTGGTCAAGACCAAGGATAACATCGTGGAGATAACAGGTGGGTGCTGGGATGGGGGGGGGGAGGTCTCTGGGGTCCCTCGAGGGTGCTGGGATGAGGCAGCTGCTCCAGAGCTTGCTGGGGGGAAAAGGGTGGAAAGGCAACGTAGGGCGGAACAAGGGGTGGGAAGAGAGGGAAGGAAAAGCAAAAAGAGGAGATGGAGGGGACAGGTGGGAGGAGAGGAGAGGAAAAAGGGAAAGGGAAAGAGAAGATGAAAATCAAGGCACAGAGGAAGGCCCCGCACTACAGCTCAGCCTTGAGGTGCATTCACACAGCACAGGGTACAGAGACCCCCTGCCAGCCCCATATATTCACCTCTCACTGCTGTCCCAGCCAGGACACGGGGAGGGACCCCCTGGCTGTGACCCACAGAGGGACCTGGGGGGGTGACAAGCCCTGCAGCCCCTGCGCTCCCCACAGAGCCCTGGGCAGCTCAGCCAGGGATGCCATGACAAAGTCCAGACCTGTGGCACAAGGCCAGGATGTGCTTCCTGACACACCAGGACAGTCTGCACAGAGTGGGGGCAGTTCCCCAGCCAGGGGGATTTGGGGGGCAGCCCCAGGAAGAGGGGGGTGCTCCATCTTCAGCCCCACTGGCTGTGGGGCCAGGTGGCTGCTGTTGGGTCCCTTTGGCCACCACCAGGTCCTGGCACCACACTTTGCTCCACTTGAATTTGGGGGATGCTCCCAGAGGGGCCTCACTGCTCCTGGTACCCCACAGCTGCTTCAGGCTCTTATAATGGCAAGAAACACCAGGATGGGCAGAATCAGCCCCTCCCTCGTGTTGGGCAATGTCGGGATGGGGTGAGAAGGCTGCTCCCCCAGCTGGGTGTTTCTTTTCCAACCATCCCTGGGTTTTGTTTCCTTGCAGGTAAACACGAGGAGAAGCAGGATGAACACGGCTTCATCTCCAGGTGCTTCACCCGAAAATACACGTAAGTATCAGTGAGGAGGGGAGTTGGGATCCTGGCAGCACCAGGGACCTTTGGGGACCTTTCCCCACCCACCCCCTCAGTGCCCACTGGCCAAACCGGGAGTGGGGGAGGCAGCAGTTTGGGGCTGTCACATCCCTGGGGGGTGTAGGTGGGGCAGTGGGTGCTGCAGCCCTGACCCCCCCTCTCCCCCCACAGCCTCCCCCCCGGTGTCGAAGCCACGGCCGTGCGATCCTCGCTGTCCCCCGATGGGATGCTCACGGTGGAGGCCCCCCTGCCCAAACCCGCCATCCAGTCCGCGGAAATCACCATCCCCGTCACCGTCGAGAGCCAAGCCAAGGAACCAGCCAAGAAGTAGGCGGCACCCAGGAGGAGGAGGAAGAGGAGGAGGAGAAGCCGCCACCGCCCCCATCCCCAGCTGCCCCCTCGCACCCGCCCCCTTTTTACTATTGATTTTGTACTCGCCCTGTCACCGAGTGCCTTGAATAAATGTGAAGGAACAGACATTGTCAGCTGGAATAAAAACTGGTGAAAGAAACCTGTCCCTGTGTGTGTCCCCCGGCAGGGGGGAGCTGCACTGCAGGCACTGGGACCAGAGCACCAGGATGGGGCTGCCTGGGGCCAGTGGGGGGGGGGGGGGGGGGGTCACCAAGCCCTGCTCAGCACCTGGGGTCAACATCCTGACTCTCCCTATCCTGGATATCTCACATCCAGGTCTCCTACATCTCAGCTCTTCACATCCCAGCCTCCAGTATCCCAGATCTTTATATCCCGGGTCTCAAAAATTTCTGGTCTCCAACATCCCAGGCTCAGCATCCCAGGTTTCCACAACCTGGGTCTCCTACATCCCAGGTCTCTCAAATGCCAAGAGAGTCTCACCCTCTTGGGTGCACCCTCAGGGTGCTCAAACGCCCTGGGTCTCACCCTCCCTGGTCTCCACAATGCTGGCTCTCAGCCAATATCAGAATATTTTGGGTCTCCACACCCCAGTGTCACCCTCCTGGGTGACATCCCTGAAAAACAAGCACCCACATCCCCCCCTCTGGGTCGCAGGGGGGTCAGAGGGCAAAAAAGGGCTTTGTGGGCAGAAGCTCTGCTTGGGGACCCTGCAACCCCAGCAATGCAGCCCCTTGAGCCCCAGCCCTGCCATCCAGTGCTCCCCTTTCCTTCCGTCCCACTGTTGTGAGGGGCCAGCTGGGGGGTCCAGCTCAGGGGCTGCAGCCATACTGGGGGGCTGGACTGGGGCGGAGGGGGGTCGTGGTCTCGGTTCAGCCCCAGCTGGCCCCATGCCCCCCGTGCCTCTGGGCAGGACTGGCCCTACATGGCTGAGGTCAGGCCCAGGGCTTCGATGTTCCCACTCCGACAAATCCCACTAATCCCCCCTGAGTCATCCCGGAGGCAGACAGTGACCTGGGAGGAATCCCGCGGCCGCGAGGCCCCTCTCCGGGCTCAGGGGGCTCCACGTGCCCCCCGAACCCCTTCCCCCCCATCCCCTCTGCCCCAGCAGTCTCAGGGGTGAGCAGTTTGGCAGCTCTCAGGCACAATCTCGGGGGCAGTTCCTGCTGCCAGGGGTCACCTGTGTGCTTGGGGGGGCTCTATGTGCGTGTGTCTGGGGGTGCGAGGCTTTTCCAGCCCGAGCGTGTCTCCAGGGGAAGAAGCCCCTCCAGGAGCATCCCCGGCCCCCTCCCCTCTCTCCCAGTGGCTCTCACCTCCCAAAAAGCCGTGCTGAGGGGGCTGTCGGAGCACCACGGCGCCGGGGTGGGGCTCGGGGTGTCCCTCTCTGTGGGGGGGGTGCTCGGCGAGCCCCCAGCCCCTCTTTGCCATCACCCAGAGGTTATTCCCAGCCCCTTCCCGGGGGTGTCCACCCTGCGCCCCCGGATCCCTCGCAGGGCGCGTGAGTCAGGGCGCATTTTCCGTTTATAGTTTCCCGGGGAGGGGAGTATTTTTACAGCGTGAGTCACCGCGCGTGTGGCTCCGGGCGGAAAACCATCGGGGAAGGCAGGGAGGGAGGTGGGGAGGCTCCCACACACCCACCCCTGCGGCCACGGGAGCATCCAGGAACCCTCCTCGCGGTTTTCCCACCTTCCCTCGCCTCTGCCCCGGGAAGGAGCCCGGTGATCCCTTAATCCGCCGGGATCCTCTGCGCCGGGGGAAGGGCGGTGGCCCCCGGGATCAGACACCCGGCTGTTCCCGAGCCCTCCCCACCCCACGGAGCCCCCCAGAAACTCGACACAGGCGATGACAATTAAGCAGCGCTGACGTCAGATCTGTAAGTTTATTTGCTCAATGTACGACGGCTACATAATGACTCACATTCATGATATTCCATCACTGAGGAAAAACTGCTAAGAATGGTCCGTGTGTGAAATAATTCCTTACAGAAACACGGAGTTGGAAAAATAATCACTGATTAGACCTTAAAAATAGTTCACTGCATAACATGACAAAAAGCACAAACAAAGGCTCATTCAAAGAACACAGTCATTGTTCTCCTACACTGTAATAGTTATAATTTCACCATGACGAACACCAGACATTAAGATTAAGCTAACACTGGTGTTTTCTTTTGCTTTTTTTTTTTTCCTTTTTAAAAACAAAATCATATATAATTGCATGTCACTATAGCAACATCCATAACAGATCAGTTTGTTACGATCACTATTTGGTAGAGCAAACTTTACCCCCGAAAAAAAAAAAGGAAAGAAAAATAAATTAAAAAACTTTAGAAAATTTTTGAAGACTATTTTGTCATAGGAATACATAACATCTACAGTATAAGTTAATAAATTTCAAGCTACTGTATAGAAATACGACACTAGCATGCACAATATTGTATCAATAGAGTAATGGAGCAGTAATCATTTCACTGGAGAGACAGTATCATAGGCAAGTGCATCTCTTAAAAAATGAAAGAAACCATTCAAGCTGCTTAAAAATCAAGTCCCTGACCCCCACTCCGTTTTTAGCCCTCCTGTGCCATCTCTCCTGCATAAGTTTCCTAAAGCAGCCAGAGCAAAAGCCAAAAAGAGTAGTAATTTAAAAAAAAAAAAAAAAAAGAAGGATAGGTTTTGTAATTCCAGTAAATCACTTCCAAATTGTACAGGTGGGACAAGACTGCTCACGGGACACGGGGGTTGATGAGAGGGAGGTAAGAAGCCTAAAGCATCTCCCGGTCCCGGCACGCACTGGCACCGCGGGCCCCTCGCCGCGGGATGCTGCACCCCAAACCCCTGCAAAGCGCCTGGGCCTCACTTTGGGTGGATGAATCCCGGCCAGGAAAAGCTATTCCAGCACCACCGGGGCAGTGTCCAGGGGCTGAGCACGGCCTGGCCCCGCTCGCTCCCCAGGGAGCCGGGCAGCGGCTGCGGGACAGCGGGGAGGGAGCCGGAGCCGCGCCCCCCGCACAGCCCGGCAGCAGGAGCGGCTGTGCCGTGTGTGCCACACCACGACGCCGTGTCGGGCTGACTCTCAAAGGGACAATGGAAGCCTGTTTCCAAAATCAGACCAATGTTTAATAAAGAATAAAAGCACGAGTGCGGTTTCCTCTCACTGCACAGCGTTGGGTGAAGCGCCGCAGGGCGCAGCGCTCTGCGAGCCAGAGAACAGCAGTGAACCTCCAACAACCATGGGAAAATCAAAATCAAAGCTAAACTTACTCAAAATGGGGTAAATATTACCTGCTAAGCAACTCAGATGCCCCGTCCCCCACCCCCAGCCAGATCAGACAGACTTGGAAAAGATTTTGCTAAGAAGAGAACTAAGTTCCTGGGCTCCCGATGGTGGATAGAAATGTCTATGATTGTAGCTCTTCCTCTTGAGGAATTTCTCTACCAAATTAGTTTCTAAGCTCCTGAAGTTCACTCATTACACCACAAGCTTCCCCAGGAGAAAGGAAAACGCACCTGGCTTCCCTGGTGACAAACAAGGGAGCCTGGGTGCTGGAGATCTGCTGACAAACCTCATGGTACAGTGGGAGAAAGTCAGGCAGAGTGAAATGGCAGTGCAATCCCTGAGGAAGCAGCTGTGGCACCTTAAACCAGGATGGTCTTTTGAAATACCAAACACAGTACATGACATACAGACCTGAATGCTCATATTTTTTTTTTAATTTTTTTTTTATTATTTTTTTTTATTATTTAAGTGGCATTTTTTTTTCTTTAAGTTTAAACACTTCCCCCTTGTCTAATTAAGTTCTTAAACCTTTTGCTGTGGACTTAAAATAGTTGAAACAGCCGCTAGCCAAGCACCTGTTAAGCTGTTGACCAAAAAACTAGAGCAGCTTTGATGTTCCTCGGGCGGGCGATCTTCTTGCCTTGGGCGACACAGAATAGCTAAAGCCAGTCCACAGGCCAGGACTGCTCAGGAAGGCAAGCCAAAAGAACTAGCAAAAGAAAGAAAAACAGACAATCAAAAGGCTTGATGTCATATGGCTGTAATGTAGAAACACTGTAAACTGCAATTTAGTGTTAATACTGTAAGCTACCCTAACAAATATCTTAACGAGAGGAAAAAAAAAGAAAAGAAAAAAAAAAAAGATTGGATGGCCTAAATCCCGGGGCTTTGTGAGCCCCAAACTGTTTGGTTTTGTTGGTTTTATTTTTAATTCCTTCTCAATTTGGGGATTTGAGGCTGCGCCCTGGCGGGCAGAGCGCTGCAGAGAGACGCCCCGTGACGTGGTGCGGACACACACGGCACCTGGACTGCGGAAACAAACGCACGAAGCCTTACTGGAACCACAGAACTCCCTTTTTTTTTTTTTTTTTTTTGTTTTGTTTTGTTTTGTTTTGTTTGTTATGTTTTTGTCTTTTTTTTTTTTTTAATGTTTTTGCGTTGCTTTCCTTAAAAACGAGGGCCATTCCATCCACGCGAATTCGTCTTAAAACCCTTTTATTTCTAGCAATAAAGTTAAATTAAAGACAGCTCCACTTGTATTAATAATCTACAGAACAGTCCATATGCCAGTGAGGCTGCTATTCCATACCAGCACAGCCAGCCTGACTTCCACTAGTGGTGTTTTGGCAAAAATGTCAACGAGGCAATCAAAGACAGGTTGTGGGGGGCCTCCCTGGGAAGGTGTCCCCTCCCTTTCCCTCCCCCACCCCTGACCCCCCCCCACTCGTGGGAAAAAAATAAAGACTGCAGTAGTTAGCATCAGCGTGCGGCTGCCAGTCCATCGGGGGGTCTAGTTGTTGCCTTCTCCGCCGTCGTCGTCTTGCTGATCGCTCGTCCAGAGCGTTAGGTTGTCGCGGAGGAGCTGCATGATGAGCGTTGAGTCCTTGTAGGAGTCCTCGTTGAGGGTGTCCAGCTCGGCAATGGCGTCGTCGAAGGCCGTCTTGGCCAGGTGACAGGCCTGCTCCGGCGCGTTCTGGATCTCGTAGTAGAAAACGGAGTAGTTAAGCGCCAGCCCGAGCCGGATGGGGTGGGTGGGCTGCATGTGCTCCTTGCTGATCTCATGGGCTTCGCTATAGGCCTTCTCCGAGGACTCCACCACGGTCGCCCTCTTCTCCCCGGTGGCCACCTCGGCCAGGTAGCGGTAATAGTCCCCTTTCATCTTCAGGTAGAAGACTTTGCTCTCGTACTGCGTCTCGCTGCAGTTCTTGATCAGGTAGTTGTCCAGCAGGCTCAGCACATCCTGGCACACTGCTTCCAACTCCTTCTCGATCTTCTCGCGGTAGGCACGGACCATCTCGATCTTCTTCTCGTTCCCATCGGCAGAGGTCTTCTGCTCGATGCTGCTGATTACTCGCCAGGAGGAGCGCCGTGCCCCCACCACGTTCTTGTAGGCCACGGACAGCAGGTTCCTCTCTTCGTTGGACAGGGGCTCGTTCAGCTCCGTCACCTGCATGGAGAGAGGGAGAGACAAGAGAGACACTTGGGTTAAGCCCCAGTCACTTGACACTCCCATCACTTGCTTGGGTGCTCCTGTGAGTCTCTAGTGAGAGGCAGGAGGCAGTTGGCTTGCAAAGTCCTGCTCTGTCATCCAGCATCTGCTCCCATTGCAGCGGGAGCCGGATGGGAAATCACGCCGTGGTTCAGTCCCCCATGAAAAAGGGGAGTGGGTTCATTTCAAGGTATTGTCCATCAGCATTTTCCAGAATGAGAAAAATCTTCTAGGAAAGAGATGCCTTTCATCTGTGGGAGGAGAGTTGGGCTCTATGATGCGGTGAGAGGGACAGTCAAAGCAAGAGGGAGAAGACAGTCCAGGGTTACGAGCTAGCCACATGAACTGACACCACCAGAGCTATGGGGTGTTCACCTCTTCCACCTCCCATGAGCACAGGCCATGTTTCCAAGACACCCAAAGAATGTATAGATGGTACAATTACAGCTGCCTCAGGCATCTGCACAGATGAGGACATAAGAGCTCACATGGTGAGGGTACATCCTTCCCAGGTGGGATTTTCCTCACTGAGGTTACAGTGTTAATGCACAGCGTCACCTGCCTCACGTGCTGTGACAACAGACGGATTACAGACGACAGCACAGAGTGATCTCAGTTACCTTGGAAGCATCACACTTGGTATCACAATAATCCCATTCCAGATCCCACAACACTGGAGTGGAGCCATCTGGGCAGCACCTCTGGACAAGTGCCTCATGGTCCTGCCTCACGGGCAGGAAGGGCTCACATCCCCCTTGATTCTGAGCCCTCTGTGTGGGTCTCTGCACCCCTGGAGCAGACAGGACACAACAACAGCTCCACTGGGATGGTTTCAGCTGCCAAGTGGCACTTTGAGCCTGGGCATGGCTGTTATCCCCATGCCCTGGGAGCACACTGCCCCACCACATCCACACCCTGGGCACGGCCACTTGGGAAGCCGGCCAGCGGAGCAGGAACCTGTGAGCCTCCTCACGGCACTCAGGGATTAGGTAATGGTTTGGATGTGAAAGGCTTCTGCAAATACTGAGTCACTCTCACGAGGATCTGTAAGGACAAGGTTTGCTCTGGACCCAGATAACCATGTTTATGGTGGGGATCAGCAGGCCAACGGCTCCTGCTGGAAGGTGGAGGATGGCCCAGCCCAGGACCTCACTTGAGTGGCCTGGAATGACTCACACTTGCTCACACAGTATTGACCTGCTCATTCCAACAACGTTCACTCCCCCTGCAGCTCTTCAGCCATACTCTGGCTGATGTCTCCACCCAAAACCAGGCTACAGCTAAGCTTTAATTTTCCCCACAGCAAGCAGAGTCTCTGGTCTCTGATCTGGACCCCCTCTACTTCTTTCCTCAAGGCAGAGGCAGCAAGAAGAGCCTCCACTCCCTCCACTCCAAACTTCCCTGCTGTTGTTTGGACCTGTGTTGCTCCAGAGCCTGGCAGGGGAACAGTGAACAGCCCCTTTCTGTACGGAAGAGGGTCTTACAGTGCAAACCAGCACAACTGCTTCTGCTCAAGGGTAGAAGGTGGCAGAGGGATGGGGGAAATGGGTGCCATGTTAACAAGGGCAGGATCTCCTGTGACTATCAGCAGTCTCCAGCAGCACAGGACAAGGAGCACGGGGCAGGGTGCCAAGGCAGCTCCCAGCGTTCCCGCCCAAGGTAAGCAGGGCAGCGATGCCCGGGCCATCCGGCAGCTCCTGGTGCCAGAATAACCCTCACCCCTCCTCTCCCAGCCAGGCTAATGACAGCTGTTTAACCACACAGCCCTGGGATCCCTGGGATATGCTTCTCCTGCACTGAGGCCTGACCACAACTGAAATGCCCATGGCAGGTCACTCAGACACTGTCCCCAGCCTGCCTGGTGCTGCGAGGGCAGAGGTCTCTAGAGATCTGCATTTTTGCAGAATGACTCCCTTCATTCTTCCCCCTGAGCGACACCTGCACAGACACACATTAAAGATCCTCTGAGGTTAAAGCCATCTTTGGAACACACTGGAGCACAAAAAAGGTGTCCCCCTGCCCCAGAGCCTATGGATTGTCTGTCCTTGGAGATATTCAAAGCTTGATCAGGATACTCGGGGTCTTCTCCCCACCTAACCTGTCCTGCTTTGAGTGAGGGATTTGGGCTCAGGAACATCCAGGAATCCCAGCCTGAGTTATTCTCTTGCCTTCCAGCTGTAAATGGAGTGCCCAGCCATACGAGAGACTCACTGATTCCAACAGTTTTCAGTCCTGACAGAAGTTGTGGAGGTGGATAACCCCATGAGGTCTTGCTTTTAGCAAGGTGCTCCCTGAGCAGAGATACCAGTTTTTAAGTGAGGACCAAGCAGGTGATTTAAAGCTGCCCCACAGCCACGTCTGCAGATATGTATCACTGTAGGAAGAAGCAGATTTACCTCCTCTCACCAGAAGAGTCTTGCTGGAGGATAGATTTATTAAAACTACAGGGAGTTTCGTGGGATTAGCTTTGCCATAAACATTTTAAATTTGAAGCTATTAAGGATTACGGAGGAAAGTTGCCTGTCAAAATCCTTTCAACAAACTGGCTGACAGATGGAAGGTACACCTGTGGAGACAGCAGATTCCCCCGGGGAGCTCACAGGGAACTTGCAAAAGCAAAAAGGGAGCCTCGTTAACCATGTCACTGCTTCCTAATGGTACCCAGGCTCCCAGGAAGGAGCACTGCAGAGACATGGCCAAGGTGTAACACAGGTGGGGACAGGGACTGCATCCCTCAGCACTAGGAGAGGGAAGGGAAGAGGCTGCAGTCCCACACATTTCAGTCTGCGACTGAGCTGAGGGAGGGAGAACAGAAAACCATCTGGCACTTGCATTCCCAGCAGGAAGAAAATGCAAGATGCCCAGGACACAAGATATTGGACAGCAGGGTACACTTAGCTGCCTTATTAGCTGCCTTATCAGAGTCAGTGGAAGGTGGAAAAGATGTATCCCAGGTTCAGCTGCCTTTGAGGACATCTCTGCCCTCTGTCTGACCAGAGCTGCTGCCACCTCTTCAGAGTTGATTTTTTTCTTACACAGCAGGATACCAACACAAAATGAGTTCAGTCAAGCCACAGGCTAAACAGCAGGCTCGATGTACTGAATTTATAGCATTGCACTGAAACACCTCTGATGTAACATCAATAAGGCAACATCCTGCATCAGGCCTGGATCACACTGCAGCAGCCCTTTTGGAGAGCAGAACCCTCCCCCTTCTTAACTCAGACCCTGGAGAGGTCTCACTTCCCTTAAGAAGGGCAGTACCCTGATCAGGTCCCCTGATGCCATTCCCAGCACTGTTACATGGAGTCAGAGACTTCAAATAGCCAAAGGAAGATCTCACTTTGGCATAGGAGGGCTTGGCAGGAACACAAAGCCATGAGCCTCTGGCTGGAGGTCTACCTGCTCTCTGGGAAGCTCAGTCAGTTTGGAGTTTTACTTCCCTGAACAACAGAACTCGCTTCACAAATCTCAGTAACTGTCCAGCCTCATCTCACCCTTGTGCCCCTGGAGACTGGGGAGAGAGGGTCAGAGATGCATGTGGCTGAAATGGAGTCAAGGCCTGGATGTGGCATAAACGTCCAAGCACAAAGAGCTAATCCACATGCTGGAAACTTGATAGGGGAAAGTCTCTTAGCTATCTTGGAACAGAAAAAAAAAAAAAAAAGGAAAACACAAGTGCCAGGAGCCTGACCTTTCACACACTGCACAAAGACACCTGGCCAGGGAACGCAGGGAGCTTGGCATGGAGCAGTCCACACTGCCTGCTTTGGCTGGGAGGCACGTTCCACCACCGAGCTTGAGGACACTGCCAGTTCCAGTCTCACCAGTTCCCGCAGCCTTTGATGGCACAGCGTCTGCACCACCAAGACTCAAGTGCCCTAAAGCCACATGGAAACTCCGACAGTTCCTGTTGGACAAAAACTACTGGAAGTTTAACATTTCTGCTGCTTGGGAGTCCAGAGGTTTGTACAAAGCCGAGCCCTCTGATTTGCAACAAAGCACTGCAGAGGCGGCACCGTCTCGGAAAAGGCTTTCCTGACTTCTCCACTCCAGCTGAAGCTCTGACTCAGCACTCTGCCCAAAACCTGGCAGGCTCCCGGCATGCCCAAGGATCACATTGCAGCCAGGGAAGGCTCAGCCTCATGCAGAGCAGCCAGGGAGCGAGCACAGCTTTACCTGCCCCTAATGTCAAGGCACGTGAACTCCAAAAGCCCAAGGGTTGGTCCTACTGCACCTTCTTTCCAGAAGCATCTTAATTAGCAGGCCTTTGTGAGACCCACAGGGAAGGCTTGCTCCCAGACAGCAGCAGGTTAGTTTGCTTAAAGGGCTTATTCCAGGACTCCCATCCTCCACTCCTCACCATGCATCAGTAGGTGTGAGTACAACATGACATGATCATTTTTGAGGACCCTTCAGCGGCTGCCATGGAGATCCATCACAGGACTGAGTTCTACCTGTTTATCCTTACATGCTTTTCACTTAGTTTGATAATTAAGTGCCCACCCATTTATGGCTCCTGCCTAGCTTTGATGTCTTATCTTAAAGGAAACAGCACAGCAAGCTGAGGGGACCCAGACATGCTTCCCTGGAGAATACCATGAACATCTGACAGTTCAACCCATGTTATAATCATCAACACTCGCTTTTCTGATCCCCAGTCCCTGAAGACATCACACACCTACAAAGGAGCCAAGCTTTCCTGGAGAGAGACAGACTATCATGAGAACCTCAAACTGTTCACTGAGAACAGCTCTTAAACATCACCAGAGCTCCTCTCCTACCAGGATACACAACATCCATCTCCTCCTCAGCACTCGTGTTTCCTCTCTTCTATCTACAGCTCCTGCACCATGTAATTAAGTCTGTTATCTCTGCACACAAACCCCAGCAAGTACCTTGTTTTCCTTCATGTGCAGCTCATTAGTCACTCTGAAGCGGGGCCTGAAGGTCCCCTTTCTGTTTTGTTTTTTAGAACGCAAATGTGCTTTTGAAACAATGTTCTGGTCTAGTCCTACCACCAAAACTCTCACTTTATCTGAAGCCACTGGCAATAGGAACAACCAGTAGGCAACCCCTTCAGGCTCAAACAGCACATAAATACTCATGACCTGCAGCCACACCATCTACCCCCCCATCTCTAGCTGCTGTCTCATAATGGGACCCTAATACCCATCTGCAAGGACAACAGGACATAGCCTCAGGCTGTGCCAGGGGAGGCTCAGGTTGGACATGGGAAGAATTTCTTCACTGGAAGGGCTGCCAGGTGTTGGAATGGGCTGCCCAGGGAGGTGGTGGAATCACCATCCCTGGAGGTGTTCAAGAAACAACTGGGTGTGGCACTCAGTGCTCTGGCCTAGTTGACAAGGTGGGGATTGCTTAAGGGTTGGACTTGGTGATCCTGGAGGTCTTATCTAACCTTAATGATTATCTAACCTTAATGATTCTCTGACAAGCCCACTTCCAGCAGCCTGAGTGCTGTCATTCTGGAAGGACGTGACAGAGACGCCACCTGGTTTTTCTGTCCCCAGCTCCCTCTAACTTCTGAAGAAATGGCTGCCCTCAAGCACATCAAAATGACACCATTACCCTGTGCCTTGATGACAGTCATGACTCGATGTTGCACAACCTTGTCAAGAACAGCCTCTCCCCGTGCTCCAGAGCGAGCTGTCCTGCGACACCATCGCAGCACTCGGAAAGATGCTTTTCTTAAGCACTGTCCTACTTTGGCAAAGTAGGCGTGTGTTAAACTAGACCTAAATCTAAAATCTGGCCAGATTGGTTTGGGTTCTTTTCCCCTGCTGCCCAGCCTTCGCCCCCATGTCGTACTTCCAAAGGGGAAGTCACACCGTAACTGCTTCTCTCCTTTCTGGCCCCTTCCACTGTCCTCTCTTCTCATGTTTTATCTCAGCATGACACGGGGGATTTTGGGCTGTAGGTTGAACCCTTCCTCACATCCCAGACAAGCACCCGCAGGCTGTGGGCAGACACAAGTTCCCCACTGCCTTCTCCATTGCCTGTTTCACTATGAATAATCACCTGTTACTTCTCGTTTTTCAAGCTGGCTGGGCCAGCTCCCATCACAGGACAGTGGCTGACAGCAATGGGATGGTTCTGCCACATTTCAAATTGCTCCCAGTGCATCAAGGACGAGTGTCTGCAGAGACTGTTTGGTCTGCCCAACTGGATCTCAGAGGCTACTCAGGCACCCCAGACACTGATTAGGATTTCTGCATATTCCTACAGTTAACAGCGGCTTTCATCCCACTTTGCAGCCTTTATTACTTAAGGCAACTTTGAACCACCCAAGGCAAAGTCTTCAAACTGGGAGACATGAAAATCAAGAGCTCATTTATTTCATTGGCCTCTATAGCTTAACAGCTACTTAAGCCAAGGTGAATATCATCACACTGCACTCAGGCTTGATCAGTCCTTGGGGCCTGCACTCCTCCTACTCCAGTTTCAGTGTGGCCGTGATGGATTTCAGCTAGAGGAAAAAAAGCAAGTTTCAACTACTTGGGTCATTTCTGCACATAAAAGGTCAAAGGGAGTCAAGGTGAGAAAACCAGAGAGAGCAGCAGAGCTCTGAGCTGCTCCACTCTGTTTGGCAGCAGTGCTTCTGTACCAGCCCTTATCTGCAGCGCTGCAGTCCCACCATTCGGTCTAACGGCTCCGGTTTCCCCTGCTGCAGAACACCTGGGTGCCACTGATTTGCCTCACCGACTTCATCTGCAGCTTCTGAGATAAGGCAAGCACGGAGGGAGCATCCGCCTGCCTTCCAGGCACATTCCTAGACCCTGCAATCTGCCATGGCTATTGTTGACAAAGACCAGCCCAGACACATCCCAATAACCAACTGGAAGGAACAATCCTGGCCTCTCAGGGTCATGTAAAGTGTGGAGCTACAAACCATTTCTGAATTAGCACTGCACAGGAGCTGCTCCTCTAGCCAGTGTGTGCTTTTTGAGCCAGGAAGGAATTATGCCCAAGTTTTCTTGTCTTCCTTATTAACACCCAGATTCTTGTTAGCCTTAGTGACAGGCTATTAAACAAGACAAAAACTGGCTGTAGGACAATTTGTTTCACCATCTTGCTGCCACTACCTGCCTTGTACTTATTAAAAACTCTCAGGAAAAATAATTGACCTCTGCTGGCCTAGTGCCTTCCAGCCACCAGATGGAGAGAGCAGCAAGTCCAACCACATCAGTCCCAGCACTTCAGAGGACTGTCACTCAAGGGCTCATCACACGGTCTCCAGCAGATGGGATACCAGCACCTTTGCCTGCTAACTACAAAAGCAACAGAAGGGATGCCAAGCTATTCCTTCCCTGGGATATGGCAGGCTGGCAAGCATCATCTGCCCTCAGCAGCAGCCCAAGATCACCATCACCCTTCTCCATCATCCAGCAACATGGGGAGTTCTCCTGCCTTGGATTAGCTGTTCTGTTCCCTGCTGATAGGCCTTTTCTCCAAGCTTCCTGCAAAGCACATGGAAGACCAGGGCTTTGCACACCACTGGCTTGAGAGCTTGGATGTGCCCTTGAAGCACACCCAAGTTTTAGGAGCTCAGAGTTGATCCAGTGATCCCTTTGGAAGGAGAATGGCAATTCATGGTTGCTCTAGGCTCTTCTGGGCTGCACCAAGCTTCTCCAGGTGTGGGCTGAAGGGCTCTTCAAGAGTAACTGCAGCTCCTTCCTCAGCAGCATTTCTGTACAAGTTTAAAGACTTGATATTTTTTTTTTTAATTTCCATTGGAGCATTATTCCTCAGAAGAGTCCATCTACTCACAGGCTTTTGAGCTGAAGCAGCCATCCATGGGATGGCCACTGGTCATTTCTAGAGCCTTAAGACTTGGTCAACACAGAGACTTTTTTTTATCCCCTCCAATTTATGGCAAAACAACCCAAGCTAGACAGAACTCCAGGGACTCCAGCACATAAGCAGGGACACTTTAGATAAATGCACCAAGTTTCATGTGGGAAAGGTGTTTAGTGCTGTTGGGAGCATGAGCTGCTTAAAGATTTACCTCACAGCTTCTAAGAGTACTAATCTGGCTCAGATCTCAGGGCTCTCCTGCTCACCTCCAGCTCCACTGCCAGGCAGGAAGAATCCTGCCACCAGATCATCAAATCCTCCCTGCAGAGTCAAGTGCCAGGGCTGGTCCTTAATCAGGGGCTCAAAAAATGACAGTGTTATGCTGTGCCCATGACCTCTACTCAGTTGAGCCAAGTAGAGAAAGGAGAGAGGAGGGGTCATGGACAGGACACGTTCAGAAAGGCTGAGAGCAAGTTCTGGCTGCTGGGAAAGTCTGCTGCCAAGGTCTGCTGGAGCAGGATGAACCTGGCAATTCCTTGCTGCTGGTATGGCAGAGCCACTTCTGCCATGGCAGCTGCAAGCTGCTGCTCCAAAGGGTGAAATGGGAGAAGCTGCAGCCATGCAAAACTCCCTGCAGTGACCACATCCATTTTTAACCACTCTGTCACTGCCCCAAACACTTTGTGAACTTCTGCTTGTTGCACATCAGGGTAGGGTTCTGGAAATATTAATAAAAAACCCTCACAAGATTTTTGCTCTAGGTCTCTTGGTCTGCAGATCCAGCAGTTCCTTGGTGTCTCAAATGTGTTTTGCCAGATTAAGCAAGAGAATTCCCAGAACACCCAGGTGGACTCCAGCATGCCAGCTCCATGACAGGTTTGATTTCTGCCTCCATGAGTAAGGTGATTATCCCTCCAGATGTGCCTTACCCTCCCACTGCTTCAGGGATTTCAGGCTTGATCTTACACACCTCTACCAAAGACGATTTTATTTAATTTCTTAAATGAACTTGCAGAAGAGAAGATAGTCAAGTTTTTGCTCTGGCAACTTTTTGGAGCACTGCAGCCAATTTTAAATTACAAGGAGGGTCACTTTACTATCCTAGATCCAACTGTGGGTTTAACTACCCTTACCTGGCTCCAGCCATCTCCTCCCAGCCCTCTTTTGAAGCCCAAGGGATTACCACGCCACAGATTTGATCTCAGTTCATCACAGGTGACAGAACCCCTCGGGCACGACTCTTGACACCACCAAATGCAAGAAGCCAAGCTCCCACCTTCAAGGTAATGAAATATTCATCCCACGTAACAAAGCCCAACAGCATGAACAGGCAAAGCTCCAACTCCTGCCCCAGCTGGGTGTAAATCAAAGGCTGTTAATCTTCCCCGAGTTCTCATTCACTGCTGAATACTAAGCATTAGTCTTTTACAAGCAGAGATCTCCCACAGCAATTGTCGAGCATGTCTGTTAGCACATGGCACAGCAACAGCTTCTCCACCTACTATTAATAAACTTTATGCTCCTGAGCACCACAACTGTCCAAACAACGTGTCCATCAGCAGCCTCATTAGCACTGAAGCCGAGTCTTCTCACTGATGTTTTCCTAGAGCCTTGCTGAAACCAGGCTCAACCTCTCAGAGAGGAATCAGAAGCACAGTGACACGCCACGTAGCATTGCCTGGTACATAAGCAAAGCAAGCCAACCCATCCAGCAAGATCAGAGGGAATTTGCAAACAATTAAGGAAGTACTTGGAGTCCCTGCAGACTCGTCCAAGTGCAGCTGCCTCAAACACCCATAGACGGACTCAATTCCAACATCTTGATAGAAGAAAAACATTAAGTACTCTAATCCCTAATCTGGGGATCACTTTAAGGGAATCTCACGCCATCATCAGTGACATGTTCTCTAGTTACTCTCCTACTGCTATTAACTAATGCACTACCCTTGGTCACTAGATCAGTAGCTTGGGACCAAAAATCAGGTTTGTTTAATACCTAATTGAGCATGTGCTGGGTCATGCCCAAGATGTGACTACATCTGGGTTAGAACAGAAAAACCTGACACTGGGGGAAGTTTGCCCTTAAACAGGCAGACAAAGGCTTTTGTTTCGCCAGTTACATGAAGGCTTTGCTTTTGAGACAGTCTTGTCAGTGCTCCCTGCAGCCCGAGGATTGCTGCCTCATCATTTCAGCTCCATTTTCCAGAATTTACTATTTCCAGCGTTTCTAGACCCCACCAGGTAAACCAGCACTGCAACCAGGGTGCAGATCAAGCCCCAGCAGCTCTCAGGGCTTCAGCCCACTGGAGAGGCTGGAGAGATGCAGCAGCTCGGGCTGGCTGTCATTGTGCACTCAGAGAAGCTGGACAAAGCCATCCTGCTGCCAAGCTCCTCCCCCAGAGCCAGGGGTGGGAATCCAGCATCTTGACATCTGGACTCTGGAGCGAGGAGTCAAGCCCAAAGAGCAGAATGAAAGTCATTTTATCCCCATTTTCCTGCATTTTAGGATGGGAGGAAGGACTTCGCTCATTACATCAAGCAGCCAGGGGAAGAAATATGAGAAAGCTGGCTGTGGCAGCACTGCCTGTGTGCAGCTGACACACCACCCAGTCACACAAACCCCACAGTCAGCTGGCTGTGGGTCCACATCCTTCCCCTTTCCTGCCTTCTCCAGACCAAGGCCCCCATAGCTGCCCAAAGGGATGTGGGGAGGTGGGAGGTTGCAGCAGCAGAGACCAGGAGGGACCTCAGCAGTGCTGATGCACAGCCCACGTTTTCACCACTGTGCTCCCTCACAGGATCCTCCATCCCCCGTGAGTGAATGCTCGGTGCCCTCAGACAGCACTCTGCAAGCCGTGGGCTGCATTCCCACAAAGCCATTTTGTCTCCATGGGGAAAGAAGAGTGTCCCCACCTGCAGTGACCAAAAGCTGCACCATCAGGAGCGCAGGCAGAGCCTGGCAGGGCATTTTATCTCAGTACCACCAGCATGAAGCGAACCACAGCCATTTATCTGAAAAAAATTCTCAAGTCAAGGTTTCGGAGGTTGAAAGACA
The DNA here is from genome assembly GCF_025592945.1 of Manacus candei. Lineage (NCBI taxonomy): Eukaryota > Metazoa > Chordata > Aves > Passeriformes > Pipridae > Manacus > Manacus candei. The sequence continues at coordinate 5,498,054 of NW_026138124.1, read as the reverse complement.
AAGCCACTGTACCTTCACCAGCAGTGTGACAAATCCACAGCTACTTCCCTTTGTTTTAACTGTTTTCCAAGCTATTGCCTTCCAGTGGTGACTATCACTAAGAGAATGGAGTAAATGCTACTGTTTTCACTCAATTTTTGCTTTCCAGACAAGGCAGTTGCCTTGAACTGAATGGCAGTTGCCATTTCTCTGAAGTCATGTGACTCTAACAGGAGGGAGTGAGACTTCAGCCAAGGACTAGTTAGGTTAGTTACCTTTCCAGTAAAGAACAGAAGTTGTTGAAGGCTTTCAGCCTTCCAGAAAGAAATGACAAAGGCCTGGCCAGCGAAGGAAGGAAGGTCTAAGCTGGGTCCAAAGCAGTTAGCATGGGAATGCTTGTAACAGCATTAGCTTTGGAAGAAGCTGTCTTGAGCTGCAGAGCACTGAAGCATAGAACACCTGGAAGCATCAAGGGTGCATCAGCTACCTCAGCCCCACATCACAGCTTTGCCACAGTGAGGTGGAAGATGATGCCTGTATCCCACCAAGACTGGAGAAGTGCTTGAGAAGCCAGGCAAATCCTGTTCCACTGTGCTTTGTACTGCAGTTATTCCAATATGCACTCATGTTTCGCTGTCAGTCACAGCTCAGGAGGTAGAACTGGGCAGAACAGCCCAAGGCAGAGCCCTAAATGCCCCAGGCATCGACTCATCTGAGGAAAGGCTCCCTCGGGTCACACTGTAGGCATTTTCCAATGCCTCTTCCTCCATACCTGCCCCTGAGCAGTCTGGCTGGGACACACCAAGCAGCCAGCTCTAGTCTGAACCAGTCTGACAGTCCTCTTTGCTCTTCCCTACCAAACTGGAATTGAGCTCCTGACTCACCTCTGCCAAGGGAGAGGAGCAGCACCAACAAGTCCAGCAGCGCTCCACAGCCAAGGACATGTCTGAGCTCAGACAAAGCCACCTCCCAAGAAGCAGCTGGTTACTCAAGCACTGGCAGTGGGACACACAAAAGCTTGGATTCTTTATTTTTCCTAAATATATACATACAGCTTCTGTGCATTTGTTTGCACATGGTTTACCTGGCATGAAGCTGCTCCAAATAGAAGCTGAAGAGTTCAGTCACAGAATTGGTGCCTTGGACCCTGCCAGATGTGTCACTATCCATGGAGGCTTCCCCAGATGTCAAGTCATGGCTACCACTCTCCTCTCCAGTCCCTGTTCCATCAGCTGCACCCTGAGCCATGTTTCTCCTTGTATCCTCAAGAGTCACAGCTCCATTCCTAACTACAGGCTCTGCAGAGATAGTAGAAATATCAGGCTCTGAAAAATCCTTTTCCTTAGGATTGTCACCTTGGGGTCACTCACCAGCCTGGGAACAAAGCCCTGGCCCAGCCTAGGTCTCCCCATAGGCTACTGGGGACCATTATGTTGCTCTTACTCCACGTCCCTGATCTTAAGCTCTGCAAGGCTGAGACTTCTTATTCCTACCTGGAAAGCCAAGCTGAGAACGCTCCTGACCAGCCCTAATGCTGCTGGCCCAGGCACAAGAGAAGAGCTTAGAATGAAGTGGTTCAGTAATACACAGTGAAGAAGAGATGGCACAGAGGAAAAAATATGGTGGGGGTCCTCAAATTAAGGAAAATCTTAATTCCACCAGCCACAGAAGGTGAAGAAGAATCATGTTCCTCATCCCCCTTGATCACAATCCAAATCCCAGCAGATATATAACAGTTTTTTGGATAGCCCTCACTGCTCCTGCAAGCACCATCCAGCACATCCATGAGAACTGATAAAAGGATGCCAAAGACATCATCCAGGTCAGATGAGACAAGCCAAGAACAAGGTACATGTTCCAGAGGCACAGGAGTTTTTAATCCAGAAAACACTTCTGGAGGTGAAGCTCTGTGGTTGCCCCTAAATTGCTGTTCCTGAAGCTTCTAGCAAGCCCAAGTTCACATCATCAGTGTCCACAGAGTCTATTCCAGGGAGCAATTTTGGGATCAGCTTGTGAATGCAGGTTGGGCAGACAGGGCTTATCCATGGCCATTATGGAGCTTACTTGGTGTACCAAAAAAATGGAGTCTCCTGTGAGCCAGCCATCTTTACTCACAGGAAGCAGTACAATAAAGGTTAAAACCCCAAATTTAAAAAATTCAAGACAACTCCCACTAACCTTTATTGCACTCTCATGGCTAGACATCATCCAACAGATCTACAGGCCAAGCCCAAATCATCCAAGAGCTCTTTGAGAGCCCTTGCCCAAGAGCATTACTGTTTCCATGTACTCAGACAGGATTCAACAGCTACATTCTTCATCATAGTTTAGTTCAAGAAGAGCTATTTCTAATCAAATCCACACTTGGCTGTTACATGTGGCAAACAAAGAGAAATCCTGAGCATGGTCTCATAAGTCAGTGACTCTTCTTAAAACTCATAGATAAGGACTTAACAGGAGCTCAAAGAGGAATTTCTAAGAGCTTGAGCTGCTGAAGAGTGGGTGCACTGCCCATGGCAGTCATGTACAGGGCACGTTGCTACCTCTCCAATGTACCATGAAGAGTTACAAGGTGCAAAGTGTAGGAGCTCCTGACAGCCACCCTCCTGTCCTGACCCTGCAGACCTCCACAAAAGAAGCCCTGCTCCCTGCTCATCAGTTGTGCTGTCTCAAATCCCTACCACCACTGCAATCCACTGGTGACCCAGGAGGCACCAGGAGGCTGAGCAGCATCCAAGACACCTGCACGAGGGGCGGCGGCAAGAACATCGATGCAGTCACTCGATGCCGACATCAAATGACTGCAACGTTCACCTCGGCACTGGAAATGGTTTTTCCAAAGCCTTCTCCAGCCCCCCTGGGAAGTGCTACTACAGCAGCTCGTGCTCCTTGCTCCCCTCCCACCATCACAGATGGTCTGCCCAGCACTCCTCCTGGAGAAGCCTTTCCACCTCACCCTTTTGTCTGTCTATGCTGTGAAGCAGAAGCAGCTAATCAGCCCTGCTCCACTCCCGCAGGACTCTCCAGATAGGATGGGTTTGTGTTACTACCTCATTTTCCAAGGGCAAGCCTGCTGTCTGTGTGAAGCCCCACTGTCTGTGTGAAGCCCCACTATCTGTGCTAACCTGGTCACTGGATGTGGGGGGTGATAACCTGCCTGGCTGGTGACCAACATGGCAGAAGTCCACATACCCCATGCCAGGGAAGGCCTGCAATTCCCCATCCTCCACCCACAACTGCCATTTACTGCATCGAGTTGTGGTGTCTAAAGCTTGGAGCAGCCATCTGCTTTCTGGCACCTCCAGAGTTCCCCCCTCCACATCCACCACAGATGATGGTCCTCACATACAGCACAGCATCACCCTCTGCAGAGGTTGGGTCCCCAAAGTCAAGTGAGGTGTTCCCCTCATGGGGGACCCCAGGTCTCTGCCATATGGTCCCACACCTACATCATACATAGGTGCAATGTAATAATGCTTCCCTCGCCCTTTTTAAAGGCAACTTATTTCCTGTAAAAGTTACTGCAATCCTGTTCATTCACTTGCACATCCCCCCACCCTGAAGGTCTACAGGCAGGCATGTGCTCTGCTCCCCAGGCAGCACCAGCCAGGGGCTTGGCAGGGCTCCACCTCCGGAAAGCCTCCAGCAGCACCAGTCTCCCCAGCTAATGGATATCGATCCCCAGCCCTGGCATGGGGTCAGGCAGTAAAGCTCTTCCTGAAGCTGAACCAGACAAATGCATCTTGCTTCACCCACTGGCACTGTGGGCAGTGAAACCCCAGCGAGCAAGGCCAAGGCCTGACCAGCGGGCACAACCACCACCCTGGGGACCAGCAGAGAGCCTTCCTGCCCCCCAGTACCTTATAGGGATGACAGCACCCCCAGACAGCGCTGAGCTGACAAGGGACGTGACCAAGGTCATGCAGCCATACCCTGGATCAATGGGTCTGGCCCCACACCCTTCCCAGCTGTGGCATCACCTCTGGTAGGCAATGTGACCATCTGTTGTGTTTTACTGAGACCCCACAGTAAACCTGTCCCTTTGGGGGGGCTGGAGGAGCATCCTGCTCCCACAGCAGCAACATGACTGCAGGTAGGACAATTAGGAGCACTGGCAGCTGGCACTTGCAGGAGGGAAGGAGCTAGAACTTATTACATATAAATATTATTTAAGAGAAAATATTGTGAACCAGGACATTACTGGATGAATCAGCAGACAGCAAGAGCCCCAGCACACCATTTCCATGTTGAACCATTGAAACAGGCATTCAGCACAGTCTCCCAAGCAGGCAAGGCTGAGGCTCAACAACCCACTTAGCTGCCCCACATCACCACCCGTGAGATCAAGCTGCAGGAAGACGAGCCTTTTTTATGCCCACCGTTCCCACGGCAGGTTTTAAAGGAGAGCCATCCTTCATTTCTCAGCAGGGTGCCAGGGAAGCAGGCGGGAGGGCCCGGTTTGGAGGGCAGGATGGCTCTGCATCACCTTCGCCAGACGCAGCCCGCATGCTCTCTGCTACCGCCTGGGTGCATTGCAGCTTGGACCATGGCATATGACATCACTAGGCGTTGCTACGGAAATGAGTGCGAGGTCATCAGCCTCCCGCACAACCGGGGCTGGGGGCTGGGAGGCACAGGGATAACCGGCTGGGACATGCCCACCGCCGCCGGACCGGCCGTGCCGGGGTTCGGGCAGCGCGGTGCAGGAATGAAGAACAAAGCTCTGCCTTTTGTTTGGCCGGTGACGGGAGGCGTCAGTGCTCCCGCTGGGAATCGTTTCCTTACGGCCAAACTACACGGCAGCTGATAAGCAGCGTTAGCCCGGGTTACTGTTTCACCAGGGCCTGTGAGGACTAGCAGGAAAAATCGTATATATGATCGCTAGCAACGCCTTGGGTTCGAACAGCCAGCCCGGGTAAGCAGGTTAGGGAAATTCACACTGCAACACGGCTGTGTGTCCCAGGCAGATCCCTGCTGGCTTTGTCACGGCGGCTGTATTATCCGTAGGAAATGAGCTGTAGGATCTGCTCACACAGCAGGCTTGGCTTTAAAATGAATAGATGCCGCTATCAGAAAATGGTATAAAAGCCACAGTGCAGCAGAGGGACAGCCCGGCTGGTTTAATGTGATAATATCTCATCCCGATTATCCGTATTTCATTCCTTGATAAGACATCTCCTCCCTCCCTGGGCTCGGGCTGTGACAGTTTTGTCTGTTTGATAAATGCAAGGTTATTGACAAAATGGTGCAATCTGGGCAAACAGAGCTGCACCCAAGGCAGACTGCGACATTCCCAGATCAGCATTCACTTTTCATCAGCCGGGGAGGACACCCCAGCTCCCAGCAAAGGTTCAGACCTGACTAAGAAGACAAACATAAAGAACAGTTTTCCCCTTTAAAGCACCCCCTCCCTCCCTCCACCCAGTCTAGCCTCTCTGCAATATGACAAATGCAGAATCTTCTGGAATGACTTGATCCTGCCTCCCACGATTGCTTTGTTTGCGAGATCAGATCAGAGATATGTTTTTTTTTCCCTTCTTATATTGTCAAAATGTCAGTATTGAAGGGGAGCGTTCAGTGTCACAAATCAGATCAGCCTGCTATATGCAGAGTCTTTATTTTAAGAGCGTGAAATGAATACAACATGACTCAATTCATAAATCTCCAACCAAGAGCAGTAAAAATAAGGGCTTTGGCAGTGAAAGGGCTCCTGATCTCTGGGGTCAGGGGCACACACCAGCCCCAATGACCACGCGTGGGAAGGGATGCACGGGGAGGTATTTTGGCAGCGGGGAGAGGTGTGAACACAACCCCCCCACACCCCCCTCTGGGTCCCCCACTGCCTCCCCCCGCTGGGACCCAAGCCGGTGTGACCCCCCCAGGGAGCACCACACCCCCGGGCTGGCTCCTCTGCCCCCCCACGCCAGGGCAGGGCAGGGAGGGAGGGGGGCATGGGAGAGGGTGTGTGGGGCAGGCAGGGGGGCCTGGAGTGGGGGGAGAGAGGGGATGGGTCTGGGAGGTGATGTTGGGGGACTGCAGGGCAGGGGAGGCAACGCGTGGGGGTTCTAAGGCAGGGGAGATGATGTGGGGGTGCTCTAGGGCAGGGGGCAGCTAAACAGGGGAGAGGGGCAGGGGAGGCAATGCATGGGGGTTTAGGGCAGGGGGAGAATGGGAAGGAGGCTCTGGGGCAGAGAGGGGAGATGTGTGGGGGCTCTAGAATAGGGGAGAGGATGAAGGGAGGGCTCTAGGGCAGAGAGAAGGGGATGTGTGGGGCTGAGAGGGGGCCCCACAACTGGGGAGAGGATGAAGGGGGGGCTCTAGGGCAGAGAGAAGGGGATGTGTGGGGCTAGGTGGGGACACCGGAACAAGGGAGATGATGATGGGGGGTGTTTAGGGCAGGGGAGCAGGGTGTGGGGGGCTAGGGGAAGAGCCCCAGAACAAGGGAGCAGGATGCGGGGGCGCTGGATGGGGGGGCTCTAGTGCAGGGGAGAGGATGCGTGGGGGGGGGGGGCTCTAGGGCAGGGGACGGAGATCAGGAGACCAGCAGAGCATCCCTGCGCGGGGAAAGACAACGGGAACGGGACCCAGGCGGGGGGTGTCGGGAGGGCGAGGGGCCGGGGCCCGCACACCCCCGCGGCCCCCCCCGCCCGAGCCCCCCCACCCACCGCGGGGGCCACGCGGGGAGGGCGCGGGGCGGCAGGAGGAGGAGGAGCTGTGCGCGCGTGTGTGTGCGTGTGTGTGTGTGTGTGTGTGTGTGTGTGTGTGTGTGTGTGAGCGGGGGAAGCCCGACGGCCGCGGGACGGGACTCACGTTCTTCATGGCGGCCGCCATGTCGTCGTATCGCTCGGCTTGCTCGGCCAGCCGGGCCTTCTGCACCAGCTGCTCGCGGTCCACCATCTTCGCGGGGTCCGGGAAGGGGGGAAGAAGGGGGCGAGGAGGCTGCGGGCTCCGGGAGGAGGAGGAGGAGGAGGAAGAAGGAAGGAAGGAAGGAAGGAGGAGGAGGAAGAGGAGGACAGGCGGGCGCGGCGGTCTGGGCGCTGCTGCGGCTGAGGCGGCTCCGGCGGCGGCGGCTGCGCCCGGTGCTGTGCGCGCGCCGCGGGCCACCACAACCCCCCTGCGCGCGCCCCGCCCCGCCCCGCCCCTCTTCGCCGCCCCGCCCACCCCTCGCGCGCGCGGGGCACGGCGGGGGATGGAGTCCGCGGGGCGGGGACGGTCCCGGGATTACACTGAGATCTCTACCCTGCAAGGACTACATCTCCCGTGATGCCTCGCGGCGGGGCCCCGCCCCCCTCGCCCCGCCGGGCCCCGCCCGTGCTGATTCACCGGGGCCCGGCCCGGGTGGGCCGCGGAGGGCGCGGCCGGGGCCGGGGGGAGCGGGGGGCGAGGGGGGACCCCGCGGGGGCCACCACGGGACGGGGGGAGCTGGTCGTGGTGCGGGGCAGCGCGGGGCACGGGGCGTGCTCACAGCCTGGTGTCACCACAGCCCTGACCCGCTCGCAGCGTGGGCTCACAGTCTGGACCCGCTCGGAGCCCACGCACACCACACGCAGCCCGTGCCCACCGTGCCCACTCACAGCCTGGTCCCATCACTGCCCTGACCCGCTCACGGGCCGGACTGACAGACTGGACACACTCACAGGCCACATGCACCATGCACAGCCTGTACCCACTCATAATCCAGAACCACTCACAGCACAGTCCCACTCATGGCCCAGACCTGCTCACAGCCCTGATCTGCTCACACCCTGGTCACACTCACAGCCTGGACCCTCTCACAGCCCAAACCCGCTCACAGCCTGGTCCTACTGACAGCCAGATCCCACTCAAAACCCTGATGCACTCACAGCCCAGATCCACTCACAGCCCAAACCCACTCACAGCCCAAACCCACTCACAGCCTGGTCTCATTCACGACCCAGATCCACGCACAGCCCAGACTTACTCACAGCTTGGACCCACTCACGACCCACCCAAGTCCACTCACATCCTGATCCCACTCACAACCCAGACCCCCCCACATCCCAGTCCCACTCACAGCCCAGGCATGGACCATCCTTCCATGGAGACCCTGCCTGTGGTGCTGTGCCTGGGGTCTGTGACGCCGTGATGGTGCTGGGCCAGGCTCTGGCGACATATCTTTGGGCAAACCCCTGCTTTCCCCCACCCCCTTTCCCCTGCCACGGGCTGGGGCCCTGACACATGGAGGAGAGCATTCCCAGTGGAGAGCAACGCTGGATAATTGATGGCAGCCAGCTTGGGCACACAGTGCACTTGCTCATCAATAACCCATGGGATAAAAGCACGTCTGCTCCAGCCATGCAGGGCTCCTGCTGCGTGAGGAGCACCATTTGGAGCCATAAGACATCCTGCTTTCCTAAAAAACCTATGGATAAAGTGATGTTGAAAGCAGGCTGCAGCACTGGGAGAAAGGAACAGGGTTTAATGTCTCCTGTTTTTCTAAAAAGCCTCTGGATAAAGCAACACTGAGAGGACACTGTGGCACTGGGAGAAAGGAAAGGGGTCTAATGTCTAATGAATGGCGCTGCACTGATCCCAATGGAAGCACTTTATCCTGCCTGGAGAGAGCCAGGCAGTGCTGGTGCATGGGAAAACACCATCCGTCACATGCCATGTGTCCCTGGCCCTTCCTGATGCCACTGTCCCCATGCAGATGCTCTGGGAGGTGTGAGGATGATCTCAGAGCACTCAGCCATCCCACTTGCTGATCCCCATGCCCTGAGGTTTCCTTCTGAAACCTCACAGGAACCCTTGGTGGCACCAGGACGTGCCAGTGTCTTCAGGGCAGTGCTGTGGCCACAGCCTGCTGTGGCTGTCCAAAACCCATGGCCACAGCCTCACCCACATGGGAGGGGACAAACTGGTTTGGGAATGCTGCTGGTGGTGCTTAATGATGGCGAGCAACGCCCTTTTGGGGTGAGATCTCCCTCTTTATTGTGGGTTTAGCACTGCTTTACAAAAAAACCAGAGAATCGTGTTACCTGGATTCATTTCACACAAAATCCTTCTTTGTTTACGGCTTCCCAGGACAGAAGAAATCCCCCCCCTCTGATAAATAAAACCAGAAACACGCCCGGATCCTCTGCATTTCCTCTGCAAAATCAAACACTGTCTTCCTTGCTCGCATCCCCGGCCTCACACCCCGCAGCGCACGTGGCTCCAGAGTGAGAACGGCCTTTGTGCCTGGCTTTTGTTTACTGCCCCAGCCATCCCAAGGAGAGCTCCCACGGACAAGGGCAGTTTATTCCTCTCCTCTGATAAAGGCTCATTCATTCTCCTGAGGGGGCTCGCCGTCATCTCTGGAGAGCTCCGCAGAGGGGTTGTGTTGTTTTCTCTCTGATGCCAGCTTTGGGAGAGAATTTGAGTGGAAAAGTGCGGAATGCAAGAGAATATTAGAGGAGTTTGGTCCCCAAATTGTTTTTTTTTTCAGCTATTGCTGCCATTTCTAATCAATAATCTGGAGGTACCTAGAAATTCCTTGGGGCGTCACTCAAGCCAAGCAGGACTATCAGATCTCTGCGTATGGATCAGAGCAGACTCCCTGCTCAATCCCCCTTTGGAGAGATGCTGCTACATTTGGGTTGGATATATGCAACCTCCTATCTTGGAAAATAAATAATATCATACTTTAGCTGCAATTCCTGGGTTCTCCTGGACAATATTGGACACAAGCCTGGACCTGAAGAAGTACTTGTGCACCTGGAAGATCCTCTGATTTCTCCAAATATATCAACAGTCCCAATAAAAACTGTTGCGTTTCCATACAAACCTTATGACTCCTATCTAGTATTTTCCATAAACCCAGCAGGTTCTCAGCCAGCTCAGCTCTGCCGATTTACAGTGACCCTGTTTTTGCCCCAAAACGAGCAAATAGTGATTTATTCCTGTCAAAGCACCAGAGCCATAAATACATTTCCTAACGCAGATGATTTTCTTCCCCATCACAGGTCAGAACAGGATATTCATAATGCTGTAAATTCTTCAGAATAGCAGTCTGGCTGTAATATTTATCTGCAGTGGATCCAGCCCCCTTTTGGGGCTCCCATGCATAAATCAACACCCCTCACAACAACTAATTCCTCTGTTTTACAGCCAGGGCAGCGGGGGGGTTGAAGGTTGGATGGTGAATGGGCTGAGTTAGAAGCTTCTGGTGGGCAGCTGGAGGTGTCACCTGGCTGGACATCACTAAATCCCCTTCTCCCACCTCTATCTGCTGGCTACAGACACCCCTTGGTGAGAGCCTGGGGCAGCTGCTGGGTTGGGAAATCACGACGACCCAAAGGATATGGGTCTGTTCTGCAGATGTCCCAGAAAAACCTAATAACCTCGATTCTGCCTACGGGATTAAAAATACTCCGGCGCATTCAAATGTGCCACTTTGTTAATTCCTGTGGCCTGGAAGACGAGTCTTTCTCTTGGCATTTTCTTGCTTTACCCGTTGCGTCTCGTCAATGCCTTGTGACACCGCGAGGGAAGGCAGGAAATTCTCTGTGACTTGGAGGTTTGCTTGGGTTTTAGCTGCTGACTGCTCCGAAAATGGAGCCAGAAATCCTCACCCCTTGCTTGCTGTGGGAGTGCAATGGCTGTGTGTCCCTTCCCATCTGCCCTTTCCCTCCATATCTGCTTGCTTGGAGGGAGGGGGATGCCATGGGGGCTGCAGGTGGTGCAGGTGTCCCAGCCTGTCCCCACGCCACGGGATGTCACCACGGGGGCACTGCCACATCTGCCTCACCTTACACTGACAGTGACCCAGTGCTTGGGGTCCTGCGTGTCTTCAGCCAGTGGGTGGCAAAGCTGGGCAGAACAGGGGACACAGGGTGGCATTCCCCTGGGCCACTGTGCTTCCCAGGCTCCTGCACAGCTCCAGGGCTCCCTGCCTGGGTGCTCACCCCAAGTCCTGCTGCCCAACTCCTGCTGCTTGAGTTACGCTGAGGAAGGTGCTGGCTGCCCAGGGAAGTAGTTTTGTGACTCTTGCAGTTGTGCTGGTGAAACACAAGCTGAGGAAATCTCTTTCAGTGTCTTCTTCCCTGAGGTTGCAGGACAACAGTGCCCTCATGTCCTCCCTGCCTGAATCCTTGCTGGGCCAGACTGCCTGTCCCCAGCACCCCAGCACCCCAGCACCCCAGCACTGTGGCCCCTGGCCCCTTTTCCACCTTGTTGCCCTGAGCCTGGCTGTGTGACACAGCAAGGGAGACATCCCAGGAGCAGGCCAAAGGTGTCCCCTCTTCCCTTGCACCCACCATCAGTCCTCCCCAGCCTCTCAGCTCGGTCCCAGCCCAGCACCCTCCACCCTGCCACACACCAGAGCAGGGGGGTCACACCAAACCCAAGGAAGGACCCCACCACCAACACCTGGGTGAGCTCAGGGGTTCACCAGCCCTCCCTCAAACACCCCAGAGCCAGAACACTGCCTCACCTGGGGCAGGAGGTGGTGGAGGAGCCATGGCTGCTGGGGCTGATGCCACACTGAGGGTGCTTTGCAAGGAGCTCCTTCCCCCTGTCTGCAGAGCTGCCGTGCTTTGTACCCAGTCCTGGCCTTTCATCTCAGCCTTTCAAAGCACTTTCTGAGCCCGAATTAATTCTGCTGCAGCAGCTGCCCTCCCGTGCTGTTTAGCATAAGCCCTGCCATGAAGCGGGGCTGCCCCTATCCCTCAGGGCTTCCAGGGATGGTTTTCCCTGGAACAACCTCAAGCCGGAGATGAGATGGTAAAACTCCCATCCCACCCTCCCCTTTTCCCTAATACCCACTGAGAACTGCTGCAATGCCCATGGCCACACCATCCTTCACTTGGAAAATCTCCCCACAGCCTTCCTCCCAGCCCCTGGGAAGATGCTCCCACACAGGATGTGTTCCCATGGGAAGCCAGGATGCCCTGGAGTGGCTGGGTTGTCATAGCTCACCCTGGGTGCTGGTGGGGAGCTGGGAGGACCCGGGATGCAGGATCCCAGCGGGAAGGTGGGCCGGGACCAGGCAGGCATGCTGCTTCCCTGCGGGGCATTAATAATTAAGCAGGCGCGTCGGGCTCAGATGGCAGCTCTTATTTAAGGAGCCAATATAAATACCGCCCAGACGGCACTTATGGAGCACCTAAAAAAAGCCCTGGCTCTCTCAGTCTCTCCAGAAGCAGCTCTGAGCTCTGCAGGGCCAGTGGGCAGCATTGGGCAGGGTGGTCACCAGCTGGGACAGGGCTGCTCCAGGCTCTGAGCCTGAGAAGTGGCAACATCTGGGGCCAATCCTCCAGGCGCTGCTCGTGCCTCAGTTTCCCTCTGCAGCAGGGACCTTCCTCAACCTTTCTCCTGTGTGGTGACAAGGCACAAAGGGCAGGGCTGGATGCTGAGCCCTGTGTCCTGGGTTGGTGGCACTGGGTGAGAGGTGGTGGGGAGGGGTCTCTGACAACCCACTCCCCACCTCTCTGGTGCCAGGGGAAAGCCACCCTGTGTTCCAGTGGTCACCAATTGCCTTTTTGTGTTTGTGCTGGCAGTCAGTGGCCCCCTGGCCTTGCTGTCCCCCATGTCACAGCTACCCCGGGACACCCCTCTTGCACCAGGATCAGGGACACGCATCCTCCAAGGACAGCCCCGTCCCTTTTTTAGAGACATCAGGATCCCCACCCCAGAGCTGCTCAATCTCTACTGAAGGGCAGGGGGTTGAGGAGGTGCGAGGCAGATGGGGAACACTGACACAGCCATGACCTGGAGGGGCAGTGGGACCCCCCAGCCTGGGCATCACCCCCACACCAGCATCCTGTCCCTGCAGGAGAAGGTGAGGAGCCGGAGGTGGGAGGGACAGGGCTGTCACAGCTAGCCTAGCCGCTTGCTGCAGTCCTGCTCGCAGCTCTGCAGCGTGACTCAGCACAGCCTCACAGCTCCCAGCCCCACCACCACGGCCTCCTCCTCCAGCCTGGAGGGGGATACACACTTCCCACCTTGCCTCTGCCCTCCCACAGCCCCTGTCACCCCCAGAGCCACCCCACCGTTCTGCTCATCCCTGTCTATCCCCACCCCAGGACCACCAGCAGCTCCTCAAGCCTCAGCACAGGCAGGGACCCCCCCTCCAGGGGCAAGCTGGGGCTCTGAGCAATGTGGAGTGAGCTGGGTGTCACTCTGCCAGCACCCATCACCTCCACCATGGCCATGGATCCGGCTGGATCTGGCCCTGTGGGTCTCCATGCCCAAAGCCTCAGTTCGGGATCTGGGGAGCATAGCACCAACTCCTGCTGTGGCACCTCTCCAGGCATTGGGAGAAAGGATTTGGGGTGCTTTTTCCTGGGGGGATTGGAGTGAAAGAGATGCCGAGTCACATAGAAAAGTCTGGGGATTTTTAAAAGGATTTTTTTTGAGCCCCACTTTGGGGTGTTTAGAGCCTGCCAGGATCAACTTCTCCCAGTATTTCTGTGCACATCCCCCCTGGCCATGCCCTGGAGGTTATCGGGAGATGAGGAGGGTGGGCAGAGAAAGCAAGCAGCACTGAGGAGGATGACTGAGCACCTCTAACCACTCCCACATCCCCAGGCTCAAGGGCGCTTGCGGGGCAGGACCCTGCTGTCTGTGCTGTGCCCCCGGGGACAGCCCATCCACATCCCCATCCCCGGGATGGCAGACAACAGGGCATTTGGGGTTGTGTAGCCGGAGCACCCATCCTGGGGGATGCAGATTGGATTAAACCAAGGGCCCAGCTGGCACGGAGCACCCGGGAGATGGCCAGACCCCCGCAGGGCAGCCCCTCACCCGCGGCATTGCTATGGGAAGCACCGCTGCCAGCAAATTGCTCTCCTGTCTCTCCCTCCAAACGGGAGCGGTGGCAGCGAGGCGGCAGCGAGTTGGCTTTCGCCAGCATTTCAGCAGCCCACGTGGGGTGGCTCCTGCCAGGGGAGAGAAGTAAAATTAAATATATATATATAAAAAAAAAAAAAAAAAAAGGCAAAGAGAGAGGAGGAGATGACGGATGGGAGGATTTGCAGCCGTGGCCGTTTGTCCTGGTGGAGGGAGCCCTGGATTCTGCAGGCACAAGGGACCTGCCGGTGCCCGTGGGCCGTGGGCACGCATCCCCCAGCACGGCTCGGCACGGCACGGCACGGCACGGCACGGCACGGGGAGCAGCCGTCCCCGCGGTCCCCCCGCCGCCCCGCTGCCTTTGCCAGCCGACTAATTGCGCCAGTGACTTTGCAGTTCCCAAAATAGCTCCTGGCTCCGGCGGGTGACGTCAGCGGGAGCCGCGGCGGCAGGCCCGGCAGGAGCAGGGAAGGAGGACGCTGCCGGGCGTGGGGTGTGGTGAGCAGCTCCTGCATCCCACCACGGTCCCGCTGGGTGACCTTGGCACCGTGGGCCGTGATCCCAAGGGAGCGAGGCTCGCAGTGCCGCAGGGATGCTGCGGGGAGCGCAAATCCTCATCCACCCCTTCGGAGGAGGTGGTCCAAGGATGTCCCTGCCCTGCATCCCTGCCACGTGGGTGCCCACATCCCCAGGACCTCTGGCCGCAGGGGGTGGGGCAGCCTGTTCAGAGGGGCAGATCTGCCCCTCGGTGCCCCCGTATGGTAAGGAATGCCCCCTCAGCCAGGGCAGCTGGATGCCTGCAGCTGCCCAGGGGTGCCAAGGGGTGAGCCAGGGCCACCCTCACGATGCCCCTCCAGGGAAACTGAGGGATGCAGGAGGATGCAGAGGCAGCAGGGAGAGCAAGGGGGGCACAGCGAGCAGACAAACAGAGCAGAGCTCAAGGTCACCCAGGTGCTGCTGGACACAGCAGAGCCAGGGATGCTCCCCGGGCCAGGGCTGCCTCGGGCACTGACTCACCCTGCGCAGGACAGTGCCCAGCTCCTCCAGTTACAGGCACAGATGGGATTGCCTTAACAGGGCACAGTGGGTGACAGGGTTGGCCCAGTCCTGAGAGAGCACCCCTGGGACTGGGCACACACACCCAGGCCCCTCCAGCCATCCCTGCAGTCTGCACCCTCTCCAAGCAAGGCATCCTCCATACCACTCCCCAGCCAGAAACACTGGCTTGTACTGGTCTCACACTGGTCCCAGAAAAGGATCCCCATCCCTCCCAGCACAGCCAGGCACAGCAATGTCTGCCCCAATTTCTGGGAACCAGAACTCCTGAGCCCCACACCAGCACTCAGCCAGAGGCTGGCTTATTATTCAAGAGCACGGCAAAGTAATTAAAGCCTCCTCCATTTCCCCTTGCTCATTTGTGCTCCTTCAGCCTGGATTAATGGGTCTCCTCTCCCCAGCACAGACTCATTCCTTATTCCTAATAGTCCATAAATCCCAGCCCCAAAATAACCCCAGCTTTTGCCTGGGCCTGCTGAAATATTTATTCTCTCCTCCCTGCTACCCCCCACACCATCCCCTCTCCGGGGATGGGGAGAGGAGCTAATCAATGGGATCGACCGGTGAGGAGCTGCAGCTGCTCTGGGCACCGGGAAACAGCTGATGTCGGCAAGAGGATAAGAGCTGGGCAGGAACCTCGGCTTATCCCGGCTCCCACGCAGCCGCTGCAGCCTGGCTGTGGTCCCAAGGCAGGATGCTCTCGCACCACTGGCATCCCCCGTGCTGATACCCTGCTCCAGAGCATTCCCCATGCTGATACCCTGCTCCAGAGCATTCCCCCTGCTGATACCCTGCTCCAGAGCATCCCCTGTGCTGATACCCTGCTCCAGAGCATTCCCCGTGCTGATACCCTGCTCCAGGGCATTCTCTGTGCTGATACCCTGCTCCAGAGTCTTCCTGTGCTGATACCCTGCTCCAGAGTATTCCCCGTGCTGGTACCCTGCTCCAGAGCATTCCCTGTGCTGGTACCCTGCTCTAGAGCATCCCCTGTGCTGGTACCCTGCTCCAGAACCTTCCCTGTGCTGGTTCCCTGTTCCCACCCTGCCTGTCACTCCCTGCTCCCATGGAGATGATGTCCAGCTTGGCTGTGCAGTGTCTAGGGGGATCCCTGTGGATCCCAGCCCACTCCAAGCTGGCTGCGGGAGAAAAGGCTGGAAGACAAGGGAGGCAGCTGCTGTCTCTCCTGGCTGGAAACCCTTTGCTTGCTGGATTGCAGGTTGCAGAAGGGAGAAGCTCCAGGAGAGCAGGACCTGTTTTCCCAGCCCAAAGCCAAGAACAGCAGGGTGTTGGGTAACACCAAAACCCAGCCTGGCTTTGCCGGCTCAAGGCACAGCCCTCAAGGAAAACAGGGAAAGCCCATCCAGCCTTACTCACCTTCCTCCCTGCAACACCCCAAGAGGCAGCAGCCTCCAGAGCAGCTCCTGGCCACCAGGTCCCTCCCCACCTCCCATAGCCATGGGGAGGAGTCGGCAAAGCTGGCGGAGCCCGCAGCACCCTCTGACCCATCCCCAGCTGGTGTGGGCTGCAGGGGGACCTGGGGAGTGCCGGGGACTGCTCTGTCCCCCTCCTGCTCCCAGCAGGACCCAGGCATTGCCCAGCTGTCCCAGAGGCAGGAGACAAGGAGGGGGGTGAGGGGGCAGCAGGGTGGGCAGCGGAGCGTGCAGGACCTGGGAAAGGAGAGGTTTTATTCACACACCACCTCCCTGCCCTTTCCCAGGGCCCCAGCAAGCCCAAGTCGAGTTGCACTGCTACAGCCTGCCTGGAAGATGCTTCCATGCCTCAGTTTCCCTTCCATCCCCTCAGTGATGGAAATCTGGCCTGGGGGCAAAGTGCTGGAAAAGCTCTGCCCACAGGAAGTGGAGGAGAGGCAGCCAACATCAGCCTTGGCATGGGGCCAGGGCCACCCCACAGCCCACATGACTGCCAAATCCACCGGGAACAAACCCACGGCTGGAACCAACCCTGAGCCTGGTGCAGCTCAGGGCTGTACCCCCAGAGCTGGGGTGGGGAGGGGTCTAAGCTGGGCTCTCAGCTGGGTGGGAGTCAAGGGATTTGCACCAATTTTTGGCAGCAAGAGCTGAGCCTTCTCCTCCAGGTTTGGGACATTGCCTCTTCCCCAGATATTTACTGCTGCCCGGGGCTTTGAGGGGGTGACAGGGAGACAAGTCAGGTCTCAGAGCACTTCCAAAGGGCTTTTATTTATTCACAAAACAAACCCAAACACATATAAGGAAAAATGGGAAAACCAAAAAGCCCAACCCAGGAATATGCACAGTCTATTATTAACAAAAGGATTGCACAAACAGAGGAGTGAGTGCAGCAGAGGGAGCAGCTGGGACCTGCTCTGTGCTGCTGCCCGAGCCCTTCCTCACCCTTACACCCCATCCATGAGAACACAGAGATCATTTTCCTGGTGTCCCATTAGGAATCAAACACTTGGTGGTGAAGGCAACTGGTACTGCAGGATGGATCCTTCCACCTGAGCTGGGAGGGAAACAGCCTTTACCCTAAAGGCATGGCACTGGGAAGAGACCAGGCTTCTGGGCCCCTTTCCTTGCTCTGGGAAGAGATTTGGGGTCTCCCCTATGGTTTTCCATCTGCTTGTGTCCTGTCTGCCAGCTCCCTGCCTGCCCTGGGCACTCTCACCTGCCCTGAGCATTATGGAGCTTATGGGACAGAGCAGTCAAAGCCAGCATGTCTGGATAGCACAGGATGGAGAAGGGTGGTGAGGCTACAAGGAGGCCCATCCTTTCCCACTCCCCAAGGGATTTTTTGGGCAGGTACACAGGCTGTGCTGAAGCCCCCCCGGAAGGGAAATCTCAGTTGAGCTCTCCTAAAACCCCACAGAGTTTGCAGAAGAAACAGGGGAAATGGGCATGAGGATTGCAGATGGCGTGAGATCCAATGCCTGCATTTCTGCTGCATGGAAATGAGGGAGGGATCGGTGTTTCTGACACCAAAATGGGAAGAAAAAGCTGGTATTGGGATTTCTGAGGGGTTTTCAAAGCAAATTGCAGAACAGCAGCAACTCGCTGCAGAGCCACTGGAACATCCTGGTGGGATTTCAGCCCCCTTTTTACATTTTCTGAGTGTAATCTAACGTCATTTTCACAGCAGAAAGTCCATTTTTCTCTCCTCCTCTCTTAATAGAAATGGCTGAAACCAACCAGATTTCACACCAAAAGTGGTTCTGTTTTTCCAGGGGGTGGTCTGGGGGAAAAAACCTTCAGCCAGTATTTCAGGAGCTGAGGAGAGCCCAGTCCTCACCCAGCTCTTCCCACCCTCAGAGCCCAAACACCCGCAGCGGACTCAACCTGTGCCCTCGTGGGGTGAGTGGGGAAACTGGGGCAGAGAGTGGGTGTCAGGGTTCAGCCCCTCTTTGTGGGCATCACCCCTGTCCCCCCCTTACCTGCGGGGGATCCCGGCGGGGCGGGCGGTCATAGGATGTCACAGACAGCACCGGCGTCCTCGGAGTGGTCGCAGTTGTGGACGTCCCAGCGGATGTGGGAGCAGCGCAGCAGCGAGGGCTCGTGGCCCTTGCACTTGAGGTTGTCGAGGAAGATGTAGCCCGTGCCCTGGCCGTACCGGGCCTCCCCCCAGGCTGCCATGGCGTGCCCGCAGCCCACCTGCCTGCACACCACCTTGGCGTCCCGCAGGTCCCAGGCGTCGTCGCACACCGTGCCCCACTGGGACAGGTAGAACATCTCCACGCGCCCCTCGCACCGGTGGCTGCCGTTCACCAGGCGCAGGGACCCTGCGGAGGGCACGGGGTGAGGCAGCCCCTGCCCGTGCTCATCCTAGTGCTGCACCCCCCTCTCCACCACCTTGGAACAGCTCTGGTCTTTCCAAGGCTCTGCAGATGTTTGCTGGGGCCCACAGCTCCCCCACTGCCTCCACACAGCCAGAATCACGGGGGGGGTGACCCGCTGCTGGTGCCTGGGTGACCCTCAGAGCATCGTGGTGGATGTTCAACTTGAAAGAACGGACAATAATTCTCTGTTCCTGGCTCAGCCCCTTTGATCCATCACCTCCCCTCCTCACCAACGTCCATCACCCATCACCTGAGGTTCATCGTCTCTTCTCCCATCCAAAATCCAACACTTAATGGTCCATCACCTGAGGTCTGTCACCTCTGCCTGAACCAGCCTTGTAGGCACCAGGAGAGCCCATGACTTAATGGTGCCACTAGTTTTTCCCCCTCCTATGACCTGCTCCAGGTGGATGCTTCAGACACTGCCAAAGCCTGTGCCACTGCCCAAGCCACCTCCGTTTCCACGCTGTGCCAGTGTGGAGCATCCCCAGGGCTGGCACTGAGTCCCCAGTGACACCTCAGTACCTACCCTCCCTGGGACGAGTTGGGACCAACGTGGTGGTCGTAGCAGTGGCTTCTTGGAAATGGTCTCCAGCATCATCAGCACCTGGTGCAGTGGGGAAGGGGTGGGAAAGTGACTCAGGGGACACCTGAGCCCAGGGCCAGGACAGAGCCCCCCCAGCAGTGGTGTGGGATGGCTGGGGATGGATGCGGGGTCGTGTGGGGTGGGATGTGCAGTCACTGCACTTCCAGGGATGTGCACAAATGGAGACCAGAGATGATAGACACACTCCAGCCATCACCATGGTGAGCCACGGTACCAACTGCCATTGCTGTCCCCCATGGGCAGGAGGCCCCCCAGGGTCAGGTCAGAGCCCCCCAGCAGCAGCGTGGGATGGCTGGGGACTGATGCAGGGATGTGTGGGGTGGAATGTGCAACCACTACTCTTCCAGGGAAGTGCACAAACAGAGACCAGAGGTTGTATTCACATTCCAACCATCACCTGCACCACAGCACCGAGCACTGCTGCTGTCCTCCACAGGCAGGAGGAATCCCAGGGGCTCATTAATCACCCACCACCCCATTTTGGAGACCCCCACTTCCCGCAGCCCCCCCCGAGCACAGCCAGAATCCTCCCTACGCCCATTATCTCGTTGGTTTTCCACTCCACTGAGCTGAGCTTCACTGGAGAACCCCCTTCTCCCAGCTGGCGGCCCCCAGGCTCTCCCGGACTCTCACCTCGGCAAATGACCCCGGCGTCCTCGTGGTGGCCGCAGTTGTGCTGCCCCCAGCCCAGGTGGAAGCAGTCGGCCAGGCGAGCCTCGCCGCCGCCGCATCCCACGTTATCCAGCAGGACGGGCCCGCTGCCGTAGCCGAAGGAGCCGAGGACGGTGGCGGCGAGGGCGGCCCCGCAGCCCAGCTGCCGGCACACCACCTGGGCGTCGGGGAAGTCCCAGTCGTCGTCGCAGACGGTGCCCCAGGTGCCGCGGTGCCGCACCTCCACCCGCCCGCGGCAGCTCCCGTTCCCGTTCGCCAGCCGCACGCCGCCACCTGCGTGGGGGCCCCGGCACAGGCACGACACCGGGGGGGACCAGGGCTCCACAGGGGGGTCCAGTGTCCCCTGCTGACCCTCCAGGGGTATGGGGTGAGCCCCCGGGGAACGTGGGGTGAGCGTCTGGGTTATGGGGTGACACATAGGGACGTGGGAGCAACCCCCTGGGGATGTGGGGCAAACCCCTAGGGACATGGATGCAACCCCCCCAGGGATGTGGGGCAAAACCCTGTGGGCATGGGGTGAGCCCCTGGGTTATGGGGTGACCCCTGGGGGCATGGTAGCAACCCCCCAGGGATGTGGGGCAAAACATTCAGGGCGTGGGGTGATTCCCTGGGTTATAGGGTAACACATGGAGACATGAGTGCAACCCCCTGAGGATGTGGGGCAAAACCCCTGGGTTATGGGGTGACCCTTGGGGACATAAGTGCATCCCCTGGGGGCATGGGGTGAGCCCTTGGGAGCATGGGGGGAAGCCTGAGAATGTCAGCTGAGCCCCTGGGGACTTAGGGTGAGCCCTGTGGATGTGGGGTGAGCCCTGGGGATAGGGGGTGACCCCCCCCCAGGAACGGGGAGCCCCATGCAGAACTAGCAGCAGCTGCACACTTACTTTCCTGCTCGACAGTCAGGAGCATGGTGGTGACCACCTCAGTGGCCTGGGAGGGCTGGTCCCTGCCATCTGTCACTGCTGGGACAAGCACGGGGACACACAGGCATTGGGGGGTCCAGATCCAGCACCCACTGCCCCTCTTCAGTCGGTACCAGCGGCCACCAGCACCAGAGCTGCCCCATGGCAAGCTACTGCCATGGGCAATGTCACTTCCAGAGTGTCACCCACGCGTGGCAGGACCCCAGGGTGACTATGCTGGGTCACAGCAGGACACAGAGGGCATGATGCCCCCCAACAAGACCCCAGCTGAGTGACTGCTGACCTGTGGCCGTGGCTGTGAGTGTCTCCTCAGAGTCCAGGGCCACCGAGGTGGTGAATGATGTGATGGTGGACGTGTCCAGGCCTGCAGTGACACAGAGGGACAGAGGTGAAATGGTAGGAAGAAAGATGCACAGCTGTGAACGTCCTGACTGTGGGAGGCAAACCCGGGTGGTTGGACTCGATGACCTCAGAGGCCTTTGTCTTTTCTGACCTAGTTGATTCTGTGATTATGTGAGTCTGGATGCTCCAGGGCAATGGGGATGAGGATGGACCATGTCCATCTGCACATTTCTGCTGCTCAGGTGCTGGAAATGGGGCTTCTCCACCCCAGCCCAAGTGCTGGGGTCCCACATGGGACCTTCCTTCTCCATGTACCTGGGAGGTTTATCATCAGGATTCATTACCTTTTAATCTGTCTTATCCCCTACCCCTCTGAGCAGAGGCTGTTCATGGTGATGCCATCAGCTCACTGCCCAGGGGAGGTGCCAGAGGGGATGGGGATGTTTAGGGAGGAAAGGACCAGCCTGAGAAAACTGTCCCTTTTCTCCAGCATCAACCTCTTTGTCCCCTAACGGCAGGAAAGGGAAAGCACTGGCACTTACTGCTCCCGTCATTAGCCATGATAATGAGGGAATTCAGGGGGATTATTAACATTATAAACAGTAATCAGCGGAGAATGGCAGAAATGCATCATTTCAGGAGGGGAAGGGGAGGCAGGCTGGGCCTGGCATCGTGCCCAGCCCCTGGCAGCCGCTTACTCATTCCGGACTTGGGCAGCTTGTTTTCCAGCCAGCAGAGCAGGGAAGTGGCAGAAGGAAATGGCAGGATGGCAGATGCATTTCCCCTGCAAATCACCACTCCAGCCGTGTCCCAGTCCCTCTGTGCAGTGTTGCATCCTGCTCCAGACCACCAGGATGACGGCGGATAAGGAGCAAGGATGTTCCTACAGCACCAAAGACTGGTCCCTGGCCAACCCTGGGCACCTCAGCATCTCTCTGAGGCCATTTCTCCTCAGAGACTGGAAAGTCCCTGGGTTTTTCCCTGCCCTGGTACCTGCACAGATGACCCCGGCGTCCTCGTGGTGGCCGCAGTTGTGGATGCCCCAGCCAAGGCTGTAGCAGGCGGAGAGGAAGGGCTCGCTGCCATCGCAGTTGACGTTGTCCAGGAGGATGCGCCCTGTCCCGTAGCCAAAGTAGGCATTGCTCTTGTAATCCAGGGCCTGCCCACAGCCCAGCTGCTTGCAGACCACGCTGGCATCGCTCAGGCCCCAGTCGTCGTCGCAGACGGTGCCCCAGTTCCCGCGGTAGAAGATCTCCACCCGGCCCTGGCAGGTGTCGGGCCCGCTCACCAGACGGATGCTGCCGTCACCTGGAGGGTGGCAGCACGTGGTGAGAAGGATGTTGTGCCCCTGCACACGGCACAGGGATGCCACCGAGCCTGGAAATGGCAGTGCCCGTGATGGCAAAGAAACCGAGTGAGAAAGAGTGGGGAAAGGGTGGTGCTTTAGGGCAACACGGCTTGGGAGCCTTGGAAAGCTCTGGGATAGGGTTTGGCCATGGCCAGCACAATGATAGATCCCCAGGGTTCTGCCCCTCGGAGCTGGAGAGCTGGGGGGCTCAAGAGGGGCAGCAGGTGATGGTGGGGGACACTGCCCTCAGCCAGGATGTCCCCCCTGCAAGCAGCACTCAAGCAGCTTACTTTCCCCATCCTGTACCGGGGCTGTGAGGGTCCTGGTGGTCGGTCCTTCGCTGGCTTGCGTGGGTGAGAACTCTGCAAAGGGAAGCAGAGAGGTGGCACCTGCTCCTGCTCCATCATGAAGCTGGAGGGATCCCTCCCACCCCACTGCTCCAGGAGGGTTTGCACCAAACTAGCCCCAACAGGGAAATAAAGAGGGTTTGCAGCTGCACTGCCCTGCCCAGAGCTCTCTACCAAGGGCTCAAGCCACTTCTCTGCCCTCAGACCCACCCCCCCTACCTTCTTCTTCACCCCTTCCACATCTCCTCTCCAGCAGTGCCCTGGCTCAGTTTCTTGCTCAATCCATGACCTCTGTTCTCTGGTCCAACCCACCAGCCAACCCATCATCTCTGCCTTTCCATTCTTCCTTTTCCAAGCCCTGCTTCTGGAGGACACAGGAATTCACTGAGCAGCTGCTCTGGGTCTGCACAGCCTCACATTCAGTGCTCACTGATGCCTGGCTGATGAGCAAACCCTGAGTAGCTACACAGGAGGAAAGTGTGTGGGGTGCATAGGGGTCGGCACAGAGTTGTTCCACTTTCACTTGCCAAGTTCAAACACTTTCCACTGCTTTTCTCACCTTTAGGAACATTTTCCTACTGAAAACCTCAGCAATTTAAAGAAAGACAAGTCAAAAGGGGTAAGAGCAGTGGGGCAGCGACTGACTCAGAGGCTGAAACGTGGGTGGGCATGTGCTCTTTCCCCAAGGATTGTGCTGGAGAGGTCGCAAAGTCCCTGAGCTGGGAGTGAAAAGAAAACACAAAACAGGCTGGTCACCTTATGGCACCAGCATGTGGAGCTGGGAGGTGACCTGGATTGAGGAAAGAGGTGGAGGGGGGATGCAGAGGAGGCTTGGCTGACCCATGATCATAAGAACAGAGGCTGGGATATGACTCTTGGGCTCTACCAAAGCATCTGCACCCCTCAAGGCTTGCAGCCCCCCAGGAGCTCCCTGCCCTCCTTGCCCCCAGGGAACCCAACCTCACTACCATTGCACACGACAGCCACGTCCTCGTAGTGGTAGCAGTTGTGGATGCCCCAGCCGTGGCTCCAGCACTCGCTCAGAGCTGCCTCCCAGCCCTTGCAGTCCACGTTGTCCAGGAAGATGGGCCCGCTCCCCTGGCCGAAGGTCATGGCAGCCGGGAGGGTGATGGCGTGGCCACAGCCCAGCTGGCGACACACCACGTTGGCATCCACGATGTCCCAGTCGTCGTCGCAGACCGTCCCCCAGGAGCCGTTGTAGAGGATCTCCACCCGCCCCTGGCACCGGCTGGGCCCGTTGGAGAGACGGATCTCTGGGAGGACGGGCAGAGGGAGGTCCCTTAGCAGGCAACAGGCCACGAGGTGACAAACACTCAGGGGGAGCAAAACTACTCCAAATCCCTGCTCCTTAAATTAAACGGTGACTCTTCTCTGTATCACAAGGCTTGGTGCTGCCCACCTGGTGGTGGGACATTGGGCTTCCCTTCATTGGAGGTTTTTAAAAAGAGATTGGATGTGGCCCTTAGTGCCATGATATAGTAATTGGAATTGGATCAGGGGTTGGACTTGATGATCTTGGAGGTCTTTTCCAACCCAATCTATTCTATGATTCTATGATTCTATGATTCATCTGCTGGAAGCAGAGGACGTGGAGACTCAACATATCTCAGTACAAGTGAGATGCACCAGCATCAAGGCTGGGTTGGACAGGGCTTTGACCCACTTGGTTTAGTGGAAGGTGTCCCTGCCCGTGTCACGTTGGAGTTGGAACAAGGTGGGATTTAAGGTCCCTTCCAACCCAAACCATTGTGTGGCTCTATGATCATGCCATCATTTCACCTCCTAAAGGGCAGTAACCCAACAGGAGAAGAGGAAAGCAGATGTGAGGCACCCATGTGTAGACATACAATGGGTGACAAGTGACAAGGTGCAATTAGCAAACTCTTATGAGCCTCAACGAACAGATCCAGAGCTGATCCCACGTGGGAGTCGGTGGGATGGAGATGATCCCTCAAGCTGCTGGTGACAGGGAGCAGGCATAGAAGTGCTCCTGGCCTGCCACGTCAAGGGAATTATTTGCTTGTGTGTGATGCATGGCACAGGGACAGGGACTCAGCAGGAGGTGGCAAAATTCCCCTCTCAGGATAATAAGTGGAACAGGGATAATAAAGAAACTCTATTTCCTTCCTGTAAAACAAATTTAGCTTCTTGCTGCTTTTTATTCCAAACCAATATGCTTCCTTTTTGAAATTCCCAAAATCCTTTTTTTTTTTTTTTTTTTTAACCAAAAAATTGCATGTTTCAACTACAAAACTTCCTGGAGAAAAGTGATTTTAAGAGAAGAATCTCACCTGGGAATTGCAACATCTCAGGCTCGGAGGTGGTGCCTGTAAGGGAGAAGAGAAGGGATCAGCTCTGCAAGGGAGAAGAGAAGGGATCAGCTCTCCCCAGCCCTTGAAGCACGGGGAGCTCGAAGGATGATGGCAGCAGGGATGGGGTGGGCATGGTGGGGGACCTGACAGCCCCTGGACCTTTTTCTCTCCTGCAAAGGCCTGAGGTTTGTAGGGGAAAAATTAAACACCTTTTCTCAGGGCATCAGTTCATCTGCTTCACAGTGGGGGAAACTGAGGCAGCATGTGGGTGACTGTGGCTCTGCAGTGGGACTGTGCTTGAAGCACAGTGTGTGACACTGAAGAGCCCAGTGGCCAGCAGCAGCCACCCCAGGTGGGCCCTGCCTTGAGTCAGGCCTTGGGGATCTTCGTATCAATCCATGGCTCCATTCATGAATTGCTGCAGGCCCTGGGCAGCTCCTGCATGCCCCTGCCCTGTGCCCCGTGGAAAAGTTGAGTGGTCAGATGGGGATGAGGAAAACCCATCCTGCCTGCCTTGAGAAACCCACTGGAGATCTCCTGATGGAAGATGCTGTGCCCTGTGTGCATTTTAATTGATTTTTTTCTTTTTTTTTTTTTTTCTCCCAACAAAGTCTGCTTTTTGCAAGCTCCATAATTACATGCAAGCACCAACACACCTGTTGATGGGGTGCATCCACCTTAGGGGGTGAGCAAGCAGCCTCCAGAGGGAACTGAACGTTTGCAGGATGCATTTACATTCCAGCCAGCTGGGTTTGAATGAGGGCTCTGGAAGTGCCCTGCCAGCAGCCCCAAACTCAGGGTCTGGATGCTCAGGGAAGGGCTAAGGGAAAGCTGAAACTCCTCCTGGCAGCCTGCTCCTCCCACTGGGCTGAGCCCCCCTCCCACAATTTGGGCATTTATTTGGGCACAAAAACTCTCTCAGCCCCAGTGCTGAGTGATGTGGGGTCCCCCCTGGGATGCTGCCAGCGTGGGGCACTGAGAGCTCCAGCTTGTCCAGGAGGTCACAGCAGCATGATCCAGGGGACAGTGGATGGGAACGAGTGGCTGGACCTTGTGGACATCCCTGTCACTGTCCCTGTGGGTACCCTGGGAGTTCACAAGCTCTTGGCAGATGCCAGAGCCCAGCACAGATTCCTCGGCCATCTGAGGCACCTCAGGCTTGAGGCTGTGCCTGCACAGCCCTCTCCCATGGGTGACACCTTCCAAAACCCTTCCAAACCTAGTGGAAGGTGTCCCTGCCCATGGCAGGCGGTTTGGAACGAGAGGAGCTTTAAGATTTCTTCCAAGCCGAACCATCCCGTGTTTCTGTGATGCCTCCATGCTAATTACAGCACCCAAGGGCTCATCAACGCCCATGGTGGCTCCGTGGCCTCTTTTCCTCTCCCTGCCTTGGACCAGCCCTGTCCTGCTTCACGCTCAGCCCACGAGCAATGACGTGAAGGTCAATCCCAGCCGCTCTGGAGGCGGATGTCACCACCGTGAGAGGCAGCGTGAGCCTGGGGGGACAGTTGAGCAGATGAACCCACCTCACTTTTCCTTGCTAGGACGTTGCCTGGGAGACCATTAAGTCAGCCAGAAAACAGGGCTGTCAAAGAAAGACCTAGAAGCCCCAAGAGAAACGAGAATAAGGCAACTGTCTAGATGTATCCATGAGTTAGCAGGGATGCTGCCCGTAGCTGGGATGAACATCAGCAACCAGGGAGCTCCAGCCCTGGTCGGGCATTCCTGCCCTCCCCAGCTGGACCAGGCAGGCTGGAAAGGGATGCTGTGATGCCAGCAAGAAGTGGGAGTTACACAGGCAAGACCAAGGGAGCAGAGAGGCTCTAAAGGAGAGAACAGGGAAGGACACGGCAGCCCCGTGGGCTGGAAAACAGGAGAGAGAGATTATTCAGCTCACCTCTGCACCAAAAATGTGGAGATGTGAGCGTTTCTAGGAAGAGCGTTTCATCCTGGTTTGTATTGATTTTTAACACCTAGTCCACTCCAGTGCCGAAGAAGCAGTGGATGAAAAGACATTGATAAATATTCATTTCCCTTTAAGTCAAAATCAAAGCTCTGAAATATTCATTTAAGAGCATCCTCCAGCAAAGTCAGGAGAGATCTGAAAAAAATATGCCTGGTGTGTCTACCATAATGAGGAACGAGGGGAAAACGGTATCCTTTGAGAACAGAGAGAGGGAGAGGGCCCTGAGAGAGGGAGAGGGCCCTCGGTGTTTCTCTGATCCAGCTTCACAAAGCCAAAAGAAAAAGGGAAATTGCTCGAGTAAACACCGGTGCTAAACAAAACCACCAAATGGGAGGACAAATCGCCCTTAGTTAGCGACTAATCTCTGCCCATTAATGAAGAGAACCGGGAGAGCCTGGCGGTGCAGGGGACAGCGGCAGAGCCACCGGGGTCCCCTCGAGATCCCCACACGTCGAGTGTGGGCGCCGGGGCTGCCACAGCAGCTCGGGAGGGGACGGGAAGCTCCCGCTGAGGGAGTGGGAAGGCAAAACCTGATTTGCCTCAATTAGGGTGTCTGACTACATCTGAATTCCCAGTTTTCTGGCTGGCCGTGCCTTGGCACGGGGTTGTTGAGGCAAGAATGTGTTACCACCCACCGCCTGGCTGTAATCACAGGGATCCAGTCACACCGGGATAACTGTGCTGCCTCAGCACTTGCGCAGACCCTCATTCCAGAGCGGGAATGGCTTTTCCCAGTTGGATTAAAATGCTTCCCAGCCTGACTGGACAGTGCCTGCCAGGAGTGAGTAGGGACCATCGTCCTGAGGGAATGGGTGCACATTCCACCCGTCGCTTCGGCAGGATCAGTCCCACAGGTCCTGTGGAGCAATCCCAGGAGCATCCTTTGGCCGTAAGCATCTTCCCATCGGTGTTGGACCTGCTCCCTCCATCCCTGTGCACCCTCGGTGCTGCTGGGGACACCATGCCAATCCTACCCATGGAGAAAATCTGCCCCCAAATCTGAGAGCCGGAGGGAGATCGCGGGTGCCTAAAACCCCTCCCACCGCCCAACGCGGAGCTCACCGGTGGGGCTGAGAAGGAGAAAGAGGAGGAGGAGCATGGCTGGCATCAAGGAAAGGGGCAGCACCGCGATGTCCGGCCCCCCTGTGCCGTGCCGGGTGGCCAGACAGGGACCAGGTGTCATTGCTGCACGACAGTCCTGCCGCAGACAGGTATCCAGAGGAGGCTGTCCCTGAAACATGCAGACAGCAGTTAGTGGCGATGGCCAGAAGAGCCTGTGCCCACCAAGGACCATGCAGGACCCCTGAACACGTCTCTCTTCGGTATTCCCAGGAGCAGTGACCAGGAGACACGTGAAAAGTAATTCTAGTTGGATTTATTGAGAACAAGAGGTAATTTTTTGAGTGGCAAGATGAAGCTGAAAGGGCCACATCCCACCTGCAAAAGGAAACTGGAAGCCAGAGGCCTCTATTGTCTCTGCTCTTTGTCATCCTGTGAGGAAAAAAAAAGCAGGGACAGGCATTTCTGTGGGAAGACAGTAATTTCTGGGGTCTGTAGGACAACCTGATTCACCTGGGGGATTGAGATGCAAACTCCACGGGGGTAAGATGGAAAGCAAACCGAAATGTCAGCAGAAAACAGGGAAAAGATTAAATATCATAAGATTCCATTTCCCCTTCATTTACTGCTCCCTGCAGGAATCACTGCCGAAGGGATGGATTTCTAGCTCTGTTTCACTCACAGACTGTTCGGGAGGGGGATGGGGGCTGGTCCTGCTGGCCGCGACACCTCTGGGAGCCCAGACCCTCATCCCAGCGGTGCCAGCAGTCGGCCTGACGGCAGCGTGTGCTGGTGGAGCAGTGCCATCGTGAGGATGCTCTCACACACAAAGCCAGGCTCTCAGGCTCAGCTCAGCCGAGACCTCAGATTAGTCCCTCCAGCCTGCACGAGGCACTCCATATCCTTAAGGGATGCACACCAGCTACTGTCATCTACTGATGGTCAAAAACCTGGGAAAGGACATTGAAATCCACTGTATCAATGACCAAACCCTCCCTCCCATGGAAACCCCTCCTCCAGCCTTTTCCTGCTCCTGGTTTTCCCATGCACAGGATGAGAAGAGCTCCCAGGTGGGATCATGTGCTGGTGTCCACCCAGCCAAGGTCCCTTAAGATCGTGGGTTGAATGGGCTCCAGAGCCTCCAGATCAAGGCTTTGTTGCCTGCACCAGAGAGAGATGATGGTGGACCAAGGGTTTTTATGTGCACCAGCCCGAGGTGATGGAGGTGCAGGACGGAGCCTCCGTGGATGGGACAGGGCCCCGTTACTCCTCCCTGGTCTCTCCCTCAGCTCCCGCTGCCCAGAGGAGGAGACCCGCCAACAGACAGACGGCTCAGTGATGGGGGATGAAAACCAATCTACTCGCTGAGGTGATGGCTTTCAATACTCCATTCATCCCTCCTGCAGCGCCGAATAATGTCGCCTTTTGTCCCGCCAGCCCTCCCCGCCCTCCGGAGGGGCAGGGCTGACAGACGGCCCCTCCGCCGCCCTGCCCCGGCCAAACCCCGGCATCGCGTCCTGCTCGCAGGGACGTTGTCATCGCCGGCCACTTTTGTGCCGGAGCCAGCGCGTTCCTGCTCCCTGGAAGGGTGGCAGCGGGCTTTAACCACTGCGGTGCTGTGCCACGGCCGACCCCAGAGAGGGAAAACCTGATTTGCCTTCTCTATCCATCGCTCTTCCACCTGCTTCTCCATCCTCACCCCAATGCTCAGGGTTCAGCTATGAACGGAACCCCTTTCCTTGCACCCAGGGATGTTGGGGCCCTTTCAGAATGTCTATAGATTGAAAACTACTTTTAAGCCATAATTAGTCATTGTGGCACTGCAGCAAAGCAAAATATCCCTTTTAACATTGCCCAGAGAAGCTGTGGCTGCCCCATCCCTGGAAGTCTCCAAGGCCACACTGGATGGGGCTTGGATCAACCTGGGCTAGTGGAAGGTGTCCCTGCCCATGGCAGGGTGGAACAAGATGAGCTTTAAGTTCCCTTCCAACCCAAACCCCTCTGTGATTCTGTGAGGTATCTATGATTTAAAGGGTTGCTGAATGTGGGTTTCTGGAAGTCCCTTCAAACTGAGGTCCTGCAAGCTGTCAGGTGTCCTGCAAAAGCACTTCCCATCATGCACCCTATGGAAGGAGCAGCAAACCCCACATCACCCCCATCCTGCACAAGCACTGCCCACTGGGGCTGCTGCAAAACTCCCAGGGGCAGGGCTCCAATGTGGGGCACAGAAAGTCCCTGCTTTCACCCCAAATAACTCACCACAGCAGACACACTGTCCCCCACCAGCATTTTGCCCACAATGAAAACTCCCTCCTCCCACCTGGACATGAGACCGCAGAGGTCCTTCAGTCCCCTTTGGTTCCTTCTGTACCCCTCGGCCACAGCTGGAATGAGCCCCTGCTCTCTATTTGTCACTTCTTCTACTTTTTAATATTCAAGTAACTTCAGGAGAAATCATAGTCTTTCACCCACCACCACCCCACCAGATCATTATTTGTAATTACCACCCTGACCTAAAAAAAAGCATCATAAATCCACATACCTGTTTGATAATTTCTCTCCAGTATAAAAGAGGGTATATCAGATCCCAGAAATATTCTATTCTCTTTTGAAATAAAGGAAAGAGCTGGCTAGTTATAAAAAAAATTTAAAATAATGGTTGAAAAATTAATATTCCCAGTAAGAGGTGATGGGGATAAGGCAGGAATTTTTTCTTTAGGTGAGATCTTGTTTAAAAAATTTAAAAAAATAATAAAAGGAGAAGAAAAAGGATCTCATCCATCAACAGAACAGCTCCAGCCCGTCATCTCTTTGCACCTTTGGGGTGGCTGCTGCTGGGTTACAGCGGGATGGCAGCCCTGCATCCCATCCTGGGGCAGGTCATTCCAAAAGCAAAGGAGAAAGAGAGGGAGGAGGAGGGGGAAGAAGAGGAAGAAGAAGGAGAGAGAAGGAAAGAGAGGGAAGACCGCTAAGGAGACATGGCGGGGAGGGAATGGCTCGGGTTTCAGGGAGGCAGGCAGGGACACATCCTTAAATTGGGTGCTGGCAGAGCCTGGGTTACGCCTCAGGGGAAGGGGGAAGCTTTTTCAGAGGATTTGGGCTTTTCAGCTCCTTCCCACCTCCCTCCTCAGCTGTCTGAGTGCCCACCTGGAGAGGAAGTCAGCAACAACCATCTGGCTGGAAATATTTCTGTCGATGCCTGAGCCAGCACTGGGATGCAACGGGAGGGGACAGTCCCAACATCTTGCCCCTCCTGAGGGATTTGGGAACCTGCTCCTCAGACATGGTCCTCCCTGCCTGTTCCTGGGCAAGAAGCTACCTTTAGAGGTCCTTTTTTTCAGGATTTTTCCTGCCTGGCCATCCAAGGCAGCTCTGCTGAGGACGTTAGAGGGACCTGCCATGTCCTTGCTCTCTTAGCCTGCAGTGAAGGATGTCCTGTGCTGGAAACCTTTCCCATCCACCTCCACCACCTCCTACTCTACACATTCATGTTGTCTCCTTCAGCTGCCAACCGGGGCATCTCTTTGTTTTAAAAGGAATTGTGTGCATTTAATAATTTCTAACCATTATAGCCTTTTAACCATTTTAACCATCATTGCAAGTAAAAGTCGAGTAATGTGAGACTTTTGGGTCCCAACAGGCTTGAGAATCATGGAGAAAGAACCTCCAAACATATTGGGTTTTCCAGTCTCATGAAATCTTAAGCTTCCCAGCAATTTTGGGAGCTTGGTGTGATTTTGGCTTTGAACAAGTTGATCTTATGAGCTACAGGATTCACTCTCACAGGAGGCAGCATTTGCCTTGTGGCTCTTGCTGCTGGATTGTTTACTCATTCCTACACAAAGCCAGACCCTTAAATGCCCTAAAATGCCCGTGTTTCATGTTTTAAGTCCTCACAAAGCCAGCTCTGGCTACAGCTGTCGCCAACTGCTTCTGCCATTACCTTCTTGTAGGGATTCAGTAATTAGCAATTAGGCATTTTTATTCCCCAGTAGCAGCAAAGTTCTAATTGACCAGATCATGAGTGAAAGTTTCAAAGGTGCCTTTTAAGTCTGTTTTGCCTAAACTTTGATAAACTCCCCACTGTCCTGGCTGTCTGCCAGGCCCATGGACCGGGAATCGTCAGCTCCAGCATCGATCCACATCCAGGCTTTGGGGACCAGGAGTGTAAGCTGCCCTAATGTGGGCATGCAGGGATAAGGTCAGCAGCCTGAAGATGCCTTCCACCCTGCCCAGAATTTCTCTGGCCATTTAAGCACCATCTCAGATGTTTTCCATGTCTGCATCCTTCCTGCATGTGCTCTGAGTTGGCTTGGCAGTTTCAGGCTGGGGGATTATGCTGCTCCGAGGAAAAGAAAACACAGCCAGCCTTATTCGAGGAGCAGCCACAACACAAGAAAGGCTAATTATAAAATTCCACAGGACGGCAAGGTTGTTCTCTTGTGTGCTGGAGAAAAAAGCTCTTTTTGTGCTTCGTGATGGTCCTGCTGCCTACTCAGGCAGGGACACTCAGAGGCATCAGTGATGCTCACAGGAGAGTGGCTTATGGAGGGTTCAGGGCCATCCCCACATCCACTCAGCGTCTGCCATGTGCCACGAGCAGCACCTACCACAGCTTCCTATGGCAGCAGGTGGCATTTCCAGCAGATCTGTTTTCTGGCAGCAGCTCGGTCATGGGTGGAAGCTGGGCAAAACAAGTGGCTCACAAATCTGCAGAAAACACAGAGCCTCCAAAAATATAGTAATGATAATATAAACAGATTTTCCTTTTCAATTAGCCAGGAAACTACAGAGAGGAGAGACAAACTCGTTTGTGTGTCCTATGCCATGGCCAGGAATTGTTTTGGGGGTGTAAAGAAGAACCTGGTGCCATACAAAAAAGCCATAAGCCGAAACAAAAGGCATCTCCTTGCTGTCAGGATGGAAGGATGGGGCTGAGCTGATCCTCAGGACACCAGTTGCTGTTGTGAGCCATTAGCCGGCTTATAACGAATGACAGGATTCCCCTGCTGATTGCTGAGCTAAATCACGGTGTACTTAGGGGTTTCCTGCTGCTGCCTGAGCTTTGGGGAGCAGCAGCACGAAGGATGCTGCACCTGCAATGGGATGAGCCACCCCTCCTTCCTCTGTTCCTCCTGCTGCTCCGGAGCACGAGCAGCAGATGGGATCCTGTGATGTGGGGTCCCAGGAGAGGAGCTCTCACCCCCAAACCAATCTGTGTCCAGCAGCCTTAGGAGAAGGGAAAGGTGTAAATGCAGCACAAGAGCATTTTGGTTTCCTGTCCTCAGTGCAGAAGGAGCTGTGCTCCTAACACACCTCTCTGCTAATTTTAAGGTATTTTCTGGCGGTTTATAAGTCCTGAAATAAAGGCAGGGCTGAGGAAAGGGCGGTGGCAGCCCCCAGCATTGCACTCAGCTGCAGCAAGCTGGAGCTGCGGGAGAGGTACCCATCCCCTCCCCAGACAAAATCACCTTTGTTCCTCCCCGTAATCTGCTTCCTGCCCGACGTGCTGCAGAAACCACCTCAGCCAGGTGAGAAAGAGCAGCCCAAGGACGCTGTGCTGACAGGAGGCTCTCCAGAGGGCAGCTGACCCACGCCGTGGGCTCCAGCCGGTACCCAGAGCTGGGGAGGAGCAGGCACGGATCACAGCGGGGAAGAGGGGATGGGAAACGGGCAGCTGGGTCCTCTCCATCACCCACGCTGGTCACAGCAAGGGCACTCGCTGTGGGAATGAGCTTTAGAGTATGTCTGTAGCTCCCTGCCTTTTCTGGGTGTCATTATCGCCATGGGGTGAAACCTCACCCTGCACTGGACTCCTGGCAGTGGGATCCACTGGAACAGCAGCCATATATATGTATATGTGTGTGTGTATACATGTATATATTACTGTGTGTGTATTTATACGTGTAGGTATATATTTATGTACACATACGAGGCGTCCAGCGGGACCAGCACTTGCTGGCTTCTCCGCCAGCCCTGGGGAATCCAGGCATCCCGCTTCTGCTGCAGCATCGCTGTTGTGAGATGGGTGTGCTGCAGCCTCAGTGCTTTTAAATACACTCCTGAGAGCCCAGACCACGCCCAAGTGTGCGGCTGGGAAGTGGTGACCTGTCTGGGGACACGCAGGCTGACAAGACAGTCGGGGTGGACATCGCTGCCTGCTGGGGCAGGGACCTGTGTGGAGATGCGGTGTCCGAGCCTGACACTCCAGGGAACAGCTTGGGTTGGAAGGGACCTTTAGAGGTTTATTTGGTTCCGGGAATGCTCCGGAGCGATGGATCACCTCGTCGGCTGCCAGGAGGCTGAACGTGCACTAGGTGGCAACCAGCTTCAGGGAGAGGCGCTTGCGGCAGCCGGGAGGGGTGTTGGGTTTGGTCAGGGAGAGCAAAGCTCCACTGGGAACCCCCAGGGACCCGCCAGTGCGGCGGGCACAGCCGGCAGAAGGCAAAGCAAGACCAGTCCTGTCCATAATTAACGTTAATGGCGAGGGGAGGGTGGCCAGAGCAGAGGAGACACACTCAATCCAGAGGACTGGGCTCCAGAGTTTCCTGGCTGGATTTAGCAAAGGCAGGGAGGAAGCTGTGGCTGCCCCATCCCTGGGAGTGTTCAAGGCCAGGATGGACAGGGCTTGGAGCAACCTGGGATAGTGAAAGGTGTCCCTGCCCATGGCAGGGGGAGGGAAGGAGATGAGCTTTAAGTTCCCTCCCAACCCAAACCATTCATGATTCCATGATTTCCCTGGAGAAGGCAGGCAGAGGGGAATAGAGCGTTTAGCTGAGTTCATGGGGCATCTTCCACCACCACCAGGGATGAGGAACATGTCCTCTTCAGTAGGTAAATCCCAGGTGTTGGAGAGCAAGGTCACCCAGCAAGAGTGGGATGCCCACACCAGATCCATCCCTGCTTTGTCTAATCAGTTCCCAGCAAGAACCAGCAGCAGCTGCTGCAGAGGAAAATGAAACAAAATTTCACCTATTATCTTCTGCCTGCAGAGGAATTTCTTCCTAATTTCTGTCACTTTGGGTTTGTCTGCTCAGGGAAATTAATCTGAAATCGAGTGGGCTGTGAATTCAAAGTGCTGCAGCAATCCCAGCAGAGCTTGGACAGGCTGTTTCCTAAGTGGCCAGGCTATTCCCCAGAGCACCAGCCTAAGCCTGGCAATTTAACAGAGCCCCAAGCATCAGGTTTTATAGACATTAGTGTAGGACCTTGAGTCAAAACCGCCTGAGATGGAGCAGCCATGGAGAAATTAATTCAGCAGCCTTCCAGCCCTGCTGCAAGAAAAGAAACAGGAGAAAGGCAAATATTTGACTGATTACCCCAGTGTGTGGATGGATCAGACAGGAGCTGATCCCATGTTGGAGGACTCCCTGCTTTGCATACTGATTTGGGGAGCATGCAGAGAAGGGTGTGGGAAAGAAGAACATGGGAAATAAGGGATAAAGCTGGAAAAAAAAATCTGTAAGGGACTGTGTTAAAATCTGTGGATCATTAGGGTAAAAATAATATAAAATATAATATCCAATATTTTAGCAGGCAGTCGGGACTTTGAGGTCTGCATCCCTGTAAAAACAGGGTCCTTAGGGAGAGCAGGACACCGAGTTTCACATCCAAACTCAGAGAGCATCTTCGCAGAAGTTGTTCTTCACGCAGAACGGTTGGAGGAATTTGTGCAGTGGGGTCTGACAGGTTCAACTGGTCACCAGACCCCAGATTCCTGTTGTACGTGGTGCCTGAGCCCTGCTAACCCCTTTCAGGTTGTTGGACCATCATAGCATACAGGACAAGTGAGGGAGAGGTGTGGGAAAAGGGTGAAAGGGTGACTGAGGGAGGCTTGTGCTGCTGAGATTAGGTGTCTCAGCCATCCACCATGTGTGGCAGAACCTTCCAGGGACCTTGATGCAAGATCAGGTCATGAATCCCTGCTCAAAAAATAAAAATTAAAATAAATCCAGTGCACTTCTAGACTATTCACACAGCTCAGCCACTGCCTGGCTGGTTTACCTCCATGGGTACAGCCCTTCCCTTCTCCCAAGAGCTGCACCCAGTGCATATCTGCTCTCCCCCACCCTGCAGCCCTTATCTTTAGCACCCTTCAGCCCCGGAGCATTGCCCAGAGACCTCGCCCAGCCTCCCTCACCAGCCAGGACTCCTCACTTGGAGCATCCCTTCATCTCCCAGCCCTGCCATGCAGTTCTGCCAGACTCGATAGAATCCCTTCTTCACCATCCTCGATTCTCCCTGAAACCTTTTCCTATTTAGGACCAGAGGATATTTGACACCTCTGCAGCCATGCAACCACATGGATCACATAGTCTGCTCCCAGCACGGCTTTATAAAACATTCTTATCTATTTTTCAGGAAAAAAACCCTTGCACTGCTCTCCAGTTACCAATTACAGCCGTAGGAGACAGGAATCCTGAGCACCTGAGTTGTAAATGTGAATCTTATTGTTTAAGCAGACACATTACGAGCAGGCTATCAATCACTTTTGGCAATTATTAGTTCTTTGTGAGTATTTTGAACTCAAGTATGTGACAGTCTCATCCATCCTGGAACAGAGAAATCCGTGGGCATTTACATACAAGGCTGATCTGGGGGGGATGCAGCTTCAGAGGGTTTTCATCGAAGCTGTTGTGGTTATGTGCTTGGTGCTGTACATTTTTGGCAGAGAACCAATCTTATATAAGCTCTGTAAAGAAAATTCTTATGTGTTTAACCCTGGTAGAAGAAGTTTAGAAGATGTCTCCATTTGTACAGCATAAAGTGGTTCTATATGTTATTTTTGCTGTAACTATTCAATCCAAGAATAATGTCCTTTATTTTATAAGCCTTTGGGAGCAGATGTATCATGTCATGGGTGAATCAGTGTTGCTGGGTGTAAAGTCCAGGGAGGTTTAAAGTCATTTGATAAGGACTGGTGAATGCTTCCTGGTTTTGAAAGAATTATGATGATCTTAAGGGTTTTTACTGACCTAAATAATTCTATGGTTCTATGATCATTGCTGACAATGTCTCAGTGGGATTTTGACTTCTGCATCCATCGAGGGAAAAATCTAGGTGGTGTCTGACCTAGCTCTAACAGAGTATGAAGTGATCCAGCTCTCTGCAAGGTGCTTCAGGATTAAAGGAATCCCTAAATAAATACATATTTTGGAAGGTGCAGCAGGTGGGAGGAAGCAGCGCTCTATTGTTGGAGAGATCTGCACACACAGGGTTGTGTTTAACCACCCTCATCCCTGCTCATACAAGGAACAGGCATCTCCAGGGCTTTGTTTTGGATTTGCATAGATGTAAGTGAAATCCTCCGGGCTGTACTGAGCAGCTGATTGATCCAGGATGGATCTGGCTTTGGTGGTCACATCCACATCCCCACAGGACGGGGCAGCGTGGAGAAAGCAGCTCCCACAGCATCCAGTTAAACTGCCTTAGAGGCTGCAATGTTATGCACCACATGCACCCCATCACACACTATCACACATGGTCACACTCACACGTTGTTGCACACTCAGGGTACCACACAGAGCATCTCACACACCCAGTATTACACATGCTCACACGGACAGTATCACACTCACACCCAACATCACACTCCTGCACGGCTGCTGTCAGACACACTCACACACCCCCCCACACCACACACGTCACACTCACACACATTATCACACACACACATGATCACACACTATGACACACACTGTTTCACTCAAACACATTAACATACACACGTTATCACACTCTCACTATCACACACTTTCACTCACACATCGCACACACTATTTCACACACACATTTACACACACACAATCACACGCTCACTATCACACACACTACCACACACTGTTACACGCACATTATCACACACAGTAACACACTATTTTACACATACTATCACACTCACATTATCACACACAATCACACACACTATCACACACTCTCACTAGCACACACACAATTACACACTATCGCACACAATCACACACACTCAGTATCACACACACTATCACACACACAATCACACTCTCATTATCACACACACTATCACACACATTATCACACACACTATCACACATTATCACACACACTATTTCACTCACACACATTTACACGCACTCACTATCACACACACAATCACACTCTTGCTATCACACACACACTATCACACACACACAATCACACACACTATCACACTATCACACACACACACACACACTATCACACACACTATCACACACTATCACACACACACTATCACACACACACACACACATACACAATCACACACACTATCACACACTATCACACACACACACAATCACTATCACACATACAATCACACACACACACACACACACACACACAATCACACTATCACACACACAATCACACACACGCACACTCTCACTCACTATTCCACCCCTCCGCTGTCACTCACGCACCTCCACCAATCATGTCCCTCTCTCTCCCGCCCCCGCCCCCTTGGCCCCGCCCCCCTTGGCCCCGCCCACTCACACGCCCCCGGGCGGCCGCGCGGGCGCACGCGCGGAACCTGTGGGAGCGCGCACCGGGAGCGGCGGCGGGGCCCGAGCGGGGTGAGGGGACCGGGGGGACGGGACCGAGCGGGTGAGGGGACGGGGGCGGCTGGGCAGCGCTCTGGGCTGGGCCGGACTGGGCTGGGCAGAGCTCTGGGCTGGGCTGGGCACCGCGGGACGGGCACCCCCGGGCGGGCACCCCTTTCCCTGCGCCGCTCCACCCGGGCCGCCCGTGAGGGGCCTCCCGGGACCGTTGCGGCCGCCCTGAGCCCGGCCCGTCCTGCCCGGGCCGTTCGGAGCGGGGCACGGCCGGCAGCGGGGCCTTCCCCGCGGCTCCCCTCGCCCCGGCCGCGGCCCCTCCGCCGCTACCGGGGCGGGCGGTGCCGCCCGGCCCCCGAGTGGCCCGGGACGGGCCCGTGACAGCGGGGAGGGCCGGTCGGAGCCGGGGGGGGTTGCGGTGGGTGTGCGGGTGCTGCCGAGGGCCCCGGGCCCGGGGGAGGCTCCCGAGGGGTGGGCGGGCGGCCCCTGCCACCGGCTCCCCGAGGCAGGACCTGCCTCGGCCCTTCCCGGCGCTCCCGGAGCTCCCTCTGCGAGCCGAAGCCCTTGGGGAGTTGGAGGAGCTCTCCAGGTCGTGCCGGGTTCGCACCCGGCCAGTCAACGGTCTGCCCGCAGATAAATAACGCGCCTTCGGTGCCCGGAGGGACCCTGGAGCGGGAGGGTTGGACACAGGGTTTGTTTGGTGTGATCCCGTGTTCAGGTGTACCTTCCCTCCTCTCGCTGCCTCAGCTTTCCTATTCATCGGTGCCCCAAGCCAGCCCTCTGCTTCGTTGACAGGCAGACGCTTTGTTTCCGCCTCAGTTGCCGTCTCTGTTTTCCCCTCTCTGAGGGGAACTCTCTTGGAGCTTGTTTTGAGTGGAAGCAGTCCAGGTTTGGGGCAGCCGAGTTTGTTTCTTCTTTCAGTTGTCAGCCCAGCCACCTTGTGCCGAGTGGATCAGCAGAGGCTGGCAGAGGGCAGGACTGATCAATTTGTGCTGGGAGTTATTGCTGTGATCCCCTCTCTGCTGCCGTACTCTGTTCTTGCTCTTTGGCTGCTGCTGATCGGAGCCGGGTGCTCGTGTATGGAAACGTTTGTTTGGGTAGGAGTTACCTGGCAAGAGCTTCCAGCCCTGTTGCATCACTGTGTTCACAGCTCGGGTTGTGCTGCACCCAGAAGTGCAGCTCAGCTGGTGTGAGGGGCTGTGGGGGCTCTGGCTGGTGGTTTGGGGTCAGAGGGGCACGGGGCACACGTAAAGCTGCTCCAGTCGTGCACCCTTCACAGGGTTACATCTTACTGCGGTCCCGTGGCCTCCTTGTGCTTTATGTGTTCCTCTAATCCCCGTGTAATCTCTTCCCGTGGGATCTTTGTTGCCCTCCCAGTCCTGTCTCTCAAAGTGGTGTTAACAAATCCCTCCTGGGCACCCTCCTTTCTGAGCAACCCGCTGAAAAGTCTCAATTCTACCAATCTGGTGATTTTTATTTTTAATTCAGCCCAGCTCAAGGGCTCCTGAGGCTCCTTTTCATTTCCAGGTACAAGCTCACATTTCATTTAAACTTTTATCAGCGCTGGCAATTTCAGTTCAGAAACTTAAAAAAGGATTTGGCATTTTTAGAAATCATTCTCAGGCCCGTGAATTTTAAGATCCTACATTTAAAGCAAAAGAAAATTCTGCTTTCTGGAAGTAGAACAGAATTAAACAGGGCTTTCAAAGGCTTTAATTCCCTTTCCCTTGCTTTCTCACCACCATTTGCTGGAGTTTGAGGAGCAGGGAGCGAAGCTGTTGGGAAACACAGCTGAAATGCACCCAGTTCTTTTCCTGTCCAAGTCCCCGATTAAAGCCATGTGGGCAAATGTTTCAGAGGTTGTGCTGGGTGTAAAGTTCCCACCAAACAAATCCAAGCTCAAGCTCTGAGCCCACGTTACAAATTACTTCTGAAGTGAAGGGCAGCTGGCTGGAATATTTAAGTTTGCACAGGGTTTTGTTTTCACTTGGGGCAAGTTGGGCTGTAGGATTTCTGACTGGTGCCAGGACTGTTTGCTGAATAAACAGAGCTTTTAGGGTTGGTGTGAATTTCGGCTTTTCAAGGCATTTTTAAAGGTCAAGGTGAAGTGTTCTAGTCCGTGGGATTTCAGCAAAGATGTGAGGTGAGATGTGTAACACATCCCAAACCGCATCTTGCTCTGCCTCAAACCCTCTCTGCCACGGCGTAATGCACAGGGCAGCCCAAGGGGGTGGTCTGAAAGCTGTATGAGCAGCTCCAGTATTGAATTTCTCAACTTCTGATATCTACGTGCTCCTGAATTCTCGGGGAGGACTCAGGAACTGCAACTTCAGGCCTTTTCTTTCCCTTGTTTGCCTTAACTCGGGGACTCGTAATTTTGGCTTACTGAGGCTCTCCCGCATTCCTCACTTCCCAGTCCGTGCAAACAGCTGCTGGCTCAAGCAGCGTTCAGTGAGAACTGGCAGGAGGCTGAAATACGCCCCTCGCTCCTCCTCTGGACCAGCAGTCCCAGCGCAGGAAATATTTTTCCATCCTGATGGGGAAGTGAATGTCGGAGCACGCGACGCTCACGTGCAGCCAGTCCGGGTACCCCCGCGTGTGGTCCAGCATTCACAGCATCGCTGCCATCCCAGGGGTGAGCAACAGGCTGTTGACACTCAGCTGTTATCCCAGTGTTATCCCCGTGGCACAGGGAGGAGGTGTTTTTTTTTTCTGGGATGTTTTCTTGTTTCCATTTCCTGCTGCTGTGTTTCGGAAGTGAAAGGAAAATGAATCGCTGACTCCCTCCTCATGGCCTACCTCTGCTCTGCCTGTGGCTGCAGAGTGTGCTGATGAATATTGGGCAGCAACTCTGGGGGGAAGAAAAGGTGTTTGTTCTGTATTTGGGGTTCAGGTGCGGGGGACAGAAAAATCCTGCAGCCTGGCTTTGCCTCACTCTGGTCCGAGCTGAGAACAGACATGCTGGTGGTCCCTGAGGTGGAGAAGTGTTGGTGTGAAACCTGCCATAAAAAGAAGTGACAGAGGCAGGTGTTGGGTTTGATACCTTAAGCCTTAATTTGCTGGTTTGAGCAGTAAAATAGCTGTCTTTGGTGTGTTGGGGGAGAATGGATTACAAGGAAAAGGTTGGTAGCAGAGACCAGGGCTGGGTCTTGGTGATGGGGAGCGCTTTGTCACCAGCACCAGTTGAGCTGGGGGTGTGGTGTAAAAATCTCTGAGCAGCTCATGAAGTAATTTACACTGAATTCCTGGAGAAAGTGTTGCTTTCCTCTTATAAATGCAGACGTGTGGGTGTGTCTGTTCTGCGCTCGCTCTTCTTCTGTGTCTTTTTTGAGCCAACAAGCCACACGGGCATGATGGATGGGACGCTCCACGGAGCGTGGGATCTTCTCCCATCCGGCAGGGATGTCATCCTCTGTGCAGATGGCATCCTCCAGTGGAAGCCACCCACTGCTGCTCTGCCTCTTGGGAGACCTGAACTTTTCCATTTGATGGGAAGGAAGCTCACAGCTCCCTGCTGACTGCAGGGAGTTAAGCGAGCAATCAGTGATGTGAGACCTGAGGGGGGAGAAGGCGACTTTATTTTAAAACAAAATGAATTTCACTCATTCACAGCCATACCCACCTACACACGAGAACCAACGTGGGGATCTCCAAGTGGCTGTCCATCACTTGGACAGATGTGTGTCCAGATGGTCTAGACAGGATTCCTTGGAATGACACAATGGACAAGGAATGCCAAATATCAGACCTCTGGTGTCTTTTAGGCAGCTTGGTGACCTTGTGATGGCTTGGGTCTCTGCTTTTTTACATCCCTTGGGGGCTAAGAGTGATGATCTCTTGTTGTTGGAATTTGTTTACTGGCCTTTATGTCTTTCTCTGGATGTCTTGGGGCTGCTATCACATTCTCTATTCTTTCCCAAATCATCTCTTAAGGGCTTGAGTCTCTGGCTTGAGTCTTTGATGCAGATTGTCCCTTGTTTCAAGAGTTCCTTGTTTTCCAACCTGAGAAGCTGCAGCTTTGATCTTGAGGACCTGCTAAATCACTGCCCTCAACACAGACTGCCCTCAGCACCCTGTGTTCCTCCTGGTGTTCCTGTACTCCTTCCCATCCATTTTTTGCTGGGATCACACTCAACTATAAAAGTGTATGTGCTGTGATTTGCAAACTGTGCATGGAGGATTGTCTCCTGGCTTTGTGTGCACATACAGTGCTACACAGAAAGAGTCATGGGACGGATCCTGGATCAAAGCTGAGTGGTCAGAAGCCTGAATGGAGCTGATGGTGTAGCCCTGGAGCTCAGATCAGTGAGAAGAGTATGGGAACCACTTGTGTAACCGAGTCATTCCTGTGCACAAGTGTTTGAGGAGCATTTGGCAGCTCAAGTCAAGGTGGTCAGAGCACAACACTGCCAGGAGCAGTGCTGAGCATGGATGGGGAAGGGGGTGGAGTGCCCTCTTGCCTTGGCACATTCCTGGCTAGTGAGTGTCTGTGTGAACTCAGTCAGGCCTTACAGGTCTCCCTGACATGATCAGCAGTGGCTCAGGAGGTGGTTTGATACAGATCTGTGGTGAGTCGGGTGGTGTTTGGTGCCACAAAATGAGAAAGAGGAGTTGCCAGCATTGGCAGGGAGTGGGTGGTGGTGCCTCACTCACCCTCAGCCAAAGGGTTTTGGGGCCAATCTGCTGCTCTGTATTCTCCTAAATGCATCCTCTGTCAAAGTCAGAGCTCGTTTTCCTCTCAAACGGCTTGTGTGGTTTGGATGGAGGATGGGGGGATTTGGGACATCATTCTCAGCTCCGTGTGCTCTCTTTGTTTCTCACTGCAGGTCCTCAGGAGAAAATGGTGTAAGGCCAGCCAGCGCAGCTGCCACTTCCAGTCGTGCCCAGAGCTCAGGGAGGAACATGGCAGCAGCTCAGGGAGCGGGAAGCAGTTCAGCCGGGCCATCCGGACTCCCCGGTTCTGCCCCGGGGCACAGCAGCAACTCCACGGTAGTGGCGGTGTGGGAATGGCAGGATGAGTTTGGCAGGTGGAGGCCGTACCGAGGGAATGTCTGCAGCTACATCGAGCAGGTTATTCAGGCCTCTCAGCAGAAGGGCCGACGTTCGGGGTCGGGGCTTGTCAGCAGCATCCCTTTGGGACGTGCGGATCCCGTCCTGGC
This sequence comes from Manacus candei, assembly GCF_025592945.1. NCBI lineage: Eukaryota > Metazoa > Chordata > Aves > Passeriformes > Pipridae > Manacus > Manacus candei. The sequence goes on along the minus strand of NW_026138124.1, from coordinate 5,454,090 downwards.
TCCCTACGTCATCGACATCCCGAGCCTGACGCAGTTCCGGCAGGATACAGGTAAGGGAGCTTCCCTGCCCACGCTGGGGTTTTGCTTCTGTGCTCGGGGATAAGGGGGCCTCCTTCTGTGTGGGACAGCCCTACAAAGCTGCGCTGTCTGCTGCCGTGCTGGGCAGTTCTTTGAGGAGTGGCACATCTGCTGCTCTTCTGGTGCTGCCCAGAGTGGGAAAATCTGTGGAGCTGGGTGCAGGCAGCAGGGATCCCTCAAGGAACATCATCATGGGACACCCAGAGCTCACAGCTCAAGAGCCAGAGCTGGAAACTCCCCCCACCCACAACCATTCGAGACCACTTGCGTAAAAAAGGCCTTTTTATGATTCCAACCCTCCTGCTTGAATCCCTTGTTCCCTCTGGAACTGGAGTGCCAGCTGCTTTACCTTGGCATGCTGCCGCACACAAGCTGCTTGTGAGAGCCTGCAGCCCCCACACAACACCGAAATGCTGCAGCAGAATATTCCCTGCACTTGTGCTGTGCGAGCCTGGCTTGCTTCCTCCCAGGGAGGAAGGGATGGGCTTAACAGCAGGATTGAGACCTGATTTCCATCCTCCTCTCTCCTGGGCTCGCTGGGGGTACAGCTCAGAATTTGCCAAGATGACTCCTACCCTCTTTTGCTCCAGATGTGCTGAGCAGCTGGAGCTTAGAAAAGGGACAGGGATGGAATGCATGCACTTCATCCCTGGAAAATCCAGGGAGATCCCAAATTACACACCCTGAATGAATGGCTGCTTTGGACAATTCTCCATCCATCAGTTTCCCCTTTGCCAACACCTCTCCCATCACCCCAGGACGCAGTCGAGCATCCCCCCCATGCTTTAGGGGGGGGACATGTGCTGGTTTCTTGCCAGTTGAAGCAGTAAATGAGCAATGTTTTGAACCAGCTGCACGATCATCCAGTGCTGACAGGAAAGGGAAGTGGTTGGAGCAAATGTGAGCATCACAGCTGCATCCGTGGTTTTATTCTTAGTGACCTTAAGATTAGTTTTTCTAACGGTGTCCTGGGTGAGGTGGGGAGCTTTCTCAGCTGGATGCCCTGGCAGGTGTGCTCAGTGTGGCCTGTTTGAGCACCGAGAAACCCAGCTGAGGCTGTGGCTTTGAGCAGTACAACATGGACCACCAGAGCTTGTACCATCAGCTGTTTCTTTCCTGTTTTCTCCTGCCAAACTTGTGAAGGAACCTTCCAGCCTTTTGCCCTTTAGCCAGTGCTCCAACATATGGGCAGCAGTCCCAAACTCTTTGGTGAAGATGAGCAGAGAGCCTGTGGGAGGGTGAAAGATGCATCCCAGTGTAAATGGGACATTCTTTTCCGTGAGTGCAGCTGTCTCTCCTTAGAGGTCTTGTATCTCTCTAGAGCCTTGTGAAAGATCTCAGAACATCCACTGAATATTGTCCATTGCAGGGTGGTTCAGAGTTTGTCATGTCTGGGGGACAGTCCAGCACAATTTTGGAAATTGTGTTGGCTGGCATGATCTCATCTTTCCTTGGACTAGATCTGAGTTTGAATTGTTAATAACAGAAAGGCTCATTCCGCTCCACAGCTCTCCTGCAGTGCTTCCCACCGATCCAGAGGGATGCTGATCAAAGGGGCCAGGGCTGTGAGCCTCCCTCCACAAATACCTGTGTGCTCTGCAATGTGACTGTTGGAAACACTCTCATATCCCCTTTCTGTGGCCCAGTTCTAGGCAAAGCTTTTCCTCTCTGCAGGGCTCTGCCTTAAACATGAACGTTTCCGAGCGAGCTGAGAGCTGAACTTTGTCATGGGCTGGAGAAAAGAATCTCTGCAGGAAACATCCCCATGAAAAATCTTTAAACAGTGCAAAAAATAGGCTGTTGTATTCTGCTCATTAGCTATTAGACAGATAAATAGGCTCTTCAAAGGAAGCCAGGGAGAATAACAGGAAGCCAGTGTTAACGGGAGCAGCGTCCCCTCCAGCAGGGAATGACAGCTGTGTGGGGGGATGCTGTGGGCAGGATTAGCTGTGGGCTTCAGCTGCTGGTTGAGGCAGATTAGCTGAGATTGAGTGCAAGGAAGCAGCAGGAGTTGTCCTCTGACCGCAGCTGTTTGCCCACCCTGGAGAGGAATGCCAGTTTCCCTACCAGCCTGGGGGAAGGGGAATGTTTTCCAAGTGCGAGGCTTTGGTCTTGTTGACTCTTAAAAGCTGTCCCTGCTGCTGTTTGGGGGTGTTACAAACTCAGGTTGCTTGCAAACTCCTTGAGCCCTCTCTGTGCTGCTTTTATCTTCTGAGCTGCCAGTGGAGCAGTGGCAGCCTTGCTAATCTCCTCTGAGATGTGTCCCACTGGATTTCTGACATCTTGCTTTACCTGTGGCAGTCCCCCTTTTCTGGGAGCAGGTTCCTTGCACTCATCTCTAAAAGCAGTGCATGTCTCACCATCTCATTCCCAGCCAGTCTTATCCCCAGTCTTCCTGTTTGGGGGTTCATCCCTGAAGTTACCCAGCTTTTGAGGCCATTGGGTTTGTGTTTCTAAAACTAGGCAGGACTTGCTGGATAGGAGCAGTCATTGCTAGAGTTTGCTTTTGGCTGTTTCATCTGCCTTCCCACTAAGGCACTGATTCCAGGCTGGGAAGGTCACCTTGTAGTAGTTTCCACAGTAGCCCAATACTATTGGGTAGAAATAACAGCAGGGTGAGGCAAAGATCCTCAATATCCTCAATCCAGCATTCAGCCAGCCAGAGCCTGAACACAGGCAGCAGTTGAGTTTTGGCAGTGTGGAGTCCCACGTGGGCTGTCCTCACTTTTCTTTGGGATGTGCCTGTTGGGAGTGAAGCTTGCCTGGATTGCCTGCACCCCACAGAGCCACCAGTGATATCCCAGGGCAGTTCCCCTCAGGCTTTAGGTGTAAAGTGCCTGTTTTCACCTGGAGTCCTGGAACATGGTGCCATAACTCTCATGACCTCTTTAGGGGTTTCATTTGGTTTTTTTCCTCTTGGTGCTGTTCTTTGAAATCTTCCTGTGTCATAACAATTTGTTGCACCCCTGTTCACTCCCACCTTCCTGCATCCCTAGACTTGCTTGCCCCGTGGCATTTTTGCAGAGGTTGCAGAGCTTTTGTCCTCTTGGGTGGCTTCCCTCGCTCCCGTTAGGCTGCTGCTTTTTTGCAGAAAGGGATAAAATACCCAGAAATGAAGTCATCCTGGAGAGCCAGACTTCCAGGGAGTTTGAGCTCCTGCTGTTGCTGTCAAGCAGCCTTGCAAGAGTAGAATGTCTGCTTCCATTTCTCTCCCTTTGTCTGAACAGCTGTTCTCCTCTAGTTACTTCATTGTCTTCTCCTCTCTAGTCTTGCTCTATCTCCCAGCAGCCAGGAGCCTAGAGAAGCTGACCCTGTCTGTCCCTTTTCCAGAGTCCTTGTCCTTGCCCCTGTGGGACTTCACCCACTCTCCCAAGACCAAAATTGTCTGAACCTCCGTGTAGCAAAGTGGGTGTTCAAGCCCCTTAAAGTGCTCCTGCAAAGCACTTCCCGATGCTGTTGTGTCTCTATAGTTACTCTGTTGTCAAGGCTGTGGGAGTTGGGGTTTTTTAAACCAGATCTGTGCCTCAGCCTGATTTTTTTTTTTTTTTTTTACTTTTTTCCCTTTAACGTCAGGGAGGCATATGTGATCGCTGGGCCTTTGTGCTCGGGTGTGTCTGCGTCTGCATCCTCCCTCCTTCCCTCCTTTCCCACCCTTCCTCCCAGCAGCTTTTGAACCTGTTGCCAGCCCACAATCAGATTTGGCAGAGGGACAGGGATCTCGAGGGTGTTGCGTTTCTCTGAGCTTCATGACCAAACCCAGCCCTGTCGGGAGGAGAAGCTCTATTAGTGCCCCTGCTGAGGGAGAGGGGAGGAAGACCACCCTCTTGTAGGCACCACAGATCTGTGCAGAAACAAATCCTCCTTAACTCTCTGCTCTCAGAACGACTGTGTTTACTCCCCTCTCTCCCCACACAGGGACGATGCGGGCTGTCCGCAGGCACGTCTTCCCGGGGGACTCCGCTGCGGGGCAGGGCATCGTCTGGGAATGGCAGAACGACGAAGGCGGGTGGTCCCCGTACGAGATGAACGTCTGCGTGTTCCTGGAGCAAGCCCGTGCCACCAACCACCAGCGAGTAGACCTCGGACCCTTGGGCTACAACTACGAGGTTGACTTTGTGGCTCAAGTCCAGACCAACAAGACCACGAGGTTCCGCCGCAGCGTCCAGAGGCGCTTGGACGCCCCGTACCCGGTGACGACCTCCCTGGCACCCCTTCACACGGGGGTGGGTTGTTCTTGCCAGCAGTGCTGGCCCAACAGCGGGACTGGTCCCATCACCACGCGCTACCGCCACTCCATGATAAACTTTCCCAACTCTTCCACTGCTCATCAGGTTCCCGGTAGGACAGCGTCAGTAAGCTCTTCCAGCGTCGGCTTCGTGCCCTATAACAAACCGACTTTGACTGGAGCAAGGTCAACACCAAGACTCAATGCACAGAGCACCTTGGTTTTGCAGCAAGCTGGGGGCCCCAGCACAGGACTGTCTGCATCTAATGGAGTCAGGTACAGACCCTAATTCACTTCTGTGTGTCCGAGACATCTACTGTGCTCAGGTCTGCCTTATCTAGGAGACTCTCTGTCCCAGAGGACTTTACAAGGGTTTTCTCCCCAGGAGACAGAGGTTTGTGCCTGTGTATCCAGTGCAGTGGGTGAAAAAGCTTCTCCTCTGCTTTCCACTCCTTTTATTCCTCACTTGAAATATAGTCCCTGTCTACAAGTCTTCCCTGAACCACTGGAGAAATCAGATAGGTTGAGGTTCTGAAGGTTGGAGAAAATTAATAGTGATTGGTGGTATTTCAGGTTAGGCTTTAAAACAACTTTGAGAGGGACTGAGTGAATTAAAAGGGGACTTGTAAACATTTATTTAGTTCAAAGTAGGCAGTAAACATAGAGTGGAACTCTGCTCTGTGTTCAAAGCTCTTCCCCTTCAAGGAGGAGACCACTACATTCATTGGGTGTGGCTGAGACCTCGTGAATTCTCTGCCAAAATCCGGTGTCCAGGCTATTTGTCAGGCTAAGTGCTGATGCAGTGCTGAAATGCCACTGGATTTCACCATGGCTCTTCTCTCAGCTCCCACCAGTGAGCAGCTGGAGCTGAAGGAGGGCTGTGTTTGCACCTTACTGATGTAGGAGCACGGGCTCCACTTCAGGCCTTTTTGGCTGCTGCCAGCTCAGTGAAAAGCAGAGGCTTGTGGTCTGATACCTCATCTCCTCTCTGTGGCATGGGCTGCTGGGGCAAGCCATGGTCAGTTATCCCACGCTCAGGATCTTAACTCTTCCTGTGCACAAGCCCTTGCTAGCAGAGGTCTGTAAGATCTGTCTGTGGCAGTGCTGGCACTGAGCATCTGACCAAGCAAGGGCTGGCTGACTGCTCCCTCTGTTTGTGAACGGCTGGAAGTGTGCAGAGCCTTACACCCACTTCCCTGGGAATAATCCAGCTGCTGAACCACTGTGTGAGCCCCTGAGAAACTGCAGGGGAACTTGCCAGGGCTGACTTACCTGTCCAAACTACTCCAGGTAAGTAAAGAGATAAGAGATCTAGAGTGTTGGAAGCACATTCTGCTAATTACACAAGGCACAGGGGTTTGAGGTTCATTTTGATTCTCATTTGTGTTTTAAACAAGATGCTGAATCCTGAGGTATTTTTCTTAGTGTTGTATCAGGACTTTCCCTCTTCGGGGTCATCTGAGTGAAATGACTTCTCACATCCTGTTCTTCATTCTCACGGTCTTTTTTTGGTGGTTTTTTTTGCACCTGGTGATTTTTTTGTGGTGCTTTAAGCATTCACAGTACTCCTCTGTTCCTGTCACCTTCGAGGAGGGCTGAAAATCAGACCTCAGCACTGCCTGCAGGAGCTCCCAGTGAGGCTCTTGCTGTCTCCTGAAGAAGCTGCCAAATTCCCCCTCTCTTGGGAGACACTGGTTGGTGCTCCAGACTGCCTGGAGCCCCCATCCTTCCCCAAAGCCTCAGCATGATTTGGAAAGTGACTCCCAGTGTGGGAAGATTAAAAAGGAAGAGCCAAATGCTGCAGCTGTTGCCCCACAAGCCTGTCTGGAGCAGATCAGGGTCTGGGTGTGTTTTGTGCTACTGGTGGGGGGAGAGGCTGTCCTGGAAGGAGGGAGGATGGGACAGAGATGCCCAGAGAGGGGTGGCATGGTCTCCTCACCATGAACTGAGCCCACGACCCAGGCAATGCCAACCAGGAGGAGAGGAATGCCCAGGAGGAGGCTTGGAGGTGCCCAGCAATGCCAAGGCTGGTTGAGGTTGGGCTGTTTCAACCTATTTTTCAGCTCAGCTGTTGGTGGTGTGCAGGGGATGAGGTGGCTGGTGTCCTGGCATCTATCCCTGCCCAAGCCAGCCTTTATGGGGGATGCAAAGGGGATTGTATGGTTAAATCTGTGCTGGGGACAGCAGGACATGCCACCCAGGGCAGGTGGCAGCTCTTTGGTCACCTGGAAGGGAGCGAGTGAGTGCTGTCAGGCCTATGTGACAGTCACCCTCTGTAAAACCCACATCCCCAGCTGAGCCCTGCTCCCCTGGCTGCCTGCCTGTCCCCTTGGGGTGTGCTCTCCAGTCCTTTGGGATTAGTTTTGCCAGGGACACTCTCTTTGTCCCTGCCAGACAGCCAAGTGCACGCAGGGGGGCAATCTCCATCTTCCAGTAGCGTGCTGAATGTGAAAGGGGCTTGTTCTTCCCCAGCTGACAGCTTGGGATGGCTTTTTCCTGTCACCTCTGCACTGAGGTTGAGTCGGAAATGCCACTGGGTGGGTGTAATTGCTCCTGGCTGGAGTTACAGTATTGGGCTTGTGAAACCCGTGTTCAGCAGAAAATCCTTTAATTTCTATGAATTAGGGGAAACCTGAGTAGCAAAATCTAACAATGTGTTTCATTTAATTCCTAAGCCCAGAACATTCCTGGGTTATTGTATCCCCTGGGTTCCTTGTCTTCCCCCCTCGACTGAACGTGGCATGGTGGTTTGTTCCCCTTACCTTGCAGTCACTGTCCTGCATCACCCAATAGTCCAGCCTTTGGGGCTAATTATCCTGCACTAATTATCCCACCGAGGGTTTCTGGCTGTGTCCGGTGTGCAGCATTGCTCACTCCCCTTAACTGTGATGTGCAATTCCTGTGCTGACCCGTGCTCAGAGGCCAAAGGGAAGTGAGCAGTGGGACACAGGGGCTCCTCTGGTGTCTAATAAAGGTTGTGTTGTGTTCACCCCACAGCCTTTGGCTCCAAAGCAGCGCTGACAGATTACTTGCTTTTACAAAACTGCTTATCTTCACAAATCTTTCAGGGATGACCCAGCTGCCTGCTGGAGCTGAACTTCAACTGGCAGAAGAGCTCAAAAGCTGACTGGGAGAGACTGAAAGACAGTGCAGTTGTGTACACCCAGTTTCTTTAGGAAACACAACTAAAAATGGCAACACTGAAATAAACCTCTGTCCTGCAGGGCCGAGGAAGAGGCGCAGTTCATCCTGGCGAGCTGCCTGACTCCCCGTGTGGCTGTTACAGTTATTTCTAGCAGGCAGGCAGGGAGAGCCCCCAGAAGAGGCTGTCAGCACAGGCATGCCCAGGCTCCTGTGGCACTGAGGGTTGTTAAATGTATTTGCTGCTTGCTGCAGGGCGGGTGCTGTGTGAGAGCAGGCGGAGCTCCGGCACTGCAAAACGCAGGTTTGATTTCCTCCTGCTCTCAAGAGGGTCAAAGAGGGAAAACCCAGAGAAGAGTGCCAAGGCTTAACTAGATGCTAATATCCTTGGCTCTGCTGCTAATGTGTTAAATACATGTGGGCAAGTTATTTTGCTGCTTGGTGCATTGGTTTCCTCCCATGTATTAAACAGAGTTAATGAATCTGGCCTCTCTCACAGACAGTGCTGGAATCTGCACATGGAGTGTCCCATGGCAAAGGTTGTGTCCTTGTCTCAGTGCTGTTAGCCAGATCTGGGAAGCAGGGGTTGGCTGCCCAGCATCCCAGCCACCTCCTGGCATGATTCTTCCCACCCTGTGTGGGAAAGCATCCATCCCTGGGGCAAGAGCTACCCTGTTCCCTGTGCTGTGCTGGCTAATTACAGAGTAGGGCACTCCTGAAACACCCTGCTTGTAATATGAGCAAGTAAAGTTGCAGAAAGCAATCTTCCTGGGGATATTAATTAGTGCCCCAGTCAGGCAAATCCCTGCTGTAGCTCTGCTGGCCCCTCTGAGCTTATGTGGCTTTGGCTTCTGGTATAGGTTGTGCCTACAAATAAAGCAGGCAGCTCAGGGGGACAGGATTTTGTATGAAAGGATGGGGAATGGAGGTCTTGAGGGCCAGGGAGGGATATTAACAGTATTGGGGATCTGGTGCTGTACCCCTAAATCTCCCAAAAGGAGCAACCTACAGTTAGCACTTTGTAGAATCAGGAGGGAGCAGAACCTGGGCAAGGCCTTTCCTTTTCTCTCTCCTCCTTCACATCTTCCAGCTTTGTCTGTAGGCATCCCAGAAGTTCCTCAGATGGTGAGGAGGGGCTCTCCTGGTGCTGGTTCTGCTGGGCACATGGTGACTTGTCCTGCAGCCCTGTTAGCCAGCATGGTTCTCTGCTGCTGGGTGTTCTTCCTGAGTGGGAGCAGAGGAGTCTTCTCTGCTTGGTGCCAGGAGGAAAACCACAGATCCATGTGGCCACATGTGTGCAGTGCACCAAAAGGTCCTTCTTTAGAGACACTCAGTCTGGGTTTTGGCCTCTTCTTGAGAAGAAAGGTAGGGGAGAAACTGCCATTAGTGTTGGTGAGCCCTGGGAAGGGGGTTTGACCTTTGGGTGTTGTGGTAGCACTTGGTGTTAGTGTGAGGCAGGGCTGGATGCAGCCTTGACCTGTGGGGAGAAGTGTTGGCTGTTGCCCAGAGGGTGACAAAGATGCCTAATAAGAGATGTGTGGCCTGCTGGTTGTGTGCAGGGGAAGAAGAAGGAAGAAAGGGCTGTTACCAGATGGAGAGGGTGAGTTCTTACAGGCTTTCCCACTTCTACTCTGTTAGGATATGGTGTATGTGTGGCTTAGGTGATGTTCAGCTCAAACCTGGCCATCCAGTGTTTGAAGTGGCAGCAGCCCTGGATTCCAAGCTGTTGACACACCTTCTTGCTGGCCTTGTGCTTTGCTGTCTCACTGGTGCTGCAGAATCTAGAAATTCTGGAGAAGCAAGTGGTTTTGTCATGCTGAAATATCAGTCTGCCCTGTCTGCCTCCCATAGCAGACTGCCTGGGAACTGGTGGTGGGAAATCATAACAGTATCTTCTTGCTGAATCTCCGAGGACAGTGTCTTACTTTGCATCCCTTTGTTCACAACCTGGTGATCCCTGTTACACTCGGTAACCTCCAGATACAGAGCAGCGGGAGAGCAGGAGCTGCAGCAAACAGCAGGGCAAAATTGGGCCAGGAAGGAGGAGACAATACTAGGAAACGTTCAGAGAATTCAGGCGTTGACTTTCAGGTGTTGCAAGCCCAGCCTGAAGGCTTGGCTGGGAGTCAAAGGCACTGCCTGGCTACAGATCTCCCTGGGCAGCAGAGGCAGCAGGAGCAGGTGCCTCAGTGGATCCCTCTCATCTCTCCACACTGCAGTGCTTGCTCTTGCACTGATGCCCTCCAGATCTCTCTTATGCAAGACCCCCACCAGCCTGCCTGCATCAGGTTTTTTCTCCTAACTGAGCCTGTTTTCAATAAATCAGCAGGACCTCAGCCCAGCCTGGCTCCAGCTCTCTCCCAAGAAGCCAGCACTGTTTCTGGCAATGCTGGAATTGTTTGAATCTGAGCTGGTGGATAAAATACATCTGTTTGTGCTGCTCTGGGATTGGAGGCACAGCCCATGTTACACTACAATGGCAATATCCTTCCTTGTTACCTCTTCCCCTTCCTCCTCCAAAACCCCCACTTCAGACCCAGCGTAGGCTCCAGGTAGCGTTTCCGCACCTTTTTTGGCATGACAGCACTTCCTCCCACTCACTGCGGCTGCAGACCTGCCCAGGCAGCGTTGTGGTACCTCAAAGCAGTTTGGATTTCCCTTGATTTCATCAACCTTTGGGCTTTCTGCAGTTGTAACAGAAATCAGGGAGCGTGGCAGCTGTGCCAGTGCGGTCCCACAGTGCCAGTGGGTCAGCACAGCCTATGGCACTGTTAACTGGGGTGCTGCTGACTGGCAGGGGTGTATTTACTGAAAGAAGAAGTATTTGGTTTCTCCATCATCACATCAGTTGGCTTAAAGGCCTCCAGCAGTCAAAGCTGACACACTTTGCCTTTACACCACTGATCAGCAACTGTCCCCTGGCTTATGGATAGTAATTTGTCTGCAGTGCACTCCCAGCTTCCCAAACTTGATCACTTGTAAATGCATTAACTGCTTATGTATTTCCTTTTGCAGATCTTGAGGGCTCTTCTCATTCTGTCCTGGTTTAACCCAGCACACAGCTGACCACCACACAGCCCCTTGCTCTTTCCATCTTTCTCTGGTGGGATGGGGGAGAGAATTGGAAGGGGAAAAAAAAGGAAAAGTTTTGGGTTGAAATAAAGAAAGTTTAACAGGACAGAAAAGGGAAGGAAAATAATAATAATGATGATTATAAAAGTACTGAAATGTGATGCAGAATGTAATTGCTCACACCCACTGAGCAGCAGCAGTTTTCCCCCTAGTTTCTATACTGAGCATGACATCAAATGGTCTGGAATATCCCTTGTCCCAGCTGTGTCCCCTCCCAGCCTCCTCACTGGTGGGGTGGGGTGAGGAGCAAAGAGGCCTTGACTTAATGGGATCACTGCTAACAACTAAAACATCCCTGTGTTATCAACATAATTCTCATCCTAAATCCAAAACACAGCACTGTACCAGCTACTAGGGAGAAAATCAACTCAATCTCAGCTGAAACCAGGACAACAAGTTCTTGTTCCTGGATGACTTGGACTTGAGCCTTACAATGCAGGAAAGAAGAGTAAAGATTGTCCCTTCCATCATCTCAGAATGTGGTTACCAGTGATCCCCTTCCCAGGGCAGCTCTGGGTTTGCTTTCTCCAGCCTCAGGTGTAATGACCCTGTGCTCCAGCCCTTTGGAAGGATCCCCTGCCCCCCCCCCCCATCTGCTTTCCTGGCACAGTGGAAGGTTCAGCTTTGTGCTTTACAGTATTTTTACCTCCCATGGGGAAGTGAAAGCACCTCCATGTCGTGGTGTGATGATAAAGCACAAGCTCCTCAGGGTCACAGGCTGGGGTGGAGGGGTTGCTCAGGCTCTGTTGTCTTCTTGGCTGCTCAGTTGGAGGAGGAAATGAAGGAAAGTCAAATGTCTCTGTGAAGCAAAGGGATGAGATGAAGGAGGAGGAGGGAAATACCTGAGAAAGAGCTGTGATGACGAGGGTGAATCAGGAAAGAAAAGGAGTCATAAAACCATCTGACTCAAAGCCCTTTGAAATCATGTGGAGGATTTCCCCTGTATTTGGGGGGTTTGAACTGTAGGCAGAACAATCCATTGCATCATTTGAAGACATTGCAAAATTGGTGGCAGCCAAAGGGAAAGCACAGCATTTGAAAGAGGCAGAAGGAAAACCTCTCTGGTCTGGAGAGCTTTATAAGGGTCTGGAAGAGCTGGTTTCCCTCAGACAGGTTGTCAGTGCCTCACCAAGCCCTGGGTCCTGCCCAGGGTTCTTCAGGAAGCTCAGGACACCTGCAGGAGCCCATTCCAAATTGTGACAGGTAGGAGAGGGAAGAGGTAGGGATGCCTCCCTCTCAGGAGGGTGGAAGGCAGTCACATGTCACTCACAAATCTTTTCAGCTCTGGTCATTGTCATGGAAATAGGGACAAAGATTTTAGCAAGGCTGAAAGGAGGGACCTCTGTGATGCTGTTTGGAGCACCATGGCAGCTCTTGCATCCCAGCTGGAAAGAAGGTTCCCCCTTAATAGTGGATGAGACTTGGGCTTTTGACCACCTTGGTCTCTGAATTCTTAAGAAGCTGGCCAGGTTTGATGTAATTTTGGGGAGGCCTTGGGGATAGTTGTCAGAATTCACTGTGTATTAACTGCAGCTGATGCACATGTGCCACCTGAGACAGAGCCCATGGGTGGTTTCTCTGTGCCAGCATGTTGGATTTCAGATGTTCCTGCTCTGCTCATGTGGATCCAGCTTGCTGTCTTCTCTAGTGACCCCCTCCTCAGTGTTCATGCTGCTGCTCCCCCTTTCCTTCCTAACTCCTTTCTCCAACTCATGGCATGACCCTGGCTGCCCATCTATCCCAGACTAGCTTGAGGTGCAGCTGCCACCTTTGGGAAACACTGCTAAAACAAGTAGGTGAAGAACCTGAGAGGGATACTTGGTGTCTGAATCCTCCTGATTTCCAAAGAAAAATGGGTGACAAACTCTTGTGAGTCTCCTGCAGCCTTTGTTCCCTTTGGATTCCTGTTGGATGCATAGTGCATGTTGGCTGCTCATAGGAAGCTCTGTTGTGGAATAGCAAGAGCAGGGATGCATCACAGGATCAGAGCAGGGTCCAGCAGGAGGAAGAGATGAGTCAGGCTCAGCCTCCAGCTGAGAGGAGATGGGGCTGGAGGCAGCTACATTACAGCACAGCTCTGAAGCCTATCTTAGAGGTAAATTAACCTAGGAGAGAGCTCTGGCAAGGACAGGCCTCCTCAAATACAGCTCCTGAACCAGTGGGAGAAGGGTGCATGGGTGAGGGTCCCATCTGGGGCTCATCTGAGCAATTAAGCCCTGTTAATATATGCAGGGCTCTGGCATTCAGAAGGCAGTTTTACTGCTGGTTTCTTTGTTAGTGGTTTTTCTGTGCTGTTGAACTCGTCCCTTTTTCTTTTCTCTCTCCAGTGCCCCAAACCTGCCCATCAAGATGCTCAAACCCAGTAAACTGAACCAGGCCCTGGCAGGTAAGAACCCTACTCTGCTTTACTTACTCAGTCCTTAGGATTAGGTGAATGAGAGGTTTGCCTTTCTGGGGCACTTATTTTTCTTTAGTGCCTTTTAGGAAGAGTTAGAAACGTTGCTGGCATATAAAGTTTGAGACTCAAAGACTTTTCAGAAAAGCAAAGAGGGCAAATTTGGGAGAGAATGGGATGGGCAAACCTTCAGTAACTCTTTTCTCGTTAGTGCTTGTCCTTAGGCTCTCAAAATGAGTGGGATTATTTAAAGCATGGCTATTCATCTTTGTACATGTGCATGAGCAAGTAGCAAAGGAAAGGGCATGTGGAAAAAACTGCTATTTGCTGCTTTTTTTAAAGTCAAAGGGGAGGAGTGGTGTGAGATTTTGTGTGGTTTTTAATGTGAGTTTTTAGATGTGGTTTTATTAAGAAAGCTCAGGTGGTCTTTAGCTTAAAGGGGATTTTGATGCCTTGCCTCAGGGAAAGGGGAGACAGAAGTTGAATCAGACATTGTCTCCTGTAGCAGCAGAATACAGGTTTGCTTGTTATCCAAACTTGTGAGCACAATACTGAGGACTGTGTCTGGGAGGGATGAAAGTGCCAGTTTTCAATGCCCCTTTTCAGAGTAGATTTGCCTGTTAAAGTTGAAATGGCATTGCCTTAAAAACGCCAGCTCGTGCTTGCAGCTTTCAGTGGAAGCCTTGCTGTGCCAACAGCCACTGGCACCTTTGCTCTGTTGGGACTCAGCCAGTGCCAAACCATGGGGGCCTGGTGTGTCGGTGCTGGGGGGTTTGGGTGTTCTGCCAAAGCAGGGGTCTTCTCTGTCCTGACCCTGACTGTACATACGCACACGTGGATGTCATAATGTGGTAACCTGGGGCAGAGGAGTGGGAAAGACCTGATGTCTGGTATTTTCTGTCTGGGCTTTTTTTTCCTGTGTCCATTTCAGGCACTACAGAATAATCTATTAACCCTCTTCTTCCTCTGGCTCTTATCCAGGCATGGTCTGTTGAGGTTATTAGCTCCTGGGACACCAAACTTTGCTCCTGAGCAAGTGGAGACTGTAGCACTCTTGTTTTTCAAGACAAGGTTTACCACCTTATTCCAGAAAAGGTGATGGTGTTCGGTCTCTTCTTGAGTGCCAGCCTTTACCCTGCCTAAAAATGGTCCCCAGGATTGATGTTTTCAGTCATCTAATGTTAGCACAGTCATAAAACTGTGCCTTGCATGTCTCTGTAGCCAAACTGGCACTGCATGAAGACTAACACTGGTGTCCTCTGACAGCATGCAGCCCATCTACCTCCTCTTAGCAAATCACTGTGGAAACGAGGTATAAAGTCAAGCTCAGACCTCGTCTGGGAGGGTGACCTGAGCAGAACTCCCCTTACTCGAGGCAGCTCTGGATTTCCTCCCCTGGCTATTAGCACTGACTGTGTAATTAGGTACTTAATCACAGAAAGGTAAATACAGCAGAGAACTGAAGAGCCCTGGTGAATCCAGACTGTTAATGTTGTTAACTGTGATCTCATTCTCCAAGTACAAGTCACCCACTGTGGATTTGGAAGAGGTGAATACACACAGTCCATTTATGCCTTGTAGTGCCACATTTGGATATAAGAGGCTGCAGGAAAGCCTAGTAAAATAAGACATTTGCCTCCATTTAATACAATAAAATGGTTAAGCGTGTAACTGATATCTCTGTTGCAGGCTGGGGGTGAAAAAGAGGGAATAAATATTCACTTTAATACTCTTTAACTCTCCACAATGCACTCTGGGATGCAGGGGAGTGCAGAGCTGAGTGCTGTCAGTGCAGAAGCAAATCCCTGGGACCAGCGTCTCCTTCAGATCCAGGTCTTTGTAGGACACTGCTTTGATGGGCACTGTGCTGCCTTCTGCCAAGTGTGACACACCTCAGAGGTGCAAGGGAGGAGGGAAATCTGAATTTGAGTCCGTCCTCAAAGTCACATGGAAGCAGAGGAAAGATTAATACAAGTTAATTAGGAAGCAGAAGGAAAACATCTCTGGGGATATTTCTGGTAAAAAAGGAAGCAGTGGAGTTCTGGTAAAAAGGAATAGTTGTATTGAAACATTAATTGGTTGGCTCTTTAGGGACACCTTCTTCCCCTCTATGCTCTACTCTGTGTCTTGAACCACTTCTGGGAGGTAATATTTTGTTCATATTTAAAATCCTGCTGGTGATGTGCGAGTTACTCATTACTCAGGTTATTCTCAAACAAAATCTGGGCCCCTTTTTGTTCCTCCAGTCCCTGCTGCATGACTGCTTCCTTCAGCATCAGTGGCAAAGGCTGGGATCTCTAGGGCTCTCATGTTGTGAGGGAGAGGGAAGTCTTGGATGAGAATGAAGGAGGTTTTATTTTGGGAAATGTGTCCAGAAGTCTCACAGGCCTTGGTCTCCATCCCTGGGTGCTTCAGCAGCTTTGGCTCTGGTTTGAAGCTGGAGAGATAAAACCCCTGAATCTCATGGGTGATCTTGAGAAATGCTGCAGGTGCATCTCTTGGATGCAGAGGGAGCTTCTGGTGGATAAACAGGAGATGAGGAATCCTGTGGGGTCTGAATGAGAAGCTGGGTTTCGTTGGTGTGATGAGCGAGGGAATTGTAACACTGTCAACCCCACGTCTTCTGAAAGCACCACTTGGGATCTCAGACATTGTGAAGCTGACTTAAAAACCATATTTTGTACAAAACCCCATAATTTCTTTTTCCTTGCTTTCTGCTATTTTAATACTTCAAAGTGCATGTGGAAACTTGTCTTTTAAGCTTTTTCTTTCCCTGTGAGAATTTGGTTGGTACAGTGGAAAGCCAGAAGAGAGGTCTAAGCAAACTGTTTAACCACAGTATTGGTGTTCAAGGATCAACTGGACTAATATCTCCTGAGAATAATGAAGTTTAGCTGGTGTGCCTTGGGGCTTGAGGGGGTGGGCAAGGTGCTCATATAAAGGCCCTTCTAATACTAATTTTTAAGCTGAAGGCTGGAAATGAGCTTTTTGTTAAATGAAACGGAGCATTTCTCATTCACATGATTCCTGGAGCTGGGGCATTTGGGAGCATATTAAGCATGATGATTTTGCTGGTGGATATAATTGTACAAATTAGCAATGCTTTTCTGAGATCTCATGTTATTTGAAGATAAGCTCTGCCCTGCACCAGCCTGAGGCCTGGCAAATGCAGCTCATTAACCAGAGCTGGTGACCAGAGGGGCACGTTGGGCTGGATATGAGTAAGTGTGTCCTCAACACTCATTACATTATGTCAGGGTGCTTTTCCCGTGCTCAGCCTCTGCACAGGATATTACAAAAGTCCATTATTTACACAGCAGGCTGAGAAAAGCTGGTGGATGTTGTCATAGCTCCAGTGAAAATAATTTTACCCCAAGGAGTCACTAACGTTGTATTTCTGGCCAAATAGATGCTTTGAGCAAGAGAAAAGAGGCAGTTCTGAGTGTGGTTATTGCAGGTGTTCACAGCAGATCAGATGCCAAAGGATGTTCCACAAGGCTTGGTCTCCTCACTCCTGCAGTCCTTGCAGTGAAGAAACCCAGTGCCCAATGGAAAGTGTGAACATATTAAATAATATTTTTCAAGTTCCCAGGCTTGCTGGTGAGCAGCAGGAACTCTCACAGGAACATGTGATATCCAGAGCAGGCTTGGTCTGGGCAAGCTTGTCATGCTGCAACTTGCCCCTTGTATATTCAGTGAGAATTTATCCAGGTTTAGAGCTCCTGACATAACTCCATGGATGCCTACAACAGGTTCTGACTTGAAATTGTTGTGTCCACGGTCAGAATTGGAGACTCCACCTGCTGATGTGATGTGTGTCTGTGTGTTGTTTTGGCACTTTGTATGAACACACACTCCCATGTAGGGCCTGGGGCAGAGGAGATCCCTTGCTGGGGACTCTGCCACCAAACTCGTGGGAGGATTGTTAATGCTGAGATTTGCAGGATTGTGTTAGAACTTCAAAGGAGGCATTGCTGCTGGGGTTTGAGATGAGCCAGAAGAGCAGTGTAACACCAGGACATCCCTTTTTTGAATGCTCTCTTGATCTAAATCTGCATTTAGTGATGCATTGATTCATTGCATGTGCAGCAGAAGGTTAAAAATTGGTCAGGAAAATGTGTTTTTCCACTTTTACCTTTTCTTGACCAATTTAAAATTGGGAGAACATTGGGTTGGAGTAGTTCCGCTGGTCCCATGTTTACCCTGTGCTAAATGTCTGCGTGGAGCTGCAACTGGGTTTGCAGCTCATAAAACAAAGAATTTGAGGAACAAATGCTGGGGGTTTTTGGTGGTGATTCATGATGCTGGCAGGCAGTTTTGGACATGCTGTTCCAGGTACAAGAGGGGCTGTGTTAGAGGGTAGCTGAACTCACCTGAAATTCTGTGGCTCCTGCTCTTTGCTTGGTCTGATTTTTGAAGGCAGCATGTTGCCCTCTGACATTGAGAGTCTGAAGCTGGTTGTTCAGCCTCTGTTTCTGCTGTGTTCTCTTTTTTTTTTTTTTTTTTATGGGCTCTGCATGCTAACGTTAGCAAGACAGTATTGATCTCTTCAGAAGAACACATTAATTTTGCATTTGCCTATCAGTCAGCTGTGCGTGGGTGGTGATAATCCCTGTTAGTCTTTGGACTCGCTTTTCAAATGTCAGTCTGTGCAATCAGAGCTATTGCACTGCTTAGAAACAGCTTTTTTAGACACAACTTTAACTTTGGTTTCTGCACCAATTCTGGGAATTGTATTTTGCAGCCTCAGTGGGGTCAGACTGAGATGATCTCCCCAGCTGTGGCGGGGGCAGCATCTTCCCTGTTTCTCAAGAATATTATTCCTCCAGGCTCTCCAATCAGAGTGAGTTGGTACTGCTCTTCTAGGAATACCTCTGGCTGCCCTTTAACCTGCTGGAAGGGGAAGGGACCTGCCTGGTGCATGTATAGGTGGCAGCTTTGGTGCTGCTGCTGGGCTTCAGGTGCTCAGTCGTACTCATGGAAAAAACAAGTAGCTTTTGTTATGGGAACATTTCAGCTCTTCCTTAAGGCTCCCTGGAAGTAGTGGACTACTGGCTTAGACCAGGGTTGAGAACATACAAATAGGCTTGTGGTCTTTAGTTCAGGATTGAAAGGAAGTTACTTTGATGGTGAAATTGCTGGATCTGATGGGCTCTCCTTGGCTGTGCCTGCTGGGAAGGGCCTGATGCTGTCAGTGGGACAAGAGATACTAACCCAGGCTTTGTATGCTTTGAAGATCCTCCTCTGGCCCTGCAGCACCTCAGATCTAGGTCCACAATGATGGCACCTAATGGAGGTGATCCATGGCTGCCTGCTTACCTATTTCCATTTGGAAGTTTCACCATCCATTGGGCAGCCTGGTCTTGTGGCCAGACCAGCCCTTCCAGAAGTTCTTGGGTAACTCTGGGGAAACTCCTTCTTCCATCTGTGTCCCTCTTCCTGTGTTGTGCAACTCCTTCTGTCTGTCTTTTGGTCCGTAGATGGGAAAGTTTTATTGAAAGTATTCAACTTTGGGTATCAGGAAAGGAGTTGAACAGCTTCTGGAATATTTATTGTGCTCTGACCTTAGGAAAAAGAGGCATAAATTGTGGTTGGCACTGCGTAGGAGTGGTTCTACTTGTGGGGCACTGACACAGGCTTTGCACAGGGGATTTCTAGTCACAGGATGCAAGTTCTTGACTGGTTGCATATTTGAGGCAGAAAATAGTCTTACCACTTGCATGCAAAGGTGATGCTTCCCCTCATAACTCAATTTTCAGTCATGTAAGGACAAGGTGCCTCATTTTTTGTCCTGGACAAATGTGCTCTAGAATCTTCCTTTCCCAACCCAGATGAATAGAGGCTTGCAAAAATGAAATCCTTGGAAACCTGAGCTTTGACCATGTATTACCAAGCAGGATTCTGTCAGGAATGTCCATAGCATTAGGATGTGGTTTGTGTGGTCTGCTATCAGAGGTGACTTTTGGGGAAACGCTGGCTTTTAGGTTTTCTGCTGTTGGTTTGTAACTATAAGCTTTTTTTCTTTTTTTCTTTTTTTTTCTTTTTTTTTTGAGTTCTCATGCTGTCTGTTGCAGGTGGGAAATTGCTCTTGGGAAAGCAAAAGCAGGTGTTCTCTTGGATGTAGGTGTGAGAGCAGTATGGTACCTTGGAAATGTTATGATTTGTAACCAGCCTGCATTTCACAGGCAAACATCTCAGATCAGCGTGATCAGTCCTGTAGCTGTCTGTGTGCCAATTTTACCTTCAGGGAATGGCTGTCCTTTTTAATGATTCATTAGCTTTATCAAACTGCATCCCATGGATACAGCTGGCTGGGATGGGGGAGGGTGAGGATTGCATTGAGCTGGGAGTGCAAGGGAAAACTGGAGTGCCAGGGAGGAGAGGGTGTGGGGTGAGCGAGGGGCTGAGTGGGGCAGTTCCTGCCCCAGGGTTTGAAGGCAGTTCAGCTGCACTCTGGAGATGGGTTTGGTGTGGCACTGTTAAAATGGGTAGCTTTAGGTGGGAACAGCTAAGCAGGATCTTTAGGGGATACCAGTGATGCCCTGCATCCTTCAGGACTGCTTCCAGGGTTCTGGTGAGTGGGAGAATTCTGCACCACAGCAGACTCCGTGCCTGAGGAGCCCTAAAGCCAAGGCAAAGAGGAAGGTCCTGTTCACACACCAGCACAGAGGTGTGCCCACACTTCCCTCCTTTAATTTGCTACCTGGGCTCCTCCCTGTGAAAACCTCCGGATCCTGTCCTTGTGCTGACTCCAACCCTGTTGCCTCTCGGATGTTTTATGTCCTCTGAAACAAGGGCTTGGGTTTCGTTTTATTTTATCCTCTATTTTATTTTTTTTTTTAATTTCCTTTAAAAGATTATTTTTTTTTAATGATTGTATTTCCCCATTGTTTCCCCTCCTGCATGTTGACCTCGTACCCACTGTAGGCATGACGGCTATTCTGATGTCAGCCGCCGGACTCCCCGTGCACCTCACCCGTGTGCCGCAAGCTGCCAGCACCCATAGAGCCACTAAAAAACACAGCTCAGTTAAGGAGGGGAGGAAAGTGTCCAAGAAAGGTAGTTCCTGCTCAAACTCTGATATATTTGCTTCCGTCTCCTTCTCTTTATCTCTCTGCGCTCCTTCCTTTCCTGTCGTCTCTCCCTCCGCCCTCTCGGCTCTTCTGGTTTGACTGATGATGTTCCTCCCACCGAGGGGAGAAGCAGGATGTGTCTCCCCTGCCCTGCACCGTTTCTGACAGGCTGTGAAATAAGATGAGAAAGTAGATGTGGTCCTGTGGTAGGTCTGCTCGTTTCCATCCATAATTAAAGCTGGAGCAGCTCTGTGATCCATGCATGTCAGACTCCCCCGTGCTCCTGCTGCACCCTCTTGGGGAACCCTGAGTGTCCACATACCAGGACCTTCTGAGTCATTGGTGGAACAACTCTGGGAGCTGAAGGACCATCAAGGAGAGCATTGAATCCATATGTGCTCTGAAGAGAAGGTTTGCTTGTGAGCCATGCTCGTCATGATTGAGTCATGGGATGACAAGGATCTGCCAGACCAGCAGACCCCTGAGTCATACAGGGCTTTCTAGGTCAAATTGCAGGGGATTTATTCTCTTCACCTCTTGTCTGGAGTGGAAGGGAGTGGAGTGCTGTCAGGTGGATGTGCCCTGGCAGGAAGGGATGGGTTACCTTGGCTCTCATGCTGAGCTGAGCCACCTCCAGGGTAGGGCCTTCGTTTCTCCTCTTATCTCACTGGCATCCCTCTCCTTTGCAGAGCCTGTGGGCTCCCAGTTTAGAGCCTGGATTCCATTTGTGTGTAGCAGCCCTAGGACTCTGCAGGAGCAGGTGTGAATCCAGCCTGGTGTAGCTGTAGAGGTTGTTTGCCAACCTTGGCACAGGTGTGTCAACCACCACCAAACCTACAGTGTGTCCCCCGCTTTGGATTAGCAAAAAGGGGGGACTAGAGGTGGGAAGTGTTCAACACTTATATGAGATGCTTATATTTTAGAAAGGGAAGAGCCCAGAGGTAGAGGGGAAGAGACACCTGTCTGTGTGGGGAGTTTATTAGTACATTTTTCTCTCTCCTTGGAGTCCACGAAGTCCGAAGCTGTCTGAAGGAGGCAGGAAGAAAAATAGAAATTAAATGAGGAGGGAGGTATTTTGTGGAAATGCATTATGGAGGGAGCTGCGAGAAGGAGGGAGAGAGCAAATGTGGAGTAGGATGTGTGATGGAGGGGGAGGAGAAAGCAGGGGCGGCAGGAGAAGCAGTGCAGAACAGGAGGAGCGAAGGAAAATGGGAGGTGAAGAGCCGAGTGGAGGTGGGTGACAGAGGGGCTGGATGAGGATCTCACTCCATGGAGCCAGCTGGCGAGGTGGTGGGGTAATGTGGCTCCTGGTGCTCCACTCCTGGCATGGGCAGCATCCAAGCAGCCCTCCACAGCCAGGGAGGAGGGCTGAGTGGTGGGAATGCCCTGGAAACAGTGCTGAAATGGAGCTGTGAGGGGCCAGGCCCTCCCAGAGAGGAGCCCAAAACACCAAGGGCTGGGCCTGCATTGGCGTTGCTCCCCTGCTGCTGGTTAGTGACATGAAATAACTGTATTTAGGGCACAGTGTGGGCACAGACACACGGGCCTGCTCCTCTGCAGCCCGGCTGGCTGCTGGTTTCTCCTCCGTGGGGTCTGTTGGTCCTGAGCACTGCTCCACTCACAGCATCCAGCCCTCCCTAGCAGGAGGGGGTGTGGGTGCAAACAGCCAGGATGCTGTAAGGGATGTTAACAGGAGGGTGTGTCTTGTGACTTGGGAGTGGGATGGGGAAAGCAGCAATGCAGAGCATGGAACAGGGAGCAAGGAGGATGGGATGTGGGCTGAGGGTGAGAGCAGCACACACCGTGTTGGGTGTCTGCCAGGGAGCAGAGGAGTGGCTGTAGCTGTGCTGGGTGTTTTGCACCCCATCAGCGTCTCCTCTGCCATGAGATACCAGTTCCTCGGTGCTGGGTGCAGCACTGGGAGCACCCCTGTGTGCCTGCAGGGCTGCCCTTGGCCAAAGGCTGTGCTAGGGCAGCGCTGGCCCCAGGCCAGGCTGTCACCTCCCTGCCAGCTCTCCAATGCCACCTGCTGGGGCTGGGACACCTCCAGAGGAGCAGAGGGAACACCAGCAGGAGGGATGGAATGAGAAAGGCATCAAGGAGCTCCTTTTCCTATCTGGCATGGCAGGATTTGTCCGAGCCATCCTCGTGCTGCAAGAGGAGACTCTGCCAGCTTGGCTCTTTCCCACACTGACCCATGAAAAGGGGGACCTTTCAGTGATTTAGGTTATTAAAATCGCTCTCTTGTTTTGGAAAGCAGGATCTCCTTTTGCTGGGGGCTGGGATTCCAGTCCTGCAGAGTGCCTCCCTCCTGGGATGCAGAGGGTGCTCAGTCCCTTCTAGGAACAAGCTGTGCTTGTACAACACCCTTCAGGGCTTAGGGACATTGTTCTGCAGTGCAGGTCCTGAGCCTGATTTTTGGCCAGCGTGTTCTCTTTGCCTTTACAGACCCTGAAGCAGCCAGCAGACAGAGATGGGCCTGTTCCGTGCCCTGAATTTCATGTTGTGTGTTCTTTCCCACACCCCTCTAGGATTTTCCATCTCAAGCAAGAGCTGTGCATCCAGGAGTGGGCCCAGCAGTGTACTAAGTACAACCAGCTGTTGGTGGGTGCAGTTTGCCTCTCCTGAGCCTCTTCTCCCTCCCTTCCTGCTGCTGCTGCCAATCCAGGTCCCACCTGGGTTGAGGCAGTGCTGATGGAATTGCAGCCGGATATAGCTGGGGTGTGTTAAACAGAGGCACTAATTAGTCAGGACTCATTAGCGTTGTTGCTGTTCTGGCAGGGATGTCTCTGGCACAGACACGTGCTGTGGGTCTCGGGGAAGCCATAGTCTCCAGGCAGGCTCTATGTTATCCTGGCACACGGCCTGGCAGCGTCTGCCATCCTCATGGATCGGCGCTGCCTTCCCGCCGGCTGGCACCGCGCTGCGTTTCCTCGGGATGCTGCAGCCACTGCCTCGTGCCAGCGGCACTGACTGGGGCCTCACTGCTGCCAGTGGCTTCTCTTGCTCTCCCCAAGCATGCCTGGCCAATGAACTGGACACTACAGGGCTCCCCTGACCTCACAGGGACCTCCAGGGGACTGAAGGGAGGAGGTGTTGGCTTGGGCTTGCTCTGCTACTTGTTACCCTCTGGGATGGTGGGGTCACCATCCGCTTCCACCTGGCGAGGAGTTTTCCCTGCACAGCCATCCTCCCTAGGGTGGGCAGGCACATGTGGAGTGCTGCTCTAAGGAGGGAGAGGAGATGAGATGGTTTGTCCTTCCTTACCAAGCAAGGAGATTAATCCCTGCTGACTGATTGCTTCCCATATGTCTGTCTGTCTGCAGCTGGGTCTGTGGACTGTGCAAGTGCCTGTCCCTCGGAGTTGAGGGAGCTCACTGTTCCGCCTGGGGAAGGAGACAGGCTGCAATAACAGGGGTGCTCTGACCAGAGCAGCCTGGTCACTGGGTTATCCTGCTGAAACACTGAATGTGGAGAAACCTGTTTTTAGCACCAAACTCCTCTCACGTTCCTGATTTCTGGACAGCCCTTTCAGGGGTTGAGGCTGGTAGATCCAGCCTTTGCAAGTGCAGGGAACAGAGGTGATGGGAGCTGTGTGACTGTCCATGACAATAACTAGAAACAACCTATGTCTGGCCTGCAGAGGGTATCAAAAAAGAGTCTGCTGGAAACCATATGGCTCGTTTTGGGATACAGGAGGAGACATGTTACTGCTGCAAGCATTTGGTTGCCGAGCAAGGATTCAAAACACATCTGTTAAACGTTGCCCATGGAAAGCCCTTGCTTCAGCAAGCAGCTTATTATCTACAGGGAGGAAGGGGAAGCATTAAAAACAATTTGATATTCCTCTCTTTGTAAATGAAAGAATTGGTAAACGTTCTTTGGCATCCCGGATAAATCTGTAGCACAGCACTCGGCCAGCTGGTGATAAACAGCATCAGTCGATCCTGCTATTGCATTTCCAATCCTCTATTGAATCCAGAAAACTCTGGGGACTGAACAGGCTTTGATGATCCCAAGGGATGACTAGAACAAAGGTTCGGAGGCAAACACTTTTATGGAGCAAAGTGTCCTGTAAGGAAGTGATTCATGTGCGGGAGCAGACGTGGCTCGTGCCGTGGTCCCAGCTGCCTCCTGGCTCCCCCCACGCTGCTGGGATGTGCCTGGATGGAAGTGCTGGTCTGTCCAAGGAAGAGCCTCTCTTAGGAGGCAAGGAAGGCTGTGTGGGCTTTGCTACCCCTGCTGAAACCAAGCTGTCAGCATCACAAGGCTTCTCTGGGACTGGACCTTCAAATCCTTGCAGCTGGGGACAAATTTTTCTAAAGCATCTGGGCTCCCCAGCCCTTCCTCTCTCCAGGCAGCCTTGGTGGCTGTAAATGCACCAGAGCATTGTCACAGCAAAGTGACAGGAACAGACTGGAAATGCCACAGTGCAAATCCATGAGGTTTTCTGAGGATGGCTGAGGGCTGCATCACTCTCTTCTGCCTGTCTAATTGCCCCAGCTCCATCCTAGTGCCAGCTGGTGAGGTAGGTAATTCCATTTGCTTTGCTCAAAATCCCTGCTGTACCCCAAGAACTTTCCTGTCTCACTCTTAGCCAGCTCTGCACCAGATTTTTGTCTCCTTTCACTGATTTCATTTGAGTGAGTCTGGCCAGTTCTTGGGTGAGTTATGTCTGTTTCTCTGAGCTGCTACAGAGAAGGAAGGTCACCAGGGGCTGCAAGGGGAGAGCATCCCCCACCATCCTGAACGAGGTGAACTGCTCTGAAGCTGCTCGGGTGTGTGCAGGTGGGAGCAGGTGAGCTGGGGCGTTCTGCCAAGGGCTAGGCAGGTGTTGCTGTTGCTGTAACATGCCCTCTCTGCTCACTTCCCTTGCTGTCTTCACCTTGTCTGTGCATCTTTTTGGCACTGCTTCCTCCAGCCCAAAGCCAGAGGAGACAAGAAGGTCACCTCAGAAAGACACCTGGAAAGTGCAGGCCAGATGGAGAAGGACTTGGTGGTCAGCCTGGCAGGCAGCCCAGGATCCTCAGGGATGAGAACACGGTGATCATCTTGGAAGTGGATGGAGTTAGGGTGGGTAGCAGCTAGTCCTGCTCAGAGTCCTTTCTAAAACCTGCAGATCAGAAGAAACTGAGGTCTCCATCTCCCACATGATCATGAAGCCCTGCTCTGCCTGAGATGTCAGGCGTCTCTCCTGCCCAGCACTGGCACTTGGAATGAGCATCCCTTCACCTCCTGGGCTCTTTTTCTTGCTTGTGTGCTCAGTCATCCCTTCCTCCTGCTCCTGCTGCCAGAAATCATGTGTTTCAGGAGTGGCCAGGAATCCCCTTCTGAAAATAACTCATCTTACTGTGTTTTCATTAGAAGAGTCCAGCTCCCAGTTCATCAGTCTTCCTGATGTTCCACCCACATTACTGCTCTGCCTCTTTCTTCTGTGGCATTCCAGGGAATGAGGGGCTTCTGCCTGGTAGAGGATCTGTGCCATCCAGGCCTTTGCATGTTTAGCAACACCCAAATGGATGGGGGGAGCTGAAGATTTGTGTTGTGCAGGTACAGCCGCATCTCCAGTGCTCAGCTGTTGCACATGGTGATACTCTGTGTCCTCCTGGGAGTGTGAAGTTGGGAGCAGCAGTATTGTCTGTGCTAAAGGATCCATCTGGCCAGGATGGAGAATGGAGAAGGAAGAGCTACTCCAGCCGGGAAGGAGAATGGAGAAGGAAGAGCTATGCCTTGGCTGACCCCCCAGATTTGGATTCAGGAAGGAAGGATGAGGCTCCCCCAAGCCAAGTGACCAGTCTCTCTCTTTGCCTCCTGCCAGGTGGAGTCATAACATCACTTGCACAAATGTTTCCTCTCTCAGGCTGGTGGAAGAGCTTGGCAGCCTCCGTGACGGGTAAGGAGCTCATCTCCTCTCCCAGGACCAGGGCCATACAGAGGCATGGGATGCTCCCTGGCTTATGCCAAGTCTTGCTGGGCAGCTCCCAGAGGCTGGGTTTGGTGGTAACTTGCTCTGGGTGTTGTGGGATGTTTGTTGCTTCATCCCATACTGCTTCTGGGAGGACCAGGCTTGTGGGCTGGTCAGGTGCCCGTGGATGGATGGGTGGATGGGATCAGGGACTATATGTGGGAAGATGCGAAGATATCAGTGTCATGTGCTGCAAGTTAAAACACAGATTGTTTTATATACTTGGATGACTTGCACTGTGTTTTGCTTGATATGAGTGTGTGGAAGCTCAGGAGAAAGGCCTGTTTCATTTTAAGGATGTGAAGCTCGTTCTGCCATACTCAAAACAGGACCTGAAGCTTGGTGTGTGTTTCCGGGTGTCCTTGTTGGGCACCAGCTGGGGTGATGTGGGAATGCCTTTTCTCCTTTGACAACAAAGACTGTGTGATCCTCTATCCTACTGAAACCATTGAGTTTGATCCCAGCTGGCTTCTGGTATGCACAGAAAGCTCAGCTGGGACCTGGCATCACTTGGGGAGAACTGGAGCACAGCAGCTCCAGGCAGACCCCTGGGTGTACAGCACAGGGCACCAGCGGGTGCTCCAATCTGTGATGCTCAGAGTCCTGGTGGGAGCCACTGCTGATAGCAAAGCCTTTGTGGGCTTGTAGGGATGAGTTGGAGCAGCCTCTTCTCCCCCTCTAAGCCTAACCTTTCTCCTTGGCATCCTGGCCAGTGGCCTGCTTGTCTCCCTTCTCTCTAGCTCACCCCACATGTGCTGGTCATACTGCACTGTGTCTGATTTCTCCTCTCTTTCTCATCTCTCTCATTGTGCAGCCACACCAACAGAGCCAGAAGCAGTAGTGAAGAAGTACCTGGAAGAGCTGAAGGGCACTCCTGCTGATGAGGTGAGAGGACAGTGAGGCAACTCCAGCTTGCCCAGAGTTCACTGTGGTGTCATGAAAACCGCAGTGTTTCCTGAGGACCATCCTTCCTTGGGCATCCTGTGTGGTAGGTGGTGCTACTTGCAGTGGCACTGTTGATGTGAGGTAGAGAGGCCTCAGCACTGCCTGGAGGCCACATCTGACAACAGGTGACTTGTTCTCATCAGAGGACTGTGACAGAGAAAGCACAATGTGGGCTGAATAGCTCAGTCTGACAGTGCCTCTCCATTGCCCTTGGAGCTGGCTGCAGGGCCTGGGGGGAAGGAGGGGAGTTTGGTTTTGGTCTCTCAGTGCTCAGAGGTTGAAACTAGAGATCACACCCTGCACTGGAGCTTGCAGAGAAGCAGGACAACCATACCCAGTTCCCACTCATCTGCTGTGACTGATGGCAGCTCTCCACCTCCTGGGCAACGCAGGAAGTGGAGTGGGGTGATACCAACCAGATAAGGAAACCTGTCTCTGTGCCCGTAAACGTCAAAGGAAGGGATTAAACCAGAAGGCAGATCTTCCTGAAGCATCTCCTTGATGGCTTCCTCGGTGGGTCAGTCCTTGGGATCAGCCTGTGCTCACAGGTGGTGGTTTCTCCTCCAGGACTGCATCATCTGCATGGAGAAGCTTTCCTCCCCCTCTGGCTACAGTGACACGTGTGAGTCCAGCACCATCAGGCCAGAGGCTGTTGGTCGCCTGACGAGCTGCCAGCACTCCTTCCACATGCTCTGCATGCTGGCCATGTACTCCAACGGGAACAAGGTACCCAGCTGGCCCATCCCCACCAGGCCCCCTGTGCCCAGGTCACTGTGCTGTGGAGCTCTGATCCTGACTTCTCTCTCCTGGCAGGATGGCAGTTTGCAGTGTCCCTCCTGTAAAACCATCTACGGGGAGAAAACCGGGACCCAGCCCAAAGGGAAGATGGAGATCTCCACTTTCCCTCAGTCCCTCCCTGGCCACAAGGACTGTGGGACAATCCAGATTGTGTATCACATCAGCAGAGGCATCCAGGTGAGTGCACAGCACGCTGATGGATAGCACAAGCTGTGAGAGCCTCCCAGAAAAGTTCTGGGATCCAGTACAGTGCCTGCTGGCAGCCCATCACTGAGCAGCCTACGGTGCCTGGAGCCAGCAGCTGCACCAGCTGTTCTTCAGTGTGTATGGGTCTCCTCCATCAAAGATCTTTTTCTGAGCAGCCCCAGAGTTTACAGCAGCTCCTCACCTGCAGTAAGGAACTAATGTCTGCCTGAAACAGGGAGGAGATTCTGCCCGTGCTCACAAGGTGGGAGAGATCCCGATGTGTGGCTTCACAGCCCACGCTGGTTTCAGCGGTGGCAGTGAGCTTGCAAAAGTTTGAGCTGTGTGGGTTTTTTTAAGGTGTCATCAGACCACGTGGAAAAAGCTGTGGTTTGAGGCTGTCTCCCACCAGAATATAATGAGATTTTAGATCTGGCTTTGTATCCCAGCATGAGACTGCTCTTGGAGGAGTCCCGTGTAATGCTCACATGTCCCATAAGAACAAGTCAGACACCTTGTGCTCATCAGCTGCCTTTTACATGGAAGAGCTGGTTTGAGATGAGCCTATGTCAAATCCTGCTGCTGAGGAATTGCCCAACTCCTGTGAAGATGGGTGTGTCCATGCCAAATATGTCTCCTCCCTTGCAGGGCCCCGAGCACCCCAACCCTGGGATGCCATACACGGCCAGAGGCTTTCCTCGCTATTGTTACCTACCAGACAATGAGAAGGGCAGAAAGGTAAGGCACTGTACCCTGATGATGTCACCCTTCTCATGTTATCTCAGGGCACTGAGCTTGTCAAGCTTCTGGCCGTCTGTTTTCTCATGGCTCAAGTCTCCTGCCTTGGGTTTTCCTTTCCCCCTCTAGGTCCTGGAGCTCCTGAAGGTGGCCTGGAAGAGACGCCTGATTTTCACAGTGGGCACCTCCAACACCACCGGCGAGAGCAACACGGTGGTGTGGAACGAGATCCACCACAAGACTGAGATGGACTCAAACCTGAGTGGCCATGGCTACCCTGACCCCAACTACCTGGACAATGTGCTGGCAGAGCTGGCTGCCCAGGGGGTCACTGAGGACTGCTTGGGACAGTGAGCCGTGGGGGCCTGGCTGTGCCGTGCACACCTCGGGGGCCCACCTAGTGCACTTATTCCTGATGCCTTAAGTTCCTGTGTCTGACCACCCGGCACACTGAGCAATAACAGTTCTGTGGGAGCCCCGCCTGCTCTTCACGTTTTTGGGGGGAGGGAAGGATATTTTTGTAGAAGCTGCACTTGTGTTTCTGGGTGGGATTGATGGCCATGGCCAGGAGCAGCTGGGACAGCAGTCCTGAGGTGACAGGTCCCGTGGGGAAGGCAGGACCTTCCTCTGGTAATGCTTGGGGACAGGATGGGGAGATGGGAGTGCCTTGCTCCCACTAAACCACTTGGAAAGCAAATGAGGGCCTCCCTCTGGTGAACAGCAGCTCCCTGAGGCACCTCTTGCCTCCCTCCTGCCCTGTATCTCTGCTCAGTCCCAATAAACTGTTCATTTTCACAGCCAGTCCCTGCCTCTGCCTTCCTGCTGCCTCAGGGCTTGGGGTATCTCACCCTTAGTGTCCCTCTCTAGGGGACCAGCCTGATCCATGGAGCCTCATTCCAGCCAGGACAAAGGAGGGGAAGCTCAGCTCAGCTGGAGGGACACGGATCTCGGTGGAGGCAGGACACAGAGTGCTGGTACCAGGGCTGTGGTTCCAGCCTGTTGATGCTTTGGCTGCTGGATCCTGGTGGTCTGTGGCCACGGTGCCAGCAGAGGTGACCCATCACTGCCCACCCTGCACAAAGTTGCAGCCTCCTGCTCTTGCCGTGAGCTGCCAGCCTCACTCCTCACCAACCCTTCTGGCAGACCTTGTCCCTCTTTTCTCCTTCTCTCAGGTGAAATGGCAGCAATTTGGGGCTGTTTGTGCACGGTGAATCCTCTGCAGGGAGGGGCTGCTGTGCTTTGTGCTGCTGCTGCAGGGATGCTAGTGCCACCAGCTGGTGACAGTCACCTTCCTCCCGCGGTGGTGGCAGCAGTGATGCTCTTCAGCTGGGAGCACACTCCTGGTACTCCTAGCACCTTGCAAGTGGGATATTGCCCCAGTTCTGGTGGCCTTGCAGTACAGTGTCCCCAGGCTCAGAGCTGATATCTTTTGAAGAGCTTGTTTCTGGCTGTTCCCCTCCCTGTGGCCACTGGACCCAGCTGCACATTGAAACCATCCCTTTGGCACTGGTGCTGTCTGCCATTTCACCTCCTTCCTGGGAAATCTGGGATGTGGCTGGGCTTTGTGGCAGCTCTGCCTTGGCATCTGCCTGGGACCAGCATGTCCTGGGCCAGCAACTGGGCATCTTTCTTCCTGCCATTATAATATAAATATTAAAGGTTTTTTAGAGCCTTTTCAGGGCAGGAGCTTTCCCTAAAGTCCATCTTGTGATTGCAGGCTCTAGGGGGCAACCCCTCAACCAGCCTGTGAAATTTGGGGATGCTGCAGGACTGGCAGCTCCTTGGGAGCTGTAGTTCTGTGTCTGTGTGGTGCTGAGCTCTACTCAAACAGGCTCTATCTGTTCCTCTCCCATCCTGGTTGCGAAAGGTAAAGGTTTTGAGTTCAAACCCCATCTCTGTATCCCTGGATCATGTTCTCACAGCAATCAAAACAGTGAATTGAAGCGAAAATTGAGCAGAGTTCAACCAGCCCTGTACAAAGCAAGAATTTCCTGCTGAGCCTTGCCCAAGGCACCTCCAGCAGCTGCTCCAAGGAGTGAATCAGCTGCGTCTGGGCTGGTCCAGGGCTGGGGCACTGGACTGTGAGCTGGTCAGGCTCAGCAGCTCATCCCTGGCTGTCACAGCTTTGGACATGAGGCACCTCCTAAAATCCTCGCCCTGTCTGTGCTGAGCCTGAGACTGTCCCTGTGGCAGGGGAGCCAAGGGGTGGAAAGGAGCAGAACCAGGAGCTCAGACAGTGCTGTGCAGGGAGCTGCTTTGAAGCAGTGGAGTGAAAGCACAGCCATACTGCCGTGGTGCCCATTGGAGCACAGAGAAGGAGGACAGAACCTGAAACAGGTGCTTATTATGCTACTGGATGGGTTGACCAAAAGCCTTGTGTGCTCCATCCCCGGCTGGAGCCCCGGGGAGGGTGGGGTCTCTCCCGGCCCCCCGCGGTGGTGCCTCATCTGCCGCAGGGTGGTTATTATTAGCCCAGCCGTGACCCCGCAGCTATGCTGGGTACCGGCAGCTGAAACTGTGACTCACTGTCCCCCTGCGTCACCCACTCTGCCCCTCGCCCCGCCGGGAGTGCCAGGGAGGGGTCTGGGGGGGGCGGGTGGAGGGTTGGCAGGGTCCCCAGGGTAGGTATTGCTGGGTCGGAGCGGGGAGTAAGTCAGGGATCAGAGGGAGGAGGGATGGAAGCTGCAGCTGCGCCTGTTTTTCCCCTCTGCAGCTGGACGGTGTAATCTTTGAATGCCCCATTTCCACTTAATCTGAAGGCGTTGTCCCGGTCCCTTGGGAAGGGGGAGGAAATCCCCTCCCACGCAGGAGTGGGCGGCCGCTGCCCTTGGCAAACACGGGAGAAGGAGCACTCCAACCCCTTTGCGTGGGGAGGGGGGGGCTCCCGAGCCGCGGGGCAGCTCCCGCTTCAGGGCGCTGTCCCTGGCCCCATCCAGAGGGCTTGGGGAGCCTTTCCCTGGGAAGGGGGAAGGATGGATGGGGAAATGTCAGCGTGGGGTGGCCCCAGAGCTTGGTGCTTCCGTGCCCCCGGTGCTGGGTGGGACCGTTCGCCTCATCGCTGGGGTTTGGGTGGGTTCGGGTGTGATGCTCTGGAGCGCTTCCCTGCCCGCGGGGCAGGGCTGGCTGCACCCGAACCAGTCGGGCACGGGCTCATCCCTGGCTCCCGGTGGGCACGGGGAACCCGCAGGGAGTTGGGTCTAGGTGGGGTGAGAGGGGATGCGGGACCTCTTGCCCAGCTGTCCCCATAGCACCAACACAGACTGCGACTCCCGCCAACCCATCCTGGAGGCTCCGGTGCCTCCTCCGTGCCTCAGTTTCCCCTTTCACATCACAGGCTTATGCCCTGGTCCCTCGCAGCCTTCGAGGTCCTGCAGGACTGAGGGGTGACCCGGGTGGCTCAGTTGTTCCCCCCTGCCCGCGGGGTCCTGCCGGGCCGGCAGAGCCGGTGCAGGAATGTGGGGCTGGGAGGGTCCGGCTCCTCGGGACGGGCGGTCCCCGCTGCGGGGGCACTGGGGGCAGTTCGTCCCCTCGGCAGTGGGACGGGGTGAGCGGAGCAGAGAGGCACATCCAGCCCCAGCGGGAGGACGCCATGGAGCTGCCGTGGGTGCTGCTGGCGCTGGCTGGGATGGGCACAGCCGCGGGCCTGGGTGACTCCCTGGGGGACAGGGCAGAGGGGGACGGGGGTCTGGAGAGCCAGGGAGGGGGTTATGGGGCTGGGCATGGCTGGGGGGTCCCCATACCAGTGTTGTCACCCTGCTGCTGACACTGCTGGCACACCGTGAGCTCCCCCTGTGCCAACACCGGCACTCGTGGGCCCTCTCACGGGTGGGGGCCGGGGTCAGTCACTTGCGGAGCGGAGCAGAGCAGGGGGTCCCTCGCTCACCGTCCACTCCCCCAGCCCGGCTGCCCTACGTGCCCCGCATTATCCCTGTGGCACTGCTGGGGAAGGTCACCGCCACCACCTTCGCACTGGAGAGACCCTGCTGCATCTTCGACCGGCACGCCAACGCCTCGGACACTGTTTGGCTGGCGGTGGCTTTTGCCAACGGTGAGCACCCGCTGCCCCGACACATCTTCCCGTGGCAGGGGGGGGACCCTCACCACAGCCACTCTCCCTCCATCTGTGCCGTGCAGCGTCAGCCACCTTCAGGAACCCCCCATCCCGGGCTGATGTGCCCCCGTACAAGCAGCTGCCCACCACCCACTCCTACATGACTCTGGAGACGGCGGCGGCCGCGTACGCCTGCCCAGCCCCCAGCCCGGCCGTGCTGCGGGTCGGGGGTGACACGGCGTGCAAGGACCAGGGCAGGCAGGACCCCTGCAACGGGCCCCTGCCCTCCCCAGGGCCCTACAGGTAAGGCCAGAACCCCCGAATCCCGGCTCGGGTGACTCCCCACCCAGTGTGTGCTCGACCCCCGGTGTCACTCCCGTACCCACCGCAGGGTGAAGTTCCTGCTCATGGGCTGCCACGGCCCCAAAGCGGAGACGCGCTGGTCCGACCCCATCCTCCTGCGCAGAGGTACCGGTGGCACTGCCATCCCCCCGTGGGTCCCCACACCTGCCTGGTGGCACTGCCATCCCCCCGTAGGTCCCCCACCTGCCCTGTTGGGGTGCTGGCATGCGGCACAGCACAAGCCCTATGCCATCACCCCAAAATCCAGAGGGGGGAGCAGTGATCCCTGATGCCCTCCATATGCTCCATCCCTCTCCTTTCCATTACCCTCTGTGTCTCCCCATATCCCTCATCCGGCCTCTTTCCAGCCATCAGCCCGAGCACCATCGACCCCGTGCCCACACGCCGTGGCAGTGACGTGGTGGTCATCGCCTCCCTCCTGGCCAGCCTGGGGACAGCCCTGGCCACTGCTGTGCTCGGAGCCCTGGGGTATGGGGGCTGCTCGGGGGGACGTGTCTGCAGGGGCCCCAGGAGAACCCCCCCGAACTCGCCCCCATCAGCAAAGAAATGGATAGTTTTAAGATTTAAAAACCCTTTTTATTCTTAAATTGGAGGTTTGAAGGAGAAAGTGCCCCTTGGGGATGGTCAGCACGGGAGGGCTGGCACAGCCCATGGACTCTGCTTGATGCCTCTGTATTTCTCTCTCTGCAGTGCCAAGGTGTGGTGCTCCCTGTGCCAGCGGGATTTGGGGACCAGCGC
This sequence comes from Manacus candei, assembly GCF_025592945.1. Lineage (NCBI taxonomy): Eukaryota > Metazoa > Chordata > Aves > Passeriformes > Pipridae > Manacus > Manacus candei. Next base: position 5,420,265 of record NW_026138124.1, on the reverse strand, counting down.
CTTCGCCCGCAGATCCTACCGGACCCATCACATCCCCCCAGCCCTGCCACAGCCCCCACCCCCAGGCTGTGGGTGTAGCCCCCCAGGGCTGGGCTGTTTTGCCCTCCGACCCCCTGCTCCTTGCCATAGAAACATGGAACAGGTCGTGTTGGAAGGGACCTCAAAGACCATCTCATTTCAACCCTGCTGCCGCGGGCAGGGACACCTTCCACTAGAAGTAAAGTGTCCTGCCAAGTAAAGTCTGACTTTACATCTGTGACTGCCTCCTCCTGGTCCTTGGTCATGCAGCGTGGAAGCTGTGAGAGTGAGGGCACCGAATTCCCTCCAGAACAACCCAGGGTCTCAGTTTGGTGGCACTTGGTGTCGGGGTGGGGGGCACAGACTGGCACCCATGGGGTCTGTGGGGCACATCCCCCCGGGGTGTCCCTCTCTGCCCCACTGCCGGGGTGAGGGCTGTCCCCCACCCATGCCACGAGCGCGGCGGTTCCCAACACGCTTCGCCGGCGGGCGCTCAAACATAACAAATGCTCCCAGGGAAACGAGCCCAACCTGTTTGCCGCGGGGCTGCGGCCCGTGCAGGAATGTGGGCGGTTGGTGTGACCACAGGCGGGTCCCACGGGGACGCGGAGCTCAACTACCCGCACTCCCGCCCTCGGCACCCAGGCGTCCGCACCATGCTCCCGCTGCTCCCGCTGCTCCCGCTGCTCCTCCTGCTCCTGCCCGCAGCCCACGGTGCAGGTGAGTCCGACGGCGCCATCGGGATGGGCTGGGGATCCCCCTCGGCGTTGCGGGGATCCTCTGTGAACCACAGGACCCCAGAGCCTGGAGGTGTAGGGCAGCTGATGCCCTCCTTATTCTGGGTCCTATTCTGGGTGCCACCTCTAGTGTCCCTGGTGTCACTGACCTGAGTTGGCTGACACAGTGTGGGGTCCTTTGGGGGTCCCCCTTTGCATTGCAGGAGTCCACCGTGCACAGGCACCAGGACCCCCCTGAGCCTGGAGGGGTAGGGCAGCTGATGCTCCCCCTATTCGGGGTTCCACCCTCAGTGCCACCCTGGTGTCAACGACCTGGGTCCTCTGGGGATCCCACAGAGGTGTCTCCCCCCACGCCGAGTGGGAGTATGGGGTGTCTTTGATTCCTCTTTTCACAAAACAACGTCTGAGCCCAAAACAGGGGGTGGGAAGCAAGCAGGGGCCCCTCTGCTGAGATCACAGGGTTCAGCTCCCTCCCGTCCCCACCCCGAACCTCTGGGACCGGGGCAGCCGGTCAGGGGCTGCAGTGAGACCTCTGCACCCTCCGCCGCACCCCCTTGGCTTCTCCCGCAGTGGAGCGTGTGGGGTACACGCCGTCCCTGACCAAGAACCCCGTGCTGGAGGGGCAGACGACCGGCTCCACCTTCGTGCTGGATCAGCCCCGCTGCGTCTTCGACAAGTACAGCAACGCCGACATCTGGCTGGTGGTGGCTCTGGAAAGCAGTAGGTGGGGGCGGCCCAGGGCAGGGCCCTGTGCCCCCCGGCTCCCTCCTCACCCTCCATCCCCATCCCTGCAGCCGCAGCCAACTTCAGCAACAGCGTTGCGCCGGGGACTGCCGAGAGCGCGTTCCAGAACTTCCCTGAACACGTCCCCGCCTACATGACCCTCAATGCCACCCTCGCCAACTACCCCTGCCCCAAACCCGCCGGGGATATCACGGTGCTGCGCGTTGGTAGCGAGACCAGCTGCAGCGGGGATGCTGCGAGACCCACCTGCAATGGCCCCCTGCCCGGCCCCGGGCCCTACCTGTGAGTTTGCTCCTGGGGATGTGCCCCCCTCAGGGGCTCCCGGCAGCCCCCTGGCTCACGGGACCGTGGCCAACTTCCCTTCCCATCTCAGGGTGAAGTTCCTTGCCCTGGAGGGCTCCGAGCCCGTGGCCGAGACAGGCTGGTCACAGCCCATCATGCTGAGGGCAGGTATTGCTGCTGGGGGCTCACCTCACAGCTGTTGGGTGGGGGATATGGGGTGGTCCTGGGGGGTGTGGGGCGGTCCCAGGGAGCTGAATCCTGAGCAGTGGTTTGGGGCGAGGGCCCCTGTGAGATGGGGAAGCTGAGGCAGGGCAGTGGTGGGGATCTCACTCGGGTAAGGTGGCACTGTGTGATGGCACATTGTGTTGGCACGCACGGACACACCGTCACCCACGTGCCCCCACCCCGAGCCGCCCAGGGCTTTGCATCCCTGCATCCTGCTCCCTCCCCTCCCGCTCTCTCCCCAGCCAAGTCATCCAACAGCATCTCCACGACGGACGAAGGGCACAGCGCCGGCATGATCGCCCTCACCACCATCCTCTCCATCCTCTTCGCCATCCTCCTGGCCGGGCTGGTGGCCATGCTCGTCTTCTGGGGGTGAGTGCCACCACCAAGTCCCACCTAGGAACCCAGAGATAGGTGCTGGGCACGCGGGATCGGCGCCAGAGGGTGATGCCGTCATCCTGTGGTCCCCACCCTCATCCCTCACCCCCCCGCTTCCCTCCCCAGCTCAGACGCCTGCGGCGGCAGCAGCACCTTCAGCAAGCAGGAGGCGGTGTCGGTGCGGCGGTACAACACCCACCACGTCTACGACCAGCCGGCCGCCCGGCTCTGAGCCCCCGCCGCCTCCCCGCCGCCCCCCGGCACCGCCCCGCCTCCCCACGCAGCCCCGGGTGCCCCCACGGCATCAGCCCACTGCCACGCGGGCACGGCCAGAGCTGCCCCCCGGGGCTGGGGCACTGGAGAGGGACATTAAAGGCTTTTCCGCGTGCTTTGTGCCCGGCCTCTACCTCCTGTTTGTGACCTCCCCGGGAATGGCACCTGCCAAAACCTCAGCGCCTCACGCAGCCCCCTGGAAAGCCCCGTGGCCCTGTTTCTGTACCCCCACGCAGGGCTCTGAGCCCCGTCCCTGGGTGGGGGGAACGATGTGGCCCACAATGCTCTGGAGTGGGAGATGTGTTGTCACGCTCGGTTGGGGCACCGGTGCCACCTGTGCCCACTCTGAATGGGTGAAAGTCCTCTGGGGCACAGGGCAGCGAGGGGAGGCCCCCCCCAGCCCTGACACTGGGGTGAGGGACACTGGAATGTCCTACGGGGGGGTATAGGGGGTGTTTCTCTCTTCCCCTTAACCCCACAGCAATTTCTCGCTGACCCAAACCCAGAGGAGAGTCTCCCCCACCCAGAGCTGGCCCAATCCTTCCCAGGTGCTCTTGATGTTCCCCTGAGAGCCATGAGACTGGTACCCTGGGATGCCTGATCCTGCTCCAGGTGTTGTGGGGACTGATCCTGCACTGGGGAGTGAATCCCTGATCTCTCTCTAGGGGATGTGGGGGCTGATCCTGCACTGGTGGGGAGTGAGCTAGGGGAAGCTGATGCTCTACCAGAGACTGGGAGAGACCTGATCCCTCATTCCTGATCCCGCACCAGGATGTGGGCCCCTGATACTGATGTGGGGGATGTGGGTGCCCTGATCCTGGAGCCTGGTCTGGATGAGACCCCGCCGGTGCCGGGGACAAGCAGGACAGAGCTCACCGCAGGGTGGCTGTGCCCCTTTGCGTGGAGCCAGGGCAGGTGTGCACACACCTGCATACATCACATCCGTGTGTTAAACCCACCGTTTTTCCCCGTAGGCGCCGTGCAAAGGGCAGCATCACATTCACACCCGGCCCCGGTCACAGCGCCCTTACAGGCTGTCCTTGTCCTGCCTGGGAGGGGTGTTAGCAACCTGCCCCCCCACCCCCGCTGCCGGAGCCGCCCCCGTGGAGCCCAGCCAAGGGAAATCAAGCAAATCCAGCGATTAACTCCTGCGGAGAACCAGCGTGGGTGCAGCCGAAGGACGGTTTCATCCGGCAAACGCGGGTCCCCTCCGACCCACACCCCGTCCTCCGAAATAAAACAACTGTTTCAGCTGCAAAGCGGCTTCGAGTGGTTTGGGAGGGGGGAGTGTCACCTGTCACACGGGTGCTGTGGGGGTGGGACACATGGCCCCGACTGATTGCGGGGCTGGAGCTGCCACTGGGGTTGGTGACAGGGGACCGCACCTTGTCCCCCTGCTGTCCCCCTGTGCGGGGGAGGGAGAGGGGCAGCGCTGTAGGAACAGGGCAGCGCGTTCCCGGCGTGTTCCCAGAGTGTCCCCGTAGTGTCCCCACGGCGCAAATGCCAAGGACCAGCTTGGCTGGCACAGCCCTGAGCCCCGGCTTTGGGTGCGGGGCGACTCCTCGAGCCCAGGTGGGTCTTGCGGGAGGGAGGGGGAGTTCCCCCTCTCTCCGCTGGTATTTAGGGCACCAAGATCCCCCCAGAAATGCCACCGGTATCTCGGCGGTGCTGCAAAAAAGGGTAAAAAAGGTAGAAGAGCAAGAAAACGTCGGGGTTTTGGGGTGCGGGGCAGCGCGGAGCACGCTGCAGCCCCCCAGGTTCGTGGGGGGGCGAGTGTGGGTCTGGTCCAACCCAGAAGCCGCGGCCGGTGCCAGGGGGGCCGAGCGGGACGAGGGGAGACCGAGCGGGACCGGGAGGAACCGAAAGGAACCGGGGACACCGATCCGGGGACCCCCCGGGACCCCCGGCAGGGCGGGAGGACCCGGCCCCGCCCACCGCGCCTAGGCCACGCCTCCTGGCTGACAGCCGATAGAACCGCCCAATGGCCGCCGCGGACGGGCTTTCGGGCCACGCCCCCCGCCCCGCCTCCGCACGCTGATTGGGCGGCGGCGGCGCCGGCCCGCACATGGGCGCTGTGCCGGGAGCCGCAGGTTCGAGGCCGCGCTCGGCGCCGTTTGGGCTCCGCTCGGGTCTCCTCGGCTCGGTCTGGCTCCGCTGCCCGCCCGCCATGGCCCGGCGCAGTGCCCTCTCCATCCGCATCGTGGAGGGCAGGAACCTGCCCGTCAAGGACATGTGAGTGCCCCCCGCGGGGGCAGGGAGGGGTTTGGGTTGGGGGGGCCATCCCCGGGAGGGACCCCCCTCTGCCCCAGGAGTGCTGCGGGGTGTCCCCTCAACACGTCCCCGTTGGGGATGCCATCCACCAGGTGTCTTTGGAGTGTTTCCCTTGCTTTGGGGGCTTGGCCAGAATGGCTTCGTGTCCCCCCAGCAGTGCATACACTTCGGGGGTTCCCTCCAGGGTGGTTTTAGGTTCCTCTTTGCTTTGGGGGTTCCCTCCAGGGTGGCTTTCATGTCACCTTTCTTTGGGTGTCCCACCCAGGATGGCTTTGGGGTGTCCCCCCATCAGGGTTCTCCATAGGGTCTCTTTGGGATCCCCCTTGCTTTTTGCGGTTTCCTCCAGGGAGGCTTTGTGGTTGCCTTGCTTTGTGAGTTCCCCCAGTGTGGCTTTGGGATCCTCCTTGCTTTGGTGGTTCTGTCCAGGGTGTCTTTTTGTGCCCCCAGTAGTTCTCAGCGCTTTGGGGGCTTCTCTCGGGAGTGCTGGGATGTCTCCCGCGGTTCGGGGACACCCCCAGGAGCATCCCATGTTGTGGGGTGCCCTCAGCAATGCTTTAGGGTACCCCAGGCAATACTCCAACTTTGAGGTGCTCCCTCTGTGCTGCCGGGGGGCAGGGCTGCCCCCACCACGCAGGGACCCCCACAGGGACCCCCGGACATGCAGCAGGACCCGGTACATCCGTCCTCCCCCACAGGAGCAGAGGGTGCCCCGGTGCTGTGGTCCCTGTCCCCGCTCTGTTCCCAGCCCCGGCTCCATCCCACCATCCCACCTGGCTGCGGTCCGGGGGGCTCCTCTGGCGGTCCCTCGGCTCGGGATTTCCCTCCCAGAAAATCCCGGCGTGGTTCTCATCGCTCCGATCCTTATGGGGCGGGATGTGGGGACTGAGTTGGGGTGGGACGAGGGGAGAGCACCGGCGCGCCCCGAGCCACCAAGGCAGCGGGAAGCCGTTGAGGAGCGCCCGGCAGCCGGAAAACCAGCAAAAATCCCTTCAGCCGTCATGGAAAAAGAGGATAAACAAGGAAAGAAAGATGACTTTTTTTTTTTTTTTTTTTTTTTTTTTTTAAATCCCGTGTGTCAGGGCCTGATTTTTAAATCCCTTGGCACAACTCCCTGCCGGAGCTTGACCCAGCGCGGGCAGGCTCTGGATTTCGGGAGGCTCTTGGTTTGGGGAGAGCGTGCTGTGGGAAGCCGCCCTGCCATAGCGCCTGGAGCGGAGCTTTCCAGACCGGTGGCTTTGGGACGTGGCGCTGGGCCGGGAGGGAAACCCGAGCGCAGCCCTGGCCCCCGCCGCTGACCTTGGCCGTGTCTGGCCCCCTCCCCTCCGGACAGCGGCTCGTTGGGATCTGGTTCCCTGCCCTGGCACGGGTTTGGGGAGCGCTGGTTTCCTCGTGGGAATTCCCTCTGCGGGGTGTCTGACTGGGGGGTCAGACCCTGCTTGCGACAGCCGGGGGTGATGAGGCACCCCCAGACCCCTGCGGGACCCCCGGCTCCCTCAGGATTCGGCGCAGGGAGTCGCGGGGGCAGGATGTGGCCGCGGCTGCTGTGGTTTGTGGCTCCCGATGCCGCCCTGTCCCGGGGTCCGGACCCCCAGCGCGAGGTTCGGCACTGCCCGGACCGAGCTGCAGCCTGGGGTGGGCTCTGCCCTGTCCCCTCCCCCAGGTGAGCGCTGGGAAATCCTTCCCGCGTCTTCATCCTAGGAGAGGAAGGGAAATGGTCTGCTCGATTTTTTTTTTTTAATGGTTTTTGATTTTTTATTTACTTCGTTATTGATTTTTTTAATTTGATTTTTATTTTGTTTGAATTTTATTTTATTGTATGATAATAAAGAATTCTAATAATTATTATAATTATAATAATAACAATGATAATCTTTATTACATTATTTTATTATTTTTTCACTCTTGCACTTTTTATTTTTATTTTATATTTATTCTTTTATTCTTCTCTTTCACTCTTTTATTTTACCTTTTATCTTTTAGTTTTCACCCTTTTTTCTTTTATTTTTACCCTTTATTATTCTACGTTTTATTTTATTCTTTTACTATGCTATTTTCCTTTCCTTTTTTAAAATTTTTTCATTCTATTTTTTATTTGCTTTTTACATTTTTTTATTTGTTTTATTGCTAAACCCCCCCCCCCAGGGCAGAGCTGCACTGCTGACTACACCAGTTAATTTTTAATTCCAGCCCCCCGTGCTGCCCCACCGGTGGCTGCGGGGGCCACGCAGGTTCCTTCTCCCTTCCCCCGGTTCATACGGTGCTCATTTCCTCTTCCACAAGCCCAGCCTTCCCCTTTCCAGCTCCTTCCCTGCACCCCGCGGGGGTGCCCAAGCCAACTGGATGCTGCGTGGGCGTCAGAGGATTCCCAACACCCACCGAGCCTGCAGCACCATAAATCCCTTCCCGACATCCCGGGACAGGGATGCGGTGCACGGGATGTCACCGGGCTCCCCGCCTGCCTCGGGAGAGAGGATTTATCCCACGGCAGCTTGGGCACCTCTCGCGGCCGCCAAGGATGGATTCTGACCATCCTGTGTTTGAATGCCTGGAAAACATGATGCCTGAGTGGTACAAGATGGGGTTCCTGGCACCCTGTGTCCAGGGGATGTGGCTGTCCTGGACCTCCCCGTGGTGACAAGGTTTTCCAGCTCTCATCCAAGCCAGCCCCGCGTTGCCGGGCACGGCTGGAGCGGGCAGCTGTTCCCTTTCCGCCTGCCTGCTCCCTGCATCCCTGATGGTTTGCACAAGGCAGGAAATGTCAGCAATGAGCTCCCGTTAATGGCACTTCACCCACTGCTCTCCTAAAAACCGCTCAGGCGGGCGGCTGGGATGGAATGGGAGCAGGAGCCGGGAGAGCAGCTCTTGGCAACCTGCTGCGCTGCCAGCACCGCGGGGCCGAAAGGATGGAAGTGCCTGGGGATAGGGATATTACTGTGGTACCCGGGATGCGCAGCCTGAGGAAACCCCCTGCAGCCGTATTTGGCAGGGCAGGGAGCACCCAAACCCTTTCAGTCCCCTCCCAAAACCTTTCAGCTCCCACCCAAACCCTTTCAACTCCCCCAACCTGTTTGAATTTGGGATGTGGAAATCACTCTGTGCTTGGCTACCGAAGTCTGCACCCGTGCATCCCCCCCTTTCTCCAGGACACTCATGGTTGGCTGATGGTGCCACTGGGATTGGCATTAATGAGGATCCAAGCTCAGAGCAGGCTGCTCCGTGCCAGTGGGATGGGAGCCACAACCTTTCCACCCCCTTGGCCAGCACCCAGGTCCTGCTGGCTCCTCTGTCCCCAGCCAGAGCCCCCACCCCTGCCCCCGTTCCTGATAAACTGGGCTAATAAGCTATAAAATGGTGATTATTTTTTGGCAGCGATGACTTGGGTCATCCATGGGGAGGAAGCGGGGTCAGAGCATTGTGGTGCCTGCCCTTCACACCCTCTGCATCCCTGGGGGTGTCCCCGGGGTATCCCCATCCCTGCAGCTGTGTTGGGGGTCTGGGGAGAGGCTCCAGGGCTGGAGGAGGTTGCTGTGGCCTCGCTCCTGGTGTGTGAAATTGTGCTGTGGGTGCCTGGAGCTACTTCTGGGAAAGGGTGGGTTTTGTTTTTTCCTTGTCTTCCTGTGTGGAAGAGGAAAGCCACTTCTAGCTGCCAGCAGGACACAGTGGCCGGACACGGTCAGGGATGTGTGTCCCTGGCCTGGGAGTGAAGCTGAGGTCACCACGTGCCTTCAACCATGGCCAGATCCACCCAAGGAAACCTTTGGCAGCCCCGGCACTGCAAAGCCCTGGGGTGTCCCTGCATGGTCCCCTCTCTGGGCAGGGGTTATCAGGGCTGAAGGCTTTGGTCACCCATTACCGTGGGTCGGGTGGGAGGCCAGGGCCATGGCTGGTGGCACTGACAGAGCTGTCCTGTGTCCCTCCAGCACGGGGAGCAGTGACCCGTACTGCATCGTGAAGATTGACGATGAGGCCATCATCAGGTGAGTGGCTGCAGGTCCCTGGCTGGTCCCAAACCTGCTGGAGCCCTAAATTTGGTTTCTGGTGGGTTCCTCCATTTACCCTCCTGTGGTCACAATATTATTGTTACTATTATTATTGTTATTACTATTAATAATAATAACATTACTACTATTACTGCTATTCCCTGCTTTGGGCTGAGATGTTCCTCCTGACACAGTGATGTCTAATAGCTCACAGCCCCCCTTACTCTGTAAGCCACCCCCATGTCTTGCCAGCCCAGAGCCTCAAGACTGGCCAAGGACATGTGTCTCCAAAAGCTGGGAAGGTCCTGGGGCTGGGAAGGTGGGGAGTGCCCTGGTGAGGGAGCCCTGTCCCCTGTGTCACCAGTGCCACCTGCCCTGCAGGACTGCCACGGTGTGGAAGACGCTGTCCCCGTTCTGGGGGGAAGAATATGAGGTGCAGCTCCAGCCCAGCTTCCACAGCATCTCCATCTATGTCATGGATGAGGATGCGCTCAGGTATGGGGAGGGCCTGGAGGGGGACTCAGGGGTTTACAGCTTTGGCTCCCCGTGTGCTCAGCCCCATTGCAGACACCACAGAATCCAGACCTGACCATGCTTCCCTGAGCTTTGGGACACAAAGAGGGGAAGTTATTTCCCGAGGTTATTGTCCAGCTGGCACCAGAGGGTGGCTGATGTGCTCCATGGGTTCAGACACACCGTGGTGGCCCCAGCCCAGGACTCCCTGAAGTGGGGGCTGTCCTGCCTGGGTGCCAATCTCATGCCATGTCCTGCTTCCCACTTTTGTTTTCCAGCCGCGACGACGTGATCGGGAAGGTCTGCATCACCCGGGACATGCTGGTGGAGCACCCCAAGGGTAGGGGAAAGGGTGGCTGGGGGGGTCCCAGTACGGACCCATCTCCTTGGATGAGCTGGTCCAAGGGCCCCCCCAGTGACCCTTCCATGGGGATCCCCCCTTTTCCCGCAGGATACAGTGGCTGGATGAGCCTCAGTGAGGTGGATCCCGACGAGGAGGTGCAGGGGGAGATCCACCTGCGGGTGGAGGTCCTGGGCAGCCAGGGCAGCCGGCGGCTGCGCTGCTCCGTGCTGGAGGCCAGGTGAGGAGGGGACAAGGGGTGGCAGGGGCTGTGTGTGCAGCCAGGACACGGGCAGTGAGCCTGGGCTGCTTCATGACTCAGTTTCCCTGGTGTGTCCTGTCCCTTGGATGCAGAGCATCCTCCTCACCACCCAGCAGCTGATGGGGGTCCTGGGGCAGAGTCCACCTCATCTGCTGGTCTTTGGGACATGCTGGGGAACTGAGGAGGGCAGTGGGTGCCATGGGTGCCATGTAGGTATTTTGGGAGGTCACTGATAAATATCTTCCTCTTCTGGGCAGGGATTTGGCCAGGAAGGACCGGAATGGGGCCTCTGACCCCTTTGTCCGCCTGCGCTACAACGGGAAGACACAGGAGAGCACTGTGAGTGCGACTGCAGCTCGTTGTGATCCTCAGCCTGCCAGTGGTGCAGGTGGAATCGTCCCATGAGGAAGCCTGAAGCCATCCCTGTTCCCTGGCATCCCTAGACTGGTGTCCCTGAGGGGCGGGACACAAGGCCATTGCCCTTGCAGGTGGTCAAGAAATCGTGTTACCCCCGCTGGAACGAGACCTTCGAGTTCGAGCTGGCCGAGCCCGCCGGGGAGAAGCTCTGTGTGGAGGTGTGGGACTGGGACCTCGTTGGCAGGAACGACTTCCTGGGCAAGGTGAGCCCCCAAACTCCATCACTGCTGCAGGGGGTCCTGCCCAGCTGCCCACCCAACCCTCTCCTGCCTTCCCCTGCCAGGTGGTGTTCAGTGTCCAGGGGCTGGAGGCGGCTGGGCAGGAGGAGGGGTGGTTCAGGCTGCGGCCGGACAAGTCCAAGCCGATGGAGAACGAGTGAGTGTTGGCACAGGGGCGTTGGGGTGTGCTGGGGTTGGTCCCAGAGCCCAGAGGGGCACTGGGGAGGGGGTTATTCCTGGGTAATGTCATCCTTTGGAGGAGCAGCTCCTCCACCTGCCTGCCCAGGCTTTCTCAGGCTGTTGGGTCACCTCCTGCTTGGTGAAGTACTTCTCCCTCCACCCACCGACCCACCTCATGCTCCTGCAGGCGCCGGGGCAGCCTGGGCTCACTGCAGCTGCAGGTGAGGCTGCGGGATGAGATGGTGCTGCCTTCCCACTGCTACCAGCCCCTGGTCCAGCTCCTGTGCCAGGAGGTGAAGTCGGGGCGCCAGGTGAGGGGTCCCTGCCAAGCCCTGCTGGAGCACCCCCCTTTCCCTGGCTCTGTGCCGGGCCTGTACCCGACTCAGGCCACATCACACCATGGTGCCTCTCCCCTCCAGGATGGCCAAGTGCACCTGGTCACCCTCCTGGATGAAACCACCACGGCCGAGTGCCGGCAGGAGGTCGCCGTCAACTTGGTCAAACTCTTCCTGGGCCAAGGGCTGGTCAAGGAGTTCCTGGACCTGCTTTTCGAGCTGGAGCTGGCCAAGCCCTGTAAGTGGGAAGTGGAGTCAGAGGCCTCCAACCATCTTCTGGGGCTGCAAAACCTCCGGGATCTTGTGTCGGGAATTTTTGGGGGTGATGGTTGAGGTTCAGCCGTCACACTGTTCTCTGTGTAGGAATCTGCTGGGTTCATCCCAGCAACTCCTGAGCTGAGTTTGGTGGAGGAGCAGGTGGTTTGAGGTTTGGAAATCCCCATAACCCTCATGGAAATGGCCAGGGTTGGAGGGCACAGCCCCTGGGAATGCCCCCATGGTTGAAGCTGCATGGTGGGTGACCTGTGTCCATCCCCCAGGCCATGGAACCTCTCTTGTTTTGCAGGTGAGCCCAACACTTTGTTTCGGAGCAACTCCCTGGCCTCGAAGTCGATGGAGTCCTTCCTCAAGGTGCCAAACTTCCCAAGACTTGCTCTTCCCAGGTCACCCTGGCTCTGGGATGTCCCCAGGGGTCCAGTTCCCGGGGGAAGGATTGGGAGTGCTAGTGGGGCTGTGTCTTCCCCTGGGGCTGGGAGGCTGGAGAAAATCCCCTGGGTGACCCTGACAGTGTCTTGTGCCAGACCTGTGGCCCATCACTGTCCCCTGGGCTGTCCCCTGGCAGGTGACAGGGATGCCATACCTGCACTCTGTCCTGGGGCCCACAATCGCCCGCGTGTTCGAGGAGAAGAAATACGTGGAGTTGGACCCCGGCAAGGTGGAGATCAAAGACGTCGGGTAAGGGACTGTTGGGGAGGTGGGACAGGGGGTCCCCCGACAGGGAGGTGACAGTGACAGTGCCCGCAGGTGCTCGGGGCTGCACCGGGTGCAGACGGAGGGCGAGGTGATCGAGCAGGGCCGCCAGCACCTCCAGTCCTACCTGGGTGAGCTGCTGGACGCCATCGCCAGGTCGGCCCCGGCGTGTCCCCCCGTCATCCGTGCCGCCTTCCGGCAGCTCTTCCAGCGCGTCGGGGAGCGCTTCCCCCAGCACCAGGTCAGGCTGGGACAGGGGAGTCAAACAGGGACATCCCCAGGGCTCTCTGGGTGCAGTCCCCAGCTTTGGTTGATGGGGTCCCCTCTTGGGCTTGAGGGCAGTGCCCAGGGATGGGGTGCAGGGGGACAGCGAGTGGGGCCCTGCTGCACCCAAACAACAGCCCTGGGTGCTGTGTGGGGTGCCTGGGGATGTCCCATTTTGGGACAGGCCCCCACATGTCTCCGTCCCCCATCTCGGTGGTCACAGCATGCCAAATTTGTGGCCGTCACCAGCTTCCTCTGCCTCCGCTTCTTCTCGCCGGCCGTCATGACCCCCAAGCTGTTCCAGCTGCGGGAGACACACGCGGACGCGCGGACCAGCCGCACGCTGCTGCTGCTGGCCAAGGTGGGGACACCAAGGGACAAGGGGTGGCACCCGGGAGGGGCTTTGAGGTGCCTGGCTGCTTCCCATTCGGGATGGCTGGGTCTTCTGGGGCTGACACCGCCATCCCCGGGCGTCTCCAGGCCATCCAGATGGTGGGAAACATGGAGCCGGCGGCCGGGCGGGCCAAGGAGACGTGGCTGTCCCCACTGCTGCCTGCCCTGCAGCAGGGCATTGCCCGCATGAAGGACTTCATCACCCGCCTGGTGGGCACAGAGGAGCAGAAGGGGGAGGAGGAGGGCGAGGGGTGGCCGCTGGGCCCCCCCACGGCCGTGGTGAAGGAGGGGCTGCTCTTCGTGCACAAGACACGGGGCAAGGGGCCTCTTCTCGGCACCGCTGCTGGCAAGAAACTCCACTTCTGCCTCACCGGGGAGTCCCTCAGCTTTGGCAAGAGCCCCAGTGCAGAGGTAGGGGGGTGCTGGGGGCTGAGGGTGTGGCAGCAGGGTGGCACTGACCCGCTGTGTGTGTGTGTCCCCTCCATCAGCGCCTCGGTGCCATCGCCCTGTCCGACATCCTGGCGGCCGAGAAGGTGGAGGAGAAGAGCTTCGGGAGCTCCCACGTCATGCAGGTGGTCTACACGGACACGGGCGGGCAGCAGGAGACAGCCTACCTGCAGTGCAAGGTGGGGGACAGCGGGGGGCGCCCCGAGGGGTGTCACAGCCCGGGGGGTGTCCCCCTCACTGTCCCCAACCCCACAGTGTGTCAATGAGCTGAACCAGTGGCTGTCGGCCCTGCGCAAGGTGTGCGGGAACAACCCCCGTGTGCTGCGCTCGTACCACCCCGGCGTCTTCCGCGGGGACAAGTGGAGCTGCTGCCACCAGCGGGACAGGACAGGTACGGCGAGGGGGCCCGGGACCCCCGCAGGGAGGTTGGGGGGCGTCCTCCCATGTGCTGACCCTGCTGCCCCACAGGGCTGGGGTGCGACCGGACCCGGCACGGCGTCACCCTACAGGACTGGAGCGACCCCCTGGACCCCACAGTGGAGGCTCAGCGGCTATTCCACCACCTCCAGGGCCTCCAGGGGGCCCTCAGGTGAGTCCCTTCCCCTGGGGACCCCCCTGCATCCCCTTGTGCTCCTGCCAAGGGCCCGTTCCTCTCATCCTCCTCTCCCCAGGGAAAAGTACTGGGAGCTACAGGAGCCAGAGGACGCCCAGAATGGCCCCCGGAGGGAAGGTAAGTTGGGTTGGGGGGTTTTGGGGACCCCACTGGGGATGCTCTGGTTGAGCAATGTCCCCAGGGGTCACGGGGGGCTGTGGTGGTTTGGGGGTGTCTCCCAAGGGGGCTGTGGGGTCTCACTGTTGCTCCCCTCTCCCACAGATGCCCCCCTGCCCGAGGGGCTGAGCCAGCTCTTCAGGGTGCTGGGGGACCTGGAGAACTGTCACCACCAGGCACAGCCCCCCAAACCCCCAGCCCCTGTCCTTCTGCAGCTGCAGACTTGAGGGACCCCCTGTCCCCCTGCTGGGATTTGGGGTCCCCACGGCTTGGGGACCACGGCGGTGGAAATAAAGGCACTTTGTACGTTGCAGCCATGTCCTGTCCTTCTGGTGGCACCCTGCTGGCCATGGGGATGGGCACAGGGTGAGGAGCTGGCCACAGCTCTGCTGGTAGCACTGGTGGTGCTGCTGATGGCGGCACTACTGACATCTCAGATGGTCCTGCTGGTGCCGTTTCTGGTGGCCCTGCTGGTGGTGGTGGCATCCTTGGAGTCTCTGCTCGTGGTAGTACTGGTGGTGCTATTGGTGGCACTGATGCCATCACCGATGGCCCTGCTGGTGCCATTTGTGGTGGTCCTGGTGGTGGCAGTGGTGGCATCACTGGTGACTCTAATGGTGGCTGTGGCGGCACCACCGGTGGCTCCACTGGTAGTGGCACTGGTGACATCTTTGATGGCCCTGCTGGTGCCATTTCTGGTGGCCCTACTGGTGGTGGCATCAGCGGTGGCTCTACTGGTGTCTGCACCGAGTCCTCCCGCCCGCAGGGGGGCGCTGTTGCGGCCGGGAGGTAAGGGCAGACCGTGGGCGGAAGTGACGTCAGCGGAAATGAAGCCGCGGCCGCCATAGCGAGTGAGGGCGGAGCGGCGGCGGGATGAACGCGCCTCCAGCCTTCGAGTCCTTCCTCCTCTTCGAGGGCGAGAAAAAGTGAGGGGCCACCCTAATTAGCCCTTAATCAAACAGCGGGGGGCTGGGGGGGAAGGTCCGGGCTCCCCGAACGGGGAGCCCGGGCCTTTCCCCCCAGTCGCCCGCGGTTGCCTGGCCCGCATGGATCGATAACATCCCCTGTATCCCATTTATTTATCCCCACAGAATCACCATCAACAAGGATACCAAGGTGCCCAACGCCTGCTTGTTCACCATCAACAAGGAGGACCACACGCTGGGGAACATCATCAAGTCGTAAGTCCAAACCGGGCACTAAATTTTGGGCTGGTTTTGAGGCTTTTTTTTTTTTTTTCCCGAATTTCCCTGCGGTTTTTTTTTTTTTTCCCCAATTCCAGGCAGTTGCTCAAAGACCCGCAGGTGCTGTTTGCAGGGTACAAGGTCCCTCACCCTCTGGAGCATAAAATTATCATCCGTGTGCAGACCACCCCCGATTACAGCCCCCAGGAGGCTTTCACTAATGCCATCACGGATCTTATCAGCGAGCTCTCCCTGCTGGAGGAGAGGTTCAGGGTGAGTTTATTTATCCTTAAAAGTGTTTATAATTAATCAGAGGGGTGAGTGGTGTGTCTTAAGAGCTGCTGCTTTAGGCCTGTAAATTAATTCAAGCCCCCCCTCGTTGTGTTATTCAGCTCCTGGCTGCTCTGAAATGGTTATTTATGTGTCCAAAAAAAAAAAAAAAAAAAGGGGTGAGAGGTCTGTTATTTCTGAATGCCTGGAATTGGTTTTGAATCTATGAAGGATCAGTTGGAATTCATTCTTCACAGAATGGTTTGGGTTGGAAGAGTGTTCTCTGATGTGGGGAAAAGCACCAGGGCACCAAATTTGTACATAAGCTTTGATTTTAATTTCAGTAATAATTTTCTGGAAACCACAGGTTTCCACTGGTGGTTCTCGTGTATCTCAGAAAAGTCAGGGATGTTTAAACACCTCTTCCAGCTCAGTAACAGCTCTTCTGTTTTTGTTTGTGATTTTACAGGTTGCTATTAAGGACAAACAAGAAGGAATTGAGTAAAATCCACCCCCTCTGGAGGAGACTGTGCTTCTGAGGCAGAATGATGTGTCTCTTAGTTAGGTGATATATTTAAACCTCCATTCATGGCAAATATTTCCCCCCTTGTCCCACTTCTGTTTAGTATTTGACAGCAGCAGTGATATTTTGAGTTTGTTTGTTTGGTTTTTTTGTAATACCAGACAGGCACTTTGCCAAGAGGATAAATGTCTTGTTGGATATGACAGATAAGTCATTAAAGTGATTTTTTTACTTTTCTGATTGGAGCCTTAAGGCAAATATTTGTCCTGGGCTGTTGGGGAGGTTATTGTGGGTATAATTCCAGCATGAGAAGCTGCTCAGTGACAGCAGCAGATGAACTCTCTGCTTCTCCTGTCAGAAACTCCAGGCACTGCCAAGTGAACTGGTATTTTGTTTTATTAAGTGCCATTTCTATAAAACAAATGCACAAATTGTGAAAACTTACAGTTAAAGAAACCGGATGTTTACAACGATTTTAATGAGTTTAACAAACCCTTACCTTTGTTATTTCATTTAATCTTGCACATCATGGCTGGTCTAGAAAACGTTCATGGGCACATGGGTAACAGTCACTAATACTGCACTAGTTCAAATCACGGGGGCGAGACTGGCACAGGGGACTATGACTTCTTCCAGATGGCTGTGATGTTCACACTGGTCAGGACAACAAGGTAGGTGAAGGCAGGGTCTGACACCACGTTGTTCACCAGGATCTCGGGGGGCTGCTCCCCGTTCACGCGCAGCTCCGGCCACTGGAGGATCTGTGGGGAGAACAGAGGGCAGTGGGGGTGGCGGTGTCTGAGGGGGAGGATGTTCAGCACAGCGGGGTCTCTTCTGGGGAAGCTGAGTCAGAGGCTCTTCCCCCTGTCTGAGGTGTGGTAAAGCTTTGGGATGTTCCTGAAGGGCCAGGGTTTAATGCAGAGCGGCTTGAGCAGGAAGGAAAAAGGTGTTGGCAATATAATTCCCAAAACCTTATGGAATCATAGAATCACTTGGCTTGGAAAAGACCTCCACGATCACAGAGTCTGATCTTTAACCCATCACTACCTTGGCAACCAGACCAGAGCACTGAGTGCATATCCAGTTGTTCCTTGAGCACCTCCAGGGATGGGGACTCCAACACCTCCCTGGGTAGTTCATTGCAGTGTTTTAACAACCCTTTCAGTGAAGAAATTATGGAACATTGAGTCCCTTCATACCTATATCCAGTGTAGCTCCAGACCAGTGAGTGAGAGCCTTTGGGTGTGTGTGTGATTGTCCTTTCAGAGCCTTCATGCAAGGGAACAGTGATTGCCCAAAGGAGAACTGTCTCCAGAGGCCAGGGAAATATCGACTAGGAAAAGGGTATGTGAACACAGGAAAGCAGTGAGCCCTTCCCTGCTCTGGATTCCCTCCCCTCAGCCCCTCAGGGACATGGTGCCTGCACTCTTTGTGTTGTGGGGCTCTCCAGTTTAACCACCAGAACTTTAGGGCCCTTCTAGGAAGAGCTGCCCAGCTGCACCATGCAGGAGCTGACAGACTTGCTTTGCAGCTCGTGATTCCTGTCCCGGCTGTGAGTGCCATGGTCAGCTCTGGAGACTGCTTTTAATTGCTTGTGAGTGTCAGGTGTGGAAACATGAGGCATGTTCTGGGATAAACCTCCTCGGGAGACTGGGATTAGCTGCCCTGGGGTGGAAGGGAGGCCCCAAAGGGTACCTGATACCCCAAAGGGTACCTGTGCAGGAGAGATCCTCCGCTCCGAGCGCTTTCCCTTTGGAGAGCCCCAGACCGTGGTGTAGCTGGAGAGGTTGTACATCCACACGCTGCCCTTCTCATCACCACAGAACACGTAGCTTTTTGCTGTGAGAGCAGAAGAAAAAGCTGGAAAACTACTGTGGAACTGGGAGTCTGTTCTGCTGCAAAGCAGAGCTCCAGGCAGTGCTGTAGGGTCCCAAGGGAAGGTGCCATATTTCAGCAAAACTCCCTTTCCAGCACAAAACTACACATCCACGTTGCTCTGAAAGAACTCAATTCACTAAAAGATAAGTCAGCTATCTTACTTTAGCGTGGAAAAAGTAGTGCTAAATACTTCAGGATTTCTCCTGACTTTTTTTTAGACTGGTTTTGGAAAGTGATGACCAGATGAGGTTTGTCTGTTCCTTGCCAGCCTACAGAGCCAGCTGCCCGGTGTGTGGCATCCCTGCCCCTGGCTTCAGATGCACTCAGCATCAGAATGGTTCCACCAAGGCTACAGGGCCCAGCCCTCAGCTCTGTGCTTTGAAAACCTGTACAAGAAAGACCATGGAGCCTCAGCTGAACCCCCTTGCAGGGCAGATGGTACAGCTGCAATTCTTTATCACTTGTATTATTTATACCCAGCTGGTGCCGGGCTGAGGCTGCGCAGTGCTGGAGCTGCACTGCAGTGCTTGCAGGGGGGAGCCCTGACGTTCTCTGGTGGGCTCTGAAATCCAGGCCTCTGCCTCTGATGGGGCAAAGGGGAGCCCCACACACCTGGGCAAAGCACACCTTGCCCTGGGGACCAGTGCTGCCTACCTGGGCAGGTGCTGAGTGTCAGGTAGGACATGTCTGTTGTGGACCACTCCAGCTCAGCCAGGATAACTGCAGACACTGTCCGCTGGCATCCCTTCCCCTTGGCGTCAAAGGACCGGCTCCAGCTCCACAGGTAAATGCATCCTGGTTTGGAGCTCTTGGAAACTAGGGAAGAAAGAGAGGAGGGGCTGTGTAAGCTGCTGGGAAGTGAAATGCCTCAAGACAAAGGCTGGGCTCTGGTGAAGGTGGTCCATCCAGAACACGACTTTTAGGACCTGGGACCTGATCCAGCAACAACTGTTTCCACCTGCTTTACCTCATTTCAGGACAAGTGGAGGCTGCAGAGAGATTTTCAGTGCTATGCTTACATTCCTGAACTGCAGAACAAGCATAAGCTATTCAGAAAAACCCAGCCCATGATGTGGAACCTCCAGTTCCCCTGCAGAAAAGACTGCTGCCACCAGCCCCTGAGCAGAAAGGAGCTCTCCTTCCTTCCGCACTGGCACTACTTGGCCAAGCATGCCCTTGGGGATGGGTCCATCTGATTTACAGTCCTGCCCAGACATGGGTTTATGCTCTAGGCCATATTTTTGGGAAGATAAATGACTCTGGGAAAAAATTCCCTTCTGTGTAGCCCCCAACTAACGAGGCAGTCACCCTCTGCTCATTGTTCTTGCTTTATCCTGCACATGCTGAGGTGCCCCACTGTTTTTTTGGGATTGGGCTGTTGTGTTTACACTCACCGACGACATCGTCATTCAGAAAAGCCAGACCATCAACCCTGTGAGATGTTGTCATGCTTTCATCATCAGGAAACTGGAATATGGCTTCAAAAGGCCTAGAGCAGGGGGGAAGGGTGAAATGAGCCAAGTCCTGAACAGGCAGCAGTGGAAGGGGCACCCAGGTACAGAGCCCAGAAGGAAATTGGTGTGTTAGTGAGTCTCTTGCCAAGTTCAGATGAATTCCCACTTGAACTTACACTTCTATAAGTATGGGTTTATTGAAAGCAGAAGCCCATTTGCTTAAGAGATTGCTGTTTCACTTCATCTCTTTTTGCAGGCGTCAAGATTAGTATTTGCCAGCAGGGCATGACTTTACTTGCTTCTTTCTTGTAATTTTTTCCTGAGCTCCCACAGAGTGCCAGTTTCCTGGGTTACCTCACGTACCAGGGGCAGGGAAGGCCTCACTGTGAGATTGGAAATCGATCCAAGAATTCACACTCTGTTACACTACTTTGAGATGACACACCCTTAAGTTTTGGGGTATTAGATTACACTCCTGCCAGCCTTCCTGCAAAGCAGCCTGGAGCTTTAATACAAGCACAGAGCTGCAAGCTCCTTTAGCACATGCTCATATTTTTTCTGGCCACTATGGGAAGGAGAGGGTGTTTTAAGTTTGGTAGGACATGCTGCTTTTGCTCAAACCTCCTGAGTTAGAAATCAAACCTTTGCTAGGACTACCTCTTCTTGTTATGGAAAGCAAATTCATGGTCCCAGCTTTTGGTTCTCACCTGCTTTTTTCTCCTTTATCCAGTTTTATGTTCCAGGCAAAGCAGCCACCTTCACAACCTGCCAGCAGGTACTGCTCCGGGCAGGTGGGCACCAGGGCAATCCGTAAGGGAATAGAGGCTGCTTCCAGCACCAGCAGCTGGCTACAAAACAGAAGAGAACAAGCAGTTAAGTGGTGCTGCGACGTGGTAGTTACAGGCTCCTGGACTGGCCACACATCTGGTTTTTGAACCTTTACCTTGCTTTGAAATTGTAGTCACAGTCTGGAATCCCAATATCCCAGAGTGCAATTCGCTTGTCATAGGATGCAGCTGTGGGACACAGAAGAGAAGCAGGTAGTGACACCGCTGCTCATCTGGCTCTTCTCGTGCTAAGCTGGCAATTCTACCTGAGGCACAGGCTGTTACACTCTAAGGCTGTGGCATCAGAGAGCTCATTAAAGCACAGCAGCAGTCACCAAGGCTCCTGGCCCCACACCACTCCACAGACACTGTCAGGCATGCACAGTCAATACTTTGTGTTCTTATCCTGTGCTCTAAGAGGGGCAAATAAAACAAAGTTTCTTTCCTGGTGTCCATTACTGAGTTGTGGGTTCACAAAGTCGTTAATTAGTGGCCCTCTAAGCTTGTTTCTGCTCAGGGGTTATGGTGGGATCTAAAATACGAGCTGCAACCTCTACTCTCAGGCAGACACTGCTTTATATCCCTGGCTTACTGTGTTCACATCCACAGCAGCTTCCACTGGGAAAGTTAGGCACTGATGTAAAGAGTGAGAAATGTCACCATGCTGAGATATTGATAGCAGAAACAATCCTAATAGATTACTCAGAGTGATCTGGATCCCCATCAGATGACACCCCTCCAACTCAGTTTGTTGGTGTCCAGTCTCCAAAGAGGGATGCAAAGACTCTCCCTTTATTACTCTTTTTCTATGCAATATATAGGGTTAGGGTGAGCCTTGCTGTCCATAGCATTATATAGATGTGCTATCAACCTCCTTATCCCTTCTTCTGCTTCTGCTTTTGGCACTCTTGAGCTTCTTCTTGAAAAGTATCCCCTGTTCTAAAAAAATTCCACTTTTAATGGTTCATGTAGCACTCTAACCACTCCAGGATGTGGGTAATTGTAGGCAAGAGAAACAATGTGCTGTGGGGCGCAGGTGTGGCCTGAATGGCTCCGTACCAGCTCACTCTACAGCCTGACAATGCAGCTCCAATTTGTAATATGATGGTTCATTACCAGTCCATAAGCCACGGCCTCTGTGGGCCCCACTGTGTGTGGCAAAGCTCTCTTTGACATCAGGACCTGAATAAAAATCTCTGATGAGGCACAGAACTAAAAAAAAAAAAAAAAGTCATTTATTCAAAATCAATTGAGCACATAGTTGTGCTTGTTGGGAAAAATGAAATCCAAAACTCATAATAGTTGAGAGCCCTGCCACTGCCTGCCCCCAGCTGCCTGCTCTGCCTGTCATTCTTCTTACTCACCCCTGTGGAACGCATCCACTGCTGGCCCTGTTTGTGGCTCGTGTGTGTGTGCCAGCCACCCTGAGAGCCACCGAGGGGGAAACAGGAGCTGCTGCACCTCAGCTGAAGAGCCAGGTCCTGGCAGAAACAATCTGTCCTGCTGTAAATTGCTGCCACAGGAGACTAACAATGGTCTCTCCCTAACACCTGTGTGTGCTTTGTGTGTGTGTGTCCCTGCTTGCCCTGGTGACAACTCCCCTTGTTAAGGAAGCCTTGAATTTTCCACGTTATTACTAAAGCTAAAGAGGTTCTGAAGCAGAGACTTACTGAAGAGGTGGGTCTCTTGGGTTGGGCTGAAGCAGACAGTAGCAATGGGCTTCTTGTGAGCCTTTATCTCTCCGTAGCAGAAGTCAGCTGCCACATGGATCAGTTTGACAATCCCTCTCCTCCCAGCAGCTGCCAAGATATTGTGAGCTTTCTTCCGACTGTCGCTGATCACCATTGTGAGGGTTGTCCATGCAACGCTGAAGAACTCCTGGGACAGAAAGAAACCAGGAATAGAGTGACAGCAGACCTGTTAGCTCAGAGATAAGACAACTATCACAAGTGCTACTCAGGTGAAACACCACCACTATTTTAAGATGGAGCATCAAAACTCAAAACAACCCTGAGAAGAACACAAACTACAGAAACAGGATGTTTATTCCTCTATGCTGTCAAGCAGGCTTAGCAGCCAGATACACCTGCGTGAGGGGAGAGGCACACTAATCTTTTAAACTAATAAAAGTATAAACCCAAACCAGGCTAAAAGGATAAGCAAGAAATATTTATTATGTATCTTCATCCATTTAAGACCTGTCCACGCTAATGCCTGACAACCTTTCAGACCTCTTTGTAATATATATTATGCATATATGTATGTCAGTATTATAGATTATGGCATTCCCATTCAATGCTTACCCTTCCCACTTGCAACCCACCTCTGTAGCCACCTTATACTTTTTCAGCACTGTCCCTGTCTCACAATCAATCAGACAAACAGATTCCCCTCCACAGGTTGCCACGGTTCTGGAGGAGCTCACAATGGGATCTGAAAGAGGAAAAAAAATGGGTGAGAAGTTCCCAGGCTCAGGGATAACACACGAAGACTGCAGCTTATCACTGCCTGGTGCTCTCCCAGCCTCCTGCTTTCAAAGTCAAAGAAGAAATACGTAAGCAAGTCTCTTCCTGACAACGGAGACTACGGCTCGAAGGAGCAGGGGTCTAACGCATGGAGTCCGCCGGGATTCCAGAGCCGGGTGGTTCTGGGAATCCTGCAAACCTCTTTAAGAGCTCACCTTTCCTGGCTCCAGAGTCTAGCACTGGCTCGAAGACACAGGACCAGAGCTGCGTTTTAAAATCCTCGCGGCTGTTGCCTTTACTGTGACACTGAAGAAAATGCAATGGCTCTGCACTGACATCCTCCTACAATAAACCATCCACATTTAGACAATTCATTCCCCTGACAGCGGTTTGCCTGTGATTGCCTTGACAGAACCCTCTACTGAACACAGCAATCTGAGTTAAACTGAAGGACACAGGAGAGGCTGAGGTGCCAGCAATGCTCAAGACTCCTAAACCAGCAGACAACTGTTCAGATGTGCCCAGCAGACCCAAGCAGGGAACCCCATCCTGCTGCAGAGAAATGTGAGAAGCCCTTCAGACCCCCACTGGCCTGAGCTGAGGGGGAAACACCTTTCCCCGTGCAGCCATCGGTGTGACCTGAGAGCAAGGCTTGCCAGTCCCATTTCTAAGCACAGGCTTTCAGAGCACCACCTCGGAGCGCTGGTCCATCCGTCCCCTGAAGGGGATTCACCGTCTCCTGGGGGTGTCCCTTTCCTTCCCTGACGCTTCTGAGGGATTTAAAACAATGACAAAAAAAAAAAACCAAACCAAAACTTTAACTCACAATACATATGTGAGCTCCAAGCTGTGTAGAGCTCTGATGAAACCTGAATGCAGCTCCTCCCACTACACCAAGAGGCCAAAAGCCAATCCCCAGGGGGCTGGTGGACCTACCTTTCGCTTGGAGTTCTTCACTGGAGTCAAAGTAACAACTCCATTGTCCTGCTCCTGGCTTTTCTGTTCCCCTGTCATCTGGCTGGATCTTCTGTTGCTTTGTCCCTTGGGAAACTGCTCTCCATTCTTCTGTGTCCCTTCAGCTCCCTGCTCAGGGGTTGTCTCCTTGGCTGGCTGGTTTGATGTTCTTGGTTTATCAGGAGCTGGGTCATCCTGCACATGGCTGGACTTTCTGGGATTAACTACAGCCTCCTCCTCGGTGTTTGCCTGGGACTTGGACCTCTTGTTTCCAGCGCCTGACTTTGAATGGTTTCTTTTCCTCTTGCTGGGTGTTACTGTGACCTGTAAGACACGTTGTCATGCTCTCAGTTTCTGCAGAAGGTTTTTAGCTTTCCTGAGGTTTTCCAGTGATTTGTAAGTTTAGAGATATTAGTTATTCAAATGCAAGTACCCTCCCATGGTTACAGCCTGGGCTCCACGAATCAGACAGCCCAGAGCTGCAGGGTTCCTAGAGGCAGAAGATAATGAAAATCACACAGCCAGACTCATTTTCAGCTCCCTTTCCCAGTTACTTGTGATTTACATACGATATGGAAAAACAAATCTGGTCCATGGACCACGGGGGTTCAATCTGCAGCCGTTTCCAAGCAGGCAAAAATAAGCACAGTCTGGCC
Organism: Manacus candei; assembly: GCF_025592945.1. Lineage (NCBI taxonomy): Eukaryota > Metazoa > Chordata > Aves > Passeriformes > Pipridae > Manacus > Manacus candei. The sequence goes on along the minus strand of NW_026138124.1, from coordinate 5,396,039 downwards.
AGCCATCAACCCAGCTCTCTAATTAAAAATATCCCTTCCCAGGGAGTCAGTGGAGTCAGTAAGATTCATGGAATCTTTTGGGTCTGCTATGAGAATGGAAGCTCTCTCCTCTTGGAGAGCAACTCAACCTTCACATGGCTGGGAAAGCTTCAATCTGGCTGTAGAGAATCAGCCTGAGCTGCTGGATACAGGCTGGAGCCTGGGACTGCCCCTGTGGTTACCAAAGGGTCATAAATGCAAACTGACAAGAGCTACTGAGTTTGCAAGACACAGAAAGGACATTGTTAATGTAACTGGAAAAATCACCTACCTGAGCCACGTCCTCTGCAGCTTCCCTAGGGCTTTCTGTACTTTCTTCCTCATTCTCATCTGCCTTTTCCTCTGGTTCAGTATCTGAGTTTAGCTCCAGACCCAGTGAGTATGACAGAAACTCTTCTGCAATCATTTTCACCTTAGAAGCAAACATGAAATATGTTAAAAAGAAAAAAAAAAAAAGACAAAAAAATCAAGAGCAGTCAAACTCTGATGTGTCAAGAGCTGCTTTGCCAAGGTTTTAATATCTGTTCCCACTGCTCCACATGAATTTCACAAGTGGTGGAGGAGTCCTCAGCTGATAGAGGCTGGCAGGCCAAGTCCTCTGTTGACATTACATGACCCAAGAACTTCACTTTGTTATGGGCATCCAGGGTACACAGTTGTGAAAACAACAGCACAGCAATGACACAAGACAAAGGAGAGATGGAAGCCTCAATTGTGTGTATGCACATACAAATAAAACAAATGTTACAAACTAAATGGTATCTTTCCCCACTGGGAGTAACTACACTTGTCATTATCTTTTCTCCTTTCATACAGCTTTCATCAAGAGTAAAGGTTGCCATTAAACTAATTTGCAAATAATTAAGTATTAAGGATACTGCAGTCTTGTTAATTAGTACAATTATGGTTATTGCTTATGAATTAAAAAACAATGTTTAATGACAGTCATCACAACTTGGTGCATGTTTAGTCTTAGTGCTCCTGTAACTGCTTCATGAAGCAGTGAAGAAAACCACAAGAAGTGATACCACCTGTCTGCAGGAGCCCTGCACCCAAATCCATGGAGCATTTTAATCAAATCCACTCAGAATCAGGAGCAGGGTCCTTGCCTGAAGAACAGAAGGGTAAGTGGGACACAACCTACCCGCCAGCGGGTGAATTCACTGAGGGAGCTGGGTCCATACACTACATTGGTTTGTACTGACTTCAGGAACTTCTTCCTGATGGACTTCACCTGCTCAGCTGTGTATTTCTCAGGAAGTTGGTCACGGAAGAATTTTTCCCAGTGAGCAGTAACCTAGGCAGAAAGACTGAGTCTACTCGACAGAAAAAACAGAGCAGAAAAGCACAAGAGTACCTGTGAAAGCATTGAAGAAGTTGCCAACCCTGAGGTAGCTACGTGATGGCACCACTTCCATTTTTTTAATCAGTGTTCAAACCATGATTTCATCTAACAGAAAACCCAGTTCCTCTGAACCAAGCTCAGGGGAGTGTGCCTAAGCAGACTCTGCCAGCATTGGACCCAGAGCAATGCCTGATTTCATGCCTCTGGATCCAGAGTAAATGGCCTTAAGGAGTCTTACACTGTGCCTTCCTAACAGGGAGGTACCTGATAGGTACACAGGTATTTCACAGACAACAGTCAGCACAATAAGACATCCCAGTCTTCAGTATTTGATCTCCCCCCCCACTGATACACAGAAGGAATTAACAAGATCAACTAACTAGACTACTAGTGGTAGGAGCAATAATGCACAAAAACAACCAACCAACCAACCAAACCTTTTTCATAATAGAACAGTAATTTTGCTCCAGATCACAACATGCTTTGGGGGGACAGTCTGTCAGGAGCTGAGCTGTGTACACAAATGAGTGAAAATACAGTTCCAAACATGCACAGCTGAAGAAGAACAAACAAATTCTTGTTACTGGTGTATGCTGGAAAAAGCAAGATTATCCTGAGCTTGGTTTTGTGCTCCCCATTCCTGGGGCCTGGACAGTAACATAAATTAGACAGGGAGGTGTATGTAGCTGTTCTGTCAGCACCAGGCTTCTCCTGTTCCTGAATGATGATCAGAGTGACCTGAAAAACTAGAGGGTCAGACACAGACCTGGTTGGCCCTGCTCCTGTCACTTAAACCACAGGCAAAGCTGGCTGCACAGAACAGGTAGAGCAAATGCAAATAGGGACCAGAGAAAGCAGAAGTAAGACATTTCCTGGGTGGCCCAAACTGCAGGCTGGGCTCAGATCATACCACAGTTATTGCAAATCATTTGATGCTTATTTGCATTCTCTGAGAACAATATTTAGTTACTTCTCAGGTGTTTAGAGATGAAGGAAATATCAGACACCTCACCTTGCTGGTGAGCTTACGGCTGTGGACATGCCTCACGTGATTGGCCAGTTTGGTTATGTCCTTGCCATTGAGCAGCCGAAGATTTTCCAAAAGAAACATTACTTTATAGTCATCGTTGAGCTAAAGAGAGAAGACACCAGAGTTACAAAAACTGCACACGTGGTTCTTGCTTTAGCTTTAGTCCTTGATGAAAATACAGCCAATGATGAGAAGAACATATCTAGGAAGGAAAAGCTGTTTCTTAAAATCTCTTCAGCGTTTCCAGCTTGAACTTCGCCTTTTAATTCTGAATCCATGTTCTCCTGTGAGTTGGGATCTCAAATTGCAGACAAAAGAGCTGCCCAACCCTCAGGCAGTACTAACATCCAACACAAGGTGGGGGCTGTGTAACCACTCATCTGCTCAGCCTGAGTGCAAGGCAGGCTGTTCTACTCCCATCCTTTAACTCTAACACAGAGGAAGGCCTGTCCTGCCTCCAGTAAATGAATTCCAGCAGGAATTCTTTGGGCCAGGTGAGTTTTAGGTCAGACAGTTCACCATGCAGCCACGCTGCCAGCATACAATAGCAAATAAGCCTCTGTGGATGGTGACAGGGGCTGATGCCACTCTAAAGCACAAGTAAAATTCCAGTTTTGGATGTTTAACCTGTACAGGCAGCAGAGCCTCTTGGGAGAAGTCAGAAACCTAAACTAGAACTAATCACCAAGTTTAAACCTTCATCAGAGGACCAAATCTGCTCTTCCAAAGCACAAGGGGCACTAAAACTAACTAAACATTAGATACTAAGAAAAAACTCTTTACTTTGAGGGTGGTAATGCCCTGGCACAGGTTGCCCAGAGAAGCTGTGGCTGCCCCATCCCTGGAAGTATCCAAGGCCAGTTTAGCGGTTGCTTGGAGCAACCTGGGATAGTGGAAGGTGTCCCTGCTTGATGAAAGGGGCTGGAACAAGATGATCCTTAAGGTCCCTTCCAACCCAAACCATTCTGGGATTCCATGATTCTACAAGGACATTTCTACACAGTTATTACTCTACTTAACACAAGCATGATCATGAGATACTCTGCCTAATAAACTGCCTAAGATGGAGTCTGACTTGGAGAAACAGGAGTTCAAGACACACAGACATGGATATCTGAGTGGTTTGGGGCAACTGATGTCTGCAGACTGGTAAAGAGTGGCACGAAGTGGTGGAGGGGCACACAAAGACTGGCTGTTTTCTCAGATGCCCTTACACTTGCTGCCCAAGAACAACATATAAGAACTCTGCATAACTGCTGTGTGTCTGCCCCTCTGTTTAATGCTGAGCTTGTAAGGATGGGGGGGTAACTCACTGTCAAGTACACATTGTTCTCGTAGGTCAGCTCCTCGAGCAGAGGGAACTGTTTCAGAGCAGTTACATCTTCCAGCTGGTTATTGTTGCAGTTTAGGACACGCAGATCAGGCAGGGTTAGGCTGTTGGGAAATTTGTCCAATAAATTATCAGAGAGATCTAGTTTCTGCAGGTGCCTCAGCCGGGAAAACAACCGCGGGTCTAAATCTCCAGTCTTCAACTGCAGCTTGGACAGGCTGAAAACAAAAGATAACATGAACTATCTGCATCTCACTGGAAAACCAAGGGCTGATTTCACAGGATACAAGGCCCCTGCTTTTTCCTGTCTGCTGCATTCTGGACTCTGAGCACACACACGTGGGAAAGATGATGTGTTTGAGCTAACAGACACCATCAGGGGCTCAGGTCTGCCAAAGTTCCTGCAGCATAATTAACCTGCAATTCAGATAATCCCCTATGGGTAACAGAGCTGGCTGGGAGCAGTGAATCACCAGAAACATTCTTATTTTGTAGAAAGAACCTCTAAAGAGTTTTGGTATTTTATTCCTTTGCAATGGTGATTCAACAAAACAAGCTGAAGCAATACATGACACTTATTCACTACACCATCAGTCTATTCTGTCCATAGAATGCACTGGATTTATTATTTCACACTTCAGGCAAGTGCAGAGCAGGCCCCCAAATAATCTGCCTGTTTTCAAAGAACTAACCTGACCAAAAAAGTGATTTTTCCATTTCTTCTATAGTGAATTTTGCTGCAAAAACTTCCAAAGGCAAATAAGGGAATCTACCTAACAAGACTCCAAAGCTGCCACCAAAACAGAAGTATTGTGCTGAAAGAGGAAGAGGTATAATATTTGTGAGGGAAAAAGCAATACCCCTTTTCTGTAAGAAACTGAAAACTGGATATTATAAGCAGGGTCATTTATATTTGGTTAGATCATTTAGGTGAGCTCCAAAGGGAGCTTCTAGTCCTGGCAGCCAACATCTCCTGAGGGCACAAGCCTGAGTTCCTTTAACAAACAGAAATCCTGTCTCTAATGATCAGTAAAAAAAAGGCTTCTTGATATAAATGAAGTGTGAATAAATGAGGCAAATAAACCCAGGAAGCAAGGTCCCTTCTCCTTCACTTGCCATCTCAGAGGCCTTACCAGCCAGTCAGAAAGGCTGAGAATTCAGCTGGCTGCAAAGCTGAGTCTGACTGTGGTGTCATTTTGGGGAGAAACCCAACACTGTTCCCCAAACTTTCTGACATATAATCAGCACCATGGCATGAAGCATGGGAAAAGCCACATTCCAGAAATCCACTGCTTCAAGCACCTCCCCATCACTCTGTTACCCAGATTACTGCAGCTGATGCTCCTCGGATAAACCTTTGAGTTCCTCTCTAAAAATAATTATTTTAGCACAAGACAAACCAAAAGAAATAACTTTAAAGAGTACATGTGAAACTCAAACCCTTTGCATCAGGAACAAAAACAACAAAGGCACCAGCCAGAAACTGGCCAGCTGAGTCACTCAGATTGACCAGCTCTGGAACACTGAAATTCCACTACATTAAACATTTGGAAGGACACATATTTGCAATGACCTCTGTTAAGGATCTGAGCAACAAACCTGTTTTTAGTGGTTTCTAAGTGTTTCAGAGTTTATTCTCCCTCTCTGCAATGTTTGAGGTACTAACATAATTGGATTTAGAGGAGACAGAAAGTGATGGAGGGAGAGGAAAACGGAAGGGAAATAACGCCAAAAATACTTTAAAAACCCTCTATAATCCAGGCCAGAAGATTCTCTTGTTTACATTAAGCAATTCCTAACAAAGATGGAAGTGCTCTGAGGGCAGGGATGATATCTGGGAGTTAGGAAATCAGGATCCAGTTTCACAGAAAGAAGGTGGCACCAAAAATACAATAAAAAAGACAAAAAAAGGTGACAACTGTCCATAACCTGCACATAGTGCCACCAGTGCTCTCTGATCCTGCACTGGGAATGCCATCTCAGTTCTGTGCTCTGGAACTGCCTCTCTTTTTTTTTTTTTTGTAAAAATGCTTAGGGAAAAAAAAAAGGCAAAGGAAAAAAAGAAAACTATCACCCAAGCTGAATTCAGCTGGAATTTTCCATGGGCCTGCCTGCACTTACTTCAGTGTCTCGATCTTCCGGAGCCTCGTAGATCTTGGAACTGCTCTTTCCAAAAGAAGTTCTGTAGTGATTTTTGACATTTTTAACCTCCACCCCTCTCCCGGAATCAGTAATGAGTCAGCTGTAGGATCTCTTCTTGTAACCTTCCAGGAAAAATAAACAGGAATAAGAGGAAATGCTTTTAACTGACTCCAAAAGGGGAAAAAAAAAACATTATGAGGTTATGTACTGATTTTGCTGCTGTGTTGGAAGTGGCCTTTTTTACTTATTAGGCTGGGCACAGGTTCCCAACATGCTGACCCAATCCATCTCCAAAACAACAAGGATACCTCCTGTGGCTGTTAGAGTGACAGACTTGCTGCAGGGGATGACCCTCAGGACCTTGACAGCCTCACAGTTACCTGTTTGTGCCTCTCCTGGGCTCTGCTCCAGGAATTCCAACAGGCTTTCAAACAAACAGCAACAGAAAGAATAAATATACCTGCTGTGAACCCCTTCCTCTCAAGAAAATGACAGTGCACTCACTGGCCTGACCAGCTGGACAGACTGTTTGGCTGACAACTCCAAAATCCCCTAAAATTTTGGAAAACTGAAGTAATTAGCAGAAACGTAAATACCCACCCATTAATAACATCATTTCCTCAGCAAGGAAGAAAAATATCAACAGCATTCTGTGTGTTGTTGGTAATTAACAGATGTTTCCATGCATTGCTGTGGGTGGGATAGGACATGCACACACAGGGATACGCTGATATTTAGAATAACAACACTGACAAGTCCAAAGGAGCTTCATGAAATTACTGGTTCAGGGTTTACCACTCTTCCTGACACAGATTCCAAGGGAGGGAAATAAAAGCTAACAAAGCTCCAAGGCCAGGCTCGCTCCTGTCTTTCTGTGTTAGATCAGAGCTGCCTAAATGCCATTCCAGCACATCCTGGGGAACACAGGGGGTACTGAGCTGTCCTTGGGCTTCATTTCAGCACCACCACACACCTACAGCACCTGGAATGTTGTGTGATGGGCAACGAGGCACTGCTTTGTTAACACCTGTATGTAAGGACAGTCCTTCAGGTATGGAACATTTTATACCAGCACAAAAAGGCTGAATGGAAAAACAGTTTTGAACGGCAGATGTTTGGGATTTGATCGTTCAAGCAACAGAGCTGTCACCGAGAGCCAAACCACGGGGTGAGGTTGAACCTACCAAACCTCCCTAAGCGCTAAGGAAAATGTGACACCAGTGGCTGTGGATGTCCCCATCGCCCTCTCTGTGACCACACCAACACCTCAGACACAGCTGTGACACCACTGAGCCGCAGGGAAGGCCGGGCATGGCATGTCCCCATCCCCGCAGCACCACGGGGGATGCTGCGGAGGGGATGCTCGGCCACTCCGGGGGCTGACGGGGAACTGCCCCTCCTCCTGCCCCACAGCAGCGCCGGGGCCGGAGCCGCACGGCGGGGCATCCCCCTGAGCTCCGTGTGCTTGGCCGTGCCCGCCCTGCCCGGCCCCGGCCCCCGGGCGGGCCCGGCGCAGCCCCCGGGACACGATGCGCGCGATGCCGCGGGGACGGCGGGGCCGCGGGCGCCGGGCTGTGCGCCCACCTTGGGGCGGCCTCCCGGCCGCGGGGCACCGGCTGCGAGCGCAGGCCGCGGCTCCGCCCGCGGGCAGGGCCGGGCCGGTGCGGCTCCAGCCCCGGGCCCACGCCCGTACCCGCGGCCTGCGGTCACTGAGGGCCGCCCTGGGGCCGGCGCCGGCCGCGGCCTGAGGCGCCCCCGCGGGGCGTGCACCGCACGCTGCGACTACAGTTCCCAGCGTCCCCCGCGGCGCGCCCGGGCCCCGCGCCGCTGGTCGGGGCCGCGGGGGCTGCTGGGAGCGCGAGTCCGCCCCGCGCCCCCCCCTCCCCACCACCCACCACATCCATCCCGGCCGCGCGGCCTTCGCCCAGCCCCCGCTGCCCTCACCTGGAAGCGGCCGGGCGGGAGGAAGAGGAGCCGGGGGGAGGGAGGGAGGAAGGAAGGAAGGAAGGGCGGGCGGGAGGAGGAGGAGGAGGAGGAGCGGGGAGCGGGGCTGTGTGCTCGGCGCGGGCAGCGGGATGCGGGCGGCGGGCGGAGGGCCGGGCTGCGGCTGCAAGGGGATCCGCTCCTGCCTGCTCTGCGAGGGGCCCGCGCCGGCCGCTCCGCCCCCGCAGGTACCGGGGAGGGGGCGGGCGGCGGGGCGGGGCGGCGGGAGGAGCCGGGGGGCGGTGGGGGGCGCGGGCCGGGGCCCCTCGGGGCGGGACCGCGACCCCCGTGCCCGGGGAGGGGCCGCGTCCCGGGGGCTGCGGGGCAGGTGGGGACAAGGCACAGCCCCCGTTCCCCCCAGGGGTACTGTGGATTCTTCACCCTCGTAACGCCCTGGCTGCGCTCAGGAGCAGAGAGGGAGCTCACCTGAGCTCCACGCATCACACTCATTTCCTACAGCTTAGCCTTGCGGCCCGGGCGATTTTTATCAACTTTCCTCATTCAACATTTATTGCTTATGACAAACCATATCTCTCCAGCCGGCCTGAGCGATGCCCACCATTAATCTCCTTGCACCTGTGGCCCCGAGGATCACCGGTTCTTCCCCTGTCTTTGTAGGATAAAGACATCACTAGTAAAGCAAAGTGGCTTCAAGCAAGCACCTCGTGGAAACAAAACAAAACAAAACAGGGAATAGTTGTTCCCCAAAAGCAGCTGTAACATTTCTCATGTCTGCAAGAATCCCGTACGGTTTTCCTGCTGCAATATCAAGGTTGCAGTGGCAAAAAAATGGAAATGCCTTTAATTGCTTTTTTTGTTTTCCGTTGTTATTTCCACAGGGAGAAGATAATTTCACTTACTGTCCAGCAACAGGCCTAGCTAAAGGAAATGAGCACTCGGAATTTGCTGGCTGGGCATTCCCCTTTCCAGGGGTGTTCCTGGTGGAGGAGTTCATTAGTGAAGATGAAGAGTGTGAGATAGTGGAACTGATGGATCGAGATGACTGGAAACCATCACAGTCTGGCCGAAAGAAGCAGGTTGGATTTTAGAAGCACATTTGATCTTGGATGCCTCTGGAAAAGGAAAGATGTTTTCAGTCAACCCCCCAGATATTTAGATGTTTCGTTAAATGTCTTCCTTTGAAAGCTTTTCCTGAAATCAATGCCGAGAATTACCTGTCATTAAAATCAACTTCTTGGAAAAACACATGATAGTCAAAACAAACAGTATTTGATGGTGCATGTCCAGGCATTAAAGCTCACACAATCTCCAAGGGAAAGAAGTGGGTGTGTGGGTTTGGTTTTACTTTACAAATCCAACTCCAGAGAGATTAACGTACATTCACCGAGTCCTTTTGGAACCTGGTGACCAGGAAGCGATGAGAACAGAATCCTGTAGGGACCACAGCCTCTCCAAAAAGGCTTGTCCTAGATTTTCCCTTTACACCAGCTTTTTTCCCCCTCCCTCTTCTTTTCCAACAGGACTATGGACCCAAAGTGAACTTCAAGAAGCAGAGGCTGAAAGCTGACGGCTTTACCGGTTTGCCAAGTTTCAGCAGGAAGATCGTGGCACAAATGAAGGCCTGCTCTGTGCTCAGTGGTTTCTTACCTGTTGAACAGTGTAACCTGGACTACACACCAGAGAGGGGTTCTGCCATAGACCCCCACTTTGATGACTGGTGGCTGTGGGGGGAGCGTCTGGTCAGTTTAAACTTGCTCTCCAAAACCGTGCTCTCCATGTCCTGTGACTCAGAGGACACCATCCAACTATCCCCCACTTTCAGCAAAGGGCAATTAAGCCCCCCCGGGTCTCTCACACAAACAGCAGCGTGCAGAAATTCGGGCGAGGAGGGAATCGAGGGCGTTGTGCCGCCGAGGCTGGTTCCCAGTAAGGAGGTGACTGTTGCTGTTCACTTGCCCCGGAGGGCGCTGGTGGTGCTGCAGGGGGACGCGCGGTACAAGTGGAAGCACGGGATCCACCGCAAGCACATCGAGAACCGCCGGGTCTGTGTCACGTTCAGGGAGCTCTCTGCAGAGTTCAGCGCCGGGGGAAGGCACGAGGAACTGGGCAAAGAACTGCTGGAAATAGCTCTTTCATTCCAAGGCAGGCCGGTGTGATCAAGGGGGAGGCCGAGTTGCCCTTTGTTAGGAAATTTGTTAAACGAGGTACGGAATTTGTATGACCCGGTTTATTTGTGTGTGTGAGGAACCAGGTGTGTGCAGAGAGAAGCTCAATAAAGTGGAAATTTGACAAACAGAAATAAGGGACTGCAAGGAAGGAGTGGGCTCCAAAGGTTATGCTGGGCAATGGGAGCTTTTAGGCCAAAGTCAGAAATGAGCTGTTGTATCCATTAGCTGCGTTTTAACAAAAAAGCAAACAGCCAGTTTCTAAACACTGAAGTGCTTAGAAGATAGTAAGTTAGAATCATTAAACTGAGCTGAAAATCAAACAGCCCTTGACACAGTTTTAGCCCAGGCCCTGCCACATATTTTAACCTTTCCTGGCCCACACTTGATACTGTCAGACGGTTTTGAGTGTTGCACCTCGCCCTGGGGGCACAACTATCTTTTCACCCTCCTCAGAACCTTCAGAGACCAGCTCCCAGGGGAGGAAGGTAAGCAAGTATCTCTCCACAGCTAGTACAACACACTGAGAACTAATTAAAGTAATTATCCTTTGCTGAAGATTCAGGCTCTTAACAATGAGGATTAATCATAAATTCCGTGTGTGACCTGTATCTTCTGGGATCTAAGAGCAGCATTTGCAGAGGGCTGATGCCACTCTTCAAGCTTGGACAGGGATCAGACCAAAGGCCTGCACAGGCTGTGTTATTTTCTGATCATTTGTCATCTCTGAACCCCGCTGTCAGCTCTCAGTAGCAAGAGTCTGATTTTGGGAATAAGCTGGGCAACAGACTGCAACACTGGCAGCTATCATTTATTTTCCTGGCACCTCCAGCAGTCAGGTTTGAATCATGCCTCGTACCTAAGATTCAAGTAGTCATTTGCAGCAGAAGCTGATTTGAGGCCATCTGTCTGCTCTGAACAAACTTCTGTGCTCTTGAAAATGAAGTTGTGCCATGGAAGAAGTGTGATCCTTTAATAAATACAGTTGTGCCATGAAAAACATTCAGCACAGTCACACCTGCAGCAGTAAAACACCACATTACAGTGCTGCCTGGCTTTGGTTGGTAAGGAAAGGGGACAGATATTTACAAACAGGATCTCAGTATCCCTGCACTGCTGTGTTCTGCCCTAGAAGTACTTCCCTGGCACAATGCACAGGATTTACTGTACAGTAATGCACTAATGCCACAGGCACTGCCCTCTGCTTTAGGGACTGCAGGGGAGGGAGCTCTTTACCCAAAACCCTTACTAGAAATCAGTTGGGTCAATCAGGATATTTCTTATCAGTTTAAGACAACAGATACAGCTACAGCCCTTTGTGCAGTGAACCAGGTTCAGTTTAGCCCTGTATTTAAATAGCTCTGGGCATTGGCTACGTGTTAATTCCTGCAGAGATCCACAAGCAGGGCTGCCATGAGCAGTCCCAAACCCCAAACCTCCATCCAGGCGGGCTGGGGAGTGTCACTGAGGTGCTCCAGGAGTGATTCCAGCAGTCACAGCATGGCCTCTCTGATGGAAACCTGTCACTGCAAACATGAACAGGCACAGAGAGCTCTATCCCAGGAAATTCCTCGTAGGCTGCAACTGGAAGAGGGTAGATCTACATTAGGTATTAGGAAGAAATTCTTCCCTGTGAGGGTGGTGAGGCACTGGCACAGAGAAGCTGTGGCTGCCCCTTCCCTGAAGTGTCCAAGGCCAGGTTGGAGGGGGCTTGGAGCAACCTGGGATAGGGGAAGGTTCCCTGCCCATGGCAGGGGGTGGAACTGGATGATCAGTAAGGACCCTTCCAACCCAGCCCATTCTGTGATTCTCCAGCTCACTCCCAAAAGCAGGGGGTGCTCTCAAAACAGCAGTTCCTCACCTTTTCTGCAGCCTGGTGTGATCAGCACTGTGTGGGTGGAATCCACAGGCCTTTGGGAGCATGATGTTCCCAGGACAGCACGTGGAGCTGCCTTTGGAGCAGAGGAGCTTTGTCCATACAGGAGGAGGAGGCTGTCAGCCTGGGGGAGCCCAGCACAGACACACAGAGGAAACCCAGGGCAGGTTCTCACAGAGCAGTCACTGCACTCATATCCTCATCACTCTTCCAGTTCCGAGCCTCTCCATCGATCCACTCCAACTGCAGCAATCAAGTATTGCCATTAATGTTTGGCCCTAACTTCCAACACTCCCTTTTAGATTTATATTGCACTCTCAGCCTGCTAAAACACTTTCCTTGTGTGTACCTGCTGTTCCATTCTCTCTGCACTGGAAGCAGATGATGGCTCCTGATGAATCAGATTGCCACAATAACACATACACAGTGTTAGTTCATTTTGTGCCCTGCATTTGTTAGCTGAGTTTTTCTGCCTCAATCAAACTATGCAGCTTCTGCTCTTGCCAGAAAATTCCAGCTCTTCCTAGTTGGTATCTTAAATGTGAAAAAAGGCAAATAATTAAATACTGAGCCAAAAACTGAGGGATTTGTCTCAATGGTTTTGAAGTCCAAAACTTAATCTCGTCACTACAGTAATTGCTGGGTCAGTCTTTTGACATTTTAAACAGCCTCTTGGGCATCATCCTTAGATCAAAATGCAATTACACCCATCTGTTCAGTATTACTTTACAAAACTTTATGTACATTCTCTCCTAAAAAGCCAGAAAACAAAACAAACAAACAAAAAAGAGCCAGAAAACCCTGTTTTGCAGAGTTACAAAGCATTAACAAATTGACTGTCAAGTACCATAGAAATCTGAGAAAAGTACAAAGACGTTTTAGTCTTAATTAATGAGCTCTTAAAAGTAATTTTGTCCACTAAGCTGGTATTATTAACATAAGACAAATTTTAATGGTCTTCCTGATATAGAAGTTCCTGTCACAGCTGTTCATCTCCTTAACCATCTCCTTAACCTCCTTGTAAAGCACATGCCAAGACCCAGACCCTCATTAAAAGGAAGCACGTCTAATTGTTATCTACTTGTGTATGTTAAAAGGAGAAGGATAATATCTGAGCAAGATTTTTTTAAAAAAGCAAGGCAGAACCCAAGTTAACCCATAGAGGATGCTGGAGGACTTGAGCTGCCTTTCAAAAAATCAGTCTGAAATCAGTAACAAGTGCAAAACTGAACAAGTTTATCCAGTTTCTCTCACACAGCTGGACAATAACTGAGATACATTCATTGCTCTACATTAAATATTGTTCATGCAGAGATAAAACAAGAACAGGCAAAGCTAAAATACAGATTTTTTTATTTTCCTCTTAGCACTCATCGCTGTCACAACCCTGGACAGAAGGCAAGCTCCCAGCTGGACACACAGGGATTCAAGGGAATGCTCTCCAAATCCAGACAGTCAAATTACTGAAACTGCTTTGAGTCGGGTGCAGAGAAAAGAGCCTGAGAGTTAATCAGAAAATAACCCCCCTGGCCCAGCCTCGCCAGGAGCTGAATTTGAGATTGCAGCCTGGAGGGGGTGCTGAGGCAGCTATCTTAAAAGTAGATGCAATGAGATTTAGAAGATTAAGAAGCTGCAGCAGTGGGGAAAATCCCAAAAGCCTTTTGTTGTTTGTTTGAAGGCAGGGACAGAAGAGAAAGCACATTATGAAAGGCCAGAGGAGCACCTCCACCCCTCAGCCCAGCTCAGGTGTCCTCGAGGCAAGCCGGGCTTGCCCATCCCCACATCCCAGGGCCAGGGAAGAGGAAGGATGTTCTCTCTCTGCAGCTGAACCCACGCCGGAGCTCTCTATAAACACTCCCACATATCTGAGCGCTTACGGCAGCGCTCGCCCCACCCGGGGCTCTCGCACAGGATCGCTTTCCTCCGTCACGTGGAAACCCAACACTGCTCCATCTCTCCTGGTCGTAAAGTCCCTCTGAGAGTCACATACCCACTGAAACAACGGGAGCCAGGCCTGCCCTGGGGTGATGTTAAAAATAGGGAGCTCACAGAGTGAGAGCTGCCACTAAACACGGCGAAGGGAGAACCCGACACTGCTCGGGCTCCCACAGCTCCCTCCGGCCCCCAGTCGTGCACTGCCTTTACTCCTGCTAACCAGGGAAGGAGGGAGAGGAGTTGCCTCCTAAATTACCAGGGCAGGTGCCTGGGAATGACACAAATTGGGCTGTACCCTTGTCTTTGACAGCTCCTTCCCTGCTGTAGGGTGGGCAGGCAAGGTCCCTGCAGCGCTGCAGTCTGCAGAGGCGTTTTTCTGCTGGGCAAAAGCTGTCCAAAAAAAAAATCTAGAGGAAGACTCAGGACTCTGGAGTGAGATCATGGCTGTCCCCCTGCTAAGCCGCAGAGCAAAAATTGGGGAAATGGCCCAAATAAGGTAATAACTGGTCCAGTGAGTCACAGCCCAAGGGGGCTGAGAATCAGGGCAACAGCCACCCCAGGGTGCAGCAGCCCAGGGCCCAAGGCTGGTACAGAAAGCCAACACACACATCAGGGAGATCCTCAACACATGTCCCCAGCTGAGGGTGGAACCCTTGGGAGAAGCATCTCTGGGCAGGAATTGCAGGAACGGAGCCACACAAAACCTGGGACACTCCAGGAATGACAAACGGACACCCCAGAAACGACAGAGAGGTGACAGCACGGGACAGACAAATCCAGACATGACACAGGCCTGCTGGGACAGCAGTGACAGTGTGGAAAGGCTGGAATCTTCATGCTTGACTGATGGGAATCCTGCTGACAGCCATGGGCAGCAGCAGGAGCAAGGATTTTCTAGTGCTGTAGCACAGAAACACCCACCTGGACAACTCCAACATCCCTACTCCTTCCTTTATGGATGAACTGCTATGGCTGGTACCACAGGTAACCTGTCTGCAACACAAGTCTGGACCTGACAGAGGTGAAAATGCAAACAAGTTGAAAGGAAGAGAGGCAGGAGCAAGAAAAGCAGATGCTGTTGTTGGGAAGGGAGAGGAGTTACAGCACAAAGGTGATCCCAGAGAGATCCCAGATGCTACAGTCACTGAGCAAAAATACTCTCAAGGGCTTCTCATGGAAGGGAGAACTCGGTGCCCAGAGAGACACAAGACACAGAGCTGCAAGCAAAGATGGGAAAGCATGTTATTATTCTGGTTTAAGTACATTTGCCCCCGGGGACACCATCCCAAACCATACCTCAGACTCCCCCTGGAGTAAGGCGATCCCACTCCAGTCACAGATGCTCTGCCTTGAGACTGATCTTGAATCCAATCCCACCAAAGCCTCAACGAGTTATTCTACAAAAATCAAAGCACAGTTTCTGCTGCATTTCTCCATTTGCTGAAGTTCATTATACTTGCAAAAAATTAAATTAACAAATTGGCTGTTTCCAAACGAGCTGCATTGCTTTCACAGCACTGTGTGCACACGGGGGAAACTTTTCCTTTTAAATTGCAAAAATGGCTCAATGCTTTCCTCGACAACTTCCCGAGCTCCTCAGTACACAAGGGTATTATTAAAGGAGAGTGCAAAGTACAGATGAGAGACTCTTCCCATCTGGTCTGGCTCTGGCCTCACAACAGAAATTCTCCTGGGGGAAGAGCCCACATGTGCATTACTAGGCAGAAAACTGAACTCTGATTTTGTTGTATAAACCTTTAATTTTTATTATGGTAAAAAGAGGAAGGGAGAGACGGCGGATTCCTGGGGAGTTTGTATCAATTTCAGGACCACCCACTTCCTGGAGGACACTCCTCATTTTTTTGCATATGCACATGAGTACAGATTAGTCATTTAGCACACAAAGCCTATTTTTCTTTGCTGCACATCAGCCAATATGGTACATGCCAACTGCAGCAAGAACAGCAGATGAAAGCCACAGACACAGTGCTAAGCAACTTGTTCAGCAACGCTCACATTCGCATGTAAACATGAGAGATGAGAGTTGGTTTCCCAAGGCCCTCACCAGAGAGGAATATTGGGATAGTCTCACCCTGCTGCCCTGGGGTTTGCGTGTGCTCTCCGTTCTGGGAAGCTGACATGTAATAATACACTGCCATTAAGTTTCTCAAATCCCAGTGGAATAAGGGACCAGGGTTAAATGGAACATTACAAACATCCTTAATGATTTCAGAAACCTATAAGGCCTCAGAGACTCTGAAACTGCAGTTTTTGAGTGCAGAGGAGGAAATCAGCACAGGATCAGGGCCAAGAAAATGTGCTTATGCTTCTTGCAGCCCTGTGTGGCAGAAAGCCTTACTTTCCCTTCAAAGAGCTCATGATTGCAAAACACTCTTTTCCCTCCACAAAGTTACCAAAAATCATAAAATTGTTTTTTTTTTTTTCAGAAGTTTTTCACCCACAAGGATGCTACAGAATTTACAAGCTTCCCTTGCTAAGCAACACAGACATGCAAGTGTCACTGTCTCAGCTGCTGAAAAAAGAAATGAGCTCAAGGGAAATGGATAGCTCTTTAATGGCACACAGCATTCCTGCCGGATCCAGCTCCATCGGGCTCGCCAGCACAGCTCCAGGTTCCACCAGAGGAGCTGCCTGCTTTGGTGAAGGGAGAAGGAAGCCTTCATTTCTGACAGAAAAATGCTACAGCCAATTGAAAAAAGCTAAATGATGGAATACACAGGACTGGGCTTGTTCTCTCCAGCAAAACAGGCAAAAGGCATCGCAGCAACACGTGAATGAAGAAGACACAGCAACAGATTCGTACAATATCTGCTGTCACTCCTTACCTCCTTGAAACTCGCTTTGCTAGTCCTTCAAAGTTTTGTCTCATTAAATTCCCCGGCACTGTTCTGTTTTAAGAATGTCCTTGTTAAAACTAAAACACCTGTAAGCCTTCCCTGGGCACTCCTGCCTCTTCTTGGGAAAAAACACATGATCTTGGCACTCGTTCGATCTGAAGTGACAGACGCTGCTGAAGAAAGTACGAGAGAACTTCCCAGCCTCCTGCAATTCAAAGTTCTACACCCCCAGCTGTAAAAACATAGTAAAGAATAGCAAGAAAAGAACAAAAAAAGCTAAGGCTGATTTCTTTCAGGTTATGTATTTATGGAATACTTGCTTTGGAACAATGGTGATCAACACTTTCAGTTTCTGTTGTGCTTTCCTGGATGTCCTTGAGTCAGCTGCAGGTACCCACGTTAACCAGCTCTGCTCTAGAAATGAGCAGCCAGTTAATCGTGGCTGCACTGACAGCCAGGGAGTTCTGACATGTAAAACAGGTCCTACACACACACACACACACACTGGCTGTTTGGAAGCTGATGCAGTTTTACTTTTGGCAACAGAATATTGCATTTGTAAAAAATACAGATTTTTGGCTACCTGAACCAATGTTAAGGTAAAGTTTTGACCTTGAACTCCACGGCAGTGTCAACTCAAGTACCAAGTGTGTAGGACCAGAATCAGGCCAGAGACCCCAGCATGTGAAACAGCACTAGAACCCACAGCTAGAAATGGCAGGCAATTAGCATTTACATATTGAAGCCTCAAGACAATCCATCACTGGTGCGTCCCACCAAGTAGCAAACCGGGTGTTTTGCCCTCAGCCCCAGCTGAGGGGGCGTGCAGGCTCTGTCACACCACCTGCATGCCTCTGTCATGCCCATCTAACTGCACTTTGAGTTTGTGGAGCTCCTCGATCTCCCGGTTGTGCCGCTCCGTTTTGTGCCGCACCAAGGAGCGGTAGAAGTGAATGGTGAAGACGACAAAAATCAGACCCACGGGGACCATGATGATGGTGGAGACCAGTGCTGACTGCCACCCCGCGTGGCTGCTGGGCTTCTCCACGTTGGTGGTCTCGTTCTTCAGGATGGAGCCCACAGGCAGGAATTTTATCCAGCACAGCAGCACGACCTCCGCGAGGAACAGGAGGATTCCCAGGACGGTGGAGAAGCCCCAGGCCAGCTCGATGTAGGGGTGCATGCGCTCGTGGGGGGACTCGCTGATGGAGTTCAGGTTGTGGATGTTGCTCACTGCCTCCACGTTGGGCAGAATGCAGGTGCTGATGAGCAGGGCGAAGAGATGAACCGCCACGAGCACCGTCGTGCAGGCACTGAAGGCGATCAGCAGCATCTGGGGGTACTTGTACTGCACCTCCAGCTGCACCTCCACCATGGCCACCTGGAACCAAGGAACAGAGAGCTCGTCAACAGCTGCTGGCTTTCCCTCTTTTCAAGGCTTCCATCCAGGAAAGCATCCTTATTCAGGAAGAACACCTAAGGTCAAGTACGCGCTCAAGCGCTTTCTGGAACGGCAGCCGGGATGGATCACTGCCGTTCCTCACACAGTCTGTGCCTTGGCCTTCGTGAGGCTCAGGAACACGTTTCTAACATAACACATCTCTCCTCGCAGCCACGAGCCATACGAGCTGCATCAACCCCAACACACAGCAGAAGGAACTCATTAGACGGCACGTGGGGCGGGGAGACAGCCTGCCAGCCCCCCCGCCCCTCACACCTTCTCCTTCCGCCCCTCACTGCGGCGGCAGCGCAGGAAGTTTCCACTCCGGGTGTGTAAAGAAAAGCAAAACCAAGCAGCTCCTCTGGCCAGTGGCCAGCCAGGTTTCACTGTCTCCCCCTCCATGGGAAGCACGCAAGCTACTTTATAGGTTAAGTCAGCCCGTAGTTAAAATAGCTGCCTTCTATTCTCAGAACAGTTTACGTTTGGTTTTATTACAAATATGCCCAGATACAAGTTATTTATATCCTCAAATTTCTCCCTTGAGGGCTAATAACTTACTGATACACTCAGCAGAAGTGGACAGCTACTGGCTTATGGGTGTGCTCAGCAACTCAGAGAGGAGTCTCCTTCCCAAAACAAGAGCAGGTCTCTAAGGCTATTTTTTCTTTAATCAAATAAAGCTTAAGAAGCAGAATATGTGCAACAGAGCAGGAGGCTCTTCTGAGATCAGAACTAGAGTCTAGTACAGGCCTGTTAACTACTTTAGCATAAGAATTTGTACAATCACTTAACCTACCTGTGAAGTAAACCAGTACTTCTCTGTGATAGCATCCCTGAAAGGACTGCACAAACCTTTTTCACTATGAGAAGCCACAAAAGCAGTGAACAAGACTTATCAAACAGTCCTCTCCAGCAGCTGGCTTGGATCTGCAGCTGCACTTCATGATTTGCAGAGATATTAACTCTCCTGGCAGCAGGCAAAACGTCTGGTGATCCCAGGGGATCTGCTGCCCCAGCACGGCACAGCTACATGGAAAGAAGCCACACTTGGGTTCCTGACTCAGGGCAGTGCCTCTCAAGACCATCATGACAAGGCAAAGTCTGAACGAGCAGCTCAATTCTTGGACACTGAAGCATTTTGCAGAACTGACTCATGATTACTTTATCCAGACTTCACATGAGACACCCCCCGAGCAGCCATTTCGGGCTCTGTATAATCACCTGCACCCCTCACTCTGGCATTACTTGTTAATAATATTATTTAGGCACTGGAAGATTAGGGGTCTGCCCGTGTTCTCCCTGTTGGAAGCCCTGAAAAGGATTAAAGGGGATGGAAGCCAGTTGGCATTACTGCTGCCTTACCTGCATTTACTCTGAAATCATCAGCAGCCTGAATGAGGGGATCACAGTCAAGTCTGAACACATTTAGAATCATAGAATCAGCCAGATTGGAAGGAACCTCTGAGATCATCAAGTCCAACCCTTAGTAGCAACCAAGATATAATATGTGGCAAATGGTCTACAAGCCCAGATTTATACTTTCAGAAACTATTTAGGATTTTAGAGACATGAAAAATATCGTGGTGGTTCTTGGATATTCCCAGTCCTTTGTCCTGATTATGAACATGTGGAGAGTTTACTTTGTTTGTTTGTTTTATAGGTTCCTGTTTGCAGTTTACAGTAGTTCTTGTTGTACAGCAAAGAAAATATTAACACAGGATTGGCCTTCTATCTATTGCAAGGTCAATTAAATTGAAACACATTTCACATGGCCTTGTGCATGTTCTCTTTGCAGTTCCCCTTATATTGATTTGAGAGGGAGGAGATCAGACTTATTCTCTACGTACAATGAATTTGTACAGCGCTGTGGTTGCCAGTCACACCCCATCAGCCAGGAAAAGCTGCAGGTATATTGTTCATTAAGTGGGTGCTGCAATAACCAGGGACGTGGTATTCAGCCAGCTGAATGGGAATTGTACCTGCATGTTCAATTTATAGCTTTATATTAAAGCTGAAAGCCTGGCTGATGTCAACATATCAATTTCTGCTTGTTATCCTTCACATGAGCAGCACTTTTCAGCTAATTGGATGTTTCCTCCCAGACTAACCTATTCCCTAGGGCTGGCTTCAGCTGTGCAATGTGATGAATTTTTAACACTGACTGATGGCTCAGTAAGAGGTATTTCAGGGGAAAACATCAACAATCCAGATAGTGCAGCAAGGCAGAAAACCAGTTCATTTAACCCAGACAAGTGCTGAAAAGGTGAGTGAGCTCTGATTGCTTTACCCTGCACAGACTGTCATGTCATTTCCTGACCGGGATAAGAGAAAGAGGACAAGCTGACATAACCCATTTAAAAATTATTAAATATGCTGCCTAGCCTGTAAAACTATTAATATGTCATGTTTGATACAATTATACTCTTTCATGCAACAGCCCCCTTATTTTAACCTCTTCTCAGAAGCCACTTTGCAAGGCTGAGCACTGTGCCAAGCCATGGAATATTTCAGCATAGGCTTAATTTTAAGCTTGAGAATCATCCTGTTGGACTCCAGGCTCACAGGACCGAGCGCTCAGAACATTTCAGAATTAAACTGCAATTAAATTACATGCAACGATGGTGGGTTTTAGACCAGTACAGCCCCGATTATCCACAACAAAAATGATACTCATCTTGAGAAATTTAGACCAGGACAGATAATAACAGGCAAAAGGATGACAAATGGCTTAACATAAACCATGACACATTCACACAGATGGTTTGGCAGGCTGTAAAAATCACTCCAGTAGATCTGTTAGGGTTTTTGTTTTGTCTTTTTTTTTAATCAAATACATATCCTGTAGCGACTGGACAAGTATTGAGAAGATGGATTAGCAGTAACAGTTCTTAGTTCCATCAGGAAAATTATTAAGGAGGTCTCCTAAGCTCCCTCTTAATTTCCTTTATCTGCAGCCTCCTCGGGGCAAATGCAGTCACCCTACAACCCATCTCCAAGCAGACATGGCACTGGAATGACCCACATCCTCCTGATCTGCCCAACTCTCTGCCAGAAATACCAGAGATGGTAAGGAGGAAGGTTTGCATTATTCTGCAGCCTGTCCAGAAGGAGCTGGATCAGAGCCATCGCCTGTTGATTAAATATCCATCAGCTCGCAATCATTTTCAGCCAATATGGAACTGGCTTGAATCAAACACACCGACAGGGAAGTAAATAAAGCAATAGCCAAGCCCTGAATGACATTTGTTTACATAGTTAAATGCACTCAAGGCTTCAGGGAAACTATTTCATAGAATCACAGAATCAGTTAGCTTGGAAAAGACGGTTAAGATCATCGAGTCCAACCTTTCCCCCAGCACTGCCAAGTCCACCACTAAACCATGTCCCTGAGTGCCACGTCTACACACATTTATCTCAAAATAACTTCTTTCATCAATAGCCAAATAGTTGCTCTCAATAGAGTAAACATCCGTGTACTAAATACCTACATGCCAAATTACCAGAGGAGAACCAACCCAATAGGAACAAATACCTCAGCTGTCAAAGGAAGGTCCAATTAGCTGGGAAAAAGCTTGCTAATAAAGAGAGATTTTGCAAGAGATTTTATGTCTTACTGTTACTGATTTCAGGAGTACCTCTTATATGTTAGGCTGGTGGTCATAATTAACAGTATTTAGACCTGCGTGTTTATTGGACTCGCATTTTAAACAGTTTAGAGAGAAAACAAAACCAATGGTTAACTTTGTGTGTTTGCCAAGGACTTCCAGCAACTTTGTGTTGTGTGAGCTGAGAAGGCATGCTTTGTTTTCAATGCCCTGCAGTGTGGGTGGGCTGCAAGCCCCCGAGTCCCAGTGATGCCAGTGACAGCACAGCCCAGCACGGACACCTCGTGTGACCATGCTCGTAGATCAGTCCACAAGAACACAAAATGCTAATGTAATAACCATGTTAAAGAGAATGGTCACAAATGACTAACATGGAACTCCAGAGGCCCACAGGGCAAGCACATGAGAGGCTTTTCCAGAGTAAGGAAACTGAGTGAAAGGAGTCTACAGGAGAGCATCCAGCTTTCTCAAAAGAAGGGACCTTCTGCCCTTGCAGCACACAAGTTTGGTCACAAACCAACAAAGACTTTGTGAAAAGCTTTTATGAGCATCTCTTGCACACAGACAGAGAGCGGAGAGGACATGAAAACCCCCAAGCACCCTCTCCCCCTCCAGTCTGCTCCCACTGAACCCCCCACCTGCAGCTTGCCAGCTTCACTTTGGGTGACCAACTTTGTCATCCCAGACTGCTGAAATGTTATGGATGATTCATGGTCTGGGGGGCTGGGGGAGGAAAAAGCAGCGGAAAAAGCTAAAATAAAACAAGAAAGGCTATCTGGAAAGATCTGTCTTCCCCTCACAGCTTCTGAGCTGCAGGATGCAACATCCTCACATCGTGTTCCACGCACCAGACACTGCCCTCTGCCCCCCTGCTGACAGACCTCAGGAACAACCAGACCTGCCCATTTCCTGAGCAGAAAACCTCCCCCAAACTGGTTTCAATCCTCACTCCCAGTAAGCAAGAAGCAGAGGGGAGGTAAAGGGGCTCACACTGACACAGCAGAGCTGTGTTTTGTTAACACCACAGCTCGAACAGGCCTGAGCACTGGACCAGACTGTTTCTGTCTTGTTTATTTGCTTACTCCTGACACGGTTTTGACCTATGCAAATAGCTTCCAGATAACACCCGAGTGCAGCACAGCAGAAAGCAAGCACCAGGGATTACTTCTAATAGGCAGCACTGACAAAAATATACCAGGTTTGGCTCCCTTCAGGCTACAGAGCCCTCTGACACGAGTCTCAGGGCCTTTTCTCACACCTCAGTGTATAACACGATCTCCCTGATCGCGCTACGCAAACTTCACTTTGGCAGACTGCGACCCAACCTCCACCTTATTTTAGACACCATGACCTGAGAAAACACACACAGAAATTAAAATAATGTTCAGGACCACAGCAACCACAGGGGCCTGGAGGAACTCCACGCCCATGAGCAACCTCAAACGTAAAGGCAGCAAGGGATGACCAGCCTCAGGGCCAAAGGAGAGCTCAGGTCCTGGATTGTTTAGCATTGCTGGTGGAACACTTGCAGGTAGGGGATTAGTATTTTTAAAGAGCTGACTTGGGAGTGTGTGGGCTGTCTTAGCTCATGTATCAGTGCTACCTTGAGAGAGCCAGCCTCAAACTTTCCAGCAGCAGCCGAGACAGATGCCTCCTGCCTCTTCAGGAAACAACAGTATGTCCTGATTCTTCCCAGGAGGAAAACGCGGATTAATGGATGATTTTAGAGAGCCAAAACCTTCGCGATTCAGAAAGCTATAAAACACACATACCATGGCAAATCCAGAGAGCAGAGCAGAGGTTCTGCTGGAAGCTTTCAGTTTGGCTCGGCTCAGGTACAATTTTCTCCAGGAAAGGGCTTGAACAGAGTGGTGGTTTGACGTGACCAGTTCCAGGTAGCTGCGCCGGACCCAGTCCCGGTAATCCATGCCCTTCGTGCCAGGCTCAGAGCAGCAAGCAGGGGTGGAGGGATCCACTGGGACGTTTAATTCAGAACTCATGGTGAGACAAACGCTGAGGGAATAAAACAGTCACGTTCAGGCAGACAGGACGAGCATCAACTACTGGAAAAGCTACGGTGGAACAAAGTTCCCCTTGGTCGGTGGGAAAGGATGGACCAAATGCCATCACACTTGCAAGGCACAGAACTGAGAAAGGACAGTCCCTAATTGCCAAAAATGACCATAGGAACTAGGAAAGATTACACAGGTAAACCCAGAAACTACTCCAGCAGGAATTCAGGAAGGCTGCACAGCATCAGGCTTTTCATTTCAGAGCTGGCACCTCGACTTTGCCCTCTAATTCCTCCTTGCTAATAAAAGAATTGTTTTACAGATGACACTTTGGCAATAGGACCCCTATTTCATCATTTTGTTTTGAGATGACAGTTCATTTCCCAGAGCATCATGGACTGGCTCCAAATGCACCTCCTAAGAGAACCAAAGTAACACCAATTCAGGGAGTCACTTTTTGCTCGTTCTTTGGAAACAGTTTTTTTCAGTTAAACCATTGCTCTTCATGGCTCATTTTAGATGGGCACAATTGTTCTTCCCCAAACTCCCCCAAAAGGCACACAGCTGATTGCTGTGTAGGATTAACAAGTGAACTTCCCAAGCTTTTGCAGTGAGAAGTTCAATTTCCTGGACTGCTCACACTCCATTTATCAGCCACATCTGACCAAGAATCCTGTTCCCTTAATTCTACCAGTGGCTCTGAGCACGGGGAAAGGAAAAGACAATTCCAAGGGGAAAATGGAGCTGCTTCCAGGAAATTTCATCATCTTCAGATTCAGGAGATTACACTGAGAGATGTATGAAAGCAGCAAGACTATTTCAGGTGGTGATTGCCACAGATCCAAGTGCAGGGTCCAAACCACCCTCCTTACACCACCACATCTCACCAGGCTGCTGCCAAATGGCTCTGGTGATCTCTGTGCCATCCATAGACAGAGGGCAGGATCCGTGGAATGTTTTGAGCAAAGAATTCTCAACTCTGGCAAACATCTGAAACTAGATGTTTAACTCAGCCTTCCAAAGAATGGAAACTACGATTTTCCAGTTAATCCCCTCACACCCAACTCCGCCATTGACACTAGAACTGCATGTTCTGGCCATAAAATACTCACCAGGTCCTAGCAGGAGGAGATGCCTGCCCAGAATCACACCTGGTGTGGTACTAATTAGTCCCAGCACCACACCTCAAGGTCACAGGCACCTTGCTGCTCACTCCCACCCCCCCCCCAGGTCTCCACATGCAGGGGACACATGGGGACAGCTAATAAAGCCATGGCTGCTGTGAGATTTGAAGAAGTGGCAAAGACCAAAAGGACATCAACTGCCCAAAACTCTGAATGCTGTCACTAAAAGGGAACAAAGCTGCTTCAGGCACAACAACAAAGATTACACTGCAGCAGCAAACGAAGCATTGCAGGTCGCAAGACTGTCCCTCCTGAACACGGGGGGCCTTCAGGTACCAGCCCCCTCAGACATAATAAGGCTGGCAGCAAGAGCACAAGATCATTCCTGGGCAGTTTTTTACAAGGCCACCATTACATGGAGAACTCCAGGATGGCTCCTGACCTGCTCAGGAGTTTTCAAAATATTAAAAAAAAAAAAAAAGAGAAAGGCATGAAATAATATTCACACAACAATATAAGCAAAAGAAAATAAGAGGGACAAACCTTCCTTCTTGCTCTGTGTTTTCAGAAAAGGCAAGAATCACCTATTTTACAGAAGAAGAAAAAAAGCCTCCTGGGAGGATTGGAGGCAGAAACAGCCTGTGAGCAGCAAAATCATGAAGCTGTTTCCTGTGACAACATCCTGTGTGGATTCTGCAATGTGTGGCGTGGAGGGAATTTACAGACTTTGTCCCCAGCTGATACAGTGATGGCCTCTAGTCTGCCATTTATTTTCACAAAATACGTAGGAACTTTTTATGTAGGAAGCTTTGACCCCTGGGACAAATTCCATTGAAAAGACAAATAAATGCAGAGGTTACAGAGAGAGGGCAAGAGTACCCAATCACATCTGCTTCTTTCATTAGAAAAATAAGCTAAAAATACCACAAGGATGAATTTTCACTCTGGAGCAGCTCAAGAGATGTTCTCAAATAAGTAAACAACTTCAGAATAAAATCCATAAACACAAACGTAGCCCAAACAAGCAGTGCCAGGATGGCAAACTCACCTTGCTAGCTGTGGACATGGAGGGAGTGGGTGGAGGGCTCCAGGGGCTGAAACACAACAAAAGAAGCATTTTGCATGCACTCTATCTGAAGCAGTTTTACTCTGGAAATACTTCTCAGATAGTTATCTGCATCCGGGGAGGGTTATTCTGAAGATATCACGCTCTTGCCTTGCAAAGTTAAAGGTTCAGCACACTTGCTCTTACAGAAATAACTGTCCTACAGGGTTTTACTGCACATGGAGTTTTGGATGGAGAATGAGGACTTCCCCAGGAGACCTCTTCCTCTGCCAGCTCTGGCAAAGTCCATCCCAGCTGCGTCTTCACTCGCTTCCATTGCACCATCAACGCATCTGACCTCACTTCATCTCACACTGGTAAGACAGAAACCTCTCCCTAATTGCTCCCTCACACTGATCTTGTTACCCTGCCCCAGGGAAAGCCTCTGCCATGCCTCACATCTCCGTGCCCTGCTGCAAGCACACAAGCAGGGATTTCTCCACAGCAGGGAACGAAGACAATGCCACAGGGTGAGATATGTAGATCTGTCTTTGCAGCACTGGCAGCTTCCCTGCCTGGTTTTGGGATGCTGGTCCCCTCCTCAGACCCAGATTTCTGCCTCACACCCCCAGACTGGTCAGTGGGTTTGCACCAGTGCCTTTCTTCCTGGTATAACATCATCCAACCCCCTGCAGGCCGTGGCTAAGCCAAACCCCAGGCCCTGCTACTGCTCTTCCATGAGCTCAGGCCCTCTTTGCTATGGGGAACCCCTTTCTATGTCCCCTTCTGGCTCGGGGCCCCCCCGAAGCACCCCTGGGGTGTCACAGCACCCAGGCAGGGTGTGAACACCCCACAGCTGTGACCTCTACTAAGCAGGGGATCACTTCCCAAGCAGGATGTGATCCCTCACCCCATCACCACAGCTGGGATCCTACTCACAGGGCACTGCCCGAGCAGAGGATTTCTCATTCTCCTTCCCAGCTACACTCAGCACACCCTGGGCAGGATGTAAGGGAGGATCTCCCCTCCAACAGCACCCTCGGACAGGGGATCCCCCAGGCCAGGATAAGACCCACTCACAGGCAGAACCTTCCCCTCCAACGGCAACCCGGACACATCCTCCCTGGGCAGGATGAGACCTCCTACCACTGGATCCCTACCCGGCATCTCAAGGCTCCCCCACATCTCCTCATGCAGGACGGGACCCAGTTGCTCGATCCCCTTTTCCAACAGCACCCTGGGTCAGCGGCTTCCCGACTCCGCAGGCTGGACGTGCCTTCCCACAGCACCCCCGGAGAGAGGATCCCTGTCCGGACACATCCCCCGGGAGCCGGCCTGCCCTCTGCATCCCAAGGGACCCCCAAAGCACCGCCGGGCAGGATGGGACTCCCCTCCCTCTCAGCCCCACCGCCCTGGGCAGGGGATAGCCCCCGGCGAGGCAGGATGAGCCGCGTACCCCCCCACCATCCCGGACGCGGGATTCTCCCTACGTGGGCAGGATGAGGCGCGTACCCCCCCCACCATCCCGGGCAAGGGAATCCCCATCCAGGCAGGATCAGACCAACTGCCCCGGGCAAGATGAGACCTCCTCCTCCCGGTGGGCAGGAGACGCTCCCACCTCCGCACCCCAAACATGGAGGGGATGCCCTCGCTACCCCAGAGCGCGGGGCCCGCTGGGGGGGAGCCCCCACCCCGGGGCGGGATGCGGGGCCGCGGGGGCGGGCCGTGGCTCACCGCGCTGCTGTCCGGGGGCCGGGCCGGGAGCCCCGG
Source organism: Manacus candei (assembly GCF_025592945.1). Lineage (NCBI taxonomy): Eukaryota > Metazoa > Chordata > Aves > Passeriformes > Pipridae > Manacus > Manacus candei. Next base: position 5,368,378 of record NW_026138124.1, on the reverse strand, counting down.
GATTGCGGGCGGGAGCGGGAGAGCCGGAGCTGGAGCCGGAGCCGGGATCGGGAGCCGGAGCCGGAGCTGGAGCCGCCTCCGCCGCTGCCACGGCAACGCCGGGCACGGGCCACGTGACCCGCAGGAAACGGGGGGTGCGCCGCCACGCCCCCGCACGTGACCGCGCTCTGATTGGGCCGCGGGGCAGCCAGGTCACGCCCCCTCGGCGGCGGGGGCGGGGCCTGGGGAGGAGACCCCCGCCCGTCCCCCCCTTCCCCCGCGGAGCCGGGGCCGCGTTCACCCCCCGCACCCCGGGGATTTTGGGGGTCCTCGACACTGGGGATGTGCTCAGCGGTCACAGAGGAGGGGCAGCCCCCAGCACCCGCAGCCGGGTGGGATGCCGGGGGTCGCAGCTCGTCAACGCGCATCTGGCAGGGCAAAAAAAAAAAAAATAAAATCAGCTCTGCGGATCCCTGAAGTCACGGTCGGGCTGAAAAACCCCCACTGGCGAAGGTGTTGGTGGGTCTGGGGCGGGCGTTATCTCTAAGTCTTGGCACAGAGAAGGTATTGGTGCAATGGGATGCAAATGTGCTTTTATTACAGTTGTTAATTACACAGCAAAAAGTCGCCACTTACATAAGTCAAAAGGCAGCGCTGCTCTGCCTCCGCCGGGCTGCAACCTCCTCTGGCTCCCTGGAATCCCGGCTGCTATCTCCCTGCACTCCTCCTCTATTGACTCAGCAGGAAATCCTGTATAAACCCATCAAAAGGACAGGGACAGCCTTATGGGAAAGAGAGGGAGTTCCTTCCCTGGAAATGAGATAAAGAAAATGCCGAAAGGCAGCACAATGGGTCAGCTTTATCACAGGGTAATCCCATCATCCTGAATTCCTTTCTGCCCGGGGGGGAGGGAAGAGACAGGAAGACACTTCCCAAAAACCTAATAAAGAGAAAGATACATTTTTTTATCCCGAGGGTGTTTTTCACCTCTGAGATCAGGAACACCTCTGCTCGGTTTCAGCACTAACACTGCTGCCTCTCAGGGTCCCATGTGTAGAAATGGAACGGAGCAAACTTTAATCCCTGAAGATTAGTCTCCATCAGGGAAAGGAGAGGGACTCCTCTAGAAAAGCATCCAGAAAAAGAATTTAACATAAGCAGGTCAAACTCCCGGGCAGTTTTAAGCCTTTAAATTATTAGTGCTTTGTCAGGGCCTTATTTGCAATAGGAAGCAGTTGTAGAGTTATTCCTCATTTTACTACACACGGGAGCACTTCCTTTTTTCTACTCCATGGATGACGTTTTCCCAGTTTTGAGGTCACAGAGTACCTGCATTTTGTCTTAACAAAGAAACATCCCTCTGAACCCCCCTTTGAAGTGCTTTGTATTCTCAACCAGCTCGTACTGCCGGGAACAACCACAACACGGCAGAGTATTTTTTGGAATTCACAGCAACACCTACCAAATACAGCTCCTACTGCTACACTGAGCCACCCCAGCGAGACAGACCGTGAGGCAGATCCCACCTTCACCAACATGTTCTCTTTGCTGTTTGTGGATTTCACCTACAAACTCGGCATTCCTGCAAAATGGAGAGCATGAATAATTCAGCACGGGTGAGGATGGCATCTTAAGGAGGCAGGATGAGGCCACACAACCTGAATTTGTTCAATCACCAACATCTGCTCTACTTAATGCAGAACAGGACTTAGCTCAAAGGCCTGACAAGCTCAGAGGCAGAACATCTTTATTTGTGAGGCTCTCAGTTCTTCTCTGTCCATAAAAACCACCCTATTTTTATGGCTCATCGCACAGTATCCACAGGGTTTGCCTGCCCTAAGGGGGCTTCACGTGAAGCAATGCTCATAACTCATCTCTCCACAGGGAAAATGCCAGGTGCAGAACATCCATCCTGCATCTGAAGTGCTCAGGAATGAAACACTGCCACAACCTGCCTCTGGGGAGACTGAGCAGAAAACAGTTCCACGCAGATCTCTGACCTGGGAGGGGGAACAGCTGGGATATGGACCTTGCAGGTTAGAAGTTATCCAGCTCTAAAGTCTTTGGGTATGTACAGGGGAACTAAACACAAACATCACTTGCACTTGATCACATCTGCTTCTCAGCTGCCACGGTAATACCACTGAGAAGCCACTACATAAAGCCAGCTCAGACAAAATGCAGGATTTCTGGCAGCACTGCTCAACAAAGGATAAATCTAAAAAGAGATTCTCCCTTTTTTACTGTTTTTGCTTAAAATAATTTGGCATTAACCAAGGCTTGAGGAGAAGTAGCACCACATTCTTGATGCGAGGCTCTGGGATGAGCATGTCTGAAAGCCAGCAGGCACTTCTAATTAAAGATACACTGAAAAGACAACAATCAAAGTTACAAGTAAAACCACCACTGCATATGCTTTTCATTTAAGCACCGGTAAGTAAATGTATATATAGATGTTATCATTCCTCCTGGGGAATCCAAAGTGCAAAGCAGAGAGCTCAAGCAGAGAGAAAGGCAGGTGTCATTACATGAAGCTGTAACACAAGCAGAATGATTCCATTCCAAGCCTTTCTGCCACAGCATTTGGAGGCTTTACAGGCATAATCTTTGGGAAAATACATTGTTCCAATCCAAAAGCAAAAAGTAAGTGACATGCAGCTAACACCTTTTCCATATTTTCATGTGTGCCAAATCACTTGATCTTTTTGTCCTTTCCTGCAGCCCTGCAAGCATCTCTTTATTCTACTGAAATCCTCTTGAAAAATAAAATAGAAGACAGAACAATCCAACACATCCCTTTTATTAATTTAAAAAACATGGAAGAAAAGCAATAGGGAAAAGTTTTAGCAATAAAAAAGGGATCCCGATTAAAAATCTATAGAACTTGTCTAGCAACATAAACTGATTTCTTTGGGTTAGAGATGACCCCATACAAAACCCCAAATTCAGAACACTCACAGTGCAGGAGAGTCTGGCTACAGACCACTTTTCTACTTCAGGTTGAACTCTTCCCTTAGATTCATGTATCCCACTGCTACCAGCTCCGCCATAAGTAGAATACGTAGCCTTCACAGTAATATTTCCCTTAAATGGTAATGGATATGTTTTAGCTTTCAGACAGAAAAACACTCTGGGCCATGTTAGAAAGAACTCCAGGGTCACAGAGACTTATGGCTGACTCTTTAGAGCAAACTTAGAGCAGACTGCACAGCAGTTATACAGGCAATTAAGAAAAAAATCTCTTATTTGGCATTTCTCTATCACTATCTCTCGGGCCTGTGACATGAAGGCCATGCCCCGTTAAGCAGATGTAACGTACGGCCAATGGGTTCTGCTTGGCTGAGATGAAAGGCTTTCATGCTCCTGGATATAAAGCAATGAACAGTGCTTCCAGCTGTCCCTGAAAGGCCTCATCCTCTTCCCATCACAAAACTTGGCTCTTCAGCGTCATCTTCCTTCTCTTCCTCCTCCTTGCTGTCCTCTTCGTCGTCCTCGCTGCTGCCTCGCTCTTGGGACTGATCTGGTTCTACAAACACAAACAGGGTGAATCCATAAGGTGTTCCCACCTGTCTTCCTTCTCAAGTATTTCACAACAAAACAGTCCCAGGTGCTAAGGAAACGTGTATTATTAGGTCATGCTAATTAGCACGAGTGGATAACATGGATAACATATTCCCCTGTGTCTTCCTTGTTAAGTATCTCACAACTAAGTAGTCCCAGATAGTCAGGAAACATGTATCAGATTATATTCATTCTACCGAGGGACAGGGAGCTCAGAATATCAAATTCCCCCTTGGAGAAATATTCCCTTACCTCCAGTGTTACCAAGTCCACCTCCTACAGAACATTATTTCTTCAAACAGAGGTAGTCAAACACCAGGGATGATGGATTATCTCATTCCCAACCTCTGCAGGTTGGCATTAACTTTCAAGGATCACAGAGTACTGTTACAGAGCACTGGGAAACCATGGACAAGACTGAGTATATTCCTACACCTATTTTAAGTCACAGAAACTCCACAGGGTGCCATAAAGTTTTACAGACTGTTTGCTATACTGCAAGTACAGGAACCCATTAAGATATGCCTAAAGTTAACAAGGGTCACAGAAAACTCGTGAGGCCTGCTGAAAGATCAGAAAACACTTACTAGAAATTAAATAACCAATCATGAAAATGAGCTACAGCATCAAGTGGGACCTGAATCTGACTTTTTCTGCTCTTTACTGTTGCTCAGGCCCAGTCAAGCTCACACGTAGGATTTAGGCTCAGTGGTCTGATGCCACCGCGTGGTGAAGTTCTGAACTTTCATTTTGTCTTAGGGGTTTGTACAATAACCTAACTTTAACAGCTGACCTGATTCGCTGCCAACCCTTATTGTGAATGCATTTACTACAACAAAGGTGAAAGATGGCAATTCAGAGGTTTTATTCGTTCATTCAAAAAGGAAGATAAATGCTTGCCCACTACATACAACAAATGCACTTCAATTAATTTGGGAAAATTCAGATCTCAACCAGGGCACACAAAACTAGAAAAAGAAAAGACTGTTCTCAGTAGACTAAAGATGGCTATCAGGGGCTTCTGTCCCTACTGGTATTATTATCATTGTTATTACTACTACTACTATTATTATTATTTTACATAGAGAACCACAAACTGTAAAGAGTTAAAAATGTAATAAAGACAGGGGAGTTTGGATTCTTTCAGGAACTTGTGCCAAACAAAACCACTCCAGCCCCACAACTGGTACCACGGCAGTGCCAGTCCCTGATCCAGCTCTCCTCTCTCCCAGCCACTCCCTAAAGGGATGGGTATTCTCTTTTGTTCACTCAAAATGAACAAAAGTATGTTGACTCATACTTAAATCCTCCTCCTAGTTACAAGTCATAAATGACTAGCTTAAAAAAAAAAACAACAAACAGAACAAAAACAAAACACCCAAAAAAACCTACTCTGCTACATCCACTTGCTGTCACAAGTAAAATTAACCTAACAAGTAATTTGTCCTCCCGTGTTTACATGGGAGGCTGGCAATGGTTCAGCTGAAACAGATCCAATTCTGAAAAGCAAAGCAGAATTAAGGTAGAACTGTCAGACAAGTTACTGTTCCAGCAGAATTACCAGCAACTGCTGTAACTTTAAGAATGACTGCAGTTAGTGAGCTAACCCACAAAGGACAACTATTTGAAGGAGTAAGCTAAAATAAACTCACTGAAAAGAAGCAACAATGTGCAAAAGTTTGAGCAAACAGTTACACTGATGTTTGCTGAACATTAATTTCAACACTGCAGGAGGACAGAGGCAGTCAGGTTTTCCATGTTTATTTCTATGCAAATAAAATAGTCATGTGGAACAGATGGCACCAAGGTGGCTCAATTTCTTACACACACAATCATAACTCAGTTTCTTGCTGCCCAAGCTGTGCATTTTTTTCCACCTGTTTTCTCCATAAGCATTCAAAATATACATAAGAGAAAAGCACAGCCTCGAACAATACTGCCTTTTTGAGCAGATGATGTTCTAAATCTGCAGTTTGTCAGAATAGCTGGGGCAAAACATCCACAAACAACCAAATCCAATGTTTGCTGTCCAAAATTTCCCCTAATAAAGGGAAAATATTCACAAACAGCCAAGTTATTTGTAAGATTAAATCTCAACATAGATGGCTTTCAAAGAGGATTTTGAAACATTAGCTAAAATAACAAGCTTAAGGCTCAGGCTTCAATCCATGTATTGAGAATGCTTGGGGGGGGGTGTGTGGAAAAAACCCTTCTAGGCTTCAATTAGGGAACAGAATTGAGTCTTGAGGAAAGAAAACTAAATTTCACTGACCTTTTTCCTGCTTCTTTTGTTCAAGTTTATTTTTCTTAGCTTGCAGCTTCTTCTCTTTTAACTTCTGGCTATAAAGCAAAGAAAAAAAAAAACTGTGACAAATCCTACCTTTGTAAAGCTTCTGAACATTCATACACTGATAAACGACACATTGGAAAACCTGATTTCAGAAGAGAAGTTCAATTTAAATTTGGCCTTAACTGAAAATTCAGCAAGAGCAAACTTAGCAAGCAATCAACAGAAACTTTTCTATGTTGTTTTTAGTCTAATGGATCTTTTAAAAGTCTTCCATGATGCCACTGCAACCCAAACTATACGATACACAATAATCTCCAAGAACACAGATGGAACAAAAATGAAACTGCTCCTATATTTTAGCTACCTAGGCTAATGAACAAAAAGAGAAAATGGTGTCAAAACCTAGACTGCTGGGATTGAACATTAGGGAAAAAATATCACCAGTAGCATATACTTTAATTGAAAAAAAAAAAAATTTAAAAAAAATAGTGCAGTATGCTTTGACCTTCCTCTTTGGCTGTACTTCCTGGGGATATTGGGTCCTTGGAACAACACTAGGAGTAAAAGGGAAAGTCTGTTCACAGAACCCAGTTTTGTTTGCCCAGAAAAGGCAATCAGGCAAGTTAATGTCAGACACAGCCAGAGCAGCCTGGGATTCATGTTCCTCTCTCACCACCATAAGTGAATTCTCTTGAAACAGAGAGCCAGGTAGTGTTAGGTCAGGACAGAAGAGAAGGGTGGTGAGGGAAATCAGAGGGGCTCCTACAGGGCAAAGCCACTTGGGTCCTGCACCATTAGACCATAGAAGGGGGACAAGGAGGTGTTAGTGTTTAGGCAGCATCTGCTGTTGGAACAGTTGTTCTCCCTCTCAGCCAGGGAAGAGGCAGCAGGCCAGATCTGACTTGGTGGCCATCTGTTGGACCACATTAAATTAAACTAAGATGGCAACAGTGTTTGTGTTGAGCACTTTTGTGCTAATATGGCAGTGAGTCACTTTGCACAGGCCTTTCCACAGCAGCTCTCAGCCACAGGATGCAAAGCAGCAAGGGAGAGGCTGCTCAGGGTCAGACAGAGTAAAAGAGCCGGGCCATGATACCTGCTGTTTCTGAAATGTGTGGTGGATAAAGACACTGGGATTTAAATTCCTGTATCAATGCACTCCGATGTTCAAGCTACTTCTTGAGAGCATCAATCTTGTAACTGTTTCACTGTGTCTAGAATTTAAGAGCAAGATGGATTTAATATTTTTTAATATTTTCATTTAACCTACTAGACTTGACCTGCAGGCAGAAGTGGCCTATCCACTAAGCAGCACACAGTTTTGCACTGAAGCTGCTTGGTATCAAGGGATTCAGATGTTCATTTAAGCCAGATATAAACACAAACCTTTCCTGACACTGTTACAACAAATATGCAGTAAGGCACCTTGCAGTCAAGACCACAGAGTCAGCAAAAGCTGCTCAACCAGTCCAGAGTTATCCTGCCAGTGATGACATGGAGAAGAAACCACGCCAGCAAAGCCTGTCAGGTTTACAGCTACCTTTAAAAACCAAACAATGACACTGACAAATTTAATTTCCACAGCCAGACTTCCCAGCTGATAGATGCAGACACAGAATGACAGTGTTTATCCAAAGCATGCAGCTACAGATGAGGCACAGGGTGTGAGGGTTTCCATGTCAAGCCTCCTGGGAAAAATCTGCCCTTACCGCTTCCTTCTGCGTTTTGCTGTTTGCTCTTCTGCAACCATCTTATTCCTCTCCAGTTTCTTCTGGAATTCCTCATCTAGTCTTTGCTGTAATTGATCACATGTCATACTTTGGTCACAATCTAAATTAAAATACTTCTTTTAAAAGTCATGTCCTTTTAGGGAGAAATCTTTTAGCAAAATACAGAAGGGAGCTCTGCCAGATTTTGCCTGGCTTTTTTATACAAAGTCATGTCCTAGGGATGACTGCTGTACAGACAGCACTTTTAACCTATACCCTGAGCCAAACACTGAAACCTTCTGAGGGAGGAATCCTCACCAGAACAGGTGAGGAAGGTTGGGCTTTTGCCCTAATGAATGTTTCGGTAAAAACAAGTGAATAATTGGAGACATAAACATTAACATATGGATCAAAGGACTCGGCCAAGAGAGAGTATAACAATAATGTTGTCTGAAAGAGAGGCCATTCTACTTGACCAAGCCTTAAAAGAAACATCTGAACTCCGTTCACAGGCACTTGCCTTGATTCTCTCTAGGCAAGACAGTGATAATATAAGGGATTTCTAGTTTTAAAGCATTTTCAAGCCAACCTGAGAACACACACACTCACGTGTCTTACTGCGTGCTAGGACCCCAGGGAACACAGGAGATGGAGCATGTCTGACACAAAGCACCAAATGTTTCAGTACTGACACAGACGCCACGTATCACACACTCCTACAGACTCCTCTGACAAAGGGTGGCTCAGAATGGGATTATTTGTACATGACTTTCAAAGAAAACACAGATTTGCAGCGAACACCGAATATTGGGGGGTGAGGGAACTATAAAGAGCTGTGCTGACCTTCTCAGCCATGGCATCCATGAAATCCTGCCTCTGGTACTCTCGCCGCCGGAGATGCCGGTACACGTGGAACTCCCCGCTCCCGGCTCCAGCACTGGAACCTGCAGCAAAGAAGGGGTAAATCTGCTAGGAAAGAATGTGTATAGATTCTCACAAATAACTACAGCTAGAGATGAGCTAAAGCATCCTATTGAAGCTGCTTCTGACTGACTTTCAGCATATCTCACACAAAAAATAAAGGTCAACAGAAAGGAGATAAACCCCATCGTATTGTACTCTCCCACACAAGACAGATACCACTGACAGTTTCTGACTGTTTCTTCACAAATGAAATGCCCACAGCTCTCTCTTCCTGGCATCAGCCTGCATGTTGAAGCCTCATAGGAGCTTTCAACATCACTCTCCATTCTCTTCCTCTGTCTGCTGAGCCATTTCTCGAGGCAAAGCACAGGAATACAAGCCTCAAAGAAGACACCTAATTAAAACACAGCAGCTGGGACTGCAGCACGGGTGCTCTTGATACCAGCAGAATCCCAGCATGTCAGGTGCTCCCAGAAAAACAAGACAGTTTGACTCAAGCACACAGCAAAGCTATTTGAAAAAGCCATGAGGGAATTCCAATAGGCTGAAGAGTTTATCCCAAAGCATATATAAAAACTTCAGTCCAAGATCAATTATTCTGAGATAAGAACAAGTCAACCTCTAGGAAGGATGAAGGTCCCAAAGAAAGACAGAACTTCTACATGCAGACACAGTTTACACCACAACTACTATATTTAATCCCTGCAGGTAAAAGTAAAGCATAAGCAGAGTATTTAGGTCAGGTTCCTTGCACAGCTGCCAGCTCCCTGCCTGACCACACAAAACCATACCTGCTGCACGTGCCTGAGATCCAGGCTGAAAGCAACCACAAGAAGGGCTTCATAACTGTAAGCTTCCAGAGCACTCTCAGATCAGTGGGAAAGACAGATCTACTTATCATCATTTACTTGTCATCACCAGAGCAGCAGCTTATTGCACTGCAGGCAGCCCACGTGCTGCAGTGCCACGGGCTTTGTTCACTTTGCATCCTGACTACCGGCAGAAAAGCGGGACCCAAGAACCAAATAAAACTCGAAAAAGCAACTCTCGAAGCACATTTCACACCTCTTTCCTCCAGCAAAATGAGCAAACTGAAAAACCATCTCTGTCCTCCCCTGTTAAACACTTTTCTGAGTTAAATGTGGCTGACCCCGGAGATATCTGAAGAACAGAATCTTTACCCATCACGTCTCTAACGAACTCCGGGGGAGGTCGCGGTGCCCATTCGTTCAGTTTTTCAGGGATTGGTACAGTCTTTTCCTGCAAGAACAAACCAACCAGCCATCAGTATCTTCTACGAGCAAAGTCTGCAATTTTAACACATTGTTGAAAGGCGGGACATGTCTGACAACAGCCTCTTCCATCAGCTGACAGATCTCAGAAGGAGCACAGCTGCAGCCATTTCTTCATGCACAGGGACCAGGAGCAGGCAGAAGAGGAGAATCAGAAGGGATCCTCTCTGTCCCTCACATTCAGGCCTGCAGGTCAACAAACCCCGGGAGGATTAGGAATGTCTGTGCTTCTTTTCGGTATGGAAACCAGGTGGAAGCATGTCAGCACCTCCAAGCACTCGCAGGAGCTGAGTCTACTCCCACTACCAGTAGTCTGGGAAGTGATGAAAGGCATTTGTGCACCTTCCATGCCAGATCTAGAGGACAGGAAAGAGCAGGGGAGGGAGAACACATGGTGCAAGGTCAGAGGAAGAACGCGGTGCAGGGACATCTCAGCTGCTCCAGCACACACAGGGCACGGGTGAGAGTCTCCTCCTGGCAAACACCTCCTCGGGAAAGGATCGAAACACCCAGTTAGAGGAACTGGGGTCATTAAAAGCAGTGGGCAGAGCAAAGGCCACCGGGCAGAGCACTGAGGGGCTAGTCCTCCTCCTGGGTCCCCAGAGAAGGGTCTCTCCCCTCACAGCACCCCAGAAAAGTCCCTCTCCCATCATGACAAGCCGGTGTGTGGGGCAGGTGTCGGTCCCTCTCCCCTCGAGGACCTCGGGAGGAGAAAGGGGCGGGGGGTGTCAATCTGTCTCCCTTCATGGAACCGGGAAGAAGACAGGGGAGGTCGGCCCCTCTCTCCTCGCAGACCCGGGGTGGCCGTGCCGGCCCCTCTCCCCTCACGGACCTTGCAGGTGCAATGGGGGGGTCTCGGTGTCCCTCTCCCCTCACGGACCCTGGGTGTGGGGGGGTCTCGTTGTCCCTCCTCCCCCCTCCCGGCCCCGCCGCCCTCACCGGGTTCCTCATGAGGCGCTCGAGGCGGAGGCGCTGCTCCTCGGCCGCGCTCCGGGGGATGACGAGTGGCTGCGGCTCCTTGCGGGGCCGGGGCGGCCGCGGGGCCGAGGGCGCCGCCATGTTCCAGACCTGGCCGCGCCCCGCCCCCCGTGACGTCACGGCGCGCGACGCTCCCCCGCCCGTCATGGCGGGTCTGGCTGAGGGCCCGTGAGGGGACCCTGGGGGGGACGGGAAGGGTTTCGCGGGGCCGTCACCGCGAACAGTTGTAGAGTCATAGAATCACTGAATGAATTAAGTTGTAAAATACATGGAGTCCCAACTGTGACCGAACACCACCCTGCCAACAACACCAGAGCACCGAGTGCCGCGTCCAGTCCTTTCCTTAAACACCACCAGGGACGGTGACTCTGCCACCTCCCTTAGCAGCCCCGTTCCAATGCCTGACAAACCCTTCTGTGAAGAAATTCCTCCTGATGTCCATGCCCTGCAGCCCGGGTGGGAGCCGAAGGCACAGAGTCACAGAATGATAATTCACAAAATCAAGGAATTGTATGATTGGAAGGGGCCTCTGGAGATCATCCAGTTCAACCCCCTGCCAAGGCAGGGTCACCCAGAGCAGGTGACACAGGAACGTGTCCACGTGGGTTTGGGATGTCTCCGGAGAGGGAGACTCCACACCCTCCCTGGGCACCTGTTCCAGTGCTCTTCCACCCTCAACGTGATTCTGTGAGGGCACAGAGTCACAGAAAGATGGTTTGGCTCAGAAGGGACCACTGGGGTCACCCATTCCAACCCCTGGCTCCAGCACCATCCCCTGAGCTTGGCACTCAGGGCTGTGTCCAGATGGCTTTTGAGGGAGACCCCACACCCTCGCTATGCAGTCTTTGCCAGTGCTCCATCACCCACACAGTGAAGAGTTCTTCCTCATAGAATTGCACAATGGTTTGGGTTGGAAGGAACGTTAAAGCTCATCTCGTTACACCCCTCTGCCATGGGCAGGGACACCTTCCACTAGCCTAGATTGCTCCAAGCCCCATCCAACCTGGTCTTGAATACTTCCAGGGATGGGGCAGCCATAGCTTGTCTGGGCAGCCTGTGCCAGTGCCTCACTACCTTCACAGGGAATAATTTCTTCTCAATATCCCATCTAACCCTGCCCTCTCAGTGTGAAGCCATTCCCCCTTGTCCTGTCACTACATATCCTTGTGAAAAGTTCCTCTCTATCTTTCTTGTTGGCTCCCTTCAGGTACTGCAAGGCCACAGCTGAGTCACCCTGAAGCCTCTTTTCCAGGCTGAATAACCCCAATTCTCTCAGCCTTTCCTCACAGGAGAGGTGCTCCATCCCTTTACACATCTTGGTGGCCTCCCCTGGACTCACTCCAGCAGGCCCATGTCTCATGTTCAGGTGGAACTGCTTGTGGTCCAGTCTCTGCTTGTGCTCTCATCCTACTGCTCCCCACGCTCGGGGAGAAATACGCTCGGAGATACGTTGTTCCCTGTGTCACTTCTCCCATGTCCCAGCTGTAGCTGTGCTTCCCGCTCCCTGCAAAGCTGCGTTTGCTGAGCTCTGATTTCCTCTGTCCCCCCAAGCACGTTCTCCAGGCTGCAGCGAGTGCAGTCTGTCCCCAACAGGACCCATTAACGAGGCAGCTCTGGCATCTGCCATGCTCCATCCAGGCTCCGGGCTCAGCTGAGCCCCGAGGAGGGTGAAAATTCAGTGTGTTTTTCACCAGCACCCTCAGCCCTGCCAAATCCTTTCCCCGTGACGGCGTAAGCGATATGGGACTTCCCAGTGCCTCGGTGGCAGGCTGCCTGCACCATCTGTTCGTGTCACTTTGGTAATTAACCAGCGCTGCCCGCGGGCTTTGTCTGCTGACAGTGATGAACGGCAGTGCCATTCCCCACGGCAAGGCCTTGCTGGGCACTGGGAGATGCCGAGATGTGGGCAGGTAGAAGGCGGGGGATGCTGCACTGTCTGCATCCATATTCACATCTGGGCTTTGCGGGAGCAGTGCTTGGACGAGCTGAGGGATTGTACACTCAAATCCATGCATGACTGACGGGGCTGCAGGAAGCCATGAGTGGGGAAGAGGAGCCGGAGCTGGCTGTGATCAGGTTCCTCTGCAAGCCAAATTTCTTTTCAAGTCGCTGTGGCCCTACAGAAATGGCATGGCATGTGCTCGGGCTGTGCGTGCGTCAGAGAATTAGCTACTAAAGGTCAGCTGCAATGGAAGAGGGGCATAAACCTTTGTGTAGTTTATGGAGATAAGCTGGAGCCGAGAAGTTGGGCTCTGGGTTTCAGACAGCTTCGTGCTGTGCATGTGGAGAGGGCGACAGAAAGGGGAATGGAGAGGTTGGGAATGGCTCCTTCTGAGATTTATAGTTCATTTATATGACCTGAATTTATTAAGCCCCCATTCTCTTCTCCCTTCAGTGGAGAAAACCGGAGCTGATCCTCAGGTTCAGCTCTATGTTTACAAAAGACTTTTCAACCCTCACTGAGGTTGCTATGGAAATCACACTAGTTTGTGCCTCGTGTTTGTCTTACCAACCTGATTTGTAAAAGAATGGTGTGAATTTAGTGCTGGCTGAGTTCCCAGCTGGCCGCTGGTCCTGGAAGGCATCCTTGCAGTCTCAGCCCTGGCTGGAGCAATGCAAACAGCTTCCCCCATGCTGTCTGCCAGCTCCTCAGCTCCTGTGCCTACGGCTCTCCCAGCCTTGGGTCCTCTTCAGCCCACCAGGACAGAAACCTTACAGTGCCAGGCTGGACTCAGCCTCGCCAAGGAAACACCAGTGCCGTTGCAGAGGCGGGGGCAGGTACGTGCCCCTGGCCCCTGCTCAGTCACTGCAGAATGTTTTTTAGAAGCAGAAATGTAGATTGATTGAGTTTCCTCTCTGTTTAGTCCTGAGCAGAGCACAGGAAGGTTTAGCTTCCTAACCCCTAAATTGTCATGGGTGTGAGTAATGAGCTGCCTTCCACTCCCCATGGGCTGCAAGGGAGCAGCTGGGCAGCTGGATTCACTTGCCCAAAGCCTGGCTTGTGCCATTGACAGCTCACAGTCCTGGGAAACAAACAGGCAGCTGCCTGTCATCCAACAGAGCCCATGCAAACCATGGGGAAAGAGACCTGGGAGCATCTCGCTCTGAACCTACATGTCTAGGGAATTGGTGCAGACTCTTGATGTGCTAACGCATGTATTACTTTTAAAATATATCTATCCAAGGAGGGGGGCCAAGCCTGTTACTGGGTCATTCAAAAATAGAAAGTATTTCATCAAAATACAAAGCCCACGAAATCGGAGTGCTGGGCTGGAATCTGGGCAGAACTGGGCTTACTGGGGTCACGGGATTTGCATTAGAACAGGGAAGTGTTTTCATAGGTCAGTGCAAACCAAACAACAAAACCCAGCTCCCTGATCTGTATCAAAGCTCGACTGTGTTTCTGAGGAGTTTTCCTACCAAAGGGATCTTTCTGGAAGCACTGCAAGCCTTTGCTGAGACAGACCCTGCACGTCAGGCAGGAGCAGCTGTGGAGCTCCAACACCCACGTGAAACGTGGGCGGCTGCGCTGCTGAAATCCCTTTGCATTTTTGTCCTGTTCACAGTCTCTGCCGGGCACAGCTCAGAGCCAGCATCCCACAGATCACTTCAACATCCCTGCAGACTAGTCCAGCGTCCCTGCAGACCAGTCCTGTTCCAGCCCTGGGCAGAGGGCACTGCTGGCATGGAATCCAGCCCAGCCCACACACTGAGGTTGCCTTCGCCTCCTTTCACTACCAGATCTCTGTGTTAGATGCAAAGGGCTGTTGCATCCTGCCCCTGCCTCCCAGGAATCCTGTGAAAGGAAAGGAAGGGATGTTTTCCAGCAAGACTGATGCTGTAGTTAGTCAATTTGCTAATAAGCTGAGGTGTGAATGGTTTAGGTTTAGGCAGGAAGAGCAGCTGTCCCACCAGCACATCTCTCAGTGCCAGCCTTGAGGGCAACAGAGTCATCCATAAGGAGGGGCTGTCACCTCCCCAGCTGCCCAGCTCCTGATGGATGAGCTCTCCAGGAGCAGTGAACAGGCTCTGGAGCCTTTCGGGGGAGGGAATATTTTTGTGAATGGATCATGACACAACCGAGGCCTGATTCCTGAGCTGAGCAGCTCCCTCCACCCCCCCAAAAGCCATGTGTTAGCTGCGTCTGTCACGCTGCTTAGCTGTGACAGAACAGTCTGGGACAATGCCCCAGTTTTCCCAGGGGATTCTCAGCAGAAAAGAGCACACTAGAAAGACATACAACGTCAGAACACGAGGCACTGCCTCCCAGGAGAGATGAAGGCATGGGAGGGGGAAAGACAGGCCGTGGGGAATGGCTGCTGGGGGATGCTCTCACATGCCTTTGGCAAGGGAGGTCCATCTTCACACCCCAGGGCTGCTCATTCCCTATTATCCACACTGCTCTGGGGAGGGAGGCATTTCAACCTGCACCAGTGACAAACCAGACAAAGAAAAAAAGAGACTGGAAGGAGATAAAACCCTGTCCTGTGCAGCCTGGACCCATCCTCCTCCTCCTCCTCCTCCCTCTGCTCAGCAGTGAGAAAAATACCCCTCTCTCCCTCCTCAGTGCACTCCATCAGGCAGAGACAGACTGAGCCCAGCCCCAACTGCCTCGAGATAGCGACGAGGTCTACACACATGTGACATGACAGCACCCTCCCTCCCTTTTATCCTTTCTTCATGTAGCAAATCCAGCAAAACTCCAAGCTCATGCTCACGTGCTGTCCTTTTTGCAAGTGATTTTATTTTAAAACCGAAACTCGAGTTCTCCATTTGTTTATCAAGTCCCCCTCCCCCTTTTTTTTTAAATAAAATTAATTTATTCTACACAACAGTAAACTCTTCCAGACTCTTCCCTATTTACAAATTAACATTTTTGCTTGCAGATCTTTGCTTCCCCCTCCTTTTCCTATCCTGTGACACAAAAAGTGAGAAACCAGCCCGTATCTGAAGGTCTGTAAGGCAGTGCTCCCATCCAGCCCCTTGGGACCTCAATGAGGAACCAGAGTGATGATGTCTGTGCCATATCCAAAATCACCACTAATATCCAAAATTCACTCTGTGTGTGAAGGAAGCATGTCCAGGTTAAACCCATCAGCCTTTCCTTGCTGCATGGGCTCCTCCAAGCTGGGTTTTAGCTGAGCTGAGGAAGGAGAAATACCCTCAAAAGAGCGAACTGCTCCTGCTGCTCTCTGAAGGACTGTGTGTTTGGGGAGAAGGTGGCATTTCCTGCAGGAATGAGATCCACCAGCTCTCATCTCACACAGCCATGGGCCAGAAAGACAGCTCTCACATCACAGAAGGAGCCTTGGAGACACCTTCCCTGCCCTCTGGAAGCGGGAGGCACAAATGACTCAAGTGCTGGGGACATGCTTTGCTAGCTCAGGAAAGAAGGCACCTAAAAAAATAAAAATTTGGCCCAACCCAATTCCAGGCAAATTCAAGGAGTTTTTTTGAGTTAGGTTGTAGCTTGTCTTGTACCTCTCTTTGCACTAAGTGGTAACTTCTAGCTGCTATGGTGGGGTCTGCTCTACCTGGAAACCTGTCCAGGCACTCCAAAGCCACTTGGCTCAGGTCCTGTTAGCACTGTCACCCAGATCTGGCAGCCACACAAGGAGCCAGGAGCCCTGATGCTGGGTAAGACAAGCTGTGGGAGGCAAACCAAGAGGGACACGCAAGCACTTTGTCTGCAAGCAAAGCTGCCCTTCCAGAGGGTCTCCCACCCCACACAAGGCACACAGACTCTGGCCTGTAAAACCATCCTAAGGGCTTCCATGACCTGTAAGGAAAGCATCAATGTAGTGCACATCTGGCCACAGCAGGTTTCTGCTCTACACTCTCCTCCAGGGCTCACCTCCATCAGGGACCTCCTCCTCCAGGTGCACGTAGCTGCACTGCTCTGTCAAAAAGCCACCAAGCAGCAGTGACAACGGCATGCCTGGTCCCTCCTGGCAGCAGTGCTGCTCCAGCCCTCACTGGCAGGGTTTTACAGCTGCTGGGGAGGGACATCAACCACTGGCAAGGGCAATCCTGCCCATCAGCCTGGCCTGGCCCCCCGTGCTGGCTGGCTGCTCACCCACCTGGCACCAGCCCCACTCCTTTTGCTCTTCCTGGGCATTTCTATTTGTCTAAGAAAAAACCAGTAACTTTCGATAGCAGTTACTGAAGATGTGTAGTGTTTTCATTCCTGGGAGCCCAGCTGAACACCTGCAGGGCAAGGCTGTCCCTCACCTCCAGACACAGCCCCTGGCCTCTGCCTGATGCCCCTGGACATCCCGAATGACCAACAACTGATGCAAAGCAGGGGTGTTGTCATATTTTCCAAGGTTTGCCTTGAGCAATGGAAAACATTGCCCAGCTGTGGCAGAGAGCAGTCAGAAGGCTGAGCTGTTGCCCTTGCAGAGAGTTTAGGTTTTGAGAAAGCAAGGAAGAGACGGAGGAAGAAAGGGATTATCCAGGGATTCTCTGTAGGTACAGCAAGGAGAGAAAGGAAACAAAGGAACACAAAAGGCAGGACAGCAGGAAAACCCTTTCTTGAATGCAATTCATTAAGCTTTGGAAAAAAAACCTTCTCCTGGCAGAGGGTTGGAAACACATGCCTCAGAGGGAGCCCAAAAGCCAGCCTGGATAAACCCTCAGTGGTGCCCTCTCAGTGATCCACGTATTTGAGCAAGTCTCTGCATGTAGATCTGCCATTTCCATGGTCATCCCAAAACGCCAGAGTCCCTTGGCAGCTGGTTTGCAGGGTGATGGTGCCAGAAGGATGTTGGCCATGCTGGGCTCTCGCCCCAGAATGGATGTGCCAAGGCTCTTTGGCTGGGGAATGGAGCCTGTCACAGCTCCAGGCTGCCATCCCACGATGGTCATACCCGGGAGGAGATGCAGGGAGCTTGGCTCAGCCCTCGGAGAGCTCTTGGTCCGGAGGGAAAAAGAAGAGGCTGCAAGCTCCAAAATGGCACTGACTCTTTCAGCCTCCCAAACCTCCAGCACTGCCCCAACCTTGGGGCTGGTGCAAGGTCCAGCTGGGACATCGCCTGCTGCTGACGCAGCTCCCAAAAGCAGCAGGGAGCGAGAAGGACGTCCCGGTTTGGTTGCTGGTGGCGGCAGGAGGAGGTGGCGAGGCTGGTGGAGCGGTGAGGGGCACGGCTGCCCCGCTTCCCCCCACCATCCAGCCCCCAGGCATGAGGGGCTCAGTAGAAGGAGTACTGGTTTTCCACGGCCCGGGTCCGGCTCCGGGCGCTGTCAGCCTCGTGGTAGTCCTCGGCACTGGCGGTGGGGGGCTCCGGCCGGCGCTCGGTGCTGTCGCTGCGGCTCCGGGGGCCCAGGGCACCCTCCAGACGGTGGTAGGGTGCAGGGACAGTGACAGGGGGGGCCACGGCCACCCCCTCAGCAGGTGGTGGGGCCGGCGGGCCAGTGGGTGCTGTGCTGCAGAAGTAGTGTGGAGGTGGCAGGTCGACCCGGCAGCCCGGGGGCTGTGGCACAAGGGGTGGTGGGGGGCCGGCATCTGCAAGGGAGGCAAGAGCTTGACCTCTCCAGTGCTCCCTCGCTGGCACCATCCCATGCCCATCCTCTCCATCCTTGACCTTGCCCTTCCCCAACCCCCCTTGCCCACAGTCCCCCAGCACAGCAGGATGCTCTGAGCCCTGTGGACCCCTCTGCCCCTCTCCTGCTCGAGCCAGGGGACTGACACCCATGGCCAGGGACACGGGGGTCACGCCAGCACAGTCCTGCTGCTACATGGTGCTCCCTGCCTGCCTTCTATGGGATAACACCCACCTTGGCACATCTCTAGAGCCACGTGCGTCAGCACAGACACAGCTGTAGGGAGGGAATCCCAGGGATCACTCCCTTTTAGTCCCACACAAGGTACCACCCAAACCTCACACCCAACCCTCCACATGCAGCCCTGCCCCTGCCCGGCTCCAGCACCTACCGGGCTGTGGGCTCTGGGCCACCACGTAGCTGCGGAGGGTGATGTCGGCCGCTCCGCCCGACTCCAGGGGGATGGGATGTGTGTGGAAGTGGCGCAGCATGTCAAAGATGGTCTGGAACCAGAGGTGCTGCACGTGGCACTGCCCGCTCTCGTTCAGTGACAGGCGGAGGTGCTGCAAGCACAGGGGTCAGTGGATGAGCTGGGGACTGGGAGGGTGAGACCACCCTTGCAATCAGCAGCAGAAGCCACCTCCATCAGCCAAGGGTGGTTTGCTCCTACCTCAGGATTGTCATTTTTAACCTGCTGCAGGGTGTTTCCTGCAAAACCCTACTCACTGCAGCCCCAGGAGAAGTTTGGCCCCTCCTAGGGATGAACACCATAAAGGAACACCCAGACAAGGGAGGCTGGGTGCAGCCAGGGGGGCTGAAGCTCCAATCCCGGTGTCACAGACAGCCCTGGGGAAGACTCTAGCCCACCTGAACTACTTCTTGCAGGACAAGTGACAAGAACAGGCAGCTATATCCCAACCCCTGACAGCATGTGCCCTCTGCTAGAAACTCAGCAGAAAACTCCATGTGAGTTGGTTCTTCATAGTGCATTGGTGTACTTCAGGGCACAGAATGAAAAAGGAGAGGGCGGGGGATGATGTGCCAGGCTAGGCTGGGCTTCCATGCATATTACTTAATAATATTTAACCTTATGCTGGCATGGCAGGCACTGATCCAGTTAGGAAAGCATAGAAGGGGCTGAGCAGGATGCAGAGGGCTCTTGGAGGGACAGGGGCAGGCGGTCCTGGGGCTGCCCTGCCAGAGCTGCTGTGTTTGGGGTCACTGCATGGCACCTGCTTGCTTGCAGAGCAGGAAGGAACCCAGGGTGCTGGGCAGGGCTGGTGCTGATATTCACAGAGAAGCAGAGGACACCCACCTTGGCTTTCCCCTGGAAGTTGAAGGTCAGCACATACTCCCCCGGCCGCGTTTCGCTCTGCCGGATGACAAACAATCCGTGGCTCCGGGCGCCCCCGAAGAGCACCAGCTGAGCCGCCTTGATCCGAGAGAGAGTCCCGTGGAACCAGGGGAAGTCAGAGAGGTTGATCTCCGCCTCTGCCTCGCTGTCCTCCCCTGCCCGCAGGGACAGCAGGTTTTTAGGGAGCACCCAGACATCACCCCCTCCCGCCCCCTCATCCTCTCCCTCAAGAACGAGATGCTGGGGCCGCATCCTGCATCCCGGTACCTGTGAGATGTGCAGTGGGGGAGGACTCCAGGGTCTGCAGGAAGTTCTCCAGTGGGACGTGGGTGAGGAGCTCCCCCAGGGAGTCCCTGCTCCGGCCGTGGGGCACGGGGACGGCAGTGGCTGTGGTGGTGTTGTGAGCGCTGGGCAGGGCACATCTGTCTGGCGGCCTGGGCACATCTGGAAGGGAATTTGCAGAGGGATGGGCTCATGGCTCAGCATCACCCACCACCACTGGACAAAGCTGGGGGCTGTCCTGCTCTGAAGGCAACCACGTTGGATACCCTTGGCTCTCAGAGACACCTGAGAGCTACGTTATGGCTTTGAGGGACTCCCAGACTTTCCCAGATGTAGGTCCTTACCGTCAGCCAGGAACTCGCAGCTGGAGGAGGTTGTCCTGCCTGGCAGACAGGCTCCCTGTGCACAGGACACTAGCTCAATATCGTCCCCGCTGTCCCTAAGGGAGAGCACAGAGCACATGGTCACATGCTGAGTGCCACACTACAGACACATGCACGTGTGGCACCTCCACTCCTCCACCCACTGGCACAGAATGGGGACTCAGCCAAACAAAATTCCAGCTGTGATCTGGGAGCACATCCCAATGCTCCTTGCTTCCTCCTGAGGAGCTGCCACGAATAGAAGCACCAACGCCACAGAGAGGCAGAGCAGCCACCAAACAACATGGCTTTTTGGGGGCGAGAAACCAGCGTGAGAGGGATTAAACCCCTGAAAGCCCATTGTATAGGGTCATGCTGGTCAGTCCCAGCTGCAGGATTTTGCTGCAGCCTTGTTGGTTTGGATGGAAATTTGTCACCTTGACCCTCAGCCCTTTGCTTCCCAAGACATCGGTGCACCCACATACAATCCCACCACCAACTTTCATCCTTTCACTTTGACCCTCTGCCAAGGGAATCACAAACCCGTAGGAATTACAACCCTAAAAGACATAAAAAAACGCAAGCCAGGAAGCCTGGAGCAAGCCAGCGAGTGGGAACAGACCAAGGCAGGGGGGCAGCCCCCGCAGAGCATCCCTGCTGCCAACCCTCCCCGTGCACTTCAGCATCCTTCTTGCACAAGCATCCGACTCGCTCCACAGCCTATTTTTATCCTGGCTGTCAGAAAGAGCCTGGCACTGCCAGAGCTGCCGGCAGCACTGGGCTGCTCTTGCTTAACAGCGGCCACGTGGGCACAGGCAGCGAGGAAGCGTCTGCGTCGGGTGGTAACGGCTCCCTCGTGAGCTGCTGAATTATTTAGTGGCCAGTCCGTGAATCAGCCACTGGGAGTCATTCAGCTGCAGCCGGCTAAAAACAAGAAGGGAGGAAGGAAACCAAAACCAACAGCGCGTTGCAGAAAAGCCGTCGCCGGGCGCTCACGCGGCGGCTCCAGCACGCAGCCCTTGGCAAAAGTGTCGGGAGCTGACTGGAAATTCGTTCTTGGCAGCGAGCGCGTGTGTCGGTGTATTAAACAGCTCATTATTATTTGCTCTGGAGTTCATTATTATTTGCTTTACAGTCACGTCCGGAGGCCAGAGCGGGACGGCGCTGGGTGCTAAGCAAACAGAGAAGGCTGGGAGGCTGCCAGAGGGGCTGGCGCGGGGATGCCGGCGGCTCCCGCGGTGGCTTGAGGGGAGCACGGCCGTGGTGCTCGGCTCCGGCTGGAAAACTGGCACTGAAACATGCAGTGGGGAAAAAAAGGGTCTTTTCCCAGCCTTGCCTCCCTCAGCAGCCCAGCCTCAGCACTGCTTTTTGAATTATCAGACTTAATTAAAGCTCATCTCGTTCCACACCCCGCCATGGGCAGGGACACCTTCCACTAGCCCAGGTTGCTCCAAACCCCATCCAACCTGGCCTTGGACACTTTAAGGGATGGGGCATCTGCAGCTTCTCTGGGCAACCTGTGCCAATGAATTATATATTTCAAAAAACAGGAAAAGGAGCTGGAGGAGTAGAAATCTGGAGCGCATCAGTTCATCCTCCCCACTAGATGCAGCCTCCACAGTAACCAGCCCTGTAAACCACCTCTCTCCAGCAGAAGGGGGCAAAGGCAGCCTGGAGGCAGCGGGAGACTCTCCAAGGCCCTGTTCCAGGTTTGCTTGAGGTTTTCAACTCTGCAAGCATGGGCACCTCGTTTTTCCAAAACTGTGCCAAGAAGGTCAGTGCCAGGGTTTCCCCAGAGGCTGGGCTTGTCTGAGCCAGCTGAAGGGCAGCAGCATTGGGCACAAAACCTCCCTAATATGTAACCTGCTGCATGGGCTGATGAAACAGCAGATGGGAGGTTCTGGCTGAGTTGTGACTCCAATGACAGTATTGATGCCACTGTGATAGAAAGGTAAATAAATCGATTTAACCAGCAGAATCTTAAATATACCATGGATGCTAGACTGGAAAAAAACATGGAGAGTAGCTCAAATACAGTATAAAAGCTTCAGAAGGTGGGTGTGAGAAGGTTCCCACGTTGAGGCTGAGTTCCCAGGTCACTTGCCTCTGCCAGGCTGAGGTGACATGGAGAAGGGAAGGGTGAACAGGCAGCCACTGCTCTGCAAACACAGGCTGCTAACTTGGCTTTCAGACTGCTCTGAGTTGGGGACTTCTGTAACAACCTGAGTAGCAAAAACTGCACTGGGGTAACAACCCGTGCTCAGGGGTGAGGGCAGCACAGCAGTGCCCAGCTCAGCCCCACACGGCCCCTTCCCCCAGCAATCCTTACCCAGGGTCAATGCAGTCCTGGATATCCGCCACCCAGGAGTGCTTCTGCAGGGAATCGATGGTCTCCAGGATGTACTCAGCCCCGTTCTCCACCTGCAGGCAATGTGGGATGGTGTCAGCAGTGCTGGGGTCCTGCCACCCACCCCCCATAACCCAGCTGGACCCCTACAAAACCTGCTGCTATTAAACAGGACTTCGCCGAGCAGGAGAGGATCAGTGTCCTGCCTCATCTCAGCACAGGGGTGCCGAGGGGTGACCCACAGAGATGTCCTGCTGTGCCCAAGGGTGTGCCCCCTGACCAAAGATGGGGCTCAGAGGAAAACTCCCACCCCACTGTTATTAGCACATGTATCACAAGGTTTTTTACAAGGCTGTTACAGCCTCTGTGGCAAAACCACACCTGGCTGGCAGCATTGGGGGTACCTGGCATTATGCACCAACATAGACAGCATCACCTCAGTGCCCCCCAAAAACTAGCTCTGCACAGGTAGAGCAGAGCTGCTCTCTGCCCCCAAACCCTGCCACACTCCAAAGCCAGGAGTTTAAACCTCTCCTCTGTTATCTTTCCTGCCTGCTGGTCCATGAGGCTTTGATTTCTGATTGCAGTGGGGTGGGAAAGAAGCTCACTTTCACGGGGAAAAAAAAAACATTAAGTAAAAATCAGGATGCAAAACAGCATCCAAAATGGCAAACCCAAAGCAGCTGTGCCTTTCTGGGGACAGGGAGAACCCAGAAGCCCCACATCAGTGGCTGCAGATGCCACGGGATGCTGTGTGCCTCTGGCAGGTTTCCCTGCATCCTTCACGGAGCTTTACACATCGCGTTCCTGAGCTGGCAAAGCAATCCGGACTCCAGGAGGGTATCACATTGCCAGCTGAGACAACCTCCAAGCAAATTAAATTAATCACAAACAACTGAATCACTGTCCTGAAAATAAGCAGGGAGGGCAGGGAGCAGAGCCCTGGCTGAGGCTGAGCAGTGACCTCGTCCCTGCTGCAGCTTGGGCTGTGCCTGAGTGATCCTGCCCCTGGCAGAGGTGTAGAGGAGCAGCAAAGACCCCCCCTTAATTTGTTTAACCAGAGAAAAGGAGCTTCTCTGGCTTTCTGAGGACAACACACAAAGCTGATGTGAGAGACAGGACTGCTCACTCATGCAGAGCATGACAGCAAGTGAAGCACGTGCAGGGTTTGGGTATTTTGCAAGCACCTGCTTGTGCAATGGAAAAAATTGCGTGTGCCTGGTGTCTGATGGGAGCTGGGGACATGCTGCCTGCTCATTTTTAGGCAATTTGGCAGAAACTATTCTAGTGTGGCCTCCCTAAACAAGGCAGGGGCTTTTCCACCCGTCATAACCTGCATGTTGTGTGTGAAGGTTGAGACTGGGGTCCACATCACACAGGAAGGCAGCAGGGAAACCACAGCACTCAGCTCCCTCTCTTACCCATCTAACCTTCACCCCAGCACCTGTGGGTGTTTCACCCCCTTTGCAAGTCCAACCAGCAAAGGGAGAATGGGAGAACAGCCAGAAGATGACCCAGCAAGAAGGGCCCGGACAGAAAATGACCCACAAATGATAATGGATGTGAGAATAGGGGAACAGCATTCTGTGTCCACAGCTGGGAGGGGAGGGCAAAGGCTGGCTGGAAGCAGTGGAAGAGGGGCTCAATGCTGTGCTTGCTGCCTCTGCTCACTCAAAGGGTCGATTCCAGTCAATTCCCCCTGTGGCAGGGAAAGCACCCTGGCCAGGACAGGGCAGGAGTAGGAGGTACCTGATAAATCAAGCATTTTTTGACTGGTGGGGTTTGGAGCATTCCCCAGGTAAATTAAAGAAATGGCTGAAGTAGTCACTGATCTGTTAGTGGTGGGGATGGATAAAGCATTTCTGGCTCCAGAAGATGGGAAGAGGACAAGCCCAGAGTTCTCCTCCAGCAGCCAAAGAAACTGACCCTTATGGACACCCAGAAAGCACCCCCAGAGCTGAATCCCCCCCAGGAGGGATTTCTCATGACCAAACCCAGTCAAACTCATCTGCTCATGCTTGTGACAGCCCCTGGGATGGGAGAAGCAGTGGCACATCCTCGGACTCGCCACGCTTCAGACACTGATGCAACACAGTTGAGGTGGGATTTGTAAGGAGATCTAGAAAACATGACCGAAGGTAGCTGATGAGCAGTATTCCAAGAGCAGTGATCAATGGCTAAGAGGCTATTGATGGCCGATGGTCAAAGCTGAGGGATATGCTCATCAAAGGCTCTCCGTGCGTGCTGCTCCTCAGTAACAATTAGGACAAAGGCAAGCGAGGATGCCTGATCAATTCATGGGTGACACCACTCTGCAAGTGTGTTGAAGGATGAGGCAAGAACTGAAATGCTCTTGTCAAAGCTGAGAAATGCTTAGTGGAAGAAAATGCCTCCAGCTCAAGGACAAGGGCAAGCTCTGGGCTCACACCGATTGCTGGGGGTGTCTGGGCTGGGGAACCACAACTCTGGAGCAGTTCTGCAGAAACCATTGAGAGGTTACACCAGCCCACAAGCTGCGTGTGAGTCAACATCATCATCACTGGGGTATGAAGAAAACAACTAGATCAGCTTGGGCTGGATAAAGAGGAAGAAGAAAGGAGAAGCAATCAAAGGAGAAGCAATCCTTCCTATCTGCTCTGGGACATGGCCCCATGTACACTTTGGGGAATTCTCTCTTCAGAGCCTGCAGGGAAAGCAAGGAGGACCTTGGGCTGGTCAGTCTGGATGGCAGAAGACTCTTGAGGTTGGTCTTTGAGACACAGAAGACAGTTGAATGACCCTCCATGGCCATGGTGGACACGGAGCACAGCAGAGGCTGAGGCTGAAGAGCGAGAAGCCCTTGGGGCAGGGAGGATGCCCCGAAGGAGGTGCCAGGAGAAGGTGTGGGACCTTGACAAGGAGCTGGGTTTGGTGGAAAATGATTTCCAATGGGAATGTGTGCCAGGGCCAGCAGGCTACCAGGTGCAAGGGTTTTCACAAAGCCAGGTTTTATTTTTCCCCTCCTCTGCTTTCACAGTTTTCTAAGCTTTTGAGCAGGTTCATTCAGCCAGGAAGCCCGGCCCCTCTGCTCTGCTTTGCCACACACTCTTAGGGGAGAAGCTCTTAGGGAGAGAAGTGTTTTTTGAGCAGAGGGAGGACACAGAAATGCTCGAAATGCTGGTGTCCTCCATGTACATGTGCTGCCTCCCAGCTGGGCACATCCCACAGCTCTGATGGAGAGTGCAAGTCCACACAAGTGGGAAAGTACAACCCCATTAGCTGGAGAGAAACACCACGTCCAACAACACATCCATCATCATGGTGGCCAGGACCCTGCAAAATTCAGCCCTGATCTGCCATGACAGGCTGTTGCCTTCCAGCAGAGCAGGAGGCAGCATTAAGCTAATTAAATGCATGATACGGAAAAGTCTTTTTTGGAGAGACTTTCACACTCTGCTCATGCCCACAGACTCATGTGGGGTGGTTGATCCCCAGGGTCTCAGTGGCCCTGCACAGCTGTTCCCACAGAATCATTAAGGTTGGAAAAGACGTCCAAGATCATGGAATCCAACCTTTGACCGAACACCACCTTGTCAACTAGACCAGAGCCCTGAGTGCCACTGCCCCGTGTCAATGAAACAGCCACCATGTGCCACCAATCCAGGGCCATGGCAGCCACAAAACCACAAGCAGCTGCACCAAGGAGTATCTTCCCTTGCAGGTTGTCCCTGGACACTAATTTAACCTGTCTCCTGGTGACACAGAGAAGCCAAGCTCCACAGTGAAAGCCAGGCAAACAGCTCGATCCCAAAATACCCAGGTGTCAGGTGGAGGAGGCAGGGATCCCATGGGGGGCATTAGTGCTGTTGGCATCTCAGTTCCGAAAGCCAAGGCAACAATCCCCTCAGGAAATGAGCATCCCTGCAGCAGGGGCTGGATGCAGGTGCAGATGGGGTTCCTGTAGGGATACACACCCTGCTCTCACCTTTAGGACAAAGGTGTTGTCTTTGTCAGGCATCTCCAGTGGCATTGTGGTGCGGACCTCGATGATGGCTGACAGCGGGATGCTCACCTTGGGTTTGGAAGCCTGGGAAAAGAGGGGAAAAAAAAAAAAACCAAAGAAAATAAATTAAAAGAAATCAATGAATAAAAAAAGTCACTCAATTGAATCAAACTGTCCCTGGGGACGACGCAGTGGAGCTCTCAGAGGCGAGATCAGCTCAGCCTGTGTGGTTATTACAGCGGGGGAATAAACAGCATTGATTTCCCTCCCGTTCTGATAACTCTGAGCTCTTTGAATTAAACCAAGAGGAGGCCCAGTGGAAGGCAGGGAGGTGCATTTAAGTGCCAAACCTCCTCCTTGTTCCAGCACAGGCTGAAGTGCCAGCTCTGCCAACACCACTTACTCCTCTCCTCTCCATTTTAAACCCTCTCCCGATGGAGATCCGCCGGGAGAGAACTGTGCTATCTGATGGGGGACGCTTCCCATGCGGAAAAGCAGCTCCCTTTATCCAGCACAGGAGCAGCATTTCAACCGAGAAGCTCCGACACAGCAGCCTCAGCCATGCAGGGAATTTTAATTACATTAAAATAAAGAAAAATGAATTTCCCCCAGGGCCCCTGGCACCCGCCGGAGCCTTGATGGGGGGGCAGGACCTGGTGCCTCCCACTCCAAGTGTTTGCTGAGCAACAAATTCCCCAGATATTTGTTTTAATTATAACAAATCTCCCCAAAGGAGCCTGCAGAGCTGCTCTCCAGGGCTCTGGGATTCGGAGCATTATGAATGTGGGAAGTGGAGATGCAATTTAGTCACTGAAACCTGTGCCTGGTGCCTTGGGTGCAGGGAGTAGGATGAGGCCAGGGAGCAGCTCCTGGCTGCAGGTTACCAATAACGGGCTCAGTTCCCAATTTTATTGGGAAATGAAAATAAATACATCCAAGACAGAACAGAAACTGCTTTTTCCCTTCCAGGATGTTTCCGTTTCTGCCAGCCCTGGAGCCCCAGCGCTGCCTCCAGACACGTCTCAACCGTGCAAGGCTCTGCCCATCCCCAGGGAATTTTTCCATCCTGCTGTTTGCACAGGAGAAGGTCAGAAAGGAGGCGGCAGCTGCTTCGAAAGGAAAGGAAACAAGGTGATAATTCACCGCTGAGCCAGAGAAAGGGCTTAGAATCACAGAATGGTTTGTGTTGGGAGGGACCTTAAAGATCATCTCATTCCAACCCCCTCTTCTCCGGGAAGGCTCTTCCTTTTAAAGATTTAAGGACATGGCCATAGTTTTTGTAGGGTCTGTGCAAAAACAAAGTTGTGGCTGCCACAGAAAAAAGCTGTTTTCTTCCAGCTGTGCCAGACTGGTGCCACTTTTACAGCTGAATCGTTTGCCAGATGGAAAGCAAGATGGGATGAGGGGAGAAAGCTGTAAACTAGAGCAGGGTGTGATTATAACAGAGGAGCAGACAATGTTCATAAAAGTTGCTGTAAAATAATTTCAAAATTGATTTTTAGAGACAAATCAAGATACACTAAAAAAAAATCCCTCTATGAGCTCTCTCTAAAATGTTTTAAGAGCAGCAGTTGTTCCATTTTAACCCAAGTTTATTACCCCTTAGGTGCAGCTGATAAGCCAGCGCTGCTCCATGCAGCCCACACCCACCAGATCCTCTGTGCATAAAATCAAGGAATGGTTGGGTTTGGAAGGGACCTTAAATATCATCTCATTCCAACCCCCTGCCACGGGCAGGGACACTTTCTACTAGACAAGTTGCTCCAAGCCCCGTCCAACCTGGCCTTGAACACTTCCAGGGATGGGGCAGCCACAGCTTCTCTGGGCAACCTGTGCCAGGGCCTCACCACCCTCACAGCCAAGAGTTTCTTCATAATGTACAATCTAAACCCACTCTCTTTCAGTTTGAAGCCATTCCCTCTTGTCCTGTCACTTCACGTCCTTTCCAAAAGTCCCTCTCCAGCTCTCTTGAAGGCTCCCTTGAAGGCATCATGCCATGGACATGGGGTTGTCTCCTTCCAGCCAGGCCTTGTGCAGTCCCTGGGCTGTGGAAGCTCCCAGTCCAGCTCCCAGTGATGCACACCATCCATACCAGTGCTGAGCCTCTCTCCAGAGAGATGCACTTTAAATGCACGTTTTATATTTTATCAGAAGGACGGATGTTTCAGTGAGAGGCACAGACCAACACCCACAGAGCCAAGGTTCACTCTGGCCTGCAGGTTGGATAGGTTTCAATCACATTTTCCCGTCCATTCGCACCTCAGCCACACAGCACCAGACCTCCCTCTGGACCAGAGCTGGATTTCATCCCAGCTCAGCAGTGGAAACAAGAAAAGCCTCAAGCGAAGTCCAACTGCTGCTTGAATTGCTCATAAAAACAACAGTGGAGAAAAGCCAGGGCTTACCTTTGGAGGGACATAAAACTCAAGGAGGAACCTCTCTCCTTCCACCTTCACCGCTTTCCGGAGCAGGAGGCGGCACTTCTGCCACTGTGAGCTCCCCACACAGTTCGTGTCATCGGCCACCATGTAGCGCAGCGTCCCCTCCCTCTGGATGTCCACCAGCTCCACCTTGGAGGAGGGCACCTTGGACAGGCGCAGCTTGTGGGTCCATTTCTCTCGAGGGTCCCCAGGCTCCTTGCCCCCGGCCGGCCACAGCTCCCTCTCGGCCCTCCGGCCGCCCGGGGCAGCCTCGGCGCCCGGCTCCGGAGAGGACTTGCGATGCCACATCTCCTTCATGCCATCCACCACGCACAAGCTCATGTTCCTCAAGGAGAAGCCTTTCTTGAACTTGGGCTTGGCGGCGGCGTGGATGGAGACGTCCTCCGAGCTGCGGGACTGGCCGTAGGAGGACACCTTGCGTGCCTGCACCTGCTGCGCCGGGGTCAGGTACCGGCTGGCACCCAGCGGGGTGTCCATGCTGTCCAGGGACTCAGTGGACGTCTCCTCCTTCCTCGGGGTGACCTCCCGCCCGTAGGGGACGTGGCAGTTCTGCAGCCCCACGAAGGGCACGATGTTGTACTTGGTGGGCGAGTCGGACACGAACACCCGGCTGACCTCCAGGCTGAAGATGTCCAGGAAGTTGGCAGTGAAATGGTGGGAGAAGGAGGTCTCTGCCCCGGGGGTGTCGTAGTGAGGGTTCTCCTTCAGGAACTGGCAGAACTTCTGGGCGAAGTCGACGGCGGCCGCCTGGGCGTGCAGCTTGCAGAACTCCCTCCAGTCGGGGAGCGGGGAGGAGGGCTCCTGGCACAGGGCATCGCCGTTCATGGCTGCCCCATTCCACCTGCCGGCAGGCTGTGGGGGCAAGGGCACAGCGTGAGCCTGGGCACGGACATGGGCAACCCACCTTGCCCCCCCCCGACACAGGGGTCTCCCCAGGAGCCAGTCTGCAGCTCCTGTGCAAAGGGAAACGCTGTGGGCAATTGTCTGTGTGTCGCTCTCTCTCCACCTCATACACTAGAAAAAAATCTTGGCCCCGGCAGCAGCCATAAATTGTACTTATTTTACGATTATGACCATGCAAAAGCGTTATTGATTTATCATAAAACCGCTAAGGAGTCCCCGACCGGAGGAGCCCGGGGGGATTCGCCTTCAGGATTTCTCTCGCTGTGTGTCTGCCTGGGCATGGCACAGCTCTCCATAGGGTGAGGGAGTATCAGGAGTCCTGGCAGTGCCCTCCCCTCTGCACCCAGCAGCTGGTCCTTCTCTTTCTCCATTCTCTATTTCTGCCCTGATCCTTTGCCACATGAATTTTGGTATTTCACCCTCCTCACTGGAGCATTGTGGGGTAATGGATAACCTGGGACAGGTCCTTGACAGAGGCCAAGGAGTAGATTGGGTACAGGGGGAAAAGAAAACAAAAGCCAGACCCAGGAGCACACCAAAGCTTAATGGGAGCTGCAGACCAGACCCACGTGCCCATGGGAGAAGCATCACTTTGCCCAGTCTCCACACTGGTCCCTCTCCCAGCAGCCATGGGCCTGCCAGGGCATGTGTGCAGGCTGGCTTGGTGCATATGCTGCACTTCCCAAACATCTACCAGGCTTTGGGTAGTGTGAACAGCTTCCTCAGGGAGACCCTGGCAGCAAACGCATCTTAAAAATCATCTCCCAGTGGTGAGACTGCTTGTGGTCTACTGGTGACAGCGAGCCTGGGCCAGTGAGCAAGTGGAGCACTGCTCAGCCCATGTCCCCAGACACAAGGTCCACATGTTCAGACACCCCTCCTTCCCCCCCGAGGGCAGCAGTTTGGCAAACCCACCTCAGCCGGCTCAGATACAGAGCCCAGGGGTGCCTGCAGCTGCCGTGCTCCAGGCAGGAACTGTGCCTGGGGGATCCAGTTCTGGAAGGACACGACAGTCCCCCCGGGTTTTGCTGTTCTCCATTCACAGAGCAGCTCTTTCCCTGGATTTTGCTGTTCTCCATTCACAGAGCAGCTCTTTTGCTGGCGAGGGATTACTCCTGCTAATAAATCACGCGCAGGATCCCGCCAGCAGCTTACACGGCCAATAATTAATTACTGCTCGGATGAACTGCACAAGCCACGGGATCAGGGCAGGCACTGGGGACTGGGATAACCCGCCCCTTGTCCTCCAGACCCCAACCACGTCAGTCACCAGACACAGGCAGGACCAAGCCCCAAAGGCTGTGATACAGAGCAGCAGCTCTGGCCAGGAACCGGTTGCCATTTCCCCAGTACATCCTTACGGAGATGAGGCACCACCTGACCTACCAGCACAAAACATCTGAGCTCTCCAAGGAGCACCTCCATCCCAGGAAGTGGCTCTCCACCCCCCTCAAACAAGGAGAAACCCACACAGGCAACAAAAATCTCAACAGAAACACGATGCATGTAGCATCTTCCCACCTTTAAGACAGGGATGCTGCTTGGTGCCCTGGCTGTGCCAGGGAGGCAGTGAGGACCTGCACTAGCCCCTCACATCCCACAACACCATCACCAGTCTCCAGCAGAGCCCCAGCCCCTGCAGAAACCCCTGGCAAGGCTCTCCCCAGCATCACAGGGCTTTCCTGGAGACCTGAGCAGGGAGCTGTGCCAGCTGGGAAAAAACCCATCCCTGCAGTTTAGGAGCAGCGTCTGAATTTCCCCAAGAGACAACAGGAAAGTAACAGAAAATGCAAAGCTGTTTGTTACCCGCCCAGCAAATGAAATTCCTAATTATCCATCCATCACCAAGCAGAGGATTTAAAGACTCGGGTTGTGGCAGCAGTTACTGCCCTTTGAATTGAAAATTCACAGCCCCAGCTCTGCCACAGCCCCAGGAGCTGCCCTGGCACCAAGCCACAGGCCAGGAGTATTTGGGCTCAGGGAGAAAAGGGAGATGAAAAGGAGTCTCCTGCTGCCAATCCAAGCAGTCACAGCAAGATCAAGGAAGGGGGAAAGGATGCAGAGGGAAAAGAGGAGAAAGGGGCTTAGGAGGAGAGAAAGCCCCACAGTGATGGGTTTAATCTGCCCTGGGTATCGAGCCCAAGGGCTTTGCTGGTTTACCCCCCCCCAGATGGGGCAAGAACACTTCTCCCTATCCCTCTCTCCAGGAGGTGCTCAGAAGGAGGCCTGCCTGCCCGAAATCAAGATACATTGATACAACAGACTCTGAGATGTTAAGGGAAAAAAAAAAAAAAAAGAAGAAAAAAAAAGAAAGGCACTTCAAAAAAGATCAAGCCCCAAACAAAAAGCCTCGAGATCCAGGCACTGCAGCCGGGCTCAGGCTCGGAGACACGCACGCAGAGGCATCACAGCATCTTCCTTTCATCTGCATGGGGATGACAGACTTTAAAAGGCCAATTTATAAAAATGAAGGCTAGAGGAGAGACATCTGGCAGGTCTGAGGAGGCGGGGATTACTAACCCTGTGCCATGTATCCAGCCCCCCCTGCCCGGAGCTGGTCCATGAGCCCTCCCTGCCAGGGCCCAACAGCAGGGGCTGGGAGTGGGTGGGGTGGCTGAAGGCAGCCCCCGGGGCCACAGAGCCATCCCTGCCCCTGGTTCATTGTTTACCTGGTTTCTGCGGGAAGCAGGCTCCCAATTATCTGTGTAGATTTACCTTTAATCTGGGTGCCTTCACTCCCCTCCATACCAACAGCTCTGCCCCACTTCTTGAAATAACTTATCATGCCACAGACAGCATCCCCGGGCAGAGCGGTGGAAGCGGAGACGAAAATAAGCTCAAGATGAAAATAAGCAGGAAAACTGCAATTGCTTTTTGGAGGGGAAGGGCCATCCACTGCCAGCCTGGCTTACCAAAGGCTGCAGGGTGCTCTGGGCACTTTGCTAAGGAGCCAGATCCCTTGGGAGGTGCCATCAGCCCACTCCAGAACTGGCCCAGGGGCCACAGCTTCGAGTCCCTGGCCTGGGTGACACAAAACACATGGATATATAAAATGAGGTGGTTTGTTGTGAAAGGGAAGCCACAGAGTGGCAAACACGGCATCAGGCTGGTGATGGGCTCCTAACCCACCTGCATGAGTCCCCAAACTCCTCCCAGGGCAGTGCTGTGTCTGCTGGGGAAGTGAGTAAAGGTTTAAAAAAAGAAGGAAAAAAGAAGGAATTTCTGGAATTGGCCAAATGGAAATCCAGGTTGGGATGGCAGGTGAGAGCCAGCCCCTGGCAGTGATGTTAGGACAGTCTCTCCCAACAAGGTATGCTGAGGCATCCCCTGCTCTGGGGGGTGCACACAGAATGATCTGAAAGTCGAAGTAAAGCTACTGACCTCAAGAAGAAATGAAATTTAAACTGTCAGCAGAAGCGCAGGAGGAAAAAAAACAACTCCCCGGTGAAGCAGGAGTCAGGGAGCAACAACAAAGCCACTGGGATTTGCTGAACCAGAGGGTGGGGAGGAACCAACATCTAACGAGGTGTTAATAACCCGAATGCGCAACACCGGTCATGGGATGGGCAGCACAGCCAGCCCAGCACTGGCTCTGATGGCTTTATTTAAGGAAACATCCCTAATAAAGAGATGTTTCCCTTCCGGCCAGCGCAGCCAGGCTGGGACAAAGTGATCCTCGGTGGGCAAAAACACTGTCTGGTGGAGGTTGTGGGCGGCAAGTCTGAATCCCTCCATCCCTGCCTGCATCCCTGCACCTCCACCTGTGTGGGAGAGCTCCCGGGGCAAAGCCAGGGAAGGACGGGAGAGGAAGGAAAAGCCTGCATGGGAGGGTGTGCAGCAAATCCCTGGCTCCTGGGGAAGGTGGTCCCCAGCCCAGTCCTGGCTGCCTTGGTCCAGAAAGCTGCTTGGCTTCCAGCAAGATCGGTTTCCAGCAAGATCGATGCCACTCAAAGCCCCAGCTGGTGATCCTGATCCCCCGGGAATGACGTGAGGAAACCCAGGCACCTGCTCCCCCAAGAAAAGCGCCTGACCTAAGCGTGCCATGCCAGAGGAGATCCCCGAGTCACGAGCAGGTCGCAGAGCAAGGCGATACGTCCCGGCCCCCCCCCGGTGCGAAGTGATCCTGGCAGGCAGGCAGCTCCCAACACACAGGCAGAGGCAGCCCCTCTGGCAGCTCAGGAGGGAGCCTGGAGCCTGCCTGCACGGCTCCAAGGCACTGCCTGCCCCAGGCACGCAGGAAAACAGCTAAAACCAGGATGGGGACTGACTGCCCTTAGGACAGTGGGGCAGAGTGAGCATCACACAGAGCCGGTGGCAGGAAGGAAGCAGGGGCATCATCCCTGCTCTTACTGTGCAAGCACAACGGGATGAGGGATGCATTGGCCACAGAGACGATGTCCCCCCATTCCACAGCAGACCTGAACCATGCAAAGACCAAGCAACCTCCTCCCAGGGTGTTTCTTTGCCACCTCGAGGGCCATCCCCAGCCCCTCAAGACCCATCAGAGCTTTAAGGGCATGCAGAGGCTGAGCTGAGGAAGAGAAAGCCATAAGGCAGCAGAAGCAGAAGTTACCTGCCCTCATTTCACATCCCCCAGACCCCTGACCATCCCCACCACAGCCCCAGTGTGGGAGAAGCTGATTTCTCTCCATACTCCTCATTGCTCCAAGCACTATTTATACTATTTTGATCTTAAATCAGACTGGCTGCCTGAATCGGAGAGAAATGGAAACAATCTTTGTTCCTCTCATTTACTGTCCATCCCACTGAAATATTAATCAAACAGCATTTCAGCCTCAAATTTTATGGTCAAACCACCTTCCTTGAACCAATCCCTTGGTAAGTGCATGCTTTGACTCCCTCCACTCCAGATGCACTTCAGGGTCCACCTGACACTTGCAGCCTAGAAAATATTTTTCCAGAGTGAAAAGGTTTCAGGCCTTTTTCTACTTCCCAGTGAGGGATCTCTCTGGTTGCAGCATCAGCCAGACCAGCCCTCAAAACAGATGCACCAAAGCACCCAGGAGTGCTAGATGGCCAGGGTAGGGTTTTGGGGTGCAGGTGCTGAAGGGACACATCTTCCAAAGAGAAAACAGGCAAGAAATGACCCTTCTTCCTGCTCTTGCACACATGGTGGTCTCCCCACAGCGCTGTGTGATATCTCCCAGTTCTGCATCCCGATGTCACCCCCAGCACTCCTGCCAGTAAGCAAATGGGCCCATGACAGTTCCTCCAGTAAAACCTGAGATTTTCTCCATTTCTCACTATTCTGACCATATCACAGGGTTGTTCCTATCGCTCCCCTCCAAAATCCCCCCCCCAGTGTACGTTATACCTCCCGTGCTGACAGCTGCTGGAAAATAAAGACGAGTCAATAGATAAGATCCACTGGATCTTAGATAATCTCTTCCCTGAGTAATTCCATCCAGCTTGCAGGGAACCACACTTGCCAGCCCATGCACGGGGCTGAAGCACCACCCAAGCCACTCAGCCCACTGGGTACACTGGTGTGGGACCCGAGGGACACGTCAGCCACAGGGAGGGGGTCCCCAGGGTGCAGTGACATGATGCTGAGCAAAACTTTGGTACAGCTGGGCATCATGGATGAAGCTTGGGCCTTGGAGGCAGCTGTGTCTGGGAATAAAGCAAAGACCTCCCCTCAATGGCCCAAAAGAAAAGATATTAAAAGAAAATAAAAACAGAGCTTTAGGTAAAGGAGTCAGAGGCTGTTGTCCATTCCCTCTCACTTGGATGCCACCTCCCATGCCTATCTCTGGCAGGAGAGACTTCCCACAGAAAACTAACCAGTCCAAAGTCTATTTTTAACTACCACAATAGCAGAGCCTCCCCCAAGGAGTGGCCGAAGCCCTGTCCCCAACCAAGCAATCTCACATTTCCCTCACTAAGCCTCGATTTCCTTCCGCCTCTCAGCCCACAACAAAACCCTCCTCCTCCTCCTCCTCCTCCTCCTCTCGCCTTCCCATCCTTGGAAAATTATTTGCACATCCACCCACCTCCAGGCTGTGGGTGCACAGTGTCCTGTGCACCTGTTATATATTAACCACTGACCTGGTACCTGGGGGCAGACCCTTCCTGGACTCAGAAATGCCAAACAACAGGAGATTTATCTGCTCGCTCCCCACCGCTGGATGCACCTGAAACTCAGGGAATTTAAAGAAAAAGCCCCACAACATCAACCCAACTGCACTTCACAAAACAGATGCAAACTCTTTAAAGAGATTCCTCTTGCCCTGTGGACCGTTATGCCATGAAGGGGCTCCTTGGGTGTTTTTGAGGGGAGAGCTGTGTGAGTCAGTGGTGCAGGAAAACCAGGAAAGCACATCCTGATGGATACAGCACAGCCATCACTGGGGATCCCCCACTGTTATGGCAGAGAACCCCCTAAGATTGTTTTTCAATTAAGGCACATAATAAACATCAGATAAAGTTACCCAGTTCTGTAGCAAATTTCCTTATTATGTTTTTGTGTGTTGCAGATCTAATTCCCCACACGCATCACTGTCTCATACCCGCCTGCAAACAGCCTTAAACTGCTGCCTAATGGTATCTGAGCTTAGGAAATTCAATTCTTCCCAGCGCCTCACCCAGGACTGCTACAATCACTGCTAATTGCTTAAGTGGTGTATTAAGCAAAATAAAAATTCCAGTGGGCTTTGAACCCCCCCCCTCAACCAGATGATGCCAAAACACCCTGTTACGGCTGCCAATCCTGGCTGGAGATCCAACCTCAAATATCTCTTTTCCTTTTGCTGTGCAGGGATGCTCCTGGGCAGGCAGACCTTCGTACCCATCATGGCCAC
This sequence comes from Manacus candei, assembly GCF_025592945.1. Classification (NCBI taxonomy): domain Eukaryota; kingdom Metazoa; phylum Chordata; class Aves; order Passeriformes; family Pipridae; genus Manacus; species Manacus candei. The sequence goes on along the minus strand of NW_026138124.1, from coordinate 5,331,611 downwards.
AACCACGTCAGAGGGACTCACAGGCCGTGTCCAACTTCTCCACCATCCCTTTTCCCAGGGTTCTGCGATGCCATCGCAGCCCATCTCCTGCCCCAGGGTCTTGGCTGCCAAATGCTGCCAGGACCCAGTGGAGCAGGGCATAAACCAGCTCCCATCATCCTGATGGGCCCCTGGAAGTGGATGCACACTGGGTCCCACTCCTGTCCCCCCAGCTCCAAAGCATGGCACAACCTGTGCGAGTTGAGTCTCATCCCAGACCCAGACCCTGCACCAGCAGTGCGGGCGCTCCCACAGCAAAGGGATTCTCCAAGCCCTTCTGACTTTCTCTTTAACAAAAGTCGGATATGGGCTGCAGTTTTCCCTTTAGGGATGACCTCTCCTCCTCTCCGCTGCAGCGGAACCAGCTGGGATTCAAATCTGCAATTCCTGGGAGCGTACCACGTGCTCCCCGCAGTCCCCAGGTTCCCTCTGCCAGCCTCCACGGGGAAGTGGAGCACCGAGCCAGGCACAAGTCTCCAACCCTTATCCCACCACCTCACTGGCATCCCCGGGCAGGGAAAGCAGCCGAGGTCAGGCGAGGGCACCCACGGGCGGGTGCTCCAGGAAGGGAGCGCTGCCAGGAGCGGCTCCGCTGGCCTGGGGCTGGGAGCACGGCCCCGGGGCACCCCGGCCAGCCTGAGTCAGCAGGGCCAGCAGATGTGCAACCATCATCTGGTTCCTGGGAAGAAGAAGAGGAGGAGGAGGAGGAAGAGGAAAGGCATTAGCCAGCAACATCCTCATCTCGAAGAGATGGGTGATTTCCCTCCAAGGAGGAAGGACAAGAGGAGGTTGGACAAGACCACCCAGCCACGAGGGTGTATGAGATGTGCTCACAGTCCAGGAGAAGAGGGAACAGACCTGATGGCTCAGCCAAAAGAGGCAGCCCTGCAGTCAAGCAGCCACTGCAGCCCTGAGCCAACTGAGGGTCTCACACTTGAGGAAGGTGGTGATTTTAACCCCAAAGCCGCACCCAGAGCAGGACAGGGGAGCTCCATCCTGCAGCCCCCAGGGCTGACTCATCCCCCTCTATGGCACAGAACAATGGTCACCTTGTGCTGGGTGAGACACCAGACAGGGCAGGCAATCCCATGCCCTTCCCAAGCACATGTCAACAGGCTGGAGCATCTCCACGAGAATTATCCAACTTTTTTAGAAATCAGTTATTCAGCGGTGGCCCTGGGCTGCACTGAAGCATCACAATGATGGTGAGACACTGGGAAACACCACTGAAGGACACAGAGGGAAGGTCCAAGAGCACTTGCTATCCCATCTAAGCAGATCCCCTGGCAGCACACACCCACCTGCCTGTACAAACACAATGGCCAAAGGCCTCAGGGAAAGGGGGCTGAGAATTTTGGAAGAGCCTATGGAGTTTAGGAGCATGATCCCTATTTAGAAAGGCATCCCCAGATGCCTTTCTAAAAATCCCTGTGGAGGGGAGTTCTGAGTAATCATAGAATTGTTTAGGTTGGAAGAGACATCCAAGATCATCAAGTCCAACTGTTCCTCCAGCACTGCAAAGGCCACCACTAAATCATGTCCCCAAGTGCCACATCTACATGTCTGTTAAATCCCTCCAGCGATGCTGAGTCTGCCACTGCCCTGAACAGCCTGTTCCAGTGTCTGACAACTCTATCAGTGGAGACATTTCCCTTAATATCCAATATCCCCCTAATATCTGTGCCCTGGCACAGCTTGAGGCCATTTCCTTGCCTGTTACCTGGGAGAAGAGACCGACTCCACCTGGCTCCACCCTCCTGTAAGGGGGTTGTAGAGGGCGAGCAGGTCCCCCCGAGAGTCTCCTTTTCTCCAGGCTGAGCCCCCCCAGCTCCCTCAGCCGCTCCTCATCCACTCAAAGACAAATCAGCAGAGCCTCCCGGGGATTTTGGGCAGAATGCTGGGTGGACAGAGCTGTTTTACCTCCTCTCCTGTTCCAGTTCACAGGGTCCCCAAAGTGTCAGCAGCCTGGCTCTTCCAGGTCAAATGCATAACTTCAACTCATCGATTTCCACGCTGGAATGAGGGACCAGACCCACTCAGAGGGACCTGGAAGGCAAAGGATTGGGCTGTCAGGCCCTGGAGTGAAAGCAGTATCCTCGGGCACATCTCACCCCTGAGCCACAGCCCTGCTGGGCTCCAGCCTGACTCCACCAAAACTAGAAATAAGCAGAAGGGCCAGGGAGAAAGTCCCTCCGCTTCCCAAGGGCCTCCCCCTGGTGCTACCCAGGCTCAGCAGAGCGGGGCTGGAGGAAGCTCGGGAGCCGCAGCGGCCCCACGGGGGTCCCCGGGGCCCCGCGGGGATGGGAGGTACCGGCTGCCGGAGGGTCCGGGGGGACCAGGTGGGGACCCCCCCAGAGCTGCCTGCACCCCTCACGCAAACCTAGGCAGACAATAATGATTGAAAATCACGGAGCATCCACGCGGGGTGCTGCGCGCTGCCTGCGACCCCAGCGCCGGGGCTGCCGCCCCCCCCCCAGGGCTGCCCCTCATCCCCCCGGGGCAGCCCCCATGGCCGGGGGGAGCCCATCCCCGCGGGGCAGCCCCCCATCCCGGGGGCAGAACCCCCTCCCGTGGGGCAGCCCCATCATCGGGGAGCCCAACCCCTTGGTGCAGCCCCGCATCCCCGGGGCAGCCTCCCCCCTCTCCCGAGGCAGCCTCTACCCCTAGGGCAGCCTCCCCTCTTCCTGTGCAGCCCCTATCCCCGGGTCAGACCCCATTCCCGGGGCAGCCCCTCTTCTCCCTGTGCAGCCCCCACCCCTGGGGCAGCCCCCCATCCCCGGGCCGAGCCGGGCACCGCCGGGTCTGCCCCATCACCGCCCCCCGCCGTCCCTCCCGCCCCCGCCGGGCCCGATGCTCACCGGGAGGGGGGGATGACCCAGCCGCGGGGGGTGGGAGGCGGCGGCAGCCCCCGGCCCGGCGGCGGCGAGGGGAGGGGGCTGCTCGGGGACCCTCCCGGCTCCACCGCGCCGCAGCGGCGGGAGGGGGGTCGGGGGGGGGGCGGGACCCTCTCCCGGGTGGGGGGGTGTCCGCTCCTGAACGGGGGCGGGGGGAAAAACCGGGAAAACAAGAGCCCTCCTCCCTCCTCCACCCCTCGGCCGCCGCCCCCCGGTGCCGGTACCGGAGGATGCGCTCACCCAGCCCCGCTCGCTGCTCCGGCTCAGCTCGGCTCGGCTCAGCTCGGCTTAGCGCGGCTCGGCTCGGCTCGGCTCTGCCCGGCCCGGCCGCCCCCCGCCCCGCCGGCAGCGCCGCCCCCCGCACCGCCCACCCCCGCCCCCGCCGCCTTAAAGGGCCCCGCCCGGCCCCGCCGCCCCCCCGGGTTCGCAGCGCACCGGGCTGGGGACCCCCAGGGCAGCACCCGGCGGGGTGGGCACCCACCCCCCCCGAGCACGGGGTTGGGATGGAGGCAGTGCCAGAGAGGGCGCCCCAAATGTCGGTGGCACCGCAAATCCTCGGATGCCTCCCCAGATCCTCGCACGGGCACCCCAAGTCCGCGGGTGGTGCCCCAAACCGCAGATCTTCAGTGCATCTGAAGATCTCCCCTAAATCCTCGGACAGGCACCCAACCCCCGCCAGGGACACCTGAAATCCTTGGGCGCCACCCCAAATGCTTGGGGGAAGCTTCAAATCCTCAAATCATCAAACCTTCAGAGGGCACCCCAAGAGTCGCAAATCCTGGCAGGGCACCCCCGTGCCTTGAGAAGGGGGTACAGCCTTTTCTCACCCCGTCTACCAGCCCAATTCTCATTGTTAGGCTGCACAGGAGAGGGGATTTGGGGTGACCCCCCCCAGCCCCACATTCCCAGGGGTCACAGGGCAGCACAGTGTGACTGGAGTGGGCTCCAGGGGCAGGTTTGGGATCCAGCCCCGGAGCCCACCTTTCCCGTCCTGCTGGTGGATTTTGAGGGCTCACCTCTGAGCACCTTCCCCTGCCAGGGGATTCAGGACAGAGGGAACGCCAGGACAGGGGAGCTGAAACCCACAGTGGTTTAAGGGATGTAGTGAGGGGTCACACAGCCTCCCAGACCTTTCATAGCCCCCCCCAGCCTCTCTCCGTGGTGTGTCCACGGGTGGATAAGGATGAGTCACTAAAAAAAAAAAAAGAAAAAAAAAGGAAAAAGAAAAAAAAGGATTTGCAGAAGGAACAAATCCTTTTTACTTCTGCAAAGCACCTGTAGGATTAAGACAACACTGGTTATGTAAGGGGTGGAGAGGGGGGTGGATTTTTTGTCATTATTATTATTTATTTATTATGCTTCCTCGCCATTCCCTTACTCTGCCAGGTGTAATCTGGGGAGATTTGGGGAGAGGCTGCTTTGGGAGAGCTCAGAGGGGGTGGGAAGGAGGGAGGTTGATTGTAGGGCTGGTGCACAGTGATGCCCTGTTTGCTTGTTCTTCCCCCAAAGCAGCATCTTCCAAAACCACTTTTTTTGTTTGGCTGTGTTTTTGGCAGCAGTGTGAAACATGGGCCAAGGGAGGGGTTGCAAAAGCATTGCCAAGGAGGCACGACCAAGGCACAGACTCTTGCCTTCTTTCCATCATGGCTGTTTTTGTGATGATTTTGGGTAGATGCTCACCCCTGCTTCTGGCTGGTCACGTTTTCAAGCCCAGGTTGGGGGCTCTAAATGGCAAAGGGTATTGAAATGAGATGATCTTTAAGGTCTCTTCCAACCCAAACCATTAAATGTTTCCACAATTCTACGATTCCCTTCCCCGGGGGTGTTCTGGGGATGAATTGATGGTCACAGAGGGGCTGGATCCCACTGCTCAGTGCAGGTGACCCTGGATCACTCACCTCCCACGGCGGCTGACAATGTGTTTCCACCCCCCCCTCTCTCCCCGGCCTCTGCTCCAAAAAGCCTCTCTCCCATTCATATACATTTTTAAAGAAAACACACAATCAATAGTCTCTTAGGCTGGAATTTCATTAAGGGTTTCATTGCACTCGCTATCGATTGGCAGCAGGGCTGGGAGCTGCATGGAGTGGGTCTGGCATTCCCGGCTCATGCCGTGCCCAGCCCGTGCCACGGGACCACCCAGACCACCCTCCAAGGGCAAAGGCCAGGCAGATGATCCTGCTGCTCCCATACAAGCAGCAGAAAGCCCGACATCCCAGCTTTTACTAAACTCCCAGATTTTACTAAACAGCGCAAAACATACCAGGAGCCCAGGGAAGGGCTGGGATGCTGGGATTCCTTCCGTGAAGCAGGATAAATGCTTTGTGATTCCAAAGGCTTTGGTACATAACAGGCTCTCTCCTGCCCTCCCTCCGTGGGATGCTGCTTGTTTCAGGATGTGTAGAACAAGGCTGGGAGGCCTGGCCTTGCTTCCATCAAGCACCGGGGCTGCAATTAAAAAACGCCCCAGGGCTCTGAGTGTGGAAGGGCACAGTTTGCTCTGCTGCTGGTTGGTCACTTGGAAAAATCAAGGGAAAAATCCCAACCTTTAAAAGGGCTCGTGGGCTAATTTTAGGTCTGGGCCTTGACCAAGGAGATTTACAATAATTGCCGGGGTGAAAGTTTAACTTCTCCCGCGACTTTTCTCAGCAATCCCCAAGGAACCCTCCTCTGCTGCGCAAAGAGCATCCCCGGGCCAGCTCCCCAAATTGCCTTTTTAAGGCTTTATTTTTAAGCCGAAGCCACAGGCTGCCTTTGGTGGGACAAAAATTCTTCACGAGCCCCGGTCTGCAGCCCGTGTGAGCTCCTGTGGACGGCGATGAGCTCCGGCTCAAATCCTGGTCCCCGGTTTCTGGCCCCGCTCGTCCCTGTCCCATCCGGGAGGCGGAGCAGAGCGGCACCGCTCCCCCCGCGGACACCCCTGTCCCCATTCACCACTAACCCCTTTTTAATAGGAACCACGACGCGAGCAAAGCAGAACAACGCATTGCTTGTAGAACCACGGCCTTTCTGCTCTGTTAAATGATTTAAAACCGGTGGTGAATAAACCTAATATCTGCTCGCTCCTGCCAATTCTCATTACTCCGGGACTCCCTCGGAGCTATTAGCTGCCTTAAAAAAAAAAAAAAAAAATAAAAAAAACATCGCTGGAAGGAGTCAAGCGAGTGGCTCAGCCAGTGCTGGGGAGGGCTGCTGGCAGCCGCCCGGCTGGAGCGTGACGTGCCCTTGAAATCCTGTGCCCGGAGGCATCCGGCATCCGAGCGGTGCCAGCTCCGGCAGCGCCCTCCGCCACCCGCGCCTCCCGGCAGAGCCGGTTATTTTTGATTTCGTCGCCTCCAACCTCGCCGCGGCCCGGGGCAGGCGGGGGGTTATCCGGGGAGTGCAGCCCATGATGCTCTTGCTGATTTTCATGCAAAATTCTAGTGCTGTGGGTTCGCAAAGCCACGGTGGGGAGAGGGGAGGAAAGTGTGTTAGGGGGGAGGAAAGCAGGGGCGGGAGGTGAAGGGGTTTGTTCAGCATCCCAGGAAAAGCCTGGAAAGGAAGTTTGGAGACGGCCGTGGCCGGGGCAGCCCAGCCATGAAACCATTCCGTGGCGCAGGCACAGCAAAATCCGGGTGCGTATGTGAGCTGTCAGCCAGGCAGACAGGCCCCAGGCGTCTCCAGGGCTGTCACAGCTGCAAATTGTCCAGGAGCAGCCTCTAATGAGATGTAAGGGAAGGATTTACTGGAGGAAGATGTCACAGGGATGAAAGGGGGAAAGAGAAGGAACCAGGAGAAATAGCGGTTTGGGTTTGTATTTATTCGTGCAGGAGAAATTGCTTTAAAATGTCCTTTGGTGTGTTGGAGGAGGCAAACAGGCAGTGACAGCCCGGCCTCGGGGCTGGAGGAGCCTTCACTGATGGGAAGACCTTGATGTGCAAATTCCCTTCTCCTCCTCACACCGGGACTCAGGACTTACCTTCGAGAGGGAGCAAAGCCCTTTCATTTCAACACAAAGACTGTGGCTAAAATTTCCTCTGCAACCTGAGCTTTTCCTTCCTGGGGGTTTCTGTGCAGCCCTGGTCCAATGATGCTCTCCCAGGATGACCACAGAGATGGACAAGCCCAACTGCAGACCAGAGCAAAGCCAGACCAGCTGAAATTCCCTGGGAGAGGATGTACAAACAGGAGGATATACAAACAGGAGGATATACAAACAGGAGGATATACAAACAGGAGGATATATAAACAGGATATACAAACAGAAAGGTATACAAAAACAGGACCAAAACCCATCCCCATCTTCCCGCGGGATAACTGATGGAGTTTGGATGGAGCTGGAGGGCACCAGCTGAGTGCAGGAGCCATGCCAGAGAGTGGTCAGCCAGCTCTCAGCATCAGCAGTTCATCCCACATCCTTCTTGTGTGCACCCAGCCTGTCCCTCACCACATCACGGCTCTTCTGCACTTCAAACATCTGTTCAGGGTTGTGTTCAGTGGCCTCTCAGTGTCCGACCCAGATGGAAAGGAGTAATTTGGGCTTGATTAGTGGGGAGGGACAGCAATCTTCTGATCACACTGTCAGGTGGAGAAGTGGTTCAGGGCTTGATGCTTCTGCCTCCCCAATGGTTCTGGAAACAGAATTAGGAGCAAAAAGGGGGTGTCCAGCTCGATATCAGCAGACACAATTAAAGATTTCTCATCTTAGTTTTGTTCTGCCTGGTCTCAATGCCTCCAAGAAGTACAAGTATTTCCTGCTGCATCCTGCTGGGATGGAGCTCACCGGGCCCCTCGGGACACCCCGCCCCGCCCCAGCAGGATCTATTTGTGCTCGCTCTAAGTCTCCAGGGGGTACATTTGAATAGAAACAGGCGCATTCAGAAACACAATAACACCTACGAGGACACCTCCCTCCCTCGAGCCACCGCGGGGAAGCCACCGGAGCCTGGCGCTGGTGATGCTGCTGCTCTTCTTCCTCCTGCTGATGCAAATGAAAAGCGATGCTGTTCCTGTGCTCCAACCCCCCTCGGCGCCCGCTGGCAGAGCACAGGTGGGGAGCTCGCCAAGCGTGGAAGTGCTGTGAGCAGGGGCAGAGCCCCACGTCGGGACGGGCACACAGACCAGTCCTTGTGCTGTGTTCACACCTGGGACCACACAGCTGAAAAAAAAAAAAAGACAAACCCAAAACCCCAGCGTGTTTGCTCCTGCCTCCTCTCACCACAGGGCTCTGTCCCCCAGGGCTGTGCCTGCCCTGCCGGCGTGACCAGGTCTGTGTCTCTCCCAGGGGGACTGGCACCTTCTGCACCTTCTCTTCCAAACCACCTCCCAAAGGTCAGAGGTTCTCAGCTGCTCGCAGGTTGTCTCTCAAGTGTCCCTTTTTTTTTGTGCTGTTCTGCTCTGCTGGGGCTGTGCTTGAGAAATGGTGTCAGAGGCTTTGTTTTGCCTGTCCAGAGACCGTGTAGGAACCAGCCATGGAGGAAAAGGCTTAAAAAAGCCTTCCTGCACACCCTCCGTGGCTGTGCTGACCTGAGCAGGGGCTTTTGCAGGAGCATCACCCTTCAATCACCTCCTGCAGCTGCATCTGTTTTGTGGTGTGTGCCTGGGGAGGGGCTTGGGGCCCCCACTTTGCCGGTCCTGACCCACAGACAGGATGATGGAGCTGTTCACCTCGAGGACCATGACACCACATCCTCTCCTGCAGGGTCTGTCCAGGTTGGATCCTTCCCCCTTGCTCTCCCCGGGCATAACACAGCCATGGGCTCCCTCGATACTGCTGCTCCAGGCTCCCATTATCCCAGAGGTCCCTCTGCCCTCTGCAGCCTTCAGCCAGTGGGAGCCAAACCCCTTGAGATTTCAGGCACAGAAAAAAGGCTTTCACCTTTCTGACTTACAAACATTCCAGCAACAAGAGCTCCTTGCACCTGGAAACCACGGGGGAAACCGTGCTGCTCCTGCTCCCCAGCATTTCCCGCTGGTCCAAGCGGTTTTTTCATTGCAGTTTCCCAGGGGTTTGCCTTCCCTACATGCTGGAAAATGCCCTTCTGGCAACCTTGGCTTTGAAGCATCCCCACACTGCTGGTTCAGGCTGGCCCTGGCGTTCCTGCAGTGCCCAGCTCTGAATGCTCTCTTGCACGTGTGTTCAGTAAAAAACATTAAATATTAAAGGCAAAACCATCATTGCCTGGACTCAGAGCTGCTCTTAAAAATGTTAGCAGCTCCAAAATCCCAATCCTCCCTTAGCTTTGAAAGCTTCTTCCATCTTTTCAGCAGCCCGTGGGGTGCTGGGGCGAGGTGTGCACGAGCAGCAAGGTGGGCAAAATGCCCCCGAAGGAGTTCCCAAAGTGAAGCCACCAGGCCCAGAGCAGCAGATGGGGAATTCCATAACCCTGTGAACCGGCAGGGATGGGTGTGCAGAGGGGAACTGAGAAAAAGGCCTGGAAAATCCCAGTTCTGGGCCAGGGCACTGGAGGGTGGTCAGTGAGGACAGCCCTCTCCCCACCTTGGGCAGCTCAGAGGAAGGGGGCACCACGTGGGAACAGGACAGGTCCCATCCTGTCCCCAGGCACTGGGGAGATGCAGCATCTGCTTGTGGGGGTGCTGTTATAGTCCCCTCCATCAGTGGGGGCCCCAAGGGGCTTTCCATCTGCAGGGGAATTGCCTACTCCCACCCCAAACCTGGGCACCTCCTCGTGTGTGGGATGCTTGATGGGATCAGGCTGCAGAGGGGACAGAGTTTGCAGAGCAAAGCCAGTTATTTTAAGGCAAGGATCCCTCTCCTGGAGGGGGAGGGAGGAGGATGCATTGCTGGCTCTCTGTCCCACAAAAGTGAAGCCTTTTTAGGATATCAGTGGGATCATTCATGTGGGTCCAGCCCAGATCTGTCCTCTATGCTAAACATCTTTCCCAAGTCTCTAAAACCACCACGAGGCTATTAAAAAAATCACTATTCCCTACAGAGCCCTTTCTTTCCCCAAGAGACTCTTCTGGGGCCCTTCCCTGATCCTGCCGTGGCTGGAACCTGTAGGACCATCCCCCTGAGCGTCACCTGAGCATCTCCCCCTCCCAAAGCAGCAGCTTTGGCAGGCTCAGCCTGGACCAGCGCTGTGAGAAAGGGTTTCCATAGCGACAGACACCCAAAAGGCCCTAGATCCTGGGTGTTCAGGGCAAGGATTTGGGCTGGGGGCCAGTGTGCTGAGGGCATATCCCAGAGCCCCATGCTGCAGCTGGATTGCTGCTGGGGTGAACCCCCCAGCCAGCTCGGGGCTCCCATCATCCCAGGACAGCTCCACATCTCATAAATCCCGCCTGGCTGCACCTCCCTCGATGACCTGACCTGCCATGCGTGTCCAGGATGCGTGGGGAGCACCTGTCCAGCAGGATGCTCAACTCCCACAGAGACCCTGGTGCTGCCAGCCTGGCCCTGCCTGTCTTGGGGAGCTGGCCAAGCCCCCGTGGGGTGTGTGGGTTCCCCTCTGCCCCCGGTCCCTCCACGGCTATTTTTGGCCACCACGTGCCGGCCACCCCCGCTGCTGGTGGGGACGGTTATTCTGGGCAAGAGGAAACGTCCGAGGAAGTTGTCCCAGGGCTGTGGTGCCTGGGGGGCAGTGGGATGCCTAAACATCCTTGTGCCACCGCCCTGTTGGAAAACGAAAGGCTGGGGTTCAGGCGAGCCCCTGGCACTGGCTCTGTCCCCACAGGTGTCCCCTGGGGACGGTCCTTGCCCACGGCCCCTGTGGCATCCCCAGTGCCCTCTGTGCCAGCACAGCATTTCCACCTCATGTGCCTCATTTAGGTTCTTCCTGCCTTAACGAGGACAGGCTTTTGGGGAGGGGGGAGCGACGTAAATATTTTTCCGGTTCCTCTCCGAGCTGGAAAAGCCTGCGAGGCCCATCTCCAGGGAGACTCTGTAAATAAGGCGGAGGGGGAGGACGGGGGGGCCACTCCATATGCTGCACCAGCTTTCGGCCCCGGCTTGCCATCAGATGTCTCACACAACAGGAAGCAATAAAACACTTATTACCAGCCGGCACCTTCCAGCGCGGAGGAGCCTTCGCCTGCCGGAAAGTGGAATTTCACCCCAAATCCCACTTCATAACAGGGGTCCCCATTAGCAGGGTTGTGGGGCTCCCATAACAGGGAGCTCATGGCAGAGATGCCCACCGCTGCAATTTCAGCATCGGGATAACCCCACTGCAATTCCCGTGTGTCCCAATATCCTTCTGCCTGCTGCTGTCACCTCTCACACCCTGTCCCAGCACTAGGAAGAGTACCATGGTAAATGCACCCTGGCCAAGGGAGCTCCCGGCATCCAAACCCTGCTGTCCTTTTTAAAACAGTCCAGCTAAAACCAGCAGCCCCATCTGTTCCATCTATTAGGGAAGAAATGAGAGGGATGATGGTTCATGGATTGTGAAGCTGTGATATTCACCCTTGGACAATAATTCCTGCTGCGTGGCCGTACCTCCCAGCTGAACTGGAGCATGTCTTCGAGACAGATGTTCAGCTGTGATTTAAAGGCACCCAGTGGTGGGGGATCCAGCACCATTTCCCTGCCTGCTTCCAGTGGATAATTAGAGCCGCGCTTCCAAAAATAAACACTGATTGATCCCTATGGCCAGGCTGCTCTGGCTCCTGCCTCCAGATACCCAAACCCCTTATATATTTCCTCCTTTTTTCCCCCATATGAGCCTTATCCATGAGCTCACCCCACACTCCGAGCCCCTAATACCTCATCCCCTTTTTCTCCTGCGTGGGCTGCGTCCGTGTGCTGACCCTGCGAGCTCCCAGCCCCGCACTCTGTTTATCCACCACGTCCACTGGGTACACCCTGAACTCGAAATAACCTGCCCCGGCGGCGCGTTCCTGCCGGTGCTGGCTGTGCCCGTGTTTGTGTTTGGAAGCTCCTTTCCTGCCGGCGGGGAGTCTCGCTGGCATCCTGCGCGCCAGGCGCTGGCTCCGCTGCGTTCAGCAGCGCTCAGACCCATCGATCTCCCCTTTCCCTTTGCGGAACGGGAGCAAACACGTCGGCTGCCCGTGTGTCAGAGGCTCCGGAGACCCGCTGCCAGCGGGAAGCGGAGAGGAGGGACGCGAGGCGCCCGGTTGGAGACCTTTAGAAAATCATATTATAGGGGTTTTTTTATAGCACCGCGATAATTGCTGCCCTGCGCGCGGTGTCGCATCGCCCCGCTCCTCCTGGCGCTGCCAGGGCATTTGGCATCCCCTGCACGGGGCTGGAGTGGGATTGGATCCCTTTTCCTTCGCCCCTGCCCGAGGGGTGCGATGGGGTGAGCGCTGCAGCCCAAGATCACGACAGATTGGCCACATCCTGGCAGAGATTTCTCTCCCGTCTCCTCTGCCCGCAGCAAAAACTGAACTTGTGACCCAGATGTGAGCAGCCTGTTATCTCGTTAGCCAGCCCAGCTTCCCCAGGAGCTCTTTATTACCGGATAAACCCTTGAAATTCAGCCTGGGTCTCTGAGATGGACTGGGAGATTCACAGGTTAAATAGATATAAGAAGCACAGGTTTGCCTGTAATTATTTTCCCGAATATCTGTCAATACTAATTAAAATTGTTTCCCATAATTAAATTTAAAACATCAAGGGAGAGCAAGGGGTCACTGAAATCCTCTTCTTTTGAATCACTCAGGGATAAAAGAGGTTTTCAAATCAAATTAGTAAAAAAATCCATTCCCATTTTCCCTCCCTGCCTTCTAGAAAAGGGACAGGCTGTGGGGTGCTTTGGGGCTGCCCTTTGAACCTGGCTGAAAATGGGGTTTAGGGCCTGCTGGGGCTCAGGGGTGAGGGTCTATAGGGGTGTAGGTCTACAGGTGACTGTAAGGAGAATGGAGTGTGCCCCCCAAAACCCAGCACAGCCAGTGACACCCGAGAAACCAGTGATGGATCAGGCAGGCCATGAGGAGTCAGCTGTACCCCAAATCCCACACATGCCAGAACAGCAAGGGCAGCCCTGCTCCTGCTCCCCTCTGGCCACAGGGGTGTTTGTCCTGCTGCCTACAGCAACCCCTGCACATGGTGAGCTGGTTTAGAGCTCTTGCCTGAGTGTGGGGCTTCTGCTCACTTTAATTGCCCCACTGCCTCATTTCTTGGAGGAAAGAGGTTTGGACACAGCACTGCCGGCGATGCCAAGATTGGCTGGAGGAGCCATCTCCCTCTGCCTGGACACCCAAGGACACCCCTCAGATGCAGGGCATCTTCCCGGGCACCAAAACTGCAGGATATTGTTTCGTGCTGCACAGGAGCATCTCACTGCCTGTCCCAGCGCCCCCCGCTCTGCCCGGAGGGACCGGGATCCCCCGGAGCCCCACACCCCCCGGCCCCGCCCGACCCCGTCACCTCCAGCACGCCTCTAGAAAGCAGCTCCGAAAACTTGGCCGAGGCTCCGGGCAGTGACCCGAGAGCCCTCCCCAGCTCAGGCTTTCCCTGCCTCCGGTCAGAGGGTTTGGCAGCCAAAGCCGGGCTCTTGGGAGCGGCTGTTGTTTGCTGCCCGGGACACCCGGACATCCCTTGGCTGCGGGGATGGGATGAGCCAGCGGGGCCGAGGTGAGCTGGACGTGCAGGTTCCATGCAGGAGGAGCTGCTGGAATCTGCAAAACAGTGAGATTAGGAGAGAAAACAACACCCCACATCTAATGCCTGCCCCCTGCCCGGAGGGATTTTGGGACAAAACAGTCCATTTGTCATTTTTATTTTGGACGTAAGGAGGTGACAGCTCTGCCCGAGGGACAAAATCTGGCAGCTCCAGGGGACTGGTAAGACCCAGGTATCCCAGGGGGCTGCAAAACCTCTGGCACAGCCCTCTGCTCTTTGCCCCTTATGGTGTGGGCTCCTGACCCTCCCCAGCCACCCTCACACTGCCAGGCTTGGCTGAGGAAAGCTGTGCCTAAAATTCAAGGACAGAGCCTAAAAGCAGCCCAGCCCTGCCAGGCTGGGGCTGCTCAGTTCCCCTGGGGCTGCAAAAGCAGAGAAAAAGGAGGATGAGGAAAAGGGGGATCCTGATCAGCTCTCCCAAAATTAGCCTGGCAAATTTACACCATTCAGACTGAGTGCCTTTGCCAACAGCCACGTGGGGACGTACAGAATAGCTCAGGGGTTGGATCTGCCTGGGCTCAGTTCCCATGGTCCCTCCTTCACCAGAGCCTTTCACCAGGCCTGTGGGATGCCTGTATTCATGGCAGCTGGGACACCAACTCCAGCACACAGGGACAGAGGTCCTGCCCTTCCTGGCACTGCGAGACATCACTGCCTTTAGCTGCTGTAATGGGTTTCTAAAATTAGCTGCACACTCTGCCCTTGGACTCAAGCAGGACATTTCTCAGTTGTTTAATATCAAAAGTCCAAAAAAAAAAAAAAAATAAAAAAAAGGAAGCAGAGCACAAAAGCCACCCAGTCAATGCATGGCTAAGTTTATTTTATCACTTGTCCTGCAGAACTTGACATCTATTTTAAGTCATTTATGAAGAGTACAAGTGTGAATAGCTGCAAAAGTTTTGCAATTCCAAGACAGAACATACAGCTGCTAAAAAAAGCAAATTTAACCTTCCCAACAAAGCCTCAACAAGCAGCCCACCCTTCCCTGGATCACGTTTCCCAGCTACTGATTTCAGGCAGCCAAAGCTCATCTCCCCCATGTCTTAAGTCGATAAGTTTACAGAGAGGTCTCCAGCTATGGCAGCATCACCCCATCACCCCCCTCTGGCATCTGTGGGTGCCTCCCTTCCGTTCAGGCTCGGTTTACCCCGTGCTGAGCGGGACAGGTGCAGGTTGGTCCCTCAGGGTTTATCCCTCCCTCCAATTTATGAGTATTTTACATTTTGCCGCAGGCCACAGCTCCTATAAATAAACCCGGGCTGCCTGTGGCAGATGTGAAGCCTATTGCTGCCTGCACGCTCCGTTAGAGGCCCTGGCTTCCCAGCAACGGGAGTGGGAATAGATCTGGATCCGCAATGAAATATTAATTGGAAGCAATGCTATTCTCCTGTCTACAGAGGGGAATTTTAATTGAGGACCACGTTAACAAGCTAATACCTTCCCTCACCATGCGGTCACAGCGAGCTGAGGCAGGAATGGGGGTTGATGGGACCTGCACTTTTTAATTGGAGCATCTCCCATTGCCTCTGTCTTCCCAAATCAATCCAAATTAGCAGCCCAGTGTTCATCACCTGGCAAACCCGCCACCAGCAATTGCTTGATTTGACTTTTGCTTTCCTAAAGGAGTCAGAAACATCTCAACAGGGAGAGTCTGGGGCATTCTTGTGAGATCAGTCCTGACCAGCAGCACCTCCATTCATGCCCATTAAGTCCTAACTAGTCCTAACTATTCCCACACTGAGGGTTCCAGTTCAAGAACAGCATCTGCTGGTGCCCAGCAGCATGGGCAGGAGGTTCCTAGAGCCAGAGCAAAATAGGAATTCTCAAACGGCACAACAGTTGAAAATGCAAGTTCAGGAGGTTGGCTTTTCCCCCCATTTCTGGTTAAATTTAGCCCACCCAGTGTTGCATAGGAATCAAAACAGGACGGGGAGAGATGTGGATCTGAGAGGAGCACCTCTGGTCTTGCATTTTCTGTGTGTTTTGGTAGAGACTGAGCTCTCTGGGACACTGTGGGGGCATGGGAACTGCTGCAGCCCTCCCAGGGAGGGCTGGAAACGTGTCCTGCAAAACAACTCTCCCTTAGCTGAGGCTTTTGATTTCCAAGGGTGGGAGCAGGGGGGATCATTGCCTTCATCCTACAAAGCAGAAAGCAAAGCTATAGTAAAGCAGCTGAAAGGGGAGAAGGGACAGATCCTGCTGCAGGATGGAACAGAGCTGGCGCCAGTGGCATCGTGTCCAGCTGTCACTGTCACATGTCGCCCGTGTCGTTCTCGTGGAACTTGTGGAGGTGGTCAGCGAACCTGGGGAAAGAGCAGAGCCACGTTCACCTGCAGCAGGGACCAGAGTGCTTTGGTGGCCGAGCAGGAGCCGCTCCAAATCCAAGCAGTGCCCACAATGATGAGCACCGTGCTCTCCTCCAGCCACGGGCAGCAGTGCCTGGACCTGCACAGGGAGTCACAGCACGGACCTGACTTGGGTCTCCAGGATCACCTTTGCCTTTATCAGGATTTCTCCTGGGCAAGGACTGCTCAGAGGAAGGGGTTTGGAGAGCACCCCACTGAACACAGGTGGTTGCCTTGTTCCGTGCATCTTTTTTCCTGGCCATTCTCATTGGGTTTAAAGCCCAATGAACTGCCCTTGTCTCCAGGACAGAGGTGCTCCGAGCGCTGCCCAAAAAGTCTGCTGCAAACCACCATGCTCTGCCCACCAAAGCCAAGCCCCAGGGCTGGGCTGGCCCAGCCTGTCCCCACACTCACTTCTTAGCGCAGAACGCGGTGCAGTCCCGTCCCACGCTCTCGCTCCAGGCTGTTTTGTAGAGCACCTGTAAGGGAAGGAATGTGATCTGCTCTGCTTTCACCTGCCACCCCTGCCTGTCCTCACAGCACCCTCTGTCACCACAGTGCCAGCCCATCCCTGCCATCCTGTCCTGGAGGGGGACTTTGGATGAGGGCGTGGAGCGACAGGATAAAGGGGAATGGCTTCAAAATGAAAGAGAGCAGGTTTAGATCGGATATTGGGAAGAAATTCTTCCCTGTGAGGGGGGTGAGCCCTTGGCATAGGTTTCCCAGAGAATTTGTGCCTTCCCCATCCCTGGAAGTGTCCAACACCAGGTTGGATGGGGCTTGGAGCAACCTGGTCTAGTGAAAGGTGTCCCTGCCCATGGCAGGGGGTTGGAACTGGTTGATCTTTAAGGTCCCTTCCAACCCAAACCATGATCCTAAGATCACCAGTGTGGAGAACCCCAGTATGTTTTAGTGGTTGCCCTCAGGATGGCCAGGATGACCTTTTCCAGTGGGTTATTTTTGCTGGGGCAGTGCTGCTGTGGCTGCAGGGGTTCAGAGTAAAGCTGGAGGCTGCACATGGATGGAGATGTGTTTTGGAACAGGCTTAAGGAAGGGCACTGCTCAGCTTGGCTCCTTTTTCCTTTCATGGCACTGTGTTTTTATTCCAAAGCTGTGGTCTCAGGAGGCAGTGGTGGGGTTTGGAAAGAGGGAGAAGCCCTCCCATCCCAGACTGATTCATTCAAGCCTTGGGGATTTGTAAACTGTTGTTATCACCAGGAAAGCACTGGTGATACACCCACCAGCAGGCCTCTAAATTAGGATTAATTAAAGTCTCCTGGGATCGGTGGCAAAGACGTTGCTCCCACCACGGGGATGGAGGAGATGGAGCTTCATCCAGACCCCTGCAGGACACACAGTGTGTGTCCAGCCCAGGCAGTGCTGGGTGCTGGATTTCAGGCCCTTTTGTGTCTAGATGATGTAAGATCATTCCAGCCATGTAATATTTATGAATTTTCCTTATTTTTTTTTTTTTTTTTTTTTAGGTTAGAGCTTTAAATTTTAATGATGTTTAACTTTTTATTTCCTTTGCTCCTTTCCTCCCCAAAATAACACTTTAACTTTGAGATCAGGACAGAAATATTGTTCTGATTCGTCTTTTATCTCCTTTCATCGTTGAATTATTGATGATTTGTTTGGCTTTCTTTCCCCCCTGAAATGACAAATAAAATCCCAGGAACTGTGCAAGGATATAAGGATATAGGAGGAGTTTGCATCATGACACATTCCCAGGAGATTCAGGCTGGCTCAAGCCTCCATTCCTACCAAACCTCTGCTTCTCTGTTTTTGACCCTAATGTACAGTTGGGGAAATTTGGAGCCACAGAACACATAAAGAACATGGGGGGAACTAGAGTTCAATAATACAGAGTATTACAGTGTAATACTTTGTAAAACAGAGCCAGAGCTCATCCCTGGAGAGGCAGCAAACAGAACTGAACTCCACTGGGCAGGAGGTTAAGGATGGACCCAGGCACAGGAAAATGGAATTGAACATGCTCTAGAAACAGGCAGTGTGGGCTCAGGGGGATGTATTTTATTCCTAAAATTGCTATGGTATTAGATTCACAAAAATTAACCAGAATGTTGCTCCCCAACAAGCTTGGGAATACACTGAATGCCCTGTGAGCTCCCAGCACAGTGGCACCACGGTCCTGTGGCTGTTCCCAGGAATGACACAGACAGCCTCCAGCTCCTGCCCTTGGGCAAGCCTGTGCCCAGCCAGGGTGGGATTCCCGCCCCATGAAGCTGAGGGGGATATTCATTGGCATGTCCATGTGCCTGCTGAGTTGTGCTGCCCACACTCCTGTCTGCACTGTGCCTCCAGAACCACGGATACACCATCTGCAATGCACTCACTTGGCATGACACCCTGAAAAAGCCCAAATTCCTCCTGGAGGGGATGCTAGCAGACATTTTATCGGGATGTCCACCCCCTGTGGCCCCCACACTTACCAGGAAGACGAGGCAGTGCAGGAACAGGGTGTAGAAGAAGGCAATGGTACGAGCGGTCTTGTTGGACAGGACGAGCCGCCCCTGCAGAAGAGCAGAACAGAAAATCCCATTTTAATGTGGGTCAGTGGAAACCACTTCTCCCTGTGCACAGGTTCAGAGAGACCCTCAGCAAGACTGGGGCCCTGTTCCTGCTAGACCCTATATAAACACACACTGGGGGGGGATGCTTTGCCCACCTCCAAGCAGTCATGCTCCTCCAAGGTGGCTGCACAAGTGCCTATGCTCTCAGCCCAAAATTGCCCAAATCGAGGTGAATCCAGGGCTGCAAACTGTGGGCTTTCCCCCACTGAAAACTCTCTTGGGGTGTTATTTTAAGTTACTTTACCTCAGCTTTCTCCAGCAGCTCTACCTGCTCCTGCTGTGCCAGCCCTGACTCAGTGCCTGCTGTGGCTCAGCACTGCTCCAGAGAGAAACCCCGGCAGTAATTAAGTCTTGCACATTTTTAATTCATGAGCTCAAACAACTTGTGATTTGCAGCATCCTCTCACCACTTCCTCTGCAGGGCAGTGGAGCCAGGCTGCTCCCAGAAGCTGGCCCTGGTGTCCCCTGTCTCTGGCTCTGCAAGGTCTGTCCTGAGTCACCCTCCACCTTTGCCAGTCCTGTGCCAGCACACAGGGCTGTCCAAGCTCTCCAGGGACTGAAACCCTGTGGGGTTGGGATGATTCACCCTCCAGCCCCTCATTTTGGAGAGGCCACAGCCAGCCCCTGATGATGTCTGAGCCCTTTTGGCACATGACACCGGGGTCCCAATGGGAAAACCTTCACGTTCATCCCTTCAAAAAAGCCAAAGTCAGGAGCAGCCGCAGCCTGGGAGAGCAGTTTGCAAAGGATGTGCCTGCCTTCCTTCACAGCCACTCTTTATTCCTGCTGTAAAACTCAGGGACTCATTATGGACATAAGCACATTCCCCAACCACCACACGGGCTTTCCAAAGCTGGCATTAAAACCCACAGATCTCCCACCAAACCCATTCTGGGCTGAAATCATCTTTGCTATTCACAGCCACGGCGGAGGCTGCTGTAACAAACAAGATTATGTTCTTAAATATTCCCAAGGAATAACTCCCCTAAGTCAGTTTTTTTTTTTTTTGTGAATGCCTTTCATTAATTCTCCGTGGTGCTGGCACGCCACACTATCCATATTCATGTTGGCATTTGCTTGGTTTTTATGCAAATGACAACTCTGCCTTTATTACAAGACATTTCTGTGTTCTGGGGCTGCTGCAGACCAGCGGTCCCTTGTTACGCCGGAGAGCTGGGGGTTAACTCAGCCAAAACCCAATCCTGAGCCTGCTGCTAATGTCTCAAATTCAAATATAAGTCAGATTTCCTCAATAACCGCATTTTTATCTCAGAAAGTAGCATTCATCCCTAAGAGATGGCAGCTCAAACCTGCAGTGGCAGCAGCGGCTCTTCTGTCCGCTGCAGCTCAGGCAAGGAGCTGCTGCAGAAACCACAGCTCCCCAGTATTTTCCCTCATGCTTTTTGGAAGGAAGAACCAGAGCAGGAAGGATCAGGGCTTGTGAAGGGGTTTTTATGGACAATGCAATATGAAATCACTGTGTGCCTGAGGATGCTGTGCTGTGTGAGGCAGAGCATCTCCCCTGGGGCGTGGGACCCTCTGCAGCCCCTCACACTTCTGCTCCCGAGTTGTGTGGGGTGCTGGGACTCCCTCATAGTCTCCTATGAGGGAGATCAGGCTGAGCAAAGAGGCTTTGCCCCTGGTCAGCCCTTGGCTGGGGGTGCAGCTCTGAGCCCCCCTGCCATGCTACAAACCAGAGGAGAGGTGCTTGGAATCACAGAACAGAATCACAGAATCGTGTAGGTTGGAAAAGACACCCAAGATCATCAAGTCCAACTCTTCCCCCAGCACTGCCAAGGCCACTACTAAACCATGTCCCCAGGTGCCACATCTACATGTCTTTTAAATCCCTCCAGGAATGGTGACTCCACCACTGCCCTGGGCAGCAAGGGAAGAAAGCGACTGCTCCTAAACTGAGCCCCAGCATGGCCCGGTGAGATCTGCACCCCGGCCTGGGGGAGCAGGGATGGGGCCCTCTCACTGCCTGAGGCCAAGCCCAGCAGCCCCATTCCTCATGCAGGAGCTGGGATAAAAACCTCTCACCTCCCACTCGTGCACAGCAGTGCAGCCCACTCACCATGCTCAGCGTGGCTTTATCCCAGGGACTGAGGCTCAGGTACTTCCGCTGGCGTTCCTGCAAGGAAACCGTACAAGAAGCTGATTTTTGAGGCTCAAAGGGCCAAATTTGGGGTTTGCAAACCAGGGAAGGAGCTCTGTGCCCCAAGATGTTCCTATTTGCCCCCCAACCCCAGACACAGGGGACATCATCAGGGCACAATGACTTTCATTTTTTATTTTTTGAAGTGGATGGCGTTCGAGCGTGTTTTATTCTTTCAGAGCGCTCTCCCTGGATTTCAGCTGGGCAATGGTCCCACAGCAGACAGGAGAGTGGCAGGGGCTTTTCATACCTTCCTGCTGAAGGAGGAGAAGGGGTCCAGGCGTTCCTCGTACTGGGAGGAGTAGCGCTGCTCCGTGTCATCCCTGCTGCCGCCCTGGGGGAGCAAAGGCAGGGTGAGAACCAGTGGGCACCGGGATGCAAGGGGTGTGTGGACACCCAGAACAGGGACACAACCCCCCAGTCCCCCTGGGCTGCTCATTTGGAAGCAATGACCCCCAAAAGATGGAGCAGCACAGCCCAGAGCTGTGACAGACAGCATCTGTCCCTTTTGGAAAGGAGAAGCACAACAGGAGCTATTGAACAAAGTCCTTTCTTCATAAAATTGTAGAATGATTAGGGTTGAAGGGACCTTAAAGGCCATCTAGTTCCAAACCCCTTGCCATGGGCAGGGACACCTTCCACTAGACCAGGTTGTTACATCAAGGGATTCTTCTGTGGGGACTCCTTATTTCTCCTGTGACTCCCTACTTTTTGCCCTTTCTGTGAAATAATTGTACTCTCTTTCCCCCCAGAGAGCTCCACCTGGGTTAGTGCAAATCCCTCTCTGAATTCCTTTGCTGCTGGGCCACGTAGGAGGGTGAGGTTTAGGAGGAGGAAATAATTCTTTAAACACAGGGCTGTTCTTAGCTGGGCAAAGGGCAAGGAAAATGAAGTGCAAAGAAGTGAAAGATTTGGGTGGGTTCAGACAGGCTGGATTTTATCCTTCTCCTGGGACAGAGGCTCCCCTTGTAGAGCCCTGGCAGCAGCAAGCCCCGAGGATGCTCGTGCAGCCTGCACATCTCTGCTCCTCCTTCCTCCAATGCTGCCTCTGCAGGTCACCAGAACTGCAGATTCCACATCATTCCTACCCAAACCCAGCCTGGAAATGGGCATGGGCGTGGGCATGGGCATGGGCACAGCCTGGTGCAAGCTCTGGCTCAAGGGCTCTGGTGCTAATCCACCCCCTCTGCCCAGCACTGTCCCTCTCTGCCCTGCCAGGCATTCACCGAGGCCCTTCTGGACCTGTTCCTGCGTGCAGTGGGTCGTCCTGCCCAGCCACCATGGCTGGTTGTTACTCTGCTGTGTAAACCTTTAGCAAATATGCCCTTACACCCCGCAATCCGATCCCACAGGTCACCGTGGTGAGAGCAGCTCCCCATTTAGGGGCGATGAACTCGCCACGGCCTGGCCTTATTGAATGATCCCTGGGGAGTATTTTTAACGTGTCACATGCCCGATTAGGGGGTGAATTATGCAATTCCCCGGCGCTGCTGCCACGGAGGGTTTTGCTCTTTGAGCTCATGTCAATGGCATGCAGGGGTTGCCTTGTGGCCGTGGATAAACATGGGTATGATATTCCGCAGGAGAAACGGGAAAAAATGTCAGAGGGGGTGACCTGGCGTCATCACTGAGACATAAATAAAAGAACCAAATAAGGTCCTTCACAGCTGTAGGAGTTTCCCATGCCCAAATGCTATTAAAGTATCTGTCAATAAAATGGGAAGGGAGCACAGAGGGGGAGTGGGATGGCAGGGAACTGGTGTCCCCTCCATTAGTGGGACTTTTGCAGTTATAAGGAAAGCCCGAGGTCAGGACAGCCTGGCTCTGACCAGGGAAGTGGTGGCAAGGGAAAGCTTCCAGGCAGCCTGACCTGCCTGCAAAACCCCCACGATTTCCAGGGATGAAGCTCCTGAGGGACACAGCACGAGCAGAGCAGGTTGCAGCTAAGACTATTTCCCCTCCCTAGCCTCCTCCTGGTGTTGATGGGATGTTTTTGGGGCTGGTTTCTTCTCTTTTGGGACTGTCTGTCTTCTGGCTGGCCAGGGAGCAGCTCTCTCTGCTGGCTACAAGAAGTTCAGGGTGGTGGGGAATGAGCACAGGTAGGACAGGATGATTTTCCAGGCTCTAACTGCAGGGCTTTATTGCAGGAGGTCCCAGCTTAACTGCTGTCTGCATGGTCAGGCAGGACCATCTGTGATTACCTGCTGGAGCATCACATTGTCAGCAATGAGGATGAAAGTGGGGTGTAGCAGCTCTTTTAGGGAGGAAATTTGAGCTTCTGGCTTAGAAGATGTCAGACACCCTCCAGCACAGTTCAAAACAGCCTTCCCAGCAGAGAGGCTGGGTCCCTGCTCCTGTGGGCAGAGCACTGCACCCTTTTCCACCCCAGTTAGCTCCCATTTTCCAACTTCCATGCAAGGTGAATGTGGGTACTGTGCAATTCCCCCGTTGCCCGGCCTGAGCCTGGGGATTGTCCATGTGTGTGAACCCAGCTGGAGCATGGACAGACAGACAGACAGATGGACACTCACCCGGCCAGGGTAGCTCTGCAGGAACTTGATCTTCTCGTAGAGCTTGATGTTGTCAGCTCTGAGGTTGTCCAGCTCGCTCTGGAGCGCGTGCACCGTGTGCTGCATCATCCGGTTCTCCTGCAGCAAGGAGGGGAAAACGGGATCTAACTGGGTGGGAGGAAGGAGCTGGGGGTGATCTGGGGCATCCAGCCAGGGTTCAGTCCCTTCTCAGGAATGAAAATCCCCTGGCTTTGAATTACAATTGCTCCCAGATCGAAACTGCCCCGGGTGTGGCAGAGTGGGGCTCCCAGCCCTGAACCACGAAGAACCACATCCCTCGTGCCCAAAGGAGGGCTGGGGCGGCTGAGGTGGCCGTGGGGGGCTTTGGGCTGAGACGTGGCCCCCATGGGAGGTGCAGAGCCAACCTGATGGTTTTGAAAAGGTTGTTCTGAGCTGCCCTTCAGTTTGGATTTTTACCCCAAACCACATTCCCTATGTGCTTTCTCCATGGCACCCCCCAAATGCTGTGCCAGGTGGCCAAACACACACGAGGCAACAGGCATTTGGACCTGCTCTCAAACTGGAGCAACAGGGATGGGCTGGGGGAGGCTTTGGGCCTGCTCACAGCAGAATATATTTTCCTCTTGCTTGCAGTGGCTGATACTAAACTCCCTGCAGGTCACTAAAGCAGCAGCCCCAGGTCGTGCAGCCCCCACAGCCCCCTCCCCACCAGACATACCCCCTCCAGCTCCTGGTTCCTGGCCCGGAAGCGTTCCCTCTGGCTGGAGATGATGGAGAGGAGTGAGTCCACCTGCCCCTCAGGGAATGAGGTGCCAGGGGATGGAGGGTGACCTGTGGACAAGATTTGGCATGAGAGATGACCCGGCAGATGCCCACCATCCACCCCAGGGATCCTCCCTGTGACACTGAGGGACTTTGGGAGCACCCAGATAAACTCCTGTATACAGTTACTGCAACATGGTTTATGGTTTGGGCAGATTTTTTTTCATTTTTAGGGACTTATCCTGGAAATGCACAGGAAAACCAATTGCATTATTTGGTACAACCCATGGCTGCCTTTCCCTGACCACAACCCTTCCCATCCCTGCCAGACTCTCTCCTGTAGCTTCTGCAGCAGCTGCAGCCATAAAAAGAGCCCGAGAGCCACAACCAGGCTCTCCATCCCCACTCTTCTCTCCCCTACCCTGACCCTGCAGCCATCACCACCTTGCTGTGCCCGGGAACCCAATTTGGGGTGCCCCACATGGTTGCCCCCCACGATGGGGCTCTCTGGGTGCCTGGGGGGCCTGTGGGAAATCCTTCCTGCCCTTCCTTCCCGGCAGTGGGAGGCATCCAGGGCCAAGGAGAAATATGTCCCCAAGGCCATGACTCAACTGGCTGCACAGAGCAGCTATTCATAGAGCAGGATGGGTGGCTGAAGGTTGTTTGGCTTGGTGGGACTGTTGCTGTGATATTGTTTATCGTGTGTTTTCAGAACCTTTCAAAACAAAATAAAAAAAAAAAGCCAGAACGCCCCAAAAAACCCAAACCAACAACAACAACAAAAAGAAAATAAAAAAAGGAAAGGAAGTGTTTTTGTTTTTTGTTTTTGTTTTTTTTTTTCTAGAGGAGCCAGGAGTTATTTGTTTTCGATTCATTTTCTCCTGCAGACCTCAGCACAGGAGCTGATGTAAAGGAAATGTTTCCCTCGCTGTCTCTGGAGGGGTTTGGTGTGGGAGGAGCAGGAGGCAGAGCACAGGGTGTTTGGTTCAGCCTGGGTTCACCAGCTCAGCACAGAGCCAGGCCTGGCACGTGCCTGCTGCACCACCCTGGGAGCAGCTGGAGGATGGATGAGCCATGCCCAGCATGGGAAACCCATCACTGGTCCCAGTGAAGGACATGCTGGGCAGGTGATGCCTGAGCTGGCTCCGGAGCACCCTCACACTGCCATCCCTGGAGAGGTGACACCCTGCCCATGTCCCCCCCAGCACAGCCCCAGCTTTGTACCCCCCTCTCACCATAAAACAGCGCTGTGGCCTCCTTGATGGGCTCAGGGATCTTCTCCAGGCTGGGGCTGGCAGCACCCTGGGCAGCACAAGCAGAAGGGATTGAGCATTTCCCACCCACCCAAAGGTGCCTGGACAAAGCAAACCCCTCCTGGACACTGCTACTGCCCCGACACCTGCACCCACGAGGCACTCTGCAAGGATCAACACTGAGACAACATGGAGAGGTTGGTGTTCCACCTCAAATCCCAGCCTTTGCCTGGGAAGAAGGGCTGGATGGTTCCTGGATGCCACTGCCACCACCCTCTCCCACCCCAGTGCAAGGGCACGATGCAAACCTCTGCTGGGTGAGTCGTCAGGAAGAAAGAAGAGGAAGAAAAAAAAAAAAAAGAAGGGGGGGAAAAAAAGAGAAGGTAAACACCCCTCAGGTCTGCTGCTGACCCAGCAGCAGTGACAGCCAACCCCTGGGGCATCTGGAGTGGTCCCTGCCCGCTGCCAGGGCTGGGGTTACCTCTGCATCCGGGCGGTGCACGGCAGACAGGGCTTGGATGGTGCTGAGGTCGTGCTCCAGCTTGGCCACGAGCTCCTTTTGTCCAGCCAGCGTGGACACGGCCTCTGTCAGCTGGATCTGCAGCTCTGCACAGCGCACTGGAAAACAGAGCCAGGGCTGTCACCCGGGGGGGCCAAAACCCCTCACTGTGCCAAGCAGACACCAAGCAGCTGAGAAAACCCCACCTGGAGCACCAGAGCCAACTCATGGGCAGCAACCCCCTTCTCTCCTCATTTCTGAGGGCACACCAGCAATCCCTGCTCAGCACCAGGGGTCCCTCCCACCTTGGTGATGCCTCAGGATGGGCACAGTCCCTGGGCAGGACCAGCATCACGTCCCAGTGCCAGGGGCAATGGGAGCAGGCAGCTGCCTGTACAGCTGCTTCAAAGGTATCAGCAAGGTATTTTTAGTGCCCCAGGGGTACCTGGTAGCCTCCTGGCTGGGCAGAGCAGGGGGACACGGAGAGGGATAAGGCCCACAAACGGAATCCCAGGTCTGCATGGGAAAGGTGTGATGGAAGAGGCTCTGGGCAGCACATCCCCGGCTGTGAGAGCTGGGACAGGAACTCATGGGGTGGATGGTGACTATGGGGGGCTATAGCAAGGTGGAGGACACCTCCCAGGAGGGGCTCAGGTGGGACCATTCCTGCCCTCAGGAGCTGGGTCAGGCTGTGCAGCCCCCAGCATCCCTGCTCAGCCAATTTTCTACAAAGGAACCCTCTCTCCAGTTGCCCCCCAGAGTAAAACCCACACCCTAAACCACAACAGGCGCTGCTGGAATGCTCCAGGAGCAAAACAAAACCCTCTCATTCCCCTCACATAACCCCAGCCCAGATGTGAAGGAACAGAGAGATGTGCTGGGGCCAAAATTCAGCTACAGCAAGAGGCACAGGACCAGCACTGCAGGGCAAGCTCCGTGCTCCGCTGGCAAATCCATCCCTGAACTGTCTTGCAGCAGAAATCGACTTGTTTCACCTTCTCCCTCGCTGCCAGCAATGTCTGGGCCTCTCCCTGGCTGAAAAACCTGCTCAGCTCCAGGTTCAGAGCTGGTGCTCTGCACCACCAGCATCTCCACTGCAGGGACGCAGGATACGTCCCTCTGTGCCTGGGTTTCCAGGTGGGTGAAAGCTCAGGTTCCAGCTGTTCCAGTCCCTCCCTGATAATTCCTGTTGTAATTATTCCCCTGAATTCCAGACAGCTGGAAGGCAAAAAAAAAAAAAAAAAATCCTCATTTATCAACAGCCAGGGAGCAAGAAATGCAGAGGGTGCTTGGGGAGCAGCCGAGCTGGGGGGGCAATGAGGGCAGGCTGTTGCACCCCCAGGGCTCCTACCCTCTCTGAAGCTTTCAGATGAGGGGTGCAACGTGGGTGCAGCTCAGTTCCAGCTCACCCAGCCCTGCCAGGCTGGCAGCCAATCTGCACACCCTAAAACTGGTTGTGGATGGGGGTCCTTGCACGGGGTGTGATGCCCTGGCCAAAGGATTGGACTGAGAGCAGCAGCAATGGAGGCTTGAACAAAGTGATGCCCAAAGCCAGTGCTGCTTTCCCAGGAAGCAGAGGCTTTGCTGGGGCAAATTCCCCCCTTTTTTGTGTAGACATGGCACCTGAGGACAGTGGTGGCAGCAGTGGGGTAACGCTTGGGCTCAATGATCCTAAGTCTTTTTCAATCTAAACAATTCCATTATATGAAACACAATTTCTATGTTCATATCACAGAATCACAGAGTGGTTTGAGTTGGAAAGGACCTTAAAGACCATCTCATTCCAACACCTCTGCCATGGGCAGGGACACCTTCCACTAAACCGGCCCAAGCCCTGTCCTATCTGGCCTTGAACACTTCCAGGGATGGGGCAGCCACAGCTTCTCTGGGCAACCTGTGCCAGGGCCTCCCCACCCTCACAAGGAAGAATTTCTTCCCAATATCCAATCTAAAACTAGATTGGATAAACTTCTTTCAGTTTAAAGCCATTCCTCCTGTCCTATCCATGTTATTCGGAAGGATCAAGGCTTCCTGCAGGGAAGTGGAGGTGATTCATACTTTGAACAAAAACCATGGATTTATTTTTTCTCCCCTCTCCATATTTAGTTTATAGCCCCCAATAAAAGGCTCAGGATCGAGCAGAAGTGGTTGTGGTAAAGGCACATCCCACTGGAGGTCAGTGTTTCTCCAGGAATTGGGAGTTGCTGCCTGCTCCAAAACATGGGTGGCCTGATGCAAAATATTTGCATTAACAAGATTTGGAAAGAAGAAAACCTCTTCCCTACGGTTAATTATTCAATTGGCAGCCTTTTTAAATTGCATTAAAGTGTAATTGGGGAGCTATTACTGGCCAAACAGGGGCTGTGGGGCCCAATCCTGCACAAGGCAGGGCTGAGCATTGTGCCCAGGCTGCACCACGCTGGGAGCAGAGTGGAGGCTGCCTGGGGCAGGACATGTTCCCTGGCCTCCCACCCTGCCCAAAAAATCCTCTGCAGAGCTGAGCCTTGGCATCCTGCAGAAGGTGACCCAAGCCCTGGGTCCCACCTCTTGCTTAAAAGTCATGTAACTTTTGGCTTTTGAGTTACATGGACTGAGTTTTTCAATTTGCTTGAGAGAAAAAGGGCTGAGCAAAGAAACACATCTCCCAGTTTTAAAGGAATCTGCATCCTTCCTTCCCTTAGGTTTCACTCAGCCTTGGCCAGTCTTCTACAAACCATCCACAAAAAGAGAAAAGACTGGACCCACCTCTAACACTGAAAGCAACCAAATGCACAGTTTCTCTCTCATCCCTTTACCAGTGTCACTCTTCACAGCGGGGCTTTGGTGGTTTTTTTTAATCATAACTTTCTTTTTTCAAAGGGGCCCTGACCACCCGCGAGTTCGTCACTTCTCTGCCAGCGACTCTTCACCTCCAGCAGCGGGTGGACGGCTCTCCCAGGAAGGCAGGTCAGCTCTGGCATTGAGATCCAGCAAAAGGAAATCTGCCTTTGTCTTCCCTGAGCTGCTGCTGCTGGAAAACCTTTGCTCTGACCCCTCAGATGTGCAAATACCTCAAAGGCTGCGGAAGACCGAGAGGTACTGCAGAAGATAATGGGACAAAGAAGGTGGAAGCCCCGGGGAAACTGAGTTTTAAAGAATGGTAAGTTTAGCCTCAAACTCTGTCTTTTGAGGTGGTGGAGAAACTGGGCCTGACATTGCCATTGCCTCACAAAGAAAAGTGAAGTAGTGCAGCAACTGGGCAGGACACGCTGGCAGAAGCCACCTACCTTGGCTGGTGCCACGGTCCAGTGCCCCCTTGGCAGGCACAGGAAGGTCCAATTTATCCTTGTCTGATACTCAGGAAATGAGAAGCTGAGACTGGACTATTCCCACCCCTGGAAGTGCTCAAGGCCAGTCTGGATGTGGCTCTGAGCAACCTGATCCAGTGGAAGGTGTCCCTGCCCATGGACTTGGTGACCTTTAAAGGTCTCTTCCAACCCAAACCATTTGATGATTCAGTGATATCTTGCCCCAAACTGAATGAGTGATCAGAAAGAGCCTCTGCTCAAAGGATGTGATCTAAAGAAGATGTCTGTTCTGGGAAGTCTAAATGTACCTCCAACCCACTGCTGGAGGAGCACAGCCATGGACGACACTGCCATGGGATGGGTCTTCCTGGAAATAACATAAAGGATCTGCGTGTGGACAGGCCACGTGGTGAGAACGAAGGTGCCTCGCACAGAGTGAAAACAAAACAGTCCTAAACTGAGAATAAAAGATTCAGATGAATCTCACACTTCTTTCACTGTGAACAGCCCCTTCGGCCTCGTGCCGTTCCAAAGCTGCAGGTTAAATCCCTGCAGTGAATATTGAGGAAAACAATCCCAAAGCCCCAGTCTCCATGGGCACGTTGGAGGGGAACAGGGAGCCTGGCAGATGCCAGGGCTCATTGGGAGTGCCTGTGAGACCACGAGCCCAGCACTGCCACGGAGCAACAGCAACTCTGACTCCCGTAACAAGCCCCAGCAATTGGGCTCCCTTGGCAAATCATCCAAAATAAACAGCATCTGTTTTCACAGATGGAGAAAATTAAGACACACTAGCAACTTAGTTTGAAGTTATAAGGCCAGACATAAATAAATGAGAGGCAATCTTTCCATAAGATGGTGGTTTGATTACTGAGGATACAGACAGATGAATAAATCACCTTGGGGTGAGATAGGCTGTAACTTGCTACACATCCATGAGACTGAAGTAACTGCTCATGTATATCCTCTGAGCCCGAAGGAAATGAGAGGTAAGTGGTATTGCTGAAGGGATCAGGGTAGGAGCACACACATGGGCAGTTATGGCAAATTAGCTGATGCTCTGCAAGTTCACACCCTGATTTGCCTTGTGGGAACTTTTTAATCTCCCTCTGTTACTGTCTGGCCTCCTCAAATTTACATAAACTGTAAAAGACCCAAGAAAACAAGCTGAGAAGTGATGTGGCACGCTGGGAGCTTTCTTTGAAAAGTCAACCGAAGTGCACTGAAACCCACTACTTCAAAGGTTTTAAGTGTATTTTACTGACTGGAAGGAAGATGATGGTAAGATAACTAAACCTTGGAGTACCTTGGCATGAGGGCTCAAAGCTGGAGACTCACTCAACACAAACACGGGTGTCTGAGAGTGCCAGAAGCAGGAGCAGAAGCCAAAAGAAGAAGAAGGAAGCAGAGTCCACCATGGGCCCTTTGATTTTCCAGCTTGTTCACCTTTCCCCACGTTGGGCCACTCCAGTTAATGGCTGGGCTGCTGTGGACAGTGACTTGGAAGTTGAAATCACAATTTTTTCCCCATGCAGAAATAAGTGCCAAGACTTCCTGGCATTGCTGTCCAGGAGGCTTTTCAAGACAACAAAGCCTTACCTACAGTTCTACCTGATGCCAGAGCTCCCAAGGTTTATACACAAACTAAGGCACAGTTTCAGGCTCTTGAAACACTTGGCATTTACCTTTCAAGGAAGTCCAAAAAAGACTGTTCTTGCCCAAAGTCCTGCTGCCCTTCCAGGAGAATCAAAGGCAGATGACTTGACCCTGCACTTTGGGGTTGAAGGGGTGAGGGGGACACGGTCAACACCCTGCAGAGTCCATCCTGGATGCACAGGATGATTTTCTCTGCCCTCTTTTTGATCTATGAAGGTGCCAAGGAAGAAAGATCTGAGCCAAAATCCTCCCCGCAACAGGAAGGTTGTCCAAGGCCTTTCAATGTTGTACAGCCCCATGGTTGTAGTTCTGTCTTGACCTTTTCATGGTGAGGGACAGCATTTCTGCACGGCCCAGAGCGTGTGGGAGTCACTCAATCTGTCTTCATGCAAAGCCTTTTCCCTGGGGCCACCACTGAGCTGTCAAGTAGGCTGAGAAACAGGACAAAGAGGCAGGGAATGATTGAATATTTCTTCTCCACATGGCATCAGAGCCCTGTCTCCTGGGATCTGAGGTGCAAATCTCTTCAGAGTAAAGGCCAAAGAGCGGGTTGTGGTGCAAAAGCCCAGCTGGGCTGCCTGCTGAGGTGCATCTCACCTCACAGAAGGCAATGAAAAATCACTGTCATCCTAAGGGATCACATTCTTCCACGAATCTCCCAAGACTGAATAAAGATACTGGAAATCAAGTGCTCCAGAGATCCCACCAGCACTACAGAAGACACACAAGAACTGGGCTTTTGGGACATTTTAAAGCAACTTCTCTAGAAATCTCCAGGTCACTCAGCTCTAAGAGCACCTGAGTAGCCAAAATGCCTGGAATCTGGGAATCATCTCAGCCTGCAATGTTGCTTATGGGTATCCATTGGGCTGTCCTGGTTTACTTGTACCTGCCATGAGATCATTCTGTGATCAGACCTCCTGCAAGGTTTCTGAAAGGGCGAAAAAAGCAAGGAGATGATGAAAAGAAAGGAGTAATGACACCTCTAAAAGCCATCTGCAAGTTCTAGCACAATCTACCTGGTCTTTAGGCACAGATACCAGCCCTGGAAAAGCTCCAGGAGCAAAGCAGTGAGGTTTCCTTCTCTGTAGATACAGAGGTTGTAAGCAAAGACATCAAGAACTTAAGTGATGTCCTTCAGGGATGGTGCAGAAGATGTGCAGTCCCACACAGGAAGGGCTGGGACTGGCACCAGTCAAGAACAACCCTGCTGTTTTACTTTAGGGTGCTGTCAAAAAGACAGGGAGAAATGGGGACAATAGAAAGCAGAATCATATCCAACACCCTGAGAACAATATCTGAGACTTCATATGCCCAAGTGACAAAGGGCTGGGAGGTTGCACAGGGAAAAATCCTCTTGCCCCAGCATCAGCATCCTTCTCTGATCCCTGCAGCCCTTTCTGTCAGTGCCCTCAGGGTCAGCTTGGAAGGTGGCCTTGGGGAAGAGCAGAAGGAGCCACTGAACTGCAGCGAGGTGGGACCAGGGATGGTGGTTTTCAACTAAAAGAAATTAGTTGAAAAAAGAAATACAATTTAGATGAGATCTAAGGAAGGAGGTTTTTTTATGATGAGGGTGGGGAGGCCCTGGCACAGGTTGCCCAGAGCAGCTGTGGCTGTGCCATCCCTGGAAATGTTCGAGGCCAGGCTCGATGGGGCTTGGAGCAACCTGGTCCAGTGGAAGGAATCCCTGCCCATGGCAGGGGGTTGGATTTCATGACCTTTAAAGGTCCCTTCCAACCCAAACCACTCCATGTCTCTGTGGGTGCCTGCCCCACTCACCACCCAGCTCTCTGGGTTTCTCTGCCAGCTGCTGGCAGAGGAGGCACAGGTGAGATTTCTTCTCCCTCCCCTCCTTTTCTCCCTTTTTTTTCACGTTTACAGGGCCTGCTGGGAAGGGAAGGTTTGAAGGATTTCTCCTTCCCTTTCCTCCTGGCCCAGCCACTCCAAAATAAACAGCCCCCAGCAAAGAAACACAGCGCTGCTTAATAAATTCACCCTGTAAGGATCGAGATTTCATAGAAGAAGGGATTATTTCCAAGGGTTCTAAGATAATTACATGGGTAACTAGGAAGAGTTCAAGAAAACAGTTTGAATTTTCTTATCAGTTTCCCATAGCTTGGAGCAAAAAGAAAATAAAATGCTCTACTGTAATCAAATCATGTTTTCTGAAGCCCTCTGTTGGCAAGAACACAATTTCTTCACCACTTCCATTAAAACAGAAATACTTAGGAGAAAATGATAGCATTTCCAACAGGAAAGAATTGGGGCCCAAAAGCACCGTGTCAGCCACTCACAGTTTCTTACCTGGTGGAAAAATATCCCCCTTCCCACTGAAAGACAAGAACTGCCTCTGGCTGATGGTGGGGCAGGAGCTGGACCACGGCCAGCACCTGTGGCACTGAGGTGCCAACTTCCTCCTGCACCCAAGGATCCAACAAACAAGGGCTTTTCCCATTAATCCAGCAAATCCCTGTAATGCTTCCTTATGCAAATCTCACCCATCCAACCCCAGCAGCAGCTCTGTCCCAGCAGGAACAGTGATGGCACACAGTGCTGACCACTGAGGGTCTGTGGGAACACACAGCTTAAAACTTCTGCCCAAGAGGAGATTTTCAACATCCCTTTTGAAGGGCTGCCCCAATGAACCTATTACAAAGATCCAACTATCTCCATGGAAGACTGTTAAGTATCTGCTCCTGACCTCTCACATGCACCCTGGTGGTTTGGGCTGCCTTCCTACTTTCCCAAAAAATAAACTTTTGGAGAGTAAGGCTTGACAGAACAGTCTGGTTTTATCCTAGATTCTAAATTCTGAGCTACAATGACCCTTCTCCAGCTTCTCCCAACACGAGGTCTGTGCTTTCACAGGTATAACACATCCCTTGCTTATGACCACGGGTGTGATTTTAGGAGTTCCACGATGATACCACCTAAAGAAAAGTGCAGGTTACAAGTACAAAAACTACCAACCTCAGTCATAGCTTTAAAGGTGTAGCTTTAGCATCAAGTTTAAAAAAATTAGGGTCAAATTATACATGATAATGCCATTTACAGCAATGAACAGTCTGACCAGTTGTTAGAAAGAAGGGGAAAAAATAAAGTGTTAAACCCAGAACCTTCCCATCATGTGGAACAACCCGTCACAGACGTTTCAAAAACCTTTAATTCACAAAAAACCCAGACAAGCACGCCAGGTAAAACAGAGCACACAGGTAAGGACAAACACACATGCCCTACCTGACACCCAGAGCATCCAAGCCAGCAGTTTATTACACCAGTTTTAAAAATATAATCCCACTGACGGATTACAACATCTGTTCCTTACCAAACTTCAAACTCCTGACTCTGTAAATACTGAGAATATTTATAGGAACAACATCTAAGGCACTAGAGGAGGAATTTATTTTCCTATAAAGGATCTGTAAAAATAAACAGTGAGAGCCAAATATCTGGGAAAATTCTTTTGCATTTTCATTTTTGAACCTAAAGCATTTCTGACCTCAGATAACTGAATTCAATTTTTAAAAATCAGCTGATATATTGTTACAGTGCTCAAAACAGTTCCCCTTTGTAGTCTCAAACCCCAAATACATATTTCTGTGTAGGAAGCTGGGTGCCCACCTCCCACTGACTGCAGCAGGAATCGTCACACTTGGATTTCACTGAACAAAGGATACAGTTTAGACATCTAACACTTCAATATTTAAGGTATTGAGAACACACACACACATACACACACACACACACACACACACTCCTTGTAGGAAATGAAACACAAAAAAGTAAATTTTGCTCCCCTGGCCAAACACAAATCCCACCAAACCAGCCCCCTTGAGCCCTCTGCACATCACCAAACCAGAACCACAATGTAAATGTTTGCTGCTTGGACTCAGGTCCCACCTCAATAAAAGACGAGCCCACGCAGAATTGTGTTTGTATAAAAGATATTTACTTCAATTATCACACCTAGGGTGCTAGTGAATAATAATAATAATACATCGTGTGAGTTTCATACAGTGATATTGCTTCTCCATATCATATAGGGACCGTTGTACAGTGCTGAGAACAAACATTATATGGCTAAACCAAACAAAGACAGAAACAATGCCGTCTGCTGACGAGGGAGCGCTGCCCTGCACTGCCAGCCAGATAAACTCTTACTTTTTTTTATGTTTAAACAAATACCAAGAAATAAAATGTTACAAAAGATGAGTCACAGCAACACAATGTGGGCTTCTCAAAGCTACTTGTACAAAAAAAAAAAAAAGACACTTTTTTTGTTGGTTTTTTTTTTTTTTTTTGGTCAATTGGGTCTTTGTGAGGATCTTTTTTTTTTTTTTCCTTTTTTTTTTTTTAAAATCTGTGATTGTGAATATAACAAACAAGCTCTAAAAACATCTAAGACTTAGTGCGTTACAGAAAAAATATAAAATACTGCTAAAAATGTAAGACACCACAATACACTGGGGTAAAAACTGAGCTTATTATTTAAAAAAAAAAAAAAAAAAGTTCTCAGGAAAAAGTACACCACTTTCTGTTCGAGTTCATCTTGTGCTGTGTTAGTAGTCGGGGCATTTCCAAGGTCTGCCCATTCTCATGGCAAGTAGTTATTGCACAAATGCAAAAGAGTTAATTTTTTTAATTAAAAGAAAAAAAATAAAAATGAAAAGGGACATGAGGGAAACAATTTAAAAAAAAAAAAAAAAAGAAAAGAAAAAAAGAACATCCCCCCTCCCCAGCCTCCACCTGCTTTGGGATCGACGTCCAAATTCCTACGTGTGACATTCTCGCAGCGTTTCCAGCAAGGAACGGGAAAAAAATGCTTTTCACCACAGAAATGCATAGAGTGTTCCGAGAGGAACAACCTTCTGTTCGGCAGAGCTTATCCAACAGTTACACGAGGGCTTATTTAATCTTATTTTCTTTTTCTTTTGGGCTACGCCAGAAGGAAAAGAACCTGACGTGGGGAAACTCATCGGATTTTTTTTAGTGGGAAATTCACCGGATGGTTTTTTTTTTTTTTTTTTTTTTAGTGGGACACCCTCGAAAGGCAAAGTGCAAATTTGCTTCCCAATCCACAGCAGTGGTGAGTGATGTGCCCTGCAACTGGCTCAGCACCCTCCAGCTTTGCCCACGCCAGGCGGTGCCGCGGGGCCGGGTCAGCGCTCCCGGAGCCCTCGGACCGTCCCTCCTGCGGACACGCTCCCCCCACCCCAAATTCGGGGTTGCAGTCTGGCTTCTGCAGCTTTTCCTCTCGCTCACCAGTGTCACCTCGCCAGGGAAAGCCTGTCTGAACCTGTCTCAACGCTGCAAGAAAACTGAACCCCCCCTCTGCGGCCCAGATCAACGCACGACGTGGATCTCCAGAGCTCACGCCAGGAAAAGCTGCTGCTGCACAAGGTGAACTGTGATTTTTCTCCCTTTTTGTGGTTTTTGTTTTTTTTTTTTTTTTCCTTGACCAACTTTGAACGAGAAGGAAATCAGCTCTGGATTCAGAAAGTCAAACAAATGCCAGCAAAGATGAACATCACAGGAAACCAGTCTCTCATTTTAAATGAACAATCGCAATGTGCTCTGACCAGGGGCTCTGCATCTTCAGCAAATTCTCAGTAGAGGCTCTAGGAGGCTCAGGGTATTTTCTCTCTCTGTATACTTTAAGTCTCTTCTCTCACAACTGAGGCTTCTTGTTCTCAGTCCTAAATTATTTTAAAAGCTATTTAAATAATATTATTTATTAGGCATTTAGATAAAATACTTTTTTTTTTTTCCTTAAAAGAAAAAATGATTGCTCTAGAAAACACAACAGGGGCACAATGATATGGATACTACGAGCCAACACCACCTGCTCCATCTCTAGGATATCTCAAGCTTTCTCCAACATCCATTTAGGGGATAACAACCTGGTCTAGTGGAAGGTGACCCTGCCCATGGCAGGGGGTTGGAATTAGATGATTTTTAAGGTCCCTTCCAACCCAAACCAATGATATGTATACTCCTGTTGTGTTTATATCAAACAAAAAAAAAAAACCTCAACAAAAAAACCCCAACCAACTGTTAAAATTAATCTCATAAATAGGAAATATTAGATTGTTTTCCTAATTACAAACCACCTTTATGTATTTCACCTTATGATGCCGTAGAGAGAGCGAGCTTGGGAAAGGACACACAAGGGCTGGGAAGGGCTGAGGGTGCTGGTGGGTGAAAGCCTCTTCTGGACAGAACCAAATTAAGACTGGAATGACTTTACAGTGCCTAACCCAGAGCCACCACGGCTCTGGGGGTGGAAATGGGGACAGCAGCTGTGACTGATGGCACTGGAGGACATGGGACTGTGGCGGTTGATGTCCACGAGTGTTTCTGGGATGCTGACAGACCTACGAGCACAGGGGGTGAGACTGAGCCTGACGAGATCAACACTGCTGGGTGATGGTTGATTCCTACCCCCAGACCCACTGGAGCCAACCCACAGGGATATGGATATTTTTTTTGTTTGTTTTTTACCCCCAGGAACCTGAATTCTCCCAAACCAGAGCTCGTGCTTGGCTGTGTTGGCAGCAGGACACGACCCTCCAGACACAGAACCAGAGTTTCTATTGCACTAAAGACTCAAGCACAGTGTGGGAAGTGCTCGTGAGCAAAGGGGGGATGTGGGACTCCACCAGTGTTTGCTCCTCTCCAAGGGAAAAGCGGCTGGGAATGCTGCAATCCAGATCACTGTGCTTTAGATTATTCTCCATGAAGAGATTAGGAAATAAGGCACATAGCTTTCCAAGCAGAGAAAGCTTGTTAAATAGCAAATTTCAGGAAAGTAGCAAAACCCTAAAAAATGGGAAATGGGCAGGATTTGGATGATATGCCTTCTGAGTGAAAACAAAAGAATTTCAAGCTTAACTAAAATCTTTCCCCCACAGAAAAAAAGAAACGATCTGTGATCTCCATCTCTGGATGGAGAAAGTGAGAAGGAAATGGAAGCCCTGATCAAGGAAAAGGAAAAGTATGATATAGATGTGACCTTGCTTATTCCCCACACGGCTCCTTTCTGAACTAGATGCTCAAGTACTCCCTGTATCACCTGTACCAGCATCCAGAGGTAACCAGGTACTTTGGAAACACTTTTAAAGCTAGTAATAACTTACCCACATATAAATAACACATCAAAATAGCACGAAGGGTCCAACATAAGCTACAAAAGCCAGAGAAGTCTTGATTGAAAGACTGATTGTAGAAAGTATTTTTTTCTAGTTACTTGGGGACAAGATTGTACTTCAGAGCAAGTCAAGTGCCAGGTTTTATTTATTCTCCTGAAAGCACAGACACTTGCCTTCCAAGAGGAGCTGCCTAACAGAGGTTTTTTTATCTCATTCCAAAGAATACTTAAATTTTCAGCTTAGGGAGAGCAAGCCTGAACTGCTTCAATTTGATACTTGGTTTTAATTTACTTAATCAAATGGGTTTGTTATTGTTTTAAGTATGTCTTTACTGTCCACCTTCCTGCTGTACACAGGTATAGGAAAGTACACTGCAAGTGTGCAAATATCTGGCATATTAACCTCCTGCAGGAGCCAAACCAAAAGAGTAATTATCACAGGATGTTGCAGGTGAGGTTTGACTCTTGCACATCTCAGACCCTTGGGATCATTTTTATGTATTCTGAACATGATCTCCCCTGTCCTCATTAGCTAAACCCGTGTATCTCCAACAGCCCAGTCTCTCCCATGACTAATCCCCTCTCTGCAACAGGGAACAGATCTGACAAGTGGGAAATGGCATCTCCACCCATTAAAACACATATTGGTTTTAAGCCCTCGCTCACCTGCGTCCCAAATGATTTCACAAATTTGGCTGTAGCAATTCTAACTGCACCATTAAGACCAAGCACACAAACACTAAATACACAGAGGGGCTTTTCCATACTGGAATGATGTACACAGACACATTTAACAACTCCTAAAAATGCATATTAATTACCCGCATAGACAGAGGAGAATGCAACTTGTGCCATTATCCTTGCTATCAACAGAGAGGTTGTGCTGCCATGACACCACCACAATTACACAGTAACTATGCAAAAAAGCAGGTATGGCACCACAACAGCAGGAAATTCCTGGCATGACTGTCCATTTCCAAGGATCTTTGGATGAGGATTGTACTTCGAAGCACAAATATCTCTAAAATTCAAACAGAAAGTCCAAGATGTGACATCACAGGGGCATCTACTTTTTGCTGGACTGTTTCCTGCACTATTCCATTGTGGTTGAGGATTCAGCTGCTCTCTGAACTCAGCTGGTTCAAAATCTAAAGAAACTGAAATGACACGATGAAACCAACAGTTTTAATAATAGGAAACCTACAGAACTGTGGCTAAAATCTCCTCGCCTCACTGTGACTAAAGCCAGCTTGAAAAATGGCAGAACTGTCCTTTACAGAAGAGCCTGAACAATAATCTTATTATTATTGTCCAGGAAAAATACAATAATCTTATTAATTTTTTAAAAGGAGGTATTTCCTTTTAATGCACTTTAGTGCCAGAACATGTTTGTTAATAGCAGTGAAAATCAAGCCCGGGAATCCCATTAGGTTTTTGTTTCATTCATAAAGTAATTGTAGAAACATAGACTTCATAGACAGGCAAGGATTTTGGGATATACATGGAGTGCCCAGGTCTTGGGAAAAGCAGGTCCTGGATGATACCAGAGGGTGAGGGGCTTGCTAATGAAGTTCAGTGAACGACTTTCTTCAACTGGAAAATGACCTTACAACTAAGAACTTCTATTAAATATGCCACAGTACTGCTTGGCTGGGGGAATCATCCCTGAGGACAGAGATGGCACCACTCACACACCTGTTTTTAAGGCATTTTGAAAACTTAAGTGCACAGGCCTAACGCTAATCTTCTCCAAAAGGATAAATTTCACGTTCAGAGCATAAAACCATTTTATCCTTGCATATTAATAGGGTAGGGTATAGTCCATGACCTGGTCATGTAGGACAAATCAGTCCCTAGGCAAGGCATAAAGGGCTTTTCTTGCTAT
Source organism: Manacus candei (assembly GCF_025592945.1). Lineage (NCBI taxonomy): Eukaryota > Metazoa > Chordata > Aves > Passeriformes > Pipridae > Manacus > Manacus candei. Next base: position 5,291,973 of record NW_026138124.1, on the reverse strand, counting down.
AAAGTTCATTATTAACTATATTTTATATCTGGCATAGTCAATATATCCCATAAAAGAGATGGGGAGGGAAGAACAAATTGCTGAAATTATATTTCTATGTTTTAGAGCTCAATGAAGGAGACAGGGATTGCTACATCCCTTTTCAAACTAAGAAGGCTGAGCCAGAAAATAAACCCAGATCTCGTGCTTCCCAAGCCAGTGATTCTCCTTGCAATTTAAAACCAGATTTTAAACTGCTGGGGGGAAGGGGGGGAAGAGTATTTTCTTTGTATAGAATTTTTAAATTCTCTATTTTTTTAAAAATAAGTTGATTGCATATGCAACACGAAGGAAGAAAAAAATATTGATGTTCACACAGTGGGGCAGCAGGAAGTGACAGGGGAAAGCAGCAGGACAACACAGCAGTCAACTCAATCCTGCTTTGCTGATGTTTTATCCATGGGAACTAAATTTAGGGATAGGAGGCTATAACCAGATGGTCAAATCAGGGCCAAAACTGCCACACACTCATGGGAAAGCTTTGGTTTGGTTTATAAAATGTTAAATCCAGCCCCCACCTAAGAACCAACTTTCCTTCTCCTCCTCCTGCTTCTGGACAGTCCCCAAGAAATGCTCGGAGCTCAACCACACTCGTGGCTTAAGACAGAGGAAACCCACTGGGTGAAGAGGAAATAAGAGAGGATTTAAGAGACACAAATGAAGTAAAAACAGTGCCCTCCATCTGCAGGTTAAAAATGTCACCACTTGACTTTCAGTCTGCAACAAATAGCCAGGATTACTGATCTCTTTGCAACCCTGCTAAAGGCACTGGTCCAGATCACTGTGGTGTTCCAGTTTAAATAAACCATTTCAGATTCAAGTGCAAAGTGTCCAAACCCAATTACTTTTTCTCATGTGTCCTCATACTTTATATACGGTCAAAATGGGGATTTTTTTTGGTGTGTGTGGGGGTTTCTAACCTGTCCTGTTTTTGCCAGGAGCATTTTTATTCACATAAGCTTTAAGAATACCTGAAATTAATAATTTTAACATGAAAAATGACAGACTTCTGACAGCAGCTGTGCTAGTGGGGACTGCAACCACTGTGAGCATTTTCCACCATTTCATTACATTATTTTGTCACATTTCCCTCAATCCTATTTTATGTCAATTTATCAGCTTTGTAGTTTGAACTACCACCAGAACAATGCACTTCCTTAACTTACTATTTCTCCTGATAAATGATTGAAAACCAGCAAGTTTTAAGTAATTGGATCAGAGAATATTGCATAGAATTCTGTCATGTTCATGACCCTCCTGCTCTACACACCATTCCCATATCAACAGGTTACATAAAAATAATGCAAAGATCTTTTAGCTAATGAGAAAGGCACATTCTTTTTTTTCTTTTCAGCTGCAATATAGATATTTCCTATTACAGCAAGGAGTTTATTACTAAAGGACTCACTAATTCATGACATGGGCAGAGTGCACTGACACAGGTTCCTTTAAAGGGCAGCTCTTTCTATAGGCATTTTACAGATGAGTAAATAAAATGGTCCAATTTTATGGCATCAACAGAAACTGTAATTAAATGCATTTCTGCCAATAAACATGTGCAATCCTGTTCTCTGAAATCTGTATCCTCAAAAATGGAAGTGTATTGACAATCCCACTGTATGACCCCTCTGCCAAGGGATACTCTTTGCTGGCTTTTAGCAAACAAAGCACTACACTTTTTTCCTTCCCTAACCATCCAGAAAGAAAAACTGACAATTTTAACTGCAATATAAACGTATTTCTGTTAAAACAGCCCTGGCCCTTCATGCACGGTGTTAGTAAGAGCATGGAACTGGAAACAGAGAGAGAAAATAAAATGCTTTTAAAGAATCCTGGGAAAAAACAGAGTCTGGCATGATGGATTTTCTGAAAACTGCCTGTGCTTTTATCCATCAGGAAAAGAAACGTCGGCAGCGAGGGCTCTGCCCCACGTCACACATTCCCTTCCCCCGGAATCAGAGACCCAAGGGGGTGACAGCCACTGTCCTACTCTTTGGCATTTCTTCTCCTCCAACTTTTTGTCCTTTTAATGAAGTAAAAGAAGTTATTCCAATGCACGTTTTCCTCCGAGTGTGAGTTCCAAGTGCTGCACCTGATCCCAACTATGGCTCGCACCCTGCGCTGCAAGTTCAGTCTCTACACTGGGGGGGGGCTCGGCCAGTTTGGAAAGCCAGTAGGTAACTCATGTCCAACCCAAGAATCTCAGCAGTAGTTCAAGCTAATCCATTCTACTTTCCAACAGAAAAGCAGCTGTGACCTTGGCTAAACGCCGGGAAAAACCGGGAGCATCACTTAAACTCCACGAGCTCGATCTGAGACTGCTCGTCTGCCCCTGCCCCTTCACCAAGGAACCCACAGGGACTCCAGGCAGCAAGGCCCAGGTCACCCCAGCAGCATCTCAGCAGGCTAATCCACATTCAACACAGATCATTACATATGAAACAGCAAAAGGAGCTAAGCCACTAATAAAGTGCCAAAAATATAGGAAATACTGACAGCATTTTATTTGATTAATTTCATAATAGATCCCAATGACGACCCTTGGCAGGATGGAGTGACTTCTGACTTCTGAATGCTGTCTTTATCCAGCAAAATTACATGACTCAGATGTAATAATGGAGCTTAGAATTAACAGTTAGTGTTATGAAAGGAAGATTTCCTCTAGGGCAAGCTACAGATATGCTTTTTAAAAATCGTTACAGCATTAAAAAGTGGGCAGACGCTAAAGAATCCTAAAGAACTGGTGGAAACCTGAAAAGCAAACCAAAAATAAACAGGGGGGGAACAAAAAAAAGATATGTTTCAAGGCACTTACGTATTGCTTATTAAGAAGAGAGATTGACCTTAAGTGCTGCATTTGCGTGCGACCTGTGAATACAGTTCTGCTGTCGTACAGTGCAGCCAGAGCTCTCAGTAAGCATCATGGAATGCAATCAGATAGACACAGGCACAAGAACAGTTTGGGGAATATTAATTTAAAAACAAAAAATAATTAAAAAAAAAAATAAATCATCAAACAGAAAAAAAACCCCCTCGCTATGGAGAAAGCCGAGAGTAACCACTTGACCGCATCCAGCACCTGGATCTCAAATCAGCAGACAAGGACAGTAGGAACAGACTGGCAAGTGTATTGCCTAGAATTAATTAAAAAAAAAAACCCAACCTGAACCAAACAACAACAAAGAAAAAAAATAATAATAAAGAACATAAGAAAATATCTGCGTCTCTCAGCCAGAAGGTTTGGTTCTTGGCTGAAGACGCAGCTCGTTGTGACTTGTTTCAAGGTATGTGTGTTTTACCAGGACGTGCATTTATCGATGGAGCTGTGCTTTGGAAGTCAAACCAGGACACTGGACAAGTACAGAGAGGTCACCCTTTGCTTCACCCCGTTCTCCCCTCGCTGGCTGTTCCCAGGGAGTGACGGCCCTCCCGGTGGGAAGGCAGAACCGCTCCCAGCACGTGCTGTCACACACTGGGGTCTGTCACTACCAATCCTCTCCTCAGCTCAGCACAGAAAGGGGCAGCTGCTCTCTCCGCTTCTCAGTTTGAGTTTTGCATCACAAGTCCCCAATTACCCAAGGAGGAATCCTGAAACAGCTAGCAGTGAAAATCGGAAATAAATCCCTGCCTTTCAGCCTCCTAGAGCCTTCTTTCCTCAATCATGGAAAAGGATGGATTTTAGTGTACTGATTCTTAATTTGTGAAAACTTGCGCTAAGTGCTGCTGTCGCTTGTTAAGAGACTGTAAATGAAATACATAAGTTCTAAAACATCATGCAAGAAATGTGGTTTCACATCTTACAGTCAAAAATCCTACTAATGAATTAATACAAGCACACTGAGGTGTAATATTGGGAACATACCTTTAAAGTCGGAACTCCTCTCCCCATCCCTCCCTCCCCCAAAATCAGAAAAGTAATATTAATTAAACTTAAGAAGTAATGAATGCACCATTAAAGTGTCATCAAAAAGATGCTGACCTAAGACAAAAGTTCAATGATACACAATACGGTCAAAAAAGTCTTCAATCAATAATATACAGTATGACAACTACATCTTGTAAATTATACCCAATACTGCCGGCAGTCTATCCCTCTAAAGAATATTTGCCCCCTTTCATCCCTTCCTAACAATCAGATAATAAAATACAGCACCTATAAATAAGCAAAAAAAAATTATATATATATATATTTATATATATATATATATTCCGAAATCATCTATTGTTAGTTTTAAAGATATGGCAATAAAGGAGTCTAAATTAGCAAACTTGTAGAAGCCATAACTGATAAAACAGCTTATTGAAAAAAGGTGGCAGTAATGCACTCTATGTGTGCACAAGTACGTAAGAAAATACACAGACGTATAAAATTGCACGCACACACTCACGCACACACATCCTTCCACGCACCTCTATGCTCACGCATATACATATAGACAACAGGAGGAGTTAGAGACAAGTTAGAATTTGATTTGTACTTTGATCAGCCCTAACCTGTGCATAAAATAACGGGGAAAAAAAAAAAAAAACAACCAAGGCTGTATTTCTGCAGGGCAGAACGGGCTGGACTGGGACTCGAGAGCACGAAGGTTTTGGTTTGGAGTCTGGGCTGCTTCCATCCTGGTAAGAGCCCGTCTGGTCATTGCCATGTACTCTTTATCCACACAAAAAAAAAAATAAGCTTCCCACAACTAAAACGTATTTAAAATCAGTGCTTGTGGTGGGAAGAGAGTCAGTAAATGGCCACCAACAGCAGGAAAAGGGCCGGATCTGCGGCAGCTCCAGTCCCTCTTAGTGGTGTGTGACAGCAATCGGACACGTGAACTGCTTTTCCATTGATTCCAGGCAAGCTGAATATTCGGGATACGGACTACGCCCCCGAAGTAGCGGCTGAAATGTTACTGGCCAACGTTTTTGGAGCGATCTGTCTTTGCTGAGAGGAAATCCTGTACACTACGAACCAAGTGAAATGATCAAGTACATGCTGTTTCTAAGTTGTCTCCTAAACCTCCTAGATATGAGGTCTGATCAGCGTGCTCTGTGGTTAGAGGTTAAAAAGCAGATTATAAAATACCTAGATTCAGATTTTTTTTTTTTGTCCTGATTTGGCCTAAAATGGAGTGTATTAAACAAATTCTGGGCTGCAAAAGACCAGAATCAGTTAAAGCTATGAAACAATGTGCACTACGTGTCAATATTCTATTTCACTTACAAGAAAACACTAAGTCAGCTACCACAAATTAAGATATTTTCCTGATGTGACTTTTTTTTTGTTTTGTTAAAAAATATGTGGAGTAAATGTGTTTTTTTTTTTTAATTCAAAGTTTCAAACAACAAGATTCTTTTCTTTTCTTGAAAATATGTAGGAATCCAAACTAGTGTGTTTAGAGTCGGTTGACTGTGCAATCTCTTAGTGGCAACTGAACAGCTACAAAAAACTTTCTTTTTTTTTCTTTTTTTTGAAAAATCTCCCCTTTTTTCCTGGTTTAAGAAGATAATAGTGTATTATCGCTCTGTAGCCATTAGATGGCAGATAAAAAGCCCCCTTTTAATATGTGGGTTTGATTTTTTTTTAAGTTTTTTTTTTTCCTTTTTAGTTTTTTTTTTTTCTTTTCTTTTTCCGTTTTTCATTTTTTTAAAGCCCCACACCAAAGAGGAGGGCACAAGGCAAAGCTGTATGAGTTATTCCAGAAATCGTGGAAATCACTTAGGGCAATAATAAAAACACTTCAGGGTACAAAAAAGCTCGACTACACATTTCAGTTTTCTTCCTCGAAAACACAAACATAAATTGGGCTTAACGCTCCTTTTTGATTTCTATATGCACCTTGGCCTATGGCGTTTTTGCCCTGTGGCCCGCAGGGCGGTTAAGTGCGAACACAATAAAACCAGTAGAGGTCCAGTTTGACTTCCCAGCTCTCCCGAGTTGGGCCAGTTTAATCTCAAAACTCCCACTCGACGGCCTCTTCCCGACTCGCGGCCTTCTCCAAGCGGTGGATGATGTTGTTCAAGTTGGCCGCTTTCTTTTTCCTCAAGGAGCTGTCTCGCGTGTTCCTGGAGCTCGCCGCCTCCGAGAAGCCGAACAAGCTCTGGAGAGAGTTGGCTTTCTGCGAGCCTGCGGCCGGCGTCGAGCTCGTACTTGGCACACTGGAGGTTTTCTCCGAACTTTCTTTTGACTTGTAGGAGCTCTCCCCCGTAAGGACTGAGGTGGAGGCAGCTGAGGTAGAGGCATCCCCTTCCGTGGCAGAGTTTGGCAGTGTCTCCAGAGCTTCTCCCGGGCGCTGCGGTGCCGGCGGGGAGCTCTGGCGCGGTGCTCTGAGCCGGCCCTCGTCGTCGGTGTCCTCCAGGCTCTCGGCCTGGAATGGCTCCGCTTTCTCCGAAGACCTGGCGCCTTGCAGTGCCTCTTCCCCCGCCTCAAAAGCCGGCTCGGCGGGCCCTCCCTGAGACTTTGCGGTTGCATTGCTGTACTCATCCGCCTCCGGGCCACTCGGCTTCCCCTCGGGAGGGCCTTCCGCGTCCACGCCGTCGCAGCTGTCCCCCTCGGAGCTGTGAGCCGCCCTGCTGCTCCTGGCCGACGGAGAGTCGCTCGACCCAGCCTGGCTCTGGCTCCCGGCTTGGATCTCCTCGATGAACAGCTCCCGGCGGATGCGAGACCTGCGGGACAGGGGAGAGGGATGTGAGTCTGCCGGGCCGCACGGAGCCGCTCACCCACACCAGAGACGCCGCTCAAAACGCCCTCTCATGGAATTCACGGAATCATTAAGGCTGGAGAAGACTTCCAAGATCACTGAGTCCAACCTCACCCAAGCACCACCACGCCCACCAAATCGTATCGCCACACTGATCAGTTTTTGGAGCGCTTCCAGGGATGGTGACTCCGCCATTTTCCCTGGTGGGAAATGTATCCATGTTTTTCATAAAGAAAATAAATGCATTTCTAGGAGAAGAAAATGCCTTGTAAATACGAACCAACTCAGAGCTTTCCTAGAAATGAGCCAGTGTGCCTAAACAAAAAATAAATCAGGAAAAATTCTGGATAAACCCTTTGGTGTTCTCCTGGGCAGCAAGGACAAACAAGGATGAAACCAAGTGAGTTGAGATGAAAGTGCTGTGGGGAAGCCCCGGCTTTTTACAGGCTGCCAGTCTATGAGCTAGTCTGACTTCTGCCTCATTTTTTATTTAAAAAATCAATTTCAGAACATGAGTAGTGACAAGCCAGGTAGAACATTTCATGGGAATGAATGCAATCCACGTGTGGGTAAAGTTGCCCAATGTGCCACCTTGCTCTTCCTACTACTTGAGCAGTGCAAGAATACCCCAAATACAGCACCTTGCCATTTAACTTGGTCTTTCCTCCCTCATCTTCTCTGTTTAGGAGCTCCCAAATTCCTCACAAGTAGGGAACAGTTTATGAAAAAGCCTTAGGGTCTGGGCTAACCCCTTCTCTGTTCTGCTCCATCTGGGAGAGGTGATGAACACCATTCAGGTCCTAATCTATAACCAAGAGGGAGCCTCAATGACCCAGGGCCAGGGATGAGACCACAGGCACAGGCAGGGTTTAGCAAAACTTTATCTTTCAGAGTGAAGGTAACACTTCTGGGTTTCAGCCATGGGGAACTGCTACAGGGCTTGTAGGGAAATGCTGTCCCAACACTGACAGCTGTATGGATTTTCCATTTCTCCTTAAACGTGCTGTGGAAGACAGCACACAATGGAAAAACATTAGGCCAAATGCAGAACACCATCTGAATACAGCTTTTGAAACTAATGATATTATTGACTTATTTGAAATGCAACCGAGTATTTCAGCAGTATTGCTGACTCCACACTTCTGAAGGATTTAGGGGGTCTGTAATTTTCCCTGGGAGAATATTACTCACCTAACAGAAGACCACAGGTGCTAACATTAATTTTCCATTACCATTAACTGCATGCATCCTGCAACATCGATTATCAGGCTCTCTTTGAGCCTGTAATCTCCCTGCATGGACATTGATCCAGAACACGCTGCTTCTGTAACGTTCCCCAAGTCAGGAGAGGAAACTGATAAGAGCTTGGTGCCTGCATGGCATTTAAAATACCTCTGCTCCAGCAGGTACTGAATGCTGACATCCTCACCCAGTATCTGACCAAACATCAGTTCCACGTCTGGGGAAATCCCCGGAATTCACACCCAATATATTGCTTCTGGAATCTAGTCTGGCTCCTGATTAACATAGTAATTAAATCCCTATGGTAAAGAAGAACTGGTGACAGCAGCTAGAAAATTCCAGAGGGCATTCCTGTTGGTGGAAGGTGTTGGCCTCGACATCCACACACCCTGTTGGCATTTATCAGTGTAACTCAAAACGTCAGCCATCTCCTGGGGTGTTTGCTGCAGTTCCCTGGACAACATCAGAGCAAGCACAACACAGAGTTCATTGAAAAATGTGCTCAGAATTTGGGATTACAATTCCAGAAAGTCTGGTTTAATTCCTGATGGGCCTGTAGTATCATCTCTGTGACCCTACTGAATTTATGTGCCAGTTTCCACAGGTGAAGTGGGACAGAAATTCCTTCCTCCCACTCTTTTGTGATATTTTTAAGACAACAGAGCCTCGAACTCTCGTGTGTCCTGTATGTGCTTCACTAATGCAAAGTAAGGGATATTTATTTAATATTTTGAGAGCTATGTGACTGGTAAGGTGTAAAGCCACAGACTTGGAAAGTTCACAGATATATCAAAATCCTTTATACCTATTTATATTCTGAAGTGAATTATTTCTTTGCCTGCTGAGGATTTTTTTTTAAGTTTCTTTTTGCTGCAGAAAATAAATACTAATGCTGAATTTCCGTCTGGTGGACATAAAGGTAGATCTTGCTGCATCAACCACCTCTGGAAAAGTGAGATTTGGGCTGAACCTGAAAGGAAAAGCATCACTGCAACAGGATTCCCAGGAGACGGGAAGACAAACCTGTCCAAATCTGTGCCCTGCCTTATCTGAAGTTATTTTAAGTAAAAATTAACATTAAAGAATTTAGCAGATGGCTTGAGATGTGGAACTGCTTCTGCATGAAAACTCTTCAGTTTGGAAAAGAAATGGCTGAGGGAGAGTATACAAGAGATAAATAAATTAAAGTGTGGCCTGGAGAAGATGAACAGGGGAAAGACCACCCATTTCTTACAACACATGAGCTGCAGAACGGTCAGACCCTGCTCCCCTTGCAGAACATAAAACCTGTACCTCTTCTGCAGTGTCCTACAAATTATTTAAGAGTACTCCATGCATGAAAGCTAAGAAAGTTACTGTACAGAGGAAAGGAACAGGGATGTGTTTTGATTTTTCAGTGGTGCCAACTGCTCAGAGCACCCAGGGCTCCAAACAGGCTTGAAGGAGCTCTTAAAACTCCCGGAGCCTCAGCAGCACATCTGGGAGCAGGTCCAGATCGCTCAGCACCCGGGTTTGTGCTGCCCAGCAGCCCACAGCCCCTCATTTAGAGGTGTTTTTATTTTGCATACAGCTGTCAGCACCTCCCCTCCGTGGCCGAGCACGTTCCCGGGCAGGGCAGCCCGTGGGAACGAGGGAGGTGACACATGCCACCAGTGCCACCAGTGCTCTGTGCTCATCTGCCTAAGTGAGAACAGCACATCTTGCTGTCAGGCCGAGGGGAACGTTATTTTCACAGGCATTCCTCCAACTTGTGTATAATTGCCTGGAAGTGGGAACTGGAAGAGGCCTGTGTTTGGAGAACTCTGAGCGGCGGAAGATGCTGCGTCTGCACCGAGTTCAAGGCAGGGAAACTCAGTGTAAATGTGATTATTTCTTGGTTATAATTTTAAAATTTTGTATAGTTTACTATAAACATTATTTAACTGTTGTGCATAATATTTCTGAGATATCTCATTAAACTCTGTTGCTTCTGCTTCAGCAACTTCCCTGGTAAAAGATGAGAAGGGCTAAAGTGAAAAATACCCTTGAAATGTTAGCAGTTTCTAAAAACAAACAAGTTTAGCAGTCTGGACTAATTAGGAACATTGCTGGCTCTGACTGAAGGAGCAGAATAGTATTAAATCTGGTAGCTTAACTGTACCTGTTCAATATTCATTAGCACAAATATCTTGGAGAAAAGTCTGCTGCACTAATTAAGATTCCCAATCCCAAGCACAGTTGATAATATGTTTATTCAAATCCTTATAATTCTTATATGCTGTTCTGGTGTTGTTTCTTTTTATTGCTGTCTCTAGGCCAAAACCTACTTCAGTGGTTTGAAGGTGGAGAAGGTTCCCTCTCAAGTGAGAAAGGCACTGAACAGATCAACATCTTATTTCATTTTAGTGGAGCTCAATGATTAAATCACAACAGTGAAATAAATCATAGAATTACAGATCGTGGTTTGGGATGGAAAGGACATTAAACACCATCTCATTCCACCCCTCTGCCATGGGCAGGGACACCTTCCACTAGCCCAGGTTGCTCCAAGCCCCATCCAACCTGCCCTTGGACACTTCCAGGGATGGGGCAGCCACAGGTCCTCTGGGCAACCTGTGCCAGGGCCTCACCACCCTCACAGGGAAGAATTTCTTCCCAATATCCCATCCAACACTGCCCTCTGTCAGTTTAAAGCCACTCCCCCCTGTCCTGTCACTACATGCCCTTGTAAGAAGTCCCTCTCTGTGGCCACATCTGATATCAGGGTTATCAGTTCTCTGTCCTTCATGACTCTATAGAGCTTCCCAAAAACACACTGTACCTATTTTCAGAGCTCTCAGTGGCTCAAGACCTAAAAGAAAATTCTCTTTTTTGCTCTCATGCAGGAAAACAACACAATGAAAGCAGGACAATTCTGATGCCATCCGGACACTTCCAAGCACCCCCCATCCAGTGACCTGGGGATAACACCCACAACACCCCCCTAACACGTGTGAGTGTGCCTATGTGAGTCCGACAGAGCAGCCTTGCCTACTGCAGTGGGTTTATAAATATTCATCAGTGGACATCTCTACATCCACGCCCACCCCAAAAGCGAGACTTTCAGTTTAAAAGCACTACTTCCATCAATATGTGAATATTGCTGCTCCTCAGGGATGACTTAAAATCAGTCTGGAGCATTAGCACCACGTTAGTCAGAACCTCCCTGCTGTCGAAACCGTTCATCTTATACAACCCCCCGGTGCTGGTGGAAGCAGACACAGTCTGCTGGAGCAGAGCAGTACCCTGCCAAAGCAAACCCAACAAACCCCTGAGGAGCAGGGCTCCCGGGAGATCACATACCTGTAATTGTGGAACCAGTTGATCACGGTGCTGGTTTTCAAGTTGAGCTGCGTAGCGAGTTCCTCAATGGTTTTTGGTGATGGGTATGGCTTTTGCTGGTAGGCTCGTTTCAGAGCTTCCTTCTCCTCTGGTGCCAGCACCACCCGGGGCTTCTTGAGCTGGTGCTGGGGCTGTGGGCTGGCCCCCTGGCTGTAGTCGATGCCAGCGGATGAGGACTCGCAGGACTGACTGTCGCTGACAGAGCTGTGTCGCCGTTTCATGTAGGCTGAAAGAGAAGCACATTGGATCAGCCCCGGCTGAATACAAATGCAAAATCAATGAGTGCACGAGCTGCGGGATAAACACGGAGGTGACAGGTTGTAGATGCACGGATGGGCTACTCAGGGCATCACCAGAGACCAGAGGAGAGCAAACACGGGGAGGATGCAAGAGGCAGAAAGAGCAGAAAAGAGGGTAGATCAACTGGAAACCTGCCAGGGTCTTCTGCTTTTTCAACGAATGTGGGACACGAATGACAGGGTTCAGTTCACAGGACTCATTTCAAATTCACTCTTTCGAGAGCAGAACTCCCATGTGAGCACCTGATCGGGACAGTCGCACTTCATTTCAGCTGAAACGAGTTTGGTGGTAAAAACATTTCAGATGTGCACGAAGGTCTCTCTAACACTAAGGTCTCTGAAGGAAAAATATGACCGTGGAAGTGGAAGGCAGCCTTTCCTGCCTTCCCACACCATCTCCAACACACGATGGCGCTTGGAGCTCAGAGATCCCAGTGATGGGCTGTGCTGCCTTTTCCTACAGCTCTTCACTACGGCAGTGACAGGTTATGAAAGATAACCAGCCCCCAGCACCCTCCTCCTCCCCTACACCAAGCTCCCTCCAAAACACATGTACTTTCAAGAAAGCTCTCACTGCACTGATGGAGCTCAGTGAGGCTGTGATCCTGCCACTGACCCTCCTCCCCGACGGGGAGTGAATTATCCTGGCAAATCCCGCAAGGAAAGAGTCCCAGCAAACGCTGTCACTGACTTGATTGATTTACACCAGGCACAGAGAGGTGGGATTTACTGCACCTGGCAGTATCATGCACAAGCATTGCTAATGAGGGGGCTGAAAACAGCAAATATAGATGAATCTTGTCAATAAAATCTTTAATGGCCTGTTAAATACCTTCTAGATATTTAAGAGTTTAGGTATTCGAGAGCTGCAATTTGATAACCTTGGCTATTAAATTCCAGACTACACCAGCCTGACATCAATCTAGCAGGCACTAAATCTCCAAGAGCCAGGAGCTCTGGTTGGAGCCAGGGACTAACGTGGGGCACGTCACACCGGTCAGCAACCAAATTCTTCAAAGAAATCAATTCCTCTCTCCCCACAGCTCTGCCTTCAAGCTGAGGGTGCACAAAGAATAAAAATACAATGCAATCAAATAAACTGCAGTGTTCAAAGCCCTGCTCACACTGGCCAACTTCTGCTGGCAGAGCTCCCTCCAGGACTGGCCGGGTTTTCTGGCTCCAGTGGGTTCCAGCATCGTGTCCTCTACATGCTGGCACCTCCAGTGGGACCTTTTACGCTGTGTCTTACTATCACTGAAGTGAATTCTGAGCAACTCTGTAACCTTTGGGGGTATCTGCATGGCCTGCATTTTGTTTTTCCTGAATATGACAGATTACCTGTGGATTGCCTGCTGTGTAAGATCACTGGCATGGAACAGAACGTGAGATGCTCGTGATCCATCACTCTGACGTGATACAGTCCTGCACACGTTTGAAAAAACCATAAAAAACCAAAGTGTTTTTGTTTTAAAATAAATTTCCTTAAAAACCCACCTATTGAAGTTGTTCCAACCAGATGCAGAACAGCAAAGATTCTGCATTATTTCAAGGTGACCCATTGGCCTTATTTTTGCAGCCTTCAAGGAGCTGTAACAACCTTCTACCATGGAATTAATCATTCCAGCAAGAGAATCTCACATTTCTATAAGGTTTTTAATCTCAAGACTCCTTCCTAGATGTTATTTCCAACTTGCACTGACATGCAAACTACAGACAAGGCTCCCTTGTCTCCTTGGATAGCAGAACCAAGAGGCTGGAGGACAACATCCATCACCTGAGCAATGGGCAGCAACTTCAAGAAGGCCATGAGACAAAACAGAACCTGGCATGGAAGATGTAAAAAGGTGCTCAGGGTATCCCTACCTCTGCTCCTGGAACCTCACACTGGGATCACCAAAGGTGCAGTGGCTGATTTAGGCTGCTCTCATGGGAATGAAACAAATTCTATAAATGCTCACATTTCATTAACATAAAAATAAAGAGGAGGGTGTCCCCACCGCTCTGTCAGCAGCAATTGTTTTCTGGGGGATAATCAATTATCAGAACAAATTTCCATTGGGCCAAAGGCAGAACTAGCACCCAGGCTTTATTTAGGGTTTAATGCTGGTCTCTGGAAACTCAGATGACATTTATAAGAGCTTTTCCATTTTAATTTTTATTTCAAACATATGTGCTGTGTGTAGACAGCATAAGGAGATCATTCAGCACATTTGCAGTGACAGCAAGGCTCAAACTGGAATCCAAGTTGCAAACACACTTTATTTTTGGAGAAGCTTGATTTTTGTCTGTGACCAGTCTCCACTTCTCAGGAGACATATGAAAAAAAAAAAGAAACCCAGATGTAATTTGGGCAAAGGTCTGGATCTGGGTCTGAGACTGACTTGTCAAAGCCAACTCTATCCCCTGAGTTACACCTTTTTTCCCCCTCACCATAATTTTTATCTTACGTGGTATTGAACAAGATTATTACAAGGCAAAATAATGGGGAAATGAGGGGAATTAAATATTCTCCTGCCAGCAGGATTCAGGGCTGTTCTGTGAAGAGTGTGATGCTGCCAGCAGCACACACACAGCCTGGCAGGTTATGAGAGGAATGAACTCCTGCAAGGCAGGAAAGGTGTGCAAAGTGTCTCAGCCTGGTGAGCCTGCACCCCTGGCTTCCTCCAAAGAGGGTGGTTAATGTACATTGCAAATTTTCAGAACCATTTTAAAATGGACATTTATAGCACAAACTTCAGCCTGGCGGAACAGAAAAAAAAAAAAAGATATATGCAGCTCACCTTTATCATAATTATTAATTTACTCCCTTAATAAAATGTGGCAGAGAAATAATTGATAATAATGTTTCACTGGAAGCAGATCCAGGCGCATTGTTCTTTAACTGACATTAGCTGAAGGGAAAGTTAAATTCTTAATGTGGCTCTAGAGCAATTTAAAAGGTTAAATCACAGGATCCTTACCTGCATGAAAGGATTTTGCAGGAAATACAGGTCTGAATTCACTTCAGACTGCTCTGAGGACAGCACTTGAACAGCTCAGGAGCTCAGTGCAGAGTCTCAATGATTTATGGCCTTATCTCTATTCAGGTACCATCTACAGAGCATATGTATTGCTCACTGTTTGATAAGAATCCAGTTTAGAAAATAGTTTTGAAAGGATATTGTCAACACTACTTTTAAATTATTTTGATTTTATTTTCCTGCATTATGGGCAATATTCTCTTCGAGGCTATAAAAATCCAGCTAGCTGACAATTTTATTTCTGCCACTTTTCTAATACAGCAAAACCCCTCATGGTTCCCTTTGGTTTACAGTTGGAGGTGGGAAACCCAAGTGGATTTTACTCCCCATGGAAGATCACTCACAATCTGTGATAAGATACTGCACTGCTTTATATTACACTGTGATGAGGATTTGAATTTCTTCTTAAAAGCCTGCAAGACTGTAATTTTCCCAGAAGCTCCCTCACTGCAATTTTAAATATAATCACCAAGTTCTTGATCAAATGTGTAAATGCTTTCAGAACATCAGTCAACAGCAGTGCTTTCAGTGTACACGATTAATGATGTCTGTGCTAATATCATTAAGGGATAGCTCGAGAGATGTATATATCATTAATTAGTTAACTGCTGATAATGGCAGCCTCTGAGTCTCTTGTAAAATCACACAAACGTACTAAAAACAGGGCTCTGAATAACCACTGGTCTTTAGTAAGGAATTTAAAATAGAGAGAAGTAGGATAAATGTGCAGGATATGCTCCCTACTAAGATACCCAACAACAACTCAGATTCTTTCACAGGTCCACCCTCACGACCTTGTTTTATGTGAGCATGTACTAACACAATCACCTTCCCCCCCCCCATAAAGGCTACAAATATAATTATTCTCAAACACCCTTTTATAAAGGCTGCATTTTTCTTTTCTCCTAGAGACCATCAGTGCAGGACTGGCAAGAAGCTCTCTCAGGAATCAATGCACAGTTCTTCCAGCCCAACATCTGTGACCAGCTGCAGCACTATTAACTAATAACCCAAAGCCAGCCCCAAACTTGCATTTCTCATTTGGTAAGGCAAGTTATCAGTGCTACCCCAGGGCCTCAGTAATTAATCTACAGGAGAATATAGCAATGATTTCCCAGTAGCTGGTGAATATTCAGGGTTTGGGGTTGTTTTTTTTTTGTTTGGCTTTGTTGTTGTCGTTTTTTTTTTTTAACATTTCTTTTCTTTTGAGATGTATCTGCTTGAGCAAGCATCAAATAAAGCTCTGGAAAAGCTGCCACGAAGTCCTTTTGCATAACCTTCGTAATACTGGATCAATGCTGCCTCTCTACTATTTATGGAGAGTTCTAAAAGACACGCTGATCTTCGAGAGGACGGAAAACATGAGTCAGCACCGGCGCCCCGAGTTACCTTTTTTCTCCATTCGTTTCATATCCATCAGCTTCTCCACGTTGTTGGGATCGTTCAGCCACAGCTGCATGCGGACAAAGGGCTCCCGTCCCTTCAGACTCAGCTTGTGCCAGGGCTTCGGGCGAGCCAGAAGGTCTGAGACAGAGCCTTGTGTTAGGCCTAGGATTGTCTCCCCGAACAAACGCTGACCTAATACGAAATCGAGAAGCGCGTGAGTTCACTCAGCCGAGGGGCTCGCCGGAAAGAACACGTTCTACCAGACCGCTCGGCAATTGTTCTTACTTCAGAAGGGCTTGAAAACCCCAAAAGAAACATTTAGGAGGATAAAAGCTCTGCCCCCCACTGAAAGGGTAAATATTGAGCTTTAATTTAATCCTTGGGATCTGCCTGAGACACACGTTTGGGGACCGGGACCTTACAGCGAGACAGTGTGCAAAAAATAAAATTAAGGAGCTGAAAAGTGAACTGAACTTCCAGCTAAGCAGGCAACTAGTGAGAGCAGTGAGGCTCCTTAGCTCTTATGCAGGAGGGCAGTGCCACAGCTTCATTCCAACAGGGCAATCCAAACATTTCCAGCAATTAATGAACCAAGACCAGTGCAACCCCCCCACCTTCAGCAGTGTCCTCACAGACACGTGTATGTATTTTCTGTGCTGTACTATCTGTGGGGTTCTAACTGTTGTCTCACCAACCAGAGATAATCACAATCTACAGTATTACAGGTTTTTTTACAGCCTCTACAGTACTTCTGGTTCAGGATACTTAGTTTTAGTTCTCTTTCAAAATGTTGTCGTTTTATCAGGGTGACATCTGCAAATGCCTTTCAGTGCACAGCATCTGTGAGTGCACTGGTGACACTGACTTTATATGGTTAAGGTCTATCTTATCAAGGACTGGGGAAAATCCCTGTGCAGCTCGAACCCAACCACAGAGCTGGTTTTCTAAACCCCTTCACTTCAGCGTTCTCCCTGAGCTGAACTGCCTTGATCCCAACAGCTTGTGCTACAAGAGAGAGCCTGGGGTCATCTGAGTCACCTAGGTGATTTAAGACAGAAGCCCTGCCATTATGGAATTTCAAGGTAACCCAAAGATCTTCCCATACCCCCCAAGTTTGGGCCTTGGGGTCTCGTGTCTGATCTGTAGCTTTTGAGTGCCCTCACTAACACACAACAGAACACTTTCCCTTCACTTCCCAGCACTCTGAGCCAGTGCCAACCAACAGATTCCTAAGGGACAACAGGGATGAGTGGGGGCTAACGACCCTACAGCTCTGCAGGACATGCCCACACCATCAGCTCTTGCCTTCACAACCTCACCTGATCCTGACACAAACAGGTCATGGAAAACACCTGCTCTATAGACCTATTCTCTGTGCTTAACTCCAGGATCTCCTCCTCATTCTCGTTAAAAATATCCCAAGACTGCTTTTGGTGATTTTTGTTTGTCTGTATGGGGAGAGAAGGGAACGTGGGACCAGTCAGAAGATGAACAGTGTCCATTCAGATGAGTGGGGCAGGTGGGTCTGCAAAGCTTTTGGAGGAAGCAGCTGAGATGAGAGGCAGAGAGGGGAAAGGAAGACAGGGCTTAACATGACACTCTGCTAATAAGCTCTAAAACTAACACTGAAAATGGTTCTTACAGACTGATCAGAAAACTACATGCAGAATTCACTTAAGTTCCTAAGTAATAAGTGATTTTCCATTACCCTCAGTATCAGGAAAATCAGACAAAAGAGGTAATTCAAGGCCAATTTTATCTCGTGTATTGCTGGGGTAACCTGCTCCCTGTTTGTGTTTAAAAACATCAGTTAGGGCCTCATCCATTTCCCTGTAAACCTGCCAGCTACCAGCAAGATAAGACAGCTACTTTAAAAATCTGTTATTGTGTGGCCACACAAACAGGAATATGGGCACAAATTTGCAAAAGGGTTGGGAATGAGCAGCCCAGATCGGGTACTAACAGTGCTGCTGAAGGAAATGAACCTCAAACTACACCCTAAAAATTAAAAATGCAAAGGTGGAAGGAGGTAACATCATGTTCTCTAGGTGTTAAGAACAAAGCTAAAGATGTTTATGTCATTTATATTATTCCAGGATATGGCAGGAGGGGATAAAACACCTGAAAGCCTCCCAAGCTAATGGGGAAGGTGTTAGAAATCATCCTCAGCAGGCAGCAGGTGTATCACGCTCCATCTTCATCAGAGCACTATTAATAGTGGGAATATTTTTAAGCACAGGTTTCCTAAAACTTCTCATCCTTCATGCCTGTTCCACTGATGGACAAAACTTTCTGCGTTGGTTTCATGGATAGTCCTGGCCCTTTCTACAAAATACCCACCACTGTAATCCTACAACAGCTCAGGGCATCTGCTTCCCTCTCTAAGTTACATGTTGCCCAACAGGGAATCACTGAAGATACTCTGACATTTGGGGCAACATCTCCACGTTAACAGTGCCAGCACTGTTTGCTGAAATCACAGAATCATCAGCCAGTGATAAGGGACCTTAAAGACCATCTTGCTACCCCCTGCCATGGGCAGGGAACCCTCCACTAGCCCAGGTTGCTCCAAGCACCATCCAAGCTGGCCTTGGACACTTCCAGGGATGGGGCAGCCACAGCTTCTCTGGGCAACCTGTGCCAGGGCCTCACCACCCTCACAGGGAAGAATTTCTTCCTATTATCCCATCTAAACCTCTCTTTCCATTTAAAGCCATTCCCCTGACTGGTGAGAGTTGAACAAGGCCCCGTGGCCTAAGACAGAGAAACCTGTGCACCAGTCAATCTGGTGCACTAGCACACTGAGGGCACAAAAGGAGACATTGAAACTGGTTCCACACCTAATGCACAGTTTGGGGGACATTTCCTGGCTCTTCTGCTGCTTTTTAGGCTTGTCAGCCACACTGTAGGAAAACAAAAATCATGGGAAATAAAAAAGACTAAGTAAAAATGGCATCAAAGCAAATGTAAACAAAAATACTTTTTCAAACCTCTCTGGAACACCAGAGCAGGTACAGCACTCAACAGCATTTTGCTCAAAAACCAGGGGCTTAGACCTACAAACCCTGATCATGACTTAAAGCTTTATCCCTATGTTATCTCCACTGAACAAGGAACCACCATGTGCCCATGCCAGTGTGCATGGACAAGGAATTCTGCTGGGCTCAGTGGAACACAATCTCATGCAGGGTATGTCCATGATCAAGGATCAAGGCCATTTTCTTTTTTTTCTTTTTTTTTTTTTTTTTTTTTTTTTTTCCAAATTCTGTTAAATGAGAACTTGAAATCTCCCCCCTCCTGGTACTTTTCCCCTTAGAAAAATAATCTGAGATAATAACATTTATTCTGTGTCTAGATGAAAAAAAAGGCTTCCTTACATACTAAAACAGAGGAGTTTTTGCTTTTACAGTCATAATGTTCAGATGACATGGACAAAATTCTTCTCACCTAAGTATCACTGTCAGTCTAAATGTAAACTTATCTTTTTGGTCCCATTTGTGGTGAAGAGAATTCTGGTACTTCTGGAGAGTCCCAGATGTTATTTTGAACACCTAACAGAGGGTGAGATGAATCCCTTGCTAAGCCCCAGAAGCAGGAGCAGGTAACACTGGGACAGCCTTGCTGCCCTCCTGCCACAGACTCAAAGGACCCCTAAAGGTTTCCCAAAGCCTTGTGAGGGAAGCAAGTGTTAAAGACATATGAAGAACCAGTAATTTAGAGGCACAGTGGCAGCATTAATTAATGTGGACTTCCTGTACTCAGATCAGGTTATTCCCTTTGACTATTCCACACACAGAGTCATGTCAACATGACAATGAATTCAACACCCCAAAACTCATGTGTAGGTAAAAGCAGACTCAGCTTTGCACATCTCTAAGCAAAGTAACTGAATGGCCCTGTGCAGTGATCTACAGGCTCATCTAAACCTCAGCTGAGTTTGGATTTACCCTCCCAGCTCTACAGGTAACACTGTGCTTCTGCCTGTGATGCCTCTCCCTCTCCAACCATGCTGGGCTCCTCTACTTCACCTGTGCCCAAAATGCTGGGCCTTGAATCTGTAAGTATGGGGAAAACAGCCTCTTTTCCAAAGAGAGCTCTCGCTGGTTTTGGGGTTCTGGTTGTCCTGACAGCCTGCTGGACTGTATTTTGGGAGGTGGGAGCAGTACCTGGCTGGTGAGCCAGGAGCAGAGCTTAGGAAGAGCCAGGGTGTGATGACATTTTAAGTAGAGTGTGACAATCTGAAAGGATTTTTCTACCAGCTTAAAAAAACCCCAAATATCTTCTTCACAAATTAAAGCTTGGGCCGGAGTATTCTCGCAAACATCTACCGAACTACAGCTCAAAACCAAAAGCACTTACACGTTATTTCGGTCAAGAAACGAGAATAAAGCGATTTACCAAGATTGTTGTCCGTTAGCACTTCCTTGACCCTCTTTGTGATGCCATAGGTGTCCAGCTCGGGGGACATGGCCACCAGTTCCTGGATGCTCAGTGCCGAGTGGCCCGACAGCGGCAAAGGGGTCGTGGATTGGGATTCGGAAGCCGGCGGCTCGCTGGATTCTTGGGATTTGCCATCCTTACTTGTCTCTATAGCGGGGCAGGGCTGCTGCACCAGTTCAGTCAGGCTTTTCACTGACTCACTGGAACTCATGGGAGATTCAGGAGCAGGACTGCAACTGGCAGAAGTCTTTGGAGTACTTTCTGTAATTGAAAAGAAAAAAGAGAAAAAAGGCCTCGTTTTAGCATAATTGTAATGTTTTGATTGCAGGATATTTAACTTTCCTTCTCATTTATATTCTACCTACTTAAAGAAATGCCTAAGTATGCAAAATTCTACTTGCTATGACTTGGGTACTAAAAAACCTCTTCTTAAAAACAGAATTATTTTCTAATTTTATCTTGAGTCATCTCTGATTTCTTATAAAGACAAGATGTACAAATACAAATAAAAATCAGGAAAAACTGGAGTGCAATACTCTGTAAGTTTGCAAGCAATTTCCTTGGTCAGGAAATCTCACAGTTTTGCTTGCCACACCACTTTTATATAAAGATGTTTTTAAAGCTGCCATTATAGACTGGTTTAAGCTTCCTTTTGTGACTTGCAGGAAACTCACTGAGCCACTGTTTTGTGGTGCCAATGAGGGATTTTCTACAACTGATACAACTCTATATCTTGAGAGTGTTATTGATTTCATTTTGTGTCTTATCACACGCATCACATTTTTGCAATTCTCTTTGTCCAGAAATAACAAGATTAAAATACAGTTTGTAATTATGCTGTATTAATTAACACGTTTGAGAATCCAACATAAAGATAGTGAGTGGATCAGGAGACACCCAAATCTGTTATTGTGACACTTGGTTTAAAAGAAAGCTTTCCCAATCTGTTAATTTGCCAACAACAATAGGTTCTGTACAGAATGTTTTCCCCCAATAAATTTATCTCTAACAGAACGTACTGACTGAGCTTATCCAGAGAATCCAGACATCTAAGGGTACAGTCTGAACATTTTTAAAAGCAACAACACGTAGACAACGAGGTTTACAAGAACAATTCCCCTCAAAAGATAAAGAGCTCATGATTTCTCCATCCAGTTCTTTCCCATTTTTGTGGAGCTGCTTCCTCCTCCTTGCTGTCTCCCATCTCCTGACCTGACACGGTTAATCTCACGGATCTCAGCTTCATCCATCAGTGGGTTTGTCTCCAGCTCTCTGCAGGATGAGGCCAGACTCCTCCAAAACTGTGTTTACTGGGCCCTGTAGTGCTGCTATGAGAGGGTTCTCTCCCCTCATCCAGTCCCATCACTGCCATGGCAATGGCTGAAGTAAAATTCACTATTTTTTTTCGGTTTGTTTGTTATCCGGAATATTTATCAATATTTATCAATGTCAAATAATCACAGAACACACAGCATGGAAACACATCCCAAACACCAAGGGGAAATACTACAGAAGTAAAAGTCAGACTCAAATGAGGCAAGGTGCACAGAATAACTCTTGTTCAGGGTACTGGAAGCTTCCACATGCTGCATTCAAGAGGCTCCCTGACACTCACATAAAGTTGCTCTCTCAAACCAAAAAATCTGACTTTTTCCCTTAGTGCTTTATGAGAGATGCAAAAGAGGCAGACATAAAGGAAAGCGAGGTGCATATAAATCTTTAAGGTAATCAGCATCCTGCAAATCCTATTTCTTTTCTCTGCTCACCCTGGGTCATCACACAACCGAATAAACCCCCGCAAACGTTATTTTTGTATCGGGAGCAGCAAAGGAATTGTACAGTAAATTTGCCCTGATTCACCCATGCGAGGGACCAATTTGGCAGATCATCCATCTTGTTCACTGTACACTGTCAGGGATGGCATGAATTCCCTACATGATAAACAGATTTCTTCTCAGGTCTGTGTCCTTTAACCCACAGCAAGGTCAAAATTATGGCTGCCAAGCTAATAAAGCGCACGGCACTCGTTCAACTTCCCTCTAATTTTGTCCCTTGTGCCAGCTTATACAAATCTTCCTGAATAACTAGAGCAGCTGCAAATTTCCTATACAATTCCTCATCCGTGCACTGCGCACGGAGAGCAGGGGAAAAAAAAAAAAAGCCAAAATAAAAAAACCCCAAACAACAAACCCCAAACAAAACCAACAAAACCAACCACACAGGACTAAACAAAAGCATTTCCTAACGCTTCCCTCTCCCTCTCCTTTCCCTGCCCACCCTAATTACGAACACAACAAAGGTAATCTGTGTTATCATCTATCACTGAGATGCTCTCTGTTGCTCACATATTAAGCTTATTTATTTTTTATATCACATATCAAGAGCTTACTTGAATTTCATCTTTAAGACCAATCTGCTGCTTATTTGCTCAAAAAGGTGGGATTAGCTGAATTTAATTTTGGAAGGCAGTACAGATGACAAACTGCTTTTTTTCCCCACCAAAAGGCAAGTGTACAATGATTTCTGGCAAAGCATTATGCACTTATACCACAAATAACTCAAAATATGTTCCCCGTTCATTTTTAGCATTTTCCCCTTCTGGAAAAACATTTTCAAGATCACGTAAATATTTGAAGAAAAGATATATTATTTGGGAAAGTAAATTCAATAATCAAATAATGCAAACATTTCCCGTTAATCTACTTACAAAATTAAATAGACATTTAGAGTACAAGTGACTGCTGACAGAACAAAGGGGAAAATTGACTGTATTCACTATTCCAGATTTAACTGTCAATCCACTGCCATTTCACATGTTTTATGAAATAATTTGTCTGTATTCATTTCCCTCAAGTTCCTCACAAGACAAAGACACAAATTCAGGACATCTGAAAAATATGCATTAAGATTTCCAAAGTAGCAATTGACCATTTCCAATGAAAATAATACATCGAAAGCTTATTTCTTTAAAACCTGCTCCACTTTTTTAACCCCAGACTGCTCTGAAGAATAGCACAAACTTCAGAGCAATCCAGTTTCTTATGAGTAACTGATATTCACTGGATGTTTTCACATTTGTGCTTAGTGAGGAAGAGATCATTTTGTCAACACAAAAGTAAAACTGCATTACAGGCTGTACAACCTGCAAACCCCATGGCCACCACTTATTGATGAAATTTCTTTAATAAATTCCAGGTGAACTTTGCTGTACCAAAGGGGTGTTGCAGTTTGCTTTCCAACAGCCCGTATCCAATTTAAAATGTGAAGGAAAAGTCCACAAGCTTCAAAAATAAGGTGCTGGAAGTAAAGAGCTGGAGAGATCAAGAGTATCCCCAGTGATGAGGTCATGGCAGAACCTGGGAATTTTTTAAGCCTCAGGCAGCCAAAGAAATCAGTTGTGCTCTGAGCTTTACAGAGGATGGGAGAAACAGGGTGTCCCCAAACTATGGGAAGATGGTGACCATGTGATGAAGACACAGCTTAACATGACAGTTTTAAATGACCAGAAAAACACATGTAACTTTTGCACAATTACAGGTTGTTGTTGACAAACGCCATTAAAGATTAAAATACACCATAAATGTATTTAAATTATCCAAATCTTCTAAAAATGCAAGTATAACAGAGTTATGAAAGGGCAAAGTTTCTACCAGGCCCTTTTTACATTATTAATTCAAAATATAGTCTGGGGAATAGAGAAGTTAGGCACTTCCAACTGCTTTTAAAAAGCCCATTCAAATATGCAGCATAGAAAATAATAATCAAATGCAAATCAAGTACTAGAAGAGATGTTTTCAGAAATGGGCCAGCAATCTGAAATATTTGGCAAGTGTAAACGACCTCCATTCATAGCTAAAACATGAAGAGAACCAAACACCAACACTGGCTATTTCACAGGCAAGTATGTCTTCAAAAAAGACAAATACACCTGAGGCAGTTTGCCAATGCCAGAGAGCCATTCCTGGGAACACATCACTCCTGGTATAACACAGGGGCCTTATTCTTAAGTCAGGAAATTCTTCCCTTTTGTTTTTTTCCTACTACAGTACTAGAGAGGGATACACAATCTGAAGCGAAGATGTATAAATTGATGGAAACAAAGTCAACATTACACAAACACCTTCTGATTTTCTTTTTAAACACTGTTTCCCCAATATAATATTGCTGCTTGAATTACCCTCTTACTGCAACAACACCCGAAATCATCATCACAGCCTGCCCATTCCCCTCTCCACCCCTTAGTATCTGTTAAGAAACTAAACTAATTTTGCAAACAATTAAGCAAATAGGACTGGGGTCTGTCTGAGTATTTTAAAACACTGGTTGAGAACCATAACAAAGTGACCTTGCCTTGGTTATATGAACACAAAAAAGTCTTTTGTGGCCTTGCATTCCCTTGCACAATGGATGAAACCAAACACTGCTTTGGTCCCATCCGTCCCCTAGACCTTCCCCAAAGCTTCTGTCATGACAGTGTTTTGGAAAATGGGAGAAAGTCTGAAAACAGTTCTGGTCTCAATTCACCGGTTGTGGTGGTTTTCCTGAACTTCACATTAGATTTTCTTACTCTTCTCCAACTACAAGATTTCCCACCCTCATGCTGGGGCCAGCCCTGGGTCCTCAATTGCTTGACTGTCCCACTGGTGGCCTGCAGATTACCTGAAAACACTTCTCCCAACACAGTATCAGCCTGACACATCCCTCTACAGGGTCTGATCATGTTCTGCCACCATAATGTGACAAAATTCCTACAGTGTGTAAGGAATCCCAGGTTGTACAGGGCTCCCCTCCAGCAGTGCTCCTGAGCATCACCCCACTCTGTGCAGGAACTCAGCAGAGACATTCAGTTTATCCTGCAAAACTGCAGGGCACTGGTCAGGAAGGAGCATTTCTGTGATGTACAGGAACTCTTCTGACCACAGGAAGGCTTCCAACACACCCCACGGTACCAGCACAGCTCAGATCCACAGCACAGCTCAGCTGGAGGCTCCTCTGAGGCTCAGGACATCTCAGATGCAAAGACTTGCAGGTGACTCCTGCTCCAACCTCCCCAGAAAAATCACAGACATCTACAAGACCTGACACCAGTCCTGGGTGTCTCCCCCTCAACACAGGTATCCGGGTGAGGGAGTGGAGTTGAGACACGGATAGGGTTTCACCAGTCCCAGAGGCATCACATCTGCCAGCACGGACGGATTCCTCCAGTGGAATTCCTTGTATGCGTCTTGAGAGCTGCAGGTTTGCTACTTTTGCTCAGACCCTGCCTCACCTCTGACAGCAAACTGACTTCACAACCACTTGTAAATCAAAAATTCAAAGATTTGAACAAGATAATCTGGATTTTTGAGCAGAAACCACAAGCCCAATGCTCCGGGCCTCTCCTCCCGGCACACTTGCCCATCCATAAAGACACCCTGTACTTCTGAACCTCTCCAACCTTTGCTGCTATCACAGGCTTAGCTAATAAACTGCAAAAGGACTCAAGGGGAATGAGGTACAGAACATGGTGAAGTTGGGGAAGACCATGCAAAACACAGAAGGTATTCAGGGGCCTCTAAAAGGATTATGAAAAATATTATATTCTAAAGACAGCAGGCAGACAACAGCTGCCTTAAGTTTCAGAGCGAAGTGGATTGAAAAAGCAGATCCACTATAATTTTCAGAGACAAATCTCAGTAGTTTATCTGATCCACTATTTAAATTTCAATACACAGTCCTCTATCTGCAGTAATAATAACCTAAATTCCATTTAGTGTTCATTTGAGCAGTCAGGATAAAGTCATTTCTTATTATCTCCCCACTGTGTAAAAAACAGCTTGAAGGTAGGAAGTCAGCAAGCATTTTCACCAAAAAGTAATTATTGTAAGTGACATTTTTACTGCTGGCATGCCATAAGGCGAACTGCGCATTTGGAAGGACAAGTTGCTAAAACAAAATGACAGGGTACTCTGTGACATTCCGACAAGAACCCAAACACAATTTCACTGGCGCTTGCTTTGATGCACCACTTCCCCCAATGTCCAAAGCTCAGGCTCCGGGTTTATGCCAAACCAGGCAAATTCAAAGTTCCTTCTGGAGGAATGGGGGGAACGGCCACGTCCTGAGCCTGGTGGAGCAGGAGGCACTGGAGCATCCCGGGTTCTGCTAGCTCCCTTTCTGGCACGTTAATAGGGGAGATGAAAGCAGACAAACATGGACAGGAGATTTCTCTGCAATCTCTTAAAAGAGCATTTGCTACTTGAGGGTTGCGTTTACCTCCTCGTGCCGATAAGTTAATGGACAACAACAGACCTGGCAGGCTGCCTGAGATCAAAGTGTCTCACACTGGGACTGGATTAGTTTCTGTTTTCCCCGATGATGAGGTTGCCCATTCTATCCAATTTGCAGACCAAAACCCAGGGTATGCTGTCCTGAGAATCAGGGTCTGATCCCACACAGCTGATCAGCATCCTCAGGACAACTGTGGTGTTCAATGTTCTGGGCTCTGAAAACTTCAGAGAGATATTTTTTTTCCCTCCTATCTAATTTTACCTTTAGCCATGGCTGCCTTTGCAGGGTAGAATAGTTTGGGTTGGGATGGACCTTAAAGCTCATCTCATTCCAACCCCCTCCTATGGGCAGGGACACCTTCCACTAGACCAAGGTGCTCCAAGCCCTGTCCAACCTGGCCTTGGACACTTCCAGGGATGAAAAGAATTTAGCATTCTAAACTTAATCTTCTAAAGCACCATAATAACAACTCTCCTCATTGCAGTGAGTGCAGCACAAGTCTGAACTATGTAATAAAGCTGAGCAGCATTTGTGGGAGAGCACTACAACTCATCCCTCTTCTGACTAATTAACGAAAATACCCGTGAAAGCACTTTCTCCCAGGTAGTGCTTTTGGTGGATTTACTCTAAGTGAGTGAACCTTACCTAGTCACAATTTGCAAATTAATGTGGCTTATAAAAATATGATCCTCCCTACAGTTATAAACTCCCCCACTTCTATGTAGGGAGTACACAAACCTCCCTGCAGTTTGCATATATAATGATGGGAAATACGTAGGTACAGGCACTCAGAGTTGCAAGCCCTCGTTAGAGTTACAATTATAGATTCCCACTCTGACCATGGAGAATTTGTTTGTTTGTTTGTTTCATAAATGTTATAACTTTGGGGAAAATGTTATTTTGTGTCTTGGCTCAGAGGGAGATTTTATGTGGATGAGGGGAGGGATCAAAGGAGAACTCCTTTAGGAAAGGGTGCAGATGTATGTGAGTCTGCACTGAAAGGGGAGGAACCAGCTTTGGTTAACTCTGGAATTACTGGGCTAGTATAAAAATAAAGGTTCCCACTCTGCATATTAGTATATGTTAAGTGTCAGGAGCACATGAAACTGAATAATCAGAGTAGATGTTAGAAATACCTGAAAAAACCTGCTGCTGAGTCTTGCTGAAGGATTACACAGCATTGTTGCAATTTTATGTTGCACTTTCTACAACTGTATTAGCTTTGGGCCTGTATGAAAAAAATGTGTTTTCAGCTGCTCTGGAAAGCAGAAGGAGCTGGAGAAATCAGATGAAGACCAGAAAAGAGCAAGTAAGATGGGAGCTGGAGACAGGCTCACGAGGAGAGATTTACAGTTTAGAAGTTCTTTGGGAAGTTGGGCAACCAATTCTCTTCAATGAACCCACAACCACAAACGCCTCAGAGTGTTAGAAATCCCACTGTTGTGCCCAAAGCTACATTAAAACCTATGTTAAGGCTACACAAACTGAAACCTCTACTGAGTTAGGAGGACTGGGGAGTACTGATCGCTCCTCAGGGCAGCCTGAGCACCCAGGATGTCTGGAATCTTGTGCAGGAAAATACAACTGGAGTTCATCAACTGAAGTGGAATGTTGTGCTGAGACCTATCGAACTCTGGGACAGACACATCAAGCCCTGATACAATAACACCACCTGAGAAAACCCTAAAATGAGAAGAATTAAGAGACATTTTTGCAGTGGCCTGCAAGGAAGATGGGGCCTCTATACAGCCATGATCCTGAGCACTGTTTTACAATAAGGGGAGGGAAAAAAACCCTTAAGATTTTTTTAGCTAGATGTAGACACACAAACATCAGAGAAATGCTCAGGTCAGGCCAACAGCCCCAAATCATTCCAGGATTCTAAGATTCTTGAGACAAAAGTGGGGTCTAGGCATTAAAGAGGCTGAATGATAATTTTTTTGGCTTTACAGATCACCTTTAAACAATTAAAAACCCCTTTCTAAAAATAAACCATATTTTAAATTAGGTGATTAATGGCAGAATCATGGCTGCTTTAAAAGACATTGCCCTACTCTGCCAATCTTCATTCAATATTCAGAGTTTTCGTGTTTCCGTAACTTAGCCTGAAATCAATATTTAGAAATAACTGCTGGAAAATATTTTCAATAACCTTATTATTAAACCAGCTTGTGTGCAGAAGCTTTATTAAGGATTTTCTGAATGCTAAAACAAATATGTCATGGAAGCAATCAATCAAGTTGCCACAACCCCACAGTGTTATATTTTTAGTATAACCAAGATAAACGCGTGCACAATAGCTTTTGGAAAACAGAGTTAGAGCCCCTAAGAAGAGGTTCTGCTGCAGTCTGGGGTGTCTTTGTTGACTTGCTGACCTTCTGATTTAATGTGTTAAACTAACTTTAACGTGGCACCAATTTTATGACTGTTTGTTATCCTCCTCTGTCCCGACCCTGAGTGTGAAGGTATTTCTACCTCCTCCTTTGAGATTTTAACCTCTTGTCTGCTCTGGAGCAGAGTGTGAAGCAGAATGCATATGTGCTCTGTGCACTGCATTTAAATATATCTCCCCCACTAAACAATGTGGACATTCATTTGCCATGGGCAATATCCATATGGGATGGATCCAAGGCTAATGACCGCCTTCCCTCCTTCCCAACAGAGAATCCCATCTACCATCCTCAGCACAGTGGGTTGTTCCTCATCTTAGAGGAAAGCAGCTGAGGAAAAGAGTGACCCTGAGCAGTTCCTGCACTAAAGGAACTCCTTTTCGGAGGAGCACGGGGGTAAAGTACTGAAACAAAATGACATTTACATTGTACGCAACAATATTATAAAAGCTATTAAGGTACATTATTTTACACATCCTCATAATCTCTCCATACTGCTTTACTTAATTTGTGATAAAATTGTTGAGAAAGGGTACTTAATGTAGGACAGTCAGTAAAAGTAATTTATCATCTTCCCGCTTCGGTGCTCACGTTATCAGCGAACTCATTTTCTGCATTCATCATGCAATCAGCCTATTATTTGCATATTAATCAGGCAGTGGACCATGAAAGAGCTGCATCCCAGCCAAATGCTGCACTATCTCAGGAGGAACACTCAGTAATTATCATACATCAGTGTTATGATGTGGTAATTGATTATAACATCTTTCTGTTGCCCCTGGGGAGTCCCACTGCTAACCCAGCTTCAGGCATTCTGTGCAGATTTTTCTCTGAAAATTAGAGAAACCATTGCTGTCCTTTTATTAATGTTTTTTACCTTTACAACAGACAGCTCTCTGAGCATTTCCAAGGTACTTTTGCCTTTTTTTTTTTTTTTTTTTAAATGAAACCTTCATTAGGGAAAACACCTGTCTCAGATCAGAAAAAGTGAAAAAAATCCAAACCATCCAAACTAAACCCCCCCCCCCCCCAAAAAAAAACCCAGTTGGGCTCGTTTGTGTTTGTCTGTCCTCTCTCTTTCAAGGTCTGGTGGCTTTTTAGGTGCTGGTGTTGCTTACATAATGCCCTTCCCCATCAAACACAACAAAATGTTGCAACTTCAATAGACAGTAATTGCAAAGTTCGCATAAAGGCAGTTAAGTTGCTTTATTTAGGTGCCAAATGAGAGGCTAATTTTGGTCCTCTCGTAAAGGACAAATGAAACATCTGCCAGTTCAAACTTGCACTATTTTTAGGACCCAAGTTCCAGAGGGGTAAAAGAGAGAAACAAACACAAACCCCAGCCCTGGTGAATCTCACACCTCCTTCGTGTGTGAACCAGGCAGAGGAGCTGGAGGGGCAGCCCCCTCCTGGGAAGGGGGGATGGCTCTGGAGATGAGACCAGAAGGGACCTTCAAGCTGAAAGAGGGCAGGGTTAGATGGGATACTGGGAAGAAATTCTTCCCTGTGAGGGTGGGGAGGCCCTGGCACAGGTTGCCCAGAGAAGCTGTGGCTGCCCCATCCCTGGAAGTGTCCAAGGGCAGGTTGGATGGGGCTTGGAGCAACCTGGGCTAGTGGAAGGAGTCGCTTCCCCTGGCAGGGGTTGGAATGAGAGGAGCTTTAAAGCCCCTTCCGACCCAAACCACTCTGTGATTCTATGGCAAGTTGCTATCAGCAACATCTTTGACAAGTATAAATACTGGACATGTACTATCAGGCCTATTTTACATTTCTTCTTATTACATTCTCTCCTGTCATTGGCTTTTTAATCACACATCTTCCTATTTCCACTTTTATTTAAATTTGATCTCAAACCCACTTTGCTTTGTTTTCAATGCAAGTTGTGTTTCTCATCAGATTTCAAATAATCACTGGATTCTTTCATTTGTTTCCCTGGATGGCTGCTGGCAAATTAAAAAGCCTCCAACACCCATCAAATTAGGTGAGACAAATCCATCAGTTTTTCTCGCACCCTAATGCAAAGGACAGCCTAGAAGGTAACTTAGAAGATATTAATTTTCTGGTAATATTCTGTTTTTTCTTCTTGGGAATGATTTGCTATCAAGCAATATATAACCCTATAATCAGAACAGGTTGTTTATTTCCCTCTTTCAGGGCTGCTCGGTGGAGAGGATTTTCATCCCCATTATAAGATGGAAATAACAACCCGCAAGTTCGGTGTTCACACACCTTTTTTCCCCCAGTATTTTGGGAGGAAAATAGCCCATTATCTGTTCTTTGAATTGAAAGCAAGGTAATTTTCATCCAGCAGAGGCTCATTTGGTAATTTGCTGAGCAGCAGTTGGGCTGTCGCCCAGGGATGGCCACGATGGCCATTTCCATCCCGCCGATGGCCACGGGGCTGGACCTGCAGCCCCCTCCTTTCCCCACAAGCAACCAGAAGACCAACACGAGCTTCTGCCAGCTGCCAGAGTCTTCTATTCCCAACAGAAAAAAATATCTGCTCCCTTCAGAAAAGAGCCTTTCTGACCCCTTCTGCAGCTGCCAGCCCACGGGGGACAGATCCCGGCCATCGCCCCGGCTCCTGACCCTCCCTGGAGCTGCCCGGGGTCCTGCACTGCAGCACAACAGCAACAGCCTCGCTCGTGTCTCTGTGCTGCTCCAGTTAGTTTGGTATTTGGCTTTCTAACGTAGCAGCTCATCCCTTTCCACCCAGCTCCTCTGCTGGCAGCAGGGAGGGGAGGTGATGTGGGCCCCCTCCCCAAAGGAGGCTGCTCGTCTCCAAACGCGCGCGCAGAGGGAAAGGAAAATGCTGGTAATTAATGAAATGAAGTGATAAGTAATGAAATGAACAACAGTGGAGCTTACAGAGCTCCACTACTCAATGGTCATGGTTTCTTTCACTAACTGCATCCACTTCTTAGCAACTATTATGGCAACTGGTACTCTGTGAACTGCCTGAGAAGACTTGCAGAAATAAGGAAAGTTTCTTTTACCACACAACTTAGAAAATATATTAATTCATTAATTCTAACCTTATAAATGAAGACTTTGAGGGTGAGGCATCATGTGCTCAATGCTGCTGCAGAGCTGCACACAAGCTCCTTTACTGAAGGGGATCTTCTGCACACCAAGGGGGACTGAGCATAAAGGACCCATATTCCCAAATTAACCACCAAAATAAAACATAGCTTCAACTCGACAGATTCTCCAAAATGCCTGCTAGGAACCCATAACTGCACTTCAGAGTGAACTAAACTTGTCTTCAGGATCCAGCCCAAGTCTCCTCCTTGCTGTAACATTAAGAGTGTGTTGGTGTTTTGTCATTGTAATTCAGCCACAAGGAATATCTGCCTAGAAAACAGTGCTCACTCTCTGATTAGGTATTTTGCTTTAGCACTTTTATAACAGCAAAGCTGTGACCACAGGGAGGATGGAGTCATATTCTACAAGTTTAATGACTGGGTGGTTTAATGGACAGTGAAGAGTGCAACTAATACGGGAAGTTCTCCATAAATACTGACCATTTGCAAAGCATCAGTGATGGAAAAGGACCAGGGCCATGCCAAGGCAGCCTGGGGAGGAGAGACCTCAGCAGGAGGAAGGAATAACCAGCACTCAGAGCCAGTGTTATGTTCAGAATGAACTTGAAACACTGGTTTCATGCTGCATTCCCAGGTCCCAGGAAGGTGCCTTGACAGCGATTCTCCCGGCCTTATTGATACCAGAAGGGCTGCCAGGGAGGTTCTCATGGTCCAAATGTCAGGGAAATGGCACAGAATATGATCACACACGTTAAAGACAGACTACAACAGCTGCCCTTATGAGGAGCCAACTGATATCCTATGGTTTGAAATTAAGACAGTCAAGGCCAACTGTTTCCGAGCTGCAATCCCAAACCACAGAGGAGGAATGTGGAAACTTCACCAGGACACACCAGTGTGCTCCAGGGACAGCGTGGAGGTAACTGCTTGGCTGATGCAGTTGTTCAGCTCTGAACTTTAAAAATGCATCTGCACCTCGCACAGAAGGCCACGACCTTCTGAACCCACAGACTCAAACCTTCGTCACCAAACCCAAACCATCTATGCAAGGAATTCCTGCAGTCCAACCACTCAGCCGTTGGAGCCATGGGATGTCCCTCCTCTTCCCTTTCACAGACTGCATCAACCACAGACATTTCACGTCACACATTTTTATCAACCTGGAATGCCAGCAAAGGACCGCAAAAACATCTCTCTCATCTTTTTGATTCGACAACAAAAACCAGCTCCAATTTGGGAAGATCTGTCAGCTCACTTGGGGGATCACATGGTACCAAGAATTCAGCTCTCCACGTGCTAATCCCAGCTGTGCTCTCAAGCACCACTGGACAGCTCTGCCTGCCCAGAAGAAACCAGTACAATGAAAGAAATGACCGTGAACCACGAGGAAATGGGGGTAGAAGCTTCTCCACTGCCACCACGTGGCTGGTGAGCTCTTCCCATAACTGCATCAGGATGGTATTCCTGAATATGGACTGCCAGCCCTACTTTGTTTCCCTTGGTGTAGCCAACTTAACATATTCCTCCTGGGATCAGGAAAACGGGAAGATCCTCACAGCACACAGTGAACTACCTGCCCACTCAGCAGCTTCTGTGCTGAAAAATGTTCCAGGAATATGTATAACATGAATAAAAATACAATGGCTACCCGGGTTTGCCATCATTCCCCACTCTATCTGTTAACATCATAAGCACAGCAAGCCATACTCAATTTTTTTCAGATTTGCTTTCCCAAGGGATGATAAGAAGTAATCTCCCTGTTGTTACAAATGTTGTATTTCGAAAAGAAAGCTTTTATGCATATTTTAGTTGATCTAAATACAGTAGATCTTGGGTTTTTAAATCACCAGATAATATGCAATTATCTCGAGCTAGATTCTGATTTTGAAACAAGCTCTAATTAGCTCCCCATTTTATGCTGTTATAATCCTTTCTTCAACTCCCATGAGCGTTACTATTGCTAAGCAGCATGAGGTTAGGAATGATGGATGATACCCAGAAAGGAAGACAAACAAAAGGGAAATTCAAAATCCCCTGAGATCACCCGCAGCTGTATCGGCAAATGAAGATTTCCACATTAGGTCATAAGACGACCCTTACAGAAACACATACCAAAAAGGCACGTCTTTTTTCCCCACTGAGTATTTGCAAGTCTTTAATGTAGTATTATAGAGAGTGTATGTCCTTCACAGAGGATAAAGACAAAAGTGAATAAAAATTCAGCTTTCCTGGGAGCGGCCACGAAATCAAGAGCACCAAAAAGGAAACTGTGTCTTAAATCTCGTATAGACACGCAGAACAAGGCCCCAAAATAAAACAAACTAATAAAAGCTATACACAGTACAAGTATTTAGAGAAATATCCAAGCCTTCTCCTGGCACATGGCGACTGTCCAAACCCACCCCAGCTCCCATCATCAGTAATGCAACTAAATAAGGGCCAAATTCATCATGAAAAAATGCTGATGCAGTTGGGTGACACTAATTCAACTTTTTTTTTCCATGTGATTTGGTCTGTGCTTTTGACACATAAATCATTAAAAAGGCAGATTTACCCAAGGGCATTAGAGCATTTAGGTGGAAAGAAATACACAGAAAAAAAATGTTAGAAAAGGCACAGCAATACTATTTTTGACCACCTAGGGTACAAACACCATTTTTGTGTAAAACATGTTCCCTGAAATTTGCACAAAATCACCAAAGCATTGAAGGAAGGTCACAGGCAGAAAATGCAGGTGTACACCTGGTTGTCATTTTGGTATAGACTATTTTTCATAAAATTCATAAATATAGCTTCCAAAGAAGAAAACCAAGCCTGGCTTCTCTTTGCTATCTCTCTCTCTATATATATATATATAATTACATAAAATACATATATTTTATCCATTCATTCCCACATATGAGAGACTGATGGGTCCATCTGTCCACATGTGAAAATGGAAAATTACTGGACTAAAGACAACATTTTCATGGATTAGGTGTAAATCAAAACCTTATGATCTAGAAGTGTAACTAACTGGGCCAGAAATCCAGAAAATCTTGCTAGTTTGATACAATAGTGCCAAACAGTAATGAAAATGCTCCCAGCTAATAAAAGTTTTGTTACTATGCATGTTGACACTCTGTACACTGAAGACCTTCTTGGCAAAGCACTCAGGAGCCACTGAGTGTGTGAGTTTAATTTCACTTCTTTCCCTTCATGCATTCAACAAGTTCCAAGCCAATTATATTACATGGAAAAGGCTCCAGACCTCTTCTCGTTTCAAAATTGTCCTGATTAATTTCTGTTTTAAAATTACAAGTATGCAACCTTTTCTGCCTTGATTTTCCTGGGAAATGTCTCAGAAGACCAGAAAATTGAAGCTGTCTCTCTTTTCTTTTTTTTTTTTTTTTCCCCTCTGCCCTGGAGTGGTGGATCTTTCACAAATGCATAATTATTATTACCTTTTCCAAACTGTTTGCTGTGCTTTTAATTACAGAACAGCTGCTAATAAAAGGAAATTACCAAACTGCCCGTCCTCGTTCGAATAACTTGGTCTTGCTCTTTTGTTCTGCCTGGTGTCACAACCTGCCTTATTCCTTTACACAGAGAAAGGCACCAAGAAAAGAACATTTTGTACAACAATTCTATTTTTAATCCTTGGAGAGGAGGTGGAAAAGGGCACGAGCCCATTTTCTCATTTGTAAGGGGGCTTTAAGGAACGGGGGAGGACGATCATCAATAATATGATTTTATTAGCTGATAGGAACGTGTCTCCTCACAAAATATTAGCTCAAGGGCAGGAACTGACAAACGAGACTGGGAGTGTGGGAGGGAACAAAATATCCCGGCAGCAAAACTGAACTTCCTGAAGGAAATCACTTTCAGCTCCCAGCAAACCTCCCGGGAATCCACAAGGTGGTCGGATTTTAATACTATGGGCTTGTCTTTCAATCTTTTATAATTAGAGTTAGTCATAAATATGATGATTAGCAATAACAATGCAGCATTTCCCAGCTCCTCTGATTTCAAATTCCTCTTAAAATGGCTACAATTAATTACTCATATTTTCCACGCTGTCTGAGGCGTTTCTAACTGTGACACTTCACTCTTGCATGGTATTGATGCTACAAAAAAAAAAAGTAGTCAATGGCATGTTTTTAACAAACCATCACAGGAAATTTCCATGTTCCCTAAATGCTTGGCAATAAGCAACAATAGCCCTATGATTGCAAATCTTTTTCTCCCATTTTGGTTTTGTTTTCAGGGCTTGTTTTTACTTGGGGCATTTTTTTTCTTTTTTTTGGTTTTGGTTTTATCTGTTTATTTTGAACTGTTCTTCTTAAGAAAAATGTGGACTGAATATCATCACGGATTTTCTTCCAGTAAAATCTTTTAGAATGCAAAATAGTTTCCCAGTAGAGAGAAAAAGCAGTTTGGTTGGGATATTAAGAGTAAAGCCAGCAAGCTGCAGAAAAAAAAGAGTGTTTCAGAATAGCAGAAAGGTGGAAGAGGAGCACAAATCATCCCTCTCTGTATCCTGAAATGCAGCAATTCTCCAACACAGGGCACTGGCTGTAAGTACAGAGCAGGGCATGAGTATTTTTCTAGAGTACAAAACAGCCTGAGTGGTTTGTGTCAAGTGAAGCATATAATTGGTAAAAGTCTGTGTGGGTAGAGTTTGGTATCCAACAGCAGGAACACAGCTGTTCTGGTCTGTTCCAGCCTCCCTCCCATCCTGTGGCCATCTTCTAAAACCTTCAGCCACTCACTTCTCTGACTTTCAGCTTTGCTGCATCTGCTTTTTTTTTTTCTTTTTTTTTTTTTTTGCAAATGGAAAGGGAAAGGAGGAAAAAAAAAGGTCAGCTTGGAATATTTAACGAAGCTTGAAAAAGACACAACATGGTGTGTTCCCCACCTTGGAATTAACAAAGCAGATTTTGTGCAAAGGAAAGTGGAAAAAAACCTACCAGCGAGTGAGGCAGCTGCAGTATGTGGATCACATTACAAACCAAGGGCTTGTTTTACAGCCATTGTCACATGTCACATTGATAAGCTGAACTATGGCAAAAAAACCCCCTACTGAGCCAATGATCTCCAAGATCACATAAAGTCTCTTTACCTAATATATGCAGCTAAATATGTGTACTCCCTACCTCTGCCATAGCAACAAGGAGAGAAGGAGGAATTAAAGGCATTAATAAAAAAATTGAAGGGACTCCTGTATGATACAACACAATGTGAGAAACCTCTTGGCATCAAAGCAAACGAAACGTAACAAAAGCACAGAGAATTATTTCAGAGCAAATCATTGAAACCAGCTGATTACCTGAGCTTGCACATCCCTGCTGTAGGGAATCCTGTAATGATGTCACAGAGTGAAGGACTAGATAAGAGAGGAGAGGAAAATCAGGGAACAATAAAAGGAGATGCCAAACCACAAACTAAACAGTAAGCAGGCTCAACAAATAGCAAACTGATCTTGGCAAGGGCTCTCTGCTCAGTTAAGTCAGTGGCATATAAAGGTACGACCGAGGCCAGACTCCAGCCTGGCTTTTCTGTGCCAATGGGAATTAGGGTAAGAGACAGCCACAGTAAAAGTGTAATTGCAACACAGCATTCCCCCTTTAGAGCTTAGTTCTTCTAGCTCACCTCCTGAGACAGCAATCGATATTCTCCCTGGGACAATCCAAATCCCCTATGCAGCCCTAGGAAACAGCACGCAACATTTTCCAGCTCTTTGGCCAAAATTTTTGGAATTACGTCTCATATTCGTGCCTAGATAATATCACCCTAATCAGGAACTTGATAACTGCTGCTTATCAATTATGCATAAACGAGCGCTTCGTTCATAAACATTCCCAGCACGTTCCCTTAGGGACTGGCTGGGCTGCCAGGGTGGATGCTGCCACTTCCATAAGGCCTGGACCAGCAACCGGTGCAAGGCTGGCTTACTGCAAATTTCAAAAAAAAATAAAGAAAAAAGAAAAAAAAAGAAAAAAAAAAGATTTCCTCCTCCTCAACTCAAACAACATAGTGGAATTTTAATTACCTTGTCCTTGTTGCTGCCCTTGTGCGGGCAGGACACACTGTCCCAGCTCACCATTCAACCAGAGCTGCATACGAATAAATGGTTCTCGGCCTTTTTGGGTCAATTTACTCCATGGCTTTGGCCTGGAGAGCATGTCACTGACACTTCCTTGGGACAGCCCCAATACCTGAAGTGAAGCAACCAAGAATGGCACGTTAACACACTGGAAGTGGAAAGGGGGTAATTTAAGTCATTTTGGGTTCCTTCTACTGCATCGCTCAAATTGGGTTTGTGTGGACAATTAGAAAAACTGTAAAAATGACATCTGGAGATACTCAGATGGAAATGCCTTTTTATTTTTTTTTTTTCCCTGCCGTGTTTCCTTCTGGAAGGTGGGTTTTTTTCCTGCAGGATCAGGACAGCAGCAGGCTGGTGCGGGATTTGCATGCTTTTCATATTTCGTGTCAGATAGTTTCATCAGCTTTAACAGGAAAAACACCGAGTCCAGGCACACACAGGCAGATGAAACAGGCAATGATTGGCACGTATTTTGTTCTCAAACAAAAATAATTGGGACTTTTGAGACTAGGCCTATATTTGGTTGATTTTTGGGGTATGAATTATAACGATGTGTGTTTTCACCTGTAGCAGCGGCTGCTCCATGTAAGTAAATATTTAAGAACACAGCCGACTGCAGTGGAGGGGGGGATTTCAGACAGGCAGAATGCAATTACTTGCCTGGAATTCAGCACAGGTAGAGGAGTTAAAAATCATACTTAATGAAAACTGCCACGGGATCTTTAATGACCCCGAGAGGTCAGGCTTTTCATTTTACATCTTAGTGCGGAGGTAACAGTGCGATGCCAGCTCCTATAATACCATTACATTGATTCAATTCTTTATAGGAAGAAGAAACAGCAAATGTCCAACAGTTCTTACAGCCTGGGAGGGGTTTTCTGGTGGTCAGGGACCCTCAAAATCCCACGTGCTCAAGGCTTAGGGCCCACAGCGTGAGAACTTCAGGGAGCCTTATCAGGCCTCGTGTATCTGTAATCAAACATTGCTCAAAAGGGCCTCAGAGCACACTGAGATACCAAGCACCAGGTATAAGAAATGTGAATTCCTGACTTCAGGCTAAGAAAAGGTAGGGGATTTTCCATGGGTTTGTTTAAATACCCCTGTGCACATTTCCAAATAATAAAAAAAAAAAAAAAAAAAAGGAAAAATGCTCTTGTGTCTATAATCTTCACTCATAACAAATTTAAGACTCTCCAGTCATGACAATGGTATTGCTCAAGTATTCCATGAATTCATTACATTAAGTATGAAGTACTGAGCCTCAATAATGTTTGCTTCAGCTTTCAAGGTTTCTAAACTTGGGGCCCCCGTTTCTAATTCCAAGTGGCTGAAAAGCCAACCTCTGTACAAAAACCTCTGCAATTCCCAAACACAGGGAAACTAATGCTTTCCTTTGGGAGCTCATTTTAAATAACGTAACACACGAAGCAAAAACATTTTTCCGTCAGACACACGTGGCACATCCCCCTCCACTAAACGGGGCTCGGCACACACGTAAGGAGCAGAAGGCACATTGACAACACAAGAGAGAACCACTTGTTTACCTTTTCCCCAAAGATCCTTTGGCAGATGCCATTCTTTGCTAGCTTTTCCTTGACCTGCCGCGTTAGCTCTATCGTATCCACCTCCTGGTACATATAAATCTCATACTGCTCGGGTGTCAGTGGAGGAACCGAAGGTTTGGATGGCTTGGACAAGGACACGATAGGGGATGAAGGGAGGGGGCTATTTTGTGGTGTCTCACTGCGACTCGCCCCAGTCATGCTCAATTCAGAACTCTGGGAGTACGGAGATTCCGCGTTTGGCCACTCTTTCCAATACTCGGAAGAAGACGGTCCTTGGAGCTGGCTACGATCTGGCCTAGTCTGATTGCTGACCTTTTCTTTTCCACCACTGGCTTCCTCAACTTTTATATCTTCGGGAAGAGCTGCATTTCTTCTCTCATGCTGCACAGTATTCCACCAATGGTCCTTCCAAACACCACCACGTCCCAACTCATTTTTAACATGCCTCAACATACCCTGGGCGGAATCACTTATTCCGTGAAGCTCTAAAACAGGCGCCTCCTGAGGCTCCTTTTTGAGCCCAGAGAGGTTCTGCAATGCAGAGATACTGGAATCAGTGACAGATGAATGTTTCTTCAGGGATATGGCCAAAGGAGAATAGCTGGAAACCGAAGACATTGCAGGTGTAGACACTAGTTTGGGGGACAGGATAGAAATGTCAGCTTGAGATAAAGGTGGTGTTTTTAAGGCAGGTTCAAGGGCAGCCTGCTGTGCCTCCATTTCCCGTCGGGCTTGTTGCAGAATGGATCGAATAGCATCATCAGAATTGCCACTGCTAGAGGCAGAAGGCGGCTGAGCCGGCTCAGCTATGAAAAACAACCAAAAGACTAAATGCAACACAGGAATATGCTTTATATTCAACACGTGCTACTGTAAACAGTTCCCTGACAGACAGAAAAAAAAAAAAAAAAAAAGAAAGGGCTGAAATACATTTCTGGATGGGAGGGAGGAGTTTTCACTAAGCAGAGATTTGCACTTTTCAAAATAAGGTAAGATTTCCAAAGTCCTTCACTGGAAAATTTTGATAGTTGCCAAAGTGCTGGATGTTTGCACGCACAGACTCAGCTGCACAAGTCTGGGATCACTTGCACTTCCACCATTGTAAAAATTTTCAAATAAATGCCTTTGAAAATCAAGCCTTCACCTCTTCCTCCCCCACCCCCAAGTGGTCAATAACATTTTATGGTTGTATTTATAGAGTTATTTAACCTTTCACTTCTCTCTTTCTCCACAAATGAATCTAACACACACACAGAACTGAACACAGCTGCATTCACCTGGACAGACTATTAATACTCTCTCACAGTATAAATAAGGTGAGTCCTTTTAACTCCACAAACATAACACACAAATTACAACAAAGCCAGAACTTTAGGAAGAGATCATCATCATCTCATTTGACAAGCTAAATATGCTCCTGCTTCCTGTTTTCTTGTTCCATGGTCTCAGCCACTGAAATAAACAGCTCTACCAAAGCCAGGCTGACACCTGGTCATCACCCCCTGCCTTATCCGAAGCTCTGGGATGGAGCCACGGGTGCTTTCAGCAGAGACAACCCCCAAATGCAGCATTCCAGTGGGGAACCAGGATTTGGGTGGCTGTGCTGTAGCAGTTGGGGATGAGCAGAGACTGGAACGTGGGTGGGGAATTATCTCTGCAGAGCCAGGAGGTTTTTGCAATGGCATCTGCTTCTATTTAAGGCCGTCTCCACTGAGGTCCCCAGTGCTTGAAAACCAATTCCTCTGAAAGCTACTCTACAGAGAACAGGGAAAATGAAGCACCAGGTAGGAGCAGGGAACCCTCACACTGCAAGTGGCCTGAAAGCGAAATAAGATTTGAAACATGCCGTGTATTACTCTGGTAATATTATTATGCCTCATCTGAATCCATTTCTGAATTTGCCTCCCTACATTCCTTCCTGTCACGCATTATAAAATACATGAAAAGCTAAAAAATGGGGAAAAAAAGACAGTGAGACTCTCTCTTCTGTTTTATCTGCTGGTTTCATAGGGAGTTTTGAGGCTGAATTAATATTTGAAAGGAAGTCTTGAGGTCCTCAGATGAAACATGTTACTGAATAACGTGCTTGCAGTTTCCTGCACACAACCCATATTTTTCTCTATGCAATAATTTCTTGTATAAGGTCGTATTATTTAGGTCATACATTAACTAGTCTTTTATATTCTGCCATGAGATTAACTTAGTTTTCAAAGAAAAGACTAATATCCCAAACTGTAAATCAGTATTTACTTTAAAAAAAAAAACAGAAGTATTGCACAGTAATTTCCACTTCAGCCCATTAGCAGTACTAGGAACTCTTTTAAAGCTGGGAGGGCTATGGAACAGAAGAAATGGTAATTACATGACAGCATACAATGAGAAATTAAACTTTTCTCAGGATAAGACGTTAAACTACAGATTTTTTGGGAAATGATTTGCCAGTTCATTCACTGAATACATTCTGTAACCAAAAATAAAGTCATCTAACAGTCAGAACTGAGTTTGCCTATATAATAATCTGGGTACAGGATGTACAGTGGTGCTGTGTGACTGGTAATTGCTGTCTAGAGTGTGACCTTCACCCCAACAAATCCATCAGTTCCCTCTCCCAGCAGTTCTGTCCCTGGGGCCTGAGTCAGAGAGAAAAGAGAAAGCAGAAGCCATTCCCTTTCCAAGGAGCAAAATGGGAGAGGAAAGGGTTCTATAGGTGCCCCTGCAGGTCTGGAGGGCTGCAAAGAAAGCAGAGCTCTGCACAGGGATAAAGCTGTTCAGAAATCCCACAGTGTCACTCCCTTGGGAGCAGAGCAGAGACCCCAAAACGCCGTGACACGTGTGACCTTAACTTGGGATGTCTTAGACACAGAAACAACTCCACTAAATAATAATAAAACCCCTCAAGAAAGCTCTTCAAACCTACGCTGACGGTTTTAAGGATATAATTAACTGACCAAAAAGCTCATGGCAATTGTTTTAATTAAATTCTGAAATCGAAGGAGCCAGAGACAAAACGAGGCCATACCTGTTTTCTGTACTTGCAGCTCCCTTTTGGCTTGTTCGAGGATGGATTTGATGGCTT
Source organism: Manacus candei (assembly GCF_025592945.1). Taxonomy (NCBI): domain Eukaryota; kingdom Metazoa; phylum Chordata; class Aves; order Passeriformes; family Pipridae; genus Manacus; species Manacus candei. The sequence continues at coordinate 5,249,065 of NW_026138124.1, read as the reverse complement.
CATCAGAGCCAGTCTCTGTGGTTCGGATTCTTGTGGTTATATTACCTGGAGAGGAAAACAGAACTAATGACACCAGGAAAACTTTTCTCTGGTTGTTTTTGTAACACAAAGACACGCTGGATATACTGATACCACGGCCAGCATGACCTGAGGACAGCTTACACAGGGCCTTTACCAACATTTACAACACCAAAAATACTTAATAAAAGAAAAACATCCTTTCTGTGCCTGTCTCTAGCTGCCCTGGAATAGTGAGAACATCAGAGGAAGAACTAGCTGGTCATATATTCCTTTTCTATGGCAACATATATAGATCTATTCTTTTTCCTTTTTTTTTTTTCTTTTTTTTTTTGGAGGGGGAGAGGAAACAGAAGGGAAAAGAAGGGAAAGGAAGAAAGCTAAAAAACATAAGCCCAAGAATCAACTTAAAAATGGCATCAGCTGCTAGGCAAAGTAAGATGAGTATACATTCAGCACAAAACAGAATTAAAAAGTAACTAGATAAAACTAATTTTTAACTTTCTAGAGGTTAATACATGAAGAGAAAGAGTCATTTAAACGCAGATACCATTTGAAGTACTCTCCAGGTAAAGAGCTGAGTGTTTGCTTTTGCTTTGTTTTTTTTTTTTTCTTTTTTAACCTCTAAGGGGAAGAAAAGGAGGGAAAACCATGAATGCTACTGCACTTAACTGCATTTCTCATTATGAGGTTATTGTTTGTAAGTGAGCTAGACAATTTCTGACTGCAGTTAAAATAACTACAGAGTTTTGGGGTCCCTGCTTTAGTTTTTTCTTCTTCCTCATCTTACTAAAAGACAAATTCTGCAACCTAATCTGTAACAAAGAAAAACGTTCAGACTTTCTGTTCAGTGATAATATATCAATCTGATGTTCACTTATCTTGTCTTTCTCATATACAATACTGAACTAAGCATCACACTAATTTAACAGTGTAATAAAGTGGAATTTGTCAGCATAAGCCCCATGAGAAGAAAGAAGTAAATTTAGAGCAGAAGCAGTATGTGATTGTCAGTGTAACTGTGCAACTTTCTCCCTCCAAAATCACAAGAACAGCAAATAGATCTGGTGATTTTATAAAGCCACTTCTATCACTTATCTCTTTTTATCTGCAAATGCAGGGAGGATGGGAGTGGAAAAACTGTCCAAACAGGGTTATGTTAGTACAGCAGCAGCAGAATTAGAAAAAGCAGAGTGTTCATCTAACCCATGGTTTGTTTTATACTTACTGTCTGTTTTTCTATCAGATTCCAGGCCAGAATCAAACTGCACAGTTTTAAGGAAACACACAGCTAAAGCACACTCCACTTCCTAGGGATGGATTGCAAAGAAAAACACCTGCCTGTGACGTACCTTCAGACCCATTTCTTCGTTTCGGTACTTCCTGAAATAGTCTGTTCAGGTTCTGGCCTGGATTCTCTGTTGAAAAACAAGTTTGGTAAGAACAAAACAATCAGGGGATGGTTGCTCTGACATCACGGGCTGTGACATGAGGAGCTGGCAGCCTGTCCCTGAGCTCTCCTGGCCCCTCGGGGCCCTGCCTGAGCCGGAGGAACTGGCTACTTGGGAAGAAGCAAGGCTGGCTGATTTGTTAATAAAGATTACAGCTATGTTCGGAAAGGAGATTAGACAGATATAAATAAATGTCTAGAGATACCAAAAATGAAGAGGTTAAAGATGGGCAGATAATCCCCTCAAGTACAATCATCAAAAGGAAGAACAGATTATAAATCTAACAGTGTGTGCTTCCAATTAAATAAAATCTAGGAAAACCCTGCCTGTCCTTTCCAATATTTCTTGACTGTAAACAACTTACTTTTCAGTTTCTCTAAATGTAAATCTCAAGTCTTAAGATGAATCACAATGAAATGCATGTTACCTCTTAAAATCGCTGCCTTAAATATGCAAAGCTGCTTTAAACTGGGATTGTGTTTTAATTACTCATCTCATGCATCACCTACCCTATTTTGTCACAACACTTTGGGGAAAAAGAACATAATCACACAAGACACAACAAAAGCCTGGTCTCAGTAAACAACCCCAAATAAAAATTTGCAATTATTTCTGAGGGCTGATACCCCGAGTAGCTGCTGACCCTTTTCACTCTGGATTTAGCTCTGACACGGAGCTCTTGGGAAGTGAGGGATGCGAGTGCCCCTGCTGCTTGCTCCTGCTGACAGGCACAAGCCAGCATCTAAAAAAAGCATAAGCAGAGATACTAACCTGCTCGAGAGTGCTGCAAAGCTGAACTTTCTGTACCTGACACCTGATTTGGGTGAGAACGGCAGCAACGCGCAAACCGCCCCACGGGGGGAAGCTTCTGATCGGTACCGTTTGGAACTAAGAGGAGGACGGGGCGAGACCCTGGGCAGGAGAGCACTTACCTCTTTGTCTACCCTGGATGCTGCGCAGAGCCAAGATGTTCTGCTCGTCCGAGAGGAACTGCTTCATCTTATGAAATGGCTCCTTGCCTCTCACAGTCAGTTTATTCCATGGCTTTGGCCGGGCCAGGATCTCGCTCACAGACCCTTGCGACAGTCCCAACACATAATGTCCAAATATCCGCTGTCCAATATTGTGCTTGATCAACTGCTCTTTCACCTGACGTGCAATTTCGGCCGTGTCTATCTCCTCGCCTTCAGAGATGCTCCCAGCACTTTCTGACTGGCTGGGAGACGGGGCCATGCCATTTACATCCGGGCTTTGTTGTAATGGACTTTGGGAAGATATGGAGTTTGTGCTGTATGGACCTGTTGGAAAAATCATGCTTGTGCTTCCTGCTTCCTGCATTGCCTTGGAGTAGAAGGACTGCATTAGCTGTCGCTGGAGGAGAGAGTTTAGTGCAAATTTTCCTGTGGAGGCCAGGGGTAAGCTGGGGCTCGCCAGGGATGAGCTGAAAAAGTCTTGACTTAAACCCGTTGGTGAGAACTGGTGTGTACCATTAGTATTGGAAGCCTGCTCCCCCGCGTTGCGGAGCAACTGGGAAGGAGGGGAGGCCGGCAAGGTTGCAGGACGCTGACTCTCAGGCTGGTCTTTCCCTTTTCTCCTGGCTGACCCTACAAGGAAGGTCAAACATAATGCATTATGGGGGGTCAAAGAGGGAAAAACCAAGATAAAAAAATGCAAAGTTTGCCCCGCAAAGGGAAAAAAAAAAGTGCAGATTGACACGGGCCAATGAAGTGGCGGTGGGAGTTTTGGTTTTGTTTGGTTTTGGTTTGTTTTTATTTGGTTTTGTGGTTTTTTTTTGTTTTTGTTTTTTTTTCATAATTGAAATTTTTTAAGCCAAACAAGGCCCCCAAAACAAACAACATGCATTTCATGTTTGCACCTTTCTTGTATGTTGCAGCCTGGAGAATCCCCCTTACAGACATTAACACTAGAACAGTTACATGAAGTGCAGTTATACAGTTAAATAAATGCAGTTACAGACAGCAAGTCTCTCTGTTGTCTCTCATTCAAGACATGACTCATTGGACCTGACTGAACCCAAATGCAGCAAACATTTACATTTTGGAACAAACCAATTTGAATAAAGGAATCACCATTAGGTGGATGCACCAAGATCACTCAGTTAAAAGTCATAAAACACTTCAGAATTCAGTAATCCCAGGGCCAGTGGCAACTTTTAACTTTCTTCCAGCTGCAAAAACCATAAGCATTCGAGTATCTGGAAATTCCATGACTTGCCATTTAAAAAATGTGCACACAAGATGTAAAAGCCCACGTTAGGAAAGCGGAACGGCAAACACACTTCGCCAAAAAGAAAGGATTTTGTTTTCCCAAGCTGACCTGCTGGTGGCACATCCAAGTGTATCAGACAGGGAGGTTATGTTCTCCATGCAAACACTGTGCATAACACTGGGGGGAGGAGGGAGGGGAAGAGACTTGTGGTGCCACAGATTTGTTCCCAAAACAGACAACAGCCTCAAACGCTACCACTGGGTACAGCCTGTAATGCCTCTTCCTCAACCTTTATAGACTCTCTGAGCTCTCCAAGTTTTACTTTATTATCCAGCCTATAAAACTACAGAAATCCAGCGTTATTCAGTGTTCCTGTTGCTTCTTAATCCTCCTGCCATGCATTAGCTCAGACACTCAGCTCTCACTCAGCCCTCCCACCCTGTCACAAGACAGCAAGTGAACCAGAACAGCCAAAAATCGTGTCAACCTACCGCTCAGGTCGCTGTTGGTGATGCGCAGCGTGGCGTTCTCCGACTGCAGCGAGCGGTTCTTCTCCAGCAGCAGCACCTCCAGCGGTTTGGATGCATCCTGAAGAGAACCAGAGTGGGAGGTTTGTTTCTAAAAGCATTGAGAGGTTCACTCCAGGCACTAAAAAGGATTTCAGAAGTAAAATAAAAGAAAACCACAAGTGCTCGACTCCTCTCTGGACGCAGGGAGGGAGTTCACTGGGTGTGGATTTGCGGGAATCACTCCGGGCTCCCGACATGAGCCGTGGAAGAGATTCACTGTTTAATTTCCATTGTAAATCATTCATCAATTCTGCATTATTTTGAGATGTGTAACGGAACATTTTCTTAATCCTACTTATTTTTAAATGGTCCTGGCACACTTTCAGTTTAAAAGCTGTAGACTTCTTTTAATCTGATTAAAACAGGAGTTAAGATTATATTATTCCTTCTAGGTCAACTGACCCAAGTTAAGCATTTCCTTGACATGCTGCGTTTCAGCAGAAACAGTTGGTTCAAAAATAAAACCAGCCACAGAAACCTGCTATTTACCTTCCCCTCAATATCTAACCCTTGATCATTAAAAAACTCATAGAAAATTAATCCCAGGATATCGATATTCAGTTCAGATTTCAGAAGCAGGACTTTAATTCACAACCTTTAAACTTAAGTAAGATTAATTTGCTGGAATGTCAGAGCTTTCTCAGTACTCAAAGGTTTGTTTTCTTTTGTGAACATTATTTTCAAGGCTAATAAATACTTTAAAATGCCAAAGTCCTTGCTCAGCGTACTGCCTGTACACTGCCTCTAGTATCTTTAAATGACTCAACTTCACAACATTTTGGTTATTCACTCCAGCACAGCTGAAATATCACTTTGCCCTTGCCCACTTAAAAGAAATTAACAGGCAAAAAATGTTCAGTTCAGCTTTTTACAGAAGAAAACATCAGGAAAAACAATGATCGACCCATATGTCTCAACATCAACAGGAAACTGTCGATGCCAACGCCAAGGAATTGCAAGACACAATCTTTGTTAATTAACTGAATTGCTGAAGTAAGTAAGACAACAAAAGTAGGTTCAGTACCTGCCCACCAGAGCTTTCAGATGGTGCAAACTCCATGGATTTCAATATACTGTGGAAGGCAGGAAAAAAAAAATTATTTTCTATTTCTCCTTTCCATAACGACTCCACTAATGAGCATTAACATTATCGTTTCCTGTTCTCCAGCAACACTACAAGTGGTAACAACTTTCCTTGCAGTAACACAATCTCATAATGAATATAGAATAACTATTCAAACTAGTTATTGGATAAGAAAATTTTCTCAAGCGTCATCTAAATCATTCCATATGCAATCCCACAAGGCCAGTTTAAAGCGTAAATTTAAAGGTTAATAAGGATATAACATTTTAAGCTGTCAGAAGCGATATAAATTTATCTGTGAAGCTGGGAGGGAATGAAGAAGTCGTAGCAAAGCAACAAAACAGGGGAATCACCACCACAGTACAGCACTTTATATAATATACACCAGCTCACCAGCAAGGAAAATATGCACAAATAATCTTCCCCACCAAGACACTACAGGGTAAAAGGCAGTTTTTCATTTTAATAACCTCCTCGTTCTATGGCAACGGGAAGACAAAATGGCACAATATTTCTTAAGAAATATGAAAGATCCAAATATTTATAAGTACATTAGGAGAAGAATCTGATAGTCTTGTTGTCAATATTTTATATAAATACTGAGCGGTCAAAGGACGTCTCCCTTCAAAGGCTTTCAGTTAGAGTTGTCTCATCTGGCAAACCAGAATCTTACAGGAATCCAAACTTATTACTGTGCTTTGTCATATAAATTTTTTTAAATCAGCCTGCTGCAGGCAGGACATGAACTTCCTCAGACTGAAGCAATAAATGATTTCAGCTTCTTATTGTACAAAGACAACATTCATTTGGTGAAGAAAAACACATAAACAGATATAGATAGTGTTTATATAGCATTTTTCATGTATAAAGCACCAGGAACTTTGTGAGGCAATGAGAATCCGTTTATTAATGTACCAAACTGTATTAAAAGTTGTGGATCATGTACCAAAATAGGATGGTCCAAACCTGGAAGTGTTTAAGGCCAGGTTGGATGGGGTTTGGGCAACCTGGTCTAGTGCAAGGTGTCACTGCCCATGGCAGGGGCTGGAACAGGATGGGCTTTAAGGTCCTTTCCAACCCAAACCATTCTGTGGTTCTATAAAATGTGGAAACTGAGTCAAAAAAAGGCAGAAGGACAGTATTAAGACACAGGGACTTGTTCTGGATACCACGAGGAGTCCACCAGGCACCCATTAACTGCCTCAGACCACGTGGTGTCCAGCTCCTCTATGAACCTGTCCCTGCATTAATCCAGAGTCAGATATGCATTAAGTGACACTCTGGAAATCAGTGGTCTCTGAGTCATTCAAGGTCACTCAAAGTCATAACAAATACAAGGAAAAAAGGTCACTCTGAGACAGAAACCTGATGCATTTTGCATCTGTGCATACTCACTGCATACAGTGTTAATGCTGACAGGCATTCCTAAAATACAATGATTAATAGAATAATTTCTATTAATTTCTGGTAATGACTTTCATGACATGGGCAGCACTGGGTGACACCTCTTGCCAGCAGAAATGGCTGTAGGGTAGGGCCATCATCCTATACAAGGCACATAAAGCAATGTTGTTAAGACTCTACGAGGGCACAACAGCTCACCCATGTGCAAAGGGGCTTCTTTTCTGCTATCAGTGGACTTGTGCCAGTCAAAGAGAGAGATTGTGCACTAATGGCTCGAGTTCTTAGAGAGCATGACATTATATTGACAACACAGACGTGTTTATTCAGGTTGCAAATCACTGCTGAAAGCCAGTGTTTCTCAGGACACCCCTTCAGGGGCACAGCTCTGTCTCCCAGGACTCCAAGGTGCCAGGGGAGATAAAAGCCCAGAGACTCATGCAAGGAAAACCCCAGTCACTGGCAAATCACTGTTTCCATCCTCCCAGGGATTCTGCAGGGGATGGCCTCTGCAAGGACAGCAAGTCATAATGCATGTCCTCATGATGGTCAAATGAGGAGACTCATCTGAATTTAAAAGAATCCCAATTTGTAACAGCAAATTATCATGTGGCAAACTTCCCAAGGCAATTCCCAGGTGCTTCTCCCACTTCAGGTCAGACCAGCAGCACTTGTGACACGGCTCTCCCAGTGAGCCCCACTTACCACACTTGGTTTGCCATTTGGAGCAGTCCAGCAGCATCCCAACCACCTTCCTCCTGGATGAGGCTAAACCAAAAGAAGCTGCTTGCTCCCCAAGGAGCAAGTAGGGGACAGTGTGCAGCCTCCAGAACCAGGCTGACAGTGGCAGGAAGTGCAAAGTAACCCTAAACCTATTTAGGGTGTACATTTGGTTCTCCACACCAAAAGCCTGGCTCTGAAGCCCTGATCCTGCCATTCCTCTCCTTGCACAGGCTGCTCGACTGATGCACTTTGGTTCTGAGCACCTGCTGCCAGCTGGGACCTTTAGGAAGGATCCTGATCCTTGCAGCACCTGCATTTCCAGTGAGCTTGGAGCAGGCACTTGGCTGGAAACTTACTGACCTCTGCCTACCTAAAGTGGATTCTTTGCGACCTCAATTAGATTTCTGGCAATTTCACAGGTAATTTCCTATATACTTACAACCCAAAATATACTAAAAATCAAGCTGATGGCACCTCCAACTGTCCTAAGAGGATTATTCACTCCAGCAGATTCATTTTTTTTCAAAAAATATAATAGTTAAACATGTCAAAAACGACTCTTCAAAATGTGTCACAAAAGAGACGTTTTCCTCAGGAATATGAGGAAGCAAAATGTTTCCTCTTTGGATTCCAGGAATATCTTTGCCCATGAGATCTCGACTCAATCTGTGGCTCAAGATCAGTTACCTGCTCTTTAAAGGAATGATCTTGTGACTTGAATCTGCACATCTAAGATGACTTGAAAGATCTTAGTGCAAAGCAAAGTGTGCACTGGGACAGCTCGACTTTCTGTTCGTCTGATCCCGACTGCAAAGGCAGGAGGGGTCAGCGCTGTCGTGTTACTCCAGAGGGAACTGAAAGGACACACAGAGCTCTCAGATCTCAAAAATAGGTTTAAAAGCCATTGGGCACAAAAGCCGAGGCAGAAAGTGAAGAATCCTCCCATCCCAGATCTTGACATGGGCCCAAGCTGAGTTCCCCCAAGGTTAGATGTTGACTGATATTGAGAATCCTCAGCCTAAAATACCTCTAATATCCTGGGGAGGATTAAGGAAAATACATCAGTGACAAAAAACCCAGAGAAATATATTCTCTTTCTGACTTACTGACAAGATATCTTTTTTCTTGGTGCAGATTTTATAAGCAGTTAATTTCTGTTGGTGTTTCAGGGCACAGGACAGGTGTGGCAGGATTCAGTGTGAGGGATTCTGATTTACAGCAAAAGACTTTTCACAGTCATTTCCAGCAACAGCCTCACTTCAGATCAGACTGTTGCTGCCAGGTGATGCACATTTAGCCTTTAGCACATCCTTTGGATTAGATGGGAACAGAGGGGGTGGTGTCAATGAGCTGCTTGGAGGATGCAGCACTGCAAATATCTTCAGTGCTCTCATGGAGGGTCTTAACCCCCTGCACCATCCTGCAGGACGGTGTATGGACCCCAGGTCACTTCCAAGCTATCTGGCAGATTAGGGGATATAAAAGCTGTAACAGCTGGGAGAACACGGTTAATTTACTGGCACCCAACCAGGGCCACCCAGGGGATTCTCCCATCTATTTAACTGCAGGCTCATCCTGAGCAGAAACACTATATGAACCCTCCTGTGTGACAACTTCTCCCAGACCTCTTATCTGCCTTCCCAATCCTGCCCTCATATGAGTCAGTGTTGTAAAAAATAAAGTTAATTTAAAAAAAAAAGGCAACATTGCAAGGAATACAGGGTTTGTATCTAAAGTACAAATGCAAAGTAAACCTAAATGTATTTGGTATGTACATTGGGTTCCTGGTACCAGAAGTCTGGCTTTAAAGCCCCAGTCCTGTTGTATCCCACCCACATTGCATTAAACCAGGTAGGGTTCAAAAGCCATTTGCTGTCTCAGCACATTTACATTTGGTATCTCATGTAGCAAATTGGAAGGTTGTGGCCTAATTCCCATTCACTCTTTTATGTATGAGGGCATAAACTGGCTGAAATCTGAAGCTGTTTCCTTAACTCAGGAGAGAACACAGATATATTTACCCCATCACTAAAACGATGACGCTTCTTTAAGACCAGTTAATAATCAGGAATAATGACCAAAGAAATGGTCAATTCACTTAATTTAAGTGAAACTATATACCCACTGTGAACCAGAACCACATCCAGCATGGCTTGAATATATCAGCACCAGGGGCTGGGCAAGTTGTGGGGCTTGCAAATCCAAAGCTGCTTTCCATATTCTCCAGGGACGTGTAAACAAAAGCACATGACTACCAGCCTCATCTGAAATACCTCATTAAACAAGGTAACGGGTTATTTCAGTCTTCTAAAAGCACACACAAAAATGCCAGAATGATGAAAGAAGAGATGGTACTTTCTCGCAGTTATTTAAACCTTGAAACCAAACATATTTCCAGTCAAAAAAGTTCTCTTCTGAACCTGACAGCTTATCTTGTTATAGTTTAAAATGAGGCTCTTTTAAGTCTCTTAAGAAAATCCCTTGAAATAGGAAGAGGCTGTTTGTGGCTTTAGTTTAAAACCACAATATATTAGCAAAAATATACAGTGAGACAAGCCCAGCACTAAACTGGTAAGTGCTGAACACTGGCTGCCAGAAGCAGAGAAAAGGTATCATGGCCAAAGGCTCTGCATTAAATTTTTGGTCCACATCACACGCAGTTGTTGGCTGGGGATTTTTAGGGTGGTCAGCCTAAAATACCACAGACTTTCAAACTTTTTTCCCTTTGTGGGCAATAGTTTTAGTGGCTTTTCTTCACGGACATGTGTATTATTTGCTATTGAGATCCTCTGCTGCAACAAGAAGCACCCTCAGATACAGCAGTTCCACTGGTTCTGGATGCAATTTCTGCCAATATTCCTGAATTCCCCGTTATTGTGGTTTTGACTGAATTCTTTATTGTTCCAAGAACACAGATTTGTGGCTTCATTTAACAAGCACTGTTAGCGTTTGTGAAAAAATTATGTAAGCATTTAACACTTACTTTAATTCTTTCTTAACCTCTTCATAATCAGCCTGTCCTTTCAGTTTTTCTTCCAGTTGCTTTAAAAAGAAAGAAGATGGATTTAATTATTTAGATTGTTTTTTTTTTCTTTTCTGCAGGCTTTCAAAATCATCTTCAAATTATTCCATATATACAGCAGCGCACAAGTGAGGGTTAATGACTCATACCTAATTTACATATATTAGAAAACAAACTATAACCAATTAAACGTAAACACAATTATACCTCGCTCATCCTTTGTTTACAGAGTGCCAAGCATGACAGAATTCAGTGGGTCCCAATTTGGCTGTTTGCAACGTTACTGTTGTGTGCTCAATAAAGAGATCAGGGGAAGGAAGGTATCAAAAAAATGGGGCAGCCGGAATTTTTCAGGGAACTGGGAAATTGAGTAAACAAGCAGGATGCTTTGGCACACACCGTGCTCTTAATAGGACAGTTCTTGATAACCTTATCTACATGATAAAAAGAACAGACTGAAGAAGCTGTTGTTGACTGGGACGCCTTAGGCTTGTAGGGTTTTTACAATGCCTTGTGCCCAAACACAACAGCTGTACCAGGTCGTTTTACAAGCATTACTTATTGCAATAACTAATGTGATTACACACACTGGAGATGGAGCACTGAGACCAGCCCAGTAGGTCGTTTTGCTCAGGGTCTACCTGACGCCGGGCGGCCTCAAAGGCTCCTCTGCGGTGTGAGGATGCCACAAACGTTGAAACAAACCCCCTGACACAATCCAGAACGCAATGCCACACACTTGGACCTTACCCAGCTCCCAACAACAGTGCTCATCACTACAGGATAAATGCTTCAGGAGGCCTAAAACATAGTGATACATAATTGATGCCGTTACGTTGCTTGCAGAAGCCACATTAATTTCCCACTAATAATTTCTTTGCTTAGCGCAGACACACCTGATCTAAGCAAAGAACAGAATTTACTGGCTTGCAACTTCCATGGATAAGTTCAGGCTAGCTCTGTTACACTATATTTTTGGTGTTAAAATTGTCACAGAATCCCAAAGGTCACGGGAAACAGAAATAACACAAGGACGCCTCACCTCAAAGACAGAGCGTCTGCTTTGAAAAGGAAAGGAGTACATGACATGAAAAAGAAAAATAGGGCTTTGTGTCCAGGAGAGGCTGCCTTCAGGGGAGAAGGGAATTCAAGACCCTACACCCACTCTGGGGCTGCTTCTTGACTGCAGGAGGGCAGGGGAGGGCTATTGGGAACTCGGATAATTTTAGCAAACCCGTTTCAAATGCAGCCCCACAAAGTTGTGCAGCAGCACAGCTACGGGTGTGTGGAGGCAGGGCTGGCACAGGCCAACAAACAGAATTGGGAACCTGTTCCCTGTGCTGCCTTCCCCAGTAAGTCGGTGTGTGGGTATCACCCATCTCAACCTGTCCAATTTAAATGAGGGTTCTCCACATGATAGCAGCGTGGTGGGGCTTTGTGGGATATTCCACCTTTTAAAGGATTTTCTTCCCAGCCCTGTCCAGCTCACACACTGCTGACATTTCTGCCTTGCCATCAGCACGGATATTAAAGAGCAGTGACAAAGTGGACATCCAATGTTATCAATACACAGCCCTCTTCAATTCCTGTTCCTGCTGTTTGATGCCATAATCCACCATCCTTAGTCACCGCCGACAAGAGGCATCTCCCGGCAGGAATACACGGGCCCTGCTCTGGCAGCTGCTCAACAAGCAGCTCTTAATGGATCACCACCACTGCTCGTCACGGGGATGCAGGAACTGCTGCTCAGTGTGGAATTTGCACTCTATGGGACACTGATGAAACGAGTGGCCTCTTAAAAAGGTCTCGTGTGCCAGCATCCTCAGCCGGCAGTGACTTGCGCAGTCATTCCCATTGTGTTAAGAAGAAAAAAAACATGTCTGTTTTAGCTAAAACAATATTTTCCACCTGGAATATATATATAAGACGAGTTTTAGTTGTTTCTTCTGACACGTCCTGACTTACCACTGACTCTGCTTTAGAGAGCAGACACAGTGCTACAGGTGTTTTGGCCCTATACTTGACGTAATGAGGAAAATCCTGGTTGATGTGACCAGGAAAATCCCATAAATATTAAGGATGTTGGAGGTTTTGATAACCTCCAACATGTGTTGAAATGTCACTGTGGGAATGTACTATGTAGTCCCAGAGCCTGAGGTGCCACATCAGTTCTCTGATTCTTAAGGAGGACCAGCTACAATGTGCCACGAGTTCGAGCAGCTCAAGCTACAACTCGATGCTGAGCCAGAGGTACTTTAACAAGGAATCCAAACAGAATTTTTAATGCACCAGATCAGGCTGGAGAGGGATCTTTAAATGAAACCAGGGAGCCCTTGGTACTGGGAGGAGACTCAGCATCACCACTGAGAGCTTCCAAACTGGATGCAGGGAATGGGAGGAGCGGCCAAACGCCCCATGACATCCTTCTGCTCTCCTCGGTCATGTCACTTTGCCACCTGCTTCTAACTCTGTTTGGTGCTCCACAGCACAGACACACCACAATTCACCTCTTCCTTAACTCTGTGGCTCATAACATTTTGGGTCTACAGCAGAGGAGCTTTTACAGCAGGGATAACTGGTTATTTATAGTAGTCCTTGGAACAAAAAGTACCAGAATAGATTTAAAACAAACAATATCCTGGATTAACATGTTACTTACTTATGCAAGGATATGCTAAGAAAACAGCCTTTTGTAGAGACAGACATAAACCACAGAAAAGCTAATGATTCCCATTTTAATGCAACCTATATTAAATGTAATTCTGTGCAGGGATAAGCTATACCCTGATAAAGTAAAATTTAGGTACAAAACACAGGTAGAAAAATAAAGAAAAAAATAGATATTGACAGAATGAAGCTGTTTTGGACTCTCAGGTACTCACATGCTGCTATAGCAGTATGGCAACCAGCAATATTTTACTTTGAATTGTATAAAAACCACATATATCCATCATTCCCAAGGATCTAATAGAGAGATTGTTGCCATGGAAAATCTGCACCTAAATGTTTACTTCACTAAACAATATAAACTAACAACTGAGGATGCAGTGCCTGTGTATAAGCAGACCATTTAGGCACTTGGCATCTTCCCAGTCAATGACTGTTTTAAAATGTATTAGTATGGTAATTGTCTCAAAGAACCCTGTAAAATGCACAGAACACCGGATAACAAAGGTTCAAGCTGTGAGACAATCTGGAGGAACTAATATCTTACACTAAATATCAACCTGGTTAATTCAGACAAAATATATTCTAATGACCTCCAACACAGGAAAATGCAGGAGCCAGAGGGCAGAAGGGATGAACTGGTGGCATTTCTGCATGTTAAATTTGAAAATATTCCATGTTAAAGACATCTTGCATTTGTGTTATGAATGAACCCATGTCGGAGCGTGCATAGATTGGGTCCTCTCTTATGTTATTTCAAAAATACAATCTTTACTGTCTTTTTAACCTAAGTGTCATAGGTAAAGAGCAGGGGCTGTGTTAAGGGCTTAAAACATTTAAAAAATCATTAGACTAATGCTGTAGTTTAGTTTAGAGTGATAAACTAACAAGCCCACATTTAATTAACCTGGACTATTTGATGTATCTCTGTGCTGTATTTTAACTGGGTATCAGGGATGTTCTAACACCCACAAAGGGTTAACATAATTAGAGTTAGAAAAGTCTTGTTACTAGAGGACATGTTTTGATTATTAGATCAGATGAAGATAAAGAAGCAATAATTTTGGAAGTATTTCTGTATTGTTTCATTAAGTCATAGAGTATTAAACAATTCCCCCAAGACACAGGCTGAGAACATTGCTTTAATTTGTGAAACTCTTTTTTTTTTTTTTTTTTTTTTGTGGAGGCAACTGTTACCATCTCTGTTATTTTAGAAGCAATTCCTCCCTAATCAAACCTGAGATCGACACATTGTCACTGAGATTCGGTGCTGTGTACAACAGAGCTCTGGCACAGGCTTTCCCAGTACTTTGGGGTAAAAGCAAGTACTTTGAACTATATTTATAGTTGCAACAAATAAGGTTAAAGAGGGTTGAAATGACTAAAACTTTATCAATAGAGGCACTGCATCAGACACTATCAACAGAAAGCTAAATACAGAGCATTAGCTGGGCAAGGCTATGAGAAAATGGAAGGAGATTACTGAAATGGAAATCAAAGACTTGCTCTGTCATTTCTATGATCCTACTCCCTTTGAAGTTAATGGCTAAACTAATACTGACCTCACCAGGAACATGCTTTATTCCAAGAAAATCTGTCAAGTGCAAGGACTCAAGATATTTTCTATCAGGCTTTATGAAAAAGGAAAAGAAAAAAAAAACAACCAACCCTCTAACATGGGCGTAGCCAGCAAAATGTGTCCCTTAAAACCAGGGCAGCTCTTTTCACCCTCAATAAAAGTGGTGCCCACACGGTGACAGGTGGGCAGGGACTGATATTGTCAATATAGTTACATAATAGGTCTCCTTTGCTCCACTGAATTTTCATAAAAATTCTGCAAAGCTGGCTTAAACCATGCAGAAAGCACCGACTGCAACACTTTAGCTTCCATTCCTAACAGACATCTCTCCACGTAAATTATGCTCCACCACAGCAAAACTAGTAACTGCTTAAAAAATGTCAGAATTAGAGCAATTTGTAAGAGTTTCAATTGAACATTAAATCATTCTGCTAGAGCTGAACTGCCCACGCCACAGTCAGAGCTGAGTGGGTACTATCAGCCTCCTGCTCTCCAAAAACCCTCAGACTATCAAACCTGCAAAACTACCAGGTCTTTAATGGAATAGATAAATTTATCTTGTTTACACTTTGGAGCTCCGAGTTGGTGGAACAATGAAGGAGACGGGGAGTTACAGGAAACTGATTCATCCCACAGGGCAGGAAACATTCCTCGTGCTCACGGAGACATCCCAACTGTGTGGGCTCAGCACAAAGAAAGTGAAGCTGCCCAAGCAGAAGGTAAAAGGGTCACTCACAAAATTCTTAGCTGTTCCTTCTGGTTCTAGTGCAGTGCTGTATGCAAATGAGTATAGCACCAGACCACTAATTATAAATGGGAATTATCGTGCAGCAAAGAGTTAAAAAATAATGAAATGGTTACTAAGGATAAGAGCCTTCTCTATGTCCTGATTTTATTTGTTTCTGTGCTCTAAATGATACACTTCCCTTTTCCAGTGGACAGAACTGGAAGGGGTAGCAGGTAAATTTAAAGATAAACCATAAACATTCCTGGCAAATCTTCAATACCAATCACTGGAATGGGAATTAGAAGTTTTAAAGCCTAGAAGGATTTTCTGTGCCTTTTCAGTTCAGCTGTCTCATTACGTATCCATGGTCAATAAATGTTGGGGGTTGAGGGTGGGTTTAATTCTAAAGGTAGCCCATGTTCTCCAAAAACACATTTCAAGACAATAAGAACTGAGTAACTTAGATTTTTAAAAGAAATGTGATCACTTAGAATACAAAACATCCCTGCTCACGGGAGGGGCTTGGAATTAGATGATCTTTAAAGTCCCTTCCAACCAAACCATTCTGTGATTCTATGAATGCCACAGAAAACAGAATTCAGCAGCATCCTGAAGAAGCAGAACCACAGCAGACTTACACCAGTGAACCCCAATATCATGATATCTGTTACAAACATCACGAGCTGCTGAGCACAGAACTGAGCCTTACTTTGAGTGTGCTGTTCTTGGCTGTCAGCTGCTGCTCCAGCTGGGAGATTTGGCTGCTGGAGTTCTCCCTCAGCTTGGTGAGGCTGCCCTGGAGCCTCTGGACATCTTCTACGAGCTGGGCGATCTCCCGCTCCTTCGCAGCCAGTTCTACTTCCAAGCTGGACCGTGTTAGCACCTCGATGGCCTGCTCCTGAGGGGAACAAAGCATCAGACCACAGAAATTAAAAAAGGCAACGAGCCTGAATTCAGGGCAGTTTGGCAAGGACCAAGCATGGCATCAGGTGGCACGAGAAACAGAGACAATTCCTAAATGTGGGACTCCCATGACTGACTGCGTGAAACTGGAAGATGAGCCTTTCTACTGCCCAGGACAGCTCCCAGGGAAAACAGGGATAACAGAGAGAATAAATTCCCCCATTTCATAAGTGCACTGGAAAGATGCAGCCGTGAAAGTCAAAGGATTCTATTTAGTTCTATTTATTATTAATAGCCCGAATGCTTTGACAACTATGAAAATCTGTGCTTACAAAATACTAATCAGATAAAATATTCCGAAGTAATGGAGCAGAATTTCTTAATCAGGAACGGCAGGGCCATGTGCCTGTGGCTCTCTGAATGCACAGTGCACGTTTCAGGCAAAATTGTCAAAAATTGCCCCAAACTGCTACTTCCAATGAACTTGCTCCTTGCATGAAAATCATTCATGTTAATATTATTGCAAGCATTCCTCCATGGGGAAGAAGATAGATGTGACAGCTCTAAGACAAGGCCATTCTCCCCTTGGTCACCACTTTCAGAAATTCTCTTCCCTAAATCTTTCTTCTTCCAGTTTCCCACAGCTGCAAAAATCCATCCTGAAGTCGGAAACTTCCTCCCTAGACTGACCTGCCAGTAGGACAGGAAACTGGAGAGGAGAGAGAGGTTCAGGAGAAGGCAGATCTACTCAGAAAAGATAACAGAAACTAATTGCACCATCTCTTTGTCTCCTTTTGTGCTAAGGGATCAACAGCTGTAACACATTGGAGAGCTCCAAACCTCTTCCATGAAGAACGTGAGGAAACCCTTGAGCATGTGTGGGGAGCACGAGCCCAACCATGAACACACATTCCATTAAAGAGCCTAAAATGCATCTTACAGAGGTTAATGGCTGTTCCTCAGAAACACCAGTGAAGTAGGAGAGAATCCATTTAGCAAGAGAGACAATGATGGTGAGCATTAAACCAAAGATCCTGCGGAAGAGCTGGGAATTCAACCCGCCAACGCTGTCACCCAAACACTTCCCTGACAATTCAAGATGACACTGCAGCAGATTGAAATATATTCCACATCTGCTTTTCTGGGAATACAGGAACAACAAAATACCCTTTTCCATATCTTCTAAACACTTATCTTGATTCTCAGTGACTACACCCCACTGTACTCTGAGAAAGCTGCAAGTAGGAACAGCAGTTAACAACACTCTCCTATTACACTGAATTATACTTTTAACTTGAAAAAACCTCTAATTTGCTTGCATGAAACATCACAAGTTGTATAATCATCTGCTGCTTGTGCCTATTGAGACTAGAACGTGGAGTCTGAAATAAGATAGATAATGATCATTTTCATCCTGCAGTAGTTGTCATATTAAATATAAATGAAGTGCAGAAGTACTATTAAATACAAGAAAGACCTAATGTTAAAATAATGATAAGACTAGGACATGAGATAGGAAGAGGCAGGTAATTCAGAGTTACAAGTGATATTCAGGCTTTTTATTTTTTGTTTTGCAGCCTACTTGTCTGTCTTTTGACTTCTCTGAGAAAATGCTGGGTTGTATTAACAGACAAGCAAACAGATCTGGAGGACTTATGGTTTGTTACTCATTCTCTGCAAACGATTTTTAAAGACAACCATGTGTTTCTCTGCTATCAGTGTCAAGCCCGTGTATGGCTTGCAAGAAAAAAAAAAAAAGCAATGATTTCTTTTGTTTGTTAAATCTGCTGCTTAGAAGTAGACTACATTTCACTGAATTGCATATTTACATTTAAATACTCCTATTTCTCCTTTGGCAAACAAAATTCAAACTAATCTGGCTGCTCATCTGTGATACCTGTTCACCCAGGACCAGTTGGAGTCCTGGAGCAGCTCTGGGTGCCTGCAGGTCCCACCAGCAGAGTCAGCACTGCCAACCTCCCCAAATGGTAGTGCTGCCTTTATTTAGAACCACACAGGGGAGGCAACAAGCAGGAGTGCAGGATGTCTTCTCAATTTTCAAAGCTGCTTTCATTGGATTTATAGGTGTAATTCTCAGTTTTAGATATATCCAGTGAAAACTGGTGTGAGTTCAAATTTATTTCCAGTTCCTCTGGCAGCCCGGACACTGAGGGTAACGAGAGGGAGCTCTGGGCAAAGCAGGTCCCTTTGGGCTGAAGCTCCACACCTCCACTGGTCCTCCAGGTTTGCTGCCTCTATTTTTCCTCTGCTGATGCTCTTTAGCAAGGTGAAATAATTTCTGAGAGCTGCTGCTATCCACCTGGACCTGCAGCCCCGGAGAGCGATGGATCACCACGGAGCCAAGTGGCCTCTGTCCTTCCCGGGGTCTTCTCCAGCCACCAAAAGTTGAACCCACCCACAATCCCAAAGGAACACCCTTCCATTTCAGTTAAAATACGACTCCAAAGAGTTATTTTTATAGCTGTGAGCATAAATTGAAAGAGCTGTACTGCAGGAATGTCAGAAACCTGTAAGAGTCAGTAAATATTTTCTCTCACCACATCAGGTGCCTTCTGGATCTGCGTGGCAAGTTGGAGAGATTTGTTAGCTGATGAGAGCTGCTCCCTTAAGGTCTCTGCCTCTCTCTGAGCCACCTCTGCCCTCTGAAGGAAATGAAAAGGGGTGAAAAGAGAAAGTACATTCAGTTTAACAACTGACAATTATTACAAGAACATTCATCAATTCATGCCTGACTGAATATAATTGATTTTCCTAAACACTCAACCTAATAAATGTTGGAAAAAAACATAGAATGTGATGGATTTTTATTTTAAACAGTACAAGGAAGAAATAATTGAGCGATTATGACAGTAATTTAACGCTAGGAGCAAGGAATCCCCTGCTGATACTAATGCTGCGGCCCACTGAATTTCCCAGACTGAATAAATACAAGTGGAAATGGAGTCTTTTTATTCAATTTCTTTCTATTCTCATAGACCAAGCAGATTTTATTGCAAGGCTCCTCATGGGAATAATTCTCACGGGTAAATGCTGAATTAAAAGATATTCTGACCACTCTCTCAAACACACATACAATGTTGTGGGCTGTCTTTCTGCAGTAATTATTCCCCCAAACATGAACTGTTAGATTCTGTTCTTTCAGCAGGTCTGCTTATTCAACAATATTTAACCCTGAAGTGACAATTTTGCACAGCTCAGTTACCAACTGCTGAGGATTTATGCAATAGCTGATAAGCCTGTGACTTGGCTACTGGTCAGAATTCCCATCTGAATATTGAATAATAATAGAAAGGAGAAAGGCAGAATTATGAGGAAATATTGTCTGTACAAGAGTTTGGGTAGAGACAGATGGATCAGTAACTTCAGGCAATAAATAGCAGCAAAGTCCTTTCCATAACTGTCTGCAAGCTTCTGTTAGAAGTGGAACAAAACCTGGTTGTTTTACAGTACATCCTCCTCCTGGCCAGACTGTCTTCTCTCTTTGTTTAAAGAAATGTATTTTATTGTTGCAAAACCACACTGCCTACCTCCTTCAGCAATCACTGCTTTTCACCTGGGCCACTCCATGCAAATCATGCTGTGCTTTTAGCAGAAAACAGGCAAAATAATTTTCTATCTCCACTTGCAAGACCTATCACCAACTCTTCCAAACCCATCAGCTGCCACCAGCGAAGGTCAAAACTTTTCTTGATCAGTTTTTACTCTTTACACTGATGGGTCCCTTCCTTTACAGAAAGATAAATTCCCACTGCCATTTTTAAGCCACCAAAAGCTTCACATTTTGTGTGCCAGACTCTTTGCTACTCCTTTGGAAAACCTAAGCCATCTGAAACAGCAAATATAAAGCACAGAGCAAATGTAAAATCTAGAGTGAATATAAAACCTATAGCAAAAATAAAAAATCTATAGTGAATATAAAAAATCTACGGTGAATATAAAATCTATAGCAAATATAAATCTATAGTAAATATAAATCTGTAGCAAATATAAAACCTATACCCCTGTGTGTGTGTGGTCTCTGACTTTCTCACCAGTCAAAGCAGAGCCTCTGCACGTTTAATCAATGAGTAAACTAACAGCAATCAAATACTAAACGCATCATCTGCGCTATTTGCTCACAACATTGTATTAAATGATTTTGCATAGGTTCTGCAGCTGTAATTAAAATGTGATTGTAAAAAGTACAGTGTCGTGGCACTAATAATGAGAGCAGGGCACACAACCTATTGTGTGCTTGGGGAAAAATGGTAACAGCACTAAAAAGGCATAAAAAGAAAAATATTAGGATAAATACTGAGCTAATGATCCACATTGAGATAAATTATTTCCTTGTATTTTGTTAGATGTGGAGCTACGTATATTGATCTAATAACTGCGAAACAACTCCAGCAAAGCAGGACAAGTTACTACACTGTGGCACTTGCTCTTGCATCTACTGCTGTATAAGTAATGGGTTTTGCAGCCTTGAGCAATTCTGCTGATGGCTTCCATTCACTGCAGCATTGTTTGGAGAATCTATTCAGCTCGCATGCGAGCAAACCACAGAGGATATTGCTAATAGGTGGTACATCTGCATATACAGTGAGCTGTCAGCTGCCCTTTCTGCACAGCCTCCCCAGCCAATTCACAACACCTGTTGTGATCCTCAGAATAATATCTGACAAGATTTCATACTAGGCATTGTTAAAAATACATCGGCACAAACTTCGGGCAATTCTATTTGGGAAATACTCGTCAATTTTTCTCTCCCCCCCCCCCCCCCAAGAATGGAAGCTTTTTAGAGCCAGAATTACATATGTGTTCAGCCTCTGGAAAGCACTTTTGGGTGCTATTGCAATATGAATTATAAATGACACACAAAAACCTATTAAAAGAACAGCAGTTTCAAATCTGAGCACTTATAAGTTTGGAAAAGCCAACCCCGAGTGCAGGGTTTTGAGAGGTGGGATGGCTCCACACAGGACCTGCTGTTGCTTTTTTCCAATGAGTCTCTACTCCACCCAACTCTGGGATGAATACTGCTCGGTGAATGGATCTTTGGCTTTGTCCTCCTTGTTCCGTGTGTGACCCCCAACTTTATTTACTGCAAGCTAATCCCACCCTCCTCTGCCGACAGGATCGATCACTTCCTCATGGGCTGTGCTCCACCACCAGAGGATCTAAGTGCTTCAGAAACATTATGAATGCACTGGCACAACCCCCATTTGGAGCTATTTGGGTTCCTCAAGCCCCTGGCACATCTCTCTGCGTGGCAGCATCAACCACAGCGTGGCACGAGCTGCCTCTGCCCGTTCCTCACCTGCACCCAGACCCTGCACAGTGCCTGCGGTGCTGCTCCCCTGTTAAACCCTCTGGATTTGCCTTCTTGACTCCCACTGTCCCTTGTTTGTCACTCTGTCCCCTTCCTAATTTTGGCTGCTGGAAGCACTGTTTTTATCTTTTCTGAGCTTCACAGTGCCTTTAGCTCCAGGCAGGCAAAAGCCAGTTCATACTTCACACAACTTAACGAATTTACACAAACTTCCAGAATTAGCCTTACCCCCACGATCTCCTTCCTCTTTTCCTCCTTCCTCTTTTCCTCGTTGCTTCTTCTCCAAAAGTCTTCACAAAATGTCCTCCAAGTGTCCCAGTCTTCCTCCCCACTCCCTCCCCACCATGAACCCTTCTCCCCTTCCTGCTCCCACACCGTGTCCCGTATCCTGCCGTTGCCGTAGCAAGCTGGGGGAGCGTCTCCCCTCCCCGTGCTCCCCCTGTGCCAGAGTGGCACAGAACCTTACATCACATCCAGGAGAAGGAAAACCTGGCTGGTTAATGTTCACCCAGTGACAGACTGCAGCGTGCCTGGGACAGGCACCGACAGCAAAGCCGACAAATTCAAACCAGATTCCATTGAGTTGGTGTGAACTCTTTTTTTTCCAGACTCTTACAGGCTGGCTAAACTTGGGGCTTCTTTTTTTTGTTGTTTTGTTTTAACTTCTTTTTTTTTTGTTTTTCTACTTGAAGCAGCAGAAGATACAACCCTGAGAAAAAGGCAAACCCTCCCTTCCTCAAGCGCCAAGTCCCTTCTATTAAATCCGGGCACAGCAGGCTCCTCACCAAAACAGCAAGAAAAACTCAGAACATGTGGGGAATTTCTTTTTTTTTTTTTTTTCCTCCTAATCTTGTTCTTAGAAATGGTTGAACAATTTTTCCTGAAATGAGAAAAGAGAGCACAGCCAGAGACAGGCGCCCAGTATGGAAAAATGGATAAACCCAAGGAATCTTGCACAACGTGGAGCCACTGGAAAGTTCACATAACCTTCTGTTTGCACGAAACTATGCCACTTCAGCTAAGAAATATCTAGAGATTCACACAACCCTAGAATGGTTTGGGTTGGAAGAGCCTTTAAAGACCATGTTGTTCCACCCCCTGCCATGGGCAGGGACACCTTCCACTAGCCCAGGTTGCTCCAAGCCATGTCCAACCTGGCCTTGGACACTTCCAGGGATGGGGCAGCCACAGCTTCTCTGGGCAACCTGTGCCAGGGCCTAACCACTCTCACAGGGAAGAATTTCTTCCCAATATCCCATCTAACCCTGTCCTCTGGCAGTGGGAAGCCATTCCCCCTGGTTCTGTCACTCCATCCCTTGCCTGAAGTCCCTCTCCAGCTCTCTTGGAGCTCCTTGAGGCACTGGATATGCCATAGCACAGTTGCTTTTCATCCATCAGTGCTAAAACTATTGGTTTCTTACTTCCAAATCCTACATACAGTCAAGAAAACCCTCAATGACCAGTGACAGTCACACAAGTGGCTTTGATAAAAATCATGCAAATCTACTGTTGACTAAACCCCCTATTTTTCTAGATAGTTCAGTCACACAATTCCCTCTAATTCCTATACCACTGTTTTTCTAGCACAGAACCACCTCCCTGGTAAGGAAATATTTCAAAATACTTTCATTCTGCCTCACACAGCAGGTAAATATTGTACTGCTCACGGCGGAGCCGGGAGGTCACGCTCGCAGTGTTGCCGTGGGCTTTCCAATTAAAAGAAAGGAAAAGAAAAAAAGCCTTACACAATACATCCAGTTTAAATTATTCTCCTTGTTTCCTGACAAGATAATGAATAGCATGAACCGAGTGCTCTTCTACTTACAGTAAAATGTTAATTTGATCAAAGACCAGTGGTGTGAACAGCAAAATGAGATACTTACACACACACACAGAAAAAAAAAAAGTATAACCTTTCCCTTGAAGTTCCATCAGCCAAACTGTATTTCCTCACTCCATGCTAAATTCAGTGCTGTGTGTGGTAAAATCTTCCTATGGGCGAGGAGTGGGTATTATCACAAGTAATTCTGCTGCAGTTAATGAGCCTGGTTGTGGCAGCAATCACCACGCTTGGAGCTGACATTCGTACTTGCAAGCTGCTGCAAAAGCTGTGTTTCTGAGCGTGAGATCAATTAAAACACACTGGTTCAATGTGCTTTAATGTTCTAACTTTCCAGACATAAAAATTTACTGTAAAATCTTTAAATGGCCCTAACTTCCACAGAGCAGCAAGCAAGGTTAGATGAAAATCAGGGACGTGATTCTTCAGGGCTCTGGTACCTATTTTTTTCCAACAATGGAGAATTACATCAAAAAAAGAAAAATCTCCACCAACCAGAAGAGGTTGAGTTGTCTTCATTCTTGTCTTCAGGCTATTGCACTTTCCTCTGTGCACTGAAAGGCTGCCAGATAAATGTATTCCCAACTGAAAGCCAGGCATTTACAGGAAACCCATGTTTGTATGAAAATAATATTAACCATATTCTGCCTTTATACAGCACTTCTCTGAGCAAGGATCTCAATGCCCTTTGTAAAGTAAATGTTATTATTCCCATTTTACAGACAGTGAAATCCCAGGATTAAGTGAATGACCTCATCTGCCATAAAGCTGCATAACTTTGCTGGATTCACGGAATAGTTTGGGTTGGAAGGGACCTTATAGAGCATCTCATTCCACCTCCTGCCATGGGTAGGGACACCTTCCACTAGACCAGGTTCCTCCAAGCCCCATCCAAACTTGCTTTGAACACTTCCAGGGATGGGGCAGTTCCATGGGGCTATGGCACACCAGGAGAGTGGAGCATCCAGTTCACTGCCAAGTGGGTCAGAAATAAAAAGCAAATTGTCTGGCAGTGTCTGTGTGAGCCTTGGTGCAAGGAAAGAGTCATGGCAAGATGAACCCCCTTCCCCATGGAAGTACAAAGCTCAGGATGCCTCGCCATGGGTGTGGGTACCACTGGTGGGTCAGAGCAAACCCTCCCACGAGCACCAGCACTACCTGTACTGTGTTGCATTTGTGTTGCTAAGTGAAAAGGAGAATTTATTCCATCTGCTGCTCAAAAACATACATATTTTATGGCAATCTCACTTAGCAGGAATATCTTTTCGAACCATTTTCCAATGTGATTTGTTGGAGACAGGAAGGTGCCATACCCAAGGAAATAAAAAATAATCTTGAGAACAGCATTTCTGCTAAAACACCCTTTCTTTCTACTTTTATAGCAGACACTGTTTTATGTATTTTAGTGGCAGTTTGGCTCCAAAAAAAATGCTTAAATTCACTAACCCTTCCTCTACAGACCTTAAAATCCAACACCACATTTCTGTGGAATAAATGGTACCAATCCAGTCCAGATTCTTTAATAAATGCCTCTGTATTTTAGAAAGAACAGTTGTTCTCGTTTTATTGACAACAGAAGTTTCTATACTTGACTTTCATTCCCCAGAAAAAATAAGCAGTAGAAATCTGGGAGCACTATCAGCACTGTGAAGACGGAAAGAAAACCGATGGAAACATTTTGCTTTTCCAAAGGGATAACAGAAGAAAAAAAAATTAATTCTTCTTTTATAGCTTATACAATAAAGTCCACAAAAAAAAAAAAAAAGTGTCATGTTCTCTTTCTGCTATTACTCCCAAAATCTAAGGATACCTATATCAGAGTCTGCTTTTTAACCCTCCATCTTCAGATTAAAATACAATAACCCAGGATCAATCAACCCTAATTAAAGTTCTACTCTTTTTCTTTCAAAAGTGAAAAAGCACTTTTTTTTTTTGTCCAGGAAGCCTAAATTAAAAAGCCTGTTGGATTTATTTTTTTTAAGCTACATGAACAATGTATAAAGCCAACAAACAGATTTGGATACCTCAATGACATGAAACCACAAACTTAGACTCAATATTAAAACCTTAAAATGAGCCTCACTGCCATTTTAAAAATTTAACACTCCAAAGTATTTCTGTTTTCACAACCTAGGAATCATTCTTTCCAACAGAAACCTCAGTTTTTCTCAAGCACAACTGGGTGATTCCAGATTGGTGGATGAAGCACAGAAACAGAACAATAATTTATCTGAATAAATTTGTCATCCCAAAAGATTTGTGACTTACTGCCATAAACACTTACTGGAAAGGTGCAAACTTGAAAAGGTACAGAAAAGTGTTAACCATAAATATTTGTGTAAAATAAACAGCCACACAACTGTAACTGCTGTGAATGCAGAAAAGTACACTGGAGCTTCATTAACTTCCCTGATTGGAAATTAGAATATTCTGGGAATCAAACAATAAAAAATTCAAAGATGCTGTATCCCAAACTATGATAAATCATTTATTTTGACAAGTATGGGTAGTTTAGTTTTAATTATTTATTCTTATACTTCGTAGCATATCAGAAAATATGCAGTGATTTATTGTGCAAAATGAAATGTTAATAAAATGAGTCCCTTCCCCAAACTACAGCATTATTAAATCTTCATGGAAATGTGAGGGTGAACTTGTGGGTTAGTTTTCTTGTTGAGCTGGAGAGTCAGTAAAGTGCAAATAAGCCATTCCTATTGTATTTAGCTCTATTGTGACTTCAGTCCTGTGCAGTCACACAACCTCAGGGATGAGGAGAGGGTTGGAGAGGGATACTGGACCCCCAGTTCCTCTGCTGTCTGGCACATGATGCAGTTGCATTTTACCATGAAAGCAAGTGAGGGTTATTGGCTTCAGACCTTCACCCCTTCTAAAGCCCCATGTCATGAGCTAATGGCTCCTCTTGAGGCAGGTCTAGGTGAACCAGCCCTTTTAATTTACTATTCTGGCCCTTTTTTTTTATAAAAAAAGCTCTGAGGACTTTCAAGTGGAAGGGTTACTCTTCAGGTCGCCACTGACACCCACCTCACCCTCACAGTGGGTGTGACTTGGTGTACTTACATCACCCTGAGCTCTGTCAGTCACAATGGACTGGTCCTGCCATAAATTCCCCCCCCAAGATCTTGGATTAACAGCACTGAGCACCTGGATCAGCAGCTAAGGAAGGGGCTGTCACCTCAGTCATTGTGTTGCCACCACCTTCTCCTCTCCAGTACCCACCTCTGCTCCAGCCTGTTCTGCTCAAATGAGGGATTAATTTCTCCCATGATTATGGTTTGGGGGCAAATTCAGTTTATACCTTGTGTTACTGATACAATGGAGAGAGACGGAGCTTTGCGGTCACTTCCCCTTCTTCTGTCTGAGCAGAAAATTGCAAAGCTCACTGGTATTTAAAGGTAATTATTTCCAGGAGCCAGTAATTTGTTCTGGGGATGACACAAACTAGCCCAGAAAGCTTCTGCATGGGAAAACCTGAGGATTCAAATGAGGAGAATAACTGGGAGAAGAAAGGTGATGGAGTCTGAAGAAGAATGGCCCGTGTTTGACCCAGCAGGACACCAGGGTGGGAGTCCCAACATCAGCTCTGTCCCTAAGGCTTTTATCATCCAGGATATGGACACCTGGACCAAGGGCAGTGAGTACATCCACACCCTCATTCCTGCAGAACTGGAGAGGGAAATGGCCCTGCCCACCTCTCAGGAGCCACAGAGGTGTCCTCACATACACGGGAAGTTCTGAAGTGCCAACTCCGGATTTTAAAAGGGCAGTCATAGAGAAAGGGATTTTCAAGAAATATCAGCTCTTTAAAAATTTACAGCAATTTTTTTTTCACATTTTCAGTGGAAACATGTAAATTTCTGCTCCAAATCCCAGTCTTTTGGGTCAGTGTTAATTCCAGAGGAGCAAAACATCACATCCAAATCAGCAAGGCAGTCTGTGCACAAAGCAGGAGTCGTGCTGAGCACTACTCTTTAAAGGTAGCCTTAATAATGGGGAATGAGCACTTACTGAAATGGTAAAAGGAAATGTTAATTTAACTATTAAATACATAATTAGGTTAAGTACTTGTTTCTGCAATTGTAACACTTCAGCCTGATGCAAACTCACTTTCTGGCCTGTGCAATAGATTTAATTTCTTCCTTTTTTTTTTTTTTGACTATAAAGAGGTAAAACACAGGAATTGCTGCTCCAAAGATTACTTAGATATAATTTACGAAAGTGTTTTATAAAGGTAAAGCATCACACAAGGCAAAGACTATGAGGATGTTTCAGCAAATGAGCTGAGCTACTGCAGCAGCTCCTGCTCCTCTACCAGGGAACCTTCCCTTCCCTTCTCCATCTCCTCCGAGGCCACACACTCTCCTTGTGTCCCTCATGGGGCCCTCAACACAAGGAAGACATGGACTTGTTGGAGAGAGTCCAGAGAGGGACATGAAGATGCTCCAAAGGCTGGAGCCCCTCTGCTCTGGAGCCAGGATGGGAGAGCTGGGGATGTTCACCTGGAGGAGAGAAGGCTCCAGGGAGACCTGAGAGCCCCTTCCAGGGCCTAAAGGGGCTCCAAGAGAGCTGGAGAGGGACTTGGGACAAGGACATGGAGGGACAAGACCAGGGGGAATGGCTTCCCACTGCCAGAGGACAGGGTTAGATGGGATATTGGGAAGAAATTCTTCCCTCTGAGGGTGGGGAGGCCCTGGCACAGGTTGCCCAGAGGAGCTGTGGCTGCTCCATCCCTGGAAGTGTCCAAGGCCAGGCTGGATGGGGCTTGGAGCACCCTGGGCTAGTGGAAGGTGTCCCTGCCCATGGTAGGGGGTGGGATGAGATGGTCTTTAAAGGCCCTTCCAACCCAAACCATTCCATGATTCTGATTTTGGCACTGTGGCCTCTCCCATGGTTTGCTGAGCTGCCTCCATTTGTTAAACCCACAGAAAACAAACTTGGCCCCTTCATCCCAAATCTTCATTTACTGAGCTCACTGGACTCAATGAATGGTCCCCCAGTTGCAGGAGCTGCTTTTTGGGAGGGGATGGGACTGCAGAAGCTGGAGGGGGAGGCAGAAGAGGAGTAGATGGGGAGAGGGAAGACAGAATCCTCTCTTCTGGCTTTACAACAGCTCAGATGAACTGCACACTGATAGTAATGTACAGACCCAGCTTTTGCTGAATTACAACCAAAGAAAGGGTTATGTACACAAGCAGTTATAAATTTTACCTAATTACAACAAAACCACCACAATAAAGTAAAAAAAACCAAACCAAACCACACTGCAGCTTTGTTCCAGTTAGACAGAAAAAGAGCACTTCTATATAAATATATACAGTTGATTTTAGTATGGCAGTGGGGAAATCAGAAATACCTATTCTTTAACTACAACCCCCTTTCTACTCTGAGGGAAAGAAAAAAACCAAACCCTACTGGGTAAATCATTGCTACATTGGCAAAATGTAGTGCTTTTGCAAAAATCACAAAATAATTCTACCAAAACATCTTTAACACCTACATCATTTCTAAAAAGTCTACATATTTCCAAATAATTACTAGCACTTTAATAAATATTTAATGCAGTCTACAAAAGTTCTTTGACAGAACTAAAAACCCACTGTGCAAACACCAGTTTGCTTTTACTGACTAAATAATCAACCCAACAACCTACAAATCTGCTTTGAGTTTCATTAAGGCATTAAGGGGCTGGAGTGTGTCCAGAGAAGGGAATGGAGCTGGGGAAGGGTCTGGGGCAGCAGGAGCAGCTGAAGGAGCTGGGGGGGCTCAGCCTGGAAGAAAAGAGGCTCAGGGGGAACCTTTTCACTCTGTACAACTCCCTGACAGAAGGGTGTAGGTGGGAGTTGGTCTCTTCTCCCAGGTAACAAGTGATGGGACAAGAGGAAACAGCCTCAAGTTGCTTCAGGAGATGTTTAGATTGGATATCAGGGAAAATCTCTTCACTAAAAGGGTTGTCAAGCCCTGGTACAGGTTGCCCAGTTGTGGAGTCCTCATCACTGGAGGGTTTAAAAGATGTAGCACTTGGGGACATGGTTTAGTGGTGGCCTTGGCAGTGCTGGGTTAATGGTTGAACTGGATGAGCACAGAGGGCTCTTCCAGTGGAAATGATTCTGTGATTTGTATTTGTCCAATTTACCAAGAACTAATGTAAAGGCCAAGACACTTGCAAGACTTGACAGCTGCACCAGGGGAGGGTGGGGGCTGAAAGCTGATCTGGCAAAAGGAAAAAGGCAAAACCAAACAGCAGCTGGAGGAGGGGGTTCATTTTCAACAGGAGCAGTGGCCTGGTCTGGCTCCCACAACCACTGCTGACAGCACAGGGCACCCAGCAGGACCACACGGAGGGGAAGGAGCTGCCACAATTCCTCCTGGCAGTGAGCTGCTCTTAGGTGAGGTTCAGCAGGATTATAAATCCATAACCTGAGAGATTTAAGATTGTAATCTCTGATCTTACCTGACAGAGGGTTTAATGAATGTCACTGATAAGCAAATGCCTGGTTGAGGTTTCCCTCTGTGAAAGCACCACCCGTTGTGTGTGTGACCTGTGAATCCTGCCTGTCCAGGAACATCTCCTTCATCACCTCAAACAGACACCCAAAGCACAGACTGCACCAGAAGGACACTTGGCTCGGGTGTTGGGTTTGGATTTTTTAAAAACTTATTATTTTAAGAAGTCCCATATGATTGTGCCACTTTGTCAGGAGTGTGTGCCCTGCAAGGGATGGTGGGAGGGACATTTATGCCAAATTAGCATCTGCAAATCAGCATCTGCAGGAACAAATGACTCAATTCCTTCCTTGTCCTACACGGCAAAGTCTGATCCAAGCCTTGCTAAAAATTAATGCACCAATAAAATATGTCAGAAAAGGAAGAGAAAAGAAAACTCTGGAGAAGTCCATAAAAGCTGCAGCCCTGCCACAGCCACAGGGCAGAGGCTCTTTAATTTGGGTAAACCAGTCACTTGAATGTCTGAGTAGGGACCAGCATGATGGATTTAGAAACATAAAGCCAAGAATAACTACAGTGGGAAATGTAAGTTTAAATTATTAGAAGGTAAATATATGGGAAGCACCACTCTACTGTGCACACAATCCTTGCAGAGCATCCCTAAAGAGCTGTATTTTGCTCTAAATTTGCATATTTTCTTACTCTACACAGTTATGACTGCTAAGTGCATATAAAAGAACTGTCATGAAATCCAAAAGAGAATTAAAAGAGAAAAATCAAAGTCACACTCAGAATTTTATGGAGGACTCATTTAAAATCCTACCTGATTTGCTCTTTCAAGGTCTGTCATGATCATCTCGATTTCATCAGCCCTGGGAGAACAAGAGAGCAGAAGTTCTGTTATCACATGGAGAACACCTGCTACACAAGTTTATGCACGGTAACAATTGCAACATTCACACAAACAATAACCATTTTCAATATTTATTTATCAAAGGACCCAGTAGGACTGATCAGCTCATCCTCTGACTGGTGGAATCCTCTTGGGTTTCAGCTCAGTGGCCTGGTTTGCAAGGCTCCAATTCCTTTGCTTGTTCCCTTTTTGCAATGAAATAGGCATATTAATATCTGAGCATATTCATTTGATCTTTGAAGGTCTTACTCCCCAAAATTCTGCACAAGGGCAGTGGCATCTTTCCAACACATAAAGGTGCTTCACAAGTGATAATTATGGGAAAGTCAAAGACTGCAATTCTTCGGTCAACTACCATATACACATACACAAAAGTAGCCTGTTACTCTTCTGTTTCAGTGTGCCTGGAAGTTTGGTTCTAAATTTGGCTAAAAAAAAAATATCAGGAGGTCAAAGAGACCAAGAAATTTCATTTTACATTATGCGGAAAAAGAGGTTTTTTGACACAGATTTATCAAACTCTAAATTTAGACTCTTAATGCACTTTGTAAAGCTGAATAAAAAAGTCAAAGGGTTGAAAACTATACAAACAGTCAAGGAAAAATAGTGTTAGGTGGCAGCTCCCAGACCTGACCCCTTAAAACATGAGCATTTCTAACACTTCACTCACACAAATGGAGCCAACCCTTAAGCAATCTTTTCTTATCTTCATGCTGAATCGTGGGCAAATATTTCCCACTCAGGCTCTCACCTGGGAAAGGTACCAGGGACAGGGCTGACAGACCTCAAGAATGTTCTGTATCAGTATAATAAGACATATTATTCTCCCCAGACATTTTGCCTGTCTTGTATCCCTGGACCATATGGAAGCAATAAACACTGTCCTCATCTCCTCTGAACAGCAGCTTTACCAGCAAGTCCTTTTGCAATCTGCCAACACCATAATGTCTGGTTTTTGTTTTTAATCTGTAGCAGATCATTATCAGTAAAAGCTGTGAAATGCTGGAATTCCCTTCCTCTGCCCATGCAGAAAAGTCAGGGTTCGTTTATGTGCTGATTCCCACAGAAGATCCATTTCCCTGTGCAGGTGTTTGTTAGGAAAGATCGTTAATTGAAGTATGTCAGGGTTCTGGCACTGGATCATTACACTGAATATTGACTTACTCTTCAACAATATTTTAGATTTCTGTGTGTACACTCAGGGAAATACAGTAAAAGATCATAATAAGTAAATGTGCATGTATATAAATGAATGGAAAATTATTTTTAATTACAGCCTTTAATGTTGTCGGGGTAATATGAACTGCCTTCTGAAAAAATCTTCTGGACAATAATGGAAAACAGATTAACATGTGTTTTCTTGGGCAGGAGAAGCTAATGTGCTCTTAAATGGGAAAAAATCCTGCACAGGATGTTTTGAATTAATAATAAATAATGGCCATTACTTACTGAACTGAACAACCACTGTTTGGGCAAAGAAGGATTGAAGGGAGCAGCCCAGGGACCGACCTGGAGAGGTTCATGTCAGCCTACAATAACACCTTCCATCTCTTTGGCCTCTGTAGTTGTGAAACATCTTTTGTTTTAGACTCCAGGCCCAAAATACTTATGAATGAACCCACAAAAATTACAGTATTTCCCATGGAACACACATCCCTAAGACCATGACCCCCACCCCCCTGTATATCTGTAACAGATAAGAGGGAAGAGAGCATCCTAATGTACCAAAAAGATGTTCCCCAGCATTTCACAAATATTTTTAGCCAGGATAGTTTAAGGATCCTCTTTATACAAACTTATGCATTCAGGTTGAATTTATGTGTGAATGCCCCAGGTTATATGGAGCCAGCAAATGATGTCTGGATTATGTCACATCCCTCCCAGATCAGAGCTGGGAATGTCCCACCCCGGCACACCGGCCACAGCTCCAGCCAGTCCTGCTTCTGCTCCCTTCTCTGTAGGGTTTGAAGAATAAAATCCCTGCCTTTCCTCTCAAACAGGGGGTGCCAGGTATCAGCCAAAGGTCTGGAACACTGAAGAATCTGAGGAGAGTGAAAGACTCAGAAGCACAAAGCCCTCAGATAGGGAGAGGAAGAGCTTTGGGATCAGAAGAGCGAGGTTTCAGTCCAGGCAAGGAAACACTTCTTCTTTTAGCAGAAAAGAAGGTGACTCTGACAGAGAAAAGATGAGCATGAAGGGGTAGAATGTGAGAGGGTTGGGACCCATCCAAGGACCCTCAGCTAGTGAAGGGGAGCCAAGGGTAGGAAAACTGATGGAGACAGCGAGGGAAGGAACAGAGGGATGCCCGAGGCCAGTGGACCAAGAGAGATGGGACCAAGAGCAGTAAAGCAGAGGAGCACCCCAAGCCAGTAGAAAGGTGGGAGGCTGCCAGTAAAACAGGCTGAAACACAAGATGGTGCCTGAAAAACAAGGTGGAAGGACTCAGGACAACCCTGCACTTCAAATGGACAGGAGTGTTAATACTGGTATTTGTGAGCTGTTCCGGCCGGGGTCAGGATTTAAGAGCTCTATTACAGCACTGGGATCTGCAGCCAATTACAAAAAAAAGCAACTGAGGATATAGAACACCATAAAAATGACATTTGTGCCCTTCAGCACACACAGATAATTCTGACTGAATCTAGTAGAAGTGTCAAACTGTAGCCAAGGGCAAAATTGTCCCTTTGTCCTTGTATCCAGACACACCAGCTGACTGATCCTGAACTCCCCTCTCCCTCCTACATTTTTTTTCTCCCCCCAGCTTTTCAGCACTCCTAATAAAAGGATGTAATATCTCCAAAAAATTCGAGCAAAACACCTCCAGCCTCGCAGTCTGCACACCAATGGAGGGTAATGCTGCAACTATAAGCGTTATCTTTAAGTAAAGTAATGAATTAAATTACTCTGTATTCTTTCCTAGCACAAGTGTCAACAGCATTCAGGAGAATCTTCAAAAGGAATTCAGGCTTTTCATTTTAAAAGCTCAACTACCACATCAGTAGCTGGCACTCAGCAGCCTAAAATCATGTATTTGAGAAAGTCTCTAATAGCTGCATTCACTGTTTGCTCAGCACAAGTATTTATTATAAAATAAATTACAGTTCTCACACCTTTTATGCACTCACAGAAACAACCTGCATTGATTTATTGTTTACAAAGCACCGTGTTGAATTCAGACCTGTCAGGTACGAGGCAGCTCTGCTTTGCTCACTGAATTAGTCCCACACAGGTCATTTTTGATGTATTCACCATCCACCACATTTGCTCATTTTCAGCCCTTCCTATTCTAATACTTGTCTTTATTTCAATGGAACTACTTGCCAGGCAAAGCACCATCCAGCTCTAGGCTGATGGCACCTTGTCCTGCAGCTCTGCACTGAAAAGCTGGTGGGTAACTTGAAGGGAACAATGGCCAAATTCATGGAATCACTGAATCACAACATAGTTTGGGTTGGAAGGGAACTTAAAGCCCATCTTGTTCCACCCCCTGCCATGGGCAGGGACACCTTCCACTAGCCCAGGTTGCTCCAAGCCATGTCCAACCTGGCCTTGGACACTTCCAGGGATGGGGTAGCCACAACTTCCATGGGCAACCTGCGCCAGGGCATCACCACCCTCACAGGGAAGAATTTCTTCCCAATGTCTAATCTAAATCTCTTCTGTTTTACTTTAAAATGCTTCAGCAAATCCACCATTATACAGGCTCTAAATTTCTGCCCAGAATCATCCCATGTGAACTAAACTCAGTTAAAGGAACCAGAGGTCTGATGATTTTACTTTGAACTTTCTTTGTTCCTGAAGCAATACACATCTTGTGAGTGCCTTGGTTCCCCTTCACCCCAAGGGCTGAAAGCAAGGAGAAACCTCCCAAAGTTCTGTCTTTCTTCAGGCAGATACAGAGAATGAGGGTAATTAGTAACAAGAGGACCTTTTGTTAAAATACACTAATATTTTTGGTGGTTTGCATCAGATTTCTACATTGCAACCTAACATTAATCAGGGTTTGGTCAGGGGTGGTACTTTCTTAACGCTAAAACAGATCATGAGAGAAAGAGTGGGGAAAAGCTGTCTTCAGGAACAAATATTATCTACCCTGTGTTTTTGCATTTCACAGATAATATAATCATTCATCTGATCTAGTTTCTTACAGTCTCTGTGCAGAGGAAAAGTAATCATGTAAGCAAGACAGTTCTTCAGGGTGTATTACAGCTTGTTCTAAGTTTCCACGTTTTCAGACTAAGGAATTCAGGAAATCAAATTTTAAGCTCAAGCATTTGGAGCTACAGAATCAGCAGCACCAAGTAAAAAGAATCTGAACTGTTAAAGTAGCATGACCATGAAATATTCTATTATTTCTTCTCTTGGTACTGTGTTTGAAGTGAGAAACAAAATGCATTAAAAGCTATAGATTTTACAAGACATAAGCTTTTACCAGTCATGAAACAGCCCTCAAAGCTAACATGCCACCTATAAAAAACAACTTAAGGAGTTGGAAAAAAACCCCAAACCACCCCACTTTTCAATTCAATTGCTTTCGGGAAATAAAAAGTGCAGAAAGGCTCAATTTTCATTTTGAGATCAAGATAACGGATTAGGCTTGAACAGCATAACAAGCAAGCAAATTCAAGGGTGGGTAACGTGAGAGAGGCTCGGTTCTTCTTCTAAATAAAATTAAATTGGATGAAACCCCCTGAACACCATGAAGTTATTCACTAGCAAGCAAGAAGAATCTGGACTTTATGATTAAAATCCAGTTGATTCAACTCCTTCATTTAGCTTAAAGAGGCAGAAACAATTCCTTTTTTATTAACATGACAAGTGAATGGCTTGCCAAATCTTGTGGCTACAGCCCCCTAAAGATTCAAACTTACTCAACCTTGAAGGAAACTGCTGTTGGATTCTTTATACATGGAAGGACTGAAAAATACAGATGACACTTTGGAAATTGCAGTCAGTGGCGTGGCCAAGAAACTTGGCTACCAGGGCAGATTAATACTTTGGTTTGGCAAAAAACAAACAGCATTTTTTCCCACACATTTGTTTTCTTTAAAAACATGTAAAAGTTTACTAGTCAGAGCAAACGGTCTATGGAGCCAGTGGGGCTTGTTAAAACGTTCTAATTACCCAAGCATTTAGGCAGGCAATTTCAAACTAAAAGCAGACATTATCAACTAATGTGCATTTATGTTTAATTAAGGGAAAAAAAGAAAAACCCTCCTTGTAACGTATATCTGTGATCGTCACAGAGCAGATTTTGGCCAAATTAGGTAAACAGCTCAGCCTCTCAAAATTACAGGCAGTGTAACCCAGCACTTGGCTGGCACAAAACGTGAAGAGTTATTTGGGGCATTTGGGAAGGGAAGAAAAGAAGGAGAAGGGGCCAAAGCACTAAAAAGAAGGGGGGGAAAAAAAAAGAGGGGGGAAAGAAGAAGTGCACTGAATTTTTATTTTTTTCAGGTTTCAATAAAATTTTTATCAGGGAAGGTTCCTGGGTCTGGGAAGTAATTCTGGATCACTACACAATGGCAGCATTGCCTGCAGCCCGATGATCACGGCATTCACTCAGGGCACAAGAGCATCCCAGCACCTGAATATACAATTCCATTTTTTCTTTGAGCAAACCAGGATGACAAATTTCCTACCCAAATCTAAACCTCTTCCTCAGCTCTTCTGGTAGATCCCCTCACCTAGTCTCTGCACCTCAGTGGCCTGTGATTTGTTGCCTAATTTCTAGGAAAAAAAGAACCACCAAACATTTTCTTTGAAGCTCTTAGAAAGTTTCTGATAGAAGGTAATAAAAAAAAACCCCACTAATTCTATTTTTCTTGCACTTTATGAGTATTACTGCACACACAGTTTAGGTATTTTTAGAATTCATAATGATTCAAATCCAACAAACATCCACAGAGGATAAATTCCCCTTTATTGCTAATAGAAGACCGAAATGTAATAGGCAGAAGGGTTTTACAAAGAACAAAATAAAAAGTGATTTCAGCATAACCAGCATAGAATGTCAAAGGGGAAGATCTCACACACTTTTTACTACTAAGTTCTCAAATCTACTTTTCAAATTGCAAGAGCTATAGGTTAATATTTTCTTTCAGAGCAGCCCTCTAAGGATCTTCAGATCAGATAATCCTTTTTCCAATGTCATATAAATCCAGGCCCCTTGTAAAAGAATTTCTCTGTTCAGGGATTCATAAATCCACCAAGTTTAGTAATGAATTGGGTGTTTCCTTTCCTAGGAACTCAATTGAAGAAAAAAATCCTCTCTCTGCTAAGCAGTGAAACATTGAAGGCTTTAAAGTGAGAGATCAAAGAAAGGCTGGGTTCAGGTGCTCCGGCGATTACACCACACCTCACGTGGATTAATCTGGGGAAATGTCCACTTTACATTGCCCAGGCCCCTCTTTGCAGATATCCTCCACTAAATCAAGTCCCTCCCCTAGCAAAAAGGAGAGGGACCCAATGCTTTTTCCAGCTTTTTTTCTTTTTTTTTTTGCTTTTATTAGAATTAATTCCAGTTTCCCCTCGCTGCTGCCCTCGCACCACACACACACATTCAGGCTGAAAAAATAAACCTCGTGTAAAGATCTCTCATTAAGCACACCAGGATCAAGCAGCCACGCCAGCTGCAGGTGTGATCTTCAAACAAACGAGGTCCTGGGTGCTTGAAAGATGTCAAGTGATCATCAAATATTGAGACAGGTTAAAGAAACTGCTTGTAAAGCCCGGGATGCTTGGACAATACAAGACAAGAATCATCTCGCTCATTAAGAGGGAAAAGAGCCTATAGAATAAAACATTTTTCAGTCTGTAGGAAAGCTGCTTTCCAAGAAAACCTGCACTGCACTTTGTTTTCTCTTTCATGGCTGAAGTCGGGATTTCAAGAATTGGGAAAAAAAAAAAATCATGTTTGCAATTATGAAGTTTTAAAGACAACAGAAATCAGCTTTGTTCCAGTGATACACAAGGGAGCAGTTCCTAAAGATCAGCAATGTTTTCTTAGTCATTTCTGGAGAGAAATTGATATGAGTGACACTAATTGATATGCTCAATAAAACACAAAGAGAAATAGTGAGACATATATAACTGATAACAACATAGCACCCAAGAGCTGTAACACCCATAGGGTCACACACACACGACCTTGGCACGCTTGGCAAACCAAAGAACACTTAATGGAAGCAACTGGAATAAAGAAAAGGCATATTGGTTGAATTAAAAAGTAGCCCAATACATAAATAGATGGTCCATATTTTTTCTTTTCTTACATGGCACATATTTATACATGTTGCACCACAGCCAATATGAATATTGGCTCCCCAAACTGTTCAACCCTCCATTTAACCAGGTCTTACTCAGCTTTCACTGGGATTTTCTCTCCACAAGAACAGATCTCTCATGAACATTCCTCTTTCACAGTGTGTTTTTCCTTTACCCTGCAGAGCCTTATGAGCAGTGTTAAAATCAGTAATTAGGAGTGTTCAGATTTGGATTATTTTGGGTTTCCTTCCAGCTCAGACCACTGGAGACAATCCTTTGGGCTAAAGGGGAGTTCAAAGAAGGTGTTGAAACATGAGATAATTTTTGCACCTGAAATTTGCAGAAACAACCTTATTTAGACAGACCTAAAAATCCATTTCCACCAGCTTCTGAGAGAGCTGGTGAGAAATTTGGAAGCTCACAAGCAGTGGGCTCCAGTACTGCAGGTTTTCCTGCAGGCAAAGAGAGGAGTCCCTGCAGTTCCTTTTGCTGAAATCCTTCTCACCTGCCTTTACAGGCTACAGAGAAAAGCAGAAAGGACTTTCTGATGTTTAATTTTTGATGTATTTTTGTCAGAATCCCACCCACATGAATGTCCCGAGATTGAGGTTCTGCACCAGCACCAGTACAAACCCAGCAGATTTTCAGGATTGAGTCCTCAGGGTGGGGAATAAAACCTCCAGGCTCAGGTTTAAAGTGCTCAGAGGAGCCTATTTAGACAAACATTCCCAGCTGCCTTCCCAGCACTGCCCTGGGAAGCAGGAGTCACCACCTGATCCGACACCACGGCTCTGAGGATTTTCTAACAATGTAAGATGACACAGATGCAGCAAATTCCCAATTTCCTAGTGCCTCCTGGTACAAATTGAAAGAGCTCGCTGCAATTCCCCTCTCCTGACTTCAGCTGATTCAATAACACACCAGAATTTAAACACAGGCACCCTTCCCTCTGTCTCCCTTGCACACAAAGCATATCAAACCCATGGAATTGCTCCTGACTTGGCCTTGAGCAGCCAACACGATGTCAATTTTACATGTTTTATAAAGCAACAGCATGTAGAAAGCAACTCAAATGCAGGTCATATCAAGCATGTGACCCACAGAGCAATCAAAGACTGCCTGAAACTGTCATTCAAGGTTCAATCAGCTTCTTGCAGGAAAAATGAAACATCTGTGGCCCAGAGAATTAAGTTATGTATTGCATAATTCATCTGGTGTCTGCCACAGCAGCCATTTTAATGCTCTAGTGATAAACATGTTTGATTATTTTTGTTTTGTTTCCTGTCGCCTCCATGGTATTTCTGTTTATCCTCCCATACCACAACGCAGAATGGAGATAACAAATATACAAACCAGTGTTAGAGTCGGCTGATAAGACATGGGAAATCAGCAGCCTTATTAATCACATCAAGGCAGCAGCATTATTAAACCTCACACTCCCTGTAACTGTCCTCATTTGGGGTCTTTTGGGTACACTCTGCACTTAGATTTGCTGATGAAATCATTGTTTCCCGAGGATCCAAACATTTGGATTGAGCTTTAGAGGATTTTCTATTAGGAAACCTGCTCTCCTCGTACACAAAGCAAGTTCCCTGCTGGTTCCCAGGTTTTCCATCCCCTCACTTCTTTCTGATTCCAATATAAGCAGGAGGAACGTGCATCTCACACCAGACACTGAACCCCTTTCCTTTCATTTATTCCAGAAGTGGGGTTTGTGGTCCACACTGGCAGAAACCCTAATCTAAAGCATCCTTTGCACGTCATTTTGGGAAGTGATTGTTTTATTAACAGTGCATTACTTTTCTCCACGACTTGTGAACCCTTTCTCACCTGCCCTGCACTTTGCTGACTTCCAGAACTCAATCCCTGAAGAGCAGGTGGGAAGTTTGAGGCTCTGGGTCCTTACCCAGCTCTCTGGGTATTTATTCCTGTTGCCAGGAGTTGAGCATTTCTGCAGTCTGCTCAGAGCTTCAGATGTCAGTTAATTTGCTACACAATTAAACAGAGCAGCCATCATTTGTGTGAAATTTAATAGACTTGCCTGATACCAATTTACTCCAAACAGAAGCTCTGAACTGGTTGATGGAGGAGAACAAGCAGCAGCCTCTGAAGTGGTGGAGTCAGGTGTGTTCTTAACTGGGGTTTTTTTTGGAGTTTACAGGATTCCCACAGTGAGCAAACCCTCACTGTGATCAGCAAGTCAGCACTACTGTAAACCCAGATTTGGTAGGAGCAGTTTTACCTGACACCCTGTGGCTGCTTCCTGTGATGCTCCACATGGAGGTGAGTCAGTGGATAAAATACACATCCTCCCTAAGCCCTAACCCAAACAAAGCCCTGCTTCCCATTGATTGTTCCTATAAAGCTGTTTAGACAGTACCCACTGTGACAATATCAGCTGCCCCATCTGTGCCTTCAGCTGCCCCCCATTGCTGCTTCCTCCTGCAGCATCTCTACGTCCCTCCCTGATCCCTTAAATGTCCCCTCTTCACCTCCCACCCACAAACTGTAGGAAATGCACATTATGGATGCTTTCCAGCAGCACAGGCATGGCTGATCACCCTGCAAGTGGAGAGGAACTGCTGCTCCCTCAACCTGCCACCCTCAAACGGGCTATTTGTCCATCTTCCATTCCCAATCCCTACAAGCTTCACCAGAGCTCCCTGTGCCGGGGGTTTTTAAGGCTGTTAATTACTGCCCAAGTCAATCATCAGCTTCCAAGTTAATTTAGGAGGGGAACTGATGAACTGCAAATGGGTGGCTGAGCAGGCTGGCAGTAAAACACACCACAGGCTCGTGGAAGCTCCATTTCCTTTGGAAAAAGGGATGAAGGGTTGGGGATGTACAAACGGGCTCCTGCAGCACAGGAGCAGAACTCATCAGTTTTTCTTTTACTTGAAAAAAAAAAAAGTATAACAAAGTATAAAATAAAAGCTTCCTTAAAGACCAAATCTTACTAACACTGCTGTCCTACAACTCACATAAGCTCTTTTAGAATTGTTTCTCCAAATAAATAAAATATTAAATAAATATGAAAATAAACAACAACAACAATAATGATAGATGATAGACAGACAGACAGACAGACAGATAGATAGACAGATAGATAGATAGATAGATAGATAGAGAGTTTTATACTTTGGAGATAGAGCACCTGCAACAATTTATTATTTTTACTGATGGAGATAAAATAGATAATTTAGCCAAAATTAGAAACCCTAATTGCAGGCATCTTAAGTGTCATTCTATTTTATCGGATTGGCAATACTTTAAACTGAAGAATCAGCAGGAAGAATTGTCTGTGCTTTGATTAAAGATCCTCTAAAAATACACACAAATATTTTAACTTACTTAATAATGTTACTGGAGTTTAAAAATAAGCACAAATACCTTGGCAAAGATACGGGAGCTTTTTGATGGTTTTTTGGTGGGTTATCTTTTTTCCTTTTTAGAATCATCATGTCACATCTGAAACATACTTTGGGTTTTGAGTAGTTACAACCCAAAAATGAACAATCATCCCTCATACTACACCAATGCCAGAATTTCTGTATGTTTGTTTTCTTTAGAGCAAAAATAACCTCAACAATTGGAGACTGTTCACAATTTTTACTATAGCAATATTTCATATTCCAGACTGATCTTTAGGAGCTTCTTTCCAGAGACACCCAGCATCTCTTCTCCTTAACCACAGAGAGAGCTGGGGAGCCCAGTAATTTGGAAAATCTAGGTATCTATTAATTTTTCCCCTTACTTATTCTGTATCTTTGTCCATCACTGCATGAACCTACAAAATGCTTTTCTCTAATTTCCCCCAGTCTTTTTTCAGTGCAACAGTTTGAAAACAAGGAGTGCAGTGAGAAATTCGATGTACAGGTGTCACTCCCCAGGCAGAGATCAAGGGGAAATTACTGCTTCCCACCACAGCAATGACACACCACCAGCTCCTCCCCGGTGGAGAACAGTTATCCTCCAGTGACCTGAATGTTTTTAGGGAAAATATCACAGACTAAAGGAGAGAAATCCATACCTGTTCCAGTTGTAGCTCTAAATCATTTGTTCCTTCTACCCAGTCTGACTTGGTAACTGGCACTATGGAGTGCAAGAGAACATCCCACATGGCCTTTGGAATGATTTATTGGCATCAAACAAGATGAATGTGTCCACCAGGCCAATAATCTCCAAGTTCCTATTTCTTACCATGCTGCTCCAAGCACATTCACCAACAGGCACCCAAATATGACAATATCCTGCTTCCCTACACTGCCAAATGCACCTGGAGCATCAGTGATGGACAACAAAGCAGGCATTGTTTTATCTGTCCTTTATCTGTGGAAGGGACATGCAAGTTGTGCAAAGGAAAAACTAAATGTTGACTCTGCAGGAAGACAGTATTCAAGTGGGAGATGTATTTAGGGAAATGTTTTAGATGCTTTTGGTTTAGCAATGAATATAGGTGATGTGACTATTCTCTGCTATCATCTAAAGTAAGTATTTCCTTCTGGCTATCAAAGAAAATCACATTACATGATCTCTGATACAGGTAACTGATGTCCTCCCATCCAATAAATGGAATTAAAATAGCAGATAGCACGATAGAGATGTGCTTACTCTACATTTTGAGTAGGTTTTACCTTTCCCATGAGCTATGCTG
This sequence comes from Manacus candei, assembly GCF_025592945.1. Taxonomy (NCBI): domain Eukaryota; kingdom Metazoa; phylum Chordata; class Aves; order Passeriformes; family Pipridae; genus Manacus; species Manacus candei. The sequence continues at coordinate 5,206,225 of NW_026138124.1, read as the reverse complement.
AAGATCAACAACCAGGATGATTGCTGTCTATTTAATAATGTATCCAATTACCAACATGGTTTTTCTCTGTTCCCAATTTGCCCCAGCTTTGCTCAGAATGGAAACACCACTTCTGTCAAATGGCAATTGTGCCAGTGCTCTGCTGTTTCAGTTTATAGCTCTCAACAGCATCAATCCTGCTGACCTGAGTGACAAAGCAGCAAAAAAAAACAGGTGGAAAGAAACAAAGCAGGGAATGTGAGAGCATGGAACACAGAAAACAACCCAGGGAAGGAGAACTGGTGGTGTCTAAGCCTGCACAAGCCCCAGTTCATTACCACAGAACGTGGACAGATGTCTGAGACACAGAGCAACCTCCTGGTCTTCAGATGAAGGAACTGCATTCTTCTCTCTCCCTTCCCTTCTCTAGGTTGGCTCTCACTCCAGTGGGGCACCCAAAAAGCAGGCTGACCCCCAGCTGCCCTCAGGAGTTGGTCAACGTTGGCTTCACTCGAGCCTCCTGTACCAGCCAGCAGGTTTACCTTTAAATCTTTGCTGAATATATAAAGCTGCTCAATTCTTTCCCAACTTAAGCCTCCAGTTGTACTGGATTATGAGGGATGCTCACTAATATGACTGACAGATTGCCTGTCTACACAGAATTGAAACTGGATATATATTAGACAGCAAAATTACCTTAAATAATCCTTCGTGGCAAAACTCAACCCTACCAGGTACTACTTCAAGCCCTTGGAGGACAACAGTGCACAGTTTTCTAATTTAACCTTTTACAATATAATTTCAGAAACACTTTTCAAGTTCTTTATTTCCCTTGCAACAGTTGTTTTGCCTTTAAAATACTGCTGAAGTAAAACAGCTTCAGGCTTGACTAATGTTGTAGTCTGCAGTAAGGAACTATTTGATTATTCTGTTTCAACACTTAATATAACTGGTTTAATGTTTCTACAGAAGGGGAATTTGAACTGGAAATATTGGTTTTCTGTTGCTAATGACAATTCCTCAACACTTCTGCTACATCAGAAGCCTCTTCAGTGGATGAAAACCATCCTTCCTACCCGAACAAACAGCTGTAGCAGAGAAAGGAGGTAAGAAGACAGTGCTGACTGACCCTTTGGATCTGCCTGGTTTTTGATGCAGTGCTAATTCTGCAACCAAGTGGTCTCAGATCCACAAACCCAGCATTTGCTTAAGGAGAGTTTCAGACTGTTTAGACTTTCAGTGCCAAACACCCCTCCCTGCCATCCCCTGACCTGGGGAGGTGTAAAGGTGAGCCCAGAACCCTGGTGGGTGTCCCACCTCCACCTCACTCTGCTCCCCCACTGCAGCACCCACATTTCCCAGGTGTGACAGCCCCTGCCCAGGCCTCAAACCTCTGAACCTGTGGGTTCAGCTGGGTACTCTGCTGGAACATGAACTTGTACACAGGCACAGGAGCAGGGCAATTTCCCCTTCTTTCCCCCAGAGCAGACAGTTTGTGCCATCAGTTCCTGCACCGTACATGCAAAAGTTTGAAACTTTCCAAATAAAGCTTATTTAGTCTCCTGCTGTTTTCCCTGGGCTCAGCTCCTTTTATGGCCTCAAGCAGTAAATCAGTAATCCAGGGAACCTCACTTTGCCTCTGAAGTGTTTTACAAACAGAGAGGATGGGGCCAGACTCACTGGCTGCACAGGGCTCTGCCTCCTTCCCCCATCGCCTTCCCTGCACTTCCAGCCTCCCAAGCCACAGGCTCAAGTGTGCAACCAGGTTTATTTGATGTCATAACAGAAATAAAAGGTGTGGGAGGGGAGCTCTGTATGCAAGAATACACTGTAAAGCTCATGAATTCAACCCACATAGTTTTTTTTCTTAAATTTGTTCCAAGGAATGGACAATAATTGTCTTCCACAGGCCCTGGCCACGTAGGGTATTTGGTACAGCCAACCTTACTACAGTCCCACTGCTATGAAGGTAGAAGGTACAAAGGAACAGGAATTAACTAGGAAAAATGTGTGTGCAAATGATAAATAAAAAATAATAACAGTTTAGTTAATACAGACAATATATTGACTGAAGAAGAGGAACAAAAGTTGTTAAAAGAAAAAGGCTTATCCACCACACACTGCACAGGGAGACTGTTAAACACTGCCCTGGGTGAGAATGGGCACGTGCCTGGCAGGTCTCACCATCCCCAGCTCCCTTCCTGGCTCTGCCACGGCATCACTGACGACACGAGGGTGACAAAAATCAATCCAACAGGCAGCAAGACAAATAAGTCATTTGTATCAAAGCTAAAATATGTTTTTGATCAATAACAGAAAATTAACTCGCACTCCTTTGCCAAGAAAATAGATTATTTAATCAGAGTACAGGCAGATAGAGATGTTACATAATCAAAAAATAGCTCGCACTGCTATATTTAGTGGCCACTGTCTTTTAGGGAAGAGGGCAAAAGTACACCCATTATCAGCTACAAGCCCTCTGCTGAAATGGTTTTCTGATGAGTTAAGCTGGTCTGACATACTTAACACCAAGATATTGTATATTTAAAACTATAACAATGACCACAACAGAAGAAAGGAAAGGCAAGGGAGTCACTGCTGTCCCATGGACAGATATCCACAGGGTTGAAAGGATCAGTCCCAGCTAAAACTTATACACCAGGGGATCTCTAAGAGTAATTTCTGACCTTTCTAACTTCCAGACTACCTGGAGTTTTCCATCAGAGGATGAAACATCAGTACAGCACATTTACAGTTTATGACTGGTTGCCTTTCACAGTTATTACTGTGATTTCTTAGCAATAAGCAGTGGAATTGCAGGAATTTGCAGAACATACAGAAAAATCACTGATCTAGACCATAAGCACAGAGCTCATTTAATACCAGCACAGCCTGCCTGGCCACATGGCAAAGCTGGGAGCCTTCCTGCATCCCTGAGATCCACAGGATCTTAATTAGAAGCTCAAAGAAATGCCTGTCCATGGATAGTCCCCCACATGTGAACAACATCACCATCAACATGATCATCTTTCCCTCCCTCCAGCTTCCCCACCAAACAATAAACACTGGAATAAAGAGTGTCAAAGTCAAGCATCTCTAGTTTTTATGGTTTCAGATATGGAAAAATTCAAATAAGGCATAAGAAAAACTAATAGTTAAACTAAGGGCTGCCACACCTTTACATAAAAGTGAAAGAAAACCCTCTGTTCCTAACTGGAACATGCATGAAAAGAACATTTAGTAGAAGAGCCAGTGATAAAAGTTGGTAACCACCATTTCTTTTATCGTTTTAGGTATCAAAACCAACAAGGAATTATATCAACTGATATTTGCATCAGGTTTATGGAGCAGCTCCACATGGGTGTGCATCTCTCTCAGGCACTGAATGCAAAGCAGTCTTGGAAGATGGTGATTAGGACCTTACCTTTAAGTGTATTTTTCCCTGGGATATCCATTTTAGACACCCAAGGGAAACAAAAACTTCAGGCAGACAAAAAAATCCTTGGTGAGCACAGTATTTTAGAGAGATAAGAAAACAAACAGTGTAAACAGGAATCAAAGATGCTGCTCCAGTGTTAGGATACCTTAAAGATCCCTCAAATGTTGAGGAAAGCTGGAGAGGAAAGAAAGCATTATGCCCATTAAAAATAATAATAATAAAAGATAATTACAGCTGGCTCCAAATGTTAACAATTTAATAGTTACAGGATCTAAGTACTATAAATGACTAATGCAGGCAGCAAATGTATTTGCAGCAGCGTGCAAAACAAAGCCCTTAAAAAGTAGAGAGCTCTGGGAAAAAAAAGGATAAACTGTTTTATAACATCAGCTCTGAAGCACATGGCATTAAAGAAAGGCTCTGTATTACCTTCCTTTTGTGACTGGTGACAAGAACATCTCCTTGATTTACCAAGATGATGAAAAACCAATAATGCACAATTTGAGAGCACCAGAAACCTTCATGATTACAACAACAACAACGTTGTATCTTTACTGCTCTTGTAAGAATGAGACCTGATGGGGGATTTTTTTTTTCTATCTGCACAAGAAGTCACAACATACTTCAAGACATTCATCCATATGCAAAGCCAAGGAAAGACTGCTGATGAATTTAAGTGACTGCAGACTGGAATAACTACCAAAATTGCTGATTATTTACTATGGGCCACTTTGTGTGCGTATTTTTTGCCAAAAGTTTTATAAAATACAACTTTAACCCCTACCCCCTTGCTGTGACTACGGTTGTGCTTTTAATAAACCAACAGCATTTCCCCCAAATAATTAATAAAAGAGGAGCATAGAAATCCACCCATTCACCCATGACTTGTAAACAAACACTCATTTGCTGTTTATTTTATTCAACTAAAGAAGTTCCTGCAGACAGAACTGAGCAGCCACCAGTCACAGGTTCAAGATGCTTGTGAAACAAGGGCTTTTCTGCCTCAATCTGCACATGATGTGGCCAAGACCGGAATGCTGGAGGGTGGGAGGAGGGTGGGAGGAGGGTGGGAGGAGGGTGGGCCCCACCGAACACACGGAACCATTTCCTTCTCCAAACATGCCCACATGGAGCCCCCATCACTTATCTCCCTGCACAAACAGCAGCACAGGTCACTCCTTCCTGCCTCTGAGCAGGCACTCCCCGCTGCCAGGGGCTAATGAGCACTGTCCTCAAGGCTCTGGGCACCCATTTATCCAGCAGGGAAAGACAGGAGAAGCCACTGGCAGCAGTCGCCTTCTGGCCCTCATTTCCTTCATGGATGATCTGCTGCTGAGCTAAAACCAGCAGCTCTGCTGCCTAAAACTGACAGGGTACTTTCTACTACCAAAGCCAGAAATTGTGTCGAGTAATGGTTTCATTCAATTTGCTCACAGTGTTCTCCGTTGATGAATATACTTGATTTCATGGAAATGTGATTAAATAAATCAGATAATGCTAAGTTGTACCAAGTCTCAAGAGGCTCTAGTTCAAGATGTGAAATACTTGCCCCAATAAGCATAACTTGAGCTAAACTTGTGCATTCTGAGTTTTTATGACCTTCTTAACCTCCAAAAACCTCTGGTGGCCCCCTTACTTTTGTTCTCACGGGCGTAACATCAGAATTACAGGTTTTGCATAAACTGCCACACTGATGCAAAGGTATGTGAGGACTGAAGGGGAAGGGCTGGGAAATGAAGAGAAGAAATAAAGAAGATGGGAAAATTCCTGCAAAGCATCTCGACTTATTTGGAGCTCACGGCTCTTGGCACACAGAGGGACCAGGTAACACCAAAACCAGTGCTGTGGCTGAGATTTTCAGTACCAGAAATCAAAAGGAACAGCTCTGAAATCCAGGCTGTTTATAATCAGTTGTCTTCATGTGATGTTACAGGTCTAATCTTAAGTAGTCCAAGTGTTAGACCTTCACCTGCTGCGCAGAAGTTCACGTTACACCGTCCTCTTAGAGAAAGGAACAGCAGCCAAGGAATACAGTGAGCCCACACCACATATTCCTTGCAGACCAAAAAGAGCTTTCTGAAAAGACAGCAGTTGAAAGGCAGCCTGATTCAGAACAGGAGCTGTGTCTGTAATAGCAACGCCACCTTCCTCTGTCACTCCCCACCAAACTCTCATTCTGCAACCTGCAAAATGATTCTTGAAGAGAACAAGGTTGGCACCTCCAGCACAAAAGTGGGTTTCTAGATTTCAGGTACTAGGGAGTGAAATGCAAAGGACATGACTGCTTTTCCTGACTGGCACTCTCTATGAAATTAACTTCAGATAGACCACCAAAATCCTCACTCTTCCTACAGCAGAGTAGCACAGAATCCTAGAATGGGTTGGGTGGGAAGGGACCTTAAGGCTCATCTCGTTCCAACCCCCTGCCCTGGGCAGGGACACCTCCCACTAGACCAGGTTGCTCCAAGCCCTGTCCAAACTGGCTTTGAACACTTCAGTCACTTTGTCTTCATGTCAGATGAACCTTCAGACACCAGGCAGGAATTTTACCCCTTAATCAATAAGCTCCCAGTCCTTTACTCCTACAGCCCTTGGGAAGGGGTGAAGGATCTCCCAACTTACACACTCTGTGAGGAAACTCAGTTTTAGCCCATGGATGGAGCTCTTCCCACCCAAAGGACAACTCCTGCCACCGAGGCAAGGCTGAATTTGCATGTAACTAATAGATTAAGTCTCATCCATACCCCAAAAGGGTTTGTTTGCTTTACTGCAAACAAATTTTGCACATGAACTGGCAGACAATGCACCAGCTGAATGCTGGAACAGAGAGGCTGTTGGGATCTCCAGCAAGTTGGGGACAACACTAAACAACTCAGCTTGTAAGGAGAACATTATTTCCTCTGATATCATACACAGAAGCTGCTGTTTAATTAAAACTAAGCTGCTTAAGCCATTAAACTGGCAAATGGCTGTACCAAATGACTTGTCGTTGTTAGCATTCCAACAGCAGGAGTTGTTTGTTGTCACTCAGATGGCAACTTGCAATGCTAATGCACATTTCCCAACTGGCTCCACACATCTAAAACAATCCAGGGTGGGGAAGTTATTAAAAGTGCTACTGTATACTACCAAGGAATATTTTCTTACCATGATCTTCAAAGACACCCATATCATGCACTCTGCTGCAATTTAATTATTTCAACTTCTGCCCTAGAAATATAAGCCATTCCAGGCATTTACTTGCATTTTAAAAAGTAGAACATGTATCAATTCTGGCTTTGAGCCCCAAGTTTAAAATAGTCCAGATACAACTTTTTGACTCAGATCCTGCAGGTCTCAACATTAAAATCTGTGATTAAAAAGCATAACCTACTACAGCAGCTACTTTATTCTGATTACATGCAATTAAAAAAAAATAAAAATTTAAAAAAAAATAAATCTATGTTTTATCTTGGGTGAGTAACAGGAAAAGCTCATTCTGGCCATGCAGGCAAACTTCAAAGCCACAGAAGGTGAGCACCACTGAAAGTGCCTAAGTGGAGGCACTCCAGAAGACCCCTGTTTGGTTATCACTAGGATTTGGGTCAAGACAGGGAGCATCAGCTGTCTCTGGAACGTGGGATAGGACACTCTGCCTCTTGCTGTTCTTCCTCCCCTTCCCCCAAATGGGAAGGACCATGGAGAGGAATCAAAATGGTTAAACATACTGAATGTGTTGATCTTTTTTACTTCCTGTGAGTCATGCTCCCCAACTCTACCACTCTGCATATAAAAATCTGCTACAACTCGTTAAATAAATATTTCCACTTTGGCTCAGAAAAAGCAGAAGACTCCCACATTAAAGCACCACACAGGTAAAACAATGAAAAAAGGGAGAATGATTAAAACTGCCCATCCCAGTGCCCTGCAACGGGGCAGCCAGTGGTAACACAGAGTGATTATTATGGCAGATGCCATATGCATCTTTTTTCCTTTGGTGTGGTCTCCAGGAAAGAAGAATATTTCCATTCATCACAGGATGACCTAATGGATGTTCAAATGAATGGTCAGCAAATGCATTTTATGCGCTTCTATTTGGGTACATTTATTTTTACAGCTACAATGCAAGCATCAGAACAGCACTTCCACTTTCCTATCCAAGGACTGAAAGGCTATCCACATTAATGAAGTCTTGCCTCACCCCATGTGCCCTTTTTACATATGGCAAAACTGAGTCATCAGCCTTGGTTTAGGTAGTGTGCTTGACACAACAAAAATAAGACACAGAGCTAATTACCAGCACAGGAATGAAAACAGGAGTGTCCTTTCCATAAGCCAGGCTCCAACTAAATTTCCTATCAAAATACAGTGGTTTTATATAGAAATAAAGTTAATAGATACCTAGAACTACTGAATGAAGTGACAGGATCTCTCTGCATTTAGCAACAAGCCTTGAAAACCTTAATCTCGTGAGTCAGTAATAACAGTGGAGGAAGCAAAGCCAATCTTGGGTCTATAATCAATAAGACAAGCTGCTTAAAAGACCTCATCTGAAACAAATGTGTAAATGTCTCCCTAAAGCTGAGATGCTGATTTAAGATTAAAAAGTGTAAATGTACTTCCGTGGTATCAGTTAAGAACAACTTGCATTTCTCATTCACAAAGGCTTAAGGCAAATGGTTTAACACCACCCGAGCACAAACCCCTTGTTATGTCTTTCTCCTGAGTGCCATTAACACCTGGCATGTCCTGTGTCCTGTCTAATTCTCTCTGGTTTACACCAGTCCTATCACAATTCAAATACATCAGGCTCCTCCTCCATTATCAAAGTTAAACCTACAAATGCTGCATTTTTCTCTTGACAAAATCCTGTCGAGAGCCCCGACAAGCCCAGTCCTGGCTGTGAAATACTCTGCTACCAAAAAGATCCAGCTAGGAAAAACCTAAGGACTACACAGACAGACTGTGAAGGATATTGAGAGCAATATTCCTCCAGATAATCCATTAGGAGGGGTGTTGTTTAATAAGTAAAGGGCTGATTTAGAGAAGCCGATGATCAGCACAGCAGCACTAACTGCAGTAAGGCAGAATTATTCTTACCAAGACTGCAGAAGAGTAAAAAGTTCAGACAGTAAAACGAGTCAGGTGAACAGGCAGATGAAATTCAACACTGACAAACATGTGCTAATGCCCTGAAGAGTAATAATTTGGGCTACTTATCTCCACTTTACGCTTCGCACTAGGTAAATAAGATGATGGGCTAATAAGAACATCCACATCTAGTTAAGATCATATTCCAAACAGAGTAAAATCCCCTCAGATAGACTATCATGATTCACTATACAAACAGCTAAATGATATGATCTGGAAGAATAGGAACCTATGGCAAGTTCATCTCCATGATGCATTACAGAGCTGATTTAATTTTTTCCCTCTCTGGACATCCAACCTGGATCATTATCCGAGCCCAGACAGTGGGCAAGACAGTGTCCTTTTACCCAGTACACAATGACTGCACAGTTGCTGAGCCCAGGAAAAGTAAAGAGCCTTAAAAATCCCCATTATCAGCAAAAGAGGGAAAATCTATCCCAGGTAATTTTGCAAGTCAAAATCCCAGTTATTCAGACGCTTTTCCAATGAGGGAGTATCTGCAGCCTTTCCTCCTGTGTCCCTATTAATCTGCAGGGAAATTAACTGCTGCACACTCGGTAACTCGGGGGTTAATTCCGACTGCTGCCGAATGCCCCAAGTCTGTGCTCTGTTCATCAGAGCATTAAATCTGAAAGCTCAAGAGAGTAGTGCAGCCGTGCTGCAAGGGCTATGTTATAAAGTTCTGCATTAAAAATTCATATCGTAGGCTTGCCACAGTACTCTGCTCTGGCTGAAAGGAGAGCTGGCGGGGAAATATTAGACACCCCACTGTCTTTCTGGCAATTGGAGACATTCCTCAACAAACAGCACCTCAGGAAGGGAATGAAAGGGCAAACAAACCGTGAAACAAATCAATGAGTTCAATTATCTCTCTCTCTCCCAGAAAGGAAACTTTTCATTTTTAAGGCTGTTTCATGAAATCTTTTAATGATGGCCCTGAACACGGTGCTGGGCACTCTGGCTGCAGAACCGGCTGCTTGGCAGCGCTTTTTATTTGTTTTACATGAGGCACAGATTCCCAAACACAGAGGGTGAAACAGAGAGCAGGGTAGAGGGATCTCTCTGCAGAACAAGAGCTCTACTTACCCTTTACATTAGCGGGACCACGTGGGATAACAGGCTGTAGAAACTGTTCCCGCTTTCCCTGAAGTGTCTCCAGTAAAGAGTGAATTTAGATTTATTAAGATGGTTAGTTACCCCATGGTTAAGTTATGTGCTTCTCACTGCTGGTTAAGGCTGTGTGCATTTCACAGCGATTTATGGCGACCCAACTGGTGGATGACACGGTTCACAGTGATGAAAATGGGTGGTAGAGTTTTATGAAAGCCACATGTGCCCCTGAGGTTATCTGTCTGATATAACCACCGTGTTCAGGCAGGTTAATAATCCCCATCCCATAAATGAGGAAATACATAGGAAATGAAACATCAGTAAATACAATTTCTTGAGGAAACCGTGCAAAGGAAGTTACCTGTTCACAGTCCTCCCCCCCTGCAACACTCTGCTTAACACCAGCTGTAACAGAAAGATTCCCTTTGCCCAGTGCTTAACACTGAATCAAAGGAAGGAAAAGGAAGAAAACTGAAACCACTGGACAAAAGTTGCCACGGCACTTCATTTATATTTTTTAAATATATAAATATATATGAATATATAAGGTTGTTAGTATAGTTGAAAGCCCAACTGACTTCAACCCAGCAGTCCAGGTTAGGAGAGGTTCAGCCACATGAGTTCCCCCAGGAGGAGGGGCAGGAGGGCAAGTTATCATCCAGTGAGTGCAGTCCACAGGGAACTCAGGAGATTTATGTCTGGTAGCCACCACAAAACAAATCAAGACCAGGCTAGCCTAAAACCCCTCACTAATAAAAAAACTGTACTGGGGAGAAGAAAAAAAAAAATTACACTATTCAGCTGCAAGTTCATTAGTTTGAGGGAAAGAATGAAGACAAGGTGTGTAGTTGGGGATCAACCAAAGACCATCTATTAAAAGCCACTGAAAAACTGCTACAAAATATTACTGACCCTAAGGCAGTGCTTCAGTCAAATTTAATTTTTGCTCAAAATTTCTTACAAACAGGTTATTTGGAATGTGCAAGCAACTCCAGATCAGCTGGGGTTTATTCTGAGCATCACACAGCTGTATCTAAGCAAAACAGGGGAAGCAGCAGTCCTTTCTTCCATCCACTGCCTTGATTTCTCAGTTTTGATCCTTGCTGTAATACTGGCTGCCTTCCAGTATTCCAGCCCCTGACCAACCTCCCTGGGACTCAGTTTCTCAATATGTTAAAAAACTGGGAGGCAAGGCCAGCACAGGCACAAAATCACAGCCCCTGCCACGGTTTGCCCCTGCAGGAACACACCAGATCAGTGTTAAGGGTTAATAATCTCAGGCTTACAGGATTTGTGTATTATGCATTTGTTTATTTAATGCTTTACATGAATGCTAATGAAGTTATTAACAGGCCTGCATGTTGTCTATTGTTTTTCTTGGGTTTAGTGCCTGCATCATCCTGCCTTATCCTTTCTGCTCCACGAGCTGGCCAACACCCAGCTCTTCCAAATCCCTGAATCAGTGCTCAATCCTGGTTCCAATGCCTGGGATTCTCAGTTTCTTGATCAAAGATAATATTTTTTTTAAAACTTCTTCACTGAAACATTATTTTCAAAAACATTTCATCAAGATAAAGCGATTCAATTTCATCACACCAGATATTTTCTGTGACACAAAACTGCAATCCCACATGGCTTTATTGTCTTTTAATTAGATCAGAGGATATGTAAATGAGACAATATTTCTTAGGTCCCATTAAGTGATGTCTCCAAGAGGATCAGAAGGGGCTGAACCAGACAGGACACGCTCCCTTGGCATCCACACCCTGACCTGCCCCATGCTGCAGCTGCTTCTCAGAAAAATCTTTGATTTACTGGAAATGCCACCATTTTAAGGTCATAGCACTGCCAAAACTGCTCAAAATCTCCAGGACAAAATCCCCTTCTCCCTGCAACCAGGGCACAGGGGAAATGCAGAGGGGCAAGTGCTGGGGTGACTCCTGTATGTGCCAACACAGGTATTTCCTTGCCAGCTCTGCTTCTGCCATAGGTACCAAGAAGGGCTCAAAGGGAAGTCCAAGGTTTAGATGGGAATGGGGAGGAGAGAGAAGTGCAGTTTTAAAGCCCTTGTGAAGGCAACAGGGATGATGTGCACAGCGATACAGGCACAGGACTTCATTCTGTAGCCTCTACCCTGAATAATGGGAACATCCCAAAGTCCACAACATCAACAGTATTAATAACACAAATCAGAAATACTTCTTTTTAAAGCAACTGAGGAGAGGATAAAGCCCCTGTTTCTGCAGTCAGGTGACTTATAGCTGAGGCATCATAGCAACTTTTTAAGACAGGGATGGGATCAGACACATTTAGGTGTAGGTTCAATGAGATGCTGAAAAACCTGGCTAATGAGGAAACAGCATAGGATACTTCCATAAAGGCTGTGCCAGATGCAGCCACTGACTGATGGTTCACACCTTCCTGCTCTTGGAACAGGCAAACAAAAAAAAACCCCAAATGACAGCACTGGGTGATTGTGAAAACTGTATGAAACAATGTGGTACTTGGGGGAGCAGGTCACCAGCTCTCAAAACAAATCCCTACACTTCCAAAGGGAAAAAAGACCAAAGCAGAAGAAAGAGGTTGTTTTTCAGGATGCAGAGTTTTAGTGCTTGGGATCTTACACAGTTCCCTAAACCTCCATTCTCATTTAGGACAGCCATTCCTTTCCATTAAATGAGGGAGTACAACACACTCTACATGACTCATCTTTTTTTGCCTGCGTGGGAGTGGGAAAAGCAGCTGGAATCCATCTCTGGATCCATCAAGGAGAACTCAAATCCACACCAGTGCAGGAAGCCACCCATTGAACACGTGGCCAGGTAGACACAAGCACTGCAGTGCCTCTCAGTTTAACTCAGCACCCCAGGGAGAGGGATTGGGAAGGGGTAACCCCACAGGGCAGGCCCCCATTGGAAACAGATGTTTGGGATGATTCCAGGATTTTATCCCGCCTGCCTCCCCCGCTGTCCCAGCCCTGCAGTAGCTGTGCTGCAGGAGCACAGCACAACCACGTGCCCTTCTGCTTTCACAGACAAGACCTCGCCAGGAAGCGGTTCTGGACCAAAATAACTCTGTTGATTTGCTACTTTGCATTGAAGAAAAAAAAAAGAAAGAGACTGTTATAATTTGTAGACATACATGAAAGAGCTGCGTGAAACCCGAGCTCAGCTGACTGGGAGATGGAAACCAAAGACCTTGTCCATGCTGGGGGGGCAGATGTGACTCTGTGAGAGGGTGTTCCTTCCCTCTAACTTGCTCCTCTTCTTCCTCACATGACCCTCCCAGGCACTTCAGAAAGTTCAGCTGTTACAGGTAAAAGGACCTGCTGTGGCAAGATGGCTCAAAAAATTGGACTGGCCTTTTGTTGGACTCATGGGGAAAGCCAATCCCTGCTGGCAACGGGGATGGGATGGCAGGAACACACTTGTGGTTCTTCCACTTGTGGACTGAGGCAGCTGCACCAGGTTTGGCTCCACAAGAGCAAGTGAGAACAGACAGGACAGGGACAGTTCTGCCCCCTGTCATTTCACACAGACCAAAGCACCAAGGATGCTGCAGCCCCTCCATGAAGCTTCATTCCCAGCGAGGATCTGTAGTGGTGTCCATGGCTGGGATGACCCACAGCCTGGCTGGCACAGGAGCCTGAGACCCTCTGATGCAGGACTTTGCATTTATTTAAAGACTTCCATCTAAGGATCTCGTGTCAACCCAAGGTTAGAGATAACAGGGTGATGACTAGAATATGCTGGAATACCCTAAGGCTATTTTTTTTCTACATTGGGTTGTTAAATAACACCAGCTTTTAGGCTATACTAGAAAAAGGCACTGAACAGTCTCACTGGAGGTTAAAAAACAAACAAAATAAAAGCCCTGAAAGGACCTGGGGCACTTCAGTGCTGTCAGAAAGTTACATTAACTAATTGCAAGCAATACAAGTCTAACAAAAGAGGCAACAGAGTCCAGCTCCAGCACAAACTCCTACTGACTCCAAAGGCTCCATAAATATGGAATTCTCAGAAACGAACACTTGGAAATTAAAAATGAAAATAAATAATCTTTTTGTCAGTTTGTGGGTTATCATTCTCGTGGCTGCACATTTCTAGACTCCAGCCAAGACCAGACCCGTTGGCTTTGAGCATCATACACACCCCTCACGCCTCGGTTTCCCTACCCAAAAGTAAAGGTAATGCCAGTGGTTCAAGCAAGCACCTGGGATTTCACAAAGCCAAGTGTTTTACAGGAACACTGAATTCTCTCCACACACAGCTTTGCAACTTTCCTGGTGTGATTCCAGGCTGAACCAGAAATGTGACAAAAAATGCTGGTTTGCACTTGGGCTCTCAAGCCCGACTTCACACCAGAGCTTTAGATCAAAATAAAAAGCAGACTCCAAAGTATTTTCATTCCTTTTCATTTCTAGGTTTTTAGGCAAAATATTAATGCTACATAGTGACTTTCAGCCTGCTGAGTTTTGCATAAGGCACAGTTAAAACTCTGAACAAACACCTCGAATTGTAAAATGAAGACAGAGCTTCCTGTAAGATTCAAAACATTCAGTTTTTCTTCTCTTTTTTTTTTTTTTCATTAAAAAAGCAGTTCTCTGTAACATCTTCCCTGGTTTCTCATCCCCCCACTGCCACCACCCCTGAGGCTTCACTAGTAGCAATATGATTAGGAAATTTAAGAAGAGAAAATACCAAGAGACATGGCCTATGAAGTTCTTCATCTCCTGTTTTTAGGGAAATCATTTTAAATACAGCAATAATTCCAGAGCTGAGCATTAGAAGTTAATGACTCATCAAAAGAACAGGAAATAGGAAACTTTAAGACCTTAAAGGCACAGCAAATAGAAGCTATTTCATGTCATGTACAACACAACCACCCTAACTACAGTATTTCATGCTCAATGGGGGGAAGCAGCATTTGAGATCATCTATCACAGTAATTATGTGATGCTGGAGGGAGCATGACTTTATTTTTTATTCAATTCGACCCTGAGCACCATCAAAATGGAAAACTACAAACATTTGAGAAGTGATGTATTGGCACCAGCCAGCACTTAACCAAGAAAGATTTGGTAAAAAAAAAAATTAAAGTAAATAATTCAATTCTCACAACATATGGGCAATGATTCCCCTGAAGTCCAAGTTAACTGAGATTTGCCCCAATGTAACAGATTTCACATGAATACTTGAAATCCAACTCCACCACATAACTTGGGGCAGAAATAATTCTTCAGGAATTCTCTACAACTTCTGGACCTCTGCCTGTCTTCAAGCCCAATCCTACAGTCCTTCCATGCAGAAAATTACATCTTTATAACTTTAGTCTACACTGATGCCTGAAGAACAGGTCTGTTTGATAATGTGGAAGAGAAGCCTTCACCCCAAAGAGTCAAAAACCACAGGCATCTCCTTCTGTTCCCATATGCCCTCCTGTGTCATCCTTAGCTGGGCTGCCAAAAAAAATAATAATCAGTCTGATCTATGGAAGGACAACAATTCTGTGCTTCATACTGTGGAGGCAAAATATTTTTCTATGAGTTATTGAAAGTAGTTGTTTTCAGATGACTACTTCAGGAAACATGAAATATGAATATCCCATCACGTTCCTGTGCACACTCGACTTTTAAAAGAACAAAAAGTCTGAATCTGAGAAAATCCTCAGGTAACAAAGCTGGTGGCAGAGCTGCTCTGACTGACAATCTTAACCTAAACTTCTTCTGGTTTGTGTTGTTTATGAAGGCATTTTATTGCAGAAGGGGGGGCAGTACCCAAAATCCTCACAAGACTACTTAAAGTTGGCTGGTGAAAATGGAGCATTTCAGTGAAATTCGATATTTTCTTTCATCAAAGGCAGGGAGCCTCAACCCACATGTTAACAGTAATGTAACAAGCCTACTGTATGTGCTACAACCCAAGATCCTTTTCCAATTAGAATTCATTTAGGTTGGGGGAGAGGAGGGGTCGGAGCGAAGAGGTGGCTCTGGAATTGATCTGAAACTGGAATTCAACCATTCCTGCTGGGAGCATTAACTGCTCAGCTGGGAATCCCAAACACTTGTTTGGACTCTGCAGCAAACCAGAAGTGAAAGAGCAACATTACTGAGGAGGAACAGTTTGTCCCTGGAAAACTTAAGGAAATGTATACAGAATGTTTCTTTTTCTGCAGAGAAGAAAGAAAGAAAAAAAAAAAAATAGTCTGTTGCACTATGAAAAAACCCAAACCCAACATTCTTTAATTTTCCTGAAACTCAAGTCTGAGTTTGCTTTTCAGTTCCAGCTCCGATAGAATCTCCAGATCAAACTCATTAGTGCTGGTTAAATCCAGGTTTGCTGATAGAAACGTGTGGGACAGCAAACAAAATCAGTATCAGGCCTCAAGAGAGGATGTGCCTCTTTAATTGAAAAAGGCAGAGTAATCATTCATTTATTTAACCCAGAGATGATTATAATCTGAAAACCTTGAAATCCTCTTACACAACAACTGTTTTGGCAAGCCCCTCTGTGTTCCAACAAATATTAAACTGTGCTTGCCATTTGTCTAAGGAATCTTGTATTAATAAACATGAAGAAGAACACTTTTACCTCCCACACTCAATGACAGAAGAAAACAAAGACCAGCTGTATTCATCAATGGATCCTTGTTCTGCACATAAAGGCTAATTACATTTTACTTCAAGCCTACACATGGAAAACTTTGCTGCTGCCATCTTGTCAAATGCAGCTTCTGATATCCCAGCTGACAGACTGCAATGACTGCACATAATAAACTTCTTTTTGTCATTAACACCTTCAGCGCCCGGCACAGGGGCCGGGGGGGGCACAGACCCACCTGCTCCCTGCAAAAGGCATTTTTAGACATGGGGCAGATGACAGAACCTAACTGGACTGGAGGTTTTCATTCCAGCCACTGATCTCATCCCCAAGGTGCCCAGCTGCACCTCCACCCCTCCCTCTGCACGTCCTTTGAGCGGGACATTAAAGACAAACAAGTTGACACAGTGATCCCCAACTTCAAGATCACGACCAGTCGCCAGGACAAAATCCAGACTCCTTAATGATGATAATGGAGGCTTCTCACTGTGTATTCTTTTTGCTTTTTTGGGTTTTTTTGGTGGTTTCTTTTTGGTGTGAAAGATTTGCAAAGTTTCAAGTAGTTGAAAGACAGTTTTATTCTGAGACTGAAAATCTTAAAAGCACTGTTAGCTTTAAAAAATTGACAATTATCTGTTTTTTTTCCTGAAGGCACTCCAATTCATCTGCATCAAATAAGTGTCTGTAAAACTAACAATTCTGGCCTAAGATAAAAATCACATGTTTTTAAAACATAAAATTAAAATTGGCAATACAAGTAGCTTTTCAGACTTAGATCAAAAGAGGGTTTCTTTTTAGAAGAGAATCAAACTGTCTTTCACCCTTTTTATTGGTGTTTTTTCAGCATTTCTCCCAGCTTTTATAATTAAAATACATGACTCAATTTCACTGTCTACATTCAGTTCCCTTTTCATGTTTTTCTAGACTTCCATATTGCAAAATTCGGGCTACAAACGCTACAGATGATTGTTGTTATGCAAGAACTATTCCTGCCATAAATATCCAAAACAATGATAAAATATTTCTGCTGTTATTAGGTCCTACAAGTTTGTTTTCACAGTACATTAGTCTGGGAGATAAAGCACAAGCTTAATGTCTGCTTCAGGATTCAGCTCCATGACCACTATATTCCAGACCCAGTCCTCATAATCATTCTGCCACAGAACACAATAAACTTCTTGTTACTGCAGATGGTACTAATTTTTATGTAATTCTATATATATTAGGTAAGAATCATACTCAAAATCATGAGAATATTTCTGTGTGAATCTCCCTGAAAGAATGAGATCAGAAATGCAAACAAATATTTTAGGGAACAGACTTTTCTCAGTTTAAGATAAATTACAGCACTTAGGGAAATAGTATTGAAAATGAAGCAAACACTCTGCAAATAAACACATAACAAAGGGTGAGGGGTCATTAGGTTCAGTGCCTACAACCACTGGCCTCTGCCTGTTCCCCCAGAAGCAACAGCAAGACAAAATAACAGCAAAATCAGTTATGTGCAGGAAAAAAATGATGGCTCCACCAGACCCATCATTAGTCAGTGCCTCTTAGAGAGGGATGAAACAATGAGGGAACAAAACTACTTCTGATCACCTCATATGGAACTCATCTTGCATGGAACTCAGAGGAAACTGGACTTCCAGAGCAAACCCAAAATTTACCTTATCCTGAACAGGGTAAAAGGTGTTTCAACTCCAAGTGCTGATGGATTGTGAACTACCATGGGCTGCATTTGGTGAGCTCCAAGTTCCCCATGAGCTCAGTGGGGAATCAGATCCTCGACAGTCACAGAACCACGGGCTAAGAAATTCAGACTTGGTGCCAGTTTGACTGGTGTTAAAACCCTGTCTTGTCCAGAGTGGCACCAGCCACACCAGAAAGCCCTTTATGGATAAACCCAAACCCAGGTCACTCCTCCCATCCAACCCAGCCTGTGGATTTTCATGCCCCAACAAGGAGCTTCCAACAGCCTTCACTTCCCATTTTTCCTGTGCCAGGGAGGGTGGTGAGGGCAGGAGCAAGGGCTGGAAGTGAGGTGAGGGTGGGACTCTGCAGGATGTGGGCATAGGGAGGTGCCACGTCTCCCAACCCTTCCCTTACAGTGTCCCAGCCATCTGAAACAGCTTCTTCATTCTCATCCCACTTCCAGACACAGAAATGACTCTTTGGGCTTTATCCTGCTGATCATGAGAATTCTTTCTCATTATTAACTTTCCTTAAATATGAAGGGTTCAAAGGAAACCAGCCAGTCTGTCTCTTTTGTTGTTCCCTGCCCTGATTGTTAATAAAACCAGAGGATAATTGAAAACAGTAGCCATTAGGAAGACAAGAATATATATTTTTGAGACTACCTTCATGTCCTACTTGAAAACAAGAGAAATCTGCCAAAAATGCTACTCTCTGCAGTTTAGGGTGAACCTAACAGAGCAATGATTGCTACCCCAGGAGTAGAAGGAACCAGGGTGCCTAACACTGAAACACAAATCCTTTGCTAAATGAAATTTTATTTTCACCAAGACTGAAAGATCACAGTGAATATTCCTGAAACAGCCCTTTTTCTAAACAAAATGCAAGAGATATATAGTGTAAAATACAAACAGATGAAGCACCTGAGAATGAAACCAGGAAAGCAGCAGCGTGTGTGCCAGGAAAAGTCTTACTGGGTGGAAGAAAAGATGAAAACTAATAATCTCTCCATAGGAGGCCAAATTATGACCATGTTTTCCAACAAATTTGGACGCCTGAGCCTCCCCCATCTTGTCTGTCTCCAGCAGACAGATGCAAAACAAACAAACAAAAAAAAGCAGTGATACCCTGAAGGGAGACATAGAAAGAAAACAAGGAAATCTTACTTTGCAGTAGTTTCTTCGTCGTATTTTGTTTTCAGATCAAATAGTTCTGTCCTGGTTTTTTCCAAGGCTAAAAGGCATAAACATGAAGCATTACAGTACTGAAACAGCAGTATTCAGCCATAAATAAAGCTGTACATCTCCTGATGAAAAATTCTTTGCTGTATCTTTCTACCTAGGCTTATGACTTAGAAAAAACATAGAATTTTGATTTTTTTTTTTAAATTTTTTATGGCATTTCTGTTACATTGCAAAAAATTCCCAGTTTCTGCTTGACAAAGCTAGACATTATTAATTTCTTATTACACTGGCTAAACTGATTACTTATTTGAAATACTCATTGCAATAGTTCAGGGAAAAAAACCTTCTTGTTTTCTCATAGTAAACAGAGCCAAATGTGCCCAGACCTGGAACCTCTAAGTGTACAGGGATGAAAATTTATGGCAAGTCATAGCAACAGGCGAGACACAGTGGCAGAAACTGGGTTCACACAGATCACTACACAGTTATCTCAGTTCAGGAGGGTGTGAAGCCAGAGGAGAACACACATGGATGATAAGTTCCATGGCCTGCTGTAATTTCAGGGATACTCTGATGCTGCAGGTCCTTCATGGACTTGTCTCCCGGATTTACCACCAGACTGGGTGTGAGCCCAGAGAAGCTCTGATTCACAAAGCTCTGTTGGATCTCCCTGAACTTCCAGGAGCTGGTTCACACACAGTCCTGACACACCCAGTGATCCCTCTCCTCTCACCTCCCAACCTGATCACTGGAATAGGTCAGAAAAGTGAAGCCAAACCTGTTTGCAAAGCTTGAACTTTGTGTTCGGCCTCCTCCAGCTTCGAGGCTGTCGACATCTGTGTCTCCTGCAATTTTCTGCCAAGGGAAGACAAGAGGTGAGAACAGAGCTTGTAACCACCTCAAACAACTTCTCTGGGCTTTGCAAAGTTGGAAGATAGAGCGAACAAACATCTCCACTGTAATCAGACAACTGCCAACACCACCCAGGCTACAAGGTGCTTCAGTGGGACCCCTAAATCAGGTCATGTTGTGATCCTGCTCCTACTTTGTGGTCCCACTTATTAAAATTTTAACAGCGTAGCCACCTCATAACATAAGCTGTGAACATTATACAAGAGTTGACTGCTATATAAATGACAACTTCAGTGGAAGGTTTTCTTGAGCATAATTTGTTTAGGAAATGTCACACACATCGAGAAAATTGTCACCAAGCACCCTCTGTTGTACAAAGTTAGTACAAGAAGAATGATACATTTCCATTTTAGTGTCATAATGAAGGAATTTGTTGCCATAACTGATGGAGTGAATGGATGCAGCAGCTGTCTCATCAGAGCTGTAATGGGTGCCAAATGCAGCAATATTATTAGCTAATCTTTAAGAAAACACATATTTCAAAACAAACCCCACACGGATATTTTCTATATAACATGAGAAAACCTTTAATATGCTCACATTTCTTATGTCCACAGGCAACATTTTCTTGTTTGTGTCAGTTCTACCCATTTTAAAATCATCTGGCCATGGAGGCACTGCTTTCCTTGCTAAAGGCCAGGCTACAGGAGTTATAAAACTCATCTCTGAAAGGAGCTGCTCCAACATCTCCCAGGAGTCACTGCTTTTTACAACACTGCTTTTAGGATATTCTGAAGATTTCAGAATTGTGAAATGGCTTATGAAACTACCAGCATCCTGCCTGCACTCCATAGAGTGCATAAATTTATTCCCCAACACTGCTGACCAGGTTAATAACTATTTATAGCAAGAACCACGCGTCAGTTCCCTTCAAACTGAACTATATATTTTGAGACCTCAAAACATCTTCTACACAGTTTTATTTGCATTCTACGACCTGCCATTTTATTTTACTTTTAAGGGTATCTAAATTGCAGCTGTTAAAGCCACTGCTTACAAGCTACTTACCAAAAAGCAACCACAGGTATTGAAGACTTACAAAAAGCTTTGCATTCACACTGGTAGATTCCTCCCACTCAGACCTGAATTTAAACAACCAACCCTCAGCTAAAAAGCTCATGTAAACTGAAGGTTTTCCACGCTGTGTTGAACATATTATAGTTCAGTGTTATTGCTCCATGGGAGAAGTAAATTCTCAAGACAGGGAACACAGCCTGAAAGAACTCCCTCTTTAGCCCCTTGGTCTTGTCCTGCCTGATTTGTTTGCCCACTAATGTGAAGATTCAAACACTCCCTGCTCATTTGCAAGAGATTAGAAATGCATTAAAAACGCTTTAAACAAAAATGAGTAATTATTAAAACTCTTCTTAATTTTGGCACGTAGGAACACGCACAGGAACATGCAAACCTTCCCGGGATAGCTCAGGTGCACATCCCCTCTCTGAGGCATTGCCAAGGGAGCAGGGGTGATGCACCTTTTACCCAGGCTGTGGGTGCTTCATCTCCAGCAGATCAGGGTTGTGCAGCCTGCACCACGGCTCTGTGACACAGCAGGCTGAATTACCCTGTCGGCTAATGGAGACAGATTGGTGTCACAGAGGACAACACAGCCAGCGAGGAATAAAAGCAGGTTTGCACCCTCCTGAACACGACACCCCCCACCACACCACGGCCAGGAGACAATCTGTCCTTGTTTTACTTCCACCCTCTCACGATTGTTTCGCTGTGCAAAGCTGAGTATCAAATGATTCCGTGTCAAACACGGAAACCGCCGGAATCACTCAATATATGAGCTGTCTCCGCACGCCCCAGAGTCGGTCCTGGCTGGGCAGATTAAACACAAAAATACATCTCTCCTCCTCCACAACACCCACACTCACCTCTCCTTCTCTGCAAAATCATTTTGTAACTTTTGTTCCTTTTCAAGGGCTATGTTCTCCGCTTGGTTCTTCAGGGTCTGCTCATATTCTCGGATTTTCTCTTTAAGTGCTTTTATTGTAACCTCTACAGAAAAACAACGGGGAAGAATGAGTTTACACAGCTCCACGTGGTTCCACAACACAAGGCTTGCTTTACCCTGTAGGCTCAGTGTGTTTTAAACTTTAGCTCTTCAACTCTGACACAAAATCAATGGATATGAGTCCCTTTGGAGACCTTTTACTCCCTAAATGTTAAATTGAACTTTAAGTGTTTAGGTTGAGAAGGATCAATGGAGTTTGCTGGAAAGCAGAGTGAAGAAGGTTCCTCTAACATGACTTTTTTTAAAATAAGAAGGAGAAAAAAAATCAATTGTAAAATATAATATCACCTTATTGACTAGTCTAAAATTAGCTCAGTGCTGAGTGAAGATTAATAAAGTCCCGGTGTAGGTTTAAGTACAGATGTACACACAGGACACTTAATTCACCTAACTGTGCTCGTGCCCAAAGAGGCAGTTCCACTATGGTTCATGCACAGATGCAATCTCACACTAATTGAACACATATCTGGGATACAGCTCCGTTCTGCTCCACAACTGATGAGAAATGCTGCATTAACAGCAGCTCAGACCCAACAGACACTCTGCAGCTCTGCATATCCCAGTTGCTCTCACTGCCTCATCATCCACACCGGGCTGTACACACAGGCATTAACTGTTTTAACTTTCTGAGCGCACTTGTAGCCTTCCAGGGAATTTGCAGAACTCCTTCTCTTGGATAAAGGAGCTATCTTGCATGGATATCCCACGCCTGGATATGGAGGAGAGAAGATGCATAAACCTGCAGAGCTACGGTTCAACATCTCTTTACGTGCCCTGATCCGCTCCTACGTGAAAGGCCTTTGATCCCACCCACAGGAAAGGACTGAATCCTTATAGGGCTCCAAAGAGGAAAAGCAGGACATTCACCAGAGTATGCTTTGTAACAATAATGGAATTTGGAAAAAGCATTGGACTGCCAGAAGACTCCCAGCAGCAATACAGTTCAGTGTACTCACACAGGGATGCAGGCGGGGGGTTAAAGACCTCAGCTTATTAACAGATGCCATTACCAATGATTGAAGGAAAAATAAAATATTTTGGACATAAAAAGTTTTATACTGCGCAGAAACAACATAAGAAGACACGCTCTGATATGATAAATAAAGCCTATGGGGCTGGGGGGAAAGACCTCAGTAGTATCACACTAACCCACACAGAATCCTTTGAAAATCCAGATGTTTAGAGATGAGTCGAGAACTGTAAAGCAGACAGGAGGTAGCTGGTGACATGATCTGCTGTCTGGGCATTACCAAAGACAGCCTGGACCACTGTGACCACAAAAAAGGGGGGAGGAGAGTAGTAAAAATGCCAGCAAACCAGCTGCCTCCGAGAGAAGGAGCGGGATTTTGCTGGCTGTGCAGAAATCAGCTGAGGCTCGTTACTGAGTAACAGGCCATGAAAAGGACACGTCACTTCTTTTTCTCTCTTTTTTTTTTTTTTTTCCCCTCAGCAAAGGGAAATTCTTCTCTGAGATCCGGGAAGTAATACAAATTCTGATCTTTTCC
The DNA here is from genome assembly GCF_025592945.1 of Manacus candei. NCBI lineage: Eukaryota > Metazoa > Chordata > Aves > Passeriformes > Pipridae > Manacus > Manacus candei. The sequence continues at coordinate 5,182,655 of NW_026138124.1, read as the reverse complement.
TGAATAAGCAAAGGATGCTCCTTCACAGAGACAACAGGATGCTCATTCCTACGGACAGCAGGTGCGCTCAGCACCGGAGACACCTTTGCTCCAGGTGTTTGCAGACATGAATCTGCCAAAATATCCAGGTATGTTGAGAAGCAGAGAGTAAAATAATCTCATGGAAATGTATATAACTGCATCTTGACTAATGTTTAAATGTCTAATTTTAAAAGGAAACAAAACTACAAAAACGAACGCAAGAAGAGCACAAATATGGGAAGAAACGTGGTTTTTGTAATAGAATTTGGTTTTACATTTAAGCATCTAACAATAGATGTGTTGGACAAGTACAGTTTAATCCTCTACATTGCTTGAAGCACTGAGTGCCTTCTTCACTGCTCAGGTCAGCTAAAGCTTGTCAGCCACTGCCATTTATGCCAGTTTTGGAAGAAGTTCTTACAGGCACTGTACAGCTCACACACAGCCCTCCAAACCAAGAGATTACCTGATCAAAGCACCCTCAGCTAACAACAGGCTTTTCCCTGCATAGCTTATTAATCCCTGTTGGAAACAGAGAGTACAACTATTGCACTGGAATGAAAAACAAGGCAAAGGTTACAGTGGGAAAACGGGAAGGAAGTGAGAGCACACCAGGGAAAATTAAAAATGCCAGTTGGTGAGTGGTTGCAGCAAAAAACTCTGGAAGTGAAGAGCTTTTCCACTTTCTGGGATGAACCCCTATGTCCTGCTTGGATGAACAGGATGCAGAGTCTCAGGAAAACTCTGCACAGGGAACTGCAATCATTGTACATTTGCAGCAAAAAATACTTTTTTAGAGTATACAGGCTTAGAGCATTACAGCTCCCACATGACATCTCTTCCAGTCCAGCCCAAATCCTGGCATGCTGATACCTGTCCTCTTCAGAGGTCACACCCTCTATGTTAAAATACATTTCAAAATATATAACTGCATATATGTTCCTTCTGCTGAAAACGAGATGTAACAAAATCAGCTGAGTTGCTAACGCAGCTTTCAAATGTTACTTGGGTGCAACAGTTCCATAACATAAAAAATAAAATCTCCATTTTCCCAAATGCCAAGACAATTTACCTTTCCACCACTCAGAACTGGCCATTAAACATGGAAATGAAAAGTCCCATGGATAGGTAATGAGGTGTACAACTGAGTAAAATTTTGTTTCCTGGTGCAGGAAACTTTATTCTGAATCACAAGAAAACTTGAACAGCCTTAAAGCCAACAGGCTTTAAATCTCATTGAGATTTTCATGTATTTTCATGTACTCTGGTCTCATTAAAACTTAAATAATTAAACAGTAATAGCTTGTATTTACATTGCTCTGTGGATAGTCTCTAGAGTAAATATAAAGTAAGTATGCTGAATGTACTCCAGTAATACATTTAGATAAGGGAAAAGAGAGCACAGAAAAAGTTCCATTTTGTACAGATTTGTATGTGTGTCTAAAATACTGATTTTTTTTTGGTGCCTGTCTGTGCAAGATGCATGTCCTACAAGCACCCACACCCACGTTCAGCTTGATGTCAGCACCAGCACCGCCTCTCATAAAATGTCACATATAACGTCAGTCAGGTGTAATTTTCAGGGCTGAAGGCTACAGCACAATATGCAGAATAACAACTCCATCCTCTGCCTTGGTGTTACAGGAAATGAAATTTTAAACAAATCCAAAGAGTCTACCCAAAGTCATAAATACAGAGATGGCTGTAACAGACCACTGTGCTTTCTATACTGAATTTCAGTGCTACTGTCAACTCTCCCTGCACGAAATAAAACCGAATTTAACCCCTGCCTTCAAATTTTGGTGATAAGAGTTGATAAAAGAATATGTTTGCAACATACCCTGATTTTTCACCTCGGCGAATTCCTTATTGTACTCCTCTAGAGTTTCCCTAAGCTTCTGGTTTTCTGTTTCAATATCGTGCATACGTTGAACCTTCAGCTGAAGCTGCTGTCCCAAATCCAAGGCTGGAACCGGATCTGAAAGGGGAACAGTGAAATGAAACATAAGATAACAGGAACACATCTGTGATTCAAGCAGTTCAGAGCTCAAGAGTCCTTTTTTATCTATTAATATACATTTTAGTGCCAGTAAGGCACTAAATGTACAGTCCTGTACATTCCTCGTATCCTGCAAACTTCAAAATCCAGAAATATTTCATTGTATCTGTGTTACCCCTTAAATGTGGAGCCAGGTTGGGAGAGCTGGGGGTGTTCAGCCTGGGGAAAAGGCTCTGGGGAGACCTTGGAGCCCTTTCCAGTGCCTAACGGGGCTCCAAGAGAGCTGGAGAGGGACTTGGGACAAGGACATGGAAGGACAGGACAAGGGGGAACGGCTTCCCACTGCCAGAGGGCAGGGTTAGATGGGATAATAGAAAGAAATTCTTCCCTGAGAGGGTGGTGAGGCCCTGGCACAGCTTGCCCAGAGAAGCTGTGGTTGCCCCATCCCTGGAAGCGTCCAAGGCCAGGTTGGATGGGGTTTGGAGCAACCTGGGCTAGTGGGAGGTGTCCCTGCCCATGGTAGGGGATGAAATGAGGTAGTTTTTAAGGTCCCTTCCAACCCAAACCATTCTAGGATTCCATGACATTGGGACATGAAGATCATCCTGGTGTTAATCCACAGGGGAGTGTTCCTGGGTGCAGACAGTCATGATACCAAAGGCACGTGAGAGTCTTCAGTTTTACATTTTTGTTCGCAAAATGAGAATTTTTGTGTAAAAAGCAATTAAACTGCTCAGCTCACAGACAGCTACTGTCCCTCACACACCTCTGCTTCTGCAGGAGTGAACTTCTGAAGCAAACTATGCCCTCCTGCACAGCAGAGCTCCAAGAGGTTATTTGATCATGGAGATCTGAGCTGTACTTGTTCTAACTGACAGATCAATAACAATCAGAAATACTGTGTGGATGCAAATAACTCAATGAAGTTTGGGGTTGGATCCCTCTGTTTCTAATACTATTAATCAAATTTCCTCTCAAAATTAATTCTCTGATGCTTATCCCTTTCTGATAAAGAGGGTCCCCAGCACACACCTGACATGTGCACGTGTGATTTATTCTGGGACTTCTTCCCAGAAGAATAAGAAAACACTGGAGTGCAATGGACTTATAAAAGATTATTGAATATATTTCTGCTGTGGGCGCCAGCATCTCTTGTGAAATGGCTGCAAAGATTTAGTCTCCTGTTGAGGAATGCTAAACACCAAACTCAGTGGATCAACAACAGTATATATTAGGGAGTTCACTTAATTTTCAACCACCACAGTCATTAATTTTTCAGACCACCCTCAGTCTCTGGAAACACATAATAAGTCTATTGTACCTCTGTTAACACATTAAGCATGAGCCTGTGTGTTTTTTCAATATGCCAGCGTTGTTGCATAGTTTATAAAAGAACAGCACTGGGTTATGTTGAGCTCAGAGACATTCTAAGTAGCAGCCTGCTGCATTTTGTTACTCCAGTTCTTCAACAGCTTATGGCATTACCCTGTTCATAATACAAAATCTAGGTTGCTTGTCATCTGTTCTCTGTACATACATAGTTTATGACTACATAGCTTTTTCATTTATGCTTTTTAGGCCAAATACTTTTCGTTATTATTATCCGCATTAAAATATTTATAATAAATCAAACTTAAAATGTTACGGTGGCAGAGACAGGGGGGTACAGGTAAGGAATTAAATATAGAGTTGAAGTCACAGCAGTAGCACGAGTTAAAGGCTCTGCAGTATTTATGTATGGTCCAATTACGGCGTGGGCTGTCACAACACCACCCTCTCCCATGGAGGTCTGCCGACCTTCATCCGCGAGGAACGTTTTGTCACACTCCTGCAGCTCAGCATTTCTCCCAGAGCACCAGCCCGGGACATTCATCTGCTGAACGTAAAGAAAGGCTGGATTGCCTCAATCCATCCACATCTTGAATTGTTACAGGAACCACGAATTGTATCAGGTTGGGGAATCTCGAGCTTCGGCCGCGGGTTTTCTATCGAACGGTGTCGAAGCACCACAATGAGAGAAACTGAACCTCACAAAAATTGTTTTAATTAATTTAATTCTCGTTTTAACACGCCCATTGTAAAAAGCCAGGACACCCACAAGAGGCATTTTGCTCCGAATACACAGGGCTTTTTATATTGAAATCAGTAAAGAATTAAAGGACAAAAAAATAACGTGGGCATTATGAAGTGAATAATGACTAAACCTTAAGTCAAATTTGCAATCCCTGAGAAGCTTTATGTACAAAATGAAAATGCTTGCAATCTCATAATTATTCATCAGGACATGTATATTTAATTTAGCTCTATTAAAGGTTAATGTTCAAGTAGCAAAACAGTGGCAGAACAAACAAAATGTAAAAAAAGTCTCTGTGCATTAAACCTCAAACTTCACTAGAGCCTATTTGAAGGACTAATGGCCTGCAGCCACTAAATACTGCTGGAGGACATGTAAAAAAACCCACGGCTGAAGCACCTCTTAAGACTTAATTTTTATAAACTGCATTAAAGAAAACTAATCACTGTATGACAATAAAGTAACCAAGACGTTTCAGGCAGAGACACCAATAATTTCTTATGGCAAGCTCCAACATGCTCTTTTAGCTTAAAAAACCTAAAAACCTGTTATTTCTGGAGTATTTATGAACACCAATTAACCTGAAACAAGTATAAACCTTACAGTCACGACGACTTTTTTCTTACCTGAGTGGAATGGATTTAAAAATAAATAAAAATACCCTCCTCTTCCCAATATATGCATGCATGGAAAAGCATACCTTTTTATATTAACCAGGCTTACAAAGTATGTTTCATGTCATTTAACAGGAGGTCACTGAATTTTTAAACAAGCAATGGACCAAAACTTTCGATTCATTACACAAACAACAGGCACACATGGCTCAAAAAAATCAAGTGGTCCTGGCTTATGGAGAGAGGTAGAAAAGGAAATGCCCTTTCTGTGGTCTGTAAAAGAGAAAAATCACCTCACTGAACACTCAAATGTGGAAAACTCATCACACATTATTCTCTTTGAATCTTTTCTTGCAAAAGTTCTGGATCCCTGCTAAGCACAGGATAAATAAAAAGTGAGAAAACTGGTAAAAGGAATAGGATAATTCAGAACTTGAAGAAGTGTTTTGCAAGATCATTACTGCCCAAGAGTAAACCGAGATGTCTATTTTTATACTAAACTTAGTGTATTTTTTTCTATTTCTTCCTATTCTGTTCATTTTTCCTAAAACACTTGTTGCATCCCGTACCCACAGAGAAGTCCTCTGCATCCTGTGTTCATACACAGCCCAGCACATCTGGATCCGATCCCTGACAAGGCTTCCTCCACACACTACCACAGGAGAAACACTATTTTAAACCCAGGACCTGCAAAGCCCATTTCTGCCTTTCCTTCCCAACGGATTCACCACCATCCCTGTGCTCACTGCTGGGACACCACACCATCCCCTCGCAGAGGAGCTTCTATCCCCACAAAGGAGGGGGGGGACGGACACATCTCGATGGACACAGACATGAAAAAATTAATGTTACAAATGTAAAGTGATTTTTGTAGCAGTTAATACTTCGCATCAAACGAGCTGGAGCAAACCAGCCACAGCAACACCTCCGAGGCTGCTCTCACACCACACACATGCCCTGATGATGCATCTTTTTTGAACAGCAGTGCAAAAGAAACAATTTTTTTTTGCTGCTGCTGCTGCTTATGCACGTAAACTACTGACTTTATGAACAATTTTAAAAGAAACTCAAAGGCGGATCTTGCCCAAACTGTAAGTTACCTGAGCAGGGAGAGGCAGCCCATCATCACCCTGGGTGCGGTTTTGGGTGCCACAATGTAATAAAAATATAAAGCTATTAGAAAGCACCCAAAGGAGGCTGGGAAGATGGTGAAGGGTCAAGAGGGGCCATACGAGGAGCTGCTGAGGACATTTGTTTTGTTCAGCCTGAAGAGGAAACTCATTGGGGTCTGCAGCTTTCTCATGAGGGGCAGCTCCGATCTCTGCTCTCTGTGACCAGTGACAGGACCTGAGGGAAAGGCTGGAGCTGTGTCAGGAGAGGGTTAGGTTGGATATCAGGAAAAGTTTCTTTCCCTGGAGGGTGGTTGGGCACTGAACAGGCTCCCCAGGGCAGTGGGCACAGCCCCAAGGCTGCCAGAGCTCAGGCAGCATTTGGACAATGTTCTCATGGACAGGGTGGGATTGTTGGGGTGTCCTGGGCAGGGCCAGGAGTTGGACTGGATGATCCCTAAGGGTCCCTTCCAACTCAGGATATTCTCTGATCCTATGACTCGCCCACCACCCCATGTCACTCAGCCCAAACCCAACCTCACCCCTGGACATACAACAGGGTCACTGACGACCACCCCAAACTTCCAAAATGAGTTTTGTTTACAAACCCCTGTTCCTCCCTCATTCTGGGAGCTGGGAGAAGACGACGCAGCTCTTACTATTAATAATTTATCCCTGGTGTTTACACCACGAGCACCGTCGCGGGGTTGCCCTCCCCGGTCATTAGTGGCCGTGGGTGCCCCCCGCGCGCCCCTCGCCCGGTGACATCCCGCTCCCGCCCGCCTCCCTTTTCGCCAGGGCACTCTGGGCTAATGTAATCATACGATTACATAATTAACCCAGCTGTCTCATTAAGAAAATCAACTGGAATTCAGGGCATAATTAGTCATACAGCAATTAGCATGCTGATGAGCAACTGATGAAAAGCTGTCTCGATATAGAGTATGCTGGGACCACCCTCGTTATTTAAGGAGAGGGGGGAAAAGCCCACCTCGGCTCACGGAGAAACGAGCTCGTGCGGGACAGGGAACGTTTAAAGTTAATGTTTAACCCTTTGGCCGCGGGTGTTGTTGCTGTGAGGGTCCCACACACACACACAGAGGGACCTATGGCGGGATGGGCTGCGGGAGGAAAATTTGCCAAATGAAGTGGAAAAACTGTGTCATTGTTTAAATGTACAATTTACAGCGCGCTGGGCCCAATTACCCTCTCTCCCCATATATATATATATATATATCTTAAATACTTTTTTTTTTTTTAAATTTAGGGATGCGTTCCCCGAGGAACGGGCCCTGCCAACCCCGCCGGGAGGTGCCGCCGCCCGGAGCCCTGAGGGGGCTGCCCGGACCCCCGGACCCTCGAGGAGCCGCCCGGAGCCCTGAGGGGGCTGCCCGGACCCCCGGACCCTCGAGGAGCCGCCCGGAGCCCTGAGGGGGCTGTCCGGACCCTCGAGGAGCCGCCCGGAGCCCTGAGGGGGCTGTCCGCGGGTCCCCGGTCGGCCCCGGCCCGGAGCGCGGCGGGCGAGCGGCAAAGCCCGGCCTGGATCGCGGCGCGGGCGGATCGTGAGGCGGCCGCGGCCCCGCGGGTGCCCGAGCGGTGCCGGCGAGCTCCGCACACGCTGTAAAACCATCACAACCGGGGGCTTTCCACGCGGTGAGACCCCCGCAGGTGTGTCAGGGGCTGCGGAAGCGCCCAGAGCCCCGCTCTGCCCTGCCCGGGGTTCGCTCTCGGCTTGTTCCCAAAATACATTCATAGAATTCATATAATGGTTCAGGCAGGAAAATAGAAAGGGGGTCCTTAAAGCTCATCTTGTTCCACCCCCTGCCATGGGCAGGGACACCTTCCACTAGCCCAGATTGCTCCAAGCCCCGTCCAAGCTGGCCCTGAACACTTCCAGGGATGGGGCAGCCACAGCTTCTCTGGGCAACCTGTGCCAGGGCCTCACCACCCTCACAGGGAAGAATTACTTCCTCATATCTAATCTAAACCTGCCCTCTTTTAGTCTGATTGTATTCCTTTGGTATCGTAACATGGAGCTCCCGAAGAGCCTCCTCCAAAACAAAGGACTTGCCTTTTCCTAACCCCCCCTTCTCCTCCCTCTTCATTACAGGCCTGTAACACTGGAAACGATAAGAAAGCAAGTTATGAAACACTGCCAGAACTACAGGGGCAATTAATAATTTATATCGCTGGAAATGTGTTTCCTAAGGTTGGGATCTAAAAATAATTCATGGAAGGCAACGGGTCTCTTTCAACGCGACTGTGTTTCTGTTGCCCAAACCGCACTGTAAGCAAAGCTCTCGGTGATCGCTCACAAGAAACGCCCACACGAAATGATACGGGAGAGGAAAAAATAATAATCCTCCTTAACGCAACTTTATTAACGTGATTTAACTTCTTAAAAGAGCCGAGAGTTCAGCTCTGCTGTCACAATACTTGGGTCACGAAGTAAAAGAAGTTTTTCCCTTCCTGAATGCAACACTGCTCTTTGCAGGGAATGTTCCTGTCGGGGAACAGTCCCTGGATTACAGACACCGAGAAGCTCCAGGAGCTTCTGATGCAGTAAGTGCTTTTGTGGGAGGCTGCATGTCTGAAAATAACCTGAAAATGTGTTTTAGAAAAAATAATAATTACATTGTAGCTTTTGAATATTCAAACACCTCACAGCATACTTAATTAATTCATTAATTATTCCCCAGAAATTTCAGTGGTAAATTGAAATAGCCTAGAGAGACTGAGACAAAGATTTCATGGAATAAATGATAGCTTTGCTCCTGTTCCCCTATGACTCTGGTAGCCCAGGGACAGAAGAGTTATAGCCGTAATTCCGTTTGAAACAAAGCTCATCATCTCTCCAACTCCTCACTTCATAAAAACCATGAAAAGGTTCTTCCTTCAATCAAGAATTATACATATTTTCTTACTCCCCCCCATCCCACAGGACTGAGATTTTTCTCTTCCTTTTATTTATTTTTTCCAATTTTTAACACCATTTCCCTCACCCTGCAGCTGTCGGAGCGTTCTGCGAGGGCCGTACCAGGGAATTCAAAGTGCCCACAAGAGGGTGAGGGACTCTCATTTTCCTTACCAGCAAAAAAAGCTCAATCCCAAATTGTGCCGACCTCTGGAAGCGGCCAAGCCAGACTGATGGGACCCCCCTGCACGGGGAGGGGGGAGTGGCAGCAGACCGGCGCCTTTCCTCCCCATTAATCATCTTCCAGGGTTAAATGAAACGACACGGGACCAATTTTACCACAACCATATAGATCCCGTGGTTCTTAGATCCTGTGGGCTATTATTTAAAAACATCCTTTATTTATCTCCCAACCCGAGAATTGCTACAGCTGAGAGATGCTCTGCCCTGCCCCAGACTGAGATGCACCTCGACCCTAGTACCCAAGAAATCACATAAGACAGAGTAAAGGATCGACTCCTTCTTGAACTGCACTGCCATTCCCTGTATTTTCAAAGGAAATAACCAAAGTAAATCCTCAGAAAAGTTTTTAATATTAAATGTGGGGTATAATAGGTAGTACAATATTTGATGGCACTATGTCAGCTGAAAATGGACCTAATGAATTACTAGAGAAGCCACTGCAACTGAAAAGGCTCCAATGTGATTGTTAATGTTCTAATAATGGCCAAAGACATTGGAATTTCTGCTTGCACAGTGAGCTCAGTGCAAAGGACAGTTACAGAAAACCACTTGTATTCTAAGTTTCATTTCTCCTACTTTGAGTTTATAAAAGAAAAAGGGCCTTCCACTATGTTTGAAAGCGTTTCTGCCACAATCATCCCTTCTTTCTCCTAAAAGCTTCTGAACAGACTTAGCACTAAACCCTCCCAAAGCTGGGGTTTATTCTAATTCCAGTTCACATTCCTGCAACCGAGAAAGGGAAAGTCCAATATTCCCCACCACCAGCACACTCTGCCTTTGCTCTGAACACACAGCACTGCTCCAGTCACTGGGTTTAGGGCTGCTCTAAGTCACTCCCTGCAGCAACAGCTTCCCAAGGGCTGTGGTGACAACCTCCAGGTGAACACAACCCATGCCCGCAGGGATATTTCCTGGGATATCTTCTTTCTTATACCTCACATTCTTCCTGCTTCTGTTCACTCCATCCTTCCCCTTATCTGCACCTCCCCTCTTCCTTCCGTGCCTCCAGCCTACCAAGTAAAATAGGGCTTGACAACCACACAATAAATTTTTTAAAGTGTATGCTTTAGGGATATTTCTTCCTTTGAATATTTATTCCAGCTTTTACAAAGGAATTTATCCAATTATTAATTCAACGAGAAAAACTAAAGAAAAAAAAGTATGTGATCAGACAAGCCCAACTTCAAGCCACGTACTCAGGTAACAGAACTATTTTCAGTTATTTTGACATCGGTTTCAAAACATAGGGATAAAGTGAATGAATTCTAAAGAGGAGAATTGGCCAGGACTTTGTGCTCCATCTGAAAATAACTCTGTAATGTTAACAGCAATGCCCTACCAGCGTGCACTCATCCAGCACAGATCCCAAATTGTATGTTATGCTGAGGCTCTGAATTCAAACCCCAAGGGGAAGGAGCTGAAGTGATTATTTGCTACTTGTACATTCCTCAGCACTGGACTGCCCAAAGGCTGGAGCAGCATCCAGACCCTGCTGGAAAATAAAACAGCAGCAGCTGCTGCCCCTACCAGAACTCTGCTCAGAATCTCCCGTCTGCAGCCGGGGCTTTAAACTGTCCCTCTCACCCCACCCCGGGCACTTCTTTGTGAAAGGTTTGCAGAACAGTTTGGAGAAAATCACTGATGTCGACAGTCCCTAATTTTCTACTGTACAGGCTTCACTGCCAGAACTGGGGCATTTTTCCTCTGTTTATGCAACTCCCGATTTTTAACCTGTTCTAAACATGCTGGTGAAGCATCAAGGATTTTGGCTTCAGATGGGATCCACTCACCAGCTAAATCATTGCCTGCAGCCACAGGGATTTATCGCTTTTCACTCTTTCATGTATTAACTGTGCTCAATTTTCTGCTTAATTTTATCAGATTTTCAAGTGTGTTTAGAAAGACACCCGACTGCTCTGATGAGGGGTGTCTGCACCACTTCTGTGTCCGTGAGCGAGTTCCTTTTGCTTCCCTTCCCCCTGAGACTACTCACTGTAATATTGTTTTCTTTTCCCTCTGAGGTTGAGAACAGGCACGTTATGAATATTCATTTCCCTTGTAAAGTCAAGGGCAGCAAAACCATAAACCTGTTCATTTTACGGGTCTGTCTTCTATTTTATCCAAATATATTTTATTGGGAAAGGGGTGACCATTTTGTCACATATTATTAACAAATGAGGAACTGCTTAAAATTCTTCACACTGTAATGATATCAAACATTTCTCAAAAATGGTCTGTGCTAATCAGTCTCAACATACCACAAACTTAGGGTTTACTATAAGTTGATCCTGCTCTTTAGACAGTTTTGCCAACCATTATCCCAGACAAGAGTGCTCTGGGTATTAACTTTTTCAAACTATATTTTCATTATTCTTCTTTAGGACGTGCTTAAACATCTCTTCCTCCTCCCCTCTTTTTGTCTTCCCTAAATTTACATTGAACCATCTCTCTCTATTGGCACAAGACTGGGGGTGCTTATGTTGAAATTTAAGCACATCACAGGTCATCTGGGTGTGTAAAAATCTGTATTATACTGACTTTCTGCTATCAGGACTGCCATTAACCTTTCTGCTCAACATTACACTTTACCAAAAAATCCAACCATGCCACAGAACATCTGTAAACACAACAACTTCATACTCATTTATCCCCTCCAACATAAGCAGCAGATCATTTTTCTGAGGGGAAAAAAAAAAAAAAACAAACCCAAAATCAAACCTGGTTTTCTCTTGTATCACCTTTAACCTCAGAACATTGATCAAATACACTTTAAACAGAATTTTCTTGGAGCCCAAACAGCAATGCAAGTCTGGAGAAAGGCAACAGCACAATAGCAGAAAACAGTGCAAATCCCACTGCTGCCAGCACGGGACAGGGGTGAGGGAATGAGGCTTTTTAGGGGTGAGAAACAAATTTTCATTTTTGCCTTTAGAAGTAAATCCCCCACACTTACTTTGTGCTTTGCTGATCACTTATTTGGAAAGAACTTTGTGTTTCCTCAGCGAAATCACTCCTTGGAAAAAAGAACACCCTATGCAGAGCAGTTGGAATGTGCAAGGCTGAACTGGGACTGCACCTAAACAAAAACACTGCGTGAAGTGATGGGTGTGGGGAAAACTCCTTTGGAATGAGCCTGTTCCTCTTTCAAACCTTTTAGTAAGACACAGCACCCATGGCAGGGTGTGCAAGGAGTAAGGGAAAGATAAAATTTCCCTTTCAGCCACCTTTCACTGTTATGGCTTTTAATTGTTTGGACAGGGAACATTAAAAAAAAAAAATCTTATTTTTATCCTCTCTTATGTTATGCTTTCCTTAGATAGAGGGTCCTCTGAGCTAAAACCCACCACACACATTATAGAGCACCAAATCTGATCACAACAGAGACCTGTGAAGAGTCTCCAATAAAACCACAAGCACATCCCCTTTTACACCCCAAGAGTCGTTTCGTTTCTTGATGAGAAAACTCCCGTTAAGCCAAAAAAAAACCCATTTATGGCTCAGCCCTAAAAGGCTCCAAACTGAGAGCAATTAACTTACCCTCAGTCTCAAACATATATATGCTCAAAAAACGAAATGGTTTTTCCTAGACTATGGGCTGAACTAAATTTGGTTTAATTGTGCCACTTCCAGGGAGCAGAGTTTGTTTAAAGGCAGAATTATTTCTTCTCTGCCTGCCCAAGAGCTCTGCTGAACGGGAGAAATGCTGAGAGCTGAGCAAATCCACTGTAATTGTGCACAGGGATACAAACAGCAGAAAGAGAAACTCTATTTAACCAATTTGTCCAGACCTGGCCTTCACTCGGGTCTCCACGTTTTAACTTTTACTTGAAAATTAGAGTGAAGTTTTGTTTTAAAAAAAATTAAGCAGCAAACATCATTCCTTCTTAAAATAAAAATATCTAGTATTTTTCACGCTTAATATTTTTCCTTTAAGCTTTAGTCATGAATGTGCTGTCTCTGCAAGGCAACATCGCTCCTCCAAACAAACAAGGCTCCAATTTCACTTTTAAGTGTTTGCAAGATTAAGACCCTAAAAGCCAAGGCTGCTAACATAATGCACTTATTTTATAAAAATAAAGACAAAGGAATCTCGAACAGATGGAAGAAAGCTTCCTCAAAATACAGATCCAACCTCCCTTTACTTCAAAATAAATATATTCACATTATTTTTAAAGGTAAGTTTTGACAACCTTGTTGATTAGTGCAATTCATGTGGCAGCATTTGCTTTTCCCTAGCTCTCTACTGCATACTGAAAATAAGGCAATTAAATGAGAAAATTAATTCCATTAATTAAAAATGTTCAGTCTCAAGCAAGACAGAACGATCTGAGTGCGAATTACAGCTGTATAAACGTACATAAACCAAAATGTTTTCCTTGACATGTACTTTCTTTTAGGAAGGATAAATTTTTGCAGCACAAAGCAATGATAATGCTATTTTAACAGCATCATAAAGCTGGAGAAAGATATATAAAAAGTCTGGTTTATCCTTTAAAGAGAAAACCCCTGATGTACATAGGAAAATTTACAAGTAAAATACCACCCTTCCCACAAATTCCTTACTGGTGAGCCTGAGTGAAAACTCTGGTCAAGTCAGGAAAAAAAAATCATTAAACTTAGCTGAATCCATAAAGTACCGTGGCTGGAGTTTCAATACAGATCATTTTATAGTAAAATTAAAATAGAAGCCCTTTTTAATTATATAAAGTGTGCACATTATTACTGAGGAGAGAAATACACGCTTTCCTCAAGAACCATAAAATTGGCTGCTGGGAATTAGACTTCAGCTGCAATTATTATATGGTCCTATAAAGGATATTGAAAGTCTGATAAAATTGCACCCTTGTCATGTAACAGCGATGCTTAATGCTAAATAACCACTCTGCAGCATTCCAGGCATAGCTTTCTCCAAACATCACAGCTCCCTTCTCACACTGAAAAGAAAACAGAGCAGGACTGGGGAGCTAAAAGTATACCTAAATATTTGAAATACCAAATGAACAGGTCAAAAGATATGTAAAGCCACACAGAGGCAAAACAACACGTGTGATAAATGAATACTGGGGGTTGTTTATGAAGGAAAGCACTCCATGGATACTACCCAAGCCTCCAGGGATACCACCTGAGCCTCCACGGATACCTACCCAGCCCTCCATGGATATGCCCAATGTACCAGACTACCTGGGATGAGAAGGGAAGAAAAAAGAGCAACACAGTGGGGCAAGGGCTGAAGTGCATGTGCCTCACACTGACAAAGAGCAGTGCCACACATTCCTCAGGGCTGCTTTCCTTCTCCTTGCAGGACGTGTTGTAAACAGTGAGTATTTGTTACGCCTGCACGCAGCTACGGGAGACTGGCTGGCCTTCTCCTGAGAACCTGGAATTTGCACTCTCAGGCCCTGTAAATAGAGCATGGGACTAAAAACCTGGAGATGTTTCTCATCCCACAGACTCCACTGCCCTCACAGCTCAGCCAGGCTGCAATTTTTCTGTGCACTGAGAATATCAAAGAAATATTTCTGGGACACGTAACACAGGGCATGTGAAGGGAATGTGGCTGTGGGGTGTGGAAGCAGGGCTGTGAATTTTGCTCCTGCCAACGAAGGAAAAGAGAAAATCCTTTCTCTTATGCAGAAGTACTGACAAAGTCCCTCACCATTTAGATCCCACAGCACGGGTGGGATATACATCCCTCCTTCTCCGTAAGGCTTTGGTCTGACCTGCTGTTCAAATCCCAGCACCTGTGTCAGTGCCAGGCTTCACAAAGAAGCCCCTGCACAAGAGCACACGAAGGATCCCACACAGCCCTTGTTTGACACGACTGCTCAGTCATGAAAAGACACAGACCATTCAAAATCCAACCTACTCAGCTCCCAAATTACAGCAGGAAGCAGCCCCCTGCCTTAGTACAGAGATGGAAGGGCTGCAGTGTCTCTCCCCAGCACTGAATGCTGGACTCACAGGCTGCAGGAATGTTGTGGATGTTCTCATGGAGGGGTTTCCATCCCATGCCCACACTGCTCATGACAGGCACTGCCCACAGCCTGTACGTGACATTCAGACCCTCTCCGAGTTATCCATCTCCTCCCAAGGCATGAGCAGGTGGGCAAAGGGAACTGCTCAGCGTTCAGTGGAACACTACTGAGACTCTGAGCAGGAAGTAAGTACAGGAAAGCTCACAGACCATGGCTGATTAACCTAAAAAACATTTCCAAGGCAGCTGTAGGCTAGGAAGGGCATGGTGAGTCGCTGCATCTCTATAAAGGGACTGGCCACTGAGCACTGCTCAACTATGAATGTGAAAGCATAAAAAAATACATATTTTAGCTCAGACTGAGCATCTGAAAACACTGACCTTTTAACCAGTTAATCTATAAACCAAAACATTAAAAAATTAATTTTTATTTGAAGCGTGCATGAAATGTGCTCCTTATAAGGTAAAGCCAGTAAAGACCAAGGTGCACTTTGCAATGAGGCCTTAAAAACCCTTGTAAGCCCTTAAAAGTATTAACTACACCTCAAAACCTCTCTTGAGGTATTTTCAATACTATATATAATGTCACTGTTTTATAGAAGTATAAAATGACACACACACTGTCATGTGCCAACAGCTCAGTCAGGCCAAGATGTGGCAGAGGAGACTTGGACTCCTCACTCCCTCTCAGCTGTGGGTACAGCTGGAAAAAGAAAAATCTGTTCAGACAGTATTTACTAACCACTGGGGAAAACAGAAAAATCAACTCCTAAAATGTAAAAAGAAATTAATTGAAACCAAACGCCAAACAAAGAAACTTAGGATGCCAAACAAAGGAAAGTTGAAAACATGTACAATAAATGCCTTCAAACAAAATTCATGATCACACTTACTCTGCACAGAACTGAAATTTGGTAGTGATTTACTCCCAAAAGCAGTAAGGCTTTTCCTTTGGTTTTTTAGAAGGCATAATATTGTCTTTTAAAAATACAAATATTGCTGTTTCTTGATGAAGCTTCAAGATGCATCTTTTGCGTTAAAAATGTCTGAACCCTCTCATAAACAAATTACTGAGGATCATGCAATGTTGCAATAACATAAAATGATTTATACAAACATTAAATGTAACGTGAAGTCATGAAATGTGCCTTGGTCACAGTTCTCTCCATCAGAAACAATACTGGAGCACACCAGTTCCAGAATAAAACCGTTGCTCATATTTACCTTATCAAAGGTAGAAAAAGTGCCCACTACCATTCACACAAACATGAGCCATCAGTCTTTCAGAATAAGGAAATAATTTGCTTACCTGGAACGTCAATTAATCTCTTATAAACATTCAAGAAGGCTGCCTCTGCTTCTTTGCTTCGTTTGCCCAATGCGTCAATCTAAGGGGGCGATGAGAAAAGAGGCTTTAAGACTTGTTCCAATACAACTCTTGCACTCAGAGCTATAAATATAAATTAATAGATTTCATGTAAAACTCCTTGATACACAAAAAGGGAACCCAAGTCTCCTGTGTACAGCTCCAACAGAAGCAGCCTTATAAGATTATTCCTGCCATATCTGTACTGAATATAATTCAAAGTCCATTTCTCAGCACAATAACAAGCATCATTTTTTTAATCAAAATTTTTATGAACACTCCTGCCTGTTGTGATTCTTGACTTTAAATCTTTATAAAAAGCCTGGTATTTGCCAGGCTCTCCCCTCACCAGCTCTTTTCCTTTACCACTTAGTGAGATCTAACACAGAAAATGGAGCCGCGGCCACTTCTCATGTCCCACTCTGCCTTTTTTGTGGGAAACATATTTTTCTATTATTTCCACTGAGCCTGTGAGAGCATGGAAAGATGAACTTGATGGGCACCCTGGGGTACTTAACACTAAATAACTGTGAATCTTCTACATGCAAAAAAAGTTTTGTGACCCAGCTCAGGCACAGACCCATGGAGTCTGTACTGTCTGCACCTAATACCAGGCTCCTCTGACCAGCTTCTCTTTGTGTTCTGTAACACACACAATACTCATCTAAGAATTTATTATTTTCATCTAAAACTCCATTTTACAAGGCAGCTTAATGGCTCTGAGAATAAAATACTTCTTCCACAGCAACTCTTTTTGGTAAACGCATATTTTCCTATTGTACTAGAAAACAGAGGATTTACTATTACTAAATATTGACAATAAGCAACCAAACTGACTCGAGACCAGATCTATTGAATTAATACTCCAAAGCAGAGAGACAGAAAGGGAAACAGGAAAGCCTGACATAGCTCAGCAGCAGCTTACCCAAATCAGGAAACCAAAAGCATGGAGATTAGCATTCCCATATTTTAATAATAGGCAAGGAAGGATCTGAAGAACTACGGATACAAAGGCCTGATATCAACTCTTCTGTGTATTTAAAGAGCAGTTGACATTATGGAACCATTTAAAGGTGTGGACGTCAAAAGGGCCTAAAAAAGGAAGGTCCTGCCTGAAAAACGTCCTTGAATTCTTTCTCTGCATTATTGATTCGGCAGATAAGGCAGGAACAATGGCCAGACTTTACTGTATCTGTACTTCAGGCAAGTATCTGATATTTTATTGTACAGGAGGGAGATTTGCAGCGTTAGAAAGCATGTGACCAACCTGTGGTGTGGCCGGGCTTTGCCAACGCTCCGGCACGGGAAGCGGAGGATGCCAGGGAGCGGAAGCGGCGCAGGGAGGAGGAGAGATAAGCAGGAGGGTGCTGGGGGGTCAGCTTTGGTGCCACTTCTGTTTACTTTGTACTAAAATGACTCTGTGAAGAGCAGGGAAGGATTTGGGAAGGGAGGGGAGGGGGGAATCCTGCAATGTGGATGATTAAATTCCGCGGCCAAGTGCAGCGGAGCGCGGGACAGCACGTGACGGGTACAGATCAGCCTCACGGCTCTAAGTGACTTGTAGAGATCATCACGGGCAGGATTAAGGGCAGAAAACCAAACAACAAGGACAATTGTAAAAATCACCCAGGAGCACAATGCACACCCAAGAAAAGGCTTGGAGGGGAGGAGTCGAGGAGGGAAGAAAGGACACGGGCGGCGCCCACACAGCGTTTGGCAGCGGCAGGGAAATCTTGGGAGATACGGCGAGGGGTTGGAAGGAGACAAGTTCAGGTAACACAATACAAGGCTGTGTTTAGAGGAATTCACCAAGTTCCTATTTCACTGACATCCCTCCAAAATCTGGATTCATTTATGGAGGTTGGTGGAGGTGTAGCATAACTGAAACCTGACCTATTTGCAGCTAGCAATTAGAAAAAAAAAGAAAGGTATCTGAAAGGTGATAAACGAGCATCAGAGGTCAGAATGGGGGAGGATGTGGAGAGCAGATATAAATTCTCAAGAGGTGCTGGCCATGCTTATCTGTCAGAATTTACCAAGAAAGGCTATGGAAAGGCACTGGAATCTCCCAGGGCACGCGACGTGCCGGAGAGCAAGGGATTGATGGTCGTGAATAACCCATTTATTAATTTGAATTCAAGCAATCACAGATGGACTGATGCTCATTAGGGAATGAGAACGTCAGTAATTCGGTCGGAACATTTTCACACAAAGCCTGTTTGAGAGGAGACCGTGGACCAAAGTGCCAAAGGCAGGGAGGCCCCGGGACGTGGAAATCGATGCTGGGGAGCGTCAGGCACCGCTCGGGGACGGGCGCGAAGGAAGGGGCACCACCAGAGAGGCTTCTGCAGTTGAGCTGTTTCCTGGGGACGTGGAGACAGACTCTGAAGGCCAAGGAACACCATATGTTCCACTTGTGGACTTTTAACGTTCCCACATACAGTTTTCTCTCGCTGCTGCTCAGCGGAGAGCAGCCAAATTTAAATTACTATTATTAAATACAATTAGCATTACAGCACTGATTCTGTACTGTATTTTTGAAAAATTCATTTGCCCCTTTTATGAAAGCCAAAGCGTTTAAAATGCTTCCATTTCTGAGAAATAACAGGATGGATTTGTTTGCCTATTACAGTTTTTCCACATTTTAATAAAGAGCATTTGTACTTATTTCTCCCTAAGTATTATAAGAGGTATGGTTTATTCAGTCCTCACCAGTTATAGAGTGATGGAAATATAAACCAGAATTGAAACAACATCTTCCAAGGAGATCAGAGACTTTCCAAAGGAAGCAGTTTGTAAATCACAGGTATTTTACACCTTTCCCCCCCCCCCTCTAAATTCAGAACCAGAATTCCAAACAATCCCACCAGGCAGAAATATGGTTTTATGTTTTAGTTGTTAAAAAAAATAAATCAACGTGCCTGGTTTAAAGTTCTACTAAAAATGAGCATTGCCTCTATTTTATACCTTAAAATAAAATTTAGAAAAAGCACCCTGACAACTTTAACTGGAATGAAAAAATAATTAAGCATGCCAGCACCCAGGTGTGTAAGGAAATAAGGAAATATGGGATGAAAAATGCATAAAAAATAGCAAAATATAAATGAAGTCCAAAAAGAGAGGAAACAGAGCACTGAAATGACATGGAAGCATTTGGAAGTTCACTGAAAATTTTTCAAATCTAAGTAAAATTGGTTCAGGAGCCAAGCAGGCTGAGCTGCAATCAGCTCACATTAAACAGTTGAACTACATTATAAAACTCTTGCTGAACATTTTTATTTGACTCTAAAAACTTCAGGGACCCTGAAAGAAGTCAACTTATAATTACACTCGCGTTGTCTTGACACGAGCTCAGCTCCAAATCTTAATTTATCTAAACCAGGCCCCATTATGTCTTCTCCGAGCAGAAAGAAACAACAGTGACCTCTGTATTCCCCACCACCCCCATAAACATATGTTCACTTTTAAGTTTTGGCATACTATTTGTCTTGATAATACCACTGGCGCTGCAGTGCGATAACGGAGCCGAGACACCAGGAATCCTCCCTCCTCATCTCACTCAGCTTTAAAACATCCCCGGAGCTACACGGAGGGAGCCGTGGTCTGAGAGCCCTCCTCCCTTTATCCACCTTGTTTTTCCAGGTCAAGTGTTCTCACGAGTCATTGCCTGGGGTCTCGAGGTCACCCTGGAGGCCTGAGTGACATCCTTCCCCTCCAGAATCACCTCCCTGCTGTGAAAATCTCTGTGATCTGCTCCCACGCTTTGCTGCTTGTTGCCCCACAGCCTAGCTCAGGATCACTTGGCCCCAAGTCTAATATCAGCTACACCTGGCTAAAATCAGAATGTCATCATGGATTCATCTCCACATTTACACAGGCACCATAAATCTGGCACCTGTGTCAGAGAAGGTGCTGAACGCGGTTTTATCTGAACGCTGCCTCTTCCTGTTTCAGCCGCGTCCAGTCAGGTTCAAACAGGTAAAAGCCAAGTCTGTGGCTTTAGTTTGGAATCTGTCGCTCTTTAAGCACTAAGAAATTTCAGCATTAATTCAAGCCTGGTGTCTACTGCCCCCCAAATCTGCTGTGTGCAGGTCTGCAGAGGTGGGATGCTCTGGGCTGTACGTGGTACCGCCTCTGCAGTCAGACCAAAGGCTGCACAGCTGCATTCCTGAATTTAAAGAAGAAACAGGATGATGAAGCTCTTTGCCAGGAAGCTGGGCTGCCAGATGCCAGCACATCCTGCACTGACACTTAAATTCTCTGAACTTATGGATATCAGCACATTAACACATTTCAGACCATGAGAGTGGCACATGTGTTGCTCCTCTTGGATCCACTCGGATCACTCAACAAAGCTGAATGTTTGGGATGCTGAACTCAAATTCCCAAGACAACTCCTTTGTGAGGGGATCCCAATGCTGTGTCTCTCCAGCATCAGTGATTTACTCACAGTTCCTTTAGCTGCAGATCCACAAACACAACTATGCTAAATAGGAACTTTGTAGCCTCAACTCTTCTACTTATCCTCATTGTTCTTCAGTTATAACCCTCACTCTCATTAACCACCTTAACATTAGAGATCTGTCTTTCACTGTCCTGCACACAAAAATAAATGACTTAAAAGAGAACCTATTTTTCTGTTCTGATTTTTAATAAATAGATGCCTTAAGGAGACACCCATTCCCCTTCCCCTACACATCTTCTCTTGTATTGTTTTGCATCACGAAGCTTTTCCATTTGTCTTCAATTACTTCAAGTTACCGAAATGCCATTAAGAATTGGAAGAAACATATTAAACCAAAGGAAAAGCACAATAACAGCTCATTAATGCACCATTCTTTTAAGCTATATTCTTGAATGGTTGCCTTGGAATCAAATGGTAGTTATAGTAAGATTATTAATGCTATGCAATGGCACCAGTCTTGCTTTGAAGCCTTTACATCAGAGCTTGGCTGCTCTTTCATATAAAACTGTCCATCAGCTGCTCAGGTGATGCAGCAAAACAGCTCTACAACCCTCTGTGTGTGTGCATTAGGAAGCACCCAGTTGGTTTGATTTCAATTTCTTAATATCCATCTATCAATAAATAAATTAATAAAAATATGACATTATAATTTTTCAAATTAATAAAAATATACAGTTCACCAATCCAGTTAATTTATTTTGCCGCTGACAAAAGAAAAAGTAAAAAAAATTACTGTATTTTAGCTTTGTTGCAATCAGAAAGAGTTTGGAAGCAAAATTAAAAAGAAAATTATTTCTGTGCAGCTGCTTAAAGCATATGGTGTGGATTTTAGCTGGGCTATAAATTCTTGAACGGAATTAAGGACTTCACAGTGCATCCAATACCAATCTGCTTCACAAAGCTGCTTGGGCTGGGACACAGGTATGATACCAGGGAAAAGCCTGGGAAGAGCATCCCCGCCTCACCACCTTGTTGGTTTAACCTCAAGTCAAGAAGAGAGCTTTAAGAAGGACTCAAATCCCTCAACTTTTCAATTCTGCCTCCCTCCAGTGCGAAACAGCTGCAACCTTGAACCCTTAAAACCTTCCCTTCCTTTCATGCCCAGATAAATCCTGACTTTCCCAGACAAACAACGCTGCCATCCCCCGAGGAAAGCTCCGCTCCCTCGCTCTCCCAGGACAGCTTCTCATTGCTTTGCCAATCTTTGATCTTCCTGCCCAGTTAAACAGCCCAGCCCAACATGTGCCTCCAGATACTGCCAGCTCGAAATCGCGTGTGCCGGTGCCACCCTGCCCTGGGATCACGGCCACGGTGGGTCTGCTTTCCCTGCTGGACCTCTCCTGGAGCCCTGGGTAACCCATGTGCTTCCCTCCTCACCCCTCTCTCTGCATTTCAGGTTTCTCAGCTCCTGCTCTCACCCAGCTCCCAACCCATCCATGGGGAGCAGAGCAGCCCAGATCCCTCCTCCTGCCTCAGGCCACCGGCTGCCGCTTCTCTTGCATCAGCTCCAGCCCCGGCGCTGCTGTTGCATGATTCAGCTCAGTGACTCGATGAAAAACTAAGCAAAGAGGGAGAGGAATTTATTTTCCATCATGCCAGCACACTGAACTGACTCATCCTGTGCATTTGCTGGGCTCAGCAGGAGGGAGGAGGTGGACACCCCGGGCCAGGGCAAGGACACCCGCCGGCATTGGTCCTGCACCCGCAGGGATTGGGTACAGCACAAAAGCAGAGTGACAAATACAGATGGCAAAAGCAGGGTCAGAGTGCCAAATGTTACAGAATTCCCCTCCCTCACTATTCTATTGATCAGTCTTTATAGTATGAAAGTGGATTGACTTTGTTAATATCTACATTAGTTAATATAATACACTCCGATGCAATGACGTGTTAGAATTTTACTGGAGACTTTGGTATTTTTCATGCTGAAGTAAAACAAACTGAAGGACAGCCTGGCTCTGGAAATAAGGACTTGGCTTCATGGAAGCTTAGAGCTGTCTGTGAAGGACAAAGAATATGCCTGAACACCAAGCTAATGCCAGCATCCCAGCCCCTCTGACACATCTCAGCCCATCTGACACGTTATTTAAACCCTCACAGTGTTTTCTGGTGCCACAGCTCAGTAACTCCAGGGACACCTGGATCCACAGACAAGCAGCAGGAACACTGCAGAAATAGGGTTGATTTGCAAAGTTTTACTCCAATTAGTAATCAATAACGTGGGTGCTCGTGCTCAAATCATGTGGTACTTGAACTTAAAGGGCTGTAAGAACCCTGTGTGAAACCAGATTTGGGGTGGCCCAAGTTTGCTGGGGCACCTCATGCACATGGATAATTATTTACCCTTGTAGTTCTACACTTTGCATCCCATCCTCTCTCCTCAGTCAGCACAGGTTGAATTCTCTTAATGCTACAAAGCTAAAACAAAGAGATGACTTCCAAACAGGGGACACATCCTTCCCCCAAAACTGAAAGAACATCTTTCTAGTGAAGAGATCAGCAAATCATTTGCTCTGTCACTAAATGGGGAGAGATGTCAGTTCTGATCCTCGAGGTTCTGCAAGAGCACAAGGATAGAGAACATCTACCAGTCCAGCCACATTTGGTGAAGCAAAGTGGGGCAGGGAGGAAGGGGAGAAAACAGAATTCCTATGAGGGCAGAGCAGCCTGGGCTATCCCACATCACCTCCAGCTTCCCAGGAGCTTCACATAAGGTGAGTGGGTGCTCTGACCTGCCCACTTACTTCTCCTCCTGCCTCTGAGCAGTGACCTGGAACCTACAATCGCTTCTCTCTCTTTTGGACAATCCAAACTTTCATTTAGATATTTTAAAAAATTAGGTCAGAGGAATCCGTGCACGAAGGAGCACATTAACAGCCTTTGTGCAAAACCCACCTGCACATAAATACCAAAATGCAACCTTTTGCTGGTATTTTATACTGAGCTCACCCTCTTGCTTCTCTTTTATGACAAAGCAAGACCAGACACCGATTTGTGTGGAGCCTCAGAGTAATTCTGTAATAAATACAGAGATAATTCTGTATTTGGAGAAGCAGGGACTGGATTCTCAACGACGCTCGGCAGAACACCTCACCCAGCCCAGCCCTCCTATCCCCATTCCTTCCAGCACCCTTCAAGCTCTCTTTTTTTTCCACGAGGATGAGAAGATGCTCCTGACCCTGCGAACTGAACCGGGGCTGCCTGTCGGAATCCTGCAGAAATAGTTTCCCGGCACCGTTGCCGTTTCCCCGGAACGCGTGGCAGCGGCATAGCGGGGCTCCGTGCAGACAGCCCACCAGCTGCCAACGGGCACTCAGCACTTTGTCAATTATATAAAGATCAGAGGATTTGGGCTCAGCCTCCCCAAAGTTGCCCTGGCAGTACCTGCTGTCTCGGTACAACTTGCCTGCACACGGGATGGGACGGAGAGGAACCTGTCAGAGCGTCAGGAAGGTGCTCGGTGCCTGTCGCTTGCTTCTGGTGGGGTATGTAATGTTTGGGACTTTGCCCGTTATCCCCACAGCTGAGAAATGGCCCAGGGTCATACAGGAGAGGTTCTGACTGTATTTGAGAGTCTCTAAGTTCTGTCCATCACCTGGAGCTCAGAGTCCCCTCCCAGGGACGCTTTTGACCCTGCAGCAGCCGCCCCACGTGCTCGGCAGGGAGAGCACATCTGCCTTTGAGATGCTGGAGTGTATTTAAATCACCTTCCTCAGGAAAGATGTTGTTTAAACTGCAATCAAGCCAGCCAAAAATAAATAAATAATCATTTACACACTTCTGTAAACAAAGCAATGAATGGCTGTGGAGCTGCCTTTACCCCAAGAGGAGGCCGTGACCTCTCCCCTCTCCAACAGCTTTGGGGAAGAGAAGTGAGATGTGGAGTGGACATTAACAGAAAATTAACCGCCAAAAATATTCACTTTACTCCATTTTGGTAAATGCAGTGTTTTAATGGGACTTCCACTGAAAAGCAGGGAAAGCTCTGGGCCCAAACACAGCGCTGGATTTTGATGTATGCTGTTGACTTCCCCAGCACAGAGCAATTTGTAATAGCTTTGCCACGCTGTTGTTTTCAAAGCTCCTGCTACATCACAAGCATTTATTTCTGACCACAAAATTACATTTATTCAACAGAAAGCAGCTCAGGGTCTTTAAGAGGTTAACTTCTGGAGTGCTTGGCTGCTCTCCAGCCTCTGTACGAGCATCAGTGCTAACGCAAGGCACACAACAGCACCCAGGCTGGCCGTGATTAATAGAGTGCTGAACACGCTGCTTTCCACATACACACACTTTTCATTCCCTTGCTTCCATAGATCATGGACTTATCCTCAAAATATCTGACTGAAATTGAATTTGGCTTCTCTCTCAACCGTTCATTTCCTATGTTATGCAAGGTTATATCCTTTTCTGCATGAGCAGAACCAAACCAGCTGCAGCTTTTGAGAAGAAAATGTGTTTTCAATTATGAAGCTGGCCTGAATATTGAACCACAGTTCTACTGCTACTCTAATTGAGCCATCATGGAGTGAACCTACAGGAAAGAAATTGTATTAATTAGGTTTGGAAATTTAACGTGAGGAAATTAAAGGGGGTAAAATAAAAAAAAAATAAAATATATGAGGTATCAGCTCAGGAATACTCCTTCAAAATGCAGAAGGAATGTAGGTCTGTAGTGGTTTAGGCACACACATTATTAGAGTACCCCTTCAAAGGCACGATTAGGAGTTCCAGCACATCAAACTGATTTTCAGCTTCTGTTGTCTGCATATGGAAAATTATTAAATTACTCCACTGACCAAATTAATAGTTTAAAGAGCAATTCAGCTAAGTGGGGAGCCAGAGTGGTCTCCTCAGAATGGCAATACCCTTAAAAGCACTTGCTCTGTGAGAAGAACATGAGAAATGGCTTTCACAGAAATCAAGTCCAGTCTGTTGTTTCGGACTCTGTGCCTTAAAGGGTTCCCCAAGTGAGGGATTACTGCATTACTGTTGGACAGTGCTCTTATGCCACATGAAAAGAATGGTAATGACCTCAGGAAATCCTTTCCCAGCCTTAAAATATCTGTCTGATGACTTCACAAATACGGATTCCAACATTAGATTTCCATACCACAACTTCAGCTCTGTGAATTAACACAGCCCCAAGACCATCAACTCCCTTTTGCTTTCTCCCTTTCAGATTTCATGGACAAACATCCAGGCACTGATGTGCCCATGGCAAAGCACAGTGACTACCCAAAACACAGCTTGGTCACATGGCTGCTTGCAGGAGGGCCTTGCAAATTACATATAATCATTTCATGACTGGATGATAAGGCTCTTTAACCTCTTTCTGATTCTGTCCTGTATTTAGCCCAGCATAGGGTGAGCAAACCATTAATAAGTTGCATCCTCAGGTTAATGGTAAGAAAAAGGAAAAAAAAAAAAAAGATAGATTTAAGACAGAAGTGACAGGAATTTTACAACTCTTAAATTAGTGACTTTAATTGTCTTCTCACAATAGCCTTTTTGCACTATCCAGACCTTAAATCTTTCAGGAAAGCCAGAAGAGTTACTCACAAAAATCAAAAGAACAATACCATCAGCTTTGAATCAGACACAACATTCTGCTCAATTAGAAAACTGCATTCAAATTTCCATTAAAATCCTAAATAAGGAAAAAGTACCATAATGAAACTATTCTCCAGTGATGAATTAATAGAGTCTCCTGCTGAACTAGGAATGCATTTTAATACTTGTAGTACGCTAAATTTCATTTCATAATGCTTTTACTTTAACTCATCATAAAAAAAAAATCCAGTTACTTAGCACACTGAGATCTATACAAAAAAAGTTATTTCCAGCTACTAATGGAAACTGGCTATTTGATAACTGAAACAGTTTTTATCTGAATGAATGAGATAAATAACTAAGGAATACAGAATGTTCTGTACTGGGGGTTTATTTAGAAATTCATATTATACAAAAGGGAAAATATGGGGGGAAGCATCAATATTCCATGCTCAAAGGAAAGAAAAATTGGCTAAAGTGACCTGTGGATTTGTTTAAATAAAGTCAGCTGGCCCCAGGTTTACCAGCAGCTCCCATAAATCACACTTGGGAGGATACATAAATACCTGAGCTTAACTTCACCTCTCTCCAAGTCACGTCAGGCTCACCAAGGTTCAGTTCAAGGACAGTTTAAGTCAACCTGAGCTGACACATTTGTTCTGCTCCTGCCCTTGCCTTTGCTCTCCTGGCCTCCCCCCTGCACTGAGCCGCTGCTCTGAACCAACCTGGTGGGAAACTAAGCCAGCAAAAAAGGGAAAAAAAAAAGAAAACTGTGCCCTGACATGGACAGGGACACCTTTCACTAGACCAGGTTACTCAGAACCCCATCCAACCTGGCCTTAAACAATTCCAGGGACAAATCTGGGGCTGAAAACTGATTTTTGTGTAGTAAAAGCAGGGCACCTCTTGCCCTCCTCCTCCTTCCTCCTCCCTGCTCACATTCCACAGGTACTCTGTGGCCAAAAGGTCCCCCTGCCAGCTCTCCCAGGACATTAAATATCAATTAACAGGTAACACACTATTGCAAAGCAATCCCACGGGGCTGGGGGGGTGGGTGTCCAGCAAAGCCATCTTGGGAAATGGTAATCAAGGCATCTCCAGTGGATCTGAAATGGGAAAAAGCCTATTTGCTTAACACAGCTTGTCCCTGAGATACCTGGAGCATTCATCTCCTGATCTTTTAGAAAGTCAGCCTTAACAACAAACAGAAACCAGATCTATATCCTGAACAATCAAATATAACTCAGCAGAACAGACCAATATCCTTCGTATTTTGATTTGTCTCCAAAACAAGATACAGTAATTACATCTATAATCAAATACCACAATTCACAGCTTAATGGTGTGCATTTATGTAGTCAATCATAATTAGTTCAGGTTTTTTAGGTTTCTAAAACCCTGTATAGATTAGGGAGACTGCAATCACCAGCTCAGAGATTCAGCAGCACAATCTTGTAACGTATTTGTGCTTTGTTTACATAACAGGGGATTTCTACCAACAAATTTTACTCCTGTGAGGTTGAATTTGTACCAAAATAAACTTAATTTTTGTATCAGTGAAGCAAAACTACAGAGGAGGAGTGTGTATGAGCCATGCACAGGAACAGGGAGCTGTCTCTGGCGAGATCTAACGGGGAGATCATCTTCACTGTAGCCAAATTTGGATTTATGCTTCTTATTTGATCCTCAGACATCCCCTTCATGAAAAACAGTGCTGAAAGCACACATGCACTTTTCAGTCAGTGCATTGCAAGCTTGAAACTGAAGTGAAAAAGGTTCTAAAAGCACTGCAATCCACTCAGAGCAATTTTAAAGTGTAAATTTCCATTGGCAAACGGACTCGCACAAGTCATTCTTTGTTCTCACAAATGTCTATTAGATACATCAAGGACAAAGCTGTCATGTTTATTTATTTATTTCTAGCAATACATGGGAAACTGGGTTGTAAAATAAAAACTACCACACTGCTTTTAAATGAGGAGTTACTGCCTAGTTGGGATACGGCTTCAGCAGGATGTCCAAATGCAAGCCTCAGTAAGGGGAGTTGGGCACCTAATTCCCTGTGCTGAAACATGCTTTAGGGGCATATTTCCTGGATAACTTTAGGGGCACAGCTCTATAATGTGTAAGAGTATAAGCTAAAACCTGTATCCACCACTTCACACAGGCATGGATCTTTATAAGGACAAATGGAATTTGCAACCTCCATCCCGGATGTTTTCCTAGCAGTGGTACCACAGCTCCCATCTGGCCTCACGTGAGTGAGCACCCCACTGCTGGCCACAGCAAAAATGGAAAATTCTCTAACTGGCCCAGCTGCCCCTGCCTATAGAAACACTTCAAAATAACAACAGTTGGCTTTGAAACTCGTGAGCACTCTACTCGTGTGCTCTCAGTGGTGTGAAGAGAAATCAGAGTCGGAGCCAGCACCAGAGCTGTTAATGCTTTCTGTTGGTTTTCCAACAAACACCTGCCAACTTAAGGTTTTCCATCAGCCCTCTTAAATACAATGTTTTACAGCTGAGAAGGTTTGCAGTGAGAACTATTTGTAGCATCCTCATATGTTGTGTAAGGACATTACACTGCACTCATGAGGAGCTCAAACCCTGAGGTTGGCGAGGCACAGCGAGCTGGATGTGCCACCTGGGTCATGCCATGGGGAGGAGATGCTGAGGGCTGCTGAGAACAAAGTGGTGTGGCCAGTTTAGGTTGTCCAGCACAAACCCAGTGTATCACAGAAAGGATGGGAAGTGACCTTAAAGGTCTCTTTCCACCCCCCTGTCATGGGCAGGGACACCTTCCACCAGACCAGGTTGCTCAGAGCTCCATCTAACCTGGCTTTAAACACTTCCAGGGATGGGGCAGCCACAACTTGTCTGGACAACCTGTGCCAGGGCCTCACCAATCTCACAGGGAAGAATTTCTTCCTAATTTAAACCTACTTCTTCCTCATTTAAACCTACTCTCTGTCAGTCTGTAGCCGTTCTCCCTCATCCTGTCACTCCATGCTCTTGCAAAAAGTCCCTCTCCATCTTTCTTACCCTTCATGTGCACACACACATCCTGCATACAGCAAAATGCAAAGGGCTGAGCCCTTGCCCTGCCCTGCCCAGGGGCTCTGTGCCCACCTGGCCACGCTCACAGCCCACCAGCACACCAGGCTCGTGTGAAGCAGCACAAAAAGCAGCATGAGAAGCATAAATAAGCTCTTACCTCTCCCTGGAAACTCTTCAGTAACGGAGCTACCTGTTTGCGCAGGTCCTGGAAGAGAGAAGTGAGACATTCCATCAGAAAAATCTGAAAGGACGGGTCGTTGTCAGGTTTTTCCTGACGTTATTTTCGGTTCTGAAGTGCTGCTTAAATTCTGATTGCATTCTATGAGGGCTCTGATTAAAACAGGAGTGTACCCTTTGAACAGGTCTGAATTCCCAGTCTGACATACACCTGTATCTGCTGCAAATGGTATTAATTACCAACACTGTGCTGATGTTGGGTAAGCACTGAATGCCTTCAGTCCCCTAATTCAGCTGAAACATTAATGAGATTAGAAGTAAATGCCTCTATCAGCATCCACAGCAGCTACACCTCTGAACTTATGCTAAGGAAATTCCCACAGATGGGAGCCAGGCTTAAAGGAAGATGACTCTGGACCATCATTTCAACTAAGAGTGCTGCTATTTTGTAAAATCTCTATTTCTATTTGTTATTTTCTCAGGAGTGCTCTGATTTTAGCCATCAGAGAACTGGAGCACATTTAAGATGACAGTATTGTTTGTTGTAACTCAAAATCTCTTCTTCCAAATCACAACACACCTAGTGCTATGAAAGTCATTAAAATACTGCCCACAGAACCAATCTAATGGTTTATAGCATATTTTTACTTAGCAACCAAGATAACTTAGGACGAAAAAAGGTATATCTATTATACATTGAATTCTCTGTGGCTCCACTTTTACGCTGGTTTGGGTCTAATTCACTTGAATTCTCATCATTCTCATTACATGCACGCCTGAAGAATAAAATCCTATAATTTTACAGAGGACAATGTTGATCATGCACAGCCAAGATGCTGGAGTCCTGGCTTTGCCACTGCCAAGACACGAGCAGTGACCTCATGGTGAACTTACACCTAGGAATAAACCTGGCAGAGGTAAAACCCAGTAAAATGATGCTGCATTTCGAAGGGCAGCACTGCTTTGGGAAGAAGGTGAATTTCCCATCCTTGGAGACTTCCAAGGCTCAGCTGACCAGACCCAGTGTGGGTGCTAAAGGCCCATTTTTAGGGCCAGGTGAGATTCTGTCAGATTCCCATCACTCCAGAGTCATGGGAACATGACTCACAACTGGGACAGCCACCAAGTGCTCCTGTAACCACGGAATCTTCCTACCTCCACACAGGCCACAGTCCCTGAGCTACCTGAACCTCCTGCAAGAGGTCATAAAGAGGTCTTTGAAGTATTTTCTCTCTATAAAAAGGGTCTGTTGAAGCCCTGAGCTTTTTGGAAAAGAAGGTGACCTTAAAAAAGTTGGGAAAGTCTCTTTTCCAACGCATTTACTTTTACATCTACAGTCAGGCAACATACTGGACATTAAACCACTCACCAAAACACTCTCAGCCCTGGATTTAATCTGATTTTCCTGAAGGAAAAGTAGGCTTTTGAGAGAACTGATTTTTGTCATTTAAATGACAAGTCATGCAGAGAGTTGGAGTATCAGGAGTTCTCCCACTCCCTGAGAAATGGCTTAGGGGGCCAAAGGCAAATGAAGCTATCAAAGACAAATGATCAGCCAAATTTCACTTCTGACATGGTTATTGCACTAAAATATAGCTTAATCCCCATCAAGGATAATGTTGCAGCTTTCTAAGCTCCCTCTTCACACTGAACTGAACTGTGCTTCTGTTCTTACACCAAGCCAAGTCACCTGAACGTTTCCTGATATCTCCTGCTGCCTGTTTTGGGAAAGGAAAAGGTTTGGTACTGTCCTTGCATATCACAGCCACCTACAAATTACACCCCTACCAAAGCAAACTGGCAGGTTGAGCAGCTTTTCCCCACTCCCTGCCTCCTCAGGGAGACCCGAGGGCTGTGCACGTTTTATAACCTGTTTTCTTTGTAACCTGACGATGCTGACATTGAAGAAAGTAACAATAACCAGGATGGCAAAACAAACGTCCACATTCAAGGCCGAAATCTGGCATGGGAGGTTTTAATGCACAGCAAAATTACATGCAGGGAATTAGATTTATAGTCCAAATACTGGTACCCTTTATAAAATCAGGAAAAATTATACCATCCAAGCAAAGCTTCTCTTGAAATACAAATATCAGCTGGTCAGAAATCACTGGTTTTAGGGCTTTTGTCCCTGGTATTGCCTCTGAATTTACTCACTAGTTTGGCACCAGCCATGAAAGTGATGTCAGAAGTGAAAGCAGAAATACAGGAGATCTAATTCCAGATCCAGAGGCAGCAGAATGCAATCCTTGCCCCTCTCTGTCTGCATGGCAAGATCCTGCTATTTAACTGCATCCTCTGACACATCCAAACTTCTGAAAGACATGATTTGCAGCTCTTTTTATTTCATTATATAAACTATGTCAGGACTTCACCTCTTATTCATCTTGAATAATGAGAGATGTTGTTGGCTGTTTATAACAGAAAAGAGGGAGAGAAGGGGGGAAGAAAGGAATACAAGGAGCATCCCAAAGGCACGAAAACAGCTGGTCAAGCTGTCAAACAGGGAGAAAAGCTTTCAGCTACAAACTCTGATTCCCACACAGCCTTCATTTAGTGAACTCAGGATGCCAAACGCTCATCCCAGCCATCAGAACACTACCAAGCAAGATTCGTGCCATGATGGGAAAACCTGTTGTGCCTGATTCACAGAGGTTTTTGGTGGTGGTAAAACATCTCCTGCTAGAGGAGGAGGCAGCTCAAAGTGCTTCAGTGCCACTGGTTATCCCACTGCAATCAGTGCTGGGCAGTCCCAGGACACACTGGTCATCAGAGCACACACTTGAACAGAGTAAAATGCTCTGGCAACTTGAAATCTTCACAATAACTTGAAATCTCTTGCAGCTGAACAACTGAGACAGAGCATCCCCCTGCCATTACCTTCGCAGAGCACACAGGTTTAGAAAAGGAACTGCAAGGAACAATCAAATACTTCAGGCAGGTGAGTGGATAAATGGCACAAGCCATCACAAAATGCATGAACCCCTTTTTCACACCAGTTTTTCTCTTCGCCCCTCTCTTCCAGCCTCCCCCTTGGAAAGAGTTTATAGGCTACTCGTATAACTCCCTCCTTGACGAAACGACATCAAAACTTTAGACAGCTCACAATAAAAGGGAAATAAAAATAAACAGACAGAAGTCAGGAATACATATGCCTCGAGTCACCAGCTCCAACTCTGCCGGGGAGATTTATTTTTGGCAGTTTGGAAAAATTCCTCATCAGACTTTGTCTGGAAATATTACCCTAACTTCAAATAGAATTTTCTCTTCTTTACACTAAATTGAACAGAAAGAAGGACGTTCAGTTCAGACCCGGGGGAATCTGCAGTGTTGGTTAGCAAGGACACTGCATGATTTATTATCTGTTTAAAGTGTGGTGGCCTTTACTGCCTGGGCTGTGATCAAAACAGGAAAAGCATCCAGCTCCAGCCCTCACACAGCTACCAAACCACTGCAGCCAAGCAGAACAGCTGAAAAGGGTACATGCAGTTGAATGTTAAAACAAATTATAATTTATCAACATAAACACACTGAAATATTTGAGTATTCCTATACAATCCCATTATTAGCCTATTTTTCCGTGCCATCTAAATATGTGCATCCTCTCTCTCTCTGGATGATTTATCTGGGGTAGAGCAGTTTTCTGAAAAAGGCTGTATCACAGACAAACTCGGTATCTGAAGCAGAGCCTATGAATTAGGATGTTGTATCATTATCTGAATGAAATCTGATCGCTGAGAACCAGTACAGCGTTTTCTTTTTACAAGGGTATAAACAAAGAGTTTATATTTTGATCAAGTAGCTACACAATGAAATCTGAATCCACATAATTTTTAGCTGCCTTTCCATTCTCATTAAAAATAACTCCGTGGAAAATAAACCAAGAATAAATCTAAGTTAAAATCCTGGGCAACAAATGCATCTTTCTGACAACTAAACTGCATTATTTATCTGTATCTTAATACACTGTGTACAGTACAAAGGACACATCAATGCTCAGGCTACCAACACTGTATCTGTAATTTACTTGAGGTCTGAAGCTACACAAGCACCTTCTGATCTCTTTGCAGGCTGCTCCATCTCATTTACCTCCCAAATGCTTATCTCTAAATGTCACAACAAGAGCCCTCTGACCCCCAGTTTGATAAAGTAGTCCAGCAAGGCTGAGTTTGACCTACACACCTTTATCATCCACACACAAGTATTGTGCCCCTGTGAAACAAAACAAACCCCAAACCTGGGCGAGTGTTCTCTCGTTCCCTATGGATGGTTCTACACATTGACTGCTGGAGACAGGCATTGGCTGGGGAATGTCACCATGTCTGGGACAGAAATCATCATGAGAAGCAGCCCACAGGTATCAGCATGGGTGACATCATTAGCTCAGCTGTCGCAACCTATTTTTGAGCTGCCTTATCACTGGTGAGATGCTCCGGCTTTCCTGCCACCTTCCCCTTTTGTGTTCCCTTCCCTGCTTGCCCACTTGGAATAAGGCACTGAACAAGTGCCCCGTGCTCTGAATCAGCAGGGCTGGACCACCTGACTCCACATACTTTCTTATGAGAACTTAAGAAAAGGAAGAAAAAGAAAAAACCCAACCCAGAACAAACCTCAAACAACTCCCAGTATATACTGACTGTGCAGGAAGGTGCCTGTCACTCATCAACATGTAACACTTCCCATCCCTGGAAGTGTCCAAGGCCAGGTTGAAGCAACCTGATCTAGTGAAAAACATTCCTACCCATGGCAGGGGTTGGAACAAGATGGTCTTTAAGGCCCCTTCCAACTCAAACCATTCCATGACTCAATGATAAAGAAAAAACAGCGTGGCTGAAGAGGAACTCTCCTGCCAAAACCTGGGAACCAGGCTGATCCTCTCTCTCCAGAGGCAGTGTGTGGGTATGATGGATATCTGTTTCTAGCAACTGGGAGGATGTTTATCCATGTGCCCTCCCAGCCAGGGCTCCACACACTCCATCCCCACAGCTTTTATGCCCATAATGTCGAGCTCCTCCTTCCCATAAATGCAGCTGGAAGGGGGAGAGGTGAAAAGCAGCCGAGCGTGAAGGATTTGGGAAGAACGCTGGCATCGCCTTCCGAGGTGTGTTTGATTGTTACACACTTCAAGGACACAACTTGTCGCTGGGAAACACACAAATCAGCAAGTTAACTATAATTAGTGGTAAGCAGTTCTGCTGGTTAATTAGAGAGAGCAGCGAGCACAGATGCTTCACCCTGCTATGGGGAAACGGGTGAGCGAGTGGGGATCACTCACTCAACTACCACTACACAAGTTTTAAATATTATTTCTTTTTTTCTTATGGAAAATCCAGAATATTCCATTTTTTTCCATCAGAAATCCTGGGCCCACATGACTGGGGGTGGAGTAAGGGAAACATTTAAGTCTTTATGTTTAATTAGTTCCAGCAAGTTCCACTTTGCTTTAATCTAAAAGAGATGAAACTGAAATCCTCAATAATTGTTCAAACAGGTATTATACAGTAGCTCAGATGACTGACTTAATTCCTAAAATATAAGGCAAAGTAAATCATATGAGTAAACAATTAATTGCTCAATTTACACTATGATTTAATGATATAAAACCTCTTATTGCTTAAGGCTGCTGAAGTATTTACTTGAAATCAGATCATTAAAGAATTAAACATGATCTTATCAATTTTCTGATGTTTTTAGTTATTTCAATACACTAACATGCCAGTGTTTTCTCTGTACAAAAAAAAAAAATCTTTTAAAGTTACATTTATAGATATGTTTCAACCCTAGCACAATGATAAATAAAAAAATCTTGATTTACAGCAGCAAAACGTACACCACAGTACTTTCAGAAATATTTCAGCTCACAGATCTTGTGCAAATTCCATTAGCTTTAATTATTTATTAGCAGTAGATTTAGATTACTGTTCTTGACCTATTTTTCAGTGTATGGACCCACCCAGCGAGAAGTGAAAAAAAATATTCCATTTGTGAAGGGCTGATTTAGTGAGCACAGACTTCACCTTCAAGGAGAATATTAAGCAAAACCCTGTGTGTTGTAATTCGAGGGGAGACGCCTGAGCTTCAGAGAGGTTACAAACAGGGCCTAACCAGCCCATGGAATAAACACAAACAGAGATTCCTTGAAAAGACATGGAATTTCTGCTGTTTAACCACTTCAGACCACTCTGCAGAACTGCAGCCACATGACAATCCCAAAGGAAGCGACGGCGACACACAGAGAAGTTTCAAGAGTTTCTTTGTGGAAATATCCTGGTTTCCACCAAACTCCAGATAACGTGGATCCTACCAAACCACAGGGAAATGGGCCTAGAGGGAGGAAAAAACTGGGGGCTGGTCCTTTCACACTGTCAAGGTGGCAAAACATGCTCTTCCCAGGCATGGAAAAACAAAGCATCCGGGATGAAAGCCTTGAAGAAAAATGAAACAAAAAAAAACCCCAACCAAACAACAAAACCAGAACTGCCCAAAAATATATCTCCACACCACTGGAAACACTAACTACTTCTGTACCACCCTGGGCTCTGTGGTGCCTCTCAGGCAGAACCTCTAAGACTGTAAATATATTTAAAGTAGGCACTAAAGGCAGTGATCTCTGCAAAGCTGGGGCTGGCACGTTGCTTTCAATGGAACCACTCGCTTTGCTGAGCCTTAATGGAATCCTCTCATGGCTTCTTGCAAGTTCAAATAAACAAAAAGCTACCAGGTTTACTCTGGGCCTGTGCAGCGACGTCCAAACAGACTGGTTACCTTCACAACTGTTTAAAACATCCCCTCTGCCAAAGCACAACTGTTGCACCCATATATATATGTAGGTAAGTGTGTGTATATATACACACATGCACTAGATATAATAGAAGAAGAATTTTTTTAACTGACTTTACAAATTAGTTTAGTGAACGATGCTTTTTAGTGTCGTGTTAAAACCTTGCTGTCATTTATAAACCAGGGAGTTAACACTGGCTAGGAAAGATGTTGAACAGAAACTATTTAGAACTTAAAAACTAGAGTTGCTAGGGAACAAAAAAAAAAATTAATTTAAACAAAAACGAGTCAGGTGGAGCTATGGAAGGAGGTAATTCTAATGAAATGAAAAGCCTGGTCACTAAAATTTCAGTAGGAGGAGGGGGAAAAAAAAAAAAGATGACTTCTGTAACAGTTCACCAATACATGCAGAAAATCCAGCATTGCTTTTAACAAACAATTTAAAAGGCTACACACTGGCTAATGGCTCCATGGAGATTTTCTCTCCTGCTAACAGTTTGTCCTCCCTTGTCAAACCCTGTGGTCCCCACTGAAGGCTGAGGTGACACCAAACATGCCATGACAGACCTTTGTCATGGGAAAAACCACGCCTGTATCATGCCAGGTCAGCAGAACTGGGATGGTTATTTCATTTATGTAATGAAAAAGCATTTGATACACCAGATAAATATTTCAGAGCCTTTGAAGTGCACTGTTCTTGCCAGCAGGACAACCACGTGTCAGTGAAATCCAGGAACTGCTGTTCCTAGGACTTGGGTCAGGCCTATAACCCTGTATATAGAAAGGATAATGAGTTGGTACAGAGCTTTGTTAAGTACCTGCAGATGTTGTTAGATAAGCACATCTGCCAAAAAAAAGGAAAGCAAACTGACTTGCTTAGTTGTGGATCCCAGTGTAGTTGTGCATACCAGCATAGCTGTACCTCCCAAAAAACAGCCTCACCTATATTTGTCAAATTTTAACTAGAACTGCTCTGTCCCTCCAAAAATTCCATGTCATTCCACAGGTTCTCTGCCCCTGCAACTGAGGTTTCCAGTGAATAAGATCCTGAACACTCCTCCCAAATCACATCCTGCAGGATCTCATCCTCCATCCACTACATTTTCCACTTTGAAAGTCTATAAAGAAGGAGTTCACACCACCTCCCTGGTTATTCACAATTACAGCCTGCAGATCAGAGGTTTCTCTTCAGCGGAAAATGGAGAACTTCTGAAAAAAGGTAATTATTATGAGCCTTAAAAAATTAACGTGTCTAATGAGAGGCTAATGACAGGGGCCATGACTCTGCAGATGATGCACCTGAAGTGCTGTGGTCCAATTAACAACACCAGTTCAAACACAGCCTAATGCTTCACATGGTGGATTTAGAAAGAAGAATATTTAATGTGAAACCATAATTGCAGCTGTAATTTTCCATATTCCCTCCACACAAGCAGTGCTGGAATCAGAGTGCACCATCCTTCAGCAGGTCTCACCTTTTGGGATGATGGAATAAGGAACTGGGTGCTGGGACTGGGGTTTCTCCTCAGTCTCAAAGAAAAAATGGGTGGGACCATTCAGAAATCATTTATTTCAATGTACAGGGTTTTTTTTTTTAGGAAAAATGGGACTACTAAAAAACATTCACATTTTAAAACCTGTTGCTGATGCCAACACACAAGCATCTGGATTTAAAGTCAGGTTAAGTTCCCAAGAAGAATAACTCTGTGTTAAATATAATAGTGAGGAGCCAGGCCTCATCCTCATGGATCCTTACAGACTACCTGTAAAAATTGGGGAGGGGCACTGCCAAGACATCAGATATTGCAAAACTGTTTTCCCTACTTATTGTTTAAATATAGATTACAACTAAAGCTGTGCATTAATCACACTCTGACTCTACCTGCATGTAAGAACACAGGTGTATTTACTGATTTATATCATTGTAGCCAACCTTCTTCTTTGATTTGAATGCAAGAAAATCCAATACTACACAATCCTCTAAAAATCTTTTTATAAGATTTTCTCCTTAACCTCAATCCTGGCCGTCCAGTTTTATTCAAAAGCCAGTTGGTCCTAGAGAAAACAAGTTGTTTCAGGAGGACCTGGGTGAAAAGCCTATTGTCCTGCAAACCCATGTCCTGTATTTGCTAAAACTCTTTGTCATCTTTTCTGTCTTTATGTTCTTTGTGACTTGTTCCACGCAGGGAGTCACTGGCTGCTCACCTGCTGTGGGTTCAGGCATCACCCTCTGGATGCAGCTGAAGTGGTAACTTCAAGATTCCAACAAAGAGGAGAAATTCAAAACAAAAAATAAAAAAGAACACTGACAATCTCAAAAACTTCAGGATACAGACCCAGAGGTTTTACTACATCTGATTTAGCATACCTGGTAAAAACACCTCAAAATTAATACAACTGTCATCCTGCTGACCTAAATAAAGAAAATGCAGCACAGAGCTTTTCATGTTGCTTCAGCGAGTGAAGCAACTGGGAGAAAACAAACTTCTGCTGCCTTTACACTTCCTGGCAAAATTCCTACAGAAACAGGCTCAGGCCCATAGTGCTTTGGTAGCACACAGTAGACAGAAATGAATCACCAGAATGAAAGAAAAGCAAAAGCTCACTACAGACTTCTTCAATACATTTACTGTTTGTTAGTCGAACTCAAGAAATAAAAAACCCACATAAAGCGCTTTGGAGCAGCAGCATCTCCTCACCACTGTAATATATGGTCTCAGCTGGGATTAATTCCCAAATTCACGGGATGAACTGGGAACTGTTGCAGTGCTTGGGAGGGGGGGAGAGAAAGAGATAAAAAGATCAGGCAAAGGAACCCAGAGAATTGAAGATCCTGCTGCTTCCCCGTCGGTCAAGGCTGCGAGCCCAGCACTGAATCACCATCAGCTCAATGGCAGATTAAAATGAGACATACTTGTGTAATAATAAATCAACAGAATTAATACAAGCTTATCTTCCACCAACTTAGAAAAGGGGGAGGTGACAAATTGTGCTTAAGGACAAACAGTTTTACTGTTGCTGCACAAGCTGAGTGTCTGTAGGAAATGGCTAAATTTAGACAGCCAGCTTTTGATGAGAGCAACGGAAATTAATTCAAGTTTTTTTGTCTGTGTGGTTTTTTTAAACAGCTCTAGAATGTTACTCATCTCTCGAAACTCTTACCAAAAGAAGAGACTTCATAATGCACCATCCCTCCCTGCCTACTCCCTCCTACTCTTGCCCCTATAAAAGGAAGAATTGCTCCTTTGGGCTACAGCAATTTAGGAACTTAATGCAGTTTAACAAATTCCCTATCTCTTGGCTGGAGCTGTTTGGCTCCGACAGATGAATCAGAGAAGTCCATAAACGTCTGGAGGATTCCTACAGACTTTTTCTTGGATGACTATATATGGCAAGTACAGATCAAGTTATCTGCAATCGTTTTAACCTAAGCTTCAAACTTTTTACCTTATTTCTGGCTTTGTGGCAAACTGCCTTCATCTGCAACACCCCGGAACTGGACACAAACATGACAACTGCTTTTCCCAAAAGCATTTTCCCACTCCTTGCAAGGCAGTAAAAACCACTTGAATTAAGATACACTTAAGTAAAAATTAACTTTTTTTCAATCCCTTCTGCCTCTCAGCAATACATTTCCATAGATGAGCGACCCGGACTGTGATGGTGTGAAGCTCATGTTTTCATTTACACTGTTTTGCTGTTATTGAAGGTGCACCTCACCAGGCAGCAGATGTTTTCCATCACTTATTACCTGAAATACCAACTAACACCAAGTTGTCACGAGAAGTCTTGCACAAACTGGCAATGGAAGTGAAATCCACGCTCAAAAAAAAAAGGAAGAGGGGAGGTCAAAACTGCCCGACTGATGTACACAGGGACTTACAAAGGAATTCCAGCCATGCCTGCAACACCCTTTAATGCAGAGAAATAGTCAATAAACTTCTTCCTATCACCATCTTTTACACATCTGATCATTTTTACAAGATGCTTAGTGAATACATCAAAGCCAACAGCATGTGATACAATACTGAAGGCTTCTTTTAGCTGCATCCAAAGCCTTTTCTCCGTGCGTCCAAAGCAAAGGGTATGCCAAGTTCAAGCAAGTTCTTTAAGCTAAATATTCCTAACGTGTCTCAAATGGACATCCTGTGCCACTGAGGGCTCCCAGTGGGTAAGATCCCAGCTCCTCAAAGCCAGCAGTGAAACCTGGGTGTGCAAACTTGAAAGCCTGAAAGCGAACTCTGAGTTTTGGATGCAAAAATGCCGCAAGGGCTCACTTTTAAATGTCACTTAAAGCAAAGATCCACGGCCAGACCTTTCCTCTGCAAGAGCCTACAACTGATGCCCCTGGTGGAACTCAGCAGAGGAAGAATTGTGGCACAGCCACTGCCCCATTGCTCTAAACTGTGGGGCAGAGTCACAGAGGACTGAGAGCTGCCAGCACGAAATGTAGGCACAGTCACGCTCCATCCCGAGAAACACTCCGAGGAAATGCAGATAAAACAGGTAAAGAAAAAGCCACTGTTCAGAGGAGATTGTATCTTACCCAGCTGCTTATTAACACCGTGCAGTTAAAACATGGTATTTTAAATTTCCAAAGGCGTGCTGTGCCTGGAAATGCAATATTTGAATAAGCACTCTTAAGACTCAAAGCATATCAGGTTTTCCCACCTGACTACACCCTTATAAACAGTGACATTTCTGAACCACTGATCTCTTTCTTAGCCAGGGCAGGGCAGGCACTGAGGCTCATGCTTAAGGGGAAAAAAAAAAAAAAAAAGGAAAAGGAAAATTGGGCAAGTGACATCGTGGACTCTCTAAATCAGTATTGATTACACAACTTATCTTGATTTTATAACTTCTACTTATTGGATCCTGATCATCTGTGCTTATAAAAAAGCTGGAATTGCTCATTTTTTGAATTGATTTTTGGAATGGCTTGTGCAGCGTTTGATGGTCCCTCAGATCTGAGGACTGAGATAACTCATTCATCCCATGGATTCACTCGTGCCATGGATCCATCAAAGCACAGGTGCCTGATGTGTTATTCCTGATGCTGCTCTCCAAGTTCATATAAGAACAAGGAAATGTTTCAGTGCCATTATCAGACAGTGGGAGCATAAACAACTGTTAGCACCTCTTGGGACAGAACAGATATTATTCAGTTGCATTCCATGGGGCTTTTTTCCTAGTGTAGATCCTGGGGAAAGGGCTGCATGACAGAAAATCCTCATGGGTCAAGTTCTAGATGCACCAGCTGTGAGTGAGACAACTCCACAGCCCAGCTCTCTGCACTGCAATCTGCTTTTTTCCAACCATGTCAGACCTAGACCCCGAATTTTTACAGCTCTTCTTCCTCCTCCTCTGCTGGATGAGCTCCCAGAGCCCTGCAGCAGGCACTGCTCGTTGCCTTCCAAAGTGCTCCTGCCAACTTCCCAGCCGGAGCAGGGACTTCTCAGGCAAGGCTGGCAACTCAGCACAACCCTCCTGCTCCCTGTTCCCCCCAAGTCCTCTTGTGTTCAGCACCCTCCTTTTGACCAGGAGTTCACTTTTGGGATAAGTAAGCCATTAGTGTGATCCAAACCAGCCAAGGTTATTCCCCCCATAAACAACTTGTCCAGTGTTTCCTCAAGGACTTTGCTCTCTTCCATTTTTCTGCTCCATTTTTTTGACAGCTCTGACTGATGCTTGGGAGCGTTTCCCATTAAAAACCAGCACACTCAAGTGTGTAATATGTTCCTAAAACATAAATATTTGCCAGATTGCCATACAGAAATACTTCATTATCTTTTCCATAACTGCATAAAATACAAAAACTTAAGTTGCAACAGCATGAAACACTCCTGAAAGTGTGAAAATTATTGCTCATTTTCATGTAAACTGGAGTATTAAAGTACAAATCACACTGTTTACATTAACTGATCAGAAGAATTCCAGTTGATGCAAGTAGGAAGCTGGAATTATTAACATTTTTCTCTGAACTGGGTCTGTTAACTAATAGCTTTTTCACCCCTTATCAGCTGCACAAACAACAATGGATTTTAAATCAACTCAATGACCTGTGAACTTCTCCTAAATGGGGGGCACATAATTTAAGGCAGCCAAGAAAGTTTCGCAGGAGTCAAGAGGGCTCCTCGCCAGGGGCACATGTGGAGAGAGTTAAAGCTTCAAACCGCTATTTTCCCCCCCCCTTACTCAAGTGTCAGCTGTGATAAGCCAAAATTAACAACCCTACACTGAACCACTTCAAATGAAGGGGAAAAAAAATTTCTTCTTGCTATTCTAGGTATTTTAAGTTGCATATGAGCACGGTGGCTAAATATAGACGGTGACAACAAGAGACAGCATTGTCCCTTCGGGCACATTGAATATTATCTCAGAATTCCCATCTTCCTGGGCTGAGCCTCCAGTGCTGGGCTGTTTTGGTTTTGGTTTAAATTTTTCTTACTTAGCAAAGTGCATATTAACCCTGACTTCGTTTTAGATGGAGCAGTTTAACAAAAAGTGTTTTGTTTTGTTGGTTTTTTTTTTAAAAAAAAAGGAAATCCTGATTCTGCAAAAGCACCAGAGAGATTTCCAGTAATTTTCCCAGCTCTGTGTTACTGCACAGAGAGCAGATGCCTTCTGCTTTCTGAGAGCTCTGTCACTCTGCTTTTAAAACGAGAAGGGCATCAATATGAAGTTTTTACAGCATCCTAAACCAGAAAGCCAAGTTAAAATTTTCAGATATGAAAGCGTCTTTTTCCCCAGGAATTCGCGCGATTCATTTTCACGTTTCCATTAGGAGTGCAAGGAATAAAATCAGTAATTACTAGTTTCAAAACACTTCCTAGGAGTGCAAGTGCATCATCTGGAATCCAGCAGACTCATATGAGCCTTTAATATTGAACATGACCAGACTTTCAGACGACAGGGCTGCTCCCGACTTCTGAAGTATTTAAATAGCACTGAGCGAAGCCCAGGTTTCTGCCTAATGTACCCAATGCACTTAGAACATTGACAACACTTCATTTTTAAGCTGGCTTCTATATGAAGTTTAATTTTTAAAGCCATCTATAAATTATCAATGACATCTGTTCTGAAAAATGTCAATTCCTGTTCCTTAGGTTGGCAGGGCCCATCTATTTTGTGTAACATCCTCTTCATATTCCAGCAATTTTAAAGCTCTGTTGACACACGGTTTTTAAGTGAGGCATTGCTCTCCTGGGATTTCATTATTTAGACAAGTCTTGTTTTAAGGTACCAAAGACAATAAATGCACACAACTGTTCTGGACCATATCCCATGGCTCTGACTCCCAGAGATGAAG
Source organism: Manacus candei (assembly GCF_025592945.1). NCBI lineage: Eukaryota > Metazoa > Chordata > Aves > Passeriformes > Pipridae > Manacus > Manacus candei. The sequence goes on along the minus strand of NW_026138124.1, from coordinate 5,139,001 downwards.
TGACAGGCACAGATACCCTGAAAACATCCCTGTGCATGGCACCCCTTCCATGTCACACAAACCAGTGGCAAGAGCAAGCAGCAGCTGGAACACCAGCTTGCACCAGCCACCTAATCTGCTGATCAGTGAAGTATGGGGGCCCTCATCATCACTAATTCCTGCAACTGAGATGATAGTTTATTGTGACAAGGTACAAGCACAGGGCTGTCACCACACTGCCATTCCATCAGCCAAAATCTCATTTTGGCTATTCTGTTTATCTAATTGTACCATACAGTCACAATTTAGCATGTCATTCTTTCATTTCTTCAGCTGTTGGGCACATACACTGTGGCTCATTAAAATGCAATTAGGTTTGGGTTTTATGCCCTTATGACGTTACAAAAGAAGGGGTAAAAATAATTTACAAATGTCCACAGTAATCTTCCAGACCTTGTACAACACACACTACTTCCACTTTTTAAAGAACACACACAATAAAAACATCTCATCTTTGTTTTCAAGTCTAATACAACCTTTTTGCTTTTAATATATTCTTTTTGCCTCTTTTCATTCCTCAACCATTAAGCTACTGAGTCTTTGTCTACACAGAGGCATCCTCTAAAATCAAAGCTGGGTTTCAAGAAAGTTTAATCTTGAAGAAACAATTGCACCACGTGCTCTGGTTCTATATGAACATATCGTAAACTGTCACCAAGTCCTCTCCCACTATTTGTCACACAGCAGCAAAACAGACATTGCCTGCTTCTGATTCCATAATTGAGGAGCAGTGTCTGCTGGATGCTGAAATCCTGCTTTCTGGTCATGGCAAACATAAATCAAAGAAAAAAAATCTGCTCTATTAAATCTATTTGCTCTGGGAAAAGAGGGATTTATCATCCTGTAGAACAAGTGGTCAATAAGATTCAGAAGTGCTTAGTACAGACCTTGATGAATCGGGATGCCACAGGTGACACTGTAATTGTGTTTGAAAGGAATCCACAAACAGTAAGGTGAGTGCTCTATTTATTTCAGTGTATAGACAGGCTGGGGATTAAATGCATCACAAACAGAGCAGGATTTTCCCTCTGCATCCCCTTAGGGAGGATCCTTAACAGACTGTCCCAGGAGGCAAAAGCAGCAAGAGAGAAAATAGAGCTGCTTTAACAAGTAAATCTAAAATGGGTATTTCTTATAGAGCCATCACAGAAGAAACGCCTTCCAGGAGCTTTTCAACGCCACACAAACCTTGAGCAAGTGAAAAAACCAAGTTTCAGCAGCAGCAAGACCAGGTCAAGCTTAGGGGCCCTGCAGGGAACCCACGGAACCATAAGACAATTCACTGGCAAATCCCATTTCATGATTCAGGAATGGCTGGGCACAATCCCTGCCTCAAATCACCATGATTCCCAACACAAAAGGCACCTTGGTTTCTCACCCAGGACAAGAATTTAGTCCCAAAGGACAGAAAAAGGAAGTTGAAACAGCACAACCATGTAATTAATAAGGAAACGAATACAGGTGTATTGCAACGACAACTGTGGGAGTTACTAAATCAACCACAGACTAATCCCTTTTTTCCCCTGTTTTTGAACAGAGGAATCCAATTCTGCTGCTTTATGTGTCTCAGTTTTGTTCCAGCAACTTAATCACTGCGTGGAACCGATGTCCTTCCCTCACACAAGGACCAGTTTTAGTGCAGGACACAAAATACTCCCCAGACCGATAAAACCCTCCCATCCTCCCCGGCCTTCAGCCAGCCGGAGCCTGGACTTGGATGGCGGAGCCGCATCTGGTTTCACTTTCCCACAACAAAACAAAACTCACAGGCATCATTCATTATCCCCAAGGTCCGACACCGAGGCTTCCAAATACGCTTTAAGAACTAATTAAGTGCTTATTTAAAGCCGGAGAGGACGTAAATACTGAACTGAGAGCGAGGCGATGAACTGGCGGCGCTGGGTGCCCGGTTATCTCCGTGAGGGATGAGCTCCCGGGCTCCGGCCCTCGCGCCCCAGCATCCATTTCCTGTTCGCGCCGAGGAAATCTTCCACACGTTGGACTCGACTTGTGCTTCAGTGTCTGCTCGGCTTTGGACACAGCACCAGACAAAGATAATGGTTCTGACTGGGGAAGATAACGTTTTGAATTTAGGGGCTAAGCTGTGTCGCGCTTTTGCCGTCGGACCCGAGGCCAAAATCCAAGGGTGCTCAAGGCAGCCTGGCCAAGCTGTGCGTGGTCAGAACTCTCCCTTTCAGCCAGGGATGTGACACAGAGAAACTCCTCACGTGAGTTCTGTAACATCTCATTTTGCTTCAAAATCTCTGTGCACTTGGGAGATCTACCCATCTCGTGCATTCGCTTATAGCTGAGGAGGGAAATGAGATTCATAAGCTGCAGCCTTCATTCAGTTCCAAAGTATTATCCTAGCAGCTAAAAAAAGCCATAATTTGCTCCTACTACTGTTCTTTTTACTGAATTGTTACAGCCAGGTTGGCTTGCATCTTTGGATTTAAGTATTTAGCTTTTTAAGTAATATAACCACCTGTATATATTGTTTATCTCTGTGCTTCTTTCACCCAAAGGTATAAACCACATTCCTAAATTTTATACACTCGTAGCACAGTAACAACAAACAAAAATCCAGACAAACTCAAGCTCTCTCTGTGCTGGCCTCTGCCCCAGCGAGGATGCAGCCTCGTATCAGACAGGATATAAGAGCCCAGACAGATGCAGTCTGAGGGAGAGGTACTAACCAAACAGCATTCAAAGAGAAAACAGGAGAGGCCGCCTCTTAGAGAGCCAGGAGACATTTTTACAGAACATACTTCACTGGGAACATCACAGGACAAAAAAAACAAAAAACGAGTCCACTGTTTGCACTTCGATATATATCCGATTTCAGTCTGTGACAGAAGAGGCAGCACAACCCAAATTAAAAGCACTGCTAACAGAGGCTGTTGCTCTTTTATTGTGATTGTTACAAGTCACATTAGTAGAAATTTGTGAAGTGTTTTAACGCATTTTCATTTCAGCTTAATTAATTTTCATAGGAGTTTGAGCTTAATTAATTTTCACAGAAGTTTGAGCTTAATTAATTTTCATAGAAATTTGACAATTTTCTCATTTGTTGTTGAAATCACAACATGAGTTTTCCATATGCAAGGCAAATATAATAATATCAGCTCACAAAGTCATTTTTGGACTTGTTTTTGTATTTCACAACCAAAAATACTTCCAATGTAAACTGTTAACTGAAGCTCTGACAAGTTTTATTATAAATATTCCTAGCTTTAAAGAGAAATTTGAATATATTCACTTAGTGTATGTTCAAGACAGTTTAGGTCTGACAGCTCCAGATTACGCCTCATTTATATGGAGCAGTGATCAAACTCGTTAATATGTGAAAGAACTAAAGAGGCAGAGGATTGTGAATCAAACAGCATGAGCAAAGTTGTCGAGGAACATGAATAGCTTATGAGGATTTACGTAAGGTGATAGTTTCCAGGGCCCCTTGTGCCAAGGTTTCCAAAGGAGCTGAATAAACAGGGAGCAGTTGGAGCAGCCGCTCTCGGGCTGCGGCGCAGCCCCCGCACACACAAACCCCGCCAACTTAAGCCAAGGAGGAAGCACTTAATCTGCCCATAATTCACCCCATGTGTTACCAGAGATAGGGCCCTCTCCTCTCAGTCAAGGTGAGAGATTTGACAAGGCAGGTAAAGCCTGTTCAGAACTTTTCTCCTCTTGCTTGTGGTGCGGCGGCTCAATAATTTAAGGAGCGTTTCTTGCAGGGGAAAATCAAATCTCACTGTGAAGCAGCGTCTCCTTAAGATTCATTTAATCTTCTGATAACACAAGCTGTGCACACACAATCACTGAAGATGATAATCTGCTGTATGTAACACTAAGTCTACTATTATTCCATTTATTAAAAAGTGCTATAATAACGTTTTGTGCATACATGTACTAAAAAGACAAGTGGATTAGGAGATGAAAATTCAGGGTGCTTCTTCCTTACAGTGTGTGGCTGCCTAATACCTCCCGTTCCTGATGTACAGACATGTGGCTTAGCATGTTTTGTGTGAGAGCTCTGCCAACAGCAGCTCCCCCAGCAAGAGCCAAAGGCCCCCACAGCACTGATTTTGGGGGGAAGGATAACCTCGAATCAAAGCCATGTTCACTTGTTACCAGTTGTTCTTTTCCCTAAGTAAATAAATCATCAGCAGATGAAACTATTAGGAAAAAAGGGAGTGCTGATTTACTTGGCATAGGCTCTTACATTTCTGACATGAAAATCCCTGGTTACTGCTGTCCAACACATGCCACAAACAACCTATCAAAGTGATCACATTTAATCTTCTGAAGGTATGGAGTGGTTTGAACCAAAAGACAGAGGGCTAAGAAATCTCTTATCAATACTCTCCAATCAACCCGTCCTTAAGAGCCGAGACACCCATCGCTGTTCACATCAGGAGCAAGCACTGACTGAAATGTTCCTGTTCCTGCAGAGACCTACAAAAGGCCTCAGTGAATTACAGAAAATGAACATTACCAGGGCCATCCTATTCCTGTTTGCAATTTTCTCCTCACACGCACTGCCCGGGCCGGCTGCCAGCAGAGGAGCTGACCTGCTGCACATGTGCTGCACACACGGGGAGCACGGCCTGGCACGGCCTCACCCCAGGCTCCTGTCCACCCCAAAACCACCCCCAACACACACACACACACCCAGGACTTCCACCAGGGATAGAGCACGTCATGCCCACGGAGCTGATCTGCACATGCGCCCCGCGGGCTCTGCCCGGGATTTCCTGCTCAGACCAGGGCACCAGACAGACAGAAATCCCGGGCAGGGAGCCAACCTCCTCACATTCTGCCTGGACAACACTTCCAGGCCAAAAAGGAGGAAGAAAGAAAGGAAGAAAGAAACAAAAAATATTTTTTTTGAAGTGGGAAAACACAGTTGGAGAACACCGGGCTTATGTTAGTACCTCGCATCACTGAAAATACCTGTTTATTTTCTAATGTAGTTTATGTAAACTTCAAGGAACCAAAGCTGCAGTCAAAGACAACACACACCCAAGTGCAAGCTAGTTCTGCTCTGTCTGCAGGTACAGATCTCCTGATCTCCCTCTACCTTCTTTCCCATTCTTCCCTCAGCTGGAAGTTAAACCTGGCTGCATTAGCACGATATTCCTCAGGGCAAGAGCCAGTAAATAAAGTTTATTAACTTCCCTCAGCACTGATTTCAAACCCCTATAGGCTCTTGCTCACCCGTGGGCTGATCCCACTTCTATGGCTGCTTATGTAGAAATCTTGACTTAACCACTCTTTTGTACTAGAAAATGAATGACAATTGCATCTTGGATTTTTTAATCAAGTGATACTCAGAAATTCCTGACAAAAGGCCACTTCTGAATTACTCTGATGGGAACTCTCGTTACACAAGCTGTATAAAGCTGGTCCTAGCAAGCTCTTTTAAATTATAACCCACACTACAAGTACTGGGGACGGGTTTTCTGCTGAATTTTCCTGCTTAAGCTCCATATTACAAACTGTTAGGAACTGGTTCCAGGTAACTTATTAAACACCACAGCTGATATATGTGAAATGGCTTTCCCAACCACCTCAACCTTTTCTGACCTTTCCTGTCCTTGTCAATGGCCATGCTGAGTTCCAGCTCTGGTCTCTCCCTGGTTTTAGTGCTCTATCTCTGTTAGCAGCAGTGCAGAGCCAGGCAAACTGCAGTAATGTGCCACTTCCTGACATTAAGCCAAAAGGGGAAAAGTAAAGGGCAGGATTTCTGATGCATTTCTTCACTATTTTGAATACAAGCCATTGGTAGAACCACTAGAAAAATTAGGGTAGGCAGCACTAAGTTAACCAACTCTGATTATTAACATGATATTTCATTCCAGCAACCTCATTCCTTAATAAAAAGTAGTTTACCAGGGTTTTACAATCAAGGTATGCAATAGCCATGTTCAGGTTCAATTCCTGCAGGACACAGAAGAGGGAAGATTTAATAAGTAGCCACCTCTTAGGTTTACAAAGAGAAAAAGATTTGGAAATCAGTTTAGCACTTTTTAGAATAAGAGTTCCTTTGAAAATCAGTAGTAAAAATTTAATCCCATGACCTACACGGTTCAGTTTTGAACAATTAGTCTCTTATGCAAGAGCTACTGTTTTCAGTTTGAAGCCTGTTCATTTTAAATGCATGTCAATAACATGATTTATCATGGAAGGATTTGTGAAAACCCAAATACTCATTTTGCCAAGAGCAGAGGCCCTCTGAAGTCCAACAACAGCCTCACACCCACAAGTCCTGGAGGAGGGCAGACCTGGTTGTGACCCCTCCCTTTGCTCATGCCCCTTTAACCCCCTATTTTCTTCCTCTTTCTGCTTTTAAATGCAGCTGAAAGTGAGCTTACTCCAAACATTACATGTAAATCTTAGCAGAGAACATTCAGAAGTGGTAATTACTAACCATTTCCCCAGATAATTAGCTTATAAAAAGGTGTATTTTTAATGTGGATTGCCAAACTCTCCACTAATCATCTCACACCACTTCCCCACAGTAACAATTATTGAAAAACAGTTTAAAAATGCATAAACAAGAGCGTTTAGAGCTCATTTACTTCAGACCAAACGTCAATAAAACCTCAAGACACTGCGAACTGGCTGCGCAGAGGAATTCAAGATGCTGCCTGTTTAACTTCAAACTCACTTCTTCCTCTCCCCACTGCTACCACTCTCATGAAGTTTTCCAAAACTCCCACCTCCAGCAGCATCACGAAAAGGAAGCTCAGCCTGCCAGGGCCACTCAACGTGATGCTCAGGGCGCCTCTGGAACAGCCAAGAACTTTTGTGTTTTGTATTTCTTGGTTGTTTCGCGCCGAGTTTCCACGGAGGTTTTTTTTCGGCGGCGCTTTCCTATCTCTGGTGCACCTGAAAAAACAGGTCGTGTTTCCTCGGCTTTGCCTTGGGAAGAGCAGAGGAGCCTCTGCTCGGGGAGAGCACGGAAGGTGGAAGGAGCTGAAAGGCAGCTCTATATACAGTACACACGCAGCAATTTGTTACTGTGAAAAACCATCTGTTTCTCGGTATTACAATCCTCAGAGGGGAAATTATAGCTAGCGTTCAACATAAAACATCAATTTAAACCATCAACTATTCATAATTTCAATTCTTTATTGGAAACCAAGGACATAAATGTCAGGGAATAAAGCAATATTTCTTTTATTAACTGTTCCATTCATCTGGCTATTAAATAAAACCAGGACCTTAATAAATAGCATTAGCCTTTGTACTGACAGCCACCCCAACTAGCACCATAATTCTAAATAAAATGCATTCTATTTCTAGTTTTAAAATAAAAATTGGGATTAAAAGCATTTAAAAACACATGCATAGAGTATTTCTGCAGCGTTGCTGCTCCTGTGTCGTTAAATGCTTTAACAAACAATACCCCCTCCTTGTATTTATATGCAAGTTTCCAGTCAACCACTTCCCTCCCGATGATATTCTACAACATTAATATTACTGAACAACAGAAAGGATTCCAGTACCGAGGCTGTTTTGCCTGTTGCCAAATGGAATTATTCTTTTAATCCCCCGCTCCCAGATACGACGCCTGCTACGAAAAATAATAACAACAGTAATAACATTAAAAGGAGTGGGTGGATGGAGAGAGGGAGAAAGGAAGAATGGCAGAGACAGGGAACGTGTTCTTCGTAGAGCTTGTCATCACCCATTACTAATGGCAAAAAAGTCTGTATTTATGTTGACAGTTATAGAGTATTTCTGCAGTTTGGTATTTAAGAGTTGCACACAAAAATCCCCGAGTCCAAGCGCCTGGGACAGGGAATGCAGAATCTGTTTGCAATTCTTTTGTGCGGGGGAAATGGAGACAGGGCTCCATTTGCTGCGAGCAGGGCGGGATGGAGGAGGGCGAAATTTAACTTGGTGCCATTAGATCAGACTGTTCGGGGGTTTCCCCACACCTCCGAGGAAAAGCAGCGTTCTGGAAGAGCTGAGAAGTCCACCGGATTCACTATTAATGTTCAGATAATTGTCCATTATTCCTCCTTAAGAATAGCTCCCCTGCTCTTAGCCCGACCAGCATGGGGTACTCAAGAACACCATTATAGGGGAAAGGAAGCACAACTGTAATCAAAACAATGATTACTATCACGTTCATTTAAATGCAGAGTGAGAAATGAATACAAAAATATTCACTTGAAAGTGAAAGGTAAGAAATTAACTTTTTCCCCATGGACATCAGAAACCTAACCTCAAACTCAGGAATTACTTGTAAATTTTTTACATCCCTTTGGAGCACACATTAGTTTCTCCTTCTGCATTTAAATGAAGGCGATGGTAATCATTGTTTTGATTACAGCTGTGTTTCCTTCCACCCAAAATGGGGTTCTTAAGGACCCCATGCTGGCAATTCTAAGAGCAGGAGAGCTGTTCTTAAGAAGTAGTAATGGACAATTATGCAAGTGTTAGCAGTGAATCCACGAACTCTACTGGGCTCCTCATCTACTTAACACAACATTTCCGTACAATTTCTCACAACTCCACGTACAATAAAACCCATCATGCCGACATTAAGAGAAAACAGCATGATTAAAATACATTGTGGTTAAGATAAAAACATCCTTCTCCTCCTTGTAAGAAGTCCAATTTGGAGCCTAACAATGAAGTTTATACAGTTTTCATCTCCTGCTAAATGCCCAAATTCACCAATACCTCGTGGTAACTTGTATTCTATTGTCTTCAGTCGTTTCTACCAACCTTAAACCACCATCTAACCCCATCCTCCTTCTGTCTCCTGCCAAATGGCCTCCAGGACCTCCTCCTTCTGCTCAGTTTTAATCCCATTCTTCCATTTCTAACCCTGAAATCTGTCCCAGTTCGCTGTGTACAGGCAAGCAGGAGCTAAGCCTTCCCTTGACATGAAAAGCTCCCTTCCAAATCCCTGCCTCCTGTTTTTGACACTCCCAAGGTGACAACAGCAGGACTAAGGTCTGGTGGGGATGGATTTCCAGGCTGGTGGTCAGTCTCACTCTTCCAGCCTGTTTTTTCCATCAACCCCAACACGACTGGGCAGCACCAGTGGCAGAAGATAAAACTTTTTAGCTATTTTCCCATTCTATATTCCCAACCACTCAGAAATTGGGCTACTGAGGGAAAGTAACCATTATGCTCAGGCTCATTAATCAGAGTTAAGCATCAGCCACGGTGTTACAACAGAGTATTATAATGCAAGGAATTGCTGTGGAACTGTCCCAGGGAGAACTGAGCTGGGGTTTTCCTCTACATCACTATTCTGAGCTTTGAGATACTTGATACCATTTATCAAATTTCTTACGCAGGTGCCTCCTAACAGCACCTTCACTGTAAGCACTGGGCAGCAAATGACACTTTAGGAACTGTCAGCATGCCTAGTTATCCAAGTTTAATAAGATACTTAATTTCCTTGCAGTATCCACTGCTAGCATTCCCCAGAAAGTTATCAATTCTGCCCTCCCACCCCTTGTCTTCATCAATTATGATCAACGAGTTCTGAATAAATGCATATATATATATATATACACACATACCCCAAGTAGCTCTGCAAAGCACACAGTCAGTACATATTTACATCAGTGAATTCTGTAAATTCAATCAACAGTGTCAGCAGCACCACCACAGACTTGACTCTGCACATTTTTAAGGAGTAAAAATCAGGGCAATCAAGCTCTGTCACACCTTGTTACTGCTGCTTTCAGGGTTTCCTGTTGTGTACTCGAGCACAGTGCTGAGCAGAGCCCCAAGGTCCTGCTCAGGGAGGGGGGGATACCTCATGCAAAAGACAGGGAGAAAAGATGCCAAAAAGAGGGATTTTTTTTTTTTTAAACATCAAGGATTCAATAAATTTACTCCAAAATTTAGATGCCTGTAGGAGACCAAGTGGCCAAAAGCCTCTAGTCATGACTAGAGAAGAAATACAGGAGCTTTTATAGTGGGAATTTATTTTGAACTCCAAATGGGGAAGATTAAGCACAGGAGGGGGTTTTGTGAGACAGGCACCACTCAAGACTAGAGAGCAACAAATTCACTAAATTGGTAGATAAAGTGAGAGAGGACACAAACCCAAGGGAGAGAGAAGTGAAGAGGAACTTGGCAGAGTCTTAAATAACCCCAGTTAAGGGCACAGGTCCAAACCCCACCCTCAAAGGAGAGGAAGAGTGTGAAAAGGGCCCAGTGGCTGAAGCAAAGCTCTTCACTGACCTCAAACCAAAGGGATGAAACATTTGGGTGAGACTGCCAAGGACAAACATAAACGTGCAGTATAAACATTTAGAAATAAAATCTCAAGTGTTCCAACACAGAACTGCAGAAAACCAGCAAGAAACCCAATAAGCAGCAAGAAACACATTTTATAAATAAAGGAGCAGTGGAATGGCAACCAAAGGGACTCCTGGTATATAATACAGTGGAAAAAGGACATCAAGGGATGTCTTTTTATGTCAGCTTTTACTAGAAGAGCTGTTGGTAGATGGCTAACGAGGGGACAAGGGAAGGGAGGATTTAAAACCCTATCTGCAAGATATTACAAAGATGTCAATTAAAGGGTTTAGGTATTTTCAAACTGGCTTGACTTCATAAACTTTGCCATTCTGGGTGCTGAAAAGCTGGCAAACAATTCAAGACATTTGCTGTTACCTTAAAAAGGGCCTAAAAAGGCCAAATATGCAGCACATTTTTCAAGGGGCAGAAAAAAGAGCAGGAGATACCTTCAGAAAAAGGAAGGCTGGACACCTAAAGAAAATCAAGACATCTCAGCATTCAAGAAAAACTAAACTGAATAACCACCTGCTTGTGAGCACCTAGAAGCAAACCAATAGCCAGCTCTAAGTTGTCACCAAAAAAAGCCTGGTTAAAGCAACTTGATTTCTTCTCTGAGATGCCTTTCAGGAGCTTGAAGCACTGAGAGGAAATGCCACAATTTGAATTGAGGAAGGCTTCAAAAAAAGTCTGCTCAGCACATTCCCAAGCTTGCTAAGGAAACCTGCTCTACCTAGGGTAGAGATCAGGTGGGCTTAATGGGTCCACCCACAAAGCAGCACCCAGAGAGGAATCACCAGGAGCTGTTTCTTAAACCCCATGATGTTTAGAGGGAGGTTCTTCCAGTGTCTGACTTGGATCTGTCAGATCCCCTCAGCTGTCACCAACAACCTTGTGGCAGATAGAAGATAAAATTATTTAATCTGCAAAGAACAGGAACTTGGTGTAAACAGCAACAATAACAGACAATGGGATTACAATTCAAAGTAAATGTCACTAAGTGAAAAAATTTACATAAAAAAAACCCCCATCAACCAAAAAAAACCAAACCCCAAGACTGAACTGAAATGTTTAATGTAAAAGACTACAACTGAGAAGGAACAACTGGTACTGTAAAAAAAAAAAAAAGTAGGGATAATGCTGGATCACAAGTTGAACATGACTCAACAGTGTCCTTCTGTTTCAAAGGAGGGAGATATCGTTCTGGGAAGAGCAAACCCACACATAAAGCCAATAAGATGTGAAATAATTCTTCTGCTCTAGTGAGTGTCGGACAAAATCTTCCAGCTGAGGCCTTGCTGGCTTTGGGTATTGCATTTCAAAACTGATATCACTCAATTTGAGAACTTCCCAAGCAGTGGAAATGATCAGAGAGAGGCCCAGGAAACATCATCTGCAGGCAAGGCAAGGCATGAGGGCAGTTCAGCCTGTTCAGGAATCATGAAAATGGAACCAGAGTCCCTGCTAAGGCATGAGCACAAGCTGGGCAAGGAAGGGGTGAGGGCAGGTCTGCCATGAAGGAGGAACTGGATAACAAAGTACGGGATGCTTCAAGATAATTCCAGCCTAAAATCACCAGAAGAACTGCTGGTCTGGGAAAGAGGGGGAAGATGGTCTTTCAAAATGTAAAACATTGCTCCAAAGAGGCAGGTGGAACGTGTTCTCCCTGTTATGGACAGAACATGGAGAAAGGAACTCCAAGTTCATCATTAAGGCTAAATATCAGGGCTGTTCTGAAATGCAAAATAAAAGCACCGGAAACAACTGCCTGTGACTCTCCATCAAGGCTGGGATTTAAGAGGAGGTTAAACAAACACCTGCCAGGTATAGCTGAGCTTGACTGGGGCAGCCCATGACCAGATAATCTCCTGAGTTCTGTCCAGCCTGGCTTTTCTCCAGAAACTCAAGGTAACCCCCCAGTGAACAGGTTTGGTAATTCAAAGTGCCAGTTCCCCCTCTGCTCCACCCTGAAGTGATGTGTTCTGCACACACTGCACATCCCTGAGCAGATCAGCCCACAGGAACATGGAAACAAGCAGCCCAGAGCCTGCAAAGAGACTTTTTAAGGACTTTGCTAATAAGCTTTGCAGGAAAGTCCAGCAGGAGCATGAATGCCTGAACACCTAAAAGTGTGGAGCCACATCCTCTTTCCTCTTCTTGACTCCTACTTACTCCCTGTATTGGTGTTTCCAATCCCCACCACTAAACTGAAAGTTAATTCCTCAAGCACATTATGAAGCTCATTTATTTTCTCCAAAATGCTGCTTTTTAAAGCCTATCACGCTGCTTGGAGGAAGGCTCCATATCCTAAAATTCATCACCATGAGGGTTGCAATTTCTCATGCCTTGCTCAAACAGGAATGACTTCTTTCTTTAATTCAAAGAAAAATGAATTTATTTGTTTTGAAAGCATCAGTGTTTTGAATCTGGCAGGGAAAACTCCCTGAGCCTATTTGCTCTCAGCTAAGCAACAAATAATTTGGACTTGGACCTGCAGTCACGTACAGGGAAGATGCAGTGGAAGAATATTTTGGCAGGAATCAAGGCCATTAAGGAGTGGGAAGCTTCACTTTTCTTTGATACTTTCTACATTTAATAAACCTGAATTAAAGTTGAAACAATCACTTCAGTCACACAAGAAGAAAATCAAGACGAATACGATTGTTTATAGAATTATAGACACGTTTTCTAGAATATTCCATTCAGGGCAAAAAAGAAAGTCTTTTTTTTTTTTTTTAAGAAAGAAAAACCCCAAACCATACAAGGTCTATTTTAAAGATGGTTTTTTGTGGTTGTTTTTTTTTTTTTTTAAAGCAGTAGAAGGAAAAAACTCACATCTTCTACACTACATAAAACCTGGTTTTCCACTCCAGTGTGGATAATGCATTTCCTCGTGGAGTCTGTGGACATCCTAAACAGCAAGAACCTCATTTTCCTTTGCTCCTAACCTTTCCTATCTCCTGGGACCAGCCTTAGGAACAACAATATTTGCACACAAAGGGCTCCTCTGGTCACTTTTTGTTTTCATTAGCACGGTCTGACCTGAAGCTGCACGGTCAGAATTCACCTTTGGTGTCCTGCTTTGGTAAATCTGAGTGACAAGCCTGAAAACCCCTCCTGTGGACAATTGTCACTGTGGGGATGGAAAACTGAATAATTTTAGAGACAACCGAAGTGAAGCTTTTAGAGAAACAACGCGTTTAGTACCAAAATGCATTTCAACACGATTTTATTGCACAACTGAGAGGCTTTGAAAAAACTAAACAAGAAGCTGACTCATGCACCTGTATAATAATAAGAAGAAGCTCTTGTTTGATTTCTGCATTTGGAGCCAAAGCACACGGAGCCATAAAAACAAAGCAGCTCCTTGCAACAGGCTCATAATGAACCTGGGACCGTGTTTCTCCCTCGCTTTGCAAAGCTGCTTTCACAACGAAGCATTTTGGGGATTCTGGCACAAGAACTTGCTCCAAACTGTAAAATTCGGAGCGTGATTTAACATGAAAATCTGAGGACATCGTGGTTTTTGGAGGCTTCCTGCATGAAACTTGTAATTTCCTACCAGCTTCTCACTTGGAGGCAAAAGGGAGGCTGTGATCTTTATTGCTCTCTGGTTTAAGCTGCTCATCCCGGAGCAGCTCTTCTGAGAAGAGGAATGGCCACATTACTGCTCTGTATATTAATTCCCTCCACTTCCCCTTCCTCTCTCCCCTGCTGCTGGTTATTGTCATGACTGACTGAGATAATACACGCTGGCATTTTTAGCAACACAAAAATATTTATAAAAATCTGCCCTAATTACGGTTATCCCAGAACTACCAGGGTTTTCCGCCTTTCCAGGACCTTGTTTAACACCTCCAGTGGTGCTGCTAATGCTGCTGTGGAGAAAACTAATTTACCTGCCTTTTGCCTTCGTTCCAAGTTGCTTTTAAATGCTAAAATAACAAGGGCTGCTTTGTGATCTTAAAACGAGCATGAGAGATACATGCAGCTCGCTGCAATAAAGCAGGAAGGAATATATATATCTACAAACTAACCAGCAGGTTAAAAGACAGGAATTTGAAGTTTTTGCTAACATAGAGGCTTTGATCCTGAAGAACAACAAAAAAAACTGGTTTACAGAATATTAATAGATGTATTTTCCATGTGTGCAGAGAAATGCTTTACTTGCCAGCATAACACAAGCACCCTTTAACAAGAGCATCTGTGAGTGCACAGGGGCAACTCCAACACTTTTGGACTGTGTAAAATACAACAGGCAAGAAACTCTTTTTAGGCAAGGAATTAATTCCCAAGGGGAGACACTGAAGGTTCACTCACCTGTAAAATTCAAAGCCAGACTCTAGAAAGCAAAAGCTCAAAAAGAAAATAACCCCACAACAAATCACGTGTCTGAGCATCGTCTTCTCAACTTCTGCTCACCACAGGCACTGAAAACTCACGTGACTCCAAGAAATCAGCACTTCTACTGTAGGTTTTTCACATAAAACAAACTCTAACAGATCAGTAACTACTGCTGACATAATGAGTCTATCCCCAAAATCAGAAGAAAACACTTCCTTTGAATCACACACTTTTTTGTGGAGTTCTTTCAAAGCAATTAAACCTCCCCTAATTTAGGCACCACACAGGGTGGGACTGCAAACCCATGTTTCTTTTGGTGCTTCAAAGCACATTATTGATACAGTTTCTAAAAGGAGATAAGCTATTGATGAAATGAGCTGTGAGTGCTTTTTAAACTTTCATTCTCTCACTGATCACAAGAAAAAGTGAAATCAGAAGTGTGGTCTCTGCTTCAGGGAAGCCCCTGCCCAGAAAGAAAATTATCCCAGTCTGTTTAGTCCGAGAGAAAAACCTCATGTGACGACTCCAGGCAATTCCTCCAACCCCCTTCTGTCTCAGTCAGCCTTTTTATGAAAATACTATTCATTTAACAGGACATACCTACTATTTCTGAACCACTCCGATTTCAAAGGGAAAAATAATACATTAATCTTCTCCCATGTGTGTGGAAGGACCCGGGAGATGCTCAGGAATCTTTCCTGAACAAAAAGGGCTCTATAAATATAAAATATGTAATTGACACCTCAATGACCTTATCACGGTGAGCTATTGAGGAAAAGTCTGTTCCTCAGCTGTGTGCAAAGAGTTCCCATCACCCCTTTTGGTACAGAAAGAGTAAGTTTTCATCATCATTGAAAATAATGTACTTTTTAGGCACATCAATTCCAAAATCTGCTTGATGACCTTTAGATTTTGATTATAAAAGCCTTTTTTGTAATTATATATACATTTTTACTGGAGCCTTTAAAATGCTATTGAAGATGAGATGAACAGCAGTTAAAAGAGAATGAAATCAATATGGTTATCTATGCAGGTAATCAGATTTAGCCTTTTTTAAGATTTCTTTTTTTAACTTTCAGGGTTTTTTTTTTTTTTAATATACATATATCACACTATCACTAGGTAAAGTTTCTGTTCTAAGCTACTTTATGTCACAAAATTTCCTGCATGGCACAGTTCAATATCAGATAAGAAAAGTACTTCATAAAACAGAACTGAAAAAGATACCAGAAAAAACATTAATCTTATTAAAAGATCTCAGAAATGAGGCCCCTTGCAAACTGAAAAAGGAAGTGATGTTCAAACACAGGTTTCTTCAACAATAACAAAACAATATATAAGTAATTGGGATTTTGGTGTTTATTGCTGCACATCAGTATGTTAAACACTTCCACTGTAAATGCTCTCAGGCTCACTAAAAGGATCTTTTCCACAAATGAAACATGTTGTAAGTGAGCCTCAGTATCACTGCTAAAAAAAGATCTGGTTGGCACAAGGACTGGGATTATACAGAAAGAGGAAAACTCCTACAAATTTCAACTGACAAAGAAACATGATTTTAATAAAAAGGGGATTTGCTTGAGAAATTGTCCTTTTATCAGCAGTAAAAGTGCTGTAATTTTAAGATGTTGCTCAATCATTTTAAAATTTTAGGAAACTGTTTGAAACTACCCTCTAATAAAAATATAACCAATAATAGAAGGATGCTGTAGCAACTAAAAGGGTTATTAAAATTGTGCTTTTGTTAGTTCTGAGTTAAGGAACAATGGCAGGATTAGCAGGAAACTATTACGAAATTAATCTGATTAATGCCTTATAAATAATGAAGCCATACTTAAAAGGGTCCACAAGCTCCACCATGTCAGAACATGGGTCTAACACATGATGCAAGACTAGAAAGGAGGATATTTGCCCTACTAATTAAACAGTAAAAACTGAATCCTCCCAAAAATCAAGTAAGAACAAACAGGGAAGGGAAAAAACAGTACGACTTGTAAAAACACAATAAAATTAACTGCAACCAACTCCACCCTCCTCATAATCAGCCTCAGAGGAAAGAACAAGACTTTACTCCTTGTTGCACACTGCCATGATTTCTCCAGACACAAAAATATCTCTTGTGTCTGATTTTATTATTAGAAGGATTCAAAACCCTTCCCAAGAGAGGACCAGGAGCAGGACAGTCCCTCTCCAAGGGGGGCTTTGGGGAGAAGCCTTCACCCAGCTCTGCTCAAAGACAGAACAGAGCCACAACCGAGTGGATAAAAATCCATTTAAGGTCCATTTTATGGACTGTGCTAAAAAACAGATAGATGCTGTTCATCTCTTACTTGCTAAAAGCAGTGATTACAGCAATCACTGCAGCTCCAGATGGAAGGAGCTGGGATGAAGTTGACAGACCAGTATCTAATCTTAGCTCTGGGCCCAGTATTGAATGAGTCTTGGTGATGCTCTTCTGGCAGTTTGGTTTCAGCTCTGAAAAATCCACTTTTGGGCAGGGAAAAACAAAAACCAAAACAACAACAACAACAACAACAAAACCACTAAAACCACCCCAACAACCTTTCCAATTTCGAAAAGTAAACCAAGATTTGTTGTGAGCAGTAAAATTATAGAATCCCAGAATAGTTTTGGTTGGAAGGGACCTTAAAGCTCATCTTGTTCCAGCACCCTGCCCTGGGCAGGGACACCTTCCACTAGCCCAGGTTGCTCCAAGCCAAAAGTGGAGGAAAACTACATTACTTACCATCAAAAGTATCTTTTGCATTGCAAATGGTCTTCAGTGTCCTGAAAAATACCACTGGTTTTAACTACACTCATAACCACTCACAGCTACCCAAACTCACTTTCTGAATAAACCACAACCAGGGAAGAGAAAACAACTTAAAATTTCCCACCATCAAACCAACTTAGGAGCGAAAGGCACATTACCAATGCAACCAAAACACCAAGTGCAGCTTCTCTGCATTTCCACCCACTTGTAACAACTTCCACTCCAAAATGCCCCGCAGAGCCAGGGTCCCCTCGAGCCCTGACCATCACACTCCTCTCCTCCAAACTCAGATGAAACCAAGCTGTCCTTGCACACAGCACAGCACACCTACAGCCCAACTGTGAGCATCAGAGTCAACGCTAATCCCCTGTTTCTCAATTCTGCTTGCTCACAATTATCAGTGTGAACACCCCGGGCTCCATCCCCTGCTGACTCACGGGCAGTTCCCACCCTGGCATTACTTTTCTGGAGCTGTCCTGGTGCCCAGCTGGTGGATGAGGCTGTTTAAACCAGGGCACAGGACAGAGAAACAAGGCACGTTGCTGAACCTACAAACCTCACTTTGTTTTTAGCAGCTGGAGGAGGAACTGCTTCACACCCTGCAATCACCCACCCCCTCGTGACAGCCCTCACACGTGGCTCCACTTGTTTTAAACATCAGGTTAAAAACAGGAGGGAAACCAAGTCCTGCTGTGCATTGTCACCAAGCTACTGCCAGGAACTCAGCAGACCTCTGAACTTGCATGTAAATAATTTTTTTTTCCAACAGGATACAACTATGGTGGAATTTAAAAGGATCTAGAGGGAGGGAAGGTAGCATGAAATACTGATTATGATCATTATTCAAGAGGTACTAAAATCAAAGAAGAAGTTATTCCTGCCCTCACAGAATAACAGAATGGACCAGGTTGGAAGGTTATCTGGTCCAACATCCCAGCCCCAGCAGGGTCAACCCAGAGCACACAGCACAGGATTGTGTCCAGACAGTCCTGGAATATCTCCAGTGAGGGAAACTCCACAACCTCTCCACGTTATTTATCTACAACACACATTAATATCCAAGACACCACCTTCATCTGCCCTAAAACCACCTCTGCATTTGACATATCCTTTCTATTGTTCCTACAGTTTGCTATATTTCTGCTGGAGAACTTCCTTTGCAATAAAAGCCAGCCGTCCTCGAACATCATTCAAAAAACAAGGTCAAAAAGAGAACAGTGCAGAGAACCAGCACTTTCAGAGTTATTCCCCATTTTCAACCCTGCCCCTTTCAGCAGCCAAGGCAGCATGAAATAGTGCTGCTCTGTTTTTAGGGAGTGTGTGACATTCTCTGCTGTTCTCAGGACACTGCTCAGCGGGGAGCAGCTGCTCCTCCTCTGCAGGAGCTCAATCACCGGTGTTCCAACCTTTCAAACCAAATAAACAAATGACTTCCCTAAAGGCAACTGCAGTTGGGAAAAATCATCTTCTCAATAGGTCATCTCAGGACCCGGTAGATTCGTGAAGCTCCAAAGGCTAAGACATGTATAAATAAATACATGTATATTCTGAAAGTTTGCTGATATTCTCTGTATCCCTTGCCTTATCAGTGAGAAAGGTGAATCTGGTCAATGAGGATAAAATTATGAAGATATTGGTAAATTATATTAATAGCTAAAGACAAAAATGATTGGAGGAAATACAGTTACTGCATTAAAAGACACAGGGATGTGGAAATATTACTGGAGAATACTCACTGCAGAATGATCTTTGTTTTTAATGATGTACTCCAGATGACAATAAATGTCCCAGTGGCCAAGGCCAGTTTGGGTTAATTTAGATTTACTGTAATCCTGTTTAAAACCAGATCTTTAAGAGCACTGGTCTAAATTTGCTTGAAAGGAACTGGGTCTCTACAACAAGAAATTACTGAGTCAAGGAAGGCATAACTTGCAGAATGCCACTTACCAGAAAAACATCCTGGTGCCACACTGCTGCCTGTTTGGGCATGGGCCAGATGCAAAAAGGAGGAGGTGTAAAGGGGGTGTGTATATAAATATACATATATGAGCTTAAATATATATATAAACTATTTCTTTTTGAGGTATTGCTGTTGTGCCAATCAAGAAAAGTGAAATATTTCAATTTTGGAAACTTTTGCAGAGTAAGAATTTTTGCATTTCATGCCCACGGAATTCATCAACTCTGGCTGAGGACAGTGTGAAAAAACATGGGAATTACAGTAGTTATGGCAGTTTCATTGGCAATAGTTTCAAGTCATAATCAAAGTACATAATTTATTTTTTGCTGTTGGAATTAAACCAAAGTATTAATCCTAAGGATGATAAAAACCCATCAGTGAGTGTGTTTCAATGAACTATCACCATAACCAATCTTCTTGTCAAAACCACTGTCTACCAGGGAGCATGAAGGCACTGAATTAAAACACCCAGTGGTCTGGCCCTGAAGCTCATGTTTAGAGAAATACAGGAGAACATATTAATTCAGTCCTCCATATCAGATTATTAATAGGTGACAAACCAGGAACTCATTATGGGAGTGAAACAAGTCTACAGAGATAATCACATTAGTTGAATACTCAAGGATAAAAGCTGGATCAGATTGGCCTGGCAGGATCTCAGAAGCCCAGATGATGGAAATACCTCCTCTGTCAGAGCCCTCATCCCACTCGAGGTGTCCCAGGGCACATCCAACATCTACAGATCCCATCCTCTGGATGGGAAAATGCTGGAGGGTTACACAAGGTTATGCCTCTGCCCCCACACCACAACACTGAAAGCTGAAAAACACTTTGAAATTCACTATTCTGTCATGTAGATTCACCCAATCATTTCTTGTCCTGACTCCCTGAAACGTTTCAATTTGGTTATGCAATGTCTGAGAAAACTCATCCAAGAGAAGTCAAAAAAAGAAAAGGTAATTAATTCATTAAATACAAAACTAGGTATTGACAGGACAGCAAATGCAACAGTCTGAAAGGTCATACATGCCAAGTGATGGAAAAGAAGAAAAAGCCAGGTTTCTGAAGGTATTTTTAGTTGCAGCACTGACCTGACTCCCCCAACAAGAATCTTCTTTCAAGTGATCAATCTAAATACCATCTCCCTGGGTTTTGCCCCACTCTGACCTGTGTTAAACTGTATTAAAAACAAGCTGTTCAACTCTGGATCTGCCCTACTTATATTGTACCACCACAGCTATCCGATGGGAATTTTTCTGAGGCGATCCATAACTCCCTCTACAACAGCAACCCCACGGAGCCGGAACGACGGAACGCGGGGCAGAAAACAGGAGAGCGGCGCAAAAAAAGGGTGATTTTGCTACAGGAAGTTGGGACTTGCCATTTCAAATTAGTAGGAACTGTGAAGTGGGCATTAGTGACAACGTGAATATAGTAATTGGGGTTGATTTCCTGGCACTTTGCCGGATCCTGGCTAGAGCCCTGTGAGTTAATTATAGCTCTGGAGGGAGCGGGGACACTTGGCGGTGACGCAGACACACCACGGGCTCCAGTGGAGAAACCCTGAATTATGTGAGAGGCAAGAGAACCCTCCTGCTCAGCCCATTAAGGGAAATCCAGGTGGAAATTCAGAGCAGGATTGACAAGGATACATAACCTGTTACGTGGAAACAAAAGGAATCCCTTCGACCAAAAGGTCATCGTTTCAGCCCTTAAAAAAAGCCACTTGTATCCCAAAGCCAACAAGATTCTTATCACTAACCTTTAACTAGTAGTATTTAATTAATTTGGCAGAACTACACAATGCAATACCTTGCTCCCCCTCTTGGGTTCCTTCTGTAATCATTTCCTTTGATTAACTTCACTGTATTTACTCAAATTAACCCATGCACTTCATACATGTTACAACAAATTAGAAGAGAAGAATTAAAAAGCAGCCTGCCAACTTAAAAAACTGAGCAAGTGGAACTTTTGAATTAAAGCAGACAGAGTTATTAGCTGATTATTATATGGAGAATGTTCAGAAGAAAGAACATGCCCTTTCCATTTTCATTTTGTATTACTAGTGATTACATGATATATCTTAAATTATAATTTGAGGTAAAACTATGATTAAAAATAATTTAAATATTGCACAACAAGTTAATTGCTCTGGAATTTCTTCATCTTTGTTCCTGTTCTTTGATTCAAAAGATTCTGCATGCAGGGGATCTGCTCCACAAATCCCAGACAAGGTGGGGGGGCCAGGACCCTCAAACACATCCCTCTGTGGTGTTTGCCAGGGACAGAGGGCAAGGGGAAACCATCAGGTACCACTTGTACATATCCCACGTTTCCTGCAAAGCATTACTGCAGCAATGGGGCAGAGATGGGTGGCAGTTCCCCCTTCCCACAAAACCTTTCAGTATTAAAAAGGAAAAAAATAATAAAAAAAAGGGAATGGCCAACCCTCTCCCCAGCCATCCAAAACTGGGTGAAGTACAAGGAAGGAAAGGTGGAAGCTAATGGCTGTTTTGTCACTGCCATAAACCAAAAGGGACGGCCTTAATCACAAATTCTTTCTGAAAAAAACCAAAAAAAGTCTTTACAACATATTCAGGAGAAGAGGCTGTTCACCTTAAAGCCATAACCTCTCCTTGCACTGCAAGTGGAAAAACTTTCACAATGGAAACTGCCTCAGTAGATCAGTGTTAAACCCTTCATGCAGGGCAGGGACAGCTCTTGTTTAATTCCACAGAATCACTTCAGCAAAGGGATCCTGACCCAAATCCCCCATTACAGCCAAACATTCAGATCCTCAAAACCCAGACCTCACCTCGGGTAATTTGCCTGACTGTGGGATGAGCTGTCTGGGTGCAAACCATTCCCAGTTAAAACTTTTATCAAAACATCTTCCCATGAAAAGCCTGGTTTGATCAACTGGCACTTCAAGACAATTCTTGTATGAGAAACTTTCCCAAATCCCTGTGCTTGGGGAATACTGCACTTCCAGCTTGGAGGGCAACGACAGGCTCGCACACGATAAGATGGAGCAAACCCAGCACCAGGCAGTTGGGGAAATTGAGGAGTCCTGTTGGGACCTGCTCACTTCAGTCAATGAGAAAAGCAAGAACTTCAGGCAACTTTCTGTACTCGGGGTCAAATCAGGGGAAAGGAGAAGCTTGGAGCTTTGCTGGGTTTGTCAGTGCAACCCACAGAGAATCGGCCTCTGCAGGTGAGAGGAAGAGATAACAAAAAAAAAAGAAGGGATAACAGACTGTGCTCTTGCACAAGGGGAGAAACCATCACAGGAACTCTACTCAAAGTGCTTCTGTTAAACTTTTATAGGGAGTTTTATCCTGTAAGATCCAAGTCTTCAGAAATATGTTACACAAGCATGTGCAAATAATGCCACGTAAGGATTACTGATGGGTTTGCCAGTCTTTAAATAAATAACTAACTTTTAAGCAAAAACAGATATAAAATTGGATCAATTAAAAACTATCTGCAGGGAAGGGGCTAATGACACATGGGCAGTGCAGGATGAGACCATCTCCTTCAGCAGCACCGCAGCTGGATCTGCTTAAACCAGCACAGAGATTCTACCCAGAGCTTTGTCTTTCCAGTTTTTTCTCCACTGTGCACTTCTACTGTGCTATTTTACATGGATTTAAGAGAACCAGCCAGAATAAGTACAAGCTGGAGCATATAAACTAACTTCTTGTTACAAATAAGCCACCAAAATTATGAAATACTGAAATTTTAACCATCTCCATGGAAAGAAACCATCACCGTTAATCTTGTCCAAAAAATAAAAAAAAAAAAAAAAGAAAAGAGAAAAAAGCCTGAGCTGCTAAATCTCTGGTAAGAGACAGACTCATAGGAGACTCATGATGATACTAATCTGATTAGTCATAACCATGACACCAGAGTTGAGGAAAGAGATGGCCAAGTGAGGAGAGTTCAGGCCAAGAGGAAAGGCTCCACTTCCCTGAGAAACAGATCTTCTGTGTCCATTTGGTGCCCAAAACACTCCTCAATCTCGCTCACCATTCCTAAGAGAGAAGGTGTTATCTCATCCTGCAAGCCATGGAAAACCACATGTCCTTGTACACGAAACCCCTGCCGTCTGAAACGCCGCTGGGTTACACGGCGCCCGGATCGATAACGCACTGAGCTCCAGTCCCTTCCAGGTTAAGGGTTAATTACCACTTGATGGCCAGCAAATAAAAATGGAAGTTTTATCCCACAGGCATTTTCCAGTCTATATCTGCAACGACAGACGGGTTCTCAGAAAGCCCCGTTTGATGCTTTCCCTGCTCCCGAAGCAACGAAAAAGAGCGGAACAAAAGGCGCCTCCACACCAGTTGGACCGAGAGCCACTACTTGTTTTTCCAAGTGCCAGAGGCCAGAACTAAACATGTGAAATTGTAGCTTACAATAATTCTGTTAAGACAGTAAACACAGACAATGCTTTCGACATAATGCAATATTTTGCTGCCGTGCCTGGCAGACACCTCCCTGGCACAGAAGTGCCCCGTGGAAACCTTCCACGTGGAAAGCTCCCTGTTGATCCCTTTGCCATCTCACCCCCCTGCTCAATAACCACAAAGCTCCAGCTCCTGCTAAACATTTCTCCTTGCCACTGACAGGGATGTTTCTTTGGGAATTCCAGCCTCTGGCTTGGTTTCCTGTATTACCAGGTCCGACCTAAGCACCAGAATAAACACAAAGTGTTCACAGTGTTCAGAAGTCCCAGGAGAAGAATTCTTCCTGAAAGTCCAAGCAAGGCTTTCATGACACAGATTCAGTGATTTCTTTCTCCAAAAGAGGGTGCCAAAGGATATGGGGCAGCAAGTATCTGAAGACAGACTTGAAACAAATCAAGGTGAGTGGGTAAGAATCTAACATCCACCTTTAATATAAAAACTTAGCAGTAAATGCAAAGCAAACAACAAACCAGCAAATTTTGTACAACAAAATACCGAATTTATACGACTAGGAAGTTTCCTCAAAGTAACTAAGATGTTTTTCACATTGAAAAGGATTTCTAAACTTAGTATTTCTGGTAAACTCCAAGTTCTGAAGAAAGTAACTGAGGTTTTGAGGAGAACAATGTGATTTTTACTGTTCTCATCAACTTTCCCATGAACCACCTCCTAATTAGCTCATGCACGAGAAACACAACAGAAAGGTGCAGCTGAAATTTTAAAAGCACAAAGATTTACTGGTGGCAAGACCACACATTTCCAGCAACCCGTTCTACCTGCAAAGTGTTTACCTCCAAAGCATTTTACAAATATTAAAGCAATACCTACACTGCTGCTTCTCCCTCACACACACTCACTGCATCATGTTGTACATAAAAATTTGGCATCCAGCCCCCACTTCAGCAGAACACACAACACTCCCCAGGAGTTACTGGGAAAAGTCAAGCTACTCATACTGAAAAACGTGGCGGTTTGTTGTTTCAATATGACACAAAATGCACTTTTTACACTGAGCAGAAATACAAAAAAAAAAGGAAAGTATTAAAAGAATACACACTTTCCCACCAAAAAAATTAAATTAAATATTTAGATTGACTTTTCTCAGTCTTCCCTTGAAAGAAGCAGTCCATGTTGTACTACTCCTCATTTAATTTTCTCCCTTTTTTGCTCTTAAATACTAAAAAAAAAAACATATAAAAGCATCCTATGGCACATCTACCACCACTGCAGGAGCATAATGTACCTGCCCCAGTTAAAACAACGACTATTCATAAGAATTCTGGGAAGCTATTTAAGATATTTTTAGAGTATTGATAGGTGAATAATCTTCGGGTTAAAGAATTCCAATTAAAGACCAATTGTTTTTCTTTCTGGGAATTTGCTGGTACCAGTCTAGGAACTCCACCCAGTAGCTTTGGGAGTTGTCTTTTCTTACTTAGTCATCCAGCTTTGGAAAGTCTCCAACTAAAAATCCCAACCTGCAAGACCCTGTTTTTAAAAAGATAAATTTCATTATTTTTATCTGCTAATCATCTTTTTTTTTTTTTCCTTTTTAACCCACCCACTGATATTAAGGTTAAGAGAAGTCACCAGAATTCTCAGAAACAGCTCTATTTCATTGACTCAAATACCTTTCTCTCCTTTTGGCTCCAGAATGTGAAGCTCATAAAGTGACTGCACTGGAGACCAAACACCAAGGTTCTTTTTTTACTCAGTCCTTTATTAAATAAATACCATCCTGCTGTTGGCACCACAGTGACTGCATATCACTGGATAAAATCCATACTACAAACATGGGATTTATTCCTAAATAAGAAGGGGAGTAGCTACAAATACATCTCCTTGCCATTTGGACCCCGTGTTTCACTGACATTTCAGCTTTTAGAAACTGTCAACACAGGGGAAAACGTGCAAGTTTTACTAATGGACACTTCAATGTTGTGTCCAAGGGCCTTTAATGATTGAATTAAACCCCAGGATGTTTTCAAGCACAACATATTTACTGGTGATCCCTTCATTATCTTCTGCAGCCAACAAATGAGGCTGTTGGATGTTCTGAACCTCAATTCCAACATTAAATTCTGACTCCTGGCAGAGATTTTTAAAAGATCAGATGGAACAATATTAAAGCGTGGAACACACCAAGATTTATATAATATATAAATTATATCTAACAACAGGCAAATCTTTCCACAAGACTCTGTTATTGGAATACTAATTGCCAATTTTCCTACTCCGAGAGCAAGAAACAGCCAGGACGTTGGTAAAATTAAATTATTCATTTCAATAAAAAACCAGTAGAGATTTGGCAATAAGATTTTCTATAACATCATTTACACCTGATGGTTATTTCACTTCCAATTTTTTATTTTTTTTATTTTTTTTTAAATCCTGCAAGGTAAAAAGCAAATACTTATGAAAGGGACATGCAGTTAATGCCAAAGTTTCAATTATAGACTTTCCTATTTGGCAGCAGCAAGTCAGGACTTGTGAGCCTTGTTCTCTTCCTTCAGTGAGAGGAGAAAGAAAGCTGGAGATGCTCTGAGCACTTAAGTATCAGTTTATCCTTAAATGCTGCAGATGATGCCATATCTGAGCATTTCTCATTTACTGGTATCAACAGGGGAAAATCCCCACTTTGTCACCCTCTTTTATAGAACTGAAAATAACACCAAAGGACTATTACTGAGAATAGACAATTTTTAAGTGTTTAAATTTTATCTTATATTTTTTCAAGTTCTTCTCTCCCCACCCCCATTCTGTGTACAGGTCGTATGTACAGGTATAAATTTGTGGTGTATTTTAAAAGGTTACCTCCTAAAAGGATTGTGTAATTTATAGCAATAAGTGCAGACAACAGACAGTGAACCCCCCAAAATACCAATGCCCTCTCTCACCTGTGTTATCTAAAACAAGAAAGTGAATGTGCCTAAGAACTTAGTGAGATCATTGCAGTAGCAAGAGGGACTTCTGGAAAAGTTATCCAAGTTTTTCATCCTTAAGTTTGTGATTAGACAATCCCTGTTTAAAGGTCGCAAAAATGAGTGTGTGATCAGATTTATCAAAATCCTCACACCCACCAAAAAAAAACTGCTTCTGTTTCTGAACAGCAGTTCAGCAACACACACTCTGCCAACTAATCTGCCTCCCCAGAACACTTCTGATGTTTCAAAAGATCACAAGCAAAACATGTATCTTTTGTCTTTTATCAAAAAACAAACAAAAAAAAGGAATGGAGAAATCATATTTCCTTGTTCCATAACTACACTGATTTGGAAAACAGAACAGCAATATTTAATTTTGGACCACAACAGGTTTTAAGAGTCAATACCCTACAGAACATGCCATCTACCCTTCCTTATTTTACCCAGTTATTGCTCACACAAAAAAAGTCCTTATCAGATGCCATTTTCTAAGACTTATTTACATGTCTAAAATGTGCTACCACTATTGTTACACACCTGAAAATGTGCTAACACTGTTGTTGAGACACAGAATTCACTGGAAAAGCAAGTCTATTGGAGAAATATCATAGCCCACCTGCTCTAAAACACCATTACCAGTTTAATCTCCATGTAGAACTACTTTTATTTGTGTACATGTACATATATATATATATATATACACAAATATAGACAGACAGGGCACCTGAGTGCCTTTCTGCCAGCTCACACTTAAAGAATTTCAACAGAAATTAAAGTAAACTATGAATTCTCAGATTATTTTCTTTAATAAGCCATCCTGAAAACTGGGTTTGGGGGGTTTTAGAGCAAATTATCATTCCTGGGAGATCAGTAGCCTCCACAACAGTGAGGGTAAAAGCCTGTAGAGATGCAGCTGAGCATCCAACAGCACTTCCACACTCAACTCTTCACACTCAGTGCTGACCAAGAACGGGGAGCTCTAACACTAGAGGACCACAATTTAAAGTCTAAAGATCCTCATTTTTTGGCAAACACTATTATTGCTCAGTAGAGCTCGTCTTTCTGTGCCACCATCCATGGGAAGGAGCCCTGAGTGCACTAATCTTGCTAATCTCCCGAGCAGGGGGAATCGCTATTAAAAATGCTATTTAGGCAGACAGGCTTCTGGGCAAGGCTGCTACACAGGCTCATCAAACTCATTAAACCCAGCTTTAAATCCCAGGCTTGGGAGTGTAATCCCTTTAAGAAACCTGCAGACTAGGCTAAGAGAATAAAAATATGGCAGTTATTGAACTGAAGGGTGTACGAGCCCTGCTCGCCTCATGGGCAGGGCAGGTGATGGACACACCTCGGTGCCCATCTTCTGGCATGAGGCTGCACACCAGCTCCTGCCAGCACTGAATTTAAACAAGACCATGGAATGATCTCCTTGGAAACTACACACAGACACTGTGTCCTTTACTTCAGAAGCAGAAAGGATGTCGACCTGCAGCAGCATCAACCCTTCAGCCTCGACGTGGGAACACCTCCCCCTGTCACCCATGTTGTGTCAAGGTAAAAGTTCTGTTCAAGCTGGCACAGCACAAAATTAGTGACTGTCCTTAATGGAGGAACAGAAGATGGCTCAAGTGCCACCTCCAGCTGGCAGAGGTAGCATTCAGATGGGTAAGGTGAGCTCTCATGCTCTGCCACACGGCACGGCCTTGGGAAAAACCTCCACGGGAGCTCTAAAATACTGTGCCACCATAAAGCACTTGGACAGACTCAATAACTGACCTTCATCTTCCATGCACGTGTGTAAAGCAACTGCAGAGCTGATTTCCAGCTCTCCTCCTGCCTACAAAGCTGCTGTTGCACGTGGAGAGGCTGAAAAAAGTCCAAACCCCAGTGCTGAGGTTGCAAGGAGGGAATGTGCAACATCACAGGCATCATATTTTGGGAGAGAAGAGCAGAAGGTGCAACTTGAAAAGGGTGCAAGATGCAGCAGTTGTAGAGAGAAGCTCTCTGCACAGGACAGCCCCCAGCAGCATGCTGCCTTCAGGAATTCTGTTTGGGAAATCACAGCACGGGGATGCTTTTAATCACTCCAGTCCTGAACAGAGAGCAGGACTGCAAACTGCTGGGCACGTTGTGTCCTCTCAACTGACCACCAACTGAAGGACTGCAGCAAAAAAACTAGTCTTGAACTGTAGCCTTCTGTTACTAGTGGGTTTTTTTAGGTAAATATAACGGCATGTCTCTTCAAACTGTCACCAGGAGACCAGATACAAAGCTTCCTAGTACAGTGACTAGACAAAATGTAAAATAAAATGAAATCAGAAGGTTCCCTATGGGGTCAGAGCAGTAAAACCGATTCTGATTAAGTTGCATTACCAGATAGAAGCAGGATCTCAATAATTTACAGCCAGAGACAGGGTAAGTGTCCATTAGCATTAGTGTCTATGGATGTACACTTTCTTTTTTTTCCACATTTTTAAGGCCTCTGAGACCACGTCTGGGCCTCCGTCTTTCCCTCTTCCTGGCTCTCAACCATTGAAGTAAAATCCCTTCCCTCCAGGCAAAAGACAAGCCTTCCTCTTTAGCATCCCCTCCACCCCTGAACGGTGGGTAAGGAAGAAGGCAAGATTATTTGAAGTCATTCTGGACACAGTAAACGGCCTCTAATGGTATCTAGAACACAGAATTCAGGATAATTTAAAAAAGTTATGAGGTTGGACATGATCCAAATTCAGATGAGCACAGCCCAGCAGGATGTTCTGCAGATGTGTCAGCGGCTCTTAAGTCTAGTTTTCCCTGATTTTTTTAACACAGTTGCCTTTCAGCATCAGCAATCTTGGAAAGGGCACACTTGAAGCCAAACAAAGTACTAACAGAAATACAACAACAAGCAAGATAATCATGACAGAAAACTGGGCTCATTATATTACTGGTGTCTAAACCTCCATCAGTGTGTTCCTGTCCTTTTTCCCTTCCAAACCCAGTGCAGAGTGACTCCCCTCATTTTGTGCCTCCTCCACTAATGAGCAGCCACATCCACTCCAGTGCCTCCCTTCTCCCAGGAATCATCACTTCAAGAGTTAGAACTAATTTGACAAAAGCCTGTTCTGCACCATCATCCCCAGGTCCTGGAGTTTTAAAGGAACCGTGGAACGAACTTGCTGACAGGTCAGAACAGCTCTCCATTGGTCTCCAACAAAAACAGATGAGTAAGAACATCTGGATAGAGGTCTGGACCTTTTTTTTTTCTTTTAAATTTAAATAACTTCTTTATATTCAAGGTACTTGCACTTTCCCATGTGCATTTTTGAAAGGACTCATGCAAAGTTACTCCCCGTGCTCCCCCAAATTCCAGAGACTGAGGGATTTTTTTGGACTATGAGTACACTGAAATAAAAAAAAAAATCACCACAAAACAATTAGCACCGGGGTTGCAAAACCGTAGAGATGGGGTTTTTTTTACTGTGTCCCCAGTTTTTGGGGTGGACAGAACATCCTAGCACTGGTTCTATCTCCCAGGTGCAGGAGATGAAGGCACAATCCACTTGGGATGAACCAGGATCATCTCCATGTTTTTTACTCCTCCCTGATGCTTTCAAAGTGAGCGAGGAAGGCGAGGGTAACAAGCTGCCAGACACTTCCCCAGCTGATGAGCACCAGCCACCCAAGAGGTGCTTGCATGATTTTGTACATATAAAGCTTGTAAAGCACTTTGGGAAGCTGTGGGATGAAAAGGACTATACAAACGTTAAGATATTATTATTATTAAACCAGTGATCTGACAAGAAGAGACAGCTTTTCAAATCTGTACAACAGCTTGAGCTGAAGAGATCAGGGAGTCCAATTTTGAAAAAAAAATAATAATTTGAAACGAATCGGAGGATTAGAAGTGGCAGCTCTTTTGTGGATTCTCCATGGCAGGTAAATTTAGTAGGCTACTTTAATTTTGCATCGTTTTAACTCCTGGCAATGTCCTGTGCATTGAATCTGACAGAGAGACAGAGTGTTTGAAGCTGTCTGTCGTGGCTACATTTTTAAGTCTCCCAATTTTACAATCAGTGTTTGAATCTGCTACTACAACTCCGGGTACAGAGATCAGAGGCTTATCAAAAAGGCATCCGTTTCAAAGACAAGCAGCAGCTTTGACTTCATTCCTTCAATGCTTAAAATTCCTGAAAAAGCAGATGAGCATACCACAAAACAGGTCTGAAGGAAATCTCTCTATCGCCCGTAAACCTATTTCAGTATTAATTTTTTAAGGATCTATTTTGGTCTCAAGTAAAATGAGTGTGTTTAGCAGAGATAATCCTCTCAACAGGTGAGCTTAATATATGCCTTTTCCTGTGACTGACTGAAAGAACATTTTAAACTTATTGCTTTTCCAAGCATTAATTGAAGAACTACTTCAACCAGGTACCTGATTTTGTTTGAAAGTTTTATTAGACTAATAATATCTGCCCTCTCCTAACAAAGCAGCACTTCATTTCCTTATTGCTGCCCTTATTTCAGCTGCATGGATGAACCAAGTGCCCTGTAGGCAGTACCACTTACTTTGCAGTAAGATGTCACAGTTTAAAGGTGTATCACACACAGGGAGCACTGCATGGCTGTGCCCACATCCAGCTCCTGATTTGAAGCTGAGTTTCAGCATTCACATGATTGATAAGATGATTGTTCTCATCAGCAACCCCTCCTGTCCTGTCTGCACTCGGGCTGGGCCTTGCTCACAGGTAAAACATCCCCACAGAGGTCACAAGAGGGGCAGAACTGCAGGGAGATTAACAGGATTAACTCTTGCTGTTGTCAGTTCTTCCTTTTAAGCTAGAAATGTGTTTTGTCTGTATCTCAAGAACCTGAGTGATTTTCTTCCACCCCATCTCACAGACCTGCCCCCACACGCTGCCCGTCACCGACACCTTCAGCCACTCACTGGAACCAACTGCTTGGCTGATTTTTGCTACAAAGCAAGAGTGGATCTGCAGGTCTGATCCCAGTTCCTCCAGCTGAGCACTGCCCAGCCCAGGGAAGCTCTGAAAAGCTTGTGCAGGGAGCAGTGGGTAGAGTTTCCCAGGGAGCAAAGGATAGAGTTTCCCAGGGAGCAAAGGATAGAGTTTCCAGATAGTCAAGTGATTCTGGCATTCTGACAGCACCGAGGTGACACTAACCTGGCTCCTGCCAAGGTGGTGCAGGTGACTGGAGCCCCAAACCCACCTCTGGCTTCTTCTTTTCACCACAAACCGAGTGCTGCTTATTTTTACCCATTCCAGTTCTCCAGCTGCCCATCAGCAGGACTTAAAGGCAAAGGGGATAATCAGCAACAGGTTAATTTGCCTGATTAAGGCTTGGGAGATTTGGCATTTGGAACCTGTGGCACGGCACAGTCCCCGGAGCCAGGCCCAGGCAGCTTGAAAGGCACCGCTCGCTCCCGCCAGCCAAGGAACGCATTAGAGCTGCATTTGAAACCCGTGGTCATTCCAGCAGCCTTAGCAAAGCTCCACTGCAGGTGTAGACATGCCCTAAAGTGCACTGAAAGTGCTTAAGAGTTCAGCTCTTCAGTGCTCAAATCGCTTCTGACAAACAGGACTGAGAAGTCTTAACACATTCGGGCGTTTTTAAAAGCACTCCCAGCACTAAATGAAAGCTTTGGATTAAAATGAGCTTTAAAAGTCCAGAATGTTTACAAGTGCCTCTCCTCACAGAGCACCTCATCTATCAGCATTCACCCCAGACACACGAGTTTCTTTTTGTGATATGTTACGAAAAGGTCCTTGATGTCCCTCCCTACCCTTGGACAAACTGACAAACGCTTCACAACATTTAAATTACCGTGATTTACCCAGTAGGAAACAAAACACACAGAAAACCACAGCACAGGCTTTTTACGAGACGTGATGATGCTGTACCTGCCTCATCCAATCCCACAAACCAGATGGTTTCTGTTTCTGAACTGAGCAGGTGACATTTTTCATTGCTTTCCCCCGTTTCAGAGAACTACAAGAAAAGACACAAAAACCATTCTGGGGCCTCACACCCAGGTCCTTAACAGCTTCAATCTTAATAAGTTATAATCATGGAATCACAGAATGTTTTGGGTTGGAAGGGACCTTGAAGATCATCTGATTCCAACCCCTGCCATGGGCAGGGACACCTTCCACAAGATCAGGTTGTTCCAAGCCCCGTCCAACCTGGCCTTGGACACTTCCAGGGATGGGGAAACAACAGCCTCAAGGTCCCTGGGCAACAATAATCAATGAACTGATCTCCAAACACACAGGACTGTGCAATTTGCTGCAGACACTGGCAAATAAGCTCTGTGTCAGGGTAGCCCCTGAGAGCAGCACAGTGCACACGTGAAGCTCATTCCCAACTCCAGGGATCACTCAGCCCCATCCTTCCTGCTGAACACTGGCCTAGAGCTGCTCCTCCTGACAAAAAACTCCCATTTAAAAAAAAAGCCAGTGTATGTTCAACAGATAAATAACCACCTCTGTACTTAAAAAGTGCAGAACTGCGGCCATAAATAAGCATTAGTGCTTCAAAAATTGTGAAACCACAGCTTTATGGTTTTAAGCAGAGACAAGGTGGAACCCTGAATGGTGGCAATGTATTTCAGATGAAAGCTTTCAAGCAGATGAGAAATAGTTACAGGATCTGGAACCTGAGTAACTACACTTGCATTAAATTATTCCATCTGCAAGTCCATTAAAAATTGTTAATGGTTTTGTATGGTTTTTATATTTATTGGGTGGGTTTATTCCTATGTGAGTCATACATATTTATTACCAGGGGCCAGATAATGGTTATTAATAAAACTTCTTTTATTTGCATACTGTCTTGATGGTGCCCTAAATATTTACAACTGGACTATAAAATAAAACAGAATCCTCAAAAATTCTAAACAGCACCAGGGATGCATCACAACTTTGCTTTTTGTACTTTACTACTTTTTTTGGTGTTTTTTTTTTTTTTTAAATGGGAAAAACCCCCACCCCTCAACCTGGTAAATCCATTTCTTTTTTTTTTTCAAGTCTAAAAGGCACTAATTCTTTCAAAGCTTCAAAGCACTGTTTGTGTGGAGGAAGTAAGAGGAGATCCAAAGCTCAATCAAGCCAGTTTTTTTATAATTAAGAAAATACATATATTTCTACACATAATTATGAACAGTAACAAAAGCTCAGTATTAAAATAGGTCCACTGAATCCCTGGAATTGTGCCTGCCAACTAAAACACCTACTATGAATTTAGTAATGGGTTATGCAAACATAAATTACAGGGCCAGACATTTTAAAAGGAAAAAAAGGTGATTTATTGTCACACTGGAGACAGGGCAGGATAGAAGCACAATTTCATTTTTCCATATATTCATCAACACTGCAGATGTGTTAATGCAAAAAGAATTCCAAAATAAAAATGACTCTCAACTGCTCTAATTCTCATCTGTCATTTAATTTACTTTAAAATCGTTACCAGGAAGCATTTTTTTTTGTTTCAAGCAAGCAAAACATACTAAAAATTCCTGGAAGAAAATAGGTTTTAAGAGCATTTTAAAAACCTTTCTTCCCCCTACAAACCAAGATTTCATCAAAGGTGACCATAGGAGAGCAGCCCTGCAGAAAGTTGGGGTATTTGGGTGGGGTTTTTTGAATATAAAAGCTTACATCTATCATTTATAACCCAGGCATTTGGTCTGTGAGTATTTTTACTCAACATATTAATAGTTTCTGCTCCTCTTTCAAGCAGATCCAACTATTCACTTATCCACTGTCAGAGCCACGACAAGAATCTCTCGTAACTGGCAACTACTATTAAAAGAGTTATTCATGACAACATAATAATTTTAATGAGAACAACATGTTCCTTTAATTACACCTGAGTGCCTTTGAGGTGGTCCAGCAGATGAACCCAGGGTTTTACAGCACATTTGTTCACAAAGCAAAAAAAAGGAAAAATACTAATTGAAGATGTTTAATTATTTCTTCTTTGGGTAAATACACAAAGGAAGGAAGAGCAGGGATCTTGCTGGCCTGTTATTTTTATAAGTTGAATCTTGAAAATAAGTCAAACTACAGTTCAGATGGCTCGGGGCAAGTTTAGGAACTGAACTTCAAGACTGAGAGCTCTCAAAGCAAGGCTGGAGTGATCCAGAATAAACTCAAAGTTTTACATTTACCTTTATAAGTAATTTAACACAGACTATGAGAATGGCTGGTAATTGTTGGTACCACAGTTAGAAAAATCTCAGCTAATTCAGCTAAATAAATGACAACATTTCCCCTCAAAAAGCAGCTGATGCACTCAGTAAATCACATTATATCTTAATGCACAGCTACATAAAGTACAACCCTCCTGTAGGAGGGTGACAAACGCCCTGTGAGATTTTTTTTCCTTGGAGTTCTGGCCTTGAAAACGTTCTCCTCTTTCAGTCCTCACCCCCAACCTTCCCCTGCCTGCTCTGGCCACTTTCCAAGTGGGTCAGCCCTGCAAGGGTCAAGCCAAGGCAAGTCCAACTGGAGAAAAACAAACTGTTTGCTTTGCATTGTTTCAGTCTCAGTGACAGGAGAAATTCGCTGCAGAGTCCAAGGTTTAACAAGAGATTAACCTGTAAATATTTGCTTACAAGTATGTCCCTTTGTAAACCACTGTAATATCCAAAATACCCTCTTTTCTCTTTTTCTTCAGTGGAAAACACAGCGCCCTTGGCACTGCTGAAATCCAATACCTGCAGCTGATGCTGCTAGAAGAAAAGTGCATTCTTCAATTGTCAAGTGTTCTTAACCAGAAAGATGCTTAAATGAAATAAATCTAAATTACTAAGAGCAGGTAACTTCAGAGCAATTAATTTCTTCAACTACTCTAACTTGTTCAGTCGAATCAGATGTGCCTCCCTCTTGAATATTTTTGGAACTCTTGAATAAAGTAATTGCCTGTGTATTTTCAGATTTACAAAAAGACTTTTGAGGTAAATTGTGTTGTAGAAAATTGATTTAGGGATATTTTGAAAGCAAATGGAGATAGAAACAGTAATTCAAAGTGTCTAGATCATGTGGTTTCAGAAAAATGCTTTAAATTAAACTTCTCTGCCTAGTAACACACAACACACGATCATGACTCCTGCAGGTCAAGGGAATTATTTCCCTGGATTTCAGACCTTTACAATTGCTGTTGTACAGCTACACAGTTATCCATGAAATCCTGCAGAGCAATAATCCCCAAAATATGGCCTCATTTGGTAAAAGGACCTTCTCAAGCCCTGTTATCCCTCAATAAATGACACGGATTCTGCAGCAAGCCAAGAACCTGCTGCCCACCCACTGCCTCCACCACCACCCTGGGAACAGGGTTGGCTTTGGAAAACAAACAGAACTGACAATTTCCTGCACCTGGGATGCCAATCCAACCACCAAACTGCCCCAGTGCTTGGGGGCAGGGGGAATATTCACAACACACTGACAAATTTGGAACACGAGGTGTGGGGAAGGTTTGATCCTGGTGTGGATCTGCTGCTCCCCCACTCCTGGAGCTACAGTAAGAACCACTGCAAGCACTGAGTGACAAACACAATTAATTTAAAAAAATCTAATAAAGTTTAGTGCTTACAGTGGTGGGAATGGTCAATGGAGGTCAGTTTTGGGAGAATGCTAGAAAAATACAGCTGTGTATAAGAATTGTTTTAATGTTCTCTTACTTCCAATAAAAAGGCAGCAAGAGACCATAATATAGAAGAACACCTTAGAAACACTGAGGGGTTTCCCATTAACGATTAGAATATGCTGAAGTCAAATATATATTAAATAATGACAACAAAATTATTGAGAACCACGAATAAGGGCCATCCAGCATGAGGTCAGACCTGATTTAACCCCTCTGACTCCACAAGACTGGTGTTTAGATCACATTTAAAGACATGGAGCTTGATTTTATTACTTTTCTCAAAAAGACACTTTTCCATTTAGGTTTTGAAATACCAAGCTCACGTAGCACAAATTGTCATAGACATCATTTATCTGGCAAACAAACCTCTTGGAAATAAAAACATGGGAAGGGAGGACATGGCACCTAAATATCATTATCCTAAAGGAGAAGTAGTCAATGAAGGTAAAAAAAAAAAAAAGGGAAAAGGGGGAAGGAAAGGGAAAAGGAGAAAAGAAAGCAAAAAGAGAAAAAGGGAAAAAAAGAGGAAAAGGAAAAAAAGGGGAAAAGGGGAAATAGAAAAAAAAGAGGGGGGAAAGAAAAACAAAGACAAAACCAGAAAACAATAAAAGGAGTGGAACAACCCAGCTGTAGATGGCAGCAAATCAATATTCACCCCTCTGTACACAGACACTGAGAACATCAATTATCTACAGACAGATCGTGTGTTTTCAGTAGGTTTTGTTATTATTTTCACTTTGTCACACAGACCAGACCAAAGTTGACTGTGCAAAGTCATCAGGAATCAACACAATTCACTACCCACAATTTGGAAGATCCTGCTCTCATTTCAAGAACTAATTCAAGCAACTGCAATAATTTATTTTTTTTTGTTTACCCTTAATTTGATTATCTTTTGCTGAAGAGACTGGATAATTCAATAGAATACTCCAGAAACACTGGAAAAAAAGAATTTAAGAATTTTACCTTTTAAAAAATGGAGCCCTTCCATAATGACTGTCTCCATTTCCTTTAGTTCCCTATGACTTGCAATTATGATATTTTTTCTAAAAAAAAAAAAGCCTATGGATCTTAAAGACATCCATCACCCTGACATGCAACATCATGAATAAAACTATTACTTCACTAACAAAATGTTTTACAGGCTTTTTTCTTTCTCTTTGGGGCAGAGCCATGACAGAGCAGGATGGGGATGATGGTGATAGTTGGGGTAACAAGAGCACTGGTGGAAACCAGGTTTGATGCAGGCAGGTAAATGTCATTCACTGGAGATTAACCAGGGATTTGGGGCCAGCAGGTTGCCCCCTCCACCCAGGCAGTGTTAAGATATCATTTTATTTTCTAGCACCTTCTAATATTTCCATTTTCCAAAGCATTTTCAAGCCCTTCATTTGAGAACACACTGTGCTTACAGGTTCTCCCATGTCCTTCCATAACTCTGCCCACCCAACCTTTAACCTCCTTTACAGAATTCCCATGTCTGTTTGGGCCTTTAAAGGTAATCTTGACTTTCCCAATCTCACCAACTGAGTACATTTTACAACCCAGAAACCACAAAGAGCAACAACAGTGAGGAATCACCCGTCCAACTCACCACCAGGATGAAAACCAGGGACACGGTTGCAGGGGAGGCTCCTGGCTCCAAATCTGGGCTTTATGCAGGTGCCTCACATCTGCTCTCAAATTAGAAAACTAGTGGCTAATTTTATTGCCCAAGAGCAGCTGGCCCAGGCCTCCTTGGCTGGTCTTTTGTTTTGAGCTCAGTTTAATGACTGGTCCAGGTGAGCCTGGGAACAACCCACAGAGCTCAACATCACCTGGCTGACAGGCCCAAATCACAGAGGAAAGCAGAGAAGAGTCAGAGGTTAAACAGGCTTAAAAGTGGAAGTATTAGATAAGCTTTTCACTGTTGAAAACAGAAAAAGTTAAGCAAAAAGTAGTTACTGAACTAAGAATCTGGGTAGAAAAAAGGTAAAGTTATCAGCATTAGGAACTGCCTATACTTTGTGCCAAAAATTATTATCCTGTTCAGCAGAAATTATTTAGAGATGAAAAAAAAAAAAAACAACTCTCAAAGACAGTCCTTCAAACATTCACATCAGAACTGGCATATGAGGACAGGATTAATTAAACCAAGAATTCCACAGAGGTTAAAATACCCAAAAAAAAATCACACTTGGTCACAACAGTTCAGGAATTGTCACTATAAGAACATAATCATCTGATGCAGGCTGGCAATTCACATGATGTATTTTGAGATGTCTTCCAAGTAACAGTCATGTAAAATTGATGTTTCAAGTAATCTCCTGCCCAGTCTCAGCCTTCCACAGGAGCTGCTCAAATTGAAACAGAGACTGAAAATACCCCAAAAGAGCTATGAGAAGCAGGTTCTCATCCCCTAAAAGGTGTGAGGAGGCAAAAAGTATTTTTGCTAGAACAGGTTAAGAACCCTTTCTAAAAGTTTCTGCATGTAACAACCACCACTGAATTTTTCTGTTCACAAAAGGTTCCCAAACATGTGATACTTCCTCCCAGAGTCATCTCCCAGTGTGCCAAGACAGAAATAGTATTTTAACATTTTTAAATACCAAAAGCCCTAGAGACATTCCTCTAAACATGAAAATATTGTATTGCTTTTGCAGCAATCTGATAATTTGCAGGGAAGGCAGAAATGACCCAAATAGATCCGTCACAGTTTTTAAAGTAAAAAGAAACAGAAGTATCCTCAACTTCATCAGTAATTTTTGGAATCCTTTTCTGCTACACAGGAGATACTATGGAAAGTCTAGAGGACATCCCAGGCAGCAATGGATAGGAAAGTCAAGGCAATGGACACTCATCTGATTTATGGTGAGATTGGCAACAACAGAGGAAAAGAGATGCTGGCACAGACTAACCCAGGGCTGTACTGACAGGGATGTAGGCAGAGAGAAACAGAAAATGGAAAGCAGAATTCTGAAACAGATTGTTATATTTAACAATTCCATCTTTGTGGGGGTTGTTTCTTTTTTTTTTTTTTTTAAATACCAATAAAGTTGTTACTTCAGTGTGGAAATTTAAGTTAAGCTGTACACTGGGTTATTTATCTATCTGAGGAACATTCCACATGCAGGCTGGTTTTCTACTACAGAACTCTTTTGTTATGAAAAAGAGCACGTTGGATGTTTTAGGAACGTAAATGTATCAGTTTGGAAACGCCAGTGACTCACTGTGTGTTCTCTGTCCACCTCAAGGATGTTTCTCCTTCCTGGGGAGGTTTTCAGACAAAATTGCCATTTGGGAAAAAAAATCAAGGTAAGGAACTATTCCTCTTGCCTTCTCATTTTCAACTGGCTTCCAAAACTAAGTACTGAGAGGTGTTCACAGGCCTCCTTTCTATTTGGAAGTTCAGAAAACAGCTGAAGGCACACAAAATTAGGCTTTTGTGTGAAGAGGAATAAATACCAGTGCAGTTTTCCAGCAGGGATTTCTGGACACCCACACCTACCACACCCCTTGGACAGGAGAGGGTGCCCCTATCAGACCTTCCACAGCTGAGCTACTCCCTCCGTGCCTCTGGGAGCAAAAATCACATCTAAATTGTGCTACAGCTGCCTATTCCTACAGTTCTGATACTTTCTTCTAATTCTTTGATCCCGTTTTCATTTTTTAACTCTGTCAGAGAAAGCAGAAGAGGAGCTGGACCGTGTTGCTGCTCAGAAACAAAGCTGCAGAAAGAGCAACACAGCAGAGAAGGCAGAGAAAAGGAGAACCTGAGAAATCCATGCAAGCTTTTAAGGAATGTGGTTCCATAGGATTTGTAGGACAAAAGATGAGGATGTAGAATCCAGCAGAGATCCCAATTTCCCCAACACTGGGGATGTTCAGAGCTGTTGTTTTGAATGTAGTCCCTGAATGAATGAAACTCCTTCCATGTAGTATTTTGGAAGAGAACAGAGGCTACAGAATTATCTCTTGTAAAATAATATTTAAAACCCTCCCATCAAATGATTTAACTTTCTCATCCTCCTTACTGCAAAGAACTAACTGCATATCATTTCCCACTGTATCCCTAAAGTAACTCCACAGAGGATGTAATTTTCCTCTGGACATTCCTCTCCCTGAGTTACCAAGATGCTCTCACAAGGCACATCAAAAGTGCAGTGCTGGTTGGGGTTTTTTTGCTTGTTTCTCCCCACTGTAACCTTCTGCTCCATAAAAATAAAACTAAAAAAGAAATCATCCTGCAATCCATGTGTAACATGCTCTCAACCAGGAGCTGGCAGCTACAGCCACATTTTGAGGAACCTGTCATTTTTCTTATAGGAAAAAAAAAAGAAGGCAGCAGGAAACTCAAGTGTTGTAGAATGATCTTAAGCTTCTAGCAAACAACTGAAAATGTGGCCCCAGCATTGTGCTTATTTTCTAGATTTTGTACAGTTTTCTATACCATCCATATTCTTTCCCTTCTCTCCTTCCTCCTTCTCTTCCCAGGAGTTTGCCCTCTCCTGCAAAGGGAATCAACCCACCCTCTCACAGCTACTGAACTCACTCCTCAAATTCTTTTGCTCCTTTTATAAAGTTCTGTTCCTTCAAAGCTGCAGTCTCCAAATTTTCTCTTCTTCAAGGAGAACTGATTTCTGCCCCACAAATCCTCCTCATGGCATCAATTAAACACTGCCCCTTCCCCACAAGCCACTCCTGCTCCAACATTCCCTTTCCCCTCTCTGGGCTCAGCATCTCTCCCCCTGCACCAACAGGAAGCAAAGCAGCATCTGCTCCTTGAGAATCAGGAATAAAGGTTAGGAAAGCTGCCTGCTGCTTCCCTCCCAGGAAGGCACTTGGAAGGAACCAATACTGGCATCTCAGTTATCTGGAACTGGCTTTGAAACCCTACAACATTCTTGGATGAACAGATTGCTGGCAACCATCAGGGGGAAAAAAAAACCCAAAAACCACAAAACAAACAAAGGATCCAGCCAGGCCTACACATTGCCACACATTCAGGAGGTAACAAAACGAGATTATTTGTATTTTGGGTGTAACTATGCACAGGTGTACACACACACACTGCACTGCCTGCATGGCATGGAAGAGTTGAAACACTCCCAGCTTCCCACAGGTGATGTTCACCTCTCCCAGGTTTCCCCAGCATCAGCGCCTGCCCCTTTTACACCTTTCACACCACACCTGCAGTGTTCTGTGTGCATCCTCCAAGGGTAGTTCGGCTCAGCACTGACCTTGTTGCATTTCCAGTGCAATCAACAGCGAGACTTAATTTGATTTTTGATGGAAAAATGAGCATGGTGGAAGTTACGCCCTTGACAGAGATTTATTCAGGCAGCGAAATGTCACTTCCTACATCCAAGTGCTCAGAGAGTTTGGATTAGCCAAGAACTTTCTTCTAACTCTCCAGGTTTACGTTATTATAAAATTTAGAGCAAGCCTGTTTGAAGGCCAGTGTTGATTCTTCCTCTAAAAGCATCAATCCATATTTCATTATTTACAGAAAGCCATCGAAGACAGGCAGCCTTGGTTAAGGTGGTGGACTTGGCAATATGCACAGGTAAATCACAGAAATAAACCATTAAGAAAAAATCATCACTTCCACAGGCCTAAAATCATGTTCTACTGAGGGAGACTGGAACAGCTTCTCCTCTTACCTCTGGAGTGTTTTTCTTGAACTCCCGACTTTGCTCGATAAGTTTTTTCCTGGACTGCTCACTTTCATCTTGCCGGTTTGCCAATATTGTTGCTGTGGTATCGAGCTCTCTCTGAGAAAAACAAAACATAAAACAAGAAAAAAAAAGAAAAAGGGAAATATTGTCAGAGCTGTGTTTGTCACAGAAATAAAAATCTCTCATATACACATTGGGAATATTGAGGTGGCCGGACCATGGAGCAGTACAGGACAAAGCACCAACCTGCCAGGAATTTACCCCCTGAATACCATCAAATGAAGCTCCAGAACCTTCCTGATTCCATCCTGCAACCAAAATATCACCATTTTCCATAAAAGCATCCATGGCTTCACCCCAGCATTACACAAGACAGCAGCAGTGGCAATACACACATCCTAATAATAATTCCCAAATCCAGGGAAGATTACAGAGTATGGACATATTCAAACCAGGTTTATTTTCACCTGGTTTTATCTGCTTTTTAAAGATACTGGTTTTCCCCTTTTTGAGTTACTCTATGAAAAAGAAATATTATTAACTCCAATGTTGGTTAACCTTACACTAGTTATGCTTCAGTCACTCTTAATTTCCTATAATATACTATATAATAATTCCACACTGCCACTGCAGTGCTCTTTTCCATTTAAGTTGTTCCTTATTTGAATACAAAATTATCTTTTCCTGTTATTGGAATCTAGTCCTCTAAAATTATTAGCAGGGACCTCCATTTCCTCTCCAAAACATATCATTTTTAAGCACCTGATGAATGCCAGATTATCTTCCAGCAGTTTCTACCAGGCTGGAGCACAGGCTCCATCTTTTCACAGCTTCCTCCCTGTGTTATCCCCATCCCAGTTTCTGCACTCAGTCCTGTGCTTCCAAATGTCACCATAATAGATTGAACAGGTCACTTATCAGCACACAAACCAACAATACTCAATCTCCTGTGGCAGTTCATGCCTCTTCTGCAGTATTTCCACGTAACATGAAAAAATAAAGGCAAAACCCTCCACTCAGCTAAGCACAACATTCCCCAAGTCACTTGGAAAACTAAGAATTTATAAAAGGAATTTTTCCCCCCTTATTAATTCCAAAGGAGAAAAACCTAGCTATGAGAAAGAAGTTCATGAAAAGTGAGAACAACTTAATACAGCAAGACTGTCTTCAACTCATGCCTCTGCCAAAATGCCTCCAACCTTTATGCAAAGACTCCAATATTCTCCACCAAAAAACCTGCCACACCTCTGGCATTTGTTTGGAACTCAACCACCTGTAATGGACCAAACCCACAGGCCTGGGACCTCCTGTCATGTTTGAGACCAGATCCCAAATAGGTGCTCAAGATGTTGACTGATGCTAGATACAGCTACTGGTTTCTAAATACTCTGAAAAAGCCTAATTTCAAATACTAGATACATTTTTTTAATGGATAAATCCTTCAACTTTAAATGACTGGATGGATGGACAAGGGTTTTATGTGACTCCACAGTTTGAACTGTGGAGGGAAAACAAAAAGCCTTGCATAGATTCCAACTCAAAAGGATCAATACTCCCCCCCCCTTTAGGTTTCTTAGCATAAAATTAAGATCCTTTTTTTCCCTAATAAATATAGGGACCATAGTTTTCTTAATCCTTGGAAACAAGCTCAATATGACAAGTGGATTTGAAGCCAGGCAGCAATGCTGGAGCCAGTGACCTAAATATTGTCACTGAAATGCTAAAAAAACCTTCCATATCTGACTTGGAGTAAAGAAACAGGGCAATATGTCCACCAGACCTTGGTTTGGAATTCTGTAACATATGTGAAATCTATTGCAGAAAAGTGGGAAATACTTAACAGTTGGATAAACCACATTTGAAATTCATCCCAGCTAAGTTTA
Organism: Manacus candei; assembly: GCF_025592945.1. Lineage (NCBI taxonomy): Eukaryota > Metazoa > Chordata > Aves > Passeriformes > Pipridae > Manacus > Manacus candei. The sequence goes on along the minus strand of NW_026138124.1, from coordinate 5,095,029 downwards.
TGCAAGAAAAAAGAGCAACAGAAACCAATGTGGTTAAGCAGAACTATAAAGAGCAATATAACGGCTAAGCAGAAGGCTTTTAAAAAATATAAACAATCTGGTACGGCCAGAAACTTGGAAAACTATATTTAAAAAGGAAGCACACATTTGAAGCCAAGCAAAGAAAACACAAGTCATGAAGCAAGAGGGAATTTCAGCAGACCAAGGAAGCAAACGCTTCGGTTCACGATACGGGGCGCTGGCAACCAACCCTACCCATGGAAAAGGAGCCTTTTAAAGACCTGTGCTTCCAAGTTTAGAGACAGGAATGAAAAGGAACTGATCAAAAAAATAATAATATTTCATATTTGGTGCTATAATGAAGAGTCAGGCAGCAAATGAAAAACAACTTCTTCATCCCCGCTGCTCGACTGATCCCAGCGCCACAGCGCGCTCACGCCGGGCGCCTTCCCATCAACTTTCAGAACTCCTTCTGGGACAGGTCTGATAATTTCTCACCACAAAACATTTCCTTATGTGTCATATCAGGCAGAGACACTGCTGAGGAGAACTGCCAGCACAGAACTGCGCTGAACTGCCTCTGACACCGGGGGCTGAAGCCCACGAGCTCAAGGTCTTGCAGAGAACTGATGAGCAGCTGATAGTGTGAGATAAAATTCCAGCTGAGGGACAGCAGAAATCCAACACTGTATACATGATCTGATGCAAAATGAGATATTAAATCTCCCAGCTGTGTCATAGTTAATAAACCCCAAATCAAAACTATTTGGAAAATCACTAATCTTTTCCTCCTTACTTGATTTGAACCGTGTACAATGCATGTTTCGTTTATTTAAACCTAATAACAGTTACAGGGTTACAAACCACAAGCATTAATGGCAGATTTTTCATACTTTTGTAACTTAATCTCATGAGATAGCCCAATTTTTGTAAAAATTCAACGTGGCCAATGCATTATTTCTGCAAGCAAGCACGTATTAAGGAGCAAGCAGAAGTAAATTTGGTACTACAAACCTGAGCACTTTGTATCACTCAGAGGTATCCAGACTTCCCAAGCCTTGCAACCACTCTCTAAGTAGGTATCAAGTGAAAGGAGATGTAATTCTGTGCGTTGGAGAGTCCTTTAGAGTGCAACAAAACCAGGAACCCATGGCTCAGTATCACTCTCCACACCTTTGAAATCAAAAAGGTTCCAATGAAAAGCAAAGAGAAACCAGGGCTCAAAGGTGTTGCAGCAGTGACCTGGCTACGAGAGGATTCAAAGCCTGGAAGCTTTAGTTCCACTGATTCAACAGTGGCTAATAAAGTTTCTGGCCCAAAATAGCCCCCATTCAATCACCCCTGCAGAAAGGGAGTCACTGCTTGGAGCACATTTTGAGAGAGAACAAGCAAGACCATTATCCTTCCCCTGCCCCAAATCCCATCGATTTAGGGCAGAGACAGTTCATAGATAACTAAAGAACTCTCTCCAGGGTTTCTGCTTTGACCCATTTCAACAAATTTATTGGGGGTGGGAGGGAGGCAGTGGGAGGAGAGGAGACAAGAAAGTCTTATGCTCCTGAGTGTGGGAGTCATTAGAAGCAATCCCCAGAAAACAAACATTAAAAGGTTTCTTTCATGCAGTGCAGAAATAAAAACTCTAAAACTAGGAGGGTCAATCTGCTATCCCCTGTAACAACAATCACCCTGAAGCAAATCTGTCTTCTTTTAATGCAAGTACTTCCAGCCTCTGGATCCCCAGGAGCCTCCCTGTTCATCCCACCTCTGTCACCCCCGTGCCACAGCGATGGTGTGGCTGCCTGGGATCCACCACAGCAGAGCGAGCCTGCCAAAAACACCCCAGCCTTCCCCTCCTGACTTCTGTTGCACTGAATCAGCCCCTCCTAGGCCCCATCTGTGCCTACAAGGACTTGTACCAGTGCAACAGGGAGGTGGGAAAACACGGCTGGAGCGAGGGGGGCTGGTGGAATCCCCCTTTTCCAACCCACAATTAGGTTGACCCCACGTAATTATGAAACTCCAGGCTCACTGCAGGCAGGTTTCAAGGTTGTTTCTTTCACAGCTCATACGTCTTTCCCTTCTAGATGCATTCCTTGATAATCACCCAGCCAACAGGTCCACACCACTGACCAGTTCAGCACAACAAGTCCTTCCCTTTCCATAATGGGAAGCTTTAAGCCAGTCCTTCCATGCCCAGGACCTGCCAGTGGCTGGCTGGCAGCTCTCAAAGCTGAGTCTCAAAAACTACTCACTTGGGAAAATGATTCTAAAAAGAAATTGGGCTTTCTTGGACATTTATGAAGCCTCTGTTCCCCCACCCACTTTTAACAGCTACTGGCCACTGCCCTGACATGGGCATTTCACAACCAAAGGAACCAACACACCTCAGCATCACTGTCCCCCCATAATCATAACTAGTCCTCAGTCTCTGCTCAGAACCAGTATTCTCATGTTTCACGTGGAAAAAGTTATAAAAAGCTGTAATAATCACCTGTAAGTTACTGCAATGTAACTGTATCCTAAAATTTTGTAATTCTCCCATATTAAAATGTTTAATCCCTGCTGCATTTACCACAAAGCTCTTTCACTGGAGCAAGAAACACATATCACAACCTTGGGACAAACTGATTCTTTTCTGGTAGGCTTCTAGTCAGGGCACAATGCCCAGGCTGTGCCTTCCAAAGCCTTACACGTGGCTGTAGGGGTTACCAGGACATCAGGAAGAATTTCCTCACTGAAAGGGTTGTCAGGCATTGGAAGGGGCTGCCCAGGGAGGTGGTGGAGTCACCATCCCTGGAGGTGTTCAAGGAACAACTGGATGTGGCACTCGGTGCTCTGGTCTGGCTGACAAGGTGGTGTTTGATCAAAGGTTGGACTTCATGGCCTTGGAGGTCTTTTCCAACATTAATGATTCTGTGATTCACCATAAACCTCATTTTCCTTATTACAAGGACAGACACAAATCACAACTTCACGTAGGTCAGGAATTTTCTGCCAGTAAATGCAGCAGTAACCACTTCCCCCGAAATCTTGTTTCTGTGCATTCAAGGTATTTCCCTTCACCATCATTTCAATCGGCTCCCCAGTCTACGTGATAATCTGCCACTGAAAGGAGTTTTCAGCAGTCTCATTTCTGTTTTCATCCTCTGGCAGGATTGCATTTGTCACAGCTATCAAAGCTCTCAATGTAGCTTTTTTGCAATTTTTAATTTCCCATTAAAGGCGAATTTCCCGGTGCGAGGATGACACCGGCGTGGAAGCGTCTGGCACAACTCCACACACGCACAGCCTACTTGTCTTGGGGAGATTTCACATTTCCCTAACTGATACATTAGGCAATCCACCCTTCAATCTTCCAACCCCATCGCTCTCACCTGCTCAGGAGCCCACGTCCCGATTACATAAGTATTTCAGAAATATTTCAGACACCATAAACCGCTTTGCCGGCTCGTTGTGTCCCTCTGGAAAAACAAAGAGGTGCGTTCACCTGATAAAGCTCCTGACTGTGACCATGGGAGTGACCACAGAGCTGACACTGGGAATTTTTACTTATGCCTGTTTTGACTGTAAAACCAGGCCCCAAATCCAAGCTGAAAGTGCTCAGAAAGGTAAAACACTGCAAGGATTCTGTAAGCGGAGTTTGTGGCGGCCTCACTGAGAAGCTCCTTCTTAACACGAGCACAAGGAAAGATCAGAGAGTCCAACACAAGTGCAGCTCAAGAACCACCATCCCTGGCCTCACAAATCAACAGTGACTGATGAACAAACAAAGCAAACACCAGAATACCTGCACTTTGCACTCCCAGAGGAAAAAAAAAAATTAAAAAACCCATCAGTGTTAAAACATGTTTCTTAAGAAGCATTTTGCCACTTGGTAAACTGATGCAACTGCCCTTCAGACGCAGAACTAGTCAGGAAATTTCAATAAACAGGGTTTATTTCCGCGTACTGAAGTAATTTGACTCCAAGTAAGTTTTAAACAAGCTTTGACTGGAACGATCTGGGGCTCCCTGCAATGCTTTTGGACAGGGAGTCAATGTGTGTGGTGGCCACTGCATAGAGCAAAGAGAACAAGAACAGAGGTGCCGATGGAGCCTTCAATAAAATACCTTAACTAACAGGCTACTGAAAAAAAAAAACAAACAAAAGGAAAATGTAAAAAAATGGGTGTTGTGGTTTTGTCTGTTCACAAGAACACCAGCCACCACCACAAATGCAGGCAAAGCCTATCAAACAATCTTGCAAGAGGGGAAAGCTTGTACTGGCTTTTCTACAGGAGCTCCTATCAGCATAAAGCAGCCACACAAGTACCAGGAACAAATGCACTGTGAGGGGAAAAGCCTGCCAGTGCCAGAGCCAACAGGATTGTGCCTGTCTGTTCTTCTACACCTCCAATTCAAGCCTTTTTAGAAAATGCAAAGAATTGGAGACTGTCCAGAGCTATAAAGATCTTAACACCAAAGGTCTGTATTGAACAAGCTTTTGCTCTCGCTCAGCAAAATAATGAAACGTTGCCTATTTGTTTCAAAAGGGTTTGTCTCCTGGCATTACTTATTCCCTCCTTCCATCCTCCTCAAACCAAGGTGCATTTGGGGCTGAAGGATGTCTGTGCATGTCCCAGGTCCAAGAAGCAGCTCCCGGGCTGGGTCTCCACTGCTGGTGACAGTGGCACCACGTGGGTGATCTGCTGCCTTCTCTACAGAAATGAGGCTCCTGCTTCACTCACAGCACCCTCAATCTTCACCCCAAAGCTTCTCTACTCCTCTTGTTCCCCAGCTTCTACCCCAGACTGTCAAGTCATCTCTTTGTTCCCACCAGGTCCGTCTACCCTCACTTCATTCCTACTGCACAGCGACAATCACCTTGAGCATTGGGCAAGATAAAAACCAGCTGGAAGGTGTTTTTTACCAGACCCCAGCAGCACTCCCTGCTCTCTGCATCTCCAAGCCTTCTCCAAAGCTGCTCCCCCCCACAGAAGCTCCACTGCCCTCACCACGATGGTGTGAAACCACCAGCTTCCATTACCTCACCCAAAGACCTGCAGCTTGGGTTCAACACCCGGCAAAGGAACTGTCAGCAAACCTCCTCCAGCAGTTACTTAACACTCTGCTCGGTTTTGCATCGCAGTTCATCACACTTTTAAAGGACATAAATCTCCTAAAAAGTAAATGCAAGTGTTTGCTGGGGGAGAGGGCTCCCTTGGTTTTGCAAACACGGCACGTCCCCAGCCAGCCAGTTGCGGATCCCATCCCGGGGGGAGCTGCCTGCAACTTCACCCACGTGGATTTTCACACTCTTCCACTTAAAAGTAAAAGTTCAAACTAATTGCTTCGATAGCTACAACAGAAAAGGCCAAAAAAGCAATGAGTTAATTTTAGTGTTGCTGCAGTGAGGCTTCCCAGAAGGTAGGATTTCAGATGGATAGCAAGGGGACAGCAGGAGCTGCTCCATCTTGGAGCAAAAACCTCCTCACCCCTCATCAACTGATCATGGAATAAGTCACAATACAACCCTGTGAACTCCTGCTCAACTGCCCTATGCAGCTGATGGCTTTCTACATATAAAATGAACTTAGTTAATCACATACATGCTGGTTAATTACTTTGAAAGAAGCAAAAAAAAATGCTCCAGCTTAATATCGGTGACTTTCAGGGCAGTTCAAACTACATCTTCTTCTGCCAAATAAAATAAATTATGGGAAACCAAAGGAAACCCACTGCTGCTTGCAAAGACCTTGCCTAGGCAAGACACAAAGTAAACTGCATCTGCTGGACCTCCTATCTCCTTGGGTGATCAAAAGCTGACCAAGATGCAAGGCCAGCAGCCGTGCTCAGCAGAGCTCTGACCACACCACACAGCAGACAAATTAGCCCTTCTTTTAAGTGGCCACAGAGAACACAACAACCACACTATGGAGATCACAGCACACTGAGGCTGCCCTTCCCTCCTCCTCTCCCCTTTGGGGCAGGAGGAACCTCCCCAGTCCCATTCTCAGCCTTCCCCTCACATGGGCAACAGGGACTGGAACAGCTGCACATGGGAAGGACAGCAAGGGAAAAAAAAATACAGCTTAGCCATATTTCTGATCCCAGCAAATCAGGAGGTTTCAGCCAGGAGGAGCACAGAATCCATGATTCATAAACCACATTTTTGGTAGACCATCATTAAAGGCGCTTTGGCCCTTAAATGAAACAAAAATGTATTAAAAAAAAAGGAAATTAACTGATGACTAATTACAATCTAGTTGATGCACTACCCTTCTCATTTGATTCAAGCAGCCACCGTGCTCAGGTGCCATTTTGTAATTACACACCACCACTGACTTCAGCTAATTTCTGCTTCCAAGGAAGATCCGATTCATGAGCTACATTAAATAATTCCTTTGACCGCAGATCAAAGTAAAACGTAATTCTAAAAGACTGGTTTAAATAACAGAAAGTCCAACCCTTTAACTAAGCTCTGTTACATCATTCAAAGGATTGAGTTACCTCCTTCCCAGCCTAAGCCTTGCTGGTAAATGAACCATGACCAAGCTTTAAGCGAGACACAAACTGTAACACAGGCCAGGATTTATAACTTGCTAAACAGGTCACCACCTATAAATCAATAATATATATATACACACACACAGGTTTGTTTCAATGTCAGTTACTCAAAATAAACTCCTAAATAAAACCAAACTTGTTGCTCAGGTTTAATTTAACTTCACCCAACTCTCCTAATTACGCTGTCTTTTAGAACAAAAACTCACAATTAATTTTTTCTTTGATGACACATGTTATTGGTTTTATTTTTAGGGTTTTTTTTAACAAGGTTAACCAGGACAGACAGACCAATGTCTGTCCCTAGTCCATCACAGCCACCACTCAATAATCCTTCAGTCTCCAAATGCAATTTCCAATCTCAAAGCTACTTAAGCTGTTTCCTAACATTGGGATATAAAATATTTACCAACAAAAGTATAAATACACACTAAAAAAGCAACCTAAAAATACTTCAGAAACCACATTTCAACAAATTCCTTAAGGGATAGGAAAAAATTACCACGGACTTGAACTAACCACCTCATGGTTCACTCTCTTCTCATGTTTTTTGGGCATTGCAGAAACGTGATAATGGATGAATAAACTATCCTACCACGACAAATATGGGTCGGAAAGATGGGGCTGGGAATAACTTGGAATTTCTGGTTATTAGTTTCAAATCCTTAACCACAGGCATGTGCACGGGGGAAAACCTATAAAATATAGATTGAAAATGCTGTCCAGTGGCCCCCTTCGAGGGGGGGCCTTTTACTGCTGGTCCAGGGACGTGTTTAAATGCTGATGTTGCTCCTTGACTGGTGGCCCTTCTTGCCTGTGGAAGAGCCACTCCACGGGCACAGGACAGGGACGGCGGCGCCCGGCGCAGGGAGCTGGATGGGGAACTCGTGTTGAGAAATAAGTAGCAACAAAAAACAAGATCAGAAGAACATTACTGGCAAATGAAATTGCTGTCTGATAAACACTTTAAGCAGGAAGAGTATTTGGCAGAGGGTTTTCAGAGAATGGTCCTTGACTCCTGACTAACGGGCTTCCTCCCTTGGTCCGAGTTTGTTGACTTTCTGGGCACGCTGGAAGGTTTAGGCAAGTTTCCCATGATGGGAAAAAATAAAGCTTTGCTGAGAAGTTGCCTGTGAGTGCAATTGGTGGATGTTTTCTAAAAAATTACAGATATAAATAGGAAACAAGAAAGCAATGTTTTCTTTATTTAGGTTTTTCCTACTACTGAAGTCCCGTTTAGGCGTCTCAGTTTTCTTTCTGATCTAAATCCCAAGCAGTGACTCAGTTTGGCAGGACAACACAAGACAGCAGAAACGTGTCCTCGGTGTTTGATGCCAACAGCAAGCATGACATACCTTGGACAATTAAACAGAAGGCGAGATTTTGAAGCCTTTCAGATTTTTTTACAGGTTTTTGTATTTAATCTGGATGATTCCAGTCCAGCAGAAACAAATATCAGCCACACTTCCCAGCTGAACTGAAATCGAGAGGCAGAGGCGGTGGAATGCAGAATGCCTTTTCTAGGTGTTTCCCAACAACATATTGCAGTACTTAGTTAAGCTCATTTTCTGTGACATGAAAAGGAAAATAGCAGAATTGACTCATGAAGCAAAATTAGCTGATGCACAGTCACAAGGAGGCTTGGAGCTGACAGCACACAGAACTGCACATCACAAAAACTAACGTGCTTCACGTTAATAATGGTGCAAGCTGGTTTCAGAACCACAGGGACTATTCTCTGTGTTGTTAACATGGACTGACCATTTTTTAAAATCAACATTTCTGGCAGCAACCCCTCAACTGCCCATCAGGAATTACCTACAGACCTTCTAGAAATGCTGCTTTAAGAAAGGCATACATGAAATAGTTTTTAAACCCTGCAAATCTGGAATTTCCAATCAGTAGGTGCCTCCCAGGACGAGCACCAAACCATGGACAGCTGATGTCTGCTTGCTCCACGGACACAACTAAGGTAGACAGGGCAGCTAAAACACCTTTTTAACCACAAAAAAACCCTCTTCAGTGATAATTCACAGGATTCCTCCACTATTCACTGTGGCAGATCACCCTAAACTGAAAACAACAGATTTAGCTGCAGTGGCACTGTCAACCTCGCTACCATACACTGGCACTAAAAAGTCCTTAATTTTGGCTATCAAATACAATTTCAATTTCTTGCACTTTAGGGCACTAAAAACAATTCTGTGAAGACTCTGTGTTTACAATCCCGCAGTAAAGAATGCAGCTGTCTCAATCAGTGCTGATTGTCTGTTAATTAGCTCAGTTTTACAAGCTGATGGAACAGATTACTTCATTCCCTCCCCACGCTCAGAAAGAAACTACAAATACACTTATCTACAATACAGTAATTTTTGCTTCCCAGCAATTTGGGGAGGTAGATGATGTACCAGGGACACAAGTGATCTCATTACCAAGAAATCATCTGTTTTTATCTTTCCAGGCACTCTGTCATGCAGTGATTTTCAGTCCATATATATAAATACACACATATTTCATTCCTGTATGAAAACTGAAGTAAAGAGCACCACTTTCTGATACAGCAGAACTACCTCCCCTCTCTTTTGCTGTGGCTGAAACCAAGTAGATGATATTTAAGGTCCCTTCCAACCCAAACCATTCTATGATTGTAGGATTATCCAAGTCCTTTAGGAACAAAAGCCAGGTCCTCATGAATAACTCCCTGTCTGTATCAGGTATTTAATCAGAATCACATTTTTGACCCCAAACCAGCACTGAATTTTGGAATCTAAAGCAGCAAACTGCAGGTTTTTAGTCAACAGTCTGAAGTTGCTGTCAGCATTCTGCATCCCCACGTGCTTTTCCAACAAACCACAAATAAACAGCTGGGTTACCTCTGAGCCACCCTCTCAGATTCACAGCCTCCAGGATCTCCATCCTCTATCTAGACACTCTTGAAGAGAAGCCAAAATTTAGCTTTCACGTATGCAAATGAGAGCTTGGACACCCTCATCCAAATGCCAGCAAACACTTCTGTTGAGGAAACCAGTGGAATATGATAAAGCCCTAGGCCTGACAGTATGGAAGTCTGATCCAAAAACGCCTCTTTTGAGATGACAAAACATGCTACACATTATATCAAACAACAGAGGTTTCACTCTGAGACTGATGTTCTTTCTCAGTTTAGATCCTTCATGATTAGACAAAGAAGAAAAAAGTTGCATTTAAAAAACATCTATGTATTTAAAAGAAAACTCATTTCATCTAACTACTAGGCTTATTGCAGAAGCAGCAAGTGGACAAAGTCCCACAAAACCATGGAATTATCAGACCACCAGAGCTGGGCTTTGGCAGCATATCTGGGTGATAAGTACAAAGGATAATCTAAATAAAACAATAATTTTTTTCTACACAAAGACATCTGCAGACATCTGCTTCCACAGCAGCATCCCAGAGAGCCTAAAACCTCTTAAGGCTTTTCAGATTTCAGTATAAGGAAAAAATGAGAGTTTAATTTTTGCATCCAAAGCAGATCACTGAGAACACCTGGCAGAAAATTCTCTGGATCCACAGAACCAGCACCAGAGGAGGAGAAAGCCTGAAATGCAGTTTTCACCTCACGTTAGAGATGTTAACCTGCACAAAAAGGGAACCAAGACCACCTAAAGCCTGATTACTTTTTTCAGCCATCGTTTTTCACTTAACTTCAGCTAAATCACGTTTCTACAATCCTATAAGCCCTTCTTTCCCATCACCCAGGAAAAAGACATTTAGAATACGATCCTGGTTTCCAAAGTTCTTACGCAGCCCAATATAAAAATGGAAGGGGGGTGTCTGGTTTTGATTATTTGTTTATTTTTCAATAGAAGTTTTATCCTGATACTTCTTTGGTGTGTTTTGTTGTCTGTCTCAGTCTTTAGGCCAACTGGTTGGCTTTGCTGCTGGAACACCAAAGGAGCCACCTTTGCTCAACGCGCGGCATCAAGCGCTTACACTCGCTAAGGCAGCCCTGGCTATTCCTGCTGCAACACTCGGGCACTTCCTTGGCTTTCACGTGCCAGGGCCCAGACAGTTACAACCCTGGGAAGTTTCACCAGTGCTCCTCTTGAACTGGTGCCATTCCCTGGGCTGCCTGACGTTGCGACACCCCCGTTGCACCTCATCTCTTCCCACACGGGGAGGAGGCAGAGCCGCAGCGCTGTGAGAACTCCTGCCACCACGGCACCTCAGGCACTCCAGGGGAATCCATCCAGGCACTCCCGGGAATGTCAGATTCCTGTTAGAAGAGACTAATTTGGGAAGGGATTTCTAGCTGCTGTTCCATGCACCAGTGCAAATTAGGTGTTGTCAGTAAGCCCTCAGCGCTATTCCCCACAGCGGCTCTGGCTGTACGAGTTACGTGACTCTAAACCAATCTTTCATCTTTGTGCTCCCTGGGCAGCGACACCCGGGGCTCTGCAGATGAAAAACCCCCAAAGGACTTGCCAACCTTTCCTCAGCACTCAGCAGGACACACTTTGGGGTTTAACTGGCGCAGGTTTGCTGTGGGATGGACTCCGAAACGTTGGGAAATGTTTGGGAAAAAGCAAAGCGTGTTACCTCAGTTACCTCTTCAGGGCACCAGCGTTAAAGAAGCTACAAGGCAAAACAACCACCTACACACACTTCCCTATTTTCGTGTAAAACCTCACTTGATCTGTTGCTCTGTGCTTCAAGCTTTGTATTTTATACATTTCTAGACAGATAAAATTATGCCCTAGAAAACTGTCTACGATAAAAGGGGAGAGGGACCTACAGCACCAGGTCAGGAATTATGCTTTGAAAGAGGTTTCTCCCGTGTTTCTGCCCAAATTATAATAAGGATAACAGAAATCACCAACAGTTAAACAACAAAGGCTCCTCCTTGCCCATCTTCTCAGGGGCACTGCAGCAGCCCTGCACTGCTCCCTCTGTTCCATGGATAGAGGCTGTTTAGAGGAATGATGCAGAATGCCTTTCCTCCTTCTGACACTCCTGCAGTGTGTCCTAATCTTGTGCTTTAATCCAGCCCTTTGTGGGTAAGGAATAAGCCTACTGCTGCATTTTAATACTGACTACACACATCAGTCCAAAAAAGCCTTTATAGCAAGTGCCCTAAATATCCAGCCAAAACAGAATGACAAAATTACACATTACTTTTGTCATTACACGTTCTCCTTCACCATATGTCTAAGGTAAGTAGAATGTACCTACATAATGGATTCAGCCCTGGAGTAAAGCTGGACTGCTGAGGCTGGTGAACCTGAGGTAACACTCCATCACTTATTTACTGCATCTCTAAAGCATTTCAGATTCTAAGCTGAATATATATTTCACACAGTACCAAAACTTTTAAATATCCACAGGAAGATTTCATTTTTATAGGCAATAAACATTAAATCTAAAGGACTGGAACATAAAAAGTGTTTTAATACCATATAAATCACCTTTCCCTAGACAGAATAAATCTCTGAAGGTTTTAAGGACTGCAATATAAATTTTTATGGCAAATTATCTACATAGGAATTACTTGCATGAGATGCACTTTCACTTCTCTCTCTCATTTGCATAGTGCTGACAATCTTTTCAATCAAAACGTTCAATCCAATTTGGAAAGTCCAGAATACAATACTGGGCTAAATGCTGGGTGGTGGGTTCCTCCTCCTCTTCATCAGGAGCTTCCTGACTGCTGCTCTCTATCAAACACAGAAGTTGGCTTTGCAAAGGTAACAACATGGATACGGAGAAATTAAGGCTCAGATGAACAGCTACACCTTTCAAAAGCATTTGTGTCTTTCCTAACACAGGAGCCTTCTACAAGCCCTGACAACTCAGAAGAGATCATTTCATGCTGTGAGCAACAGTCCTAAAGCAAGGAGTGACACAGTCTGAATTGAGCAGCAACAGCCCAAATCATTCTTGGGGATGCTCAGAGGGGACATTTTCATTGCAAAGGTGGTACAGCACTGATAGGGCATGACAGGGGGATCTCCATCTGTGGGGAATCCCAGTGCTCTGCTAGGACAAAGCCACAGCAGAGCTGACCTAGGGTGGGTGACAGTCCCTTTCAAGCAGGACATCAAGCCAGAGACACGGCGGAGGTTCCTCCCATCCAACGTGTCCACGATGCCGAGTTCTCTCCTTTGGGTGCCTCCAAAGGAGACCAAATCTAGGGAGATGACACATTTCCACAAGGCTCCAACTTCCAACTAAACAGTTAATAACCACAGAAGGTGAGAGGCTGAATATTATTCATGGTGAAACAGTAAGTGATCACTCCCGAGAGCTTCTGTCCCGGCCTGTCGGCGTAAATACTTCCTCATAACTAAAGCAGAAACAGGCACGAGGTGTGTAATTCCTGAGCCTCCAGAGCACACACATCCTCAAAGGACAGGCCCCACAGAGGTGTGGTGTACCACTGTTACCAAAAATACCCTGCTTTATTCACCGTTTCATTACAGCACAAAAATGTGCTGACAAGGATTCTCACAGAAACGGCCAGAATTAGTTCTTGGAAAACCTCCTGTTGCCTTGGAGTCAGGGCTGAAAACGTGCTCAGTGCTCCACCGAGTCCTCCCCTCCAGGGAATTCAGGGTAAATGCAAACTTAAAGCACCTGAAGAACAGCAAAGTCCCAAAGAACAAAAATAAGGAAAGGGGGAAAAAAAAAAAAAAGGAGGCAGTTTGCAAAGAGACCCAAGAATAGCACTGCTTTATTTCCAATGTATATTTCCCTTAAAAAATATTTTCAGGACTTCTGTCCTACCAGTCAAATTAAGATAACACAGCAGAGGAAGAAATACAAGCCGGTTCCCAGACGGTTCCCTGTGCTTCAAAGGTATTTATTTAATAAGTACCACGTATGGATAAAATGAGATCATCAGCCCAGTCATAAGATGGTTCTCCAAATTTTTAATGAAACCTTGCCCTGTTTGATTTACAGAGTGAGGGCTGGTGCCCGCTGACTGCAGGAAGCACATGCAGCAACCTCGAGTGCCAGAACGCCCCGAGACGTTGGAGGGTGTAAAAATTACTGCTCCGGGAGGGAAAAGAATATTGAAATTTATGAAAGTCAGGGGCTTGCAAAATAAAAAATTACAGGGCCATTTCCAAGACACAAAGTTTTGGCCAATGAAATGAGGTATTTGCTTTCTATCTGATGAAGGAGTACGGTGACATAAAGCTTTCTTCCATATGATTTCACAAGCTTTTATTACTTTTCTGAGTTATCTTTGAATCTAGAGGATGGAATATTATTTTCTTTTGAAACATCAGGTTGTTGCTAGTCTTCCCACTTGTACAATCCACAAAACCTATTAACATTTTCAGTAATTAATGCTAATACTTGAGAAAAAAAGCCATTGTGTTAAGAAATGCTTTAACAAGATCAAGAAAGAAAACAAGTGCTTTTCAGACTGTACATAATTTATTTTGCTACATGATTTTTTTTTTCCCCACAGAAAACCAAGTAGGGACTACGTATCACTCCGTTCAGGCCTCATCTTCATTCTTCTCTTTTCCCTCTTTCCCCACAAGTACAAATTTTACAAAAACATTCTTTTCCTCACCACAGAAAACTAAACACTTAAATAGACCAGTTCCTCTCTGAACTTCCCTTTTGGGGGTGGGAGGAAAGAGGGAGAAAAAGAGCTTTTGGGCTTTTCTCTGCCCACACTCTTAAGCAGTTTGGTAGATGGGAGCCGTCTTATTGGATTTTTCTCTTTAATCCTTTGAATGTAGGTTTATTTTTAATTAATTGGGCCCCTGCAAAAGATGAGTTTCAAATGCTCCAGGATCACAAATATTTCTACTTGAGGCCCACAAATGCAGCTTTGTAAGGGGGAATATCAAGACCAGCTCACCTGGCTTTCCATAGGGGGTAAGAGCACACGGATGAGTTCAACACACAGGAGCAAGAACCAGGACTTCCCTTGAAGTCAGGCTGATGAACTTCATCATACTGGAACCAAGACACACTGAACTGGAAAGTCTGAGTCAAGTTGTGGCTGCTTTCCCAAACAGATCATGAAAGAATATTCAGCCCTAAACTTAGAGCAGCACAACTATGTATTTTATAGGATATTTATCTATGAATCAGCAGATCACACACTTGAAGGCCAGACATTCTTCCCACTCCAGCCTTTAGTCATTCGACCAGGGGAGCCAAGAAAGAACACGCTGAAGAAGTTTTTCACCGGTTCTTTCCAGAGGAGGTAAAAAAAAAGGGTTAAAAAAAAATGAAATAAAATTAGGAAAACAGCAAGCCTGAAGTGAGCAAATAGAGAAATTCCAAGAGGAAGAAGCAGGGATCTGGAATGCCAAGGCAAACCACTCTTGCTGCTTTGGGGTGGGGTGGAGGACATCTTCAAAATAACTACCTTTTAAGTAGTTTGAGCTTACAGTCAACCCCCCCGGCTAAAACACACAACCAAAAGGTAAGTAAATTCCTTGGAAAATGAATAATTTGAAAGAAGAACTGAAAGCTGAACAAAGGTTTGGTTACATGGGTCAGAAGGGGCCCTTCAAGCCCACAGAGCTCAGAAGAACCGCTGAGCAAAAGCTGCACTTGACATGATGTGACTCCATTCCTGCAGCCCCCTCTCCTCATATAAACCCACACTACATTCCCTCAACACAGTGAAGGTTTTCCACCCAGGTAAATCACCTAATAGAAAAAAAATAAATAAAATCCACAGACCATTGTACACCCTGTTATAATTTGGCAACAGAAGGCGGCATCGGGGAGTAAATTGTTTCTGCTCACTAAAGTATGATTTTGCTATTATAAGTTATAGCCATTTGAACTTAAACATTAGTGAAAATTAATGCAAACCCACGCCTGCCCACAGGCACCCACCAGCAGTTGGGAATTGGCTCCTGAGTTTGCCTGAAGCCTTTCTGTGCGTGCCAAGAGCATGGGGATGGACGGGGGGATTGGTGGGGCTGGGGCTTGGTTTGCCCCACACAGAAGGCTGTGTTTGAGTGTCCCCAGCAAGCCCCATAACTGGAGTGTGGGCCCCAAACTGGGCAATTTGGGTGCAGAAAGATATGACAGAACTTCAGCGCTGGCACCTTCTTCAATTACTTACCCTAAAATGATGTGGGTGTTTGTGGAAAACTGTAATCCAGAGCCTAAACCACAAGGCCTTTCTGGATGGTACTGACAAGACCAGAGCATCTGCTGTCAAGTTTAACGAGTTCCCCCAAAGCTACACACAAACCTCAGATAAATCTGTAAAACAAATTTTTTTCTCCTTCTGGGTCAGTTCTGGAGTTGAGTCTTCCCCAGACTTTGCCCCTGAGGGATGCCTCAGCTGCAGAGCAGAAGGAATGGAGATACATGGCATAAACATGAATGTACTGTCAGAGGACTCTGCTATTCAGAACTTCAAACATGTTGCCCCATGGAAAGGATGAAATTTTTAATTCAGCTCCCTCCTCTGAAAAAAATAAAGGTTTGCAGTGACATCAAGATCCAGACAGGATACCCAGTTACTTCTGGGCAACTCATCTGGCTTGGGTAGGTTTGCTCAACCATATGATCAAATTATATTATCCCCATTCAAATAAATGCAGGAACTTTTCCTCGAGCAGGAGTTCTCCCACATGCAGCAGCAGCCAGAAGGGAACATCCTCTGGTTCTAAAGAACAGCCCAAATGCTTCATCCCCTGCACACCATCCCAGACTCCACGTAACATCACAGACCCAGCAAAAATATCCTGTAGTCTCCCTGGCACAGGGATGTGTTTCTGATGTAACACGAGGATTAAAAGTTCTTGCTAAGATTCAGGGCATACTGTTCAGTACTTTTAAAATACATATTATCATCTAAAGAAAACCATCTTTCTCCGTGAGTAATGACATGCTCTGCCCTTGGAAGCCTTCCACTGCTGGGCTGTGGCTGACTGCTCAGATGGGGCTCTCAGGATGAAATCCTAGGCCAGGTTCAACCCTAGATGGCACTGCTTATCACTCCTTGGCACGTTCCCCACCCAGCTGCAGGAGCTGTGCCAAAGAACATCCTCATCATATCCCAGATTAGGCACCAAAGGTAGACACTGACACCTCAGCCCTGCCCAGGAGCACAGGACCTGCAGGGCTGCTGTGTCCCTCCAGACCTGGAAGAGGGACAGAGCAGCAGCCCCCAGGCAGGGACAGCACCTCAGTGACACATCCCAGGGCTGCCCTCACCTTCCACACACACACCCCTGGCACTGGGGACAACCAGCCCTCAGCCCACCAGGGCTCCTGAAGAGCAGGTTCATAGCTGTGCTGAGACATGCACATCAAAGGGACTGCCTTGCTCTACAGAGCCAACAAAGAAACTCCCAAACTAATTTTTTAAATAATTCACTAAGAAAAATACCACTACCAAAAAAACTAATCAGAAACCTCTGATATTAGACATACCCCAACAGTGCTCTGTTCTGTACCTACCAAAGATCCTGAGTGATTTTTTTTTTAATATTTTTTACTCAAATACATGCCAGAACTATCATATCTAAATCACTGTCAAAGAATTAAACCAGAATTGATCATGGTTGTTTTCAGAATACCCCAGGACTGGCTGGTGCCTTTCAGGTAACACACTCATAGTCTCCATGCTAATCCCTCCTTCTCCCCTCCTTCTCTTCTTTTTTTTTAATAGTTGTTCACATTTCTACAGAAGCAAAAGGATTTTGTGATTTCAGGACAGACTCTAGGGTTCTCATTATTTTCTACAGAAAACTCTGAAGTAGGAACAAACAAATCCTCTCCTGTTGCTGCTCCTAAAGGATCTCAGTTCTACCTGACAGCACAGTGCTCTGCCCTCTCATTTTAGCAGGTCCCCTCATCCCTGGCTGTGGACCAGCAGCAGCACCAAGGACCATTTGAGGAGAGAGGGAATTTGCTGCTCCCCCCATCACACGCAAAAATTGAGAAAAGGAACTTATCACGATGCTTTTTATAACCTGTGATGTTGTTAAACTGTCACAGATTATTATAATTTCAGCTAGATTTGATAATAGTTTTGACACAGAAACACAGGTACTTTTTTGTTTTCGGGAGATCTGAAATGACAAATCAACCCACTGTCAGTTCACGGTCTTGCCTATCTACTCTGATTTATTTACTTACTCCTACTGCCAGGGAGCCAAGAACTGGGGAACAATATCTGTAAGGGTGACCCTGTAAATGGAGAGACTGGGAAATGCTGGAAATCCTGCTGGAAAGCAAGTCAGGAATGCTCAATGCTCTCTCTTCACATGTTTTCCACCCATCCTTCCCTCTGCACCTCCACATTCCCCTTCAGCAAGGTGGTATTTTTTTTTTTACCAGCAAAGGAAACGGGTAAATAAAATTAATTCATTACTACTCTGGCTCAAAACCAGTTTTAGCACATCAAGATAATGACAGGGGTCTCTGTTTTAGATGCCAAATTTGAGACAGAATTCAAAGTTTCAATTTGCACACAGAAACCAGTCCTTTTAAAGATATCCTGTCTCCAGACATGCTAAAGGTGGGCATCAAGTAGTTAAAGCAGTAATTAAGTTTGGCAGGGAAATATTATGGAGATTGGTAACTCACATGCCGTTTAAGAACTGAAGTTTGAGAATTATGGTGAAGTTTTAGGGAGCTGGTTTCGGTCTTCTCTGTAAAACCATCAAGTGGATTGAGTTAAAGTCCTTCCAGAGTGCATTCACAAGCAAGTCAATACCCCTCTTCCTCAGAAAAACTAATTAAAAGACCAATTGGCACTACTGAGCTCTGGGGAGAGGTTTAATGATCCAACTTAAAATATCTGGTTAAAGAAGGTATTTTGTTTACAGAAAGATCCATGGGTTTCTTGGGGTTTTTGTTTGGTTTGGTTTTTTTTTCTTTTTAAATTAAGAGTCCCAAACCTACATTAAAACATAACACGATCCCCCTTCATAATTAACACTGGAGTGACTGAGTTAGAATTTACTTAGTTCAAAGCAGGAGTTGTTTTTCAAACCCTGTTTACAAGAAAGGTCCTCAGATTTATCTGGGTAGATGGTTGCCCAAGTGACCCATACCCTTCCCAAACCATTCCAACACCACGTAGTAGCAACCAACGCCCAAAATATAAATGGAGAGTAGGAAAGAATGTGGAGCATCTCCTACTGCTTGTATCTGACTCAAGGAATACAGTAAAGTCAAGCACATAAGGACAAGTTTTTAATTTGACTAGAGCACAGACAAAAAAAAAGGCATCTTTAAAACAAAAGGAAGAGGAAAAAAAATGGCACTAGATACACATCACCTTGCAGGAAATCCTGCCAGATAGCATCTGCTACATAAAACTGGGATTTTTCACTGCAACGACGTCATTTGCATAGGTTGGCTTAAAAAAAAAAAAAAAGAAAAAAAGAAAGAAAAAAAGAAAATCTTTGAAGAAAAATAATGTTATCCTACCTGGCCCAGTGCACTGCACATGGCAGGGCAGAGAGAGACAAAATAAAATGATGGCTGCGACAATTAAACGACAGCAACAAGAAAAAAAAAAAAGGAGTTTTTTTCCTACCTAACGCTTCATGTTTCAGTGTAAGAATGTGCTCAGTTTAACTACAAAGATAAAGAGAAGTTGAGAAACCTGTTTACATTTTTGCCTTTGCACAACCCTGTGCCTGAGCAGCCCAGCAATAGTAACGAAAGTAACTCGTCACAAACAGCTCGAGCCTGCCAGCAACGAAAATTAATGGGAAGGCAAGGATTTTCTTTTGATGTTGGAAAGGCTCCAGTAAAAACTGGTTTGTACATGGGAACATGGTGTCAGACTAGAAGAGAATCAGCTTGTCTGACTTGTGGTTTTCTTGACAACATTCATCTTCTCTTGGCCTGATAGAGAGCAATTAGTGCTTGTCAGTTGAATCATGTGTTATTAAGATCATTCAGGCATTTTTTAATTATGATTACCTAAACAGACAGCAAAAGAAATTCTCAAGCAACTCTAACAATCCACTTCCTTTTCAGATGCTTCCAAGTCTTTTCTCCTTTAATGTTTTAAAGCACAGCGTGGTATTTTACCTGCAAAACCCTCGGTGCCTTTTCCACTTTAAACACATTTCAAAACCCCGACACTGTAGCCTAAAATCCATACACTATCACTTTATCAGATGCTCTGAGTAATGATTTTTTTTTTTTTTTGCAGTTAAAAAGTAGATCAGTCTTCTCTAAACCCAGTAAGCTGCTCTATATGCCAAGACTTGTTTTAAAACACCTCAAACAATGTCTAATAGGTTTATAACGATCCAGCACTCCTAATACACACTTCTTTCTTTCCCCATCGCAGATTTCCAATCAGGATATGAACAGTGTCAGGAATGACATCATCCTTGGGTGTTGCTTAAAACTCCTCCCCAAATAAAATGGTTCCTTATCACTGACTTGGACAGTTTTTTTTCCCCACTGTAAAGGAAGCTAAAAGCAAGACAAGACTAGACATAAAGTTCCTAGTTATTTAAATTCCAGATATCAGAGTAATTGGGTTTTATAGACCCTGCACGGATGAGATCAGGACAGCTTCAGTTTTGTGTCTGAGCTTAGAACACCACTTTTAAGAGCCACACCATTGTTTCTTCCCTTTGGCATTTCTCCCTTCTCTTTATCTGGGGATTTTTCAAGTTTCTATATTAACATTTCCTTTTTTTTTTTATTTTTTTTTCTTTTCTGCTTCTTGCAAACCTCGGCCCACAGAACTTGCAAGCTCTTCTCACTTGTACCATCTGCTCCTGCTCAAGGCCAGCCAAAGGCCTGCTCAGCATCATTTGGGAATTGGGAAATTCAGGTTCCATTCCATGGAAACCCTGATATCCCTGGGAACCACCACTCAGTGCTCTGGTGAGCTGTGCATTTGCTCTGCAGATGCAAGAGAAGCTGCTTCAGAAGGAACACACATTTCAAAACAAACAGAGTAAATATTTAGCGTGCACCTTGATTTTAATAGGCATCAAAATCCTGCTCCTAAAATGAATGACATTCAAGTGTCTATTACCAATTCCCAGGAGTACACCTAATGAAGGATCCTTGAGGATTTTTCTTTTTTGGAAAGATTCTTCACATTTGTTTGCAGCAACAGCAGGAAAACAGAACAGGCATAAGACACCTCTGCCTACCATCAACACCACATTTAATACCTTCTTTAAGGGGGTAAAGTTTCATACAGGGAATTGCCAATATTTTGGGAAGAGAACTGACATTAACAGCCAATTTTCTGGGGTGGAACAGATGCAAGTTAATGGTACAATTTCTAATAAACACCTAAAAGCTTAATAAAATGGCAACCAGGCAGACGAAGGATGAAGGGACAACTTTGTACATGCAAAGCAAAACCAGAATCCTCAGGACTATTTTAATTTAAATTTGGTTCTCTTATGGGCCCTGGTTCCAGTATATTATGTGCCTCATTCTTCCATTGGGGAGAATCTTATGGACTAGTTCTAAAGTATCGTGAAGAAAAAGGGAAATTACTCATTTTTGGCTGAGCTCGGAGCAGAACATTATTTGCAGGTTTATGAACTATTATGAAAATATTAAGGCTGAAAAAGGTAATGCTGACCAAACCAGTCAAATCTCCAGGTACTATTGCTGATTCCTGAGAAAGCAGAAGACTAAAACAACACCCAAGACTACCATCATCTTGGTTTGCTGTTTGCTGGCCAAGTTTATAAAAAAAAATCAGCATTCTGCTTCCTAAATTAAAAATCTGAGTGAATCCTTTTGCTGCAACAGCTGATCATTATCCAAAGCAACTGCCATCATCAACATCAGATTAAACAGGTCTGAAAAATCTAGAAATGAGAAGAAACAGCAGGTTTTTTACCTTGGATTCAGCATCCCTTAGTAACAGGCTATTCTGAGGAACCTGATGTCCCCATTTCATTACTCAGCCTGTGCCTACCTTTAATAACTTCTCTTACTCATGGGTGATATAGTATTTTTATACAAAGTTTGTCTTTTGCATAGACTTGAAATATTTATATGTTTTTAAAAAAACCCATAGGAATAGGAATTTCTTGCAAGATGCTGCTTTATGGCTTAAATAATTTAGGCCTATGATAAATACACCCAGAAACAGTGCACACATGAAAGTTACAGAATTATTTTTTTATTTAGAAAGAAACTACTCTTGGAATGACACCTTCTACCTAAGCCATCAAAAACACATATTCAGGATACTCAAGTCATTTAAGATTCTTATTTCTAGACACCAAGGATATCATTAGATATGAACAGCAAGATGACAATTTAGCTGCTGTGAGGACTTTCTGGATCAGAATGACTTGTAATTTTTGGTTGTTCTGCTCTCTACAAGAGGGTTAAATGACAAAGAAACACCTTACCATCGATTAAATACCACATTTGGCAGACAAACACACACATGAGGCTCTTACTCAGTGCTGCCAAACCTATTTTGAGTCAAAACCTCAAGCTTGCTGCAATGCTGTCCAGTAATGCCACCCTTAAGCACACTAGTTTTTAATACAGTGGTGGGGTTTGATTATAGGAATAAAATTCCTCCTCCCTCCTTTTTTTCCTGTAAATATTCACTCCCTTTGGCCACCAGTAAATCTCTTGAGCAAACCAGTTCTTGCTGAAACAAATGACATTACTGAGAAATTCTCCATTTGCAAGATATGAACAGCTGTGCCTTATGTCACCAAACACGACTCACCTTCTGTTAAGTTAAAACAGACACAGCAAATATTTCAACTCCCTGCTCAGGACAACTCCTGTTCTTCAGAAAATTGCCTAATTTTGCTGCCACCCCACCATTATTTTTCCAATCTTACAAAAATTACCAAAAGGATGTCAAGTCTACAACAACTGTAAATCCTCCAGTCTGTAACTCTCCTCCTTTCCTGTTCATGAGCCACTTTTAGTTAGTTGTTTAGTATATTATTCATCCTTGTTTCCAGTCCTCCTCCTCCTCCTGCTGCAGATAATCCAGTGATGTTGATATAATCCACAAATACCATCAGTCACATCAGTTTGTGCTGCTGCCTTTGAATGCCACAGCACAACTCTCCAGAATGCCACTTAGATTAGCCCACGACGTTCAGGCCATGACTCAAGGGCAGCCACCTTGCTGCTCATTTAGGGGAGTAAAACCACAAGCCCCATTAGCAGGTTTCTTACCAGTTTATTAGACTTGCTCTCAGGGGATCTGAACACACAAGAACTCGCAGCCCCTCCACTCCCTGACATAACAGAGGCAAACGCTCGCTTTGGATTATTTTAAATACACACAAGGCAATCCCTGATTTACCAAAATGCTGCAAAACCTGTAAAAACACACCCAAGAATACCTGTAATAAAGTGCACTCTAAGAACAATGGAGTTAATTTGATACCACGTGCTGATTTACCTGGAACAAAATAGGATCTTAAGAGTACAGCGGGGTATTTTCATTCACAAGTGAAACGAGGCACCCTGAAGCCTCAAGCACTATTTCTCTATGATTTCCATTAGATTCATTTGGCAGCAACGTGTTCTTAAGGTGGAAACCAACCCCCCAAAAAAGTGAGGTAAGGAGAGATAACGGAAAAAGATAAGAGACATTCTTCTCCTCTCAGCTTACAGCGCTCCAGCCATTCAGGAGCTCCTGCACAGGCACAGCTCCCTGCCTTCAAACCCCTCGTACCACAACAGTGCAGAGAACTGCACCCAAGAAAATGTAAGTACAAGACCACAAAGAACAAAAGAACTGACTTTAGAAGGCACAACTCTTAAAGCAGGGGATGTGTGAAACAGAGCTGGGCTCTCAGCTCGGGACAGGCATCTGAGAGCTGAGTGTGAGGTAAAAGCTTCACTGATACTGCCACAAATGCCAGCAGCAAAAGCTTCTGATAATTCTGTGTTGATTAAAAAATATATTAAAATTACTCAAAATTTGGAGCCACTATTTGTTACGTACTGTATTAAAAATTAGTGTTTTGTAAGAGTCCAGACAGATTCTTCTCATTAGTCATTATGTCTCATTAAAAAGCAAAATTGTTCTAGCAGTCCTCAAGAATCTTAAATTATAGTTTCATAGAAAAAGAGAAATTTATACAAGCAAACTTCTGAGAAAGTACTAAAATAGATTTAGGGTTGTTTTTTTTTCTTTCCTTCCTCTTTATAGGGGGCAGAAAGGAGAATTTGTGCTTTATGCTTGTATTTGACACCAAATCCTGTTCAAATCCATCTGTTAACCAGCTACAGCACGAGATGTAAGAGCACACAGAGGAGCCCTGTCCCAATTTAAAAACTACTGCTTTCAAAATAATTTGCTTACATATATAATTTATTTGCAGTGCCATCAAGAGCAGCTAAGTCGAGGCAGGCACGCAGAGCTCGCTCTGCAGCCCTCTGGTAGGGATAATTTAGCAGTCTGAAACGAGTCCTCTAACTAATTTTGAAATGTTAAGCACAACCTCTTCAAATCTAAAGAAAACAGTGAGGCAAAGATAATCCACATAAGTATTTCTTTCACAGCTGAGAATCATCCAACTCTGAACCGTCCCCACAAGAAAACTCTACTGCATTTTACAGAAAAACCAGAAATTTGAGCAGTCTAGAACAAATGGATGGTCTGACTCCCTAAAATGAATGACACTAAACATACCCACTAGCTAAAAATACAGTAAGTTGTCTGAAAATACATGCCAGGCATCTTCACAGTACCCTGCCCTCCACCCTGATCCTTTCCCCTCCTCCCATGTTACTGTAAAAATTTAGGCAGTTTTTCGAGGCTGGGAGTCTCACTGACTTTATTAGGATCCACAGATGTTCCTAAAATCTGTTAAAAAAAGAAAACCAAGTCATTAAATATCCCAGTCTGTGTTTTCTTTAATAATAAATGCTTCAGCCGAAACCCAAATTAATTCTAATGATGACTAAAAGCCCTAAATATTAAGAGCATGAAGCCTGTCATATATTAAAGACTGAATCACCAAAATTAAAATATTACTGAGTTTATGGGAAGAAGCCATTACTTACTCTTACCTAGAAAATATTGACTAACAAATCCAAGCCTCCCGCTGGCAAAGAAGAACTATCCAATGACTGGGATCATTGTATTCACTACAAGATGCCACCATCTGAAAACATTTATTCCTGCATTGCAAAACACAGAACTTCACTCACTCATCACTTGATAAAACCATCTCAATCTGGTACAAAAGGGCCCTACAATGAAAAATCCAAGCATGCAGCCTGTAAGAACAGGTACGAAGGGTTAGGAATTTTATTCCCTGGTATGGGGGAATATGAGCAGTTGGGCAGATATGCAACAGCTAGATCAGCTCCAGAATTTATTTTTATGAAGGGGGAAAAAAAAATAGCAAGGCAGAGGAAGACTGGGGAAAAAAAAATGTTTCAGGGATTTTCTTCAGAAATAGCAAAGAGCAAGACCAAAGAAGTCAAAAGTTTGGCAGGGAGAAGGGGCCAGGTGGCAGAACATGCCATGCAGCAGCCACATGGGCATTGAAGGACCCCAGCAGCAAAACCAATTTTCTAGCAGACAGAGGGACAGCAGAAAAAACAACTGTGATTTCCAACCACAAGAAAAATAGGGGGAAAATATGTTCCTGTGCTCTGAACAGGGTGAGTTTAAAATTAATGCAGAGTTCCCATGAAAATTACAGATTTTCAGAAGAACAGATCACTTTTATGTAAACAAGTGGCCACATAAAAGTCTAAATTGACCTGCATGACCATTACTCATTTCCACTGGAGGAAATGGGATTTTCCTTACTTAAAGGGGCAAAAGAAAAGAAGAAGACACTGCATCCTTTTCCCTGAGGAAAAAAAAAAAAAAAAAGGGCACTTCTTGTGCTAAGTGTTATTAGAAAACAGATAAGCCTTAAAATGAGCTACAGTCGGACTGAATAAGCAAAGAACACCTTTAAAAGGCTGCATAGTATCACAATACTATAATCAAATAATGAGAAAGAAATAGCTGATTTCTGCAGAGCAGGCAGTTGTTCTCACCAGCACACTTTTATTTTTTTTTTTGGTTCCCAAGTATGGTTCAAATCACACAAACCCCCCAGATTATTCAATGCTCCTTTCAAACGCGGTTTGCTGCGAGAATCATTAATCCTCATTATTAACACTATTCCTGTGTGATGAGGAAAACCAGCGAGATGCTTCCAAAGAAGGCAGCTGGAACTGGAAAAACCCAGGTGGGAGAACAGGGCAGGTACCTGTTGGACGTTGATGCAAACCTGATTAGTCTGTTTTAGCTGCGGGATTTTCGGCAGCCACACGTTTGATGGCATTGCAGCTCCAAGCCATCAGGAGCTGCCACATGACTGTGGAGGCATCCAAGAATCCTGGCTCCTGCCTAATGCCAGTCGATTTGCAGGCCTTGGCACGGCCGTGGTGTCCGTGTCTGCGCGGGGCAAACGCTGCATTACCCCAGAAACAAAAATGTTATGGATCAAAGAGGTGAGCAGAGCCCTCCTTCCCCGAGCTGCCTCTCTGCACTTTATAAATGTCTTTTTGTGGTCAAGTCGAGGGTAAAAGCTCCACCATGTGGGAGAAGCTTAGCACTAGCCCAGGTGAACACGGGGTTTGCTCCTGGTGGATCCACAGAGCATCATCCTCGCAGGGATCCCACATCCAAAGCCCCTGGAGACCCAGGGAAGGCTCCTGTGGCTCCCGAGCCATAAACACCCTGTGCCACTTGTTAATTTTAAAACACATTGTTCCTGCACTGGGTACCCACACATCATTAATACCTGTCAATTATGAAAATGAGGTAGCTCAGAGCACTTCCTATGCTTTTGTTTAGTGAAGGAGTAACTTTTTCCAGGGCCATGAATAATACTTGGTGCTGTATGATTGAAAACAGTGAATAATCGCAAAAAAAGGAACTGTTCCATGTTCCAGTGAAGAGACAGCCTGCCAAAACAAACATATTATGGCTGCAAAGGAAAGTAATGTGTCTGTAATTTTAAACTCTGTCCACTTTAGTAGTTCAGCAAGTTTTTATCTCACCCAAACAACCGAAGCAGTAACACAGAGCACAGAACCTGCATGAACCGACCTGTACTCTGTGTGTGTGTGGTGGGGAACAGAAGACAACTCAACACAATACCTGTGAAATTCCGTGATAAATCTACCTTCACAGCCCAGTACAGCTATGCTAAACAAGCAGGATATTAATTCTAAGCAACTAGAAAAAAATATTTTAATAGGAATACTACCAAATCTTTTATTCTCAGAAGTAGTCACATAATTCATTGGTAAGCTCAAAAAAAAAAAAAGGGGGGGGGAGAGGAAGAAATATATCCAATAATAATATTACAAATAATATCAGGAAAACTGACAATGTTTCAGGATTGCATTTATACACCAATAAGAGGGAAGAAGCATTAAGTATTCTTCAGCGTCAGAGCAACCAATCTTAAAAGTGTGTTTTAAAAGAGAATAATTAGGGAAAATATCTTCATTGCAGAATTTAAACACATTCACTACAAGTTTTTAAAAAACAAGAGCCTAATCAGCATACAGGGACTGGGGTTTCAGCATGACTACAGATTTTGCAGGTGCTTTTCAGTAGCCCCATTTGAATAGCTCCTCTATTTATGCCGTTGATTAAGCACGTGTGGGGAAGGAGGCAGTGCTGCTGTCAGGGTGTGTGTTTAGCACACGTGCCCTTGGGAGACACTTCCCAACGCTGCCCAGATCCAGGAATCCAGAGCTGACCATCTTCCATCTTATTTCACTACACAGGGGTCATCGGGGAGGATTCCAACACGGAGGGTACCGAAGGTAATCGGACAGAAAAATACGGAATGGTACTTCCTAAAAAGCCAAACCTCTGCTCTGCTGGTGACCTCCCACACCATGAAGTGGTGCACCTGAACTCTGGTTTATTTTATTTTTAAAAGCACGGGTACCAAAGAAGATCTGGTAGGCAGCATCCTGAGGGGGACAGAAAGGAGGAAGGTGTCTGTGATCCGTCACCTCCAAGCCTGGGGACAAGGGGCAGGTCCCCTCTTGCTCTGCAGCAGCCCCAGAGCCAAGAAACAACCACAGCTCCAGGGAAACCCCTTCCTGGCACTCGGTGCCACCACCACATCTCCTTGTCTGTGCCACCACTTCTCCCAGGCCAGGGCTGAAAAACTGGGAGCACTCCCAAGCCAGAACAGGCAGGTAGGGATTCACTGCCCTGCCCAGTGTGGGATAAAACCCTCAGACCTCAGCCTGGAAAGAAGGAAAAAAATTTTTATGATGAGGTTGGTGAAACACTGGGACATGTTAACCAGAGGGGTGGTAGATGCCCCATCCCTGGAAACATTCAAGGTCAGGTTGGACAGGGCTCTGTATGCCTTGGATTTGAGAGGTCTTAATGAGTCTGCAAAGCTGAAAAACTCAAGGTGTTTAAGTAGTCTTGAAGTCATCTTAAAATCTGCCTGACTTACGGTGAGACCTGAAGAGAATGGGAGAGAGAACTTCTACCCCTGGGTTGGCCCACCATGAGATGCTTTAGAGGTGGTTGTTCTTCCACGTGTAAAGAGAAAACTTTCAAAATAAGTCTTTAACCTGTCTCAAAGATGTTCTAAAAGATGTAACCAGGCTGGCCACACGCACAGCTCCTTTCTCCTCCACCACACCCTTTCCACTGGCTGATCCCAGGCCACAGGGAGCGGGTCAGACGTGGCCAGGACTCCGAGCAGCCCTGCCTGGCGTGTGGAGCTCCTGGAGCCACCGAGGTTACCGGGCAGATCGGGACAGGTTGGGAGCGTTTGGAGAAGTGCAGCGGAATTTTCAACACTGACATGACAAGCTGGCCCCGTGCCACCACCAACAACGCTCGCCGAGGAATCACGTAACGCCGAGAGCTCGGGGTGTGGGGAGACACATCCCAGACATCCCAGCACAGACAGACACCTCCAGAGCCTCTGCTGGAGTCCTCCCAGTGCTGGACACCCCAACACACAGCTGCTTCTACGAACCCACCCCAAACAAGCCCTCTCTTTTTAACCATCCTCCCCAGAGCCTGATCCAGGCTGCTAAAGGAGGTTGATTTTCAAGTATTTAACAACCAGACGGATATTCAGCACGCTGGGTGGGAAGATGGGGTGTGGGAAGATGGGGGGTGAGAGAGAGGGAGGGAGGGATAAAAATCAGGCTCTGTCATCGCTCCCAAGAGCCACTCTTATACCCACACAGCCAATTGGCACCAGCCAACCGTAGCTCTGAGTTTATGCTAATTCTGCCACTCATCATCACCAGTCAGTCACTCCGAAACCAGCTCTCTGGGAAACACCCCAGTTGGGCTCCATCCTTACTGAGCAAGGATGAAGATAAATTTTAAGAACTACTTTGTCTTCAATAAGGCTGAAGCAGAACCCAAGTTCTCGAGGCTGGTAGAAAAGGACTGTTTGAACAAACTTATCACATGAGCACCTGGTTTTTCAAAGACAAACTACCTTTTCAAAACTAACTCGAACGCTTTAACAGCCCATAAGCCAAGGCCAGTTTTACCAAACACATTGTTTGTTCTCAACTGATCTGACTTCTGGTGTCAGATCACCTCAGCTGAGTGCCCCAGCACCATTAACTTCTAGGACTGCACTCTGAAGCCAGCTTAATGGCCCTGCATCAGCCACCTACAACTGAGGTGTCTCTGTTTCCACCGTGCAGAGGATCATTTGACCAAAGCTTTTCCACAGTCACGCTCCATTCTGGATTCATGTTTCCCTTTAATCTACACATACCTCCAGTGAGCTCAGTGCTCAAGGCATGAGCCACTGCATTCCCTGTAAAATACTGCTTTCCACAGCGTCCTCCCTGCCCTCAGTGCTTTTATTTGACCAAAGGACAGTTAGGTACCACTTTATTCTTGCTGTAACTGCCAACATGAACAGCCAACATCTCTCCCCTCATCAACAAAGGTGGAACTGCCCTGCTCCACAAAGCCATGGAACAGGATGGGCCTTTGTACCCAAGGGAACAGAGTTCCACTGCCTCATCCCAGAGCTGGGTTGATGGACCTGGTTGGCAGCTTCACCATAAGGATACTCTTAGGCAATTTTCCTTCCTGTTTGGTAACCTATTAACATCTCTCTATTAAAATATGAAGTGAATTAAGAATATCAACTGAAGCATTAGTGAAACTTAGGGGGAAAAGAGCCTGCAAAATATAAACTATTTACACCAAAAAAACCTACCCAGCTATTTAGATAAAATGCCTCCATGCACATGGAATATGATGCATTCAGAGATGCATAAATCTCTTTCATGTCTCATCTCAGGAATTACCATCATGCCAGTATCTGCAGTGGAACTGAAATGAACTCAAGAGATGTACAATGTGGTGAAGTCTCCAGCAGCACCTCCTAAAGCATTGAAATATTCATTACAGGTCTCCCACCTAAATAGTGACTTGCACTGATCATGCTTAACCTGTCAGACATGTGATGATCCCAGAACAAGGCAATATATCCATAATCATTCACTTCAGTGGTTCACAAGTTTTGGATTCAAAATCCCAAGTGGTTTTATTATGTTTTATTTAAACGTTCAGTGGCTATAGACCAGAACTGTGTCGTTGTTCAAACTGCTTAATCTGTCTCAGCATTTAAAATTAAGTTGAAAAGAACCACTAGTGCTTTTAACTGTCCTTAAATTACATTAATTGCGTTGTTAAGCACTTGAACAGCCTTATGAAGGCAGCTGAGTAAATCACTGCTCAGAAGTAAGTCTATACTACCACCTCCGAGTTCCAGGCACAGGACAGAGCTGTCAATAACCCCGACCTGCAGAGCGAGGATCTCCCACAAACGAGCAGATCAGAAGCAAGTCAAAGCAGAGGCTATTTGTACCCTCTGCCCAGGCAATGCTCTGTGTCAGCAGCAATACACTGTGTGCAGGGAGAGCACTGAAGTTATGATGTCACGATTCCATTTACGCCCCGTCCTGCCAGCAGGCAACTGATGTCACACACCTGTAGCCAGCAGGAACCAACTGCCAACCTACAAACTTCTGCTGGCAGGAGATCAACGGGCTGTAATGAGCACTGAAAGCAAACTATCCAGCCTTCAGCCAGAGCTCCCTGATGTGCCTGAACTGTTACACGAGGCTAAAACCTCACTGCTTCCAACACGGAAAGGCGTCACCACCAGGGTCAGCAACAGCGAACAGAGCCAGTGTGGGCAACCACAAGCTTTGGATTTTTGGATCCACAGATTCTCTCTGTGGGATGTGCCTTCTCCATCCCATGTAACTGGAGAGTATCTACAGGTGTGGTGGTCAAGCAGCCTGACAGGAGGATTCTCGTGCCTGATAAATAACCACGCCTGTGCCGACATGCTGAACGTGGAGCTTGCATGGAACACCAGCCTTTGCTGACAAAATCTTATAGCAACAGCAGCCACAAGCTAAAACAAATACAGATCAGATTGTTTTAAGAATAGCACTTATATATATATATGTATATATTTATATATCTCTGGAGATACTTGATATACCGAGAAGAAACAATGGAATGAAACGAAGAAATCCGAAAGTTTCAAGCCATCTGTATATATCTGTGCTGACTATCAAACCATCTGTATTATATTCTTAGATCAGCTAAAGCAAACCACTGGCACCAGTGCCAAGTTTGGCAGCAGAGCCGATTTGGATCGCCACCAAGGAGAAGGAGCTACCATGCCTTTTAGAATAAATTTTGTAGCAAACACCAAAAGGGTTGATCAACACAGATTATCACAGCTACAACAAGCCAACTAGTTTAAAAAACAGTATTTGCCATCCCACGGTGTTTGATTTTAATGCTCTATGATACAGTCTCTGCCTGAAAAAGAAATCCAGCCTCTCGCTGTCCCTGTCCCGCGGGGAAACGGCTCCAACCACCCGGGCAGGTTCTGCCCAGCAGCACGAAGCACCTGCACGAGGTGGCACCAGGTCTGTGCCCCACAGCAGTCCACAGCTGTATTCAAGCCCACCAAAACCCCACAGCACACAGGGCAGAGGCAACTGCACCGCAAACTGAACGCTCAGCAGCATTTTCTGAGGCTCATACACATCCTTCTGCCGCTTCAGAGCAGGACAAGGCTTGGCTTCCTTCATCTGAGACACGCCGAGCGACCCACACTCAGTTACTTTGTCTTCTCCGACTCCAGTCTCCACCAATCTACAGCACCTCGTTTCTCCCAAAAAATTCCACCTATCCTTCGAAGTCTAGCCCAAATTTCCAAGGCAGAAATACCAACTAATCCCAATAATTCTATTTTCATATTTTAAAAGGGCCCGAAAATAACTATTCACCACCTTTTCCTCTGCTCGAGATTCTGAGAACAACCCGCCTACCAAAAAGTGTAACTCTCACAGCGCTGAGAATTTTGCATGGGTGGAACTCTTTAGCTAAAAGTGATGATAAATAACACCTCCTCAATCCTGCAATCTCCAGAAACAGTTTACAAGAACTAATATACTGAGCTGATTTGCAATGTTAAACCACAATTTCCCAACCCTCTGATGTCCACCTGGAGGATGCCAGGGGAGACATCAAGATCAAGGGAGTACAACACAGAGTTCAACTGTCTGAGGATCTTGTAGCCTCTCTGCCTTCACTGTTGTGAGAATACACAGCTCAGTGATGTTTCTTTATGCAGAATTATCAAATATAACATATTTCCCCATCCAAACATACTGAGAGTTCAGCCCTCACCCCCCTCCAGCCTCACAGGACCCTGGCTTTGCTGGGAAGCAGAAGACCAGCCCTAAGTTGAAGGTACAAAATCTCTCAGGACAGATTTTTCAGCATTCACACAGTTTAGGTGCTAGATCAGCACCATTAAGCAGCATTTTTTCAACCTTTTGTACAGTTCATGTGCAAACTCTGCTAATGGATAAAAACCAGAGTACAGAAGTTCAAGAACGTGTCTGCACATTCCTCTTACCTCTAGACCTGCCATAAAAAGGCTCTCACACAACTCCCATCAATGAAATGGGTAGAACATGACTTTTTTAAACTTATGCATGTACTCAGCACAGAGCACCTGGAAGTCTCAAATTAAGGGAATCGAAGAACAGCAGAATAATCTCCTTTCCCCAATAAAACACATTTGCACTTTGAACTCTGCATATTGTTTAGCTCTGTTCAGAATCCTGTTATGAGAAACTTCTTTTATGAGTCTGACGAAAAGGCTGGTTACCAGAAGCATAATCACAGTAAGCAATAAAGGCTGACATGGAGGATATTTCTCAGCAATTACAGCAGGTGTTTTAAAGGCATAAAGCTACAGAGTTATAAATCCATTTAGAGCCACAGAGAAAGTAAAAGGTGACCAGGAGGTTCAAACCCTCGCAGCCACCAAATATTGTTCCTCTTCCCCTGCAGACCAGAGAGGCTGCAGGACCAACTCCCCTCTGCATTTTAGCAAGTCAAAAGAAGACAAAATAAAACACTGAGGTACAAGAGTCATTAAAAAAATGAAGTACCTTTAAAGGAGGATGCACTATATATATATTTAACATTTACATATATATATAGGCTACAATGCTCAGAAAAATCTTATCACTTGAGGACTGTGAGATCTTTTTTAAAAGGCTGTTTCTCAACTCAGTTAAACAGAGTTGCATGTAACGTATGGAGATGTTTTGAGGGAGTCTAATACGGGGGCTGCCTACAAAAAGTAAAGTATTCTGTGACAACAAAGGTCTGTGGATGTGACAAGACCTTACAAAAATTTGTACCTGAGCTGTACCTACAGAATCAGTGGAGGGAACTCGGGCAAAGCCGAGTTGCCAACACGACACGAAACTCTACAGAGCGATTGCCGGTTATCAAAGTTGCATAAGCCAAGAGACAACAGCGACTATAAATACGACTACCAGCTATTCCACACAACCCCAAGCGTCCTGCCAAGCCCTCCTTCATGTTCTCTCTCACACAGACAAAGGCCTCAAAGCCATGGGACATCTGCCAGGGAAACAAATGAAGTTAAAAAACCAGAAGAACATGAACATGTACTAACCTAAACTTGCGTGTTCTTTCTTCCCAATTCCTCCCCCGACACCTCCCCCTCCAAAGGGATGTCTCAGTTTACTGTACTCTTTTCCTTCTCCCAACCAGTCTTAACTCTTGGACCAATGTTTTAAAGTTTTCCTACCTTTGAAAAAATAATGTTCAGTTCTTAAATGTTTTGCCAGATCTGGACCACACCCTGCCCTCTCCCAAAATCTTGGTTGTTTGTCTCCTATTGCACATAATCAATTATAGCCCTTTCAGGTTTGTATTTTGCATGGTGGGAGCTGATCCAGAAAGGAGATTGTGCTTGTGCGAGCTTGTGTGTTTACACAAACATACACACACACGTACACACACCTTTATAAAACTGGTTTGTTTCTATAGAACTTTAGGGGATTTTCCTGAAACTGAGTTTTTCACCTGTAAGCAGATAGCACTTGATTAAAAAAAGGAGTAGCTGAAAATTTGCCTCTCACCAGGTCATGCAAATCCCTTAAAACACGAAAGGAAAGAGCAAAATCTGTCATTCTATCACCACAGGAGCCGAGAATCAATCACAAGCAATAAGCACAGAAAAATGCACAAAGACACCCAGCAGATATCTTCAGTCCCACTGTACATTTCACTCTCCCCGCTCTTATCCCCGGATTCAGTGTCAGACACCAACTCGGATGTTTGACAAAAAAGGGATCCGGCAGATTGCCCACCAGCCGCAGCGTGTGCTGCCAAGTGAGAAATACAAGCTTGGAAACAGTCTCGAGATTCCAGCCAGGACAGCGAGGCTCGGAGCATCACACAGTGACATAACTGAGCACGGTGGGGAGAGGCTGGAGGGGACGTGGGAAGTTATTGCATCAAATAACTCTGCAGCGCATGCAAAGGAGCTGTTTTCAGTACCGGGCAAGGCAACTGCTTCATTCAGGATTGCCAAGAAATAACTGCAGATTTCTTCCTCCTGATTTTTCTGCTTTAACTATGTCTAACTGCAAAATCCCCTTTACTACTAAAATCTGAATTTTCCAATGTAACTTTCCTGTGAATCTTCTGTACCTAATTTTTGGTTATTGACTCCAATCAGCTTTCAGAGCACTCGGCAGAACAAGGATCACCCTGGGTCCAGCTCACAGTTCTGGGCTCTTACAACATTGGAAAAGAAAGTTTACGTCGTAGAAAAGACAAGAATCATCTTGCTAATTTGTTTGGTACAACAGTGTGAACAGCACATGTAGACAAATACTCAATTTGTCTTCAGACAGTTTTTAGAAGACAGACATTTTATCAGCGGATCTGTTAACACTTTCCTTCAGAAAATATGTTTCGCCTGCCAGCAAACAAACAACAAAATAACGTGTCATATCTGTAAAACGAGGGAGAGAAATAATCAAGATTAGCTTCAAAGTGTTGTAATAAAACAACAATAATCAAAGGCTGGAACATGTAACTCATGTTTCAGCCCTGTGCTCACAGTCCCGCATTTACTTTTTCACTTGGCAATACCTCCAGACACGGCTGTGTTCCACAGCGACTCTCTGCAGCTCTGCTGTTTAACAATAACCAAGGGAATGGGATGGGTTTGGACCCAACTGCAGTGGGATCACTGGTGGGAGCCAAGGCACCACCTTACACAGGCTGTGCTACAGCCAGACCATCCCAAAATCCAAGTCAGCTACACGCTGGGAAAGGAAACCAGAGCGCGAAAACCAGAGATGGTGCTACTTGTTCAAACCTTTCTCAAGTACAGGAGCAGCTCTGCAACTGACTTACCCACTAACTCAAATTACAGGGGAAAAATTGCAAAATTCTGTTATCTTTCTGCTTAACTTGACACAACTGCTAAGTAAGTTCTCCATTTCAAACTCAGGAGAGCAGAAGAAATTTCAACAAGCAAACACTATGTGGGAGCACTTTCGAGTGAGGCTTCCAAGACCCTGAAAGCGTTTTTAGTAAGTTCCATAAATTGTAGCTCTAATTAAGGATTAAATTTGAAGACTAAACACCTCTTTATTTGAGGGCAGGGAGGCTTAAATCTTTTTGTATTAACGCTGAGTTATATCATCTGATATTTTTGCTATGGCCAACCTATAAAACCTGTCAGCCTCACTCAGTTTGCACAGGGCTTTAATTATGTTTAACTAGAATCTGAATGATCTAATTACTTAACATCTTACAGCACAAACTACTGGGGGCATCTGGTTGAGCAACTGGCAAAGGAGTCAGAGAAATGAGTGTTGTGTTCCCTGCTCAGGACCCCTGCAAACAACTCTCCCTCCAGACAAGTTCATTTTTCCATCCCACCTGAAATTTCTGAAAGCAGCCCTGTGAGAACAAACCATCCAGCAGTTCAAAGAAAGGAGTGAGGTGAAGAAAAACTCTGAGTGCCACAAGCAGGGTGATGGGACTTTGAAGAAAAGTTTTTCGTTGTGCTTTGTTCTTTATTGGGTGAAACCCCAGATAATGTTTGTGCCTCTCTGGGGCTCCCTCTCCCACCTTTCCTCAGGAATTGAGACATGGAGGATCGCCATGAGCACTAGAACTGGTGTCAGCTCACCTACATCAGTGCCAGGAGGAAGCTCCCACACCTGCAAGCCTTGAAAGACTTTGAAGTTTTTAACTTTTAAGGGAGCAGATTTTAGCAAAACCAGGGAAAACTCCACTAGGGCACCGTGAGGTCACACAGAGCACTGAGGTTAAACTGGGAACAAGCAGCAACACGAGCTGAGGGTCTTTTTGGCCACAAATGCTTAAATGGTTTCCAGAAAGTGAGTCTTGGTCAGAGTCTTTCCCTTGGCCTGGCCCCCTGCCAGGGTGATATCACAGCACATACCTGAGGACTGTTCAAAGCAAAGGGTGCCCGAAACACAGGAAACTGCTGTTGTGACCCATATTGCACAGACATGATCCCACTTTGATCTCTTTTCCTTGAAACCACAGCACACTGCACCCACCACATTAACCCGACGTGGCCAAAGAAGAAATAAAACCTACAGGTTCTGGCAAAAAACCCGGTCAAAATTGCTGTTTTCTGTCTTAACTTTTCCTTAACGAACAGATGGAAACCAGCAATAACCATCTGTGTGAAGCAGCAATAGCTGTACAGCACAATAACTCCACAAAAATACACTAACAGGGTCAGTTAAGTGTTTCTCTAATTGTCTATTGCCCGTGACCTTTCTCAAAGATTTCAGATGAAAAACAAAACCAAAACAACTCATGAAGGATCCTTTGGCACCTTCGACAGCATCGCTGTTCGATTCTGCGTCCCGGGGAAATTCCAGCTGGGGAAGAACATTCTGCCTTCCCAGATTTCCCCCTGCCTCCCCATGACCTCCTAGGCAGAACATCCAGGTCCCATGCTCCACGACAAAATTGATTATCCCTGAAGGAGCAGGAAAACTAAACCATTCCTGTACGTGCAGTGCAGCAAATGTTTTGGAATCCTTCAAGATCAAAGCCACTCTATTAATAAACTTATATTTTTATATTCCTTGCAGCTGAAAAATCCAATTAAAACATTACAGCGACCTTTTGCCAGAGAATGGCTGTCACAGTGAGGACAGTATCAGAAGACAGTCTAACCAGAATTCAGAAAAAATGGGATAGATATGGAATAAGACTATTACAGTTGTTTTACTTCAGTCACCGGGGTGGTAAAGGATGGCCTAATTCAATAGGAAGATCTGAGAGGCTTTTATTAGGTCTCCCAAGTAGTGTAACTGACAGTTAAACAAACAAAGTGTCAGGCCTTAAGTCAGCATTTAGAAAGTAAATTTATAATGAAGAGCTGACAATCAAGACACGGTACAAAGAGGCTGCTGCCAACCAACAACTTTAAAAAAAAAAAAAACAACCACCAGATATAGAATGAATATTTCTTACCACTGAAATTAACTTCACAACTGGTTGCTAAAATGACTACAGCAAATAAATAGGGCGTAAAGCACTCTGAAGTGTGACTGCAGTTTGCCATGACATCCCTAGAAGCAGGACAAGAGCACTGAATGCCCAGCACAAGAGCACTCGCGGAGCTTTCCCACACCAGCCATTCCTGCTGGCTCACTAGCTTCCACCTCAGCAGCCTCCACAAAACCCAAGCTCACCTAGAGATGAAAACTAATCCATAGAGCCATCATTTCCTGATTTAAGGAGCTTCCACACCTCCTTGTGTGCTCCAGGAGAAAGCCTCTAATCCTGAATTCCTGCCTGCCGTCCCCGTTCCCCAGCAAGGATCCTCCGGGTGTCGGGAGTGCAAACCCTCGAGCCTGGAGACACAACAACACCTTTGGCACACAGGGAGCAGCCAAGCACCAAAAGCACCTTTTCCAACACTGGGAGACTGTGCTGGATGGCCAAGAAGAACGTGCTACAGTACCAAAGTAACTTCTTAGCCTTTCCAGTAAAGTTAATTTTTATGAAATGGCACATACAACAGCTCTTGGACACCGTGACCACTTTCTAAGATCCTGAAATCAATCTGAACTACTAAATTCTTCCTCTAATCCCAGTTAAAGTAGGTTTTTTCACTGTTCCAATTTTAGACTTCAAGTTCTATTTACAGGACAGAAAATCCCAGATAGTGACACTAATCAAGTTTTACTTAGCTTGGCATATTAAAGAACTAACTATTCTCAGGATATGCCAGGACATCTCAGATGCAAATTGTAATTTATGATCTAAACCAAGCTGATCACAGCACAGTGTGTGTGCTGTTTTAATAATTTTGTGCTGTATTTAACACACCACTACTCGAAGGAAAAAATCCCACATAGTTCCAGCCTCTTGAGCTGATGGCCTGGAGCACAGGAAAGGCCTCACAGAGAGAAAAATGTCTATCCCAAGCTGTACAGAAGAACTCAGCTTCACAATACAACCTTCCAACCACGGGACTAACCAGAGCTCTGCCTGCACATTAAAAAAAAAAAGCCTGA
The DNA here is from genome assembly GCF_025592945.1 of Manacus candei. Lineage (NCBI taxonomy): Eukaryota > Metazoa > Chordata > Aves > Passeriformes > Pipridae > Manacus > Manacus candei. The sequence continues at coordinate 5,056,594 of NW_026138124.1, read as the reverse complement.
AATCAGCTCCTCCTCACAAGCATGGAAACACCAAACAATGTTTTTAATGTTTTGGACATAAAACTGAGAGCGGGGCTTAGTAAGACAGTTTAATTTGATTCAAACCCTGATGTAAAACAGGGAATCAATCCCCAGTCCTGCAGGGGTTAAGGACCAGACAGCACCCACAGTTTCAGAGGATCAAGGCTCACAGCAGAAAAGTTCCTCTCATCAGGAAAGTACACAAAATAAATTCTTGGAGAATTATAGAGTTCTCCCCTCCTCGCTCTCTGCTTCACCACACACCTAATGCTTCTTGCATCCTGGGAAGCACGAGCACAGCACCCCCTGACTCACTTTTATAAAGAATTAAGAAAAAAATATATTCTGATTTCAAGTAGTAATTAGGAGTATAAAGTATGTTTGCCTGAAAAAACAGGCAAGCTGTTGTGAAGAGCAGGAGAGATGAGCTGAAGACATGGTATTATCAAGCTGCCCCTTTCCAACATCCCAAGAATTTCAATAGCAAGACTCCATGCCAAAGAAAATGCACAGAAGACCATAAGGAAAAGAAAATTAGAGCTCCTGAAAGAGAGGGAAAGGGAGGAGAAACCAGTGCATTCACAACTTTTTATTTTTTAAAAATATGAAACCCTTCTCACACTCACACAACAGGAACTAAGGTTACAATTGTGTAAGCAACTCTGCACAGAGGTCTCTCCACAGAAGATCAATTGTAAGACTACTGGCTCCTTGTTTTTAAATGTTTAATATTATCCCATCTCCACAATTAGTATTAGAAAAGCAGCTATGCTCATACCAGACATACCAAACCAAAGCTGAGTACTGTCAATATTAACCAGCACCCACAAAAGCTGCAGTAGAAAAACAGATATGCAGCTCACTGACAAAATTAACACTCTCAAGTTTCAGATCCAGACAAAGGGTACATTTTATTTATGGTTGCAAATGAAGCAAACATCCAAGTGACAACATGATACAAATTTACTTTGACGCGAACATGCAATAAAACGTGTAAACACCCAATAAAAATAAAATGAAAAATAATTACAGACGAGACACAAGTATAAATTTTATTGAGCTACTGTGACAACATTTGTATGTCACATCAATGAAGTAACAAGAAAAAGAACAAAGCTGATTAGAAACATGAGATAAAGGGAAGGGTGAGACGTCACTGGACTAGGACGGAGGGATTCATCTCTGCTCACAACTTAACCATGAAAAGGGCAGCTTCTTCCACCCAGGCTGAGCCAGCAGGCTGTGGCTACACATGTGTTAAAAATGGAGCCCATGCAGTAATGCTCAGTGGGTCAGGGCTGTGTGCTGTGCTGAACAGGGATCGAGCTGGTTCCCCTCTGCCGAGTTGCCGGAGCCGCAGCCTCATCGCTGTGCAGGACACGAGCACACGTGCAATGAGCAGGGGATCAATACTCCTGATGGCACAAACAGACATCTGAAGCACCACCTCTGACCCTGCTGACAGCCTGAGCAGGCTATCAATACTCACACTGGACAACTTGGATAAAAGATAAAAGTTGACGGAAAAAAAGTTTCGAGCTACCCCATCATGTGTGTTTGGTGAATAATGAATTTCAGCCTTCAGGTACAGGTCTAACACCCCACAGAAAACCTGCTCTGAGCACCTCCCTCCCTGTCTTTGGCCATCAGTTATTGTCCATGGCTTGGGGCTGAAGATCCTCCTTCCCCTGAGCTGGCAGTGGCTGGCCTGTCCTGCTGAAACAGGGAGATGTTTCAGATCTTTGGCTGCAGTTTGAAATGATGCAACCACAGCCTGATGAATATTAAATTCAACATTCATATCACTGGCTGTCTATAATGTAAATTTTAAGCAGCCTTTAATGTACAGAGAAATCTGAAGGGAAACTTGATAAATTGCCTATCTGGCCCTCAGTACACCAAACAACAGGGAGGTATGTTCTAAAGTAAGAGTGTGTCTGTGTATGAGCAACTCTAGATTACAACTTTATAGCCATCTGCAAGAAACATTTTCTTCCAGTGATTTACTATCAATCATCCATAATATTCTTTTAGGACACTCAACTACTCAGTTCTTTTTTCACATTCTCTTCTGTAGATATTATTTCCAGCAACAGCCTGAAAAGTACCTACAAATCAACAGTAGCACATCCCCTGTTTAAACCATTTAAAATACTGCTAAAAAAAGTATTTTTTAGCAGAGAATGTAACCACTGAGTCTTATTTATCCACAGAGTAGAATTAAGTAGTAGCAAAAGAACAGTAACTGCTAACTCACAATCTGGTATCTCAAAGAGGGTCTGGGAGCATTATCAGGGTTTCCCAGATGGAGAACAAACCAGTGGAGGCCCAGGACACGCTCAGGGGCTGGAGCAGCCCATGGCAACACTGGGAATGGGGATGCATCAGCTGCTGACAGTGAGACTGGGACTCCCAGCTCATTTCAGAGTCACTGCTACCTCCTGACTGTGCTCACACCAAATCCAAACCAACTAAAGGCTCAGGGTGTCAGTGCCAGTCCCACTGAGCATCACTGCCCAAAGGAACTGTTCACAGTGCAGGGATTTTGGGTGGGCTGATGCATCCCAGCTTAAGGTGACCCCTGGGTAAGAGAAATCTTGTGTTTTCCTGAAAATATCAGATCAGCAACACCATGAAACCTCAAATACCTAGCAAAGGCACCAAAGAGAACAGGAGTGAGACTTAACCCATCAGACTTCCACTGTACTTCATCATCTGCAGCACTCCCCTTTCTGGCTTTGTAGTTTTGTTTCTACAGGAATAAGTCAGGGCTTTTCCACATAGAACATACAACCTTTTGGCATCTAAGATATATCTAGTCTGAGTCTTCATTAAAAAAAAAACCCAAACAAAACAAAAAGTCAAAAGCTATTAAATTCCCCTTTTTTTGCCCCCCTCCTTTTTTTTTAAGTGAGAATAATGAGAATGCTCCTACTATTCATCACACCTGAAAATACCATCCAGGTGGTTAAAAAGCTGCCAGGAACATAAACCCTGTTTGTCACAGGGTGACATTAAAAATCTGTCAGTGTACTCTGAAGTCATACCATCACCCCAGCACCTCATGTACAGATTTTCCCAGGATGTTTCCACAAGGACAGCCTGGTGGCAAACCCCAGGTGATCCCTTTATGCAGTCAGTGAGTGCAGGTGAGCTGGATTTGGTGGCAACACTACAGCCAGGCATTTGTTGGGAGACCCCCCATCCTGCCCAGCTGCACTGCCCAATATTTATATAAATGCTGGGCATTTATATAAATGCCTCCTCCCAACTGCTCTGCAGTATGAGTTTCACTTCCAAGTCCCAGGCTTAAGCTCACTCCTGAACTCCTTCCTTTCTTCACCACTTCCCTCTGTCCCATCCAGTCCTTTAAACAGTGTCACTTCCCCCACTCCACTAGGATTTATTTTTACTTCCCTCCAACGTTGCTGTCCTCAGCTTGCCACACGTGAGCCACAGACAGAAGCCAACATTCCTCAGCAAGGAAAGACCTCTGCAGTGCAAGCAGCAGAACTGATCCAAGTGCCCTGCACACACCCTCCCCAAGCCCATAAAAGCAATCCCACAGCAACACAATAACACAGCAGCACAGGAGCATCCCATCTCCAGAGCTCAAGGGATACAATCCAATGTTGGCAGGAATCAGACCACAGTTTGGTCTCCCCTGCAGACTCGTGTGCAATGCACAGCCAGGCTGACCTGGCCATCAGCCAAACACAAGCCCACTGGATTCAGGAAGAGGAATGGTCTGGCTCCACTGTGGAATCTGTCCAGCCATTTACCAGTTTAGCTGAAATTTAGAAAACTTAGCCTGAATTTTCATACCATTCACAAAAACCAGATGTTGCTATCTCTGTCCAAGCTTCCTTATTCACTGAGGTACATTTCCACACATCCACAGGATCTGCTCAGCTCTGATGGAAGAACTCCTCGGAAAAGCCTCCAAGAGAGCCGTGGCCTACATCCTCCCCTGCCTTAAAAACCTCCCAGCCAGAAACACAAAGATGTGGGGGAATTTAAAGCATCTAAATACAGCAGCTTAAAATACTTCTGTGCATCTGCTTTTGAGCCTTTCAAAGACCAGGTAATCTTCACCTCTGTCTTGCCAGAGCAGCCCATGAATCCAGCTGGGAGGAGGACGAGCACCACCCCAGGAAAGGCAGCACAACTCCAGCCCCCACAGAAACCTCCTTCTTACCCCAACTGTCAATGAAGGCATCGAATTATTGCGAGGCAAGGAGGCAAAAGCTCTCAGACAGCTTTAGTGTGACAGGCTCCAGCTTCTCCCCAGTGCCTGCTGTAACACACCCACAGGGAGCCATCGGGCCTCTCCCGCCTTCAGCACCTTCAGACCCCAAATTACATTTATTCAGCCTTAGTGTTCAACTCTGCTAAGTCACAGAAGTGACCAAGTAAGAACTGCTGTGTCTTGCCAGAGTCAAAACAGAAGCACGACCAGGGAGCAGAGGGGGATTTGGTACAAATTCTCTACTGCCTCCTGCTCTCCCAGAAATCCCAGTACTGTTGGACAGCAGGGAAGACCCACTGTCACATCCTACACCCAACTGAGTTTAATCTTTTATAAAAACTTAATGCTGTTAGCATTCAGCAATCTGTCTGCATTTCCAGGCTCCTCACAACCCAACCAATGCAATATCCTGTATTTTCTTCAGTATTACTACCAATAAAAGCAGAAATTAATGATTTGTCTCATGAAACCAGAGACAGCAACAAATAAAAAAAAGCTGAGAATACATGTGTCACAAAATTAGTAAGATTTATCACATATTTACTAATTTAAAGTTATTATTGTTGACTGTGAGGTCTAAGTTTCTCCCATCTTTCCTGGTACATTCCACCCCACACCCACAATCCCACATGTGAGTGTTCCTGCACAAGTTTCTTCATCCTAAAACTCCCTGTCTTCTGCAAACCATCCCATTGCAGCTTTCCCCTTCTCAGCTTCTCATCTTCCTCCCCACTCCTTTATGCAAAGCTGGAACACTGTCACTGCATTCTCAATCCACAGAACATTGTATTTTCAAGGCCTTGCCCACAAAGTATATGGGAAACAACCAAGCACAAAGAACCCGTGCAAGAAAAACCTGGATATACAAGATGGGAACTTTGTACCCTGCTTACATAAAAAAGACCACAAGCCAATAAAGCACCTGCTTGGTGTTTTAAGAAATACTAAGCATCCATGTATTTGTTCTCTACCCAATAAATAAACTGTCTTTATTCCTGGCCTCAGCGTGATCAAACCAAAACTTTGGACTATACATTTTTCTACATCTACTTTTTGCATTACAAATCAGCTTGCAAATACAGAATAACTGTTCACTGGAATTTCAGACTGCATGTCATTTCTTCCCTAGCAAATGTTTCACCCATTACTTATCTGGTATTGTTACACACAGCCAAGCAATGCAATTTTATTTTTTTTTTTTTCAAAAAAAACCTCCCAACCATTACCATGCTCCAAATCCTCCCTCCTGCATTTCTCAATACATTATCCAATTAACCACAAACTTGGCACTAGAGCAGAGTGATTTAAACATGCACTGATTCTGCCACGTCTCAGATGGGCATTATTTCACTGGAGGAACAGGAGCAAGGGAGAGAAAAGCCGTCAGAAATTTCCTTCCAAGGAACAAGACTCAAGGAACAGGATTCAAGGAATGCTATGAAAGCCAAATTCTTGAGCCAGAAGCACATCAAGGGCCTTTCTTCTAGTATGTCACTGGGGGCATCACCCTGACCACCACAAAATGCCAAAGCTTTCCTGCTGCAGGGAAGCAGGGATTGCTCTGGGAGTGCATTGGCAGCACTGCCCTGGCTTTTACATCCCTCAGTTCCCTGTATTGCATCTTCCTGCAGAACCACCAAGCTGCTTTCCCTACATGACTCTGATCAGCTGTGGGGGGGGGAGCAGAAATATGTTCATAGTAGCTGGAGACTCTTTTCTAGATGCACATTTAACTACCATTATAAATAGAAAAGCACTGACTACTTTTAGGACAGAAACAAGTTCTGCAGTGACCTGCACAGATGAACAAAATTAAACACTAAGACCTGATCACTAATTCCACTTCTGCTGAAGCATGTGAGCTCCTTCCCTTACTGCAAATCAGCTTGTGCTCTGGTACCATCAGACTCAACTAAAAGATGCCAACAACTCCACCTGTTTCTAATTCAGTAAGAGAAGCACTTCAGGATTTAAAAGCTACTCATTACTACTTAGTTTTTCAAGACTTTGTTATAGATTTTATAAGATCAATGGTTTACCCTAAACAATTAGTCACAGCTTGCCACAGAACTAATACTCAATCCTTACTTTAATCATATATGATGCAATACCAGGATGAGATTTTAAAAAACAAACAACATGAGCAAGATTTGCCTTTAGATTTTCACTCCCCAGCTTGATGGTAACAAGTTCTGCCGTTCTGGTCAAAAGCAATAAGAAACTGTACTTTTTAGCAGCGTGTGTGCCTGTCCTAAAAAGCTCCAATGACATTTTGAGACTTGTGTTTATTGTCAAAATAACTACAGATAGTTTGGTAAGTTTTCAAAGGGTATTAACTTCTCCCAGTCATCCTGCAGATCCAGCTCAGATCTGAGACTCGAGCTGGACTTACTCATGCAATGCTGCTGCTGGTCCCAGAGCCCAGCTGCCTCCTCTGACACTGATACAGCCACACATATCCAGAAATATTAAGGAAGCTGTCAAGGAGAGCTGCGTGCTGTGCCCAGGGGAACACGACGCTCCTTTTCCCGTTCCCCAGCAAAACGCTGTTTTTCTGGTGAAGGTGATGGTGACACCAAAAACTACAAACAAGACAGGACCACAGAACAGCAGGTTACCTTCCCACTGCTGAACTGATTCCCATCACACAACTGCTTCCAAACAGGAGACACAGCTTTAACTCGAGGGCAACAGCATTTCTCCAGTGACTTAATTTGCATTTATTGCCACAATATTCCCTGTTTGTGAGGATCTGTTTTCTCTGTGCGCTGCAATTCCCTCCCCATCAGTTATCAGACACGGGGCCATCTTCACTCAGTGGCAAACCCAGGCAGAAATGCTGTGCCAATTCCACAACTGCTTTAGGAAATGCAGGCAACCTTTGCTAGAGAAAGGGGTTAATGTTCAGCTCTGTGCCTTGCAGGTACAGTCTCAAGTGAAGAGCCCCGTTTGATACCTGTAGGAAGCTGCCATTTTTGCATCTCATATTCCATTTGTGAACAGCCCTTTTTGTTCTTTAGTCCAAGTTCTGAATTATTTAATCCTGTCTCCAACACTTGAAATTATCTCTCCCTATAAACAAGAGGTTATTTAGTGAAAGGAAATAAATAATTTAAAAAGTCAGACCCTAAAGTGTTCCTGGCTCTGTTTTTAATTAATATTGATACAATCTTGAGAAACCTGCTGCTGAATATCACAAGGCAGGTCGAAGCTCATCAACAGTTAAACGTCTCCTTTCAACAGAAGGTGGAAGAGGAAGTTGGGAGCTGCCGGGTGCCAGCGCTCCGGGACTGCCCAGTCCCAGCTCCTCACAACTTTCCCATGCACAAAAACCAGGGCTTCAAAGCCATTAGAGCCTGAGCTCCACGAGCTGGAGCTTACAGAGCTCAGGTGGAATTGTGTTAAGCATAAATCCTTCGGGCTTTTGCCCTGGGATAGAGTAGCGGAAACACAGACGTAAGTATTTTTATTTTCTGTAATTCCACGCTCAAAATCCGCTGGTACAAATGAAGGACAGGCAGGGAGGGAGGCATGGACAGTTCTATGGGACTGAACTTCATACCCAGTAACGATAGTTTTTATAGCATATTGCTTCATCTGCAAGTGGGAGTAAATATTACACTACCTCTTCACGCAGATGGGTGGGTAAGAAGGAAAAAAAAAAAAAACAAAACACAACAAAACCAAAAAGCTAATTTGAAACAAATTAACTATTCTGCATATGGATGAAGGTACTTCTCCACCTCCCTGGTCACTCCAGGACTCTGCAGACAGACTGTGTGCAAAGTTAATAAACTCGGTGCTGCACAGATTGCCTGGTGAACCTGCCAACAGGTGAACAGCCTCAATCCGCAACGGGTATAAATAATCACCAGTCCTCAAAAGCAGGTAATGAATATTGTTCAAACAACTCTAAGCTGGCGTTACCAGAACGCTTCAAAGGAGAAGCTACAAGCTGTTCAAGTCAGACTGTCACATTTAGTCTGCAAAAACGAGATTAAGGTTTGCACGGTGATACTCCACAACAGGTTTTACAGTATGCACAGAAATTAAATTATGATAAAAGTGAGCTATTTTTTACCAAAAACAGAAGAGAACAATCTATCAAAATGCCATTTGGCTGCTTTCATTACATTTTAGAATTTAATTTCCATGATAGATACTTTAGCATAATATGTTTTAATCAATAAGCATTTCCGAAGGCTTTATTTTTATTGGCAATATTTAGACTTGTTCACCCTTAAATGTAACACCACGGCAGTGATGTTTGGAGCATTTATTTTCCTATGCTAAGCAAGTACAACCACACATACACAGAGGCAAAAGCAAAAGTCCACAATTAGAGATGTCAGACCTTGTTTAACTACATCTTAATTTAATCCATTTTATTTTATACAATTCTACATCTGGATCTCATTTTCTGTATTCCTGTAGGTATTCTGGGTCACTATTAAGAACCCTTTCAAGTCAGCAAAGTTCAGCCAAGTCTACCTTAATCCCAAACCTTTAAAAGAAACAATAAAACACGGAAAGGGGGTGGAAGACGACGGAGAAGCCTAAACCAAAACGCTACTTTACCCCACCTCCTAATGCACCTGAAAGTCAGAAGGGACCAGCCTCCTACCACAGATCCTACGCAGCGCTTCCCGCTTCGGGGGCTGCCGGGGTGGGATTTTTAGCACCGCTCCCGCGAGCCCGGCGGGGGGAAGGGGAGGGCGGCAGGACCCGCGTCCCGCTCGCAGCCCCCCGCGGGCATCCCCTCACCTGCAGCGGGGATGCGGCTCTGCCCAGCATCAGCGCACCATCCCTCCGCCCGCCGCGGGCTCCGGCCGGCTCCGCCACCGCCTCCACGGGGGCCGCGGTGGGCAGCCGCCGGCTTTCGAGCCAATTTATTTAAACGGGAGGCAGCGGCGGGTTTGGAGAGGCAGGGCAGCGCCTTCCTGCGCCAATCAACTGGGAGACACGCGTGTTGCAATCCCATTCACGGCGGGAGCAGCACCAATTCAGCGTTTGACAACCTCTCCCCCCACGGCCCCCCCCCACAACCCGCCCCGGCCTTATCTGCACCCCGGGAACTCTGTGAAAGCCCGAATCCCCAATGGCCCCGGGGCACGCACCCCCGGGGCAGGGGGGAGGCCGCTCCGCCAGGACTTTCCCCCGGAGGGAAAGGGCACTTCTGGGCTGTTCCGAGGCAGCACCAGCAGAAAGCATCAATATTCCGCTCATCCGTCAGCTCCTGGACAGCAGGAGAGGCTGGAGAGCCCGTGAATTATGTAACGTGCCCTCCCGCCGCCGCGGGGAGATGCGCTGCGATGCCCCGCCGGCCGGGACGCCCCTCCCCGCACCCGGCGCTGCCGCCGCTGCCCTCCCGCGAGTCCCCCCCGCTCGCCGGCGCTCGCCCCTTCCCAGCCCGCCGCTCCCTCCTCCCCGGCGGGGTCCCCGGCGCGGTGCCCGCGGCGGTCGCAGGGCGTCGGCCGGAGCCCCCCGCGCCCGGCGGAGCGGAGCGGAGCGAGGGCCGGACCCCGCGGGGAGCGCCCGCCCGCCCGGCCGGCACCACAGCGCCCCCAGCCCCCGCCGCTCCGCGCCGGCACCGCCAGCCCGCCCGGCGCCCCCACACACACAAAGTCCCAGCACTCGGTAAACTTTCCCCCGGCTTCCCGGCGAGGGAGAAGCGGCGGGGGGACGCGGCGGCGGGAAGCGGGGCAAGGCGGCGGGGAGGGAGGGAGGGAGGGACGGGAGGAGGCGGGCGGGGGGATGAGCGGCGGCCGCCGGGAGTCCCGGCGCGCCCGGAGCCCCGCACGGCGCCGCCGGCGGGGGGGAGCGCGGAGCGGGGGAGAGCAGCCCGGGACGGAGCGGGCGAAGCGGCGGCGGCCCCGGCAGCGGCGGCTCCGGCGCCATCTTGGGCTGATCGATGAATTGAACAAAGAGGATCAATTTCCGATGGGGCCGGTGATCGATGGCGGGGGGGGCGGAGGGAGCGGAGCGCCGCGGCCGGGCGGAGCGGGGGGTTCCCTTTAGGCGGCGCGGGCCGGCAGCGGGAGGAGGAGGGGGAGGCCGGGCCCGAGGGAAGGCGGAGAAGGGAGGGAGGGGGGGGTCCGGCGGCGCGGCCCGGCCGGTGCGGCGAGCGGGGGAGCCTGACCTGCAGCTGCTGTAAATCAAAGCGCTTCCAATATTGAAACATCGATCCCACATTGGCCGCCATCTTGAGACATATTGAGACAGAGTGAGCGGCTGATAGAGAGAGAGGGGCTGGAGTTCAGGAGCCGGGAGGGAGGGGGAGGGAGGGAGGGAGGGAGGGAGCCGGCGGGAGGGGGGAGGAGGGGCGGGGGGGCAAGGGGGAGGGAGGCGGGCAGGGAGCGCCCAAATCCCGGCCTGGAGCCCGCCCGGAACACGGACTCAGCCCGCGCGCTCGCGGGGGGGGGAAGGGGCGCCGCGCCCGCGCGCTCGCAGCGACCCCCCCGCAAACCCCCCCCGGCCCCACACCCGGGGGGGACCCGCGGGCGGGGCGGGCGCGAGTCCCGCGGGGGCGGCGCGGGGTCCGGGCGGCGCCGGCAGCGCGGGGGGATGCGGGGACAGCGGGGCGGTGCGGGGCCGGCCGGGCAGTGCGGGGGGATGCGGGGACAGCGGGGCGGTGCGGGGCCGGCCGGGCAGTGCGGGGGGATGCGGGGCAGTGCGATGCGGACAGTGCGGGGGGATGCGGGCCTGGGCAATGTCGGGGGGGTGCGGGGGCAACCGGGCGGTGCGGGGGGATGCGGGGACAGCCGGGCGGTGCGGGGCCGGGGGGGATGCGGGGCAGTGCGAGAGCGGCCGGTGCGGGGGGTCGCGGAGCCCCCGCGGGCGCGGGGCGGGCTCAGGGCATCGCATCGCCCCGCAAATGGTGCCCGAAGCGGCGGCGGCGGGGAGGGGTGGATGGGGGGGCGAGCCCGCTCGGGGAGCTGCGGGGCTAAAATTAGCCAAGCGCGGAGAGTTTGGGGGAAACAACCATGAAAAAGTGCGTCGGGGACAGCCGGTTCGCGCTGTCCGGGGCGGTCCGAGAGCGCCTGGAACGGGATTTCTTTGGCGCGGACAGGCGCTCCCTGCCAGGGCCGGTGCCGCCGGGGGACGGCTCGCACGGAGGCTGGAAAATCAGATCCCAGCCCCGCGCAGGATATCCATAGAAACGGAGATTAAAAGGATGAAATAAGTTATTTTGTTCTAAACAATAATGTTGCTATAAATACGAACGTTTTCCTTGTTCCCTTCCTGAAAAGCGCAGGGCATTTTAGCAGGCTCATCTCCTGGCAAAACAAACCAGTGTACGCAGCCAGGCTGCAGGTACCTTGCCCCCCGCGAAAGCATTCCTTGTTTTTACTGGGAAATGGGCAAAACTGCGGTCTGTGCCTGTCCCCTCTGGAATCAATAAGCCGCACGGTATTTTTCCAAATACAGCTACTTTCGCTGTTTTGCACTTCATCTGTAAAAGGGAAATATATCTTCCCCCCGTAAGTGAGTGATTGTAGATTATTTCTCAAATTGTATTTGATCACCGAGTGAATTTAGTGCTCACTCAAGTCCGTGGGCTGACTGCTTGGAAATGGCTCTGTCTGTCTTTGGAGAAGTTACAGCAGACACAGCGGCAGAGCAATTGCCACAGATTATTTCCCAATCTGCTGCCGGCCTCCTTTGGAAGAGCACCATCAGTTCAGCCTCCATTTCCACTTTTTGCTGAGGCTGCTGCTTACAAAGATACTAATTGCGATGGCGGGTTTTATGTTAATGGGTTCCACGTAATGATCAGCCTGACAACTACAGACCTTCGGATTGTTAGTTGGCTGCACCGGGAATATAACTAATGGCATTTGGTTATGAAAATGCCACCCTCCACCTGCTGATGTGGACTGGGGGCCCACGGAGACCGAAATCCCAGAGCCGTGGCTGCCGTGGGGCTGGACCCAGGGATGCCTTTGGAGAAGGAAATGCCTTTTCCTCCAGAAGTGCCAGGCTTTGAGGGAGGGCAGCTCTTTGCTGAGATGACAGTGGGGAGGTGTGGGGTGCCCGGCCGGGGTCCCCCCTGCTGCAGGGAGAGGTTTTAGGGTGCTGTGGAGTGACGGCGTCCGCAGGGATGGAGCTGCGCGAGCCTCCGAATTCTGACTAACGCCGTAACCGGTTTGGTAGCTCTAAAATAGGATTTTAATCCTGGGAAGCATCATTTCACATTCCAGTGATCTAATCAAAATCCTTTCCTCTAATCTCTCCATGGTCCCCCCTTTCTAGATGAAAGAGGCTGGAGTTCCTGTCTTCACCCTTTCTCCGCTGCCTCCCTGTTCTACCAGTCTGTTCTGTGTCCAGGCAACTGCAAAAAGACATTTCAAAGGCTCCTGCCGTGCCATGTAGATGTTTTCTCTTGTTAGTTTGGACTGCAGGTGTGTGAGCCTCAAGGATGAAGTATCGTGGTGCTGTTTTAGGTTCGGGGCACACAGTCATGGCACAATAAATCACACAGTAACGCTCGGCTTTGAACACGCGCGCACCGAAAAGGGGAAAGAAAAAAGCATCTGACCCGAATCATTTTCTGGAAACACATCTGGTTAAAATCCAAAGTTTTAAATTGAGTAATATTTTAAAATACATTTGGTAGGTATTACATTACAGTGTTATATCTGGTAATATTTATGATACTAATGTGTTAAGCGGAGGTTTATATCTGTCAAGAAATATGAATGATTGTCATATGGGCTAACAAATGTATCCTGATATAAATAACATTTTATGATATTTTTAACGTTATTGTAGTCTTTCTTTTTGCAGAACTTACATTATTGCCAATTTGAAATAAAAGCTCTGTGGCTACATACCAAAGCTTTTAGCTATATAATTTTGAATAAGTGTAAGCTGATTTTGGGAAGTGCTGAGAAACCTTAACTGTGCCGGGAGACAAACGCTGAGCACCTATAATTCCTATTGTTTCCGTGAAGGATCAAGTCCCTTATTTGCCATTTTGTGTGGCAGCAAGCCCAAGGAAATCTTGTTTGACAGCTCAGTTTTCTCAAAGTGCTGTATTTCTTCGGGCTGGATTCTGCAAAGATCCTGCAGGCTACAGAGCTCCTTGGAACAAATGGTGCTGTGCTTTGTGTTCCTGCTGAAACCTACCTGTGTAAGGTGGGAGAGGGATCTTGGAAAATTTGGTGCATCCTGGCAAGAAGACAGTTAGAATAAAGTTTTCTTGGATTATTATGTTTTGAGGAATCATTCTCATCTGCTCATTTGAGGAAGGATTTCCTAAGGTTAGATTTGATCTGTGTAAATGCTAACTTCTTTCAACGGGCACTAATAGAGTACTGAGAAAAGCACAGTGGATTTGAAGTTTAAATCTAAAATGATGGCAGTGACTAGTAGTATTCAGTAACACTTGCTACATCCAAAATATTTCTAAGTATGTTGTACAGATTTCTTTGTAGAAACTAGGCAAAAATCAGATTAAAATTTGTTACCTAATAATGTCATAAAATGTCATTAATACAGATCTTTAATGAACATATTTGCACACTGGGCCATCACTGGCAATTGGTCTTGTTGTGCTTCACACGTCGTTGTCCAGAACACTGAAGGAAATGGACCCTTATTCCAAGGGTCCCAGACTGGTTGGGAACAATTCCTTGCACAGCTGCTCCCCTGGGTAGCAGTCTGCATTCATGAAGATATTTTGGACCATGAGTCCAGTTTCCATCACTGGACTTGTGCTTCTCTTTGCCTTAATCAATCTGCCTTATTCCCTTGTCCAGGACACTGAAAGAAGTGGTGTTGCTTCCCCCAGCAGCTGTAACTTTGAGTCTCTTCTCCATGGATTCTTTTTTTTTTATTCTTCTCATTTTCATTCAAATTTACTCCCAAATTTCTATCTTTTCCCATAAAAGACTTCTCCTTAGAGCCTTCTCTGTACCCCTGTCTGCTCCTTGTCCAGCTCCTTCCCTCCTCACTTCCATGGCTCTCATCTTTCTTCAGTTGCTTCTTGTCCCCATCTACCTGGCTCCACATGCCTGTGGCTGCTGGAAAGGAGCTTCTCATTCCAAAATCCCATCCCTCTCCACTGTGGAAGTGTCATTCTGCTCACTCTTAAACTGGATCTGAGAGCAAAGCTCCATCTATCCTTATTGCACTTAGTGAGACTCCATAGGGATGGCAGAGAACAGAGGCAGCCAAACAGATAATTTATGTTCCTAGGAGATTTAGCCCAAATTAAGATCAAAACTCATATATGTCTTCCAAATCACAGATTTATTTTTTTCCCCCAATTATTGTCATTGACTCCAATTCTGCTTGATTTATATGTGCTGCAGTAGCCAGAGGTTTTGCAGCATATAAATTGCCAGAGGATTTGGCTGGTGATGTGGACACAGTGACATGTGGAAGCTCAGGAAAGCCCCTGAGCAGAAAATGGTTGGAAGCTGGGAGAGTAGCAGGGAGAAGTATCCCATGTGCCTGCTCACAATTACCTGAGTGTCCAGCTGTCTGGATGGACCCTTGTTCTCAACCAACGTGGCAATTCCCCCATTCTTTGGCAATTTGGGAAAGTTTTAGCACAAACCATGTAGATGGCAGCATACATGACCTAAGCATGAAATCCTAGGATTTCTGTACCCTGTGAGTACTGCACAGCCACAGATACACACTGGTAGGAGGAAGAGAAGAAAACAATTCTCACAGAGGGCAGGGAAAGCAAAGTAAATTTAGGTGATGTGGTTACTTGCTGTTTAACTCTGAAGACATTTGTAAGTATCCAACATAATCCACAACAGATTTCCTTTGAGGATTTGTGGATTAACCCCTACCAACACCAACCTGTGGTGGCACTGGGGGGGTCTCTCTGCCGTGGACAGCAGGAGTCGTTGAAAACCCCAAAAGAACTCCCACACTGAATATTTTTGCAGCATTTCTGTCAAATTGCTGCTTTTCTCCTGGTGTATTCCATCCAGATGCCTGGTGGTGCTTTGGCCAACACCAGTGACAGCAGTGCCAGGGGCAGGCAGGGGAATTAGGGAAGAAAAGGACTGATCAGGTTATCCACTCCCTGGAGCTGGCAGTGAGCAACAGTTTGATACTGAGTTTATCTCAGGGTATGGGTCACACCAGTTTTAACTTGTAAGCACTGTCCTTACCTTCTTGTCCTTTATCCCATGCACAGGATGGTATCCAAGCTGGTATTTTACTTGGATGGGAGGTGTGTTGAGTCCTTTTTGACTGGTCTCACCCTCCCTCCAGCTCTCTTCTTTCCAGCTTAGGCTGTTCTGTTGATTTGGGAATTTATCTTTGTCCTTTAAAGGGATCAGAAGACAAGTTAGTAGGTTACGTTCCCCAGCAAAATTCCCACCTTTTTTCTCACTTGGAACCTTTCATGTATTTTTTACCTTTCACTGGTTTCTATTAGGGTTCTGGGGTTTGCACATCATTTTTTTTGTGGTATTTAACTCTTGCTATTCCTGTCATGAACTCTCACCCACTTCATGCAGCCACTTCCTCACTTCAGGTTCCTGCTCTTCCCATCTCTCCCTCCCTGCTCAGATCCATTTTGGCTCTGTGTTCTCCACCACTAACTGTCCCAGCCAGGTATTTCTCCCACTTTCTGCTCAGTCTTCAGGTCCAATATTCCACATATTACTTAAGAATAAGAAGCTGAAACCATCATTATTAGTTTAAATCCCTTTTTATGTTCTGAAGCTCACCTGTGCTGATTATACTTCTTTGTGCTGCTCACCCCATGGCAGGAGAGCTGGTTTAGTGACTGGCTGGGGATGGGAGCTGCAGTTGGATGCTGTCACAGGGCTTTTCATGGCATGAAACAACTCACTGGATCCTCCCTCAGTTCCTCCATTCTGTACAGCACCAGTGGTCACTGGGAGATCAAAATCTTGTGGTGACTGCTGGGGTTGCAGAAGAGAGAAACTGCAAGGAGGAGATGGAGGGAAATGTGTGACTAAAGCAGCTCAGAGCTGCTCCCTCACCCCCAGTTCCCCTTTCATTCCCTTCTGGACAGGGCCCACACCTTCAGTGCAAAGCTGAGCCGCCCTGGAGAAAGCAAAAGAAAGGTTTTCCTTTCACTTTCCAATCACAAGCGCTTCGTGTGGGACAGGAGGAAGGAACATCCCTCTGCTCCTTTCCTCCAGCTGGGATTTTTGGTGCCCTTCTCCCAAGCCCAGGGTGGTCTCCCCCCTCGTGGCGGGTCCCCCGTGGGTGCTGCCCGTGCCCAGGGTGCTCGGCCCGGCTCTGGCACACGGGGCCAAGGGCAGGGGCTGTGCCTGGGCCCCCTTGCAACAGGCAGGGAGGGCAGAGGAGAGGCAGAGGGTGGAAGGATGGGGAGATGAGAGGCAGAGGGTGGAAGGATGGGGAGATGAGAGGCAGAGGGTGGAAGGATGGGCAGCCAGGTGTGTGCAGAGATCCTGGGACAGCCTGGCTGTGCTGCTCTGCTGGGATCCCAACCCTGAGCAGAGCCCCCAGGCTCCCCGGAGCCACAGAGCACCCGGGAAGCCTGGACTGGAGTGTTTGGGATGTTTGAGGTGGCTGTTCTTCCAATAACGAGTGTGAGATGTCGTTTTGGGAAGCACATCTTTTCTTAGAAACACAACTGTGACTGACTTAGCACAACTGTGATTTTCTGCAAACACAACTGTGTTTGGGGTTGTTGCATGTGAATGCACGGGAAGGAGAAACAGTAATTCTGGATTAATGCAGAAAGGGAGAAAACAGACACCCTTAGAGGAAGCCCTAAGTTCACTGCAGCTGCCACACGCTGGCAAATCCAGTGCTGCACCCCACAGGAAATATTTTAGTGTGGAGAACCTCCTATTTGGAGAGAGATACCAGGGGCCTGTCATGACACACACAGATGAACCAAAGTGCTTGGGGTAGCACATCAATCCACTATTTCTTCAGTAACGTATATGAAATAAATTGGTTCTTTTTCCCCTGGTGTTGCATCATTTCCTATTTGGTGTCTGGCTGGTGACAGATTATCAAATAGGGGAGAAAAAAAAATCTATATAATTTTTTATATCTAAACATCACCTTCTTCTTTGGATAAAGAGATCCAGTCTTAACCTGGCCATGATTGTCCACATTTATGTGCTGGCCTTGTCTGCATCTGCTTGGCATTATCCTGGATTGGGGCTTTAACCTGCTATGAATCCAAAGAAATTATAAGGAATTGATGGGATCACTATGAAATTCCAGGGGTGTAGGCTAGTGCAGACCATACTCTATTAATCTTGTTGTGTTCTTTCTGTAAATAACAAGCTGGATTTGGCCCAACAAGAGTAAAACAAATTGAAAGCATTCATAAAGAGAAGTAAATGGGTTTAAGATGTAAGAGTAACATATTGGTGGGCTGTCTCCAAGAATCCAGTTTTTAAAAGTACCAAAGCACATACAAAACTTTAGTTTAATTTGTTTTAAAGTGCCTGCTGTGTGGGGCTGGCTGCTGAACCAGGGCCATAGGCATAAGACCTGCTTTCATGAAAGGATTAAATAAAAAAAAAAAAAAAAAATTAAAAACTGCAAGAAGGAGAAAAATGTTCAAGGGCAGCCAAGCTGGAGGAAACAAATATAATTTAGTTATGTGAAGTGTTTATAAATGCAGTTTATGAACATGTATGAAAAAGTAATTTTTTACTTTTCAGACTGCAAATGTCACACAGAAAAGAAACAATGGCTTATTTGTCCTTTTCAAGGATTTTTAGAGAATACTTTGCAGTTTGGCTGTTTATTTTGACCTGCTTTTTCCTTTTGAATAGCTTATTATTCTGTTGATTATTTCACATTAGCTCTTTTTGTGTGCTCTCCCTTATTTGTGATTGATAGGGAAGCATTTACCTGGTTTATCTGAAAGTGGGAATTGATTTTAAATTTTGTTTAAAGTTTCAGACTTTCTTTTCACATACATAGGCTACCAAATTTGATCTGTAAATCTCACTTTTTATGTCTCTTGCATCATCAGAATAAGTGTGAAATGACACAGAATGCCTGGAATTGCAATAATACCATGTAACAGAACTGACTATCAGGCTGCATATATAGATTAGATTAATGCATAAATCTAATTTGATATTTTACCTTACTGGGCTAATATTTTACAGATGTAATGCCAACTTGTTAAGTAAATGAAAATCACAGAGAGTCCAATTCTGAAAGGATTACTCAGGCAAAAATCCCTGAAGTCAAAGGGAGTATTGCCTGAACGAAGTCTGCAAAATTAGAACTAGAGCCATATTCCCCAAACAGACAAGCAGATTTATCTTCCAGATCTGCCCAGGAGTTGAATGAAAGATATATAGAGAAAATGAACAAGTAGGTAACCTGAAATATAAGGAGAGACTGATAAGATCACAACAACCCTGAGCAAGCATTTGTGCGGTTGGTGATGTCAACAGGAGCCCAAGTTGTTTTAATAAACTTGTTCATAGTTGTCCTATACTGTGTTTTATACTCTGAAGTACATAGATCACGTAAGAGTTTAACAAGAAGAGCATTCATATTAAATTTGCACATAAAATACCTCCATGAAATATGTGAAATGCTTTTTTTTTATACAATTCCAATAAAACATCGATCATAAAAACTCTGCCCTCCTGCTTCTTCGTATCCAGTTTCAGCTGCTGCTTTGTGTTTAGAGTTGGAGTCCGTGACACTCAGCAGATATCACTGTGGGGCAGTTTTAATTGGTGAAGAAAGACCCTGGCTGTGGTTGCTCACTCGGGGGGGATAAATCAGGAGAAACCCCAGCAGAGCTGGTGAAATGTTGCCTCTCTGTGAGGGGCTGTGGGGCCAAGTGATAGAAAGGGTTGCAGCTCCTGTTTACAGCTGCTCAGGATCTGGCCCACTGACTTGGATGGAGCCAAGCCAGGGATGATTTCTGCCCTTTATCATGAGTTTGCTCAGTGTTTTGCACTGTCAATTCTCCTGACTCTTGCTGCCAAACTCGGCTCCCTTCTTCACAGTTTCGTACAGTGTGAACTGATACTGGTGGAAATCCAAGGGTAAAAAAGCAATGAGTATAAAGCACAGATCTGTAGCCTGGATCTGAGAGGAACAGCTTGACCACAGAGGAAGTTATTTGCACAAAAAGTATTCAAACAGATATGCACGGTTTACATGTGTTTAGTAAATCTTGTCTGAAAACCAGAACCAGCTGGATGGTGTGTGGAGGCCCCGGGCCCAGCCCCTCCTGAGCAACGGTTCATACGTGTGCACGACACACTTGGAGTCACTTTTTCCATCTTTTAATTTGGGGGCTGCTGGGGACTGAAATACGAGGAGAGCAGTTTCCATTTCGGTCTGTGGTGGATGTCAGCATCCTCAGGATGACATTCCCAGCACAACCCCTTCCCTCCACCTGCAGCCCAGGAGCAGAGGCAGGGAGGGTTAAACCCCCTGTGGCAGCTCAGGGGAACGAAGGGAGCTTTTCCTGCCAGGCTCATCCTGCCACGTTCATGTGAGGGCGACAAGCAGAATCCCTAAGGACAATTATCCCAGGGTGATTACCCTACTTGAGGACAGCAAAATCCACTCTCAGTTCACTCCCAAGCCAGAGGAGAACCAGGCCTGAAAGCTAAATTTTCATGCCAGATTAAGAAAGCTGTAGATGCAAGCAAGATCTTTTTCCTTTTTCCCCCCTTCTTTTTGTGTGTGTGTGTGTGTGTCTAACTATGCAACAAATTTTGTAGCTGAGATTTACATACTTCTTGATTCATGAAATTATGAGCAGCTGCTATTTTGCTACATTCTTAAATTGAAAAGGCAGCGAAGAAAAGAACAGACACATTAGGCAAACTCCATCTGCCCCTCATGTCTATCACTTCCCTTCACTCTCTCCTTTGCCAAACAGGATACAATGGCATAATCAGATGTCTTGGTTTGCCTGGGAGAGTCCCCAAATTCATATAGCTGTCGTCTAAGACGGGATTTTTGTTTTTCAGACAACTTCTTAACATGGGCTCTTGTTCCCCCTGAAATGTGGGTACATATTTACAGAAGAACACAAAGGATCTTCAGGGAGAGAAGAACCTTCCAAATGGCTCACAGGCTTTTGGAGGCTCCTGGAAGTCTTCAGACATCTATTCTTAGGGATCTTAGGATCACTTAGATTTCAGATTTACTTTAAGATTTTGCTTCCACCTTTTTATTCAAACTATAGCATGGAAAGATTTTGGGGTGAGAGGGTAAAATACAGGATTCATGATTAGAACAGGTGGGGTTTATCTCGAGCTTTTGCCATGAACCTCTGAACAAATCCAATCTACAGGTAGTTCCATGCGTGGAGAAAAGAGTTATTTAAGCTCTTTGGAGAAGAGAACTTCTATCTGGCATGGTGGAAAACAGTCTGGCCCAGTGGTCTTCACACTAAATGCCACCCTACAGATAATAACACTATATTTCACCATGATGTAAATGTTTTAATTTTCCATTTTTGAATTAAAAGATGGAAGCTCAGAATTTTAGACCTATTTAACACCTGGTTAAACACTTAACAAACTAGTAACAGCTGAGTGCATCCCTGTTAAGTGGAGTTTTTTTCTTTTTGTTGCCCCACTTAAGAAACAGTCATTGTCATTCAGTCTCATTAACATAAATAGGTTCCCTAGGAGATGTCCCATTAAAGTGGCCATCCCTATTAAGCATGTCCCAATTAAGTAGTGTTTATTGTATGGCAGGTTCCAGACCTCAAAGCAGAATAATTTTCAGTTCCTAGAGGGGAAAAAAATAAGTCAAAGAAATTACATATTTAAAAAAGGCTTAAATTGATACAAACTGATAAGAGCCCAAAAATGAAAAATGAGGGCTGACACTTCAGCCTTTTGTTTACCCTGTAATGCTGCTTTTCTGGTTTTGAGTTAAGAATGTAGCCTACACCCTAACTATGAATTTCTTGGCTTTGATTTGATTGTGTCATAACTTAATGTTTTATGACTTACAATCACATTAGTCATAGGAGTCACTCAAGTTTAGAGATGATGGAAAAGACATAGGGGATAGACAAATCCATACTCGGGAAGATGAATAGTCTTGTGGTTGAAACCGTGGGCTGGGACCCAGGAGAGCCGAGTTCACTGGCCAAATGGTCCTGTTTCTGCCTCACTTAGAGCAAAACACCGAGACTCACAGTGTTATTTAGATACCTGAGCAGACATTTAAATATTATTTTGAGTGTTCCTGTGCATGCATAATCTATTTTACTCTTTTCTTAATCAAGGTGGATTTAAGTCAGGGGCTTATTCAAGGTGTTAACAGACAAGCTGTGGAAAATCTTCTTGTGTTGGCTGAAGATGATACAACTCAGTGTCTGCTGCCAAAGGCTACCCCTTATCCCCCAAATTATATTAGTGTCAGCCACTTCAGCATAAAATTTAGGTCTTTAGCACAAACCTCCCTTCAAAGAGCTGAAATGACTTGCCTTGATTTTGTCTCCAAGTGGTGGAGAAGCAGGCAGATGCCTCCTGTCTGTCATGTGTCTGTGGGAGGGGACCTCCAGCACAGAGAGGAGCAGAGGAGGAGGAGGAAGAGGAGGAAGAACAGTAATGCCATTTTCAACAACTGAAGGGAGGGCAGCACATTTACACTTGCAGGGCATTTGCACCTCAGTGCTCACCCTGCAGAAATAAGATATCCCTCGTGTAGCTTTACCCCACATCAGACAACCTGTCCTGCCTGTGAAGCAGAAGTTTGTACCTGGGTGGAGTTCAATAAGTACATGAAAAATATTCAGAGGGCCACAAACTGACATCTCCTCATGGCAGGACCTCCAGAATTTTCCTCAGTACATACAAAAATGGAAATACAAAGGTTCAAACCTTGTCAGAAAACAGAATTGTGATTCATACAGAGCAATGACTTCTCTGGATCCCTCTTTTTGGTGTTTCAGAGAAACAGACAGTTTGAGTCATCCCGACTTATTTTATTTCACAGAATCATGGAAACATTTAGGTTGGAAAAGAAACTTGAGTCCAACTGTAAACCCAACACTGCCAAGCCCACCACTAAACCACGTCCCTAAGCTCCATGGCTGGAAGCTTTCGTGCAAGCTTCCCTGAAAAGCAATGTACACCTGTTAAATACTTTTCCTTGGTCTCAATAATCACGTTTTTTTTTTTTTTAAAAAAGCAATTGTCCCTGGAGTACAGTTTCATATCAAAAGTTGTGATTTGCACAATGGTGCACAAGTGGTTCACACATTTAATGTGTAGCCCGTGCTCTGGAGAACCTTAAGACTCCTTGCATTAATAAGAGGCACTGTACTTCAAAATGAGGGTTTGTGAGTAGGTGGTAAACTTTCTTCTGGGTCACTGAGTAGCAAGTGGGTGCTTTGAAAGCATCTCCCAGGAGCCAGGTAATCTGTGGTTGAGCGATGCAGGTGTCCTACTGTGGTCAAATCAGAAAGAAAGACTTCTATCCTTAAGGCAGTAAAATAATTACACCTGGTATCCCCATATCTTACCTCCAGTAAATAGGTGTAGAACAATGTGGCTTTGTAGTACCCAGTAATAATATCAGGAGTTGGCAGCAAGAGAGTCTTTATAGGTTTTACTGAAATCCTACATCACTCTGTGCAAGAGAAATGGTTAATAATCAGAGTATTTGGGGGTTCATCTCAGAACCAAAATACCTGGCCTTGTGTAAAACTCCCAAGTCTGTATGACTGGGGTGAGAACCAGCACAGGAAGTTCTTTCTCCTTCCTTGGTGTGCCTTGTTTGAAGATGGAGGTTGTGCTCACAGATACACCCATCTGTAGAAAGGGCACAACCAAAAGCCCAGCTCCAGAGAGCTGCTGCCCTGAAGAGCACTTCAAATCCAGATTTGGGCTTGCTGCTGAAGGTCTCCAATTAACCTGTTCTTTGTTAAACAGCAGCACTGGAACAGCACTTGCTCAGGCTCCCAGCAGACGGTGGGTCAGCGTTTCTGTGTGAGACCATTTGTCTCGGGTTTCCCGTTTCTCCAGGGCTCCCAGAGCAGGTGCCCACGGCAGCAGCTGAGGGCTCCAAGGGGCCCTGTGCAGAAGGGAGAGCCCAGCCATGTACCTGAGCAGAGGCTGGAGTGTATCCTTTCAGCTCTGACACAAATCAACTGCAGGGCACTCTGACACACATCCCAACCTTTCAGAGAGTATTTTTTGAGCTCGGCTCATTATCTGAGCCTCCATTCAGATGCTCTCAGCACAGATGCCTTCCTCATCAGCTCTGCACTAAAACATACAGTAAGTGAAATTCTGCCATATGTTAATACATATGTTTCAGTTTCAATAAGCATTTGATGCAAGGCTGTTTTTATTTTTTTTTTCCCAGGCAATAGAAATTACAGAGTCTATACCATTACCTCCCCTCTCCATTTAAAAGTACTAGTGAGCTTAAATAAACTAATTAAAGTAAGGTTAGCTACGTGCAGCATAACCTGTCAGCATGGTGGAAGCATGTATCGATTCTTAATGGTTCAGCCTTTATCTGGAAGGTCCAAACCAGCTGGGGATGGCAGAGTCAAACTGTCTGAGACTCTCTGTGATGTTGTAAAATGATGGAGAGGCAGATAGCCTGGAGAAAAGGTGTAACCGGGATTTTCACTTCATCCCCACCTCAAATTTTCCCATCTGGCATATCACAACATAATGATGTGAATGATGTCATCAAACTGGGGGAGAGGATCTCAACGGGGTAGTTTTCTCCTTTGCTGAACTTGGTAAGCTGGCCACAAATTGTAATTAGCAAGTGTCTACAGTTTATTTCTGGCAGAGGCTCAGTCCGTTTTCCACAGGCTGGAATCAGTCTGTTCAGCCACGAGGATTCTTTTTGTTTGTTTGTTTGCAAATAAACTCTTGGAAAGATCCCGGGCACATTATGAGATTTACAGATCAGTTGCTCTGCACAAGCACAGTGCTTTTACAGCAATACCTCTGAGTAATGCTTTTGATTTAACTGGAGCTACCCTAGATTTGCACCATTGTAGGAGCCAGATTAGGCCCCATAATTCTTGCACACGGGCTCGAAAGCATCCAAGCAGTTATGAATGAGAGCAGCATTTGCAAGACAGAACAAAGAAAAACCAGCCAAAAAAAATATCCAACTTAACATCAGCTTTGCCTGCTGGATCCTTTGCTTTACAGCTAGAGAAATATCCAGGCAGACCCTCAGCTAGCAGAAGCTGGCACAGCTTTGTTAAAAATCAGTGGAGCTTTGCTGATTTATATCAGCTGAGAATCACTATCTGCCCCGATGACAAAATGAGGCATTGAAACAGAGTGGGAAGGCAATAGGGTTTATCTATGGTTACAGCATTAAAGCAGCATCATAAGATAAACTAATTCTTGTCTGAAGCTTTCAAAAAAAAAAAAAAAAAGGTGTCTCTGGGGATACAGCACTGACTTGGCTTTCTCAGTGTTGGCTTCTGATCACTGTGCCAAGACTGGCATCTTCCCTTCCCTCAGCAAATCAGTGTGGCTCCTGCAAACTCCTCATTGACTGCCAATGCTGTGCTACCAATAATTTACCACGATTGAGAAACGTCTCTGCTCTCGCTCTGCACAGGAGAGTTTGCTCCTGCATGCCTGGATCTGTTCAGTTACTTACTTTATGAACATTATTAAAAAGAATCAAAGGATTCTTTTGGGTTCGTTTTTCATAAAATGTCTCAAGCATTTGATAAATAAATAATCTTCTGCTTAAAATGGGCACGAATTCCCTAAAGACTCAGCGTTGCAAGCAGGTATGTGCCAAGCCCAGCTCTCCTCCAGGGGGATGTATATATCTATATACCTGTAATTATAGGCTGATAATTATATAATTCCCTCTATGTATATCATCATTTGTGAATAACTCGGTAAGCTGGCAACACAGAAGGGCGGGACTGTATCATAAGCTAATAAAAAAAAGCAATTATATTTCTTTCTGATCCAGTTCTCACCTTCCCAGTGAGATTGGGGCATTGTGCAATAAGTGAGAAATGAGGAACCTCGGAACACTTGGAAGCAAGATAAGCATCCAAATGCCTGACTCTGTCATTCAGAGCTCAGCCGAACTGTTTCAGTCAGGAAATTATGGGCTGCCATGGGAACAAAGGTCCCTTCCCAGATTACCAAAAGGAGCCTGAAGTGGGTCAGAAATGTTACAAGAATAGGCTTTCAAATGGCATTTATGTTATTTCCCAGGTTAATACATGTTTGAATCTAAGCACTAAGGCTAATGTGAGCAGTTTCATTTCAGCTTCATGCAACATCTCCTGGCTGCACATGCAATTCACCCCCAAAATGACTCCTAGAAGATCTCTCTGCAGTCTAGCTTGCATCTCTCACACCTTGTTTTATACTAACTTTGCAAACTGCTCAAATAGGGACCATTTGTAATCCTGCAGAAAGTGCTTTTGGAGCTGACATATCAGAAATCACAAAATTTTACATATGCCTTGGATAAATTATGAACAAGTGCTTTTGTCTTCTAATTTACAGCATTCGTGCAAGTCTCTAATTCCTTTCCAAGATGCACAGCAGTGTGTCCTCAACTGAACCTCAACTTACACCCACTGTCTTCACTTCCAAATCCTTGGGACGGCTCACGCTCTGAAAAGCCCAGAAACAGAGCCCAGTATCAGGGTAGGATTGAGCCTCCAGTGTGTAATCAGGAACAGAACAAATCCGGGCATGCAGGAGATAATTTAGTTGTGCAGAACGGGAGCACAAAAGTGTCTCAATTCTGGTAAATTATTGGTAGCTCTGCACTGGCAGTCAGTGAAGTGCTTGCCGAAATTGTGATGATTTGTTAAAGGAGGAAGAGGAGCCAATCCTGGCAAAAGAATTCCATGCCATGGAAAAGAGAAAAAGCCAGCATTGTACTTATACAAACAGTCTGTTCTTAGAGCTCTAAATGAAAGATAATTTTTTTCAGAAGTTCAAACACTGGGAGCACAGATCAGCCCCATTCTCTGTACCATTTATTACAGCTTTCTGTCCCTGTGTCTCTGGTTATAAAGCAGCAGAACTGCTAAGCTGTTCCCTCCATGTGAAACAAAAATGACTGGAGTGGGACCAACGTAGAGCCAAGCTCTGCATTTGGAGCTGTGCTGGTTATCTCACTCCTAAGGTCCTACTCAGCAGAAATCAAATCAGTCTCATCACCAAGTTTTTTTTGTGCTGGAGTCTCTGTGGCTGTTGCAGACTCCTAAGAGGTCTGCAGGATGCTTTGCCTGTTGTGTCACTATTGACTCCTCTGCCCTGCAACCAGAAAAATCCCAAATGCAGCGTGGCTCAGTTGTAACGATACTGCCTCTGGTTCAGCAGAGCGTGGCAGCACATCCTGAGTGTAAACAGCCAGGTATCAGGGAGGCTCCTCAGAGCTCAGCATGTGCTGCTTTCTTTGCTCAGTCACAAAAGCTGCTGATTCTGTGAAGTTTGAATGAAACCTGAGATAAAGTTTCTGGTTTGGGTGATGTGTCCTCTGCTTCCAGAAGGTACTAGAAGGGAAAATGTATGCAGGGAAGCAGCAAAGGTGTCTAAGTTTTGGAAGTGTTAAGCCTCCCTCCCTCACATTAGACCATAGGACAGGACTGACCACAGCTGGACCTGCAGACAGGATCCCTGCATTTCACTCATTCCCTTTTGGAAAGCTCTCTCTTCCCAGCAACCTGCCCGTGTCCAGTTCATACCTGTATTTGTGTGTTCAAACTAATGCAGTCATGGATGTGAGAGGGAACACTCCAGCCATTCCTGAGTGTTGCAAAAGGGAAATTAATACCTTTTCCCTATTTCTGACTAAAACAATTACCACACTTTTCTACACTATGCAAATAATTATCAAAGGATTTTGAAATCCAATACTTGGAACATAAACAGTTTTCAGTGAGAGATGTGTCCACAGCCCCTATAGGAAAAAAATTCTTGTTTGGCTAATATTAAAGTCTGAAGGATTGAAAGTTGGCTGTTCCATGCCACAGAGCATTTCAGTGACTGAGGAAAGTCTGTGTGAGAACATCTGCCAATTCAGGACACACACTGGGATAGTTACTGAAGTGGTTTTTATTTGGGGAGTTTTTTCCCTCTTTGGGTCAATAAGCCAAACTTTGGCCAAAAGACTGAAGGCAATTTAAGATCTTTCAGAAGAGTATGGTAGGCAGACACTTGGTACCCTCCCAGAAGTGAACATGATATTCACTTGCCAGGAGTTATATCCTGTGCTGAGACAGGCTCGGGTGTTCTTGCTTCTGTAAAACTCTGCTTTGTGCTCCCTCCCATGTTCAGGGCAGTAAAAAATGCCACAGCAGCTGAGAGCACTCTCAGAGAATACCTGCCCTGTTCTAATGTTCTGGGATCAAGAACTCTAAATATCCTCGCATGCAGGAATGAATTTTGGCACAAAGAAGTCTGTAAAACAGGTTAGGAATTAATATGATGATATAACAAATGGGGGGAAAAAATCCGACACTCACTTTCTTTGATTAAGAAAGTTTTTCAAGAGTGTCCCAAGTTGTATTTATTTATTTGTTCAAAGTAGATTAGATCAGATTAGTAGTAATCGTTAGATTTTAAGAGATATTAAACAACCTAGAGCTCCTGTTGAGTTTATACCATTAATAATTACAAGAAAAACTTATATAGTCTCCAAAAATGTGGAGTTTTACCGTGCAATTCTACTCTTGAAAAAGGGATAATACACATCCTGCCGCACTGAAGTTTTGGGTTTTGACAGTAGCTTTACCAAACATACTAAAAATTAGGATGCAAAAATAGAGCATTGTAGAGCCAGTGCAGCTCTGGAGAAGGGAAAGAGCATCTGCACATCTCCTGTCTCCTAAGCAAAATTATGGCTGTGTTCTCCTCAGATACATCTGTTGCTTTTTAGTTTTCAGCTGTCCCCCAGACAGTTAACCAAGTCTGGCTTCATTCACCCCTTTATTAAATCATGTATTCAATGAGACTGCTCAGAGGCCAAATGGACTTGGTTTGCATGGCACTAACAATTCAGCACTTTTAGCAGAAAAAAAGGAGTGAGGAGTGAATAATTCGGAGGAATAATTGTGTTTTGTGCAAAGCTCCCTCTGCAATTCCCCCCTGTGGTGGCAGGAGAGAATGATAAAATCTATCTGTTCCCGAGGTGAACTGCTTGAGAATCTCATCTTAATAGGGTGGGGGCATCGCTGCACGGGGAAGGTGAGAAGTTTCTCGAATTTCTGAGGGCTAGTCCGGGCTAATTCCTTCGTGCTTGTCGGGAGGTATCAATTCCTGAAAAGGGAGTTTCCTTTCTCCTTCCTGTGACTCGTCAGGACGGTGCCTACACACTAAACATATCTACATGCAGGGCTGCCTTCCCCGCCCGCTTGGTGCCTACTGGCCCCACTCCCTTATCTAATCAAGGTTCAATCAAAGTTAATTAGGGATCTAGTTTTCTGTTCCTACACCAGGCATAAAGCAAAAGAAGCTCCTGGGCATATCTGATCTGTGTTATAACTATGTAATAACTGGCACAACTGTGTAATTACAATACAGCCCTATCTCAGGTTACATCATTATCATTATGCTTAACACTGAAACAAAATGTGGTTATCAGGATCGGTGGCAACACATTGGTGATGTGCCACCCAGGAAGAGGAGGATGTACACATGTCACCCAGGCCCTGCTTAAAAATGGAAAAAAAGTTTATTCCTGCATGAGGAGAAAATGGAATATTCAGGACATTGACTTTTTGGGGTTAAATTGACCTTTCCTTTGCCCTCCCTCCTCCCTTCCTTAGCCAGACTTTCACTTGTCAGGGAGTACTTGACTCTGGAGTCACTGATAATAAAGTCTAATCTACCTACATGTGTCTGCAGTCTATTTCCACAGGGAAGAGAACTGCAAAGTTCCAAGAACAGTGTTAACTCAAAGCCACTGCACAGAGAACATTTTCTTTAGTTCTGATATTGTGCCTAAGTGGTAGTTTAATGAACTAACATGCATCTATAAAAAGTAGATGCCATGAAACTTGTAAGAAGCGAATTCACTTGAAGTAAATTGCATTGAAAATAGCATTTCTACATCTTCTGCTTCTTGCTGAATTTAGTTATAAAATATTAGAGAAACCATAATGCACAGATTTTAATGACTAATATTTATGTGCAGTCTTAAATATCAACAGCTAGAGCCACTTTCTGTTAATGATAGGACTGGATGTGATTTCTTAGCTAAAGACAGCTTCCTTAGCTTACCTCATATCACGGCATCTGGTATCTCTAATTGGAATCATTTTCATAATAACCATGAGCAATATACATTACTATCTAAATAGGAAGGCTGACTGCAATACAGACTTGTCTACAGCACTTGAAGGATCCAGCATCCAGCCCAAAGCCCCTTAAACTCGAGGGAAAGACTCCTGCTGATGTGTCTTATCTGGATCAGGTTCAATATATCCAAACCCCCCAGAAACTCCTGGTAAGAAAGCAGGAGTTTTCAGTGCAACTCTGTCAAACCCCTCTGAAGGTGGTGGCCCTTTCTGTTACTAAGTAAGGCCTAATTCAGTCAGGATTTAGATACTTGCACAACTTGAAATGCCAGACTCGTTCTGTGGATTTTTAAGGAAGTTCAAGGCATTCAGTAGGATGGTCTGCTCACTACTTTACTACTTATGAATGCTTAATTGTTCAAAATTGTGCTGTTTCATTAGTAGTAGTAGAAAATTACCTAATTCATAGAGAAATACTAATTTGTATGGTGTTATGAGCTTGTTTTGAATTATTTCAGGAAAATCTTGCTCCCTAAGGAACACTCATAAATTCACAACCTATCCATTGTCAAAGTCTTCAGCAGTAGACATTTAGGTTATGTTGAAAGTGTAATGTTTTATATTCATCACAATACTCATCAATTATTCTCAATAAGAATAAGCAGTTGTCAATAAGATAAGAATACATGAATTTCTCTTAACCTGGAGAATTTCTCCAAAAGGGACAAGAAATCCTACTGCTAGGTTAAAAGGAAAAGAAAGGGTTTAATTAGAGTCCCCTAACGACTGCACGCACAGGGTTTGTTGAAGCTGAAATTTTACATAAAAAGGTGCAAATGCTTTTAAAGAGAACCATCCCAGATTGCATTTTCTCGCTCTCTCCCATATAATTGTAAACAGCTTTGATTTCAAAGGGAAAATCAGACAATTATTTTATAATGAGAGGTGTGGTCTAGTGATTGGAGCATCAGACTGGCAGCCAAAAACCACTGGAGTTTTAATCCTGGCTCTGACACTGACACCATCGACTGCCTTGGGCTAATCAGCAGGGGGTTGACTGAGATCTGCTCCTTGGGGGTGCAAGAGGCAGGGACAGCTGCAGAATTCCTGATCCAAAGCTCCAGAGGTGAGCAAGAACCTCCCCAGTGCTGCAGCCAGCCCGTGCCCAGCGTGTCCCTGCACTGAAGGGCACAATCCCTGACCAGAGGAAGGAATTAAACCCACGCAACGTTCACCTCGGGCGAGCTGAGGTTCAGGAAAGCCAGAGTTGCTAAGTGCTGTCAATAAAAGCTTTCAAACTTCTTTGCATAAGCATATTTGAGTAGGTCTGTGCTTTGAAGCAAGCCTGTTGCTTAGGTCGAGGGGTGAGTAAAGCCAGTCCTGCCTTTAGAACACTCCCGGCACCTCGGGAGGTTTTTGTTTCCTTTAAGCACCTTGTAGTTAAATTTTTAGTCATTGTTTTCTTTCTTCCTGTGTACTCCCATCCCCCAGTGACCCCCAGCTTTTCCCTGTCCTTTGCTTCTCAGTACAATTCCTCCTGTCTCATTGAGTTGTCTGATTTCTTATCCTTGATTAATACAAACACAGACAAAACCCTCATCCTTGGGGATTTTAATTGGAAGGTTGATTGCCTTTTCTTCTTCGCTTGCACATTTTCCATCACTTCAGCTTCCTTGGGGTCCACAGACAGACTTTCAATCTCCCTCCTCACATTCACCATCATGTTCTTGATCTTTGCTTGCTTGGGGCTTGACTCCTTCTAATATAAATGTTAGGCATCTTGCCATTTCAGATGACAGATCAGCTCTTTGATGTGTCTAATTATGATGGAGAGGGGGCAGAGAAAGCAGGACCTCCTGAAGCCAGGATAAATCTGCTGTCCATATAAACTCTGAGCAGCAATGTGTCCCTCTGCTTCCCCTCTGGTACGTGACAGCTTGCTAGACTCAAATCCTGCCCTACCCAAAAGAGTTCCATGAATACCCAGCACAAGGGAAGTTTTTACATTTGAACCTGTTTAATTTGAAAGGGGAAACCTGTCAGAAGCCTGGATGCCAAGATGATAGGGAGGGGTAGCAGAATGGGGAGTTCTACCTCAACTTTGCATGGCAAAAGCAGAGGTGGCTGACTGAAAGCAATCTAGTGAGAGAATCTTGTTCCTCCACCTCCTCTCACCCTCCCTTTGTTGCTGCCACAGATTGACACTCAGTAGTTATGTTAGTGCTCTGCAGAAGTCATCAAATTCTACCTCACAACACCTTTCTCTGCTGAATTTTCTGTCCAGTTTTACGGATGCTGTTCAGAGAGGAAGGGCCGTGCTGCTCTGAGGGCCAGAAGTTGAGGAGCACACCAGGTTTTAGTCCCTTCTCTTGCTCTTAAGTAATTTAGACATCTTCAGAGAGTCCCATCGCAGGTTCTTTCACTGTGTTAAGAACCAAACTTGTGGCAAAGCTGGCACTGGACTCAGTCTGGGGTTTGTGACAACCAGGGCTGACCTCACAGTTGTTGCCCAGGACTTTAACCAGCACCCCTCTCTGTCTGTGTTTGGGGAGGAGCTGCCTTGCTTGGTAGAAGATGGGACAGACCCTTTAACACTGCAAACTCTCTAAGGGCTGTGCTGCTGAACTCGTGCTGCTCCTCTGGTGCACGTGTTTGCCCACAGAGCTCCTGTACAGCTCCTACCTGTGCTCTGGTTGTGGCTGCTCTGTTCAGGACCAGGGCTCTGTTGAGGTGCATGTTTTATAAACACATAAAAGGCCATGGTCCCAGCCCTGAGGTACTTGAAGTTGTTAGCAAATCTCACAGACACTTCTTAATATGAATTTATTGTTGATCTGTCTGCCCTAGAGCTTGAAATTCTTTATTTATCTGCCAAACAGGCACAGCAGGAGTTTCAGCATTGCTTCCCCTTATATTACCCAGCTAATGTGCTTCAAGCCTGACCTACAATGATCATCTCCTGGGAAGAAAGCTTGGGTTAGTCTTCCTTCCACTCAGCATTCAGCCCTTGATCTTTCTACCAAAATGGGAAATCAGTGCTAGTGAAATGAACACTGATCAACAGTGACAAAACCTTTCACCTCATCTCAGGCAGGAAGCTGGGGTTGCATTTGTGCTGTTGTCCTTGAGCAGAGAGTCTTGAGTGGAGAGTTTCCTACCGTCTCTCTTCCCTCTTCACTTTTCAGAGCAAATGCAGAAACCTGCTTTAAATTAAACAGCCACAAGGTGAAGGGAAGTAATGTTCTGGTGACAGAGTGACAGTGTGAAAGGCAGCAGTGAAGGGGTTTGTGCAGCAGAGGTGGAGGGAGTACAGGGAACATCTATCAATATTTACTGAGCAGCATTGCTTTTCCATCCCGTGTTTCTCAGCCCTTCATCTTTACACAGCCCTGCCCTGTAAAAGCTTTGCACTTATTCCTGTGCATTTCCAAACAAGAAACCTCCTTTCTGGCTCTGATCTTTGGTGACAGGGCTGAGGAAGATCATGGAAGCCTTTCTCTCTGTGGGTGCCCTCTACCCACCCCAGAGGAGAGATTAATAGTTTCTGAAAGCATTTCCACCCTACAGAAAGGTCACCAGAGTCCCGAGGAAGATGAATAAACAGGGGTTCATCAAGACTCCGTGGTAACGTGGGAGGGACCTCTTCCAGCAAAAATATTGCCACAAAATGCTGACCAGTGGTGATTTCAGAGTAGCTGGAGGTTGGCAGGTGACCTCCTGGGCTGTTGTTTTTCACACAGTGCAACACAACCCAACCACTTCCACGGGTGTATTTTTTTAACTGTTTTGTTTTGCATCAAGTGTTTGTCATCGTGTGGCCTGTGTTCTGTGGGCTGTGCTGATTAAGGCTGTGGGATGATATATCCCTGTCATCTTATCTTCCAGAGGCAGTCAGCTGTCTTTGGGATTCACTTGGAGCTGTGAGTTAGGGCGGGGTTTTCCTTCAGTTATTTTATGCCAAATCTATCACCTCAATATTTATTGTTCCTGCTCTGGACAGTGGGGTTAACCTGAATGAAAGGGTTATACACTCTTGAGTATCCTCTCAGTGCTTCCTACAACTTTTGGGGCCTGATAAACTGAGCACCTTAGTCCAACAGTATTTACCTCATTCTTAATGCAGAATAAATCTACCAGAAAAACCAGCAGAAACTCAGCTAGAGCAAAAAATCCTTCCCTTTAGGTTTTCTGTTCGCTGATTTAGGATGGGGCAGCCACATTGCAACGTGTTTTCCTCCTAAATAAATTCCATACATGTGATTTATACACACACACACACACACAGAGTGAAGGTCATTATCCAAAGTTGCAAAATCAAATTACCTATGGTAATGCTCATTTGAAGATATAATGTTAAGTAGTCTTACTGCTAAAAAGAGAGGGAAAAATGTCTAAAATGGACTGGTACAATTTTGTCAGATTATCATAAACTCCCAAACCTAAGCTACAAGAATAGCTGATCCTGACAGATGCTTGCTGTTGGAGTGCCCACATAGGGAGAAGTCTGATTATGTATCTGGTGGGAGGCATAAAGACAGAAGAAAGTTGATTTGCTTTATCCTGTCAATCTAATGATTCACTTTTCAGGTCACACTTTATCTACACACAGTGTTTATTTAGACAATGAAACCATCAGTGCCATTGATAGAATCTAATACGCCAGCAGAGATATTTTTCTCTCCCACTATTTTCTTCTGGTGCTGGAGTGTGTATTCCTGCCACAGAAGTCTTTTTATGGAAAAAAATATTTTGTTATAAGCACTATCATCGTGTGTTGTAATTATTATTTTGTTTTACCCTGCCCACACAGAAAACTGTTTGCATTATATTCCATTGAAAGATACATTTTAAGTTATCTCTGGTAGTCATGAATAATGTAAATTGACAAGAACTATTATGGAGGCAGGTAGACAAAGAAACAGAAAGTTAAGTGGTTTCCTTTCTCTTTATGGCAGAGTGACATTTACCTGTAAGTGCATTTGATTTTAACACAATAGGATGAGTCTGTGCTGGGCTGGATTAGGATTGAGGCATGTGGAGGAGTTCAGATAAAGAGTGGGCACTGAGAAATGCCCTCACCAGACCTCTCTAGGGAGGGGACTTCAGCAGCAATAGCATGTCAGAATGTCTTTTTTTTTTTCAGTCCTTGCATCCAGCTGACAAAATCTTTCCTTGTTTCTGTATCTGTAATTCCAAGAGATCTCTCCGTGCTTCCCACAGCTGTCTAACAGCCTAATACTTTGTGCTTGTCACATCACTTTCCAAAAAAAGGGTCAATGTCACTCTGCCACCCTGACAGACAGAAAAGCCAAGGCAAAGAGAAGCTCTGGGTGAACGGGGGTCACTCAGAGACCCAGGAGCAGCTTTCCTGGTGTGTGTACTCACAGCCCAGACTGGTACTGCCTCTCACATTCCAGCTACAAATTTCACCAGTTCCCCTTTTCCTCAGACTCACCAGAACTGCACTAGTTGGGTTTAACTCTCCTGCAGTTACACTGCATTTAAATCAGAAATAATTTCAGTGGGTTGGATTCTCACTTTTGTAAACAAGAGTGTTCCCCCTGAAACTAGTAGAGCTCATTTTCAGGTCTGAGACGGTGTAACTGCTCTCATGTCATGAACACCCCACTAGATATAAAATACTTTGTTTCTTCAGTGTGGCACATTTACTGACCTCCCTGATCCAGCTTTTCCCTGCAGTGTAACTTTCCCTGTCTTCGAGGTCACCCTGGGGGAGAGGGACAAAAGCCACTCGACCCTTGTCTCCAGTAAAATAACCAACCCAACAAAAGCAAACAAAAAGCCAAGTAGGTGTTGCACTGTGATCAAGATAGTCCCTTCCCCAGGGGAGTCACAGGCCTGCAAGTGGACAGCTAAAATCCTTTGGGAGAGCTAACATCCTTTGGGAGAGTTAGCATCCTTTGGGAGAGATAACATCCTTTGGGAGAGATAACATCCTTTGGGAGAGATAAAATCCCTTTGTTTCTACAGTGCCTTGGGTACCATGGCTTAAACTGTCCATATTCCTCGTAGGAAACCTTCAGACAACATTGTCCAGGCTGCCTCTCAGAGCTTTTCTACTTTCCTGCTCTCTGCTTTAAGTTTCTCTGCAGGGGAAGGACGGGCTCTGGCTGATCACAAATGTGACCTGTCCCACTGAGTTATTGTTGCCTGCTGTGGGGGATGAGCTTTTGCAGTCCTCTGGTTCCTGGTGACGTAGTCCTGGTGCACACACACCCCACACTTGTGTCTTGGGGCTTCAAATGCCTTTATCTATGTCATGCATTGGTTTTTACAGTTTGCTATGAATCACTGATGCCTGCTGGGAACACATACCCGCTTCTGGTTATTTTTATTACAATGTTATAATGGGCACAAGGACACTTAAAAGTGGAACAACTGAGCATCTCTTGGTAGCCAGTGCTGTGCAACTCTCCTGGGATGCCTGAGAACACCAAGATGTGATGCTGAAATGTGTTGCTGTAGTGAAAAGAAATTAATTCCAACATAGTCTGTGTCCTGTGTAGTAGCTCTGCTCATGTGAATGATAGCAGAGTAGCTAAAACCCTATATCAAGTCCTGGGATATGTGATCAGAGCCCTGGATATGCTGCAGGTTTCCTAAATGAGGGTGGATCAGCCATTTAGGCATTCCAGTTACATTTCAACTGTAAGGCAGCTGCTCTTTGTTACCTGACTCTGTGTGGACACCCTGGGATGTCCAGGAAATAGGCTGGAGAGTTTGTTGGCTCCCTTCTACCCAGCATCTTCTGGAAAATCAGTGGGCAGAGACACAAGATTCATGTCAGGATCTTCTTCTGACAAGAAACTGAGACATAGCCTGGAAAAGCACGTGGACAGAAGGTGAAGAAAAAGGGATTAATGGCATGCTGAGGTATTATCCCACACTGATGCTGCATGGTGATGCCAGGCTGAATACATTAAAGTCTGTAAGGAATCCAGATCTCTGGAAAAAGGGAACTTATGCAGACCAAGCTTGTTAATAACTACTTGCCAAAGCTGTGAAGGTTTTAGCTTTGAAGGTCATAGTATTTGAAGGACAAATATTTCTGTTCCCAGAGAGAGAAACATGGAACAAAGAAACTCACCTGAGACCTGCTGGGCACTGGGCCCCTTTGGTTTGAGTGTTTAGTGTTCAGTGATTCCTGAAATGTTTGTTATGGATGGAGAGTGTGTTAGAAAAAATCAGGATACTCAGAGAAAAGAGTGAAGGGAATGGTTGAAACAAACAATACTTGATATAAAATACTAATAATATCTGCAGTTCCACTAACTCTGGAGGTCTCAGAATGGCCTTCTTTGTCACCTCCAGTTTATAAGAAGGTCAGACACAAGGGAGGAACTGATTTGCTCAAGGCACACAGCCAGCAAATGGTAGAATTGGGACTAGAAACCAAATCTTTTTACTCTTAGCAGGAAGTGAACAGGTAGGTTTGCTGTAGTTTCGAAAGACATGGCTACAAGAGGCCCTAAACTAGCAGAGCTCAATTTTCTAACCCCACTGTATGGCTTTGGCCAGCTCCCTGGATTCTGCTTTGTGCTTTAATTCTCCTGTGCCACTGCACACAAAGT
This sequence comes from Manacus candei, assembly GCF_025592945.1. Lineage (NCBI taxonomy): Eukaryota > Metazoa > Chordata > Aves > Passeriformes > Pipridae > Manacus > Manacus candei. The sequence continues at coordinate 5,019,531 of NW_026138124.1, read as the reverse complement.
AAGTCACTTTTACAGGAGGATGTTATGCCCAAACTCTGCCTTTGGGTACAGAAGGAAATGGCAGAGAAGAGAAGCCACTGCATCCAGCTGATTGGGAGAGTGGCCATGTGCCAGACATCATCTTTTGTGGTAATAACTCCTTTCCAATGGCAGCCTGAGCTATTTGCCTGTCATGATTTGTCTTTTTGTGCTTGGGGAATGCTGGTTGACCTTTGTCTTTGATGTTGCTGGGCCCTTTCCTTGCAATAGGGCAGTTCAGGAGGCCACGACCACATCTGCTTTGGCTGGTTCTGTTATCAATTAATTTGTCCTGCCACATCAAAGAACAGAGATAAAGCTGTAGCATTTCCTTACCACAGATTTTTATCTTCACTCCCCAGTTCACCTCACAACACAGGCACCTTCCACCTCCACAGCAAGCAGAGGGAGAGAGACAGACAGAGAAAGAAACAGAAATGACATCCTAATAACCTCCCTCGAGCGCTGATGGCACCTGGGTCTCTGTGTGCTGAGCCTTACACCCACTTCCAATCTGGCCTGGCCACAGCCAGCCAGTTGCTTACTCCCCCAACAAGTTATTTGTTTTTCTCTCTAGACAAATCAGTGATGTTAGAATGACAAATAGCAGTTATAGCTTTGCACTTAGCTGAGTATAATTTCAGGCCATCAGTACCATCTGTCTCCCTTCTTGGGCTGCAGCTCCATTAAGCGACAGCCAGAGATCCTCAAGGACAAAGAGCCCAACTCACACGGACAGATATTTTAGGGGGCACAATTTGTGACTCTGTGCCCTTTGAGGTTCATTCCAATGAAGCTGGGAAATAAAACCTGATCCAAATTAAAACTTTCCCTGCTCTGCCATGCTGAGCCTTTACTGTGCTTGTTCAGGAGTTCTGCACTGAGACTGGTACTAACCACCATGCAAATTTATCCAAAGGCTTGCTGAGGTGATGCTGTTTGTCTTGGCTTTCAGACAACATTCAGGCTTATTTCTAGGAAATTTCGTGTTCATTTACTACAAGTCATAGTCTTTCTTTCGTTTTCTTTTTCTTTCTTTCCTTCTTTCTTTCTTTCTTTCTTTCTTTCTTTCTTTCTTTCTTTCTTTCTTTCTTTCTTTCTTTCTTTCTTTCTTTCTTTCTTTCTTTCTTTCTTTCTTTCTTTCTTTCTTTCTTTCTTTCTTTCTTCTTTCTTTCTCCCTTTCTCCCTTTCTTTCTCTCTTCCTTTCTCTCTTCCTCTCTCTTTCTCTCTCTGTTTCCCCTCTTTCTTTCTCTCTCTCCTTTCTTATGTTTTCTGAGGTCTAATTTGATCACATCACAAAACACAGGGGAAAAGCAGTTTTGGAACCATTTTGCATGTGCCATGAAAATGCCCCTTCTTCCACAGCGTGGCTGTGAATGCCCTTCTCTCTCATTGACTAAAGACCCTGTGTACCTTGCAGGATCAGTTGCATTCAAAAACCTGTCCTTTCAAATTTGTTTAGGTAAAGTGCAGAATGCAGATGATTCCCAGAATAACTCCTCTGGCTTCATTTGGAACGACAGCAAAAACAAATCTGGACTTAGCTTCTCATCTCAATGGAAGGGCACAGAGGAGCAGTGAGAATCTGTCATTGCTTGTAAAGGACAACGTTACATGAGAGAGAGAGAGAGAGCACAGGAGAGAGGCAGAGAGAAAAAACCCTTTCCTCTCTGCTAAATAAGGGCCATGTTGAGGTGTGTGAGGACAGCGGGGGTCAGCGAGTGCTGGAACTGACTCTGAACTTCTGGCAGAACAATCTCCTGCAACTAAACCCAAGAATTCCTTTATGTTCAGCAACCTGCAGGGAGATGTTCCACAGCCAGCTTTCTCCACAAGAGCCAGGTTACAGTGTCTGTATGTGACAGCAACTGAAGCAAAAGCTTTTGTCTTTTAAATCAGAGTAGCTCACAGGCAGCACAGTGGACTCGAGCCTGATATTTAATATCAGACACTGAGCAAGAATCCATTTGTAACAGAGGAGCCATAAACCATGAGATTATTTGCCACATAACAGGGAGATGGTGGGTGCAGATGTTCAAACACCATGTCTAATTAGAACAGGAACAGATATGTTACAGGAATTAGAATTCCTTCAGTAAGGGTCTAGCTCTGCACACTGCTCTGTTTAAACTACTAGATACTTTGTGTGTCTGAGCCACTTTTCAGTCATGAACCCAAGTGTTTGGCAGACACTCCTGCAGCCTCAGTGCTTCCCTGTCTTAGGAAGGGAGTAAAGACTATGGTCCTGATTTGTCAGAGGGGTGGTTTCACTGAACTTCCACTTGCCTGCACACACAGTCAGTGTCAGGACTAGAAATAAAGTCCAGGAGTCCTGGTTCTCAGTCCTCTCCCATCAGCCATGTTCTCCTGAGCTTACTTTACCTGCATATCAGGGATTTTGTAGGCAACTACAGAGACAGAGAACAGATTGCCCCCAAATGGGGTCCTTAATCACTCAACTTTTATCACTGGGAGACAGTAGCTTCCCTCCCTACCTCCTTGAAAAGCTTTTAAAATAAACACAGGTACATTAGAACAACAGTCCTTCAAAAAGGGTCCCTTCCTCCCCCTTACCTTCCTTGCTCTCCTGTCATTAAGCAGAGCAAAGCCATCCTTACATGTGACATTTGGACAGATTGACTTAAGCTATTTACTTTAGGCTTTTTTCCCCCTCCCATTCAGGATCACTTTCATTCATTTTTCAAGTGTCTCAAAATTTCTTTTGCTAAATCCATAGATCAGGTGATTCAGAATGAAGCAATGCCATTCTGATAAAAGCACAACCCTGAAGCTTCCCTACTCCTCCCATAGTCCCTTTCTGCTTACTCTTTAATTCTCTAATTAACTCACTAATTCTGCTGACAAAAGGAAAAATACACCAGCAGTGGCAAAGGAAATCTCACCTTTAAATGCCAATTTTCTTTTCTTCCCACAGAGCCTACCTTGCTGGTTAAACTGTTGAGTAATTGTATTCTGGGCTCAGAGTCAGTGGGTCAGATTCTGCTCTGAATTACATCAATAAAAACAACCACTCCAGGGCAACCTTTCATAAATATGCCTGCTTTTAAACCAGTGTGCTCTCCTGCTTGAGGATGCCTTCCTAAACCAAATCCTAACCCAGAATTACCACATTAATGTCAGTGGGACTGACGGGTGACAGAGTTCAGACTCTGAACTCCATCACAAGGCTTTTCTCTCTCTCCCAGCAGCAGAAAAGCAACGAGCAGTTTTAACACAACCCTCCTGACTCACATTCTCTGCTCAGCAGAAGTCCAGGAAGCTTTGCTGGGTAGATTGAAGGTGCAGTGGCATAGATGTGTGTCTGAAGTGAGGATGTGCCATGCTGTGGATCCTGTTGGGGCACGGGCTGAACAAAGATCTGCATAATCCCCTCTTATCATGAGCTTTGCCAAGCCACTCTCACTATCAGACACTTTTTTTCCCTCTTATTGTTCATCTTTCTTGCTTGATGGCAACTGGAAGGTTTTGGATATTTCCTCTAGTTCTGTATTAACTCCTCCCGAGGAAAATGTGGTGTAAGTCACCTCTTTTGAGAACACACAAAAGGAGGGGCAGAGGGAAAGAATTAGGGATGCAGGATCTGTTGAGTGACACCAAGTGATGTTCATGGTACAGAATGGTCACATTGTTGGGTAACTGGAACTGCAGTTTGTGGTCCTCTTGAGACAGTAACTCACTGTAAAGTTAAGTCTTTCTCTGTGCATATAGAGTTTGAATTAGGGGAAATGCTCAAAATATATAAACAGGAACTAGTCTTGCAGAGAAGATAAGCTTTGGAGTGAGGGGGCTGTCTCTTCCAGTGTGTATTTAGTGTCTACTGCAGTGGGGACTAATGTCATGTTGGGGCTCTGGATGCTGGGCCTCCCTCAGTGTGTGTACTGCTGTAATACACAGAACTACTTCCTTCCATTGACTGCCTTTTTGTGGCATTGTTTTGTGTGATTGACTCCCTTTTTCATCCAGAGGCCAAAGAGTGATTATTGGAGATTGCCAGCTCCAGACCTGAATTGTTTTATTCAGGAAGTTAATTAAAATCAACCCACCTCTTTAGAAAACCTTCTCGAATACAGTCTGGATGCTCCTTTCATCTCAGTGTTACTACTTCTTTTTTTTTTTTTAATCAGAGCTCCTTAAATCATGGAAATAACTTGGCAAAGGAGCTGTATTACAAGAAAAATCAGTTAGGAACGTAGGTAAAGGCACATAATAGGTCTTTAGAGGAGAGGAATGAATTTAATTGAGTGAAAGCTCAGAAAACCCAAAAGTAAACTCAGGGTCATCAGCATGCTTCTTTCACTTATCCCTCAGTTGCACTTCATAGATCCAGGCTTCCTTTTGCTCTGCTGTTATCACACTTTCCTTTTGCTGTGATTTATTAACTGTGGAACTGTCAAATTATGAAACTGAGGTTCTAGAAATACTTATTAATGTTTGAGAAATTCATTTCACACTTGAATACTTTTTCTAACACTTACTAATGTCCCTCATTTTGGTCATGTGGGTCTACAGGGCAAGAAAACAAGGTATCTTATTATATATTTAGCATGTGGAGATGAAGGATGAAAAAAATGTCTTTTAAAACCCCCTCAAACATTGCAGCAACCCTATGCCTTTGGTCCTTGTGCTGCTGGATGTGGTGACTGTGTGTGTGTGTGCATAAGCAGGGCAATGTCTGTACATTCAGTGACACCATTCCAGCTCCCTTTCAGTCACTATTAAGAAAGCACTTCTAATCCCCTCTGAGAAGCTTGAACATAAAATTCCTTTCATGCCAGTTTTGTCTTCCTCAGTTTGGCAAACACTGACCTTCCCCCTGTGATTCCAATGGATCTTGTAATTCAAAAGGCATTTCTGTTTATTATTACCCTGTTAGTGCACAGGAATCATCAGGGATACCAGGACTGCTCAGGCAACAAGGTTACTCTCTGAGCTCTCTGTTGCAGCTTTGTAGTGCAAACAAAAATACAGCAGGCCAGAGATAAATGATGATTACTTTACTCACTATTTAATCAGAACAATGAACCTAAAATAATTATTGAATAATTACTTGCCTCGAGATCCTTGGGAGTAAGTTTGCCACATTTATTCCCCAAAACACAAAGTTTTCTGATGGAAATTTGTTTAAAAAGTAGAAAGGAAGACCACCAAAAATGTCCAAGTTTATGAATTTGCTCTCACAGGACTGGAACGTTTCTACTTCTTGACACTCAGTTTTGAAACGTGTTACGTTACACCAGTATCAAATTCAACAGTTCTAAACTGGTATAGTCTCACTCAAAAGGAGGTTTTCCTTCAAAATATGATTTTGCACAGAATACTGAGCTCTGTGTTTCCATCAGCATTAATGAAGTCAAGTTTAGTGTTTAACCTAGTCTGCTCAAAGTAGTCCTGCATGCTCAGAGAGCCATCATCTGATAGGAAATGGCTGCAATACCTCCAGTTTTCCTAAAACACTGACGGTTTCAACCGTTTCTTAAGAAATACTCACTGGGCACTGCAGATGCTTCTGCTTTCAAACACAACCATCTTCTTCAGCTTCAATGGGTGACTCCTTTCAGCCAGAGCAGTGACACCTCTGGTGTAACACTGAAGTCACCCAAAGGAAGGAGTGACCACCAGATGTTTTTCCTTGACATCCCTCAGCACAGTGCTCTCCTCCCTCTGCTCCCTCACTGGTACCATCCATGATTTTTAAAGGACCATAACAGCACTGGGAACATTGGTTTTTTTTCAAAGGAAACACCAGGAACCATTTCTAGTTTTTCCCATTTGGTAAACTGCTCCTCATGAAAACTGAGTGCAGCAGAGGTGCCTTCTCCAATGCACAGGTGTCCCCTGCACACTCAAAACACCAGAAGGGGAAAAAAGAAACCCCTTTGGCACAGGTAACATGGAAGACATCATTTATTTTTCTTACCTCCAATGAGAGGTCTGAATTGTGGTCTTGTTTAATCCAGCACAGAAGCCAATGATGGGCTGGGCTGGAGTGTTTGCTCTGCTGTCTCTTCTGTTTAAGCTGAGGACAAGACAAAACGTTCATACAACAGTGAATCCTCCCTGTGGCCCAGCCCCCATCACAGCTCTGCCCCACGGACCTGGATGCCCCTCAGTGCCCGTGTTTTCCAACCTGCCAATGTATAAGTGCTTAATTTTAGTATGTAGGAAAATGCTCATGTGTGACTGCAACCCCCCTAAATTCTGTACACACAAATTCAGCAGATTGTTTGGATTGTTTGAAAGTTTGTCTTTGAACATCTCCTCTGTTGCTCTTTCTTTGCTACTGCCCTTCAACTTTTGTGTCTGTAGACCTGAGGTGCCATGTGGAAGAGCCCCTTTTACATCAGCTGAAACTACTATTTCTTCCTTAAACTGTACACATGGGTCACTATTCACTCTGGAAATTGCTCTGCCCTTGATAAATGCAACTTAATTTTTGTGTGAAACAAATGTTGAAATATCTTCGTGAACAGTTTTAAACTTGACAGGTCAGTTCTATAAATCATTTATTTGTTTTAATGTTACTTAGCATCCCTGAATCTAAAAGCATTTCATACAGATGTTTCCCTGACCATTTCAGTAACGATTTAGCTCATTGTTAATGCTTCCATTTCACAGAGGCACAAAGTGAAATGCAGGTATCTGAGAAGTGCTATTGTTTTTAGGAGGGTTCAGCATTGGCTTCTGATTTCTAGGACTCACTTTGCTGAGGGCTCAGCTCTTCTAAAAAAAGCTGTCTACAAGGGTCAGAAAGAAACTATTAAATTGCCTGACACCTATTAATCTACTCCTCTTTTAGGTCTGTAGCTGTGAACTGAGCTCATTGAAATAAAATCTCTCATACTTGTGAGATCATGTATTAGAAAATCAGTCCTGGTGTGCCCAAAAAGTTGGCCCCACATTACATTATTTCCTTACACAAATAGTAATAAAATACTTCTTTTTTTTTTTTCCCCCCAGAAGATATTTTATTTTAGGGAAATGCAACAGGAAAGAACAAAAGCAAAATTCCCATTTGTGAAAGCACAGCATGTGCAACATCACTATAACAGGCAGCAAAAGGTCTAAGAGCAGAAAAAGGACTACTGAGACCTGCACACAGAGTTTCTTATAAATTAGCTCAGAAAACCAAAGGTAGAGCACTGTGTGCTAAGGGAGGCTCGGATCATAAAATATTTTTAAAGTCCTTTAGCAATATTAAAATTCTGCTCAGCAACAACTATTGTAATACAATTTTCCCCTCTCCTCGCTCAAGAATCAATGGTGCAGCCATTCTCTTTGTTAAAAAGATTCAAAACTCTAAAAAAAACCAAAAAAAAAATGGATTTAGTTGAGTTCTCACCCTGGAAAAATGAGTGAAAGTGCTTAATCCATCGGCGTGGGTGCACAAAGTGCATTTGTTGTGCTGCTGGATGTAACACGAGCTGAACCAGGGCAGGAGAGCGAAAGCTTTGCAGCCCCTGATGGATTTCAGATTTATTAGACACTGGAATGTTTTTTTTCCCCCCTTGTCTATAAGAACATGGTGTGTAAGATGATAAAGGGCAGGAATAAAGGGAGCAGACATTGTAGCCCTTAAAATTAAAACAACTGTTTCTAGATTTTCCAAGTGTCAATGTATGAAAAACCAGCCTAAATAGAAGTGTTGCATTATTCAGTGTGCTTTCCTCCTGGAAAGAAAAACATTTTGCAGCCACTGACAAAGCTATGGACATGTGACTAATACTACTTTTATTTTCCTATATGGAGAAAAAACCCATCACAAAGCCTAAATGGAATATTTATGCTGTAAGATAATACACTCATACCTGTAAATTATGAGTGCAAGCTGTAATAATTCATCTTTAGTTTCATTACTCATGCACTATGGAGCTTTCAAGATTAGGGATAGATTTGTTATGCCACTACACTCCAGTGTATGTTTTCCCTTTCTTAACCCTCTCCCTCTTCTCTGGCTCACACATCCTGTACAGTAGGAGCAAATTTCTTTGCACCAACACATACAGGCTGTTTAAGCTGCACAGAACTGGCATCATTTTCAAAGGACATATTAATGATCCATTTTATGATGTTAACCAGGCTGAAAAAAAAATTAGCTCAGTGTATAGGGATATGATTTCAAATAAATTTGGGAGGAAAGTTTCCTATTCTGAGAAGAGCTCCAAGATGTAACATTAATAAAAAGCTTTTGTAGTCTAATGTTACAGGGTAGTTCTCTTGAGCTTCCAAGATGGGAACCACAGTGGTCTGCTTGTGGCAGCAGTAGTTTTGTTCCAGTATCTATATGCTGCTTTGTGAAAGGGAATAGCAAAAATCTGGAATGAATTGCTTCAATGATTAGATTTCCCATGAAAATATAAACAACACAACTATTCACTGAAAGAGGACTTATGTTTAATATATAAGCAGAGGAATAAACAAGCTCTGTTCTTCTATTTTTGACTCTGTCTGTATTTTAAGTGTCTGAAAGCAAAGACAAGGCCAAGGAGACAGTTTGGGCCAGTGTTCTGAGCACTCCAGGCTCTGCTGGGGTCTGCTATTGAGTTATTGTGTAATCTTGGGTGAGTCATTTAAATTCTTTATGCTCTGATTTCACCACTCTGTAAAATAGGTGTAATCCTCCCCCATTTACCTCAGACAGCAAAAATATCTATAAAACATCTTAGATGACATGTTATGTTCAGGCAAATTTTCCTTCAGTAAAAAATTCTCTGTGTGAGCTGTATTTGTCCACAGATCTTTTTGTCCTGCAAATCTCTGCCCACAGACACACACACACAGAGTCGTGTCAGTGCTGTCTGAAAAATGAGATGAACATGCCTTTGCCATGAAATCAAACCCATCATTCTGCTCCTATAACTGCAGAAATTGCACTAACTATCAAACTTTTAAGTCTTTTCAAAGACCAAACCTTGTATGTCCTAATCAAGTGAGAAGTCCCAGTAAGAATCAGTAGGATACTTCAAGCCATTAAAGAAAGCAGGATCTGGCCTCTTGTAGAGCACTGAGGTAAAACAGACACAGTGCTGCAGTTTGCATTGGACAGTTCTCAATTAGAATGTCAAGATTTATGGTGTATTTTATCCGGTTTTCATTCTCTGCTGTTCAGTTTAACTTTTGACCTATGGTTATTGGCAGAAGAGGGCTTGTCCCAGAGGGCCATTAGCCCCTTCCAAAGAGGCATTCTAAGAAGTGCCAAAAAAGAGGGTGGGAAACAGGTCTCTTTGTAACAGGACCCCTCCTCCTTCTCTGAAATGCTCACACAATCGATGTGATAGTCAGGGTTCAAGAAAACAGGAGATCCTTAGGATTTTTCTGCACTAAGTATTTCAGGTCTTGCATTATTCCTCTTCTGTCCTGCCCTGACAAGAGGTTGGATGGAAGCAAATCTTGTAGAAAGGATCAACACTAGTTGTGCCCAAAAATCTGCATGGACTCAGAGTAAAAGAAAATGGAAGTTATAAATACAGGGCACCTGTACTGAGACCTTAATAAGAGGCAGAGTAAGGTATGGCATCCAGGTGTTCTCCAGAGGATTGGAGTTCATAGAGCTCCCAGCCAATATGCACACAACATCCTTACAATATATGGTAGAAGAGTTGCTGATGCATCCTTGAATTTGATTTAAAAAATGCTTGGAAATAAATAGATTTATCCAGGTGTGATAGCCCTGCCCAGTACATTCCCTACAAAAAAAGGAGAGGATGGTTGTGCTGAAAGGGAGCCTGCTGGCATGCAACTGGCACGATTTCTCAAGGCAAAACCCTTAGACTGATGAAAATATCAAACAGGATCAATGATCTTGTGCTGGTGGCACAAATTAAGGGTAGCACTGTAAATGTGGAGGGCCGGAGTATTCCAGGGGAAGGCCTGTATGATCCTGGCCATTACAGCATTAGGAAAAGAATGAAATGCAATAGAATGAGAACTCAGGCTGTGCAGTTTGAGATTAATAAAAGTGATGCTCCGTGGTGAGCAAGACGCTCCTCAGATGGAGACGTCCTCACAGCATCGAGGTTCTCCAAGGGCCTTCCCACGGACACGGGGGGGGAACAAAAATAACCCAGCTCGCTTTAGGATAGCGCCCTTCATTTGCAAAAGGGATTATATAACTTGCTTGCCTCTAACAACAGAGGACTAGTTTGATGAACCAGAAGGCCCCTTCCAGTCCTATTGTTCCTGTTATTCCCAAAGTTAAATTAACACCAACCTTGCCTCGTTCCTGCACCTGTGGAGAGGGAGTTTGCCCTGGAGCTCCCACAATGAGATGTCTCTGTAAATGGGAATTGAAAACTCTGTAAATGGGAATAGAAGAGATGCCAGGTCTGTAATTTAAAAAAAAAAAAAAAAAAAAAAGTAATAGATCTAAATCCTCCTGATTTGGGGGGCAGAAAGGCTCATAAGGACACAGTGTGCTACAGGAGACCAGCCTTAAATTCCCCTCAGGAGCAGCTCACGGCCTGTGGCACAGCATCTGCCCCCTCAAAGGGCACCCACTGTCCTCTGCCACCCTGAAGCAATTGGGGCAGAAACACTCAGCTTGGGAAAGTGACTTTTCTCTAGACAGGCTCCCACCTCTTTCCCTCAGGCCTTTCTTCTCACAGCCTGTCAGGACGACAGGGCCTCCATACCCCACAGACTTCACCTCGTACAAATCCCGGGCCTGGGAGCAATCTCTCCCCCTGTATCATACATATATATGTGTTTTAATATGGAATATGTGAGAGGAGGTGAAATTCAGCTGTGCAGGGCTGCCGGTAGGTTGTGAGGGGCAGGGCAGGGCCCCTGACTGGTTCCGCCGCCATGTTGGCTGCTGAGGGGAGCCGGCCTTGCCCTGGCAGGTGCTGTGAGGGCACCTCTGCCCCCTCAGGGCAACAAAGCTGCTTAAAGTGATACCAAAGTGGGGTAACACAGCCCAGCGTCTGTGGGGTGGTGGCACTGCCTCTGGATCTCTCTTCAGGATACAAATTTAGGTGTAAAGATGCTCAAATCGAGTAACAAAATGGAGGCGAAGCTGTGGCAGTGACTGCCTGAGGGTGGGCGGAGCTATCAGAGCACACAGCCCAGAGCAAAGGAGGGTAAGTGAAGTAACAGCTATTTAAAATGTGTGAGAATAGAAATTGCCCCTCCCTGACTCCCCAACCCTGTGGAGTGGAGGAGAGGAACAGGCCCTCAGTCTGGCAGGGTGAACACCAGCACCTCACATTTAGTGCTGCCCTGTCACTCTCACTGCTGCTCCTGAAGGTGGGACTGCACCGTGGAGATGGTGCTTTAGCATATGTGACATCTTTTCCTGGAAGACTATGTGATTAGAGAACCTTTAGAAACAGTCAGGGAACCTTTGGAAATTACTGCAGCTGGCATCTGGGTTTCAGGGCAGCACTGGGACAGGTTCGAGCTGCAGGGCAGGAGGCAGGAGCAGGATAGGGATGGGATGGATGTACCTACCCCTCCATCTTCTGTCACCTCCACAGCAGCAGCAGTAGCAGTTTGGAAGGGGGCTGTGGCAAAGACACAGGTGTCTGCCAGGTGACATGTCCCTGGAAGGGAGCTGTGCAGGGAATAAGCCAAGGACACTTTCCTCCTGGGAGGAGCTGCCCCAGCCACCAGAAGGTGCCAGCCCCCAGCTTTCTGTTCCAATTCCCAGCGTGGTTTAGCAGTGCAACGATTTGCTCACAAGACACAGAGCAGAGCCCACCTACTCATTCCTCTGCGCAGCCATGAGACGATAATGACTCTCAGTCAGTGGCGTGGCTTTGAACAGATGCCTGGAGGTGAAAGGATCTGTATTCCATTACTAGCCCCTTCGACTAGCCAGGGTCCCCCAGGTTAAATATTTTTAGCAACAGCTTGTTTACATGTCAAACTTGTCAATGAGCTTCTGGGGCACTGCTGCCACAAAGCTGTGTTGGTGGCAGCCCGTAAGCTTTCTCTATGCACGGAGCTAATGCCTTCTAAAGGGCTTGTCAGATATATTCTTCCCACTGTGTCACGAGAGCAAGACTAATTTCAAAGAAATGCTCTTTATTTCTACTTAAAACTGCTAAGGAAAATATCCAGCACTGTCTTTTTTCTTGTCATCTGTTCGACAAGTGTCTCATAAAACAAATTGAGAGGTTTAAATCTCCGAGACAAAAATCAATAAGAGGATAAGTAAAGAATAGGAGGAAGTCAGCAGGCTGAGATTTATTTCATTGGAAATGTTTTTTCAGTGGATTTACTAATAAATCTAAAGTGGCTGGTGCAGCTGCCTTTGATATGCAGTATCCCCTTTACTTAGATGGAAGCTGCACATGAAAAGGAGCTTTGAATACTGATTTTTACAAGGGTGTAAATCAGCAAAGCCCCACACGTTACATATACCACCAGCATCTGGTTCAGGTAGAAGTTAAGAAAAAGGATTTGTTTGTGTGCCAGAGTTTTCCTCTGTAGTTTTGCCATTTTTTGTTTAATATATTGCAGTAGTTGTGATCAGGGCCTTGCTGTGCTGGACACTGAACAATCTGATGTAATAAAATAATTTCTGTCCCGAACAGTTTATAGAGCTTCAAGGGTAAGAAACTCCATTGAAATAACAAATATGGGCTGATCAGCAGTGAAATCACAGGGAATGATGTTTGTGATGGTGGAACAAAGCTGTGGCATCTCTTGAAAATCTGCTCCAGTGAGCACTTCCCTTGTGGTGAGGTGAAACTGGGAAAAATTTAAATTAAATGGATGATTTGGAACAGATTTACAGATAAAGAAAACGAAATAAACTCCTGAAACAGTCAGGAGAAGGTCGGCATGGGCTGACTACCAGTCATTTTTAGGTTGATCCCACAGCTGGCCTTTGTTCCAGGAGGAAGGGATGTTCTCCTGAGCAACAGCAATAATGGCTGTCACTGAAATGGATGCACTTTGATGTGGGCATGCAGCGATGGAAAAGGGCTGCACCCCAGCCCAGAATGCCCTCCCTGCTGCACATCCCCCCAGACTGTGAGCTTTTCCAAAGGCCCTGTGGATGAAGAGGAAGCTATAATGAGCTCCTTGTTGAGTAAGAGGAGTGGTTTGCTCCAGTTGGCACACATGACAGATGTCTGTGGGTAGGGAGCGAGTGGCTGGGCTCTGTGTGTGTACATATGTGCTAGGAGGGGTTCCAGGAGGGTTCCGTGGCTCACTATTCTATTTCCAATTAAACAAATAGTCCTGGATGCTTTTACAATGTCAGATGGGAAATCAGCCAGAAACCAGCTGATATCTTATTGTTCCTTGTTCTTCAATCGATTCTGCGTCTTTCAAAAGATTTCTCTGCACCAAACATGTATCAGAACATGGTTAAGCTCCGTTGTTCCAGCTCACAAATTTGATGTTAGGAAGAAATGTCGGAAGTGAGAGTAAATCAACAGAAATGGCCATTTTCATCCCCTTATATGGTTTTTCTCAAGTCAACATGAGAAACATTTCACAGCTAACTGTGAAAACTGGCACCTCATTACCTACTTTATTATTTCTTATGACTTATTAAGGGTTATTATCATTGTTCATTATCCTTTTTGATAGTGCATACCCTGGCTATCCTATCGTGTTATTACTGGGTAGTAGTAGCAGACTCTTACATTTAGGTCACTTAAACAGCTTGTATTTAAAGATTCCTATGGATATTAGTCTGAAGGGTGCAACCAGTACTGTGATTTGAAAATGGAAAGAGGGAAAATGTGGAATGCAAACTGTGTGGTTATGTGCTAAATGACTGTGTCACAGAGCCATACTCACTGTGGGGCTGAACTGAGCTTGCATGATCCACCTAAAGTCTGTAATTTCCATCATTTTCAAGCACCTCACATTGGAATCAAGGTAACCTCACATTAACACAGTGGTTTTTAGTGCAGCCATGTATATCTATGTTATACAAACTCACACACATGTATACAAACATTGTGGAAAGTCAGACAACCTTCAGAGTAGACAATGCTGCCACTGTTTTCCATAACACACAAAGACACACACTTAAATCTTCGTAATTGAAACAGGGATAATGCATTCTCTGTGTCACAGAGCTTTAAGGATATATTATATGGTGACTTATGGGTTTCACCATAAATTGTTAAATGTCATGAAGGGATGGCCATAATTCATACAACCCCTGACTCTGTACCAGACATTCCAGGAGGGCAGTACAGTTCTGCAACACAGGCAGGTGTGATCCCCATCTCTCTGAGGAAGGTGCAGAGAATTGACAAAATCCACATTGTGAATCAGCAGTACAGCTAAAAATAGAACCCAAGCTTTGAGTATCAGCTTTTGCCAAAACCTGCCCAGCAGGGTGGCATGACAAGGACTGCCCAGACCTTAGTTTGACTTCCAAGTCAAGAGCAGGACCCTTCACATTCTGGCAGTAAAGAAGTACCACAGAATCACAGAATCACAGAATGTGCTGAGTTGGAAGGGGCCCACAAGGATCCTGGAGTCCAACCCTTATGCAAGAACACCTCTGCTTTTCAGCTTCCCTGGAACCTCTGCAGAGGGAGAACGTTGCCCGCTGTGCTCCCACCTCACCACGTCATCTCCACGCCACAACGCCCTGGCTGGCTTTTCACTCAAAATCCACCACCCGTGTCCTGACCCTGTTCCATCTCTCACAAGATCAAAGTCCCAAGAACTTGAAAGGCACACAGTGACATGATTTATCCTCAGGGGAGCATGATGGCTTCTGAAATTTCCTTCTCCCCTGGATGCCACACTGTCCCCCTGCCCATAAGATGGAAATACTGATTTTGTCTCTGATCTGGTTTGTGTAAATATATGTGAGAGAATAGCTAATGTCATTGCACAGGGACACAGAGGAAGAAGTTGCAGAGAAGAAGGGGATATTAACTCTTCCACTCTTTTAGATTTCCAGGCTGCAGTGTAATCCTACAAAATTAAACAATATGATCAGGATTTCCCCTTTTCCTCGTGACCTGACTTTTTAAAGCTAGGGCTAAGAACTGCAGCACATTTCTTTTCCCAAAGCAAAACACGATCCTGGATAAAAGTCAGTTTAGTTGAGAGAAAAAAGTAAAACAAAAATAGATCTTTTCCATAAACAAAGCTGCTTTCCATTTTGCTAACATAAACAGGCAGATGCATTAAGAGATCATGCCACCCAAGCCCTGGAAAAAGAAGCAGGAAAATATATTTCTGAGTATTTTCCTGAAGGTGCAAGGATGGCTGAGCCTAAGGCAAACAGAGCAGAGGGACAAGGCTTTATAAACAGGGCAGTTTTACAGTTTCACCTGAGATTCAGAAGAACTATCCTTCCATAGTTAGGTCAAAAGCAGCATCCTCTCCTTCCTAAATGAAATCTCTGCTTATAGTAGGAACCTGTGCACGTGGTATGCCTTCAGTCACCCTAAATTTTCACAGAAATATAGGTTTTTGCAGTAGTCTCTACGACTGTGTAAACAGAATTTCAGGTCTATGGGCATGGATGTGGAAAACTGGATGAGGCAAAAAAAGCCTTTCAGAAATTAAAGTCTCACCTTTGCAGACTGAGAGGCTACAGGTAAGCACTGTGTGAATGAAACCTCCTCCCCCAAGGGACCAGGGGATAAAACAAGAGAAATAAGAGATGATTGGTGTCCTAATGAAGGGCTGGATTTGCTGACAACCCAGCTGAAGTCAAGCAGCTGGGATGGACCCTGTTCTGTTAAAGCCCACACATCTTTTACTCTTCTCTCTCACTTGAATCATTCCCTTAGTGGGAAATTGGTCCTTGTGTACTGCAAGACCTGTTTAAGCCATCAAAATAATCTTTCTGTAATTGTCTGGAGATGCCCACAGTCTAGATGTCAACAGGCATCTGTAGCTAAATGATGCTTTGCAATAAATCACACCCAGGAGATGCTACAGTCTTCTGATATAGATACATATATATACAAGGTCTGTAAGAGCAAAGCTCCTCCAGGGTTTGGTACCATAACTGCTTCAGATCAATTTAAGACACAGTGAGTACACCCAGTGCAAAACTGGCTTCTTCCACTTTAGCTGGTGCCTGAAAAGAAGATTTGGCATTTAGATCTGTCCAGTGACTCAAATACTACTTCTTCAAACTGTCTATTTGGAAAATGGTCTTCAGGATATTTCTGCTTTTTCTTGCTTCCTCTTGGGCCATAAATGCAGCAAGAAGGGCCTTCTGCAGAAGACTTTGACCCTCTGTACAGGAAGTTCAAGTCTATGTGCAAATGAAAAATATTGTAGCCAATATTTCATATCTACAGTTGGTTTGTTCCTTGTTCCCCATATTCTCCCCCTTCATCCTGGTTCAGCTTGTGTAGGAAGTGTATTTAGAGTAGTAGTTCCTGATTTGTTTTTGATAATATTTAGGTGCATCATCCCTCTATCGCTTGTCTTACAAAGAAAGTGCACGGAGAGAACCAGTTTAGACAATTTTATCCTTTCTGATACTTTTTCTCCTTTACTCCCCCAGTCCCTTTTCCTCTGCAGCTCCCATTAAGGACAAGTCAGTGACTCACAAAGCCCATTTTCACTCATTCACTCCATCCCAGCCCCACACTCTCACCCACCCCAGGGCTCCCTGACGCTTGATCTCTGCCACCAGGAGCCCCCAATTCTGTGGCCAGCGCTGAGGCCAAAGGGAACTCTACAAACCAGTTATTCTCTGCTTCCCCCAGGAACAAAACTGCGGCGCTGGCACTGCCCTCTAAAGATGTGTGAATCGGCATTAAAGTGCTGACCTGTTCCACGCTTCTGGGACCCTTTGAACCGCGGATCTTTGAAGCCAGGGCTGTAACGAACTCGTGGATAATAAGCCGCTGCCCCATGCCAGGAAAGGCAGAGGTATCAGGGACTGGTGGAAGCTTTTGAAGGCACAAAATGCTATTAAAAACTGCGAGGGACTAGAGAAAAAGAGACAGTGGAAAACAAATCTCCTTGCCATGCAGCAATACGTCTAACTTTGGCAAGTTAGAACCAGGGGCACTAAACCGGATTTAAAGCTTAAAAAATTTGGGGTGGCTGGCTTAGATACACTTCTGCTGAATTTGGGGCTTTACCAGGAGAGACACTTAGTTCAGCTCAGGGCTTTCCTTGCCTTCCTGCACCATTAAGGTGTTAGGGAGGGGAGAACCAGCCTGCATAGCAATAATTATTATCAATTGTATTGTGCTTTTTATCTTCAAAGTGCTTTACAGACACAAACTAATTATTTCTCTGCAACACCCCTGTGAAGAAGATGGTAAGTATCATTATCTCTGTTTTACCAATGGGGAGACTGAGCCAGAGCATTTAAGCGATTAGCCCGGGGCCACAGGGGCAGTTAGTGTCAGGGCTGGGAATGCAGGAGTGTCTCTGCTCCCAGTCAGCACCAGGCAACATATCTCTTTAGTAGGAACAAAAGGGAACCTTTCTCCAGACTTGGAACCTAAAAGGAGCTCATTTTTTTTGGCAAGGGATTATAAACTCTTTCTTTAAAATGTAATCATAATTGGGAAAAAAAAAAAAAAAAAGACTGTGGAATAATGGCACCAAAGAGGGTTGAAAGCCAACATGTCTGCTTTATGGGTAATCCTAGAATTCAGAAATTTGGGAAAATTCCTGGAAAAATTGTGCGGGGGATGTAAAGCTCTGTTTCAGTGCAAAAAAAAAAAAATGACATATTTGAAATTTCCCATGGAAGGAAAAGTAAATTATAATAATTTTTAAATATCAAAATGTTTCATTACAGACGTTTCAAAATGAAACTGAACCTGAAAGTCTGTGCTCTGAAGTTCCCAGTTCAGACATGGCTGCAGGGCTTTTAAATTCCTGCATGCCTATGGGCTCTCAGGGAGGTTCTCAGGGCTTCCACAGGTATGTTGGTTGTCACCTCCTGGCTGAGCACAGCAGGAGCTGTGCAGAGCCTCTGTTCTACCCACCTGAAAATACCAAAGTCGTTTAGAGCCGCCAATAGCTTGGCACTATTTGCACTGGAACAGAAAAGGAGCAGTCAAAGAGGTCCAGATGGGAAGCATCCCATCGGTGACCCTGAGTGACAATCCACCACATGGGATGCTGCTGGCCTCCCTCCCTCAAAACTGAGTTCTGGATTAGGGATGCTGGGAAGGAACATACCCAGTGGGTGAGTGCTCCCTTTTCCATGAGATTCCCTTTGTCCTGGCTCTGACCCTGAGAGAACTGAAGGGCAATCACCCACCTCAGGCACTGACTAAGGAGTGGAGCTGGAGAGAAACTGAGTTTTCAGGGCAGGAGAGTAGGAATAAAAGGCATCTTTTTACTCTGAGCTTTACATTTTTTGTTTGGAATCATGACCTGATGGAGAACACAAGACTTTTTTGCACCATTCATCTCGTGGTACCTAAGAGGTACTGAAAAAATGACACTGAGTCAGGGTGACACTTTTCAGCCTGAAACACTGAGGTAGATCCTCAAACAGAAGCTGCCATGAGGGCTGCATTTTTCTGAAGAGCTCTCTGGCACTTCTTAAAATCTAGGTGGTGATTCTGGTGCCTAAATGGGAGCTGAGCTCCTGCAAACCTGCTTCTGATGGTGCATGCTGAGCTGTTCTGCAAATTCTGGCTATCATTGCTCTGCATTCTTGTACTTCCTGGTTGTGAGCTGTGCTGGGAGCAAAACTATCAAAGCACCACAAGGAAACCACTCCTGCTATAATCAGGAAGCACAAAAAATCTCAGGAGCCAAACTGTTCAGCCTCTATTCCTATTTGGATGATGGTTGTACCTCTGGTACTGCTTTATCCTTATATGGATCAAAGCTGTGCAATGGCAGGTACTAGAAAAACCTCTAAAATAGAGACAATCCCAACACTGAATCGTTTACAATCAAAATAGAAGATGAGGCAGAAAGTGTGTGCAACAGATGGACAGATCTGGCATAAGGAATCCACAGGATAATCTTCTAGTGAGCATCTCCAGCATAGTTTGCAGAGCAGAAAAGAGCAGTCAAGGACAAGCTTTGCCTCTTACCTTACCTGACCCCTAAACCTTTTGAGATTTACCCACAACAATTAATTATTCCTTTGACTGGCCAAGATGACTCACAGCTGCTCATGCCATCCCAAAGCTCAAGATCTAAGTAAATTTATTGAAATTAGTGATGGCTTCATTCCAGGAACCTTGTGTTTAGTTTTGATTCAAAGAAGCTCCTCACCCTTCCCACCTCTTGTTTTTTCCCCTCTTCCAGCCCTCAGCAAATGTGAAGCTATAAAGCTTCGATCTAATAGTGATTAAGACTCAGGAATGGGAGTCATAAGATCCGAGTCCTATTCTTGTCTCTAATACAGGGTGGTTTTCAGTGAGTCACTTCCCCTTTCTCTTACTCAATATCCTTGTTTGTAAAATGGGGTTAACAATACTGACCTGTCTCACTGAAAATTTGTGGATTCATTAATATCTGTGAGCATTCAAGTATCTGACATTCTGGAGCTTTTCCCTGGCTTTGGGAGCTCTGTATCTGTGATGACACTCATTGCACAAAGACCCTTCACCTCTCTCCTTTGATATTTTAGCCTTTTAGGAGGACCAGGAATTATCAATGTCAAACCTTGGCAGTTGAAAATAGACATTTCAGACCTTCAAACAACATCATCCTTCAAGCCCTGATCTCAGTTCCTCCTTTGTAGGACAGGAACCTACAGCTTTCAGAGCTCAGTTCAAACTTCTTCTTCCTTCACCAAAGTCTGTCCAGGTGAAAGCTGACACTGTATCCATCTCTAACTCCCTTAATTAGGTTTTTCCATATTGGATCAGTGGGCTAGACAGCTTTGAAGTTTGCTTTACCTAATTGCACACAAATCTTTTGAACAAAGAGCCTGCTGTTGGTGGGCTGGGAGGGCTTGAGGATGGTTCAGTCAAGTGCCTGTCCAACCTCTCCACCTGTAGGAAGGTGGAGGAAAATTCTTTGAGGTTCTCAAAAGACTGAAAGCCCTCATTTTTTCCAGGAAGAAGCTGGTTTGTGTGTAATGCCCAGCTGGGCAGCCCTCTCTGTGCACTTCTCCTTTCCTCTGGGTGATGCCACCCAGCAGCCATGACTGGCTGGGAGCTACAGCAGCTGCACCACCAGCCTGAGAATCTCCTCCTGAGGGAGAGGTTGACCTCAAGGGCAGGAAGGAGATACCTGCAGAATCATCACCTTCCACAGCAGCTGGAGCCACAACTGCCTGCAAGGCACACAGGAATGGAGTGAGGGGTTTGACTCCCCAGAGTAACCCTGGCAAAGCTGTGGAGAGAAAGAAAAATCACAGGGAGGAAAGGCAAGCAGAGGAACTAAAAGTGGTGGTTTGGGTCTCTTCCCTGCCCAGGAGGAACCACAGTGCTTTTCTTCTGACAGTGACTCCCTGAGTGGAATTGTGGTCCTGAATCATGAATAGCTGCAATCTGAGGATTTGAAGCTTTTTTGCAAGACACAGGAGGCACCTCTGACATAGTACAGTGTGTGTGTGGTCCTGGTTGAAAAAGCGTATGAGGCAAAAATAAGAAAATGTAACAGGATTTTTTCTTTGACTAGATCTTGCTGGTTTTACCATCTTAGTTCTAGACTTGCCATATACTAAAAATTCATAGAATTGTTTAGGTTGGAAAGGACCTTTAAAGACAATCTAGTATAACTTTCCATCACAGGCAGGGACATCTTGCACTAGACCAGGTTGCTCCAAGCCCTGTCCAACCTGGCCTTGAACACTTTCTTTTGTGGGGCATCCACAACTCCTGTATGTTTGGTTTGTGAGCTCGGGGCTGGAGCTGCAGTCCCAGCCCATGGGGCAGTGGCAGAGGGGCTGTTCCAGGGGCTCCACACGCCTGGCTGACCCTGTTTGTAGCTCCTGCAGGGAGACACACGGAGCTGGGCTGCAGTGATGGGCACTTGGCACTGCTCCTCTCACCTCATTACACCATCCCTCCCCTCTAGTGTGACTGGCACTGCTCAGCTTCCGTGCCCACAAACCGGGCACGACTCCAGCCCATTATTAGTTACCTTATGCCTCTGTTCTTGAGATCAACTGTCCCACTCTTCCCTTATCTCTTCTCCTTTACTGTATGTTATTTGGAAGGCAAACTTCACGTGAAGGATCACATCTAGCTAAAAGTTGTTCATTCCACAGCACATAAGAAACATTAATAATAGCAATAGTCCAATCAATCACAGCGTCACAGTAACACAGGAGTTAATGTGCCTTAAGAGCCTATGTCAGCTTACTGAATTACAAGCAAACATATTTGATACATGAACTAAAGGACTCATGTACTTGCCAAGACTCAAGGCCAGATCACAGATTCACATTTCTCTCTGACACTGCTGCTCATTCTAGACCTCCCCACAGCAGTGTAGGGTGGCTGTTCTTTCCCTACACCTGGAGCTAGAGGTGTTAGCAGCTACAGGAAATGCACACAAACAAAGAGAGGAGCTAGAACTTGGTTTAGAGGAGGCACTGATTTAAAAAAAGTTTTGTGGATCTGATGTTTTAAAGTTTGGCTCTGGGATGTCAGTGTTTTGGAAATGTGGCAGGGGGTCATTTAGTTAATCCTTCATCCACTCGTAAATCGAAAGTTCTGCATTATCAAGGAATCTCAAAGAATTTCTCCTGGTATAAATCGTTATTACTCTGCTGATTTGAAAGAGGAAGGAGACAAGAAAGATGTCCTGGCTGGGGGTAGGTTAATCCCCCTGGGCTTGCCAGACTGATGAACTATTCCCTGTTTTGCTACAGATTTCTTGTGTGACCTTGGGCAAATCACTCTCCCTCTCAATATCACAGCTTCCCATCTGTAAACTGGTGAGAGCAACAACCGCCCTGCCCCAGAGGGGTGTTTGGAGGATAAATATGTTGGAGGCTTGGAGCTGCTGGAGCACAATAGTGACAAGGTTCCGACAAATCCCGAAGATAGATAGAAGCTGACAATCAGGCAGACTGCTATTAGCAGCTGATTCATTCTCTCTGCTTAATGCATATTTTTAGCAGGCTGTTATTGACTAGACAGGCACACAAGTCTGTCAATTAACAACGTTATAATGAACTAAATCTCTGCACCAGTAGCCTTTACTGGGTGAATTCAGAACTCCCCGACCCCGTGGCACAACACCTGCACTGCTAATAAAGGGTGAAGATTTTCCTACAAGTCAAGTGGAGATACCATGTGCCCAGGCACAACTGGCATTTCCACCCTGGGGTTCTGAGCAGCTTCGTGTGCAGTACAGTGACAATTAAGAAATCTTAGGTGGCCACGGATTTATTACAATGTGTTCATAAAACCTTGTCAAAGCACCATTTCAATACAACTCATGGCCAGCCACTGCAGTGATTGGTGCTCAGAGCCCCTCTTGCAGGCTGCAATATGATCAGGGAACACTGCTTAATTGTATTTCTTTTGCAGAGTGATGAAATGTAAAGCTCTGCTCCCAGCTCGCTGCCTGGCACAGGAGCCTCAGCAAATATGTGATTCTCACACTGCAGCTGGACTCTAATGACATGAGAGGTGTTAATGCAATGCAACTGGAACCTTTAATTAGCCAGTGACTAATAAGAAATCTCTCAAAGGCTCCAGGAGAAAGAACCTTATTCTTCATGGAGAGTTCCCTGAACTGTGCTTAGAAACAGGGACAGACAAATGGCAAATCTTCTCAGAGACCTGAGTCCCAAAGCTGCAGTGCCTGGGAAAGGGTTTGTCTTTCCTTTGGCAATTACCTGCTCAGGCAAAGTAAGCAGAGAGAGGGACAATAACCCTGGGCCCATTGCTGACTTGCACTAGTTGGTACCTAAACTTGTTCCACATCCGGCAGGCAACTGGCTGAACCTGCTGATGAAACAAAAAGATTTGGCTTGACTTTGAATGTGTTTGTGTTCAGGGCAGAGGAAGAGTGACAGACAGACAGACAGCTGTCTCCCACTTGCTAATTGAATGGAGACTGGCAGACCTTAATGTACCTTGGGGATCACTTCTGTTTGATACAGAGCTTCAGACCCTGATTCTTAAACTTTATTATCAAAAATCTTTTTCCTGCTGAACCCTCCAAGCTGGAAACCACGCAGGCCACATTGCCTGGATTTTCTGGAGCAATGCACAATGCATGCAGGGTTGGGTAGTCTGTCACGTTACTCGGTGCTATTGCTGCCTGGTTTTCAGACTGATGCAGATTCAGCCTTGTGTCACCATCAGCTACATCAATTTTTCTCCACTAACTATGTCAACCACAGGAAGAAAGGGAACAAGGGCTAATATGACTTATATGATATTACCTGGCAGCTCAGAGGTAGGAGTAGTCTGCAGACAGAAGAGAAAAACTGTGTCTGTGTCTTTATTCACCCTTTCTCTCAAGCCCTTGACAAAGCTTGGCAGTGCTGATAACACAACATCAGTTACAGGGGATTTAAGGTCAGAATAAATCACTTTCCTGAAGAAATTAAAAAATCAATGTCATTACTCAAACCATGGAATTTACTCCAGCAATTTCTCCCTCAAATGCCAGAGAAGTTAGGAAGCTGTGGAGCTGCTGAAGGAACCGTGGGGCTGCTGAAAGCATTGGGGGTCAAGGCAGAATGTCAGAAAACCAGATGAAGTCTTGTGTCTCATGTCATGTTCCAGTGGAAAGGCACATCTGGTGCCTACAGCAGTGCAGTGTGTGTGAGGGTGAGTGTGCAAGAGTGTGTGTGAGTGTGTAAGAGTGTGCAGGTCCATGTGTGTGTCTGTTCTGCTGCCCTCCAACAGGCTCCCAACCCTGCTGTGCAAGGCCTTGGGTTTCTCAGGTGCAAACGCTGGTTGCACTGGCCTTAAGCTAAACCAAACCAAAATAAGAAATCCCCTGTGAATTAAAAATCATCTTTTGCCAGCCAGTTCTAATCCTGAGCCCCCCAAAATGCAGAAGGAGCTCTATCAGTGCCTTTGAAGCCTGTAAACATATTGTTGCTGCCACCATGCAAGCCCAGGCAGTCCCAAGTCTGTTACTTCTCTCTGTTCCTGCTCTTCTGGTTAAATGCACCTGGGAATAAGTAATTGTTTATGTCATAAAAAATTCATCATAAACAAATGGCATGGGCAAGCCAGCTGAGCAAATGCCGGGAAAATGAGTTAAAAAACCCTAGGATTGGTATAATTGGTAGTGCACTTCTTGGGATTGGGATGAAAGCTGAGTGTTTTATATGAAAGGATAAGGGGGGACAGGCACTGGGTGTACCTGGAGAGAGAAAGCATTCCATGTGTAACTGTGGCTTGGCAAAAGCACGGGCACTGTTGTTAGAAACACACAGAACAGATCACTGGCAGAGCAGAGGAGTGATGTGATAAGCAATTGAAAGGCCTATTTTAAATCTCTCCCAGCAATCTCTGATTTACATCAGTGCAAACAAGGGCAGAGACATGGCCCAAGTCAGAGCTGTAGGCATTGTTCAAATGTCTCGGTTGTTTTGTTTTGTTTCCTATATAGATAAAAGATAAAGAAAGCATATATTCTTTGTTACATAATACTCAGTGCTAAGGGACTTTCCAGGTCCTAAAGCTGAGGCTGAAGGAGCTGCCTTACATGTGGAGTTGCAGCTGATCCAAGAGCACAGAAAATAAACAGTACATGTTCCTCCATCCCTTGAACCCTGTGAGCTACTTTTGTGGTTATCATTCCCTTATTGCCTTATCTCTTGCCATGTTTACAGGATTCACCTTGTCTGCTACCCTGAGCCTTCTGCCAATCCCAAAGGATCTGGGAGCACATGGAAGGCTGGTTGGAATCCCAAAGGATCTGGGAGCACATGGAAGGCTGGTTGGAGTGCAACACTCGGAGCGGCGGGCGGCAAAACAGCGGTGAGGAGACAACAGATGTAAATGTCAGTGGGACCGGGCAGGAGTTAAAGAGCCTTGTTGTTAACGGTGTGCTGAGCAGGGAGCCCCTTAACCAGGGGGAGTGTGTGTAGGGCAGAGTCAGGAGGGTCCCTGATAACTCAGTGTTGCTGGGCTTTTCAGCCAGAGTCAACTGCAGCCTGATTAGATTTAGACCATTTCTTCTTTGTCCTCTCATTAGCAAGCAATAAAGCATGATGAATGGGCATGGAAGAAAATAGATCTCAGACCTAAAGCACCCTGATCAGGTCTGCAAACCTAGACCCTTCCAGAGTAGATAAGACACTTCAACCATTGCTTTGCTTTTTCTTTCATTCCTGACTGGATCAGGGACAGCTCTTTTTATGGATGCTCAGTCTTTGCACCGTGGTGGAGTTGCCCAGGGGTGGCAGCCTCTTCCAGACTGTTGGTCAGCCTGAGTCTGGTAGGATCCTGTCACACCCACCTTGGTCCCAAATGGACAGATGCACATACCAAGCTGTAAACACATTTCTCAGCAAGTGTCCTGCTTAGGAAACAACCCAGTGGCCATATCACACGAATTTAAGTTGCCCAGGGGATAATCCAATTTTCCTATTTGGCCACTCTTCATTTTTTAACTGAATGGCAAAAAGTTTCATGTTGCTGCTGAGTGTTACATTTGTGTAACAATGAAGGGGCTGCCAAATGGCTGCAAGTCAAGAAGTGCACTGAGCCTAATCCCAGGAACTACAAAGCCAGTTCAAGTGGTATTTGGTAACCCTGAGATAACTTTAAGAAGATAAAAATGAGAAATGTCTGCTAAGATGGAAGTGTGTTCCTCTACACTAAACCAAAGTGAAAAAATCCAGGCTGAAAATATTTGCCTGCAGATCTCCCTGTGCTGCTGAGTGTGCTGCACTTGGTGTTCCTAACAAAGGACATTCCCAAACTGGCCTGGATGGCTGCAGCATTGCTCTAGTACATGATGGCATCTGGATTTCTTTTGGATTGCAATCTCTTGTGTTGTTTGCTGGGTTCCTTAAACACCTAGCTATTGACACAAGTCATTTAGCTGAAAATCTCCACTTTCCTGGGAAAAAAGTCCTTCAAAGGCTGCTTAAGTGCTTAAAATCATGGCCTCAGTGCTCTCCCAAGGCTGCAAAACCCAGAGGAAAATAAGGCAAGCCCCCTTAATTTAAACTGAAAATAATGATTTTTCCTCAGTCTCATGATTTTTGTTGAGCCTGGCTCATGATTTTGAATGCTTCAGGTTTGCAGTACCCCATGATGTAGATACAACCTCTGCAGGACAGGTCCAAACAGCTTCTTAAAAACTGTTTATTAGTTCTCCCTTCCATTGTCCTCCCTTTTGTCGGGTGCGTTTAATTAATTAATTTTACATATTCTTTATGCCTGTAATTTAAAAAAAAAATACTTGTGGATTTAGGGCACCAATAAAAAACCCTTTTATTTTAAAATTGAAAGATGAAAACCAGTGTAATGAACTTGCCACTTCCTTAGAGTTCTGGTAAGTTGGGTGTGATCTGATGGTACAGAATGATTCATGGGATAAAATTATAGACTTATGCAGGTGTGTACAAGAGCCTGGGTGGGGTGTAGTCAAACAGGGAATTTTATATGGCAATAAACATGGGCATGTGGTATAAAGAAACTGTACTGCCTTAAAAATAACCTTATTTTATTTTATTTTTATTTGATAAGGACAAATTGAACGACCAGAATGGTCAAATACAGACATTGCTTTCCTCTTCTCCTGACAGAGTCCAACAGAGAGAGCTCAGTGTACCTTTGAGCAGGTGGGACCTGTGTGTGTTCTTAGCACCAGGAAAACCCAATGTGCAGCTCATGCCTAGATTCTAATTCCTGAAGTCTGGTTTTATAGGAACTGGACAACACAGCAGTGTTTAAGCTGAGATAAATCATCTGAAGAGAGCATTTTTTGGGCTTTCTCCTTGCACCTCTGTCTCACAGAGACTGTCAGTCTCTCCAGGTTCTGTGGAGGCCCCATCCAGTCTGGCTGGTGGACCATGTGAGAAAGCCCTACCCCTCCGAGCAGGGAGCTGCATCTCACACCTGATCA
Organism: Manacus candei; assembly: GCF_025592945.1. Classification (NCBI taxonomy): domain Eukaryota; kingdom Metazoa; phylum Chordata; class Aves; order Passeriformes; family Pipridae; genus Manacus; species Manacus candei. The sequence continues at coordinate 4,992,612 of NW_026138124.1, read as the reverse complement.
CAGTGCCAGATACAGGGAAGGTCAGAAGGCCAAAGGTTGAGAAATCTGGCTTGCAAAGCAAACAGAAATGTTTCTGTTTGCAGTCAGAAATGCTGACTGTACATAGAGCCACAGGAACTTCCAAACCACAAGAATTGCCTCTCACTGCTTCCCTCTTCATCTTCTGTTCCTCCACCACCAGCCTTTTCTCTTTCTTGCCACTGTTGGCCTGAAATTATTCTTGCCTGAAGCCCCTGCTGTCTGAGACAGCCTACACACGTCTGCCTGAACACCTCTGCTGCTTTCAGAGCCCATCAGAAGAGAGCTTAAAAAAAGAGAGACTAACTTGGAAGCTGGTATAGAGTTATACAGCTCTGCTGAAATCAGGGGAGTTAGGCAAATAAGAATTTTTCAAATGTCAGGGACTGATGTTTTGCTCTTTTTTTTCCTTCATGCAGTTTCTCTCTCCCTCTGTGGTTTGTTATCATTCAGCTCTACAAAGCTTTGTTTAACTCTAGGAAAGGCCATAGGAGTTGGAATTAGATCCAATTTTGTTTGCACAAGAGTGTGTGGCTAAGGCTGGGCCTTTGAAAAGGGTGTATTATATACTCTGGAGGTTTTGGAAGATCATCATAACTATTGCTTGAGGGTCAGACTGTTCCAGGCTCATTCTCATAATATCTTACTCTACAGATAGTCCAATTTGCCAGAGACACAGTAAGAAAGTATCCTTTCTTGGAAAGGATAACTGTCACTTGTCCTAATCTAAGAGGAGTGTGTTTTATGGGATGTATGGGGCTCTGGACCACAGGTGGCTCTTATGTAGGAACCATTATCCTAAATGCCAACATTCCCCAGGTCATGACTAGAGCTGTATTTTGGGCCTTGGGAGTTCATGTGCTCCTCAGCAAAGAGATGACAGAAAATTACTGTATTTTGTACCAGCCAGGTGTAGTTTTGGGGCTTTTGACAAAGTCAGGGAAGGTGGTAGGGTGTGATCACCTACAGCAGCTGATCAGCTCCTCCTGACACCGTGACATCTTCTGCAGGGAGGGGAGAGGAGGTGCTGGAGGGCACAAGGGGTAACATGGAGAAGTACAGATCTCCTCACATCTCCCTGCTGCCAGCCCAGCACAAATCCAGCCTGTTCACGTGAGCGTAAAGCCCACCCCAGACTGTCCAGAAAACAAAATCAGAATGCAGTACTTTCTCTGCGTAAATAACTGGTAATTCCTGAGGAAATGGGTCCCAGATTTCCCTATGAATTGGGGCCTTAAGTTCTGACATAGGGAGCTATTCATGGAGGAAATTCTAATTGAGTCAGGTTGTGCTTTTTTCACAAATTGTTTACGCTCTGTCTGGGTCTTTACTGGGTTCCTGAAGGGACCTGTGTTGCACCCAGGTGCTGTGGAGGGCAGGCAGATTTAGGTGAGCACTCCTTGCATGCAGAAGTCAAATACTAAGGATAGGAAGCATATCTATGGTCCATAAGAGGGAAAGATCATCTGGTCACCATCTGGGGCTCAGGGATGGCTCTCTGCACTGAAAGAGCAGTTGCTGTGCCTTGCTGTGTTTCCACAACAGCAACCAAAGATGGTGACATGGAGACAATTAATGCTAACTGCCCACTCACTTCCTGATTATTTGTTACACGTGCTCCAATGTTTTTAAAAAGAGGGGCTGCACCATAATGGATCTGGAGTCTCATCTCTGACAGGTATGGTTTGAAGTGAGTGGAGTTATCCCGGTGTAATCTAAGTTAAAAGGAATAATCAGGCCCTGTACTCTGTGTTGAAATTCTCTCATGAAACGCTTCCCAGAAATATCAAAGAATATTAAAGCTCTTTGGGAGCAGGGACTCTCATCCTGTGTGTGAACGGTGTCCAACACAATGGGGCTTGCTCTTGGCAGAGACCTCTAGGAGCTCGAGCAGTACATGTAATAACATCTAACTACACCTCCAAGACATGGTGCAGGGAAGTACATGGTGTTAACTCACCTGAGTGCCTGCCTAACCTGTGATTTAGAGGGGCCCCTCCCTCAGCATTCAAAGGAGGAAATTAAATCTTCCCCAGGGAAGAAATATCCCGACCTTCCCGAGGCAGGGGCTGTGTGTATCGGATACGAAGGAGAAGCAGGAATTGCACTGCTTAAGGTTCAGTTCCCCAGTTTGGCTACCTGGCCTTTGGCAAATCACTTAATTACTCCGTTTTACAATTGCCCAATTGTCAGAATAATTCTTTGCTTTCCCATAGCAGGGTGGGGATGGACAGAAGGAGAGCAAATTCGTCCTACCTTTATGATTACAGAGTGCTTCAAAGTGCTGTGGGGAAAGGGCAAAGGGGCAGCAATAGATCACATTCATCTCTGCTGGCTGGTCCCTAAAAGCATTTACTCACCACACTGAGGCTTGCTCACTGTCTTCAGTGGTAACTCCTTAAGGAAACAGTTTGTTTAAGGCAACGTTTTCCAAAGCACCCAAGTGAGTCTCCCAAATCCCTTTGAAAGGGAAGGAATCTCAGAAATGACATTTCAGAAATAATACCTGAGCCCTCAAATCATTTGAAAACATCTGCATCAGTTTTTTCTCATGTGAAGAGGATGAAATTATAGAACCATCAACTGACCCAAGGAATTTAATACTCATAATAGTAAAATCTAGGAAATTAATATCCCATAACTAGCATGTCACTGAGCAGAGAACTTTTCCCTTTATTGTAAAGATCCTATCAAAACCCTCAGCAGACTTGCCTGATTCACTAGCCATGAAATCTTGGTCTCATCCTTTGATCTTTCTTCAGGTACTACTTCATGTAAGAATAAGGCAGACTCCCTTGGCTTGCCTCCAGCAGGGAGAGACTAAGAGAGTTTCTGTGCTTCTGTAGGCTAATTAGCCACTTGCAGGACCCCAGAGAGGTGTAATCCACAGTTTTCCTTCACTACATCCATTCCTCTAAAAGCCTGGATCCTGGTCTTTACTTCAGCACTGTGAATTGTGAGGCTGTCAGAGATTTCTAATCTCCAAATTAAAATAAACTCCTAGCAAGGTCCAGTTCTCATAGAAGAGCCGTTGTGTGGAGATAGGTGAGCAGTGTCTGAGGAGGTTTGTAGATACCTGAGGTATCAGATGCCACAGAGGTACAAAGTGTTACCTTCTTTCTTCTCTCTGCACAATCTCTCCACAGGCTGCATGTGGATGTCTCAGGAATGGAAAAGGGAAAGGCAGAGAATCTGTGGGAAAAGGTGCATCCCATACCCTCAACCTCCACAACACACATTTTTTTTCCTACCTCCCTCTAAGTTATTTTGCTTTCCTATTGTATATCTAACTCCCAAGGAAAGACCTTGCTGACTCAGCCTGAACCCTTTTCTGTTGAGTCACCTCCTTTAGCTTCCAAATTAAAAGGCCAATAATTGCCTGTATATGAAGATTTAGACAATTGCTGCCTTTTAACCTCAGCATGAGTTGTACATGAAATTCCTGCTGTTCTCTGTGAAAAAGACTAACTTAAGAGAGATTGTGGTTAGAGACCAAACTACTGGATGAGCTGTTCTGCCCTCCACACATGGAGCCAGGGCTCCAGGCACCGAGGTCCCCCAGTGCAGGAAAAACCCTGCTGGAATGCTGCATTCCAAACCAAACTCCTCAGGAAAGCTAAGATCTGATGCCAGATCCAGCTGTAGTTATGCAGGAATGTATCTAACATCAGGCAAAGGACAACCTGGCCCTCTCTGCTGTGAGCTCTGTGCATCTCACTGTCCAGTGGGTGCTGAACTCATTTGCCTTTCTGAGCCCCAAATACTGGAGCTGCTCTAGTGCTTTGCAGGAGCCCAACACAAATCTGTCCTCACAAGCAGCAACTGCATCCTCTGCATCCTCTGCCCTACTGGGTAATCTAACAGTGCTTCTCCTTCCCAGGCCTTGCCTTTCCTTCCTGTCATCTCAATCCCTCTGCTGGGATCACTTCCTTCTGTTTATACCTGATTCCCCCTGCTTCTACTCCTGTCATCCAAGATTTATTATTCTCAAGGGACACTGATGCAGAACATGAACCTCTCCCTGTAAGCCCCTCAATGTCTTTTGCTGTTATCTTGAGTTGGGGCAGATAATGTAAAGTGGGAGGAAGGACATGCTGAAGACACAGAAAAAAGAATTCCAGTCTGATTTGTACCTTAATTTCTTTCTACCTCTGTTCCCCAAATGTATCAATACATGTGATGTTTCTTTTCCTGCCCTTGGTGCTATGGAGACAAGGTGGTTTAGTAGGATAACGTCAGGGTGCAGCAAGGACCATCAGCTCCCAAAGAGATGGGGAACTCACAGGGATAATGTGGCTGCAAGGTCAGGGTCCTCACCAGGAAGGGGCCCCATCCCACAGCCCTCAAGGATGGCAAGCAGGGCAGGCTGGGAGTGGCAGTCAGGCTCAACCAGGAGTCCAGATCATCAGACAAATTTGTGGTGACGAGGCAGGTCTGACCTCAAGCCGGGAAGTCAATCCAGAGGTCAGGCTCAGGTCTAATAAAGCAAACCAGGGTCAGACCCAGCCCAGTTATCAGCAGGCAGGTCCACAGTGATGAGGGAGGCCTGAGGTCAAGCTGGGAAATTAGTCAAGGGGTCAAGACCAACAAGGCTCGTGGACAGGCACCAGCAGGTCTGTGTGGGAGCTGGAGACAGGCCCTCAGCTTTGCTCCTGTGGTGGCTGAAGACCCAGGGCTGAGCTTCAGTGAGGCTCCCAGACCCATGGGCAGAGGATGGAGGCTGCAGGTCGGACTAATTAGGGCCATTAAAACTTATTAGTGCTCTCAAGGACCTTACAGAGAGATACTGTTTCTGGCTCTGCCACTGACTTCCAGGTGATCCTGAACAAATCCCCTCCCTTGTGTTTCTCCATCCTACCTGAGTTTCAGCTGGGAGGAAGACCAGTACTGTCACCTTCTCCAAAGCTTCAAATTAGCAGATGGGAGCAGAGGATGCAGCATTATTTTTCAGGATGTTAGTAATTGTAAGATGTGCACCTATTAGGAGGATGGGAGGCACAGTAGCTCCTCCACACAAGAATCTTTTATTGTTCACATGAGTAGCTTCTCATATTTTCCTCTAACAAGCTTCTGAGTATTTCCGGCAGAATTCCTGTGAGATTAAACATCATATAAAATGTATCTGTCTCACGCAAGATATGACTTGCTTTTGAACCATCAGCAATCATCCCAGCAATTGCTAGGATACAACTGTATTTTTTTATTGTTATTGCTATTTTCCCATTTTCCGTCCTGGATCTTGTAAGATGCCAGTCCTATCACTAATTATGCTAACAAGGTCCTGGGCTTGATTTAGAGGCTCTGTTACAACGCCAGTCTCTCCGTTTACATCTCAAGTATCGGCATGTTTATTGTAGATGTCTGTTAAGAGAAGCTACTTTTTCTGTGCTTGTCTGGGGAGTGAGAGCAGGAGCCAGGGTTGGAGGGGAGTAGTGCAAACCAACACAGGGAAATGAGGAAAAGCAAATATCTGCTACCTCTGCATCTTCCTGGCAAAAGGACTGACACTGCCATGGCTCACAGAGCTTCCTAGGGACACGTTACCTTTGATTCCATACAGCCTTTCCCCAAATCCAAACCACACAGATTCATGAAAGCAGAGTTCACTGCCGAGGGCTGGCACCCTGTTTGGTGTGTTGATAACTTTGCAGAGCTGATGTGTGTATTAGTCATCCTTGCTGGTTCACTGCTGATCTGAAAGACAGAGGTTAAATAATTGCGAAAGCCGGGCTGATGTCACCACGGCGCCTGACTGGAGCTGGTCCTTGGGAACTGCTGAGAGAGATGCATTTGCTTTGCTTTTGCCCAGGAAAGGGGTCACTCTGAGCAGGAGTTCTCAACCTTTCCTCACACGTACAGTCCAGTGCACAATGTCTGTGTGGCTGAGTCACTCCCACCTTTGGAGCCGCTCCTGAGGAGCTGAGCCGAAGACAACGTGTCTTCCCTCTTTTTCTTTGCTTCTCCTTGTTCCTCCCGGCCTAAAGGCATCGTGGAGACTTTCAAAAATCAGGTGTATACATGTACATCTCCAAGGGCCTCCTGTATACACTGTGCCATGTGTGCAGGCCCCAGCACACAAGTCAGGATCTGTTTGGTTGTGTGTATAAGGAGAGTTTTCTTGTACAGGCCTGTTTTACTGACCATATCATGTGTATACCACAGATAAGCCAGGCATATATCATGTAACCTTGTATATGTGTATGGGCCTTTTCTACTTACTGTTTAACATTGAGAATGTGTCTTGGCTCTGTAAGAGACATAAAAAAATGAAGACAGAGCCTGCCCTAAAGAGTTTGTACTCTAAATGTCAGACAGAGAAAAGACAGGATGCGCTGTGGTGAGAGAGACTTCTGATGTGTTTGTAATTTAAATAGGAAAAAACCTAAACTTGCTTCACAGGAAAAGAGTGTGTGCCTGCTTGTTTTTAAGAGGACTTTAGAAAAGAAAAAGCAACAGTTTTATGACAGCTTGCTTGGGGGAGAGGCTTCTTTTAACACCTGCACAGAGGCTCTGGAGAAGGAACTGGGTGTACAGTGTGGTCTGGAGCCTGTGCCTATTGTTCCTCTGTTCTCTGAGTGAAATTCAGCTCTGCCTTCTGAGGGTGCAACTTGCAGCTGACACCAGGACTGGCTTTATTGGCCCATGTGCCAATCCTTTTCCTCCTTGAGCTGTTCCCTGTGGCTCTGTTGCGTTTGCCTGCTCTGTGTCTAATCCCTGTCTTGCGTTGTGTTTTATGCTTTTAATGAGAAGGGATAGACAGCAAAGCAAAACTTTCATGCTGTGATCATAGGAGAGGAGCTATTTATTCCTGTGTTTCATGTGATGCCATGAAAACAGTCAGCAGTCTTACAGGAGAGCTCTGCAGTATCCACAACACCTTTGCTGATGCCAGCTGACATTCTGGAGCACATCCCCTTGCACTGTTGTTCTGCATCCTCACATGGATGGTCAGGCTGTGGAATCAGAAATTAGTGCAAAGGGCACATTTTATCCTCTTTTAGGTGCACAGGTTTTCAGGTCTAAAACTTCTCAGATTCTGACTACAACTTGTCAACGTTTTTATTATACATGTACATGTTTGTATTTTAAGAAGACGAAGTGCTGGGTGTGGGTATGTGCTAATACTAAAAGAGAAACACAATCATATGAAGCTTCCTAGAGCCTTACACTAAAATACCAGAAGCATTTGACTCCAAAGCATTGTGTTGAAGAGGTATGTGGAAAAACCTTGGTCCACTTGGCTGCTAAAGACAGGAACTTCTCATGGGTTTCTTTCAAAGTGGTCAAGCTCACAGATGAAAGCAGGACAGTTCTATGGGTCACACCATCTTAGTGAGACACTGTCCCAGCTGGAGAGCCCCTGGTGACATTGTGGGGATATAATGTCACTTGGGGAGCTGTTTCAAGGTACTGGAGCCTGTCAGGAGTTTGAATTCCCTGAGTGGTGTCTATTCTGCCAGCTCAAACCTTCAGGAGACAGTAAAGCCCAAGATCCCAGCTTATCCCAACTCTCTTCACACTGGCTTTTTCTTTTGTTTTTACTGCAGAGAGAGACTCAGTTTCTCTGATTTAAATTTATTCCACAGCTCTGGAGGAAGTGTGAACACAACTGGATCTGTTTCTGTGGCCCTGTGAGCTCAGAATTCAGCACAGTGTCCTGAAATTACATATGTATATGATCATACAGCAAATTTAATACAGCAACCACATCCTGATCACTTGGAGGGAAGTTAAAATAATGCAGTGATACATCCAGAGCACGGGGCAGGTCTCCTGACCCCTTGGTGATGGCCATTTCCCAATAGTGATGACCATGCCAAAGCTGATTTGGTTGGTTATGGCAGACACCACACAACAGTCCATTGCCTGTGGGAAGCTCTGGATCCAGTCCCTCATCCAGCTGGATGTGCCCAGCACAGAGCAGTGGGAATGCAGGTGGGACTAAACCCTCCTTGCCTGTCTGCAGTTGTAGCCTGGCAGTCAGACCCACATTTTCACTTTGCTGATGACTGAGACAAACCAAGGGAGGCTTTGTGGCTGGGCTTAGTTGAGCACAGTGAGGCTCTGACCACTGCCTGTCTTCTGCATCCAAAGGATGATCACCCATCTTGGAGACAACTCTGTGATTAAGGGAAGAATGCCCTTTTGAAGGGGCAATTTAAAGAAATGTCATTTCTCTTAGCAAATCGTCTATTTTTTTCTCCTAATCTTCACATCTACTACCCTTGAATATACAATTCAGCCCTGTAGACTTCAATTTGTTGCTGAAAATAGTACTTATGACCATTTTGATACTTTTTCAATACATTTTTAAGGCAAGTCATAAGACTCTTTACGTGAATAACTGGAATTAACCTTCATTTGTGCCTTAATTTGAAGTTCAAACTTAACATAATCAATACTTTGTGGTCTACTGTAATCTGTTCAAGTCTGTTTATCCAAGGAAATTATTTGTTCCCCTTCTGCAACTGAGGTAGAAATGGACATAATTAATTCCACAAACTCTGAGAAACCGAAAGAAGCAGGACTCTGCAAAGCACCACGTCCAAATTCAGCACTTGTGAAGTGCACACACACCTCACTTAATTTTTAGCATTTAAAATAGCCAATTTCTCAGCAAAGTGCCCCAGTTCAGCTTTTTGTACAATTTTAGCTCCTCTGTGGCGCCTGCTTTCCCCCCTTCAGCAAAAGTGATTGTATCAGGTGGAAATAGTCATATTTGCTGACATCAGACACGAGAATGACTGCACAGAGTTCACTGTTGTTGTCATGATGTGTTTTTTGATGAGCTACATTTATAACCACGTAATTTGCTCTCAGTGTTTCATTGTAATTTACCCTCTAGAGAATTCATCATGTCATAAACTTCAGTAGGTACAAGATCGGTTCATTCTAATTTTAAGATTGTATCGTAAGGAACGTTTAGCACATTGTGAAATAAATCCAAGAGGCATTTAATCACTGCGAGTCTGTCATGCACATCTCTGTCATCCTTAACAAACTTCAGAACTGCAACTGGGCAATTCTCAGCTAATGTAAAAAGTAACATCTAATAGCTTTAACTGCTAGTCAGACAGATGATCATCTTGTGGGGACATGCCTCGACATCTCTGTGCACTGGAGGCTGACAAAATGATAGAGCTTCCGTGATTCTGAAAGCCTTGGCAGCTAAGGAGAACTGATTGAAAACTTTGATTGCACAGCTCTCAAGATCAGATGATTATTTGATCAAACACTCATTTATAAAATAATTTGCTGTGTTTTACAGAACATGAGGATGCTTATTTTGCTTCCACCTAATTGCCCAGCTAATTTTCCTGTAATTTATAGAGGGTGATGTGTCCAAAAGCTAACATTAGTCTTATTAGCCAAATGTGAATAACAAAGCTCAGACTCTTTGACTTTTCCAATACTTCTTACATTTTCAGGTGTTCTCATACAGTTTCGCTGTTGCTTTCAACAACAATCAAACAGATTTGTTTGTTACTGTACAGCTCAGAGGAAAATGATATCAAGAACACCTCATTATTTTCCTGGGTTTGAAAGTCTGGGTGTGCAGAGTAATGCCAGTGCAAATCATCTGAAGTTATTCAAACTTATTTTTGCATGTTTAGTTACCATTCTATGTTTAAAATTTGTAATTAAATTTTTGAGAAAGCAGAAGTTCTTGTTCATGAGGGAGTGGATGGAATTTGATCTCGTACAAAGTGGGCAGGAGATCTGAAACATTCTGCTCAAATATAGTTCCAGTGAAGTCAGTCAGCAGCATCCCTGTGGGAGTGAGTACCCACATTAAGTCTCCAGGTTGTTCTCAGTTCTCTGCCTCACTGTGGCAGAATCTCCAAGCAGTAAGAGCAGTGTAGGAGTTTACTCTATTTTCCCTCAGCTCTCCTGTGAAATTATAATTGGGTTTTTGTGCTAAACTCAAATGCAACCGTTTCCCTTTTGGTTTCCACCATACACTTCTGATTTCACCCTCTGTAATGCTTTTAGAAGCTTGGTGCACACCAGCAATGCAATATAGAAATTTCTTTATTGAGTAACAGAGCAGCTGCTCTGCTCTAGAGCAAACTCTCTTTATGTACTGCACGGTTTGGATAAGAATTTCTGAAAAGCTCTGGAAAGACCTTTACCTAGAAAAGTCCCCACACCAGCTCCCTTCCATTTCAAGGTCTTGTGTTATACCTTTAGTTCAGCTTTGAGCAGGAGTTTGCACGATGGATCTCCAAGGTCCCTCCTAACCCAAGTGCAATGATTCTTCCCATTGATCTTCCACAATAGAAGTCATTAGTACCTGTTCATGGCTTAACAAAACTTCCCCTCTCTAAAGTGGCTCAGAAGAGCTCTAGCTCAAGGGAAAGCTGAGTCCTCACTTCAGATTCCTCATTTGGCTTTTTACTTCCCAAGGGCTGAAGATAAAATTGAAGCTGGGTATGCAAGACTTCACCACAGCAGCGAGCTGGGCCAACAGCATCCCCTCTGGTTATCTGTGGAGAAGCTGGAAACAGGACCTAGAGAGACCTTCTTTGCAGGATTTCACTTGCTGGATTGGCTTGATTTTGCTCAGACTTCTGATCTTTTGGGAAAACTGAATCTGGGTGAACTCAGATGTACACTCAGGGTAGCGTTACGTGTCCTGCACGTCTCATCACATACAGGGCTTGCTGTGGCTTTTCCTCTTGCAGATGGTAAAAGTCAAAGCATGGTACAAAGAAACTGAAAGCAGCAGCTGAGCGAACCCAAGGTGTCTGGAACGGGGCAAAGGGGATGTGGGGAGACATGTAAAATGGGGGCAAATGTGATAATTTCCAGAGCTGTGCAAGAGAGGCAGAGAAACCCCTCAGGGGCAGGGGTAAAGTCATCACCGCGTTAAGGGAGTAGTCTGTTGTGATTGCTCTCTGATGTGAAATAGAGTGAAAAATGATGGGATTTTTTCCCCTTTAATTTATTGGAAATGTGAATGACTCAGTCTTGCTTTAACTTATTTTGTATCTGCTTTATCTGGAGCGAGCTCTGAATAAACAGGGCTTTCTCTTTTCCTACTCTTGGGGATTTGGCTTCTTGCCTCACTTTTATTTTTTTTTTTTCTTTTTCTGAAAGTAGAGATTTGGGTGAAAAGTAGCCATAACATTTCTGGTACCAGAAACATGCTAAATCCATTCCTTTTAAGCCAGGGATGTTGAAACATTCACTCTTCAGAGTCACTCAAAAGGTCCTGCTCATGAGAACCATGTCCAGGCTTTTCTTCCCAGCTCCCTCCTGGATGTTCCCAAGAGAGCAAGCCCTGAACCCAAGAACTCTTTCTTCCAAACCCATCATTCCCTCTTGCTAACCTTCTGTCCCCTTGCCCATCAAAAGATGCAGCTGAAACATCTGAAACAGCTTGTTTTGTGAATAAGCAGCACGTTGTGGTCAGCTGTGAGCCAGACGAGGATGAGGAAGGTGGTGACTCACGGGGCTCAGACAGATGGAAGGCGACCTCTGGGCCAGCCCTTGCTGTCCACTTCAGTGTCATCTCAGAGCTGAACAAGCTGAACAGCTCTAGCAAGTCTGTGTCCAGTTCTGATTTTTGGGGTAGAAATCAGATGCCACGCAGCTTAAGGCCGAGTTTGTGTTTAATTAGGGGATTATCTCCAATCTGAAATGGAGCTGCTCTGCAGCTTGTGAACCCCAGCGAGATAAAGACTCCCACAAACCCCTGCAAACTGGAAATTTGTAGGGTTCACCCTGTGTTTATTCGGGGTGAAAGGCAGAGCTCAGCTGCCACAGCTGGACTTTTTTTTTCTGCTCCCCATTTGCTGCTCTAATGTGTTTGCTGAGCAGATCATCCGGAATCAGACTGGCCGGAGCTGGAATCGCTCCGCTCCCTTAGCAAATACACGAGGTCTGAGAGGTGTCTGCCTGCGTGTAATGAAATGAGCTGACTGGCACTTTAGCATTCCCCTGTGTAGGAGCGTCTTAGGAGTAAGACACTTAATTATTATTAACATTCTAATTGGCCTGTGGTGTGCGTGCGCGGCTGCGCTGCTGTCGGTGTAGGAGACACATTCCACACTTCCCAAACTGGCTCCCTCGGAACCGAGCAGAGCCCGGACCTTCTAAAATCCATGTCTCAACCTTCAGCCGTTTCCAGTAGCAAAATCCTAAACGGGCTGGGGGGGGAAGGGGGAAGAAAAAAAGTAACTATATTCAGGAAACACTAACGGGAAGAGAACATCTCGGTGAGGTCTGCAGATAAGAATGGTAGGAATTGTTCTCTCCCAGCAATGCCTGCGGTACAACTTGTCCTGGACGCCTCAGCCGCTGCTCCATGCCAGCATATAGGGAGGATATTGGCTCTTAATGGGAGGCATTAGGTGTTTAAATCAAGCCCATTTTCCCCCAAGCGCAGCGCTGTCAGGTGACAGCGCCTCGGTGGCGGCTGCGCTCCCCGCTCGCCCTCCTTGTCAGCGGCTTGCCACCACCTAGTGCCTTCCCCGGGAACTGCTCCGGCCCGGAGAGCGGCTGGAAAAGCCCATTTAAAAAAAAAAAAAATAAAATTGTGCATTTAACACAAGTAGCAGCGGCTGCAGGTTTGGCTCTGCGCTTTTGCAGAGAGCAGTGTCTGCTGGGGGACCGCGGCGATACTCGCTGCTCCAGCGCTGCTGCTTCCACTGACTAACGGGGGTTCAGTGGGATAATGTCCTTCCACCCCGGAGCAGCCTAAAAACAAATGACTGCTTTCTAGCAGGGTGCTTGCCTTAGTGTGTGGCTGCCAATGGCAATCGGTTCTGCAGGGTACAAGGATCTTTTTGATGCATCTTTGATTGTCTGACAGAGAACAAGCACTATTCTTATAAACTCACACTTTGGAAAAACATAAAAGAAACTGGCAGTTTGAAACAGCTTCCTCTGTGTGCAGACAACCTCTCTGAAAGACCTAATCTGACCATTCAACTGCATTTAAAGCTCTCTCCTTCTGCTGAGTTATAATAAAAACAGAAGCAAGATCCTTAGCTTCCTTCTTGACCTAATTTAGCACTAATCCTAAAATCATCCCACCCTTTCATACTACAGAAATTATTTCTACAACTTTTACCCTCATTAAGAACATCATCACGTACTCAGTCGTTTTTACACAAATCAGTGGGACTTAACTACCCTCATAATCAAGTTTAGGGTGCCAGGATCTGACCTAAGATTATCTTGCTAATGGAATTAATGCTGCTTTGGCAGTGCCAGTTTTCTATCTACATATTGCAAGAATTGCTTAAACTCAACCTCTGAAAGGTGCTGTGCAGCTGCAGATCCCACCAGTCCTGGTGACTTGGATATGTCCTGAATCAGTCCAGGCTCAGCTCATCCTGTTTATTTGACAGGCAATAACCTTTTTATTGAACCCAGCACATTACACTGATGATCCACTCGTCAGCAAACATGATTGTAATAATCACTCGGTATTTATTTAACAGCCAATTGCCGTCTTTTGGGAAAGAGTCAATTTACATAGTTCCAAATTAAAATTAATACATTTTCTAATGGTTATTTAATAAAGGCCAAGATAGGGGACTTGCCTACTGGTGAGAGGTGAGGATGGGAGACCAGGCATCTGCGTGTAGTACTTGTTTCTGCCACTGCCTTGCTGGATGACCTTGGGCAAATCACTTCACTGCCACATTCTTTTTATTCCCTTGTAAAACTGGTATAATAGTACCCCGGTGCCACGGAGCTTAATTACTGTTTGTAAAGGATTTTAACCTCTCCAGCAAGGAAGTGCATGAATTATCCTCTAGCCAGCCTGCTGCCCCTGGATGGAGGGAACATATGCAGCTGTTCATGTGCAGGGATGTCTGGCAAGGAACACATTTTAGGCCAGCGAAGTATCTTTCTTTCAAGATAAAAGAAAACCTTCTTCCTCCCATGCTCTGCACCAGTGTCAGAGCTTCCTATTGCTTTTAAGTGCAAAGTCTAATTTTCTCTGAACATATGTATTCAGGAGCCTGGCCAGCCCCCCTTGGTATCGATTGCATTGGCCAATTGATGGGGCAGGTAGGGATTTTTTTCTCATCCCTAGCCTGGGCTTTCCTCATGTGGTAGTATCAGACTCTCACTCCTTGTCCTGGTGCTTTCCTTTCCCTCTCCCACTCCTCCTCAGGAATATAAAGCACTTCAGAAATGGGACTAGGTTTGTAATAGGTTACTTTAATTGGATTTTTTTGGGGGGGTGTATTGGTATGCACAGGTTATCTTTAAATGATTTACTGATGTACTGCCAAGCACTGCTCATTTAACCTCCTTCCTGCTCTCTTTGTATATATGGATTCCTCTAACGACACTGGCAAACAATCTTTTAGAGAGCTGTGCCACACATTTCTGCAATGAAAATCCCCAGTGGAAAGCCAGCAGACACTGCCATTCAGGGCTGGCATGTCCCAGGCTTTGGCACTCGGTCTCCAGTGGCCTCGGTGGGCACCCAGCACCTTGCAGGGTGATTTGCTTACCCACCCCCAGTCCCACAAAGGTAAAGAGGAGCCTTTTTTCCTCTCTGCTTCTTTTTTCTTCTTCTTTTTTCCCCCCCTCGTTTTTTTTCCCCTCCCTGTGATCGTTGAGCCACTCCGACGTGAATTTATGTGTGTAATCATCTGTGTTGTAATTGGCAGCCTGGCATATGAGTCACTAACCAAATTAACTGAAGTTTCCTTTGGGGAAAAATGTAATCAGTTACTACACTCAGATACATTGCACCAAATTAACTCTTGCTGTTTGTAGGGGTTGGGGCTGAGCTGGCTGATGGTTTCCTTCCTCAAAACATGGGGAGGGAGGCAGGAGCAGACAAGGGTCAAAAACCCCATGGATGGAGTATCTTTCTCCAGAGCTCCTGGAAAGTCATTTGTAACAGTCTCTACCCTAAGAGTTCAAAAATCACGAATAACATCAGCCCCATATTATGAGATTGATTTTAAATCCAGTAAGATGGAAAAATATGTGTTTTGCTCGTTTGGGGCTTTTAGTGCTTCACCATGTGAGCTTATTATGTTTGCAACCCAAATTATCAGACCTCCACTTGGAGTGGGAAGGCAAGCTGGGATTTCCATAGAATCACATGATTCAAGAAGCTGGAGCTTTAAGAAAAAATCCACTATTGCAGAACTAAGAATTAGCTGGTCAGAGTTAACAACACAGCACTTGATTGTTTTTTGTGTGCATTGAAATCTATGAGGTGCCCAAATCTAAGCAGCACTGTGGAAATAATGATAATATGTTTTTGGTTTGCTGGCTGGATTAAAAAAAATCAGCGAAAAGTTTAAGCAGAATAAAATACTTTATTTGATCTGATTTGAAATGAAACATTAATTTTCTTTTTTCACTAAAAGAAAAATAAATCAGATGCTTTAATTTAAAAAGTCTTCATCTTTCAAATATTTCTTCCCCAAGTCTGGTAAATAGTTCCAGTTGAGCTTGATCTGCAACTGTCAGAAAATAAAATATTCTACTAAACAGGTCACAGGGGCCAGCCCAAGAGATCCAGTCTGGTGGGTGACAGAGATGATGGAAGACTCAAAAAAGTGGTAATTGCTGCTTAATAGTCTCAGGAACCCAGATATACAAACATGTAGGTACCAATCTCTTCAATTTTAGCCTCTGAAGATTTGGTATCTGGTATTTTTGGCTTTTTACTGCCTGAGGAGAATAAGAATTCTTGCTGAAGTGTTGGTGGGAGGTAAATACATTGACCAGTACGAAGTGATTCAACAAGAAAGGTGGTAATGGGGACCCTTTCAGAAGGACATTCCAGCCTGTGTCCTGGGAAGTCCAACCACAGCCTCCTGGAGAATTAAGATTTTCTGATGTCTTTTGTGCAGGACTGAACTTGGTCTGTTAGAGGAAAATGGTGTGTGGAGCCCTGTGGAAGAGGCAGAAGGAAGGCAGTTTGACCACGATGGGCAAAATCTGTAATTCAGGCACAAACCACCCAAACTGCTCAGAGACTGTCCTGCAACTGCTGCAGGTATAACTAGAAAATTAAAAAAATTTGGCCCTTTTTGCTCCCAATGAAGTCAGTCAGCTGATGCAGTGCAACTTAAGTTATGACACCTGCTTTTATTTTAACCTTAAACTCTCTTCAGAAAGACCCTCTCTGAAAAGGTCTGGGATTTTTTTCTTTTTTTTTTTTTCCTTTTTTCCCCTTTCTTCTTTGTTGCCCCTGCAAAAATATAGCACCAAGTGTCTCAGTACCACTGTGATTCTTTAGCATAACTCTGACTTCTGACTGCACCAGTATTTCCTTTCTCTTTCATCTTCTCATCTTTTTTTCTCCATATATTTATTTTAATAACTAGACCAACCTATTTTTGCAGTTGGAAGAATGCAAAATTCAATTTATCTCAGGGAACACCTCAAATGAATTCACGCAGAAAGGGGGTGGTGGAAGATTTAGGTCCTGACTGTGAGCTTTTGACTGGAGCCATTTGTCATTTTGCTTCACGGATCGGAGCAGTGAAGGTTTTATAGTGTGAGCCCTTCAGTGACAGAGCTGAGGGTGATATCCCTCTGCTGGCATGGGGTTTCCTTTGCCAGGCCTTCTTAAGCAGCCTATCCAAATCCATATCTGCCTGAGACTGGTGGAGAGAGGGGCTGGATTGGACACGGCCCTGCTGTCATCCTTTTACTCGGTGTGAAATCAGCTCTTCTGTGCTGAGGATGAGCTTGAAACATCCGGATCATTTGTACGTGGATACAGACATTGCACACATAGAACACTCCTGGGAACTTCTCCATAGCCTAACTCAGGCCTACAAGGTGCTCACTGATATATTAATGCTGCAGAAATCAGAGAAAATAGCTGCCTGGAGGTGTGTTGGATGCTGGTTTTGATGAAGCCAAACTGGGGATACATTCTGATCCAGGAGTGTGCTGTCCAGGATCACATGGCTGAATAATCCCTTCAAGGAATTTGGGTCCTCTCTGCCTCCAGCTGTGGCAAAGTGGTGCTGGGGCAAAGAACCAACTGCAGTGGAGGCTGTGGAGTCTGGGTTTAGTGAGGAGGTGGAAACAGGGCTGGGCACATCTTCCTGGTGAGTGTATCCCAAACCCTCTTTGGCAGAAACCTTGGAAGGACCAGGTAGAGAGGGCAAGTTGGCTATTTCAGCCAAAGCAGAACTTCCCTGAAATGTCTTTTCAATGGAAAATGGAGCACAGAGAGCAGTGATGCTCTGATGGTGGGGATGCTTTTTGGCTGCTGAAGGAGTGTAGGGGGGGAGCTGGGTGTGCAGATTCCTGATCCTTCCAGTCAGTTTACACAAGTCTCTGCTTGTCAACACCCCCTTCCCCAAAGTTATTTATCTTCCTGTCTGCTGCTGAGAGCTCTTGGATCCAAACAAACTGAATCAGTTCACACCTGCCATATAAACCAGGAATGCTGTAAGAAGTGGGTGGGCTCCTCTACTGAGAGCTCCGTGGTCAGGTGGGGTGGGAATTTGTGCTCTTCTCTCTCAGCGAAGGGGAAAGCTGGGCTGGGTCAGGCCTAACTCCTGCCATGGCTCCAGAGTGACTGCAGAGACACCTTTCTTCCCTGGCCCTTCCCAAAGTGAGCAGTGGAGGCAGAACATCAGGCAGCTTTGCCTTGTGACACCCCACTAATGCATCTCCTTCCTCCAACAGTGACCAGTGGCCTGGCCCCCATCAGACCCCTGTAACACTGAGCAGCACCCAGACCCTCCCACTCCAATCCAGAGCAGCAAAGGGACTGGAGGAAGAGCAAGGAAGCACCAAGGAAACACTTGGGAAGTGCTCTAACCCAGTTTCTGTGGTGCTGCAGCTTCCAGCCTGCTCTGGGTGTGTGTCAGGATGTGTGTGATGCCCCGGGGTGTTGGGGGCAGAGGGATATTCCAGCTGATCTTGCCCCCAGTGGCTGCAGTGCCCTGCTCCTCAGCCTCTCCTTGTTGCTGCATTATTAGAATTGTGCCAGAGCTGCAGAGAGATCTTTGAAACATTGTAATCGATGCAAGGCAAAATTTGCACTTGGAGTGGTATAAATAGTGCATAAATATCCTTCTTGCTGTCTGCACTGAGGTGAGTCTTGTCTCCAGAGCTTCCATTTTTATTGCCTTTTTCCCCCTTCCCTTCACAATACTGAATTGACTGACTTTATCTTGGCACTTTCTGTGTCTTGCCGAAAGAACAAACTCAAAATAGCTTTCTGGGGTGCATTTTGGAGTTGTTTTTTTTTTCTGTGCCACTGAAAGAAGGGATGGTTGTTCCAAAGAATGCAATTTATTTTATCCACTTTCATCCCGAGTTTACACATGGGCCATTAGCTGCCAGCTGAGTGGTAAACACATAAATGGTGGAGGTAATACCTACGTTTCTGAGCCACTTTCTCCCCTCCAAAAGCTTTTCCCTTCTCCCTAGCTGTGGTTATGAGCTTGCAAAACTCACTTAAACCTTTTCCACCAGCAGAATTAACTTCCATTAATGTTATGAGTGCTTGAGGCAAAAGAGCATTAGTTTGTTACACCTCCTCTGAGGTGCCTTGAACAGGTTGAATGACAAAGCAGCCATTTAAAAAACCTGTCTGAAGATCATTTACCAAGAAGGGGGAGTTTTGTAGTGAAGTTGTTTGGGAAGTGGGAAGTCTCAATGCAGTTCCCAGATCTCCAGGAGTGTTTTGGCATGAACCTGGAATATGCAATCTCTCATTTTTCTGACCTTCATCTTTTTTGTATCAACTTAGTCCTCTGGAAAAGGCTATTGGTGAGCTATGGTGGGGGCATGGTAGTGGAAAATATAGTCCTTTATCTCCCTGAGCTCCAATGGTTTGGGTAAAAAATGAGTGAGAACATTGCTTCCTTCTGGTGCATTTTCTGCCTTTATTTAGGGTGAAAGACCTGATCCCAAACAGGAGTGTAAAGTGCAATACAAATGTGAAATGTAACTGAATTTCTGTCTTTGAATCCCTTGTCCATGTAATTTCAAGGTAACTGGGATTGGTGCAGTGGCTGCACTCTCCTACTCCACCTTTGTGGGTCGAGTTTCTGGGCAGGGCTCACTGAATTTCTGCATAGTTACAGGATCTTGAGGAACAGGCAGAGCCCATTTTCCTTAGTAATGGAGTAGGTTGTGAACAGGTCTGTTGTTGAAGCATTTATTGTTTTTCAACTTAAGTTATGGTTTCATATAAATAATATATGTAGCTAGTCAATGCTTGGGAAATGCATTCTTTTCCTTGTGAAATATTTATGGACGTCAGTGCCTGCTAAGTACCCAGTCAATTTGGAGAATACAGCTCCAGAGAGAAGGCTTGGTTGCCTTTAAAGTCTTGGCCAGGGTGGGACAGACCTGTTAGCTGAGAGATATTGGAAATCTGATTTTTTTCTCTCTTGGTTTGCCCCTCTCCTTCCCCTCTTTGTGTGGGATCTGTCCATGCCACCCAGGATTTGGAAAATGGGTCTTATACTGGTGAAGTTTTTGTACTGATAGAAAAAACAATGGAATCCTCTATATCATGAGGGGACAGGTATGGTATGACCTGGTTAAAAAGATAATTCAACTGAAATCTGTTGGGATTTTTCGCCTGTCAGGCAAATAATTAAAATTATTGATATATTTTCTATAACAAAGTATAACCTCCAAAATGCTGTCATTATTCATACTGGGGCCATTTTGCCCAGTGTAGAATTCCCATGTGTGGCTTCTGCATTTCTCACACCTTCAGAGTGGAAATGAGAATTAACCCAGCTCTGGGTTTACTGGTG
The DNA here is from genome assembly GCF_025592945.1 of Manacus candei. Taxonomy (NCBI): domain Eukaryota; kingdom Metazoa; phylum Chordata; class Aves; order Passeriformes; family Pipridae; genus Manacus; species Manacus candei. The sequence goes on along the minus strand of NW_026138124.1, from coordinate 4,972,861 downwards.
GGACAGTCCAGGGTGACTTTCATCCCAGGGGACATCTGAGGCTCCCTGTGACTTCTCCAGCCTGGTCAGAGCTGCTCCCATGGAAGAACTGCTGGGGGTTAAGACAAAGAAACTCCCTGCTCAGCCTTTACCTCAGATAATATTTCAGTCTTCTTCCCTGCTGGAAATCAGATCCTTTTTGTCACAGGGCTCTGTCCTGCTCTTTGACTGGATGACAAGAATTTGTGATGGTTGAGATTCAAAGAAGGGGACACCTGGATTTTTTTTTCTCGCTTTTTTTACCCCCAAGAAATCAGCACAACAGCTCCTGCACTTGAAACAGGCACTTGGGGCATAGTGGGGAGTGAGAACTTTGAAGTATCAAGGTTTTACAGGAGCAGAGATGGCTGAAAATAAAATTAAATTCTGAAAAAACACCCCAAATTCAAGAATTCGCAAATCTGTTTGAACTGACTCAAGTCATTTAAATAATTTAAATAATTTTGGGTGTTTTTTTGTTTTTTTTGTCCAGCTCTGACTCCTGCAGGCTGGAGCAGCCAGCACTGGCACCAATGACAAGCTGCTTTTGTAACACTTACTGCAGTTTCCTGCTCTGGTGGCCTGTGAATGGATGATTTTCTTTTTTTTTTTTTTGCTTAATAAACAGCCCTCACGTATCTGTCTGAAACTCACACCATTAAAGCCTTAACTCAGCAATCTAAAATGATGTATTTTTTCCCCCTTACCTACCTGTCAAATCATAAACATCAGCCTTAGTAATAAATATTTCTATTTTATATGGATCTTTTTATGCCTCTATCCCAGTTGTATTTTCAAGGCTAAGGGCTTCAGTATGAGAGTCTTGCTGCATGTTTAACAAACAAATAGTGAAAAATACGATATGCTGATGTGGAGATTATTATACATAAATCATTGAAAAACACTCTTTTTTGGAGAAGAGAATCACAAAAGGAGTCATTGACCTGAATAAAAGAAGCTCAGCTGTACTCCAGAGAATTTGCCATTTTCAATACATGTTAGTGCTTGCTAACAATTGTAATTTATTAATCCTGTTCTCTCTTCTTTTCCTCCCTACTTGCACATTTGATTTTTACTGTAAGCAAGAATTGTGTTTATTTCCTAAGAGCATAAATTGATCTTTCAGTCACTGATAACCACTAAAAGCTATTTGATAGTCAAGATAATCCCTCCAAAGACCCATAACCAAAGCAGGTAGAAAAGGCCTCCTCACTAGACCATCCCATTTTACTATTTCTAAGAGAAAAGGCAGTATTTGCATCCTGAAAGGGAGCCAGGGATATTCTGGCCTGAGTTGCAGGTCATAACTCTCCTCATGGGCTGTTTGGAAACAGAAGCTCCCTACCTAGTGCAAATTGATGGAGCCCTGCTGCCCCAAATGAAAGACAGGCAGCTCTGCTGAGACACTCCAGGATGGGGAGCAGTGACAGGATTTTTTTCACATCTCTGGAAAACCAGGATGTCTGTTTTGCTGTTCAAATGGGAGCTGAACCCTGGGAAATTGTGGCTTCTCCTGCAGAGAAACTAGAGACAGTTTAGACAATCCAGCTGCACTAATAGATGCTATTTTTATTTAGATCTTGAGTGTATCTGTTGTGTAGAGTCTTTACTTGTTCAGGGACCATCAAGCCCCTGCTTTGGCATCCCAAAGCTTCCCTCTAAATCCAGTGTTTGCCCAAGGTGGATTCACATCCATGAACAGATGCATGCACGTGCCCACCTGCCTTTCTCCTCATGTCTCTGTTTTCCAACTGGAGGTGCAAGAGTTGAGCATTTTATACCCCCAGAACTAAATTCTGCAAAAGAAGAGACAAGGAATTAAACAGTTCAGGGTGAGGGAATCTTATAAATATCCAGCTCTGACTTGCAATCTCCAGATGTCTGTCTGAAATAGGAGCAGTTTTCTCTCCCAACGCTTCTTCCATTTACCTGTAGAAGTGCCTTTGAACGGAGCTGCACTCCCAGCACCATGTTTTGTTTCATTTAACAAATGCTGCCGTTTTTATAGGAGCTGTTTTCTTCCTTTGTCAACGTACTCCGAATGTGTCTGAGGAGTTTTTCTGAGCACCTTCCCTGCGGTGTGTTCCTGAAGAAACAATCGAGTATTTAACTGATCGTTAGTGCTTGGCTTTCCCCTTCAGCTGCAGCCACTCCGTTTCTGAAGGTAGGCTGTGATGTGCCTGCTGACTATTTAAGTTTTAAAACCTTACTTAGGTTCAGTAGTTCTTCTCTAGTCTGAATATGACTTTTTTCCCCTTCTTACATGGCTGAGATGAGGTGCCTCCTTCCTAGAACACTAATTACCCCCCAGCTGCTCCTCTTTGGGGCTTATAAAAAATGTCAGGGAGGAAAAAAGTTATGAAATAAACCAGCATGCAAAGAGAAATAACTGAGAAATATGTGGTATGTTTGTGCCATACATTTTAGCAAATGTGGACACAAGAGTATCTGTCTTTGTAGCTAAATTTCTGTGTTCTTACATTTATTGAATCAGCAATGTCCCCATTCATTATGGAACACGAGCAGCTGCTCAGCCTTTCATGGGATGTACAGTTTCCTTTCCTTCTCATAGTAAAGACAGAATAATGCTATTTTTCTTCAGCACTTTTCAGCTAATGCTCCTTTAGATTGTCATCCTTACTTCTGTGTAAATGCAGATCCTAATTTAGAAGAATTATCTTTGAGTAAAGCATTATTTTATCCAGGTAGGGTTGGGAAAGGGCTTCTTTCCAAAAGGGAACTGTTGGACAGGTTAAAGAAACTGTTGTCAGCATCATCCCTTTTGTGTGCCTGAGCAGTTTTGGAAAGAGGGATGTAATTATTGGCCTCAGCCAAAAAGAGGGAGGGAGAAGTCTGTATTTCACAATCCTTCTCTCCACCACAGGTACCTCTTTGGGCTTCTGAGAGAACCTGCCACTACCTCCCTCAATATTAGGAGATCACAGTATCCTTCAGCACACTTACAGATCATCCTTCCCCCCTTTCTCCCTTCTTTCACTTCTTTCTGAATTTATTTACTCTCTGTGTTGGAGAAAACTTGACACTATCACAAAATGGGTGTTGGTAATTTGAAACCTTTCTGGATGACACCTCACTATTTTCACTCTCCTGGTCCATCCCACATGGTTTTGTAATAATTAAGACCACAGTGAGGAGCAGTCAGGAGCTGAAGGGAGTGGAAACCAGTTCTCCAGTAGCTACAGAGCTGTAGCAAAGAGATCATCTGATTCCAGCTCTGCAAGGACCTTGCACAATTCCTGCCACTTTCTCTCCAAGACCAAGAACAGAAAAACAAACCATTAAGTAGCAACATAGAGAAGGTACAACAGCAACCCACTGACCTTTCCAATGTGTGCTCCTGCCATGCTTCTCTAAATTATGTTTTAATAGAAAGAGCACGGCTTTTATCTTCTATTAAACAAACAAACCCAACAACCCACTGTGGGGAATTGTCAGAGTTTGGGGTCAGCCTCACAGCCTGTTGAGGTAACAGAAAATGCTTCTCACTGTGTGTATATTGGTTCCTTTTGTAGCACTGGTTGCAATGGAAAAACCAAAGTTGGGCACATTTGAAAAGTCTGGTATCAGACCAAGGGCTCCCTTCTACAAACTGCTGAGTAAAGCTGGCTAGAAAACAAAACATCTGTTTTAGAAAAAATGGGGAAATTTTAGAATTTTTGTCTCATCAAAGTAAAAATAAGGCTGCTTGTTGAAGAGAGAGCAAGCAAGCAGAACTGAGGTTCAGCTCCCAGCACAGCAAAGCCTGGTGCTGAGGGTATTCCTGTAGGATGTAGGAGACCAGCATTCATGTCTGTGGTGTAAAACACCTCCTTGACTGGGATCAACACAATTGCTCCTGTTGGATTGATTCTGACTTGATAAAAATCCCATTCCTTGGGGCAGAGGGGACAGGATGACCCAGAGGTTGGGGTATTTGCAATGACTGTGGGAAGATTGTGTCAAATCCTTGCTCTGCTTTATTTGGAGCCAACTCAATCTTTCCTGTATCACATGGTGTAAATCCACATCACCAGGGAATGTAACCACTGGGCTGCTGGCTGTGCTGGGATCCTTTCCCAATCAGTCTTTGTCCATCAGTCTCAGGCTGGGTGGGAGGATTCCTCCCAGCAAGCATTTTGTGAAAATGATGTGTTTCCCACAAAAAGTTTCAGTTCTGAGAGATCAGCATTTTCTGTCTCCCCCTCACCCCAAAAAATGGAAAACCCAACCCCCTCTAGTTGGAAAATGCCTGACTAACAGCAGCACTGAGCCCTGATGAGGTCAAGTGACTGCTTGCCTCCTTCCAACGTTTGTGTCTTTTTATTTCAAAACACTTTGAGAGCTGCTTTTCTGGCAGGAAATTGCAAAAAAGCCAAGGCTGCATTTAAATGGTGCATTCAGCTGCAGCTTGCACCAAGGGCAGTTTGGAAATAATCTTTATATAGAAGATGTTGTCTCAAATACCTATTGAACACATTGAACCTCCCACACACCTGATCTTCCTGCTTTGCACGAAACATAAAATTTTGCTCTTAAATACCAGAACCAGTACCTAAGAAAGAGGCCTGGAAAAAGTAGCTTTAATAATCAAACCCATAAATCCACCCCAAAGGGACTTTCACTGTCACATGATGACTAACTGGGAATGTGTATGTTGAGAAGGGAGGGGAAGAAAAGATAAGGTGGTCAGAGGGGTCTAAAACACAGATTTTGTTGGCATTAGAAATGTGACCACTGCAGGCAGCAGGTCTGTGGAGCAGCTTTCCCAGCCAGGAGATCACTGTTTGTATTCCTTCCTCTGCTCTTGGTCTATTGAAGGGTTCTCAGACAAATAACTTTCCTCTTTGTGCTCCTGTTTTCCTCCCTGCAAAGTGCTGTCAGTGACATTTGTTGCTTTTGTAAAGCACTTTGAGATCTGTGGGCAAAAGGGATGTGTTGGAGATTTTGTGGTCCAGAAAGGGAAGAAGCTGTGAAACTGAAGTTTGAAGTCATCCTTGTGTTCCTGTGTCTCTTTGCTCTTAGTGGTATTTTTTTCTTTTGGGAAGAAAGGAGTGATTGCAAACGAGTGGAGAACAGCCAGGAGTCAAACCTTGCTGTCAGCTGTATGCAGGTGTATGGAAAGGAATTCAGAGGGGACAGATGGTGACAATTCTCTGGGTATCCCATTGCAAAATGTCTGGAGCTGAGAGGAATGCTGGGTCAGAGGCAAACCAGTGATGCTGAGCTCAAAGTGAGCCTCTGCCCAGCTGGCATTCAGATCAGTCACCAGCCCTGCCCCAAAATGGTCCTGTGGCTGATCACATAATTTACCCTGACCCAAGGGCTGCCCTGAGCTCCATCTCAGCTCCCTGTGCTCCCCAGCCCAGCTCTGGCCAGCCCTGGGCACGTTCTCACACTGCTCCCTCCTTCAGGTTGTGCTCATTTATATGGTCATACCAACACCCCAGCACACAGTGATGGTCCTCAAAGCTTCTGGTGTGCACAGGCAGGGCAGGTGCAAACAAGTCATGTCCTTTGCTCATGAGTAAAACAAGACTGAAGCAAAGATAATGTGCATTAAATAGAAATCATATAATATTAAATAAAAAAGCATTTCAGTGTTGCTATTTTCCACATCTAGGTCAGAATAAAAATTGTTTTAATGCCTTTGAGCCCTTATCACCTCTTGCCAAGGGCCTCACCAGCAATCAATAATACAGCCCAAGCAGCTGTATTTGGAGACTTTGTTCTGCCATTTGATTTCTAAACAGATTTTTCCTGCCCAAGATAGAGAATGGAACAAATGACTATTCAAGAAAGCTTGTTATAGAATGAGATCCTATAGTCCAGTCCCACAGCTTATGGTCCACATGGAAGCCCAGCTGAGGAATCCAGCATTGCTTTATCAGCAAAGTCACAAATATTTACTGAGAACAGAAGTCAGATGGGAAGGACTGTCTGATCCAAACTATGCATAGTTGCCCTAAGCATGAAAACAACTGTTTTTTCTCATTTTTTCTTGCTATATGGGTGGTCTCCAGTGTTATCCATAAATAATCTATTTTTTTGTTAACTTTGTACAGGATAAAGAGGATAATAACCATACCAGCTTCACCAGCCTGTGGAGAGAACAGCTGAAGAGAGCATGTGAAATTGCTGTGATGAATAGCAGAAGAGGGAAAGGCTCCTTGCAGTGAGAAAGATCTAAGCAGCACATCAGGCCAGGAGGCAAACAGAGAAAAAACTTTCTTGGATGTAACCAGGTGGGTTGCTAGGGGTTGGATTAGGAGTGGTGCATGGTATCAAAGAAGAGAAAGTCAACAGGTTCTTTGTGCAAAAGAAAACCAAAGGAAAATGAATGCAGTAAAATATGTGACTTAAACCTTGTCTAATTTAAGAAAGAAAAACTCAAGTGCTATTCCAAAGAAAGAGCTTGAACTCAATCAAAGAAAAGGGATTCTAAAACAGTAACAGAGAACCTTCCTTCTCTTTAGAGACACTCAAAGAGCAAATAGGATGTGCCTTTCTATTAAAATATGTCTTGCCAAGGAGGAAAGGCTTGAAACCCTTGTTTCAAAGATATGAACCCCACTGTCTCTGGTTGACTGTCTCAGCTCAGGATGCAGGGATGGGCAGCAGTGGTGATAGCAGAGCACTTCTTGGGTCACTTGAAAAGCAGTGACCTAGGAGCCTCTATTCCAGAGGCAGGATCAAGCTGTTCAGTCTGAGACACTGACCAAATTCCTGGTGGATATATGGGATATATGCAAACCACATCTACAGCATCCCAGACTTGCCTGCTAAAGGATCCAGGGAGCTCAAACCAAGGAGGTATAAGTTGATTGACCCCTTTAGCCCAGATCCCTCTGGTAGGACTTGCTAAGCTTTAATCTGACTTTGGCCAGACAACACACTCGCCTTGGCCTCAGGCTGGTTGGACTATTTGCTACCAGCAGCAACCCAAACGTTAAAGATCAACACATCAGATAAATACTAACAAAATTTCAGGCCAACAGCAGTAAAATGCTGCTATGTGGTGAGATTTTTTTTCCTGATCTGTAGCTGTCACTGGGGTGAGCTTGTGTTAGTGGCCTCTTCTCCATTTCAGCTGCTAGGATGGGACTGCCTTTGCCTGTCTCTGTACATGTAGCAACCTCTTCCTTCTTCTTAAAGTGTCTTGGAAGCTCACACACATCGTGGTGGGACACTGACTGTTGCTGGCTTAGTGGTGAACAGATGTCAGGGAAAAATGGTGACAGGAGAAAGTCAGAAAAAAGCATGTTCCATCAGGGCCTTCCACCCATCAGAGGCACTAGAAAAGGGTCTTTCTTCAGGTTGTTCAACAGCCATCAGGACATTTGGGTCATTCTTGAACTGGAGTTTCCTCAGGATATAAATGTGGGAAGTCACTTTTCCACAAGACTATTGGTGGAGGTTGTGTAGGTGAGAGTGTGACCAACCTTGGACAAGAATTGCAGAGTGTTGAATCCTGTCTGAGGGAGGCCTAAAACTTCTGGGTAAGTGCATTACCAGAGGAGGTATCTGTGTACCATTCACGAAAATAATTATGCATTTCAGAAGACACTTGATTTTTTAAGTAGTTCTTGAATTCCCAAGTGCTTAAATCACTTCTGAAGGTAAAAAACTGACTCTTCAGTCAGAAGCTTTTGAAAGTATTATCCTCTGTGTTTTCCCAGTTATGTTCCTCTTCAAGCTCTTAAGTGATTTTTAAAGGCACTGATCACCCACAGGCTGTGTTGCAGTTGCTGACAGTGGTGAGCAGTCAGCACCTCTGGAGAAGTTGAGCAGTTTGGTGCCTCAGTTCATTTGTCTGTATTTTAAAACTGTGGCCTCTGCTTTTATTGACTTTCGAGACAGGTGAAGATGATAAAGTGAATGAATATAAAAAGTGCAGCAGAGCATTAAAAAGCAAGGAAGATGACAAGAAGAGATTGTGGCTGAGATTAAAAGGCAGGATTTCATTGGGATGTTTTCCTTATGCCAAGACCTCTTTTCTATTGCCTTTCTTTTTTTCTTCATATGAAGTTGCATTGAAAAAGCTGCATCCTGGCTCTCCCACATCCCTGTATTTTATCACAGTCACTGATGCACATCCTTGTAAAAGGCATGTTAAATATTTTTGTGGTTAAATGTCACCTGGCTTGGTGGAAGCAGAAGCCTCACATATAGGGCTGGTAGGAATGAGTCATTTTATAGGTTACAGTCTCTGCTGCTCCCCCTCATCTGGACCTGTTCTCATGCTGAATCCAGCAAGGTCCTGTCACCAAAGCCACTTAAAACCTGGAATTTGTGCTACAACATACTGTACTTGTGTCCTGCAAGCAGCAGTTCTGAGCTGGGACTGTGTTCCCTGGCTGCAGTTCCTTGTGCTCAGACTCCTCTGAGGCTTTGTGGTGTGTTTCTTATTCAATTTTGGAGGCCTGGACAGTTCTGCTGCTTGGATCTCTCAAGTTAAACAGGTTTAGACCTGGTTAGTTCTTGGACAGAGCGACCTCCAAGGAAAACACAGGCGTTAGCCTGCAGGAAGTGTGATGGTGATTCAGGAGGTGGCTCAGCTCCCTCAGAGTCAGGATTGAACTGGCAAATCTCTCCAGGGCCAGAAAGTGCAGTCCTGGCAGAGATGGCATCTTCCAAAGGTCAGGGCAGGATGGAAAACCAATGTCTGTTTTGTTTGCAAGGGCATGAGGAAAAGTTCCTGCCCTAGAAATGAGGCACTTCGGATGTGATTAAAGAAGTCAACAAAACTGGGAAATGACCCTTTGAAAAGATCACACATCTGGGATTCCAGGAGGCCACACAGCACCCTTGGGCTGCAAAAGGTGATTCTTTTATAGCCCTGCTATAAAAGGAGTCAGGCCTGCTCTCTGTGTGAAGAATGTGCCTCCTTTAAGTGTCAAAAATATCAGCTGGATTAGCATGGTGGGCCAGTACAGGTTGCATCAGGACTCCTAATTTCCCTCCTCTGCTGTAGCCATGTAGTTACACTCCCTGCCCACAGGATCAGTCTAAAACTGGGAAAATGTAAGAGGCCTCAAAATGGACAAGACAACTTCTACTTGCCTTCATCAAACTGCTTATCCAGATGCTGCTCTCTGCTACATGGAAGGAGGAGAACAAGTACTGAAAGGTTTCTCCTCCCAACCAGAATTAAAGCAATCACCTCTTCTGTGTGGACAATTGTGTCCAAGAGTCTCTTAGAAGAGCTCAAATTAAGCAGGAGCAATCAGATCCTTTGTAGACTTGATACAGTCTGTGGTTTGTCTCAGATTTTCACATAGGTTACCTTAGAATGAAGTCCTCACTCTTATTTTATCAAAATTAGTTGATACTTTAATCATTTTGGGGTCAAACTTCCTTTTTGCTTAACACTTTTTCCCAAGTTTCCAAGGAGAAGTGAATGAGAGTTCTTGTGACACAGATCTTTTCCAGCTCTTTGGACGCTGTCATACATATTACACCTGGCTCCAAACTTCAGCTCTCTGAGTGAGAAATAATGCTGTGGTTCCTCCCCCTAAAACTGGATGATGATCTCACTAACATCAGATTTCCTCATGTGAAATTCCTTTCTCAAATCACTGTCAATGGATGTGCCTGAAGATGAAATCTACCTTCAAGGTCGATTTTGTCTTCATGGGGGAGAACCTTTTCAGTACAATCACTGATATTCCTCACTTGCATTGTTAGTCTATTGATCATTAATTTATTTTACCTTTATTTGGCACAGTGCTGAATGCATGATGGATTATAAAGTATTGAGTCACTGATCATTACTGATTTATTGAACCCTGTAGCGGGAACAGAATGAAACACTGCTAAGCCTGTTTGAAAGTAAAGTCAAGAGAATGTAAAGCACAAGCTTAATATAAATGCCTGCTTAAATGTCCTAAAAGAAGGATGGATTTCTCATCCTTTAGGACTTCATTAAATCACAGGGGTCACAATTCAGAGTTTGTTTCCCTGAATCAGTCACCTCGGTGTAAATGAGCTATTTCTGCTCTCCCACTGCTAGTGCAGCAGACAGGCACTTGGATGCTCCAGCTCATCTGCTGCTTGTTTTGGTGAAGTACAGCAGCTTTATGTACATTTTTGCCACTTGCAGCTGGAATTGTCACTTCCTATTTGAGAGGAGAAGGGGGGGAGCAAGTACAATTTATAAATTTTTGTGGGTTTAGGCATCTTCATGACAGCTTTAGTGAGCTTGCTCATCTTAGGGCGTTTTTTTGCTCTTCCTGGCATTTTCTCCTTTTGAAGTCATTAAAACCAATTTCATATTTATAAATAAAATGTCCTAATGCATCTAATATATGATGAGGTCTGGCTGCTGCCTGCTTTTCTTTTTAATGTTTATGCCAGGTGCCTCTTGCTTTCAAGGAACCAAGCAATGAATAAATTTAACAGATATTTCTTTTAATTAGCCCCCAAAGAGCTAGCAATGAAAAACACTATCAGAAACATTCTAGTGCTTTAGAAAATATAAGACTTCTTCACAAAGCCTCCACGCAGAATTACAGAACAGCAATAAAATCATCACTTGCATGCAGAAATAGATTGTTTACACAGGGATCTCCTACGAACTGTGCATTTATTAGTATTAACTCCTAATCACACAAACATTTCCCCACATGCACCTGAGTAGAACTGTTTAAATCAGTGGCACAGCTCTGCTGCCTGACATCAGGTACGTGCATTAGGGTTTGTAGGATTAGAGCTCCATTCGTGTGTCTCTCTTAAAAGCTTTGCCTTCTCTCAGAGAAGAGGGGGAAGGAAAATTTATATTCCAGATTGGTGTAATTACTGCAGCACACACAGTATTGGCAAACTAGATTCTCTGAATGTCTGCAGCGTTTCAAAGCAGTTTAAGAGAGAGGCTAAAGGCTGACAGTTCCTTACTCTGACTTACATTCTGCCCCCTCTGCTTTTGATTCTGCATTCAGAGCTGCCACGAGAACGTCAGCACTGCAATAAATATGCATTTATGTAGCCCCTTTTTTTTTGAAGTTCTCTAAACACTTTACAGACAGCCCTTTATATTCACAGATCTCAAAGTATTTTAGAAATCTCTGTTAGTATTGTTTTCCCTCTTTTATTGAGGGAGCAATGGTTGTGTTCCCAGGGAAGTGACTGATCCAGGAACCAATGCTTTCAAATTAGGTAAATCAGAATTCTCCTATGAAGATTTTCCCTAGAAGATCTCAAGTGACTCTGAGGGAAAACATCAAGTTTTTATTTCTGTGTTGCAGTTCACTGTTACAGGCAGGATTACACAAGGCTAATAAACCTCACCTGTGACAATAGTCAGCCTGGAAAGCTCCTATCAACCAGACACACAGTAATTATCTCCACTCCTTGGCTGGGATATTGGGAAGAAAATCCAACAATCCTGGCTCCAAAGTTGTTTGTTGTAGGTACATCATGGGGGTGTGGTATTTCTGCACCGAGTCCCTCCCACAGGTCACTTTTACACGGGGCTTTAAGGGAGACTGAATCTATATCCTGAAGTCTATTTTTTGGGACTGGTTTATCTGGGTTGCAGTTGAATTGTCCCCAAGATGTGCAGCTAACAGAGCTGTCTCTGTGCCCATTCAGCCCAAAATATTGGAGCACTGAAATATTCCCAAAATCTGGAGCACTGGGCAGGGAAGAGCAAACCCCTGCACATGGATCTGCTGCAGCCAGAGCCATCCTGTCCTGTTGGGAGGTGATGTGCTGCTATCAGGTGCGTCTGTGCCTCTGGCTCATCCCATAGGATCCATAATCTCTCACTGAGGAGTCACAATCCCCTGATAATGGAGTGTACAGGGTCAGCCCATTGTATTGATCCAATTCCTGAAAGAGCTGGTTGAGGAACAATACTCCCTTCTCTCCCCCAGCTATAAGGAAGTTCCTTCATTAGAGATCACTGCAGAGCTACGGAAACATTCTCTTCCAGCAGAATATTTCCCATAATGTTGTTATGGGAAATGCCTTAAAAGTGGCAATCAATTCCTCTTTGAAGTCATTAACAACCAGAAATAAATGCAGGAGTTGGTGTGAGAGGGCTGGAAATAGGAGAAGATTTAAAGTGTATCTCTTACATGTGCTCCAGCAGAGAGAAGGGAAGAGATCCAATTGCTTTCCTACCCTTGGAATTTCTCTGTTGGTTTTAATAGTCTGATACCCTAATGACAAACTCCACACACACTCTGGGGTATGTTCTCAACTTAATCCATGGGGATACATGTCTGTAATACTCATTAATGTCAAGGAGCGTTAGGACGAACATAAATCTTTGCTCACTAAGATGTGAATCTAGACTCTGATGTACACCATGCCCCATCAGCTGCTGACTGAAGAAAAAGAGCAATTCCAGCACCTAGAAAGTCTTACTTGAGAGTTCCTAGACTAAACAATCAATCCAGCCAAAAAAAATGGGGGATGAAATTTCTACTCCACACTTTGGGTTCGAAACACCAGCTGTGATAGAGAGCGATGCATCCCCAGTGGGCTCACACGGGAAGTCCATAAAATCCCTAAGAATCCCCAGTCGGCCAGACAGGCTCTCCAGTTCCACCAGAAACCCTGAAATATAGATAAGCAGTGCATTTCTCAGCTAATTGCCAGTGCCATACAGCTCGGGAAAACATCTCACTATACCTATACATACAGAGAAATTTCGATGCCAAGAAATTAGAACTGCTCTCTAACAGACTTCTGATTTGTGATTTCTTTGGCACTGAGCCTAACACAAAATCACTGTGATTTCCAACTGCAAATATTTTTGGAACCACCAGACTTGGTCCCATGTGTATGTTAAATGAAATGAATGTTCAAAATCCATAATAAAACTCCAGAGGGGAGACTCCGATTAGAATATTAACATTAATCTTAGGAAGTCACTAGGAACCATTCAATCTATAATAATAAATTGCAATAAAGAAGGAATATAAAGGCTTTTTTGCTGTCTGTTCAGTAAGCAGGTGTTACTGTGAACTCTCTAATCTGCACAGCACAGAAGTGAAGTGGTTGCCCTTAAATTTTCCAGTTGCATAAAATAAATAAATGACATTACCAAATTATGTACAACAATCCCTCTCATAGGAGCTGAAGTGCAGTTGAGGGACTGGTGCAGATCCTGAGATAACGTAAAGCAGCTCTCCAAGACAAGACTGGAAAGTTTTCAAAAGCCATCCTTCTCTCAACAGCTTTGGAGCCAGAAGCAGGAGCTTGGGTTCACTCCAGATTTATGGGAAGAGCCATCCCCAGGTCACTTGCTGGTGATGAGGTCCCTGGTTTTTCATCCTGGGAAGTCACAGATGTCAGGACATGATGGTCTCACACTGCTCCTGTACTAGAGCAAGGGCTGAGCTCTGCTGTTCTGACCTGCTGAACTTTGCCTTTGATTTTATTTGGAACCAGGCTGAAGTGACTCAATTTAGGTCTCTAAAATGGTCCCTAAAATATACCTTATCAACAGTGGCTTGATTTTCAAAATAAATGATCACTCTCCAAAGCTTTAACTAGCAGCAGTTAATCAGCACTTCTCAGCTCTGTCACCCAGCTAATATGGTTATATATGTTCAGCATTAAACCACTGTGTTTAAAAGCTTTAACCACTGTCTCTAACACTGAAATAAAACTGTGGTTCACTGTGTATAACATTTGCTTGTAAAATTCAGCAAGAATAATGATCAGGAGGTGAATCAAACCAACCCAACCCCACCCTTTAACTTTGAATTGGACTTTAAGTTTGGTGCTCTGAAATTTAAGTGGTGACAGAAGAAGTTTCTCATTATGATTAAAAAATTGGACTCAAGTGAGACTCACACGATTTGACTGGCAATGTCATTGTATTTTCATAAATAGGTGAGAAATGAGGTGTACAGAAATTTCTCAATTCAGTAAAAGGTTGCTTTTCAGCTCAGGCAATGACTCCCAATGGTGAACATATTTCTGTTTTTATGGAGAAGTCGTTTTCCACACCTGGTTATTTTGTGGTGTTCACTGTATTTTTGATGCAACTCAGATTCCAGGAAGTCTGGGAACTCCCAGAGCAAACTCTGCTCTGCAAGGATCTGTAGCTCGGCAGCAACAGCGAGGAGTTGGAAGCTAATCTATGTTGAACTGTATCATTGAATCTTTTGGGATTCACTCAGAGCTTGTTAGGAAACAAACTGAAGCCCTGAAATGCAAAGCATCAGGACACCTCAAGGAAAATTTCTGATCACAGGTACAATGCAATTCACAAAGAACTGTCTAAACATGCAGTGATTTCAGTGATTCACAGTGTGTCCCTGTGATGAGTGTTCTGGGTGCAGCCTCACCGAGCAGCAAAACTGTCCTTCCAGGTATGACACTGCTCTATTAATAGTCTATGAAGTACTGGGAGCAAATGAAAGACACTTCAGATGACTCTTGAAAAATGAATCAGTATCTGCTCTGAAATTGGACCCCAAGCATGGAAACATAAAATAGGATGTGTCTGCGAGAGATTATTTTGGGGCCATATGGTTTCTTACTCTGCTCCACCCTCCTTTTCAGGAAAGTAACGTGTCCCAGCACCCTGTACTCATTTGAGATTGATATGGGCATGTTTTGGGAGAACACTTTGTTGGGCTATTAGGAATTTCGTTCTTTCACAACAGACAACTGCTCTGGTAATGCCTCCTGACCTGTCTTTGTGGAAAACACTAATGAAGGGAGAACTTATGCACCAATTCTTGTCTTCATCCTACAAATAAGTTGCTGGCTTTTCTCTTCACCACTCTGCTTTAATCTCTCTTCTCTCCTGTCTGACACATCTCTCCTGCTGGCTGCTGGTGGGACAAGCCTGTGATTTGTTCCAAGCAAACACACGTGCACAGTTTCCACCATTGTGTGGTCTCACGTTCTGAACTTACCTGTGGGTGTTTACTTTGGTGGCATGACCTGGTGTTTTTGTAGCTCTGTATCTTTTTTCCTCCTTCCTTGATATTTTGTTCCCCTCAGCCACGATAACTCTTCGTCAGAAGCTGCTGCATTTCTGCTTTGATCATACAGAACGTACCATACAGCCTGGGGTAACACAGTGCTGCTTAATCCAGATGAAATAGCTACAAACCCTCTTAGAAGTGGGGTTTAAAAAGGGATACCAGTGAAATCAGATCCCTCTAGCTGGACAGCAGTCTGATAGCAGAACAAGGGCTGTTGTGGTATTTGGCAGCCAGACAGTCTTTATTGTTATTAGATGAAACAAAGCTTGTGATCTTTAGTCCTTGACCTTCACTGCAGCAGCACTCTCTTAATCAGACCTTAATTTAACACCTAACATGGTCACAGAGAGGACTGGCCATGGGCTGCTGGTTTAATTACATATAGCTGATATCATCCAAACCAATTTAACCTCATTGCTGTGTGCTGGGCACTGGGTGGGAATCGCCCTTCAGACACAGCACAAACAGCTTCCAACAGAAACAAACAGTTCAAAGTTTGGTGCATTCACCTCAAAAAGAAATAACTACTCTTTTGGATGCCTTTCAGATGATGTTACAGCCTTTTCAGGAAGAGCTGGAATCAGCACAGTCTGCTAAATTTGTTTGCCCTTTATGCTTTCACTCTGGCATTTTAGGTATTTTTAATATTTAAAGATTAAGCATCTTGCTGATGGGATTCTCCCATCCACATTCATGGGATCTGCTGCTGTGTGGAAGCATCTGACAACTGGTAAAAATTTGTGTTTCATGATAAGATTTTCACATTGTGCTGCTGCTTTGTGCTCAGTTCTTCACAAACTGACACAATATTTATTTTTTGACATTTAAATCTGAACAGTCATATTTTTGCATGTTTTGACACAAAATTTGGTCTCTTTCTGAATTAGTCTGGAAATCTGAAAACATCCTAAGTCTTCTTTTAGAAATAGGATTGTTTTGATTAATCAGCTTTCACTCAAATTTTTTTTCACCAAAACCACCATCAGCAAGCCAAATGCACAAGAAACATTGTAAAAAATCAGCAGTTTTTTAAAGAAATCACAAATTTTCCATGAAATCCCAGTTAAATGCAAAAAGACTGTTGTGAATATCATAGGTTTTCTTGAAAGATGGCTACCTCTAGCAGAGCACTTATGGGAAAATATTAATGAATAAAAGTGATGTAAAATATTAACAAGCAGCAAGAGCCTGGTCTCTGGGACTTGGAAAACACTGCCAGTGTTTGTCACTGGCTTCCTTAGCCCTTGGTCATGTTGCTTCTAAAGCTGAGCTCTGATGGCTCTGAATGAAGTGGTGCAAAAGAATTAGCATTTTGTGTGGTCTGTCCAACCTTTCTGCAAGAGATCACGTGCCTCATGGCAGGGATGGCAGAGCAGGACAGGTGCCAGCACTTTATCCATCCTTATTCCCATATTGCCTGCCTTGCTGATGGAGGTGGGTCTGCCCTGAGACACTGGGCAGGGACAGGCAGGCACTGGATACACTCCTTGTATAACCACTGTGCACATGGAAAGGTGAATGTGGGTCACCTGCCACTCTCAGTAGGAAGCTTCTTACTTCCACTCTGCAGGTGACTTCCCAAGATGTAAGAATCGAGCCCAAAGATTTTAGGTTGCAATGAATTTAAAAGCAAAATCAACCCAAAACCTCCATGGGAAGTTCTGAATAAAACCTGTATTTTCTGCTGTTGCAAAGAAAAGCCACCCCTTGCCCATGTCAACGCTTTGTGCTTTAAAGGCCACATCCCTGAACATCTTCTCTGGTCCTTCCAGCTCAGGGGGTGTTTGAATGCCAGTTTTTCCTGAGCTGGTGAGTACGTGTTGGTTCCCAACGTTCCAGTGCTGGAAGGGGAGAAGGCCATTGTGTGTTTAGTTCTCCCTTGGAGTTTGCACATGATGACTGCTGTGTAGTCATGTTCTGGTTCACTCTGCACAAACTTTCCATTGTAGACCCCTTACACTGACTGAGCTTTGGCTGAGACAAAAGAAAGCTGTGGTGGGGCAAGGTTTAATCTCTAGCTGACGCTGTACTTATACAAAATCAATATGAACAGCAGGTTGTCACTGGAACCACAAAGAGAATCTCTATGACAGGCTCATGCTTTTTTAAAAAACCATTTCAGTTTATCTTGTGCAGTTCTTTTGTATAGGTAATTCTTTCTGTTGCAGGGTCTGCTGAAATGTTCCCAGGCCTGGCTGGAGGATCAGTGTTGCTTTAAAACCTGAATAAACAGTTACACGCCTTGGTAGCTTCAGATCCAGTAGCCAGAACAAATGACATTTTGCATGAGTTCTTCCAAATGAATTGCTCTGTGACCACTGTAGACTTTTGAGTTTTTGACTCATGGTAGCAGAATACTTTTCTTGAAGAGCTCTGAAATGCAGTTCTTTCAGGACCCGATTGTTCCCAAAGCCAACGCAGTTAACTCAGAGCCCGGTGTGGCTTCACAAATCCCCCTGAGTCATGTTTTGACTCGGGGGTCGGACTTTTTTGTGCTGGAATGTTTTGACAGGGCTCTGTGTGGCCTCACGCGAGGGCAGTGGTTGTGTTGATGTGCAGGAATGTCGATGGCTCTGCAGAAACCTCAGAGTCTCCCATTAAGAGGTTTCCTTCACCTCGGCGGGAGGACCCGCGTTGCTGCGAGTGCTGTTCCCGAGGTGCCCTGCAGTCAGAAATACAGAGCACAGTCGCTCTGATGTGTTCCAGCCACAGGGTGTTAATGTGCCACTGCTTCTCGGGGTTTCAGCACCAAGGCATCGCTTCTTTGGATTCCAATAACACAGGCAAGTGCACTTCTGCCCTAAGCAAACAGCGGCAGCTCTGTCGTGCACTGGGATAGTGGGATACAATGGGCACCTTTTCCCACTCTGCCTGAACGCAGGACATGCTCCCAAAGGCTTCTGAGTCCTGCAGAGCCTTCTCCACACTCCAAGGACTGTGGAAGTCAGTGACACACTTTTGTTGCTCCTGGGTAGCTCTGGGTGAAGCTGGGTCAGGGCTCCATTTCCAAGGGGCCCCTCTTTCCCAGTGCTAAATGTCCATTTACAGCCCCAGAGGGCAGTAGATGTGTCACACGAGTGCCCTCATACATGTGCAGTGTTATGTGAGTGCACTCATAGAACGTGTTTTGACTAAAGTTTTCTATTTGTTGGCATTTGTCTGCACCATCTAATGAGTATTTGCTCTACAAAGGCGCTCAGCACCTAAAAGAGCAATTATATTTTTCAGAAAGTCTTAGAAGTTCTCTTTATGGGCAGGTATTTGTTATGCTGAGGATTGAACTCTTGCAAAGAAAGTGAAGTTTGAGCTTTCTTGATAAAGACAAATAACACACTTTGTTCACGGTCTTCCTGATATTTTTATGATTCTTATCATGCTCAGTGCTCTTCTTAAGTCTGGATTCCCCAAAGCTGGATGATTAGAGAATCTTAGTTTGTGTGAAACTCAAAACAGGACCTTCTGAGCTTTCATTATTATAGAAAAAACCTTGGAAATAAATGCACATGAAAGGCAAACACCAGAGTGCTAAAAAAAGGAACCCAAAGTCATAAACCAAATTGATGCAATAGTGTGGCACAGTGACTAATTTAATCGCAGGTTCTCACTGAAAATTGCTGCTTATTAAGCAAAATAACAGTATTTTTAATTTTATTGCCTTAAGGATACTTAATCCAACAGCAAAATGTTTTTGTTTATCAGATTTATTTCTGTGTCACAAATATCACATTCTATAGGAAAACATAAGAAAATAAATTTCTGTCAAGAGTGAATTTGATACAAAGTTAAACGTTTACTTTAGTCAGAGGTACTTGTATATCCATGTGGGTGGATGGGTGTGAGTTTGTGTCTTCTAATTTTAAGTTAACATTGGTGTTTTCGTGCCTGATTCATGATTTTTGAATGCTTGAGCTCAGCAGCACTGAACACCTGCCTTAATTGTGGGGACTAAGCTTCTTTGAAATTCTAACCTAAATTTAAAATTTCTGCCATTAAAAAATAATAAAAAAAAAATCCTAGACCAGACAAGCCTCTTTGCCAAATGCTGGGCTATAAATTACAGCCATTTCTTTTTATTACGCTGTTATGCACTAAAAAAATAAACCCCAAACACCTAAACCCACAAATCTAATTACACCAAACGTGCTCCTCATGCAAAGCTGAGCTCTGAGCTCAGCTCAGCTCCAGGTAGGCCCAGTGGTTTAGCTGCAAACTAAACCTTTGGAAAAACAGAAGCCGAAATAGTAACACAACAGCAATGCTGTATTAGCCCTTTAGGGAAATGCCTAAATAAGCAATAAAATTAATGAAATAGTATTTATAGCCTTTGTGTCAGAAATGTATTATTTGTAAATGAAAGCAAAGCAGGTTTGCCTTGGTAGACTGGCACAGCTCTGACTCCAACTCTACCCTTATCGAGGCCTTTTGGTACTTAAAGGGGGTTTATAAGAATGATGGGGACAAAACTTTTAGCAGGGCCTGTTGTGTACATGCAACACAAGGAGTGATTCGCCTTCAGCACTGTTGGAGGGCAGGGAGAAGGGAATTTGACTTTCCCAGCGCAGGAAGATGAAGCTGTGCATATTTATATGCATTTTGCATTTCCCTGCTAAATGTCCCTACACTTTGAAAAGTTTAGCCCGGGAAGTTACATTAAAAAAAAATCAATAGTTATCGAATTTATACTCAGTGTGTGAATCCTGTTACGGGAGGCTTTGGAGAGATGGTCATCTCAGTGCATCTGCTTGTTTTGCTTCACAGCATGAGGCAGGAGTTGTGTCTTTACTGGCTATACCTGGCATAGCCACGGGGTTGGTTTGCAAGACAGAAGGAAAAGAAAAAGGTGGAGGCATTAATTGTTCATTACCAAGAGCGAAAAATCGTAACTAATCACGGCCCAGCGCTGCTGCTAATGCATTCAAACCTCCCTCCTCCCCACCAAACCATCCGGGGCTTTAAAATGTAAATACAGTTTGTAATTGAGAGCAGCATTTTATTACTTGCTTTTAAGAGGCACAGGACGCCTGTAACCCTCAATATGAAATTTCCGCTGGCTGGAAATAAATTCAGCCCCGTGTTTTGCTTTTATTCCCGCGGCGACTCCCGCCCGGGAGAGGTACCGGCTGGTCTGCAAGAGCTCAGCCTCTCACTCAGCACCGAGGGGAGAAGTGGCTGGGAGCTGTGGTTTTGCAGCCACACTGCTGCCTTCCTCACATTGCACACTGGAGGCAAAAGCAAACACGCTGCAGAATAAATCCTCGGAGATGTGCTGAGAGCTGCTGAGCTACCACAGCCCGGGCTGGACTCAATGGGAACTGCAGGCACGCAGCCCTTCCCTGAATCCTGCCTTCCTTTGCAGTGCTGTGCTGCCCCAAAGCAGCTTTTACTGCTGGTTGTAGTTATTTCTACATCAGCCTTGGCAATAGAACCTAGAAAGTGAGGAGAAGGGCTCGGGGTCCGTAGTGTTGGGTGCTGCACAACTATGGGACAAGTAACAGCTCCTGACACAGCGAGAGGCAAATGGATGTGTAAGGCAGGTGACAAGCAAAATATACTGAAAAAGAAGTGTGGGGCATTTTTCCTTCTTCTGTGACATGGGAGATGTCACAAGGATATGTGATTTATAGTTAGATCCTTTAGGGAACTGAATACTCAGGCTATATTTCACTTAAATTAAGCAGAACAGGATTCCACTTCAAACTTTCAACATTTTAACTGGTTTTGGAATGTGAAGTTTTTATATGGAGACGGAGGCTTTAGAATGGCACCACCAAAGCAGTTACTCATGGGTACCTCCATCAACATGGAAATAATTCCCTCATACTTTCAGTCTTTCTTTTCCTCTTCTGTCAGCTCTAGATCTGGGAAACAGTGTGAAAAGAGATCCCCATAAACAGCACGATAATCTTGCCCTGCAGCCCTTCCAGGACATTGGCAGGGAAAGAGGAATAAGAAGTTATACACATTTTGGCTGAAAGGACTGATAACCTCCACCTGAGCAGAAGTCAGCAATGTCTAGAAAATTAAAGACTAGCAAAGAGGTAGGGATTTAAAGGAAGACAGAGAAAACCCTCTGGATTTTAAGGTAAACCATTACACCAGCTCATGTTCTGGGTTTAACCCATCAAATATTTCTTCACTGAGGAATCAGGAAAGTATTACCTGTGAGAGCAGAAGTGAAGGCAGCCATGCCAGGGCCTGCCACTTCAGAGAATACAAACTCTTTCTGCTACTTCAAGGCTTCTCGGCTGAATTAATGTGTAGGACATAATAACAGCCATGCTGAGAGTGAAATATTCCCTCTCTCATTAGAAACCACTTCTGTTCTTGTTGAGCTGTATCCTCCCACCTTCATCTGCTCTGGGTTCTATCCAACATTATTTACAATAATTGTACCCACCTTCGCTGTTGGATTTCTCAAAGGAATTGTGGCTAAGAGGGATAAAAGATGTCTACACACTCAGTGGCTTTTTCCTCAAACAAATCAGGAAGTCAAGCATGGTTTACAAGGAGAAAGAGCTACTTGAAGAGCTCTAGGGTGTATTTTTTTTAACCACTTAACGTTGCAGGACACCTTGACATCCTATCTTATACACGAGGAATTAAAATTGTACATTCTGTCAAGTAGATAAGTGAGTTGATTAAAAACCCCCTCAATATCCAAGAGCTCCTACTGAAATCTCAGGATACATAACACATTCCTTGACCTAAAGACTGGAGTAAGGTAATGCAGGAGTAATCTGCCCAAAGTTTGTCTCAGGGAGTCCTTTCTTCCACGATCTTGCTGGTAAGAAGTGGGCAAACTGTCCAGGACTAAGACACAAAGCACGGAGGGACTGGATTTGCTCAGGTTACTTCTCTGCATATTGAACATTTTTAAAATATTGAATATTTTTCTGTTCTATTACACAAAAAAAACCCCAAACCCTAAAAATGAAATACAGAATGACATGCAATGGATGCCTCCTTGCACATTAACCCTTTGCAGGTCACACTGACAAACACCAAACTGCAAAGGACCTCTCACCACTAACCCACATTTATCTGCATGGGTCTCTGCCCACGTGCACAGCTACAGTGGCTAAGTGAGTGAGGAGGGCTTGGTCATACACAAATACATTAAATAACAGATGAAAATAGGGTCTGAACCAACTGCACATTTACCTGCCACACTTAAGTGTAGGCAAAGGAGTGTCTGGCTTAATGAGGTTAATGAAAATTGGGTTTTCTTCTGCCTGGCAGATTTAAGAAGAACCTCAGCTGTGGAGTTCACAGCAGACTATTTCCTGTAGGACTTTGTTTGCTTCTGTATCCTCTCTGACTGATACACACATGTGACCTGTGAGTCCTGAAAGTGAACACAGAGAATTTCCTGGGTTATTATGCATTTTTCCTTCTAATACAGCAAGAGTTCAACACCTATCATTGGCAAGGGAGCATTGCTCACTCGCCATAAGAAAAGCAAAAATAGAAAAAAGTGACTATTCCTTAATGCCATCTTCTGAGGAGCTTGTTAAGTTTTTGGCTTGCTGTAGAAGGTTGTGGTGGCCCTACCTCTGCAGTCACTGCTGTCACCTGTATTCGAGCTGTTGTTGGTGGGGTTCAGGCTGAGGGTTCACTGGGAGCCACACTTGTTAATGATAAGCATCTTCCAGTTTAGATCCCAACTGTCTTTCCTTTCCCAAAGGACATTTTCCTCTCTGTACTTTCTCAGTGAGGAGGTGCCTGATGTCCACCCATGGTTATGCTGAGCAGTGTCATGGAAGTGCCTTTCCCAGGTTCATTTTGAGGATGGAGGGGGTGCTCAGTGTCACCCCTTGGCAGGAGCCTGGCTCTGGATGACACTGCAGCTGCCTGAGCTCCAGGGGAACAGAGGAGCCAACAGCACTTCTCTCCTGCCTTTATTCTCTTCAGCAGGGAGCAGCTTCACTCCCTGCAGGTGGGACAACAGAGGGACAACCGAGGGGACAGTCCAGACAGTGCAGTGTCACCACATGCACTCTCTGACCTGCAACCAACTAGTGAAGGAGGTACCACGACCAGCTTGCTGTTCCTCCTTTCAGGAGAGATTTTGGCTTCCAGAAGCCTTTGTCTTGACTTCTGCTGAAAGGAGCAGCGTGGGTCAAGTTTGTTTCTTAGAAAAGTTCAACTCTGTGCATCCAGATCATTTCAGGTTTGTCTCTTCTCATGGTTTGACACTTTGTGCTTTAGGGAGTCTCTGTATGGCCAAGGTGTTGGATTCATGGCCCAGATTTCTTTCACATGTTTTAAAACCAAAAAACTCAAAGATATTCCTTCACAGACAAGGGAGGAAGACTAGCTCCTCAAGGATTGACTTAGCTCACCTGAGATGCAATTATTACAAGTCATTATTATTTTGCAAACCTCGTGTCCTCTAATACATGACCTTTTGGGGTGTGGACTCACGCTTTTGGGATACTTGTGTGGAGTATATTGAAATATGCATTTCCTCCCATTTGAGTGACTGTAGTGTGTATTTTCCAACTACCATGGGATTTTGTGCTGCATTTCTGAGTACACTGGGGTTGGCTCACGTGCATACATAACTAATGTCTGTGTTTTGAAGTGCCAGGAATGTAAAATGGGTTAGCAAGTGGAGCAGCAGGTCGAGACATGTCACAACAGTGTAATTCATCCAACAGAATGAGGATAGCTTGGGGGGTCCTAAGTTAAAAGAGTTGATTAGTCTCAGCTCAGAGTAAGGATTAGCACAGACTGGCAAAGACAGGAGCAAAGACATTCAGACATGGCTTAGGGTGATGGTTCTACTCACAGTCACCAAAATATTTAGGAAGTAAGGCCCAGGTGAGCCAGGCTGAGGGTTCAGGTTGCTGAAGCGTCGCTGTGAATGTGTGTGTTGATTTTCCATGATTTGCTCACCTGTCTCACTCCTGTTCCCTGTCTGGTCCCACCCCATGTCCGAGGCTGGCAGGACGTGCTGTCACCCACTGTGAGAGCTGAGCTTCCCTGGCAGGACAATCCTCCCTCCTGCACATGTCACCTTCAGCCCCTGGCCTGCAGTGGAACCACAATGTCCAGCATTATGGACTGGCTGATCTTCCTTCCAACCCCAACCATTCTATGCCTCTATAAATGCTGCAAAAGGGCCAGATTCTGTCCTCAGCCACATGATGGTTACTCCCAGATAATCCCACTCATTCTAAGAGGTGACAGTGGATCTGTGCTGTTATTTGTGAGGTCAGAATATGGTACTTTTCATACGTGCTCTTTTTCCCAACTTTAAGCCCAGTTTAGGAGTGTGGGTTGTTTCTTTAGCACAACAGGAGGGTTTGTTCCTATGCCATGTGATGATTCTCCCATAATGATTTTTTAGAGAAGTGCCAAAGGATTGAATTGGGAACTTGTACAAAGAGTTGTTAAATGCCTTTGTGGTTCTTGGATTTACAGCTACTGTGCTGGAGGAATATGGCCCTATTGCCATGTTCTACATTCAGTATCTGCAAAGCAATGCCAAGCTACTGTAGCCATAATTTCCAAAGTGGCTATTTCAGCTGGCATTTCTCACTGTATTTAAATTCTTGAGTTGTCCCTCATCTGGCAGTCCTTTTTCTAGTGTCCTTATGGATGGTGTAGCCTCAAATCTGTGCTGTACTCTGAGGTGATATTGCTGCCTATCTTCTATTCCACTCTAGGTGTTATAAACTGCAATGGAGTGTAAGTTCCAAAAACTCAGTATGATGTGGTCCAACATACTCTGACATTCATCTGCAATTAAACCACAAATACCTGGCACAAATTCAGCCACTGGGTCAATATTCAGATATTATTGTCTGTAAACAATATTAGCTCTTGTTATGCTGATTTTTTTCAGAGAAGGTAGAGCCTTATATAGGTATATTTTAGGGGAAGACTTCCAGTTGCTTAACCTGAAATTTTAGGAAGCTCCATGTCATACATATTCTAAACAATTTCAGAAATTATGCATGCATGTGGGTACAGACAGAAATTACAAATACAGCAGATTAATTTAGGAAAGAAGATCTTATCCTGACAGAAAAATGCATAGCAGACCCCATCAAAAGCTAAATAAAAGACAGAAACATTCAGGCAAAATTTCTGACAGGGAGAATTTGTCAGGTGGTGGGCTGGTTCTTCCATTCTTTGAAAGTTTCAAGTGAATGTAGCCTGTCTTTCTGTGAGGATTCCTGGCCAAGGTGTCAGCAGATGTCTAAATCTCACCTGGTTCCCCAGAGCTCTTTAGCCTCCCTTCAGCCTCCCTCCATTCCTGACTCCTGCTTTGCTCAACCCTGACTTCTCAGCAGGGTTTCTTGCTACCAGAAAGAACAGGCCTTGCCAGCAGAAACTAATTACTTTCTCATCAAATCCTATCTTGCAGCACAAATGTTGTGACCTGTCCCGCTGCTTCCAAGGCCTCCCAAATAGTTCATGTAGAGACA
This sequence comes from Manacus candei, assembly GCF_025592945.1. Taxonomy (NCBI): domain Eukaryota; kingdom Metazoa; phylum Chordata; class Aves; order Passeriformes; family Pipridae; genus Manacus; species Manacus candei. The sequence goes on along the minus strand of NW_026138124.1, from coordinate 4,947,459 downwards.
CCCCCTCTGGAATGGCCAACAGCCCAAGGTGGGAGCAGAGGATGTGCTAAACTGCACATGTGATGCAGTGTGGAACAGGGAGGGCAAGTCCACTGACCCCCCTGGCTCTGAATTCTGTCCCTGAGGATGCCATGGCTTCAGCTGGCTTGGCCAACTGCTACCAACATAAAATAGTATTAATAACAACCACAACAATATTTAAAAATATGTTCTGGCTCAACCACAAGACATGGGCTTGACCCAGCAACTGATATATGCAATACTGTGGCCTGTGTTAGACAGGAGAAGAGGCTGGAGATGTTTTCCTGGTGGTTTTGTCTGTAAAACTCTAGTGGATATCACAGTGGATTTCATTGGAAACCATCAGCTCAGTTATTGTGGTTACTGTTGGGTCTCCTGGTTTGGTTCTGCTGGGTGGAGAACAAGGCAGAGCTCGTGCATGGGGATTCATGGCATCCCCAGGACATTCCCTTTTCACTTATTGTTTGAGGTTCCTATCTGCTTTTGCCACTGAGGATCTGGGCAGTATAAATTAGCCAGGGAACAAAAAAATAAAGGTTTAATGCAAAAGGTTGGCATTTTTCTGCCTTGCATTCTAGCCTTGCCTTGGACAGACTTCCCATTGGGCCTGTAGATGCAATTTTGGGCTTTTATTTCCTGCCTGTGGAACAAGGAAGGAATAACAGCACGTTTCAACCTCGTGGGTGCATTGGGAAGACAAATTCAGCCTTGGTTTTGAAATACACATATACTGTGGTAATTAGAACAATACAATAGCAAATAAACAGAGGAAGAAGAAAAGTACCTAACCCACAAAAGGATTTGGTTGATTTGCAGCAAATGAGATATGGGACCACAGACTACGTGGTGAAGTTAAGAGAAATATTGAGCAGCTGCTTTGCTACACAGCTTTACAAAATGAAATGACAACCTGCAGGAAAAACAGCACAGGCCCCTTTACTACCCAAGAGGGCAGAGCTAAGGTTACAGGGCCTGTAACAGTGTTGTCATTTCCTTACTCCCAGGAGCTGCGTTTTCCAACTTGATGGCTTCCCTAATGTAATTGCTTTTTATGCGATGATTTTTTCAGAGCCTGATTCTTGCTGGAGTAACTCAGGAGGAACCCCAACAAAGCCAAGCAAGTGATCTCAGTGCAAAAATTGTAGGGGCCACAGTGGAATTGGGCATGCTCAGTCCATAACCTCCTTCTCCAGATCCTGCAGCAAATGCCCCATGCTGGAATGGCAAGGAGATATCAGATGAAAACACAAAACAATGACAAACAGTGCATTTTTCAGTAGCCACATCATATTATGTCATTGATGTCAGGTTGAGTTATATTGGTCTGCTTTTCATTATGTTGTGTTATGCCTTTTGACATAATGCAACACACTGTAAGTAACATAAAGTGACCTCCAAGTATAAAAGAGTACACAGTTTTTGTCAGATTAGATAGTGGCTATGAATTCTCAGAGAGGGAGGGGTAACTCAGAGCAGGGCGTTTGGAGTCAGTGTCCTGAACAACAAATGCACAGAACTTAATTAACAGTTACAGCAGCCCTGGCTGTTTCCAAAATGGTCTGTGTGCCTCTGCTCAACAGAGAGAGGAGATTCACAGTGGGATTTGCACTGTTTCATTTGTTTAAAATTCTGCAGAGGTAGCTGTAACAGCTCTCTCTTTCCTGTACCTGTACTGCAGGAGCTCCATATACAGTGAACATAAGATTCACTAGCCTGAGATTTGCCTTGTTGCCAGGCTCCAAAATACAGTCCTGAGACCAAGCTTAGCCAATGGCCTTTCTGAGCAGCACTGAGTAACCTGTCCTCTGAATGGAATCAGCTGCTAAGAAAATAACTGTAGGGAGAAAAGAAAAGGGAGTCACCGTGGATCTAAAAAGAAGGCGAGCTCCTCATTAATTTAAGGTGATTAATTTAAGGAAAAGTTGGTAGTTCCAGGGAGGTTGTTTCTCTGGAGGGCTTGAAATCCACCTTAGCTTGGCAGTTCTATCTGGTGGCTTTGCTGGAATTAGCTGATGTTCTGCCTTTAGTCCTTGGTCTACACTCCTGACCCACGGGTTGCACAACTGCCAGGACTCGCAGAAAGTGGAGTCCTTTGATATGAAGGCTGGAATACAGCTCTCCTAAAGGGGGATGGTTCCTACCTGTTGGCAGGATATGGAGGATTTCAGTTCCCACATATGTTAAACTGTCACATGTCTTGTGAAGGCATCCACTCAAAGGCAGGATGCAAAACTGTCTGAGTGCAGGAGAAGTGTAAAGCTGTGGTATGAAGTTGGTCTCAAAACTTAGTTTTGCAACAGCCCCAGCACTTACTGAGGTACTTACTGTACATTTCCTATATAACAAATGTTACATTTCCTATGTAGTACAGTCAGCATTAGTGTTTTTTGTGGCCCTGCTGAACTAGGAGAAGAGGCCACTTTTCATTTGGCACCCACCTGGCATCCCATCTCACCACAAGAATTGTCATCAAGTCCTGTCATCTGCCTTTTCAGACAGTGAATGTTGTAGGGATCAGAAACATTTTCAAGATCAGTCTCAAAGATGGAAGTTGCACAGGCACCTGAATGCATTTGATGTGGGTTTCCTGAGCAGTAATAAACATGGAATTTCACTTAAAAAGGTGTTTTAAGATTAAAATTTAACATTGTTAACAGGAATAGAGTGTAATATTTTGTGTGAAAAGGGTGCCCAAGTGAGCAGCAACAGGATATCAGAATCCAATGTGTCACATGCGTTTTCTTTATCATTTCTCATTTAGAAATGTAGCATAAATTAATATCTGCTTAATTGCCAGGTGTGCAGCATTCCTTTAAGATGTGTATGGGATGCTGTCCTTGTTCATTAGGGCATTAACTGTTAGAGAATGAGCAGTTCCTTCTCCTGAACACTGAGCAATAATCCAGCTCCACCCTCCATCCTGCCAGGAGACCGGTGCAATCAGACCCCTGTGACACCGACACCCACAGTGCTCTGCAGGACTCCCCAGAGCTACCTTTAAGTATCATTTTGCAGCATCAGAGAGTCCAGAATTAAACATGAAACACTCTTGTTCAGTTCAGAAAGAGAGCTGTTACCCTGTGCCTGAGCAACTCCCAAAGAAAGGAGTGGGACACCAGGCTGTGCTTGTGGCCAGGCACACACAGAGACTCCACACTGGGAAGTCTCACTGAGATTTGCAGCCAGGCTGGATCTCAGGAGACTTCCTATTATTATTATTTTCTTTACTAGTAAATCATTATGTTGTCTCCTTCACAGCACAGAGAGTTCAAATAAACCTGTCCCTGTGACAATCTGATTCTCTGAAGGAGTGTCCTGTTCTGTTGAGTCATGTGAGAGGAAAATACAAAGAAGTAGAAAGACAGATCAAAAAGGGGTAGCAGAAAGAGCCCTGGAGGCAGACTTAAGTTTGGTATTTAATATTTCAGGTAAAATATTCACTTAGCATCAATTATCTTGTTGGGTTCTTTTTTTTTTTTTTCCCCCAAATGAAATTGCCTTCTGAATCAGCCAGCTCTCTAATTACCAGATTGAATGATTGAAATTTTTAGGGCAATTAAATTCAAGCCTTTCTTTTCCAGTCCTTATGTTATTCCCCCCTTCTCTCCCTCCTTCCTCCAGTCTGGAGCCTTCCTATAATTTGGAGGCAGTTGCAGAAGCAAGCAGACCTTTAAAGCCAAGATGTATGTCTCCCTTAATTCCTTGGTGGATTTGTTTTATAGACTAGGCAGAGAGGGTTCTGGTCTCTCAGGACATGTGCATTACAAACACACAGCTTTGTGTGGGTTTTATCCTAACATGTCATTGGAAGGATTCATTTAATATAGAAATTCTGTGAAAAGACAAAGATCAATGTAGAAAATACACGTGCTATTAGAAGATGCCTGCAGATCAAATTGGAAAACTAATGAGCAAATTGATGATAATAATGATGATTGATGATCTACTGGATAAGAGAAAACAAATCTCCCAATGAAACAGTACAAAGGTCTGTTAACAGAGCTGTGAGGACAAACTCATGAAAAGATAAGTATTCTGCCAAGAAAGGACACAGAATTCCCAGGATGAAATCCTGGGCCCACTGGACTCAAAGCTGCTGCTCATTTGTGTGTCTTGTTAGGATCAGAGCACTGATCCTGCAGAACCAGCAACCATATTCTCATATATAAGTATGTGGGCTATTCCATGGATTCCAGTGGGACTATCCCATCCTTGAAGTTAAGTGGATGCTTCACAGCTTTGCTGAGTCAGGATCTGCCCCAGTGAACATGATAAACCTTTATCACAGTGAACCCCTGAAAGTGTGGAAGATTTTCCTCAAAAACCTCGCTCTGAGTCTTTCAGATTTCCAAACCCAATCCAGTGCACAAAGCTGGGGCTGCTCTCCAGCAGGACCCAGGGATTTATTTTCATGCTCTGTTCCACTGAGCATTGGTGTAATGTCACTGGAGTCAGAGCAATGAACACAGCCAGTATCCACAGCGATTTCACTACAGCCAGATGAATTGTATTCTGCTTATTTATTACTTCATTATCCCTGTAGGTGTTCAAGGTGCTTCACAACAGCTAAAGCAGTCCTTGCCCTGGAGAGGATGCAGTCAGATCTAAGATTAGAGATGACAGCACTGCAAGGGGCTGGACCTGGAGAAAGAGCAAGGTCCTTGTTCAACCAGAAGCATAAATGCTCGTCTGTCTCAAAGTTCAGTGGATTGGTTAAGCACTGCCATGGCTCAAGGTTGGACTGATTGATTTAGAGAAGTATTTTGGATGCAGTTTCCTGAAAAACCTCCTGTTTCTGCTGTTTTCAATGCTCTGATGTTCTTGGATAGATACTCTCACAGACACAGATTAGACCTTTGGGAAATATGATTTCATGTCTGTGGAATTATGACATTTCATTCTGATTAATGTTTTGGCCCATTGTGATAATGCCAGTGGGATGGAATGTTATCCATTAATATCCATGAGCATTCCCTGGGACACACAGCCCTTGTGGTTCCTCTGCTACCTTCTGTTTCCTCCTGCTCTCAAGGCCATATTCATCACCAAACATTTCTTTTTTCATGTTCTGAAGTCCATGACTCTCCACCAGTTTGGAGTGCCTTGGGATATGGCCTCTGGCCTTCAGGCATGTTTGACAGATTCAGAGAAAAGAGACCTGACCTGAGTCACTTTATTGCCCTCTGCAGTGCTTTTCCAGCCTTCCTTCCAGGGGTAGATGCACCTCTGCAGAACCTCAGTCATTTTTCTGGAGCTCTGAATGCCTGCACCAGACTCTGGAGCTACCAAAGCAGCCTGGATTTATTGCTGGTTTCCTCTGCATTTTCTCAAGGACTGTGTTTCTCTCTCTGCTTTTTCAGGTTGCCACGTCCACTTCAAATCTTGCAGTGCCTGCCCCGTGTTCATTATTTAGCAGCACATGGGAAAGCCTCCTCAGCTCCTGCTTGCTGTGAGTGCTGTACAATTGTATCCCAACTGCCTGCTCCACTTATCTGCTGCATTATTTCTGTGAAAGCAAAAGCTGTGCATGGAACAGATGCTTGGAATGGTATTGGGATCCAATTACTGCACTTTTCCAACCTTACATCTCTTGTCTAAACTTGGAGCAGGCATATTTTTGTTCCTTGGTGACACTATATAAAGAGACAATTGGCATTGTGTTTGCTGGCTGACTGGTTGGCAGAGAAGGGGTGGCAGGAACAGCAGCACCATGGTAGGTTTTATTCTTTCCACATCTCTCTGGGTTTTTTTGTCTGTATTTCTTTCTGACTCTAAATTCAAACAGAGCAGGAATGATCACACTGGACTCCATGAAACCTCATTTAGTATCACATCCAGAATGAAGATACATCCCATAGAGTGAGCTGTGAACTTCCAAGGAATACTTTAATAATTTGTTTAACTAATGGGTGAGGCAGAGAACGTAGATGCACTTGCTGAGGGGAAGAGCTCGTGCATGTCTGTCCCAGACTGGCACAGCAGGGCAGCAATGCCTGGCACAGCTGCTGTGTGCCAGTGCTAAGGTCTGCTCTGGTGGGATGGGGAGTGAGGAGAGGGGTAGCTCTGGAATTGTGACTGCATTGCCCTTGAGACTGCAGAAATGTCTGTCTTGCCTTTGCCCCTCTCACTTGGCTTTTAGCTCTGGGACTCCAACACTTCTGCCCCAGAGGTGCATTGATGTCATTTCAAGGAGCCAAGAAGAACTCCTGCCTAAGGAACAGTGGGCAGATTGGGCAGATCTTTGTCTTCTGCAAATTTGGAGGAATGACTACAACAATATTAAAAAAAAAAATAGAAAAAGCTGGTGATTTTCTCTTTCCTTACTTTGCTCCTTTTTGCAGGTCCTTTTCAGGTTGTCTTAAAGCAATGCTGCCCAGTGGCTCCCTGGGGCTGTGGAATATTTGGTTGTGGAGGACACCAGAGAGGGAGCTGTATATGAAAAGCTCTCTCAAAGCTCAGTTCAAACCTGATCCCATTTAAGCAGGTGACGAATGGGATCCACGTGCTGTTCTGAGCAGGATAAAACCCCACTCAAAGTCATTTCTAAAACCCATGCACCAAACCAGGTTCCAGTGCAAGCCTGGGGGCAGTGGTTTCACACTAATCCTGTTCTTCACCACTGCTTCAGAAGTGAGCAGTGCCCTGTGCTGATTGTGCCTCTTCAGCTGTGGATTTACAGGTTTCCCTTTAATCAGCCTCACTAAAGCCTCAGCCAGCCCTCTCGTGGGCTGGGGGGCCAGTGCTGGGTCTTAGGTTTTCTTTTTCCTTTTTTTTTTTTTCCAAAATTTTATTTATCAAGTTTTTTTCCTTCCTGTTTAGTTCAATGACACACCAACACTCACTGATGTTTGAAGATATTTCAGGACATTCTGTGATGAAATGCTTAACTTAAGAGATGAGAAAATATAGTGAGAGACTTGTCTGTCTCCTCGCTCCCAGTTCAACTGACGATTCTCTGTGGTGGTTCTTTTCATTGTGCCTTTTGTTTTGGGAAAATATCTTCTGAGGTACCTTCCTATACAGGGACACATGAAACAGATTTAAAATGGAAAGAAAAAAATAGCCTTAATGAAAGAAAGCTGAAGAATATCTTTACATAAGGAAGTGATCATTTTTTATTAATCAGAGGGAAATGTATATGTAATTATGCTAGATGAACTCTGTGGGGAGGTTTTTTTCTCTCTTTATGATGTCTTAAGGGATTTATAAATATTACAGAGGTTTTATAGCATCATAATATTTCAGATGTGCAGTAAAGCTACTTTCAAAGGATTAGTGCAGACAAAGCAGCATAGTAAAAAATAATTACAAGTCAGCCAGTGCTACTAGGCTCTGACATCCAGGGCTGATGAGAGCGAGAGAGGCAGGGTTCAGGGAGATAATTTTTCTAACAAGAGCAGACCACACAAGTGCTGTGGAATGGAGTTCTGAGAACTGTCTCTGGCTCTCCGTTTATTCCAGGGAATTTCAGACAAGCTGGGTCTGTGCTGTCTCCCCGTGTGCTCTGTGCTGACGGGGAGAAGGAAGGGGAGAGGCAGAAGGAAGCAGAGGGAAGCCTTTTTCTTGTTCCCAAAACATTCCTGTGTTGATTTGGTTCGAGTGACACCTCGTAGCAGGTTCTGCCTGCCCCAAAATAGATGGCATTCTGATGTGCTGTTGGGATGTACCACCTGCACTGGGACGGGCACCAGCAAAGCTGAGTGACTTCACCAGCTGGACGGGAGCCAGTTGTGTGACCACTGTGTCTGTGTGTGTGCCTGAACACGTGTGTTCATGTGTGTGCCTGTGAGCATGGACAGAGGGACTGTCCAGCTGTTCCCATGTGCATGCCAGAGAGGAAAAACTGTTGGGTGGGAAAAGCAGCTGCCCAATTTTTAGGTCATGGAGGTCGAGGAGTCTGCAGTTGGAGAGGTTATCTGAGATAAAGTTTGGGGAGGTAAAGCCTTCCCTCTGTGTGTCTGCAGGAGAAAAAGGAGGCTGGGATGGGGAAGGGGGTTTATGTGGGGCAAAGGAGAATGTTTAGTGTACAGGAGAGTGAGGCAGCCCAAGAGATTTTTGTACCTAGCAGGGATCAAAGGGGTGTGTGTGTGTCTCTGTGGGTGTGTGGGAGGCTGGGACTACACACAAAATGGAGTGAGGATGAGAAGGGAGGATCTGTTTGTGACTGTGGAGTAGGTAATAAAAAGATCTTCTGTTTCTCAGTTCTGATAACGTGGGGTTTATTTGAATGATCTGAGGCTGTTGCCTGTTTGAAATGCAAATTGTGCCCTTAGAGCAGTTTGTGTTTCTTACTCCTCTAGACTGTTCCCTCAAAGGCTTGTTTTTGGGTTGGCCTTGTGCTGCTCACCTGCCATGGAAAGGATCTAAACCACCCTAAAAAAGGGTGGCTTGTCCATAGCTGGGATCTTTGGTGCAGGTGCAGTGCAAATTATCTCAGCAGAGAAAACTCGTGAGACAATAATCACCAAAAATCCTGTCCAGTGCTGCAGAAATGCCTTGTCCAGGCCTGAGATGTAAGTTCTGATTCAGAAGCTGTATTCAACGATAACAAAAATTCAAAGACAGGAAATGTCAGCCCTGGGATCCCAGAGTGGATGAAAAACAAGGGGAGAGTGTGATGAATGAAAAAGTAATAGTAAGTGAGAGTTACCATCATACAGTGGATCACAGCAGGGGACAGAATCTGAGCAAAATGATGGATGATTCTGCCTTTTCTGTAGTCACAGACATAGCTGTAGAGGAAGGAAGTACAAAAAGTGCAAGGCTGGTAGTATTTTATGTCTACCTTGCCTTGGACTGAATAAACACATAAGGGTACAAGACAACAGAATCAGGTTCTTAATAGTGTACACTGTTTCCCTCTGCAGGACCTGCTTATCCACTGGGGTCTTCTCTGGCAGAAAAATTATTAAAAGACAAAACAAGTTGCTTAGTGGGAAAGTGTTTCTGCTTGTATTTCAGTTTTGGCTATCACACTGTTATTTAGAGTATTCTCTGTGTGTTTTAAGGCATGGTGGAGCAAACAAGGAACTGATGTCCCCAAACCAAACCAAAAATGAGGCTCCTGGCAGAGTGCTGCCCCTCTCTCCTGACTGCCTGTGGAAACATTCCTGCTCTGCAGAAATTGCTGAGTAGAGATTGGTTACTTTATAATTACTGAAGGGCAGAAATGTGCACCTGAGCAGGCAGGCAGGGAGCTGTGCCTGTGTTTAGCTTGCAGGAGCTTGGCCTGTTCTAGCACCAGCCTTTTACCAATTTATCAGGGCAAACAACACCTTATGTTCTGAAGTAAGAACCAGGTATATTTATCTCCTTCCTCCTTTACATGTAGAGATATAAACTGATTCACTGCCCCTTTTTCTTTTAGGTCACCCAGAAATCAGAGATTTCTTTACTCTGGTTCACTTGAACATGCACACAAAAATTAATCCCTGGTTTTCTATCCAGCAAGGCAAAGGCCATCCACACTCACTATCTCTGCCTATCTGTGTCCCTGCATACCCTTGTTCTCTCAGGCTCCCTGACAGTGCCAGAGAGGAGGAATATAAAGAACCTCAGTGAAGGAAACTCAGCTCAAAGCAAATGCCTGGTTCAACAGAGTGTTCCTGGGACCGGATTTTGGTATGGCTCCGCTTTTTCATTTAAACCTTCTAAACCAAACCAAAACCAACCCCTCAAAACAGCCAAAAAAGACCCTTTAAAACCCAGGCTAATTGAGGGAGTGCTAACATTAGTAAGACAAATGAGTGATACACGACAAGCCTGCGGTTTCTCCTCTAAAGTGAAGTGTTGTTTTCTTCACAATGGGATGATTAATACACTCAGGCAGGAATATTAATAGGCTCGTTCAGTTGTTGCAACATTCTTCCCACTGCTGTGCTATTGAGGCCTTGGAATGTGAGCCCAGGGGACCCTCAGCTCTTCAGTTCCTCATCTGGCACGTTCTGTAGTCGGTCTCCCAGCACATGCTGCAGTGAGAGCTGCTCTGTCTCTGCAAAGTGCAGCTCAGCACACTTGGTGTGTCACGAGTGGGGAAATCAAGGCAGGCAGAAGTGATGTGTCAGTCACCCACTTGCTCCTCTGCAGGTCACCTCCTGAATCCTTGGCAGTTTAGAAACCGTATGTCTGCTCAGTTCTGTGATGTTCTTTTTAATGTGCCACTCCTTCAGAGAGAGACTCCGGAGTCAGAATCCCGATTGTGTTCATTAAAAAATGCTGGAGTGTTTGGAATTGTCAGACAGCAGCACAGACCTATTTCTATTCTCTTAAAGCTGCCTTTTAATTCAAGTTACTCACCAGAAAGACAGTGACAATGTACCCTATTCTATTCCTGCTCCACCTCTCAGCCTTCCTCCTCATAGCACCTGCCTACCCACCATTTGTGCAAAATCAGGGTGCAGTTTCTTTCTGTGATTATGAATTTCCTGGCCTTTCAGGGCAGATAAACTACAATACTGGGACCTGGTAGTCCCAGATGCTCTATATATTTTGTGCTAAAAGGCTTAGTTTGACACTGCTGGTAGGAGGCCATTCCCACCCAGCAGCTGTTGTGAAATATATTGGTGGTCTCAGCCCCATTCCACAAGTGAACAGGTCATAAATAAGATCCACACCCAGAGCTTCAGAAAAACTAGAGATAGACTGAGCAACATGGGCACTGATCTCCTCTATCATCCCTGGAGATGATAAACCAGAGAGTACACTGAACAAATATGCTGGGATGAATTTCTTCTAGAATTTCTTCTAGGCTGGAACTAGATGATTTCTCCCAGTCCAAGCCATAATAAGATTCTATGGTACTTCAGTAATTGTTCCCTGTATAACCAGTTTTTTCCTTTGAAAAGGACTTCACTAAAGTAAAGAAACTTTCGGGTGGTTTTTGACTTGCCGATCTGTTTCTGATAGATATTGAGCCACAGCTTTTGGGTTTATCTGATCCTTCCTTACATCTACAATCCTTCCTTAAAGCCTTACAGCACAGAGAACCCATTAAACTGAGGACTAATGGAGGAATTGCCAGTGTTTGGCACTTCCAGGAGCTGGACCCCACTGCCCTGCGCTGTGGTGACAGATTAAAGAGACACAGATGGTTTGCTGCTCTGGGGAATATTTATCATGCTGACCATGGATGCTGCCTTTGGCCACAGCAGAGCAGCCTGTGAGAAGGGCAAAGCATGTTTTGTCTCCATCAAGACCAACAACCCAGGAGAAGAAGCAGCTCAGCCGCCCCCTCGGAGAGCGCGGAGGCCTGAAATCCATTCCCCTGGGAACATCTGCTCCCCCTTTACCTCAGGGAACAAATGCATGGAAATACAGAGGGTTGTTCCTAATATTTCCATTCGATCTGGAAGTGTTGAAAACCTCCACCAGGCACCTCACGTTATGTGGAAGATTGCCTATGACTGCTCCAAAATAACACTTATTTCATGTGGAGGAGGGAATCTGTTTATTCCAAAATCAATATTTCTACATTCATTAAACATTCCACTTATTAACTTCTTTTTTCCATGCCTGTGATGGCATTCTATCCTTGTTTTTATCCTTCCTGCAAATATATTTTTCATTTGATTTCCATTCCTATTTCCAGATTTTAGTGCTCTGCATTAGCTAATTGGAGCTTGACAGGTCTGGAGTGTGGGTATGTGGAAGAGTGCCTACCACTGCCCTAATTTCCCCTCATCCATATCCTGGGATCTAAACCAGGGTGGCTGAGTGCAGAAATCTGCCTGGCAAATTAAATTGATCAGACAATGTGTGCTTCAAACAGAGTCAACTGGGAATATTTCCTTGAGCTGCTCTGCTCCTCAGGATATTTGAAATCAGTATTGAATCTGAACTTTCACAGGCTTTTTTATTTTGATGAAAGGAGACAGTAGAAGTTGCCTTCTGTTTCATGCAGAATAGCCCAAACTAAGTAAGACTAATTTTCTGTGACACGAGAACCAGGTGGGACTATGATAATGAAGTTTAAAAGTAAAAATGATAAAGAAAAAAGTAATCTGTCTGGAAGGGAACTCAAAAGGCAGTGCAGCTCATTATCCTGCCCCAAGTAAGGATAATGCTGTGGTTAAAACATTTCTGTAATCCTTAGAAATCATAGATTTTATTCTTTACTGCAGAACAAGAACTGTATTGTCTTAGTCAAGTGGTTGGGCCTTTATTCAAAGATATTTAATGAAGTCTAGTTCTGACTGATTTTTAGGGAGCATTAGATTCTTAGATATCATTGTAGCTCTTTCCCCAGTCTTGCTCTGCCTCAGCCTCCAGACTACGGAATGTTGATAAAAGCAGTCCTGCCCTTTTATTTAAGATGACTATCTGGAATATTAAAATAACATGGTCTACTAAGGTAATGTGGTATAGAGTCATAGACTGGTAAAATAATATAGGTTTCAAGTGTAGAAGGTGTTCCTGCACAGGAAGGATTAATCTGTTCAGTCAGTGTTGGTCCAGACAGAGCAGATTTCTAAACATTTCTGTGTGAGTAGGAAATGATATAATTTCCCTTTATAGTTCCTGAACTGAGTCTTCATGCTGGTCCCAGCATGGGAACTGGGAAGAAGCAGTACCTGTAGGCACTTCCCTGAACTGCTGGAATTTCTTGAGAACAGCAGGTTGGGAATTCTACCTTATATCTCCAAGTGGCACCATAAGATTACATCACTGCTCCTGAAGCACTGAGCTCTGGAAAGCCAGGGTGGAAGGGGAGGAGTGTCCTGAATCAGATAGTCTGTAATGCCTGAGCTGGAGGTGACTCTGCCCCAGGAACAGGCAGTTCCCTGGGGGGACAGGCAGTGCACCAGTCGTGATGTTGAGTCAGACTTTGGGTCTCTCACCTTTTTAAGGCAGCACAGTGACAGTGTCCTTGTTTATCTGAGCTGTCAGGTTCCAGGAGGGAGTGATATCACTCCAGCAGGGAGTGTTAAAAATCCTCAGTGAGAGCAATTTTTATTATATATATACACACACACATATCTTCAATTCTATTTATGTATATATGTAAGATTGAATTAAAAACCTTGTTATAACAAAGCACAATCCTCTTGTATTACTTGACTGTATATATTTTACTTTCTGTTGAAGATGGAATTTGTTTTCATGGGTGCTTAACAGACCAAAGAATATATATTTGATCTTCGTATTTGTATTACAGGCTCCCAAAAAGGCAAAGAAGAAGATAGAAGGTGGCTCCAATGTGTTCTCTATGTTTGAACAAACCCAGATCCAGGAGTTCAAAGAGGTGGGTCACTGTGCTGCTGTTCTCTATAGTCTCCTGTTATTGCTAATGAAGAACATAGGCTTTGTTTGTAATCCTTATTCAGTTCTCCATCTGCTCTAATAGAACACACAGTTGTTTTCTGAATCATCCCTGTGGTCTTGGCTGGTGTATCATTTTCCTTGTGTATTTGTTTGTTCTTTCTTTCATTCTTTCTTTCCTTCTTTCTTTCCTTCTTCTGTCCCCCACTCCCCTGTTTCAAGCTCCAGACTTATTTGAAAATAAGCCCCTGCTCCAAGATAAAGGAAAATTACCATCTCATCCACTTTAGACCTGATTCAGGAAAACACTTCATCACAGTTAAAGTGGTATTTTAAATAAGAATAGTCTTACATGCTCAAGTATTATCCTGAATGGAGATGCCTTATTGAACCAGGGCTTTAATCCGTGGTCTGTTCCACAACAGCAATAGAAAATGTTCTTCTGTGTCCTTCTAATAGTGCCCACAAACTAGAAATGAAAATACCCAAAAGCCCTCAGCTGATTTTCTCCACAAATGCCAATAAATGAAAACATGTTGAGATTAATAAAGTACTTTTAGCTCCCAAGGAATTTGGTATTCCACGCACTGCAGATTCTTTGAGCACAGGTAAGAAGGTAAATCTGAAGGGCTGGCATAAAAGCTGGAGCATATTGAAGACAGAAAATCTGCTTGATAAGTTTATGTTCTTTTTCTGAGTGGACATTCTAGAATGTCTGTGAGACCATCACTGTCTGGATTGAGTTGTCATTTTAAATTATTGGCTTTTCCCCCATTTTTTCTAACTCCCATCTCCAAAGCCATTTCTGACGTGATAAATATCTACTGTTTCATTTTGTGCATGTGTCCTTCAACTTTACTTTCCATGAGGATTCCCACCAGGAAAACTCAGTAGTGGACAAGACTAAAACCCACACAAAGGACTGGGAACATGACCCAGCTAAGTGGATTGGAACCACTAATCATTTCTCCACAGTTAATGGAAACATGTTTAACACTCTTCTCCCACCTCTTCTCCACATCCTATGAACCTCCATTTGACTTTCTCCAAGGATTCCTGTTTGAAGAAGGACCAACAAACAGAATGCCATATTTGGTCTTCTCTAAACCAGATAATCCTGAGAACATCTCTAGGAGGATGGTGGCAGAATAATGGCATAAAACTCAAGACCATGTTGTGTCTAAAAACTGCATGTTTGGGACAAGCATTTCTGAAAAGCTGGTTTTGATCAGAACATTTTTATCTAGAGATTTCAAGCAGCTCACCAGCAAATGTTTCAGCACTGCTGTTATGCTATTTAAAGTTCACCCATTACAATATCTAATGCTCTTCCTGTCTTCTGTGAGCTTTCTGGGTTTTGCTCTGCTCTTCATATTTCTCCTCTTTTGCTTCCAAACTGGGGGGGGATCACCATTCAAAGCAAGCCTTCCCCAGAGAAAGGAAAGCATCCCTAAAGTGTTGGGGTTAATTTTTTATAAGGGGATGGTTTGGCAGGTAAGTGAAGGATTATGAACATGGATGTGGCAAGGAGTCACCTGGGCAAACAGGAATGTGAGCAGTGGGGCTTTGTGAGAAACTGGAGGTGAAACTACGTAAGGATCTGTTGATATAACACAACCAGGGAGAGAAATGCACCCTGTAGAGCAGCAGATTTTAAAACTCTGCAAGTTAGTGTTGCTGTATTCTCTGGAGAGCACAGTCTTTCATCATAATGGAAGTAGGAATAATTCCTGGTCATTGCAAAGATACACTCTCATATTGATGTGCCTGTCAGACAGATAACCATCTTCAGAGACATGCCTGGTATGAGCAGGGGAATTTCAGGTCATTAAAATCTTTCCAAATCAATGAAACATTAAAAGTGTGATGGCAGCAAATAGAGGGACACACAAATAGGTAAACAGATAGATGGGCAGTTAGCTGGCTTGGTAAATAATGGTCAGAGAACATCAAGTCTGTGTTGGCTGAAAATAAAAACAAATTAACTGGTTTTTTCTATCAAAAGTTAAACTTTGCCTGACAAGAGTATCTAAGGTCAGCACATCAGGGTCAGTTGGAGTACTGTCTCAAGGATACAGTTTATTGGAAAGGGGAAAAAAACTTTGAATAAATTATCCTATGGAACCTGCATTTCTCTGTACTTCTGAAAATTCAGCTGTCTCTGTATGATGGGCCATTTTAAGTCCCAGAAGGAATTGACTTCAGGTTGATAGCAGAGAGATATCTACAGAAATGAAATGTTTTACAGAACATAACTGCACAAAGAACGAGGCATGGGGAAGGTACAAACACACAGAGCAAGCGCTGCCTAAATCCTCCCTGACTAAAGTCTCCCTAATTCAAACTTTTATGGGTTAAGGCCTGAATGGCTGGAGCTGCCAGCACTGGCTCCAGCCCAGCTGCTCACTGCACTGAGCAGTAATTTAGTGAGAAGAAGTTTGGGTGGGTTTAATTAAGCCCCTTGCCAACATAGAGTAATGTGTTGAAAGTGAGGAGGGTGCAATGAGGTGGTGTGATGTGGAGGAATCAAAGGAAGTTAAATATTCCTTCTCACAGGATGAATATCATACCCCCCTGGCCTGGTGTGTGTGATTGCAGCACTGTCCTGTGCAATGGTGGTGGCAACACATGTTCCTTTTTCTTCCCCCAGGCTTTCACCATCATGGATCAGAACAGGGATGGCTTTATTGACAAAGCAGACTTGAGAGACACGTTTGCTGCACTAGGTAAACTGTAATAAGTAAAACTAATTGTTCAATACTTGAAAAAAATGCAGTTTCAAACACCTAGGAAAGGTCTGCATTAGAATTACAGTGGGATAAGTGATGAGATACACAGGAGGCAAAGGGGAACCTGTTCAGTTTGACCTTCCTCCTGATGGCAGTTGCTGTCTCACTGCAGAGCTCCAGCTGGAAAGTCTCCTGAGCAGTCTCCTTGGGAAGAGGTCTGATCCCTCCCCTGCAACTATTTCAGAACAAGCCCACCCAAGCAGGGGTCCATGCCAGGCATTTCTGATTTGCCTCCGAATCCAGGCTTCCCAGGCTGCACTTTTTCATCTGGGAGCCATGGAATATCCACTGATTAGCTCTGCTGCCATGGACTGGCTGCCCCTCTGCCCACACAAAAGCAGGAGGACTTCATGTGAGGTTCTGTGCTTCATGTGGGGTGAAATGTGCATGTCATGGGATTGGGTATTGTCCATTCCATGCCCATCACAGTCCTGATAATATCAAGCAGATCAGAGCAAATCTTCCCAAGGGAAGGAAAAATTAAAATGCTCGTGATCCCAAACCTGGAGTTGTATCCTCATTGCAACATCTGAGGCTTGAACAGTGATGTAGGCATTTGGGATTTTGCCATCTGGATCTTATTAAAACGAGTTTGATAAGAATCTTTAGTGCTCCCCAGGGTGGAATCAGGCGCCAGCAGAGTCAGTGCAAGGAGCAGAAGCTCCTGAACTCTTTATTGTGACAATGAGGTTTGCAAACTTTGGCCTGTAGCTACTGTTGCCCTGAAATATTTATTTCTTAAGGCCAAGTTCTGGTGTCTTTCCTGTTCAGTGAAGCCCTTCAACAACTATAAAGTACAGTCACAGCAAATTACCTCTCAATTTGAGACGGGTTGCCAGGGTCTAAATTCTCATCAGTGGACTGCACAAGGATGGAGAGGGAATAGGACTACTCAACTCATCATCTGCCCTCTACTCAGTGAGGTGTCTCAATGCACAGGAGGGCAAAGACTGAGACCTTGGATTCACTTCATCACTTTGATCTCTGCTATATTAACATCAGTGGGGCCCATATTTCACCTGAGGTAAAACAAAACAAAACAGAACAAAACAGGAGTTTATTTGGAAGTGCCCCTTCCCTCATCCACTGCTGGCCATGTCTGTGTTATTTATCCTCCTTGCTGCTTCAGTCACCCTTTGATCTCAGAGTCAGCTCTGCCGATTCCTTTGCCACCGGGGTGTTTGGGAGTTGTGTTCTGCCACGTTATTAGCAAAGTTGCACAGAGCCCTGAGCTCCCCAGTGGGAGGAGATGAATGGGAATCGTTTTTTGAAACACAATTTGTGATTTATTATGAAAAATGATCTCTGCTGCAGGTCGTCTGAATGTCAAGAATGAAGAGCTTGAAGACATGGTGAAGGAGGCGCCAGGTCCTATTAACTTCACTGTCTTCCTTACTATGTTTGGGGAAAAGCTGAAAGGTAAGCACCTCTGGGGGATTGGAGAGGTATCTGTCAAAGCTCCTCGGCACTGAAATATCTCAGCACCTTGCAAATTATAATCATGTACCCACAGAACAGTGCTCAGAGGCAGGGAGTGATCTCCACCTTTGCAGGCAGAGCTCAAGTATGAAAGGCTGAGGGCCAGTCCAGAGGACAGTTCAAAGGTGTGATTCAGCTTAACCAAGCTCACATGAAAGTGCTCAGCTGAGGTCCAGAAAGCAATGAAACCCCAGCAGCCTGGAGCACAGGGAGGGGAGTTCCTCACCATCAGCAGCTTCCTAGGCTGGAGTCAGTTCCTCACAGTGTTAGCTGCTTTTAAAGTATTTTCTGTATTTCTAGAGAAAAGCCCCTTTTTACACTTCTTTGGCTCACTAAGCAAACATGAGCTCTGCATCCTCCTTGCAGTTGCAGGGCATGAAGAGGAACGTGGGCTTCCCTGTTTTCTGTGTTAGTTGTAACCCAGTGGCCCAGCCCTGGTGTCACTTGAAGTCAATAGTGATTTTGCCATTAGATGAAGACTTCACTTAATGAAATAATTAAATCTCAGTGGATTTGCAAGGGTAAGGGAGAGGGATTTTACCCATTGCTGCAGAATATATAGAGATCACTGGGGGTGGTTCAGCAAATATGGGTACTAAATTTGTTGTGTGAGCTGGTAATTTAGTCATCTCTCTCCTGCTCATGGCTAGAAACTGCAAGGGGGGAGTGAAGCCAAGAGAAACCATCATCTTCCAACATGCATTAGAGAAAGGTGAAAGCCTTGACCTTCAAAGCAAGGCTGGTCTTAGCCAAACACATTCCAGAAGTTTGTTAAAATAACTAATGAACAGAAAAATGGAAAAATCCTATACTGTCTTCTTAAAAGCATTTGTTGTATTGTTCCCAGATTCTGGCTCTCCATTGCTGAACACAATTCCAGTGAAGGGCTTTCTGTGCTTGGAGTAGAAAATAGAGAGGTCTGAAAGAAAGAATTCACGTAGTTAGTCCTTGAAGAAATACACTCCTGCTAAAGAGAAGCAGGAGAGGGGATGGAGGAGGCTGCAGATGGACACAGGGGAGGGGATTTTATCACCCAGACATCACTCTGTCTTGATAAATGTGGTACCTCCACCTTTACATTCCAGGTGTCATCTGGCAGAGAAGGTAGTGCCCTCCTCCACAGTTTTCCTTCTGGGATATGTGACTATTTGTTGTGGGGTTCCCTGCTGCCCATTCCATTTGGGATGCTCACAGAGAGCATGGAAATGAGCTCTTCTTCCTTTCCCTCTTGTCCCTCACAGTTGCTGAAGCTGGCAAAGCCTCTGGCCCTGCCAATTGTGTGGCCTAAAAGCAGAGCCAGCACAGGAAGGTGAATGGCAAAGCATAACCCTCTTGTCTGCAGGTTTCCTGTTGGCTACTTGCAGGGGAGGAGGGGTTTTTTAATTTCCATTTGGTGAAGGGAAAATCACAGCTGTGCTTGTCATGCCCTTCTAGTTGGGTTTGTCATGCAAAGGAAGCACAGCCAAAAGACTGCACATTCCCAATCAAAACTAATTGGGATGAAGAGCCTTTGTAGTGCAATTAGAAAGGGAGAAAGGGCTAGAGGAAGTGGATATGGCAATTTTGCAACACTCTTTATTAGCTAAGTACCACTCAGAGAATTTGGTGAAAGGTGCTTTCTAAGTAAAATTTGTTGTGCTATAATTGATTTCTGTCATAAAGGGGAAGCTGGGATTTTCAGGATGAGCTTTAGCTTTGTATGTTGAGATTATGATGCCAGATGAACAGCTAACAAAACTCGGTTTATGTTAATGCCAACCACATGGAGCTGTTTCTACAGGGAGTCAGAATAATACAATTTGTACAGAAAACAGAGATGCCGCACATCAAAGAAACCACTTTATTTACCAGCTAATCAATAAAGAATGCCTGCTGCATTGCTTCTCTTCAAAGCCAAAGTCCAAGGATATGACAGAGGAGAAAATGTAAAACACAGTGAGGGAAAAAAAAATCCCCCCTACAGTGGTGAGCAGTTAAAATGCAGAGCTCTCCTCAGAGCTGGGGGACGTTTCTCTTCGTGGGACAATCAAAACATTGATTAAACACCAATGCTCTTTGCATTGATCACAGATTCATTGCAGTTTGAATGCACTGCCTACACAGCTTGGCCAAAAAAATCCACACGGCCAGTGCGTGACAAGGAGGAGGCCGGATAGGCCGAGGTTTGTTGCTGTTCCATGCACCAGGAGAGCACCAATCCTGGGGAAATCTGAACAAAGACTACTAGGAAGGCATCAGGAGGCTATGCAGCCACTAGAGCAGGGAGCCTTGGCTGGGTTCTATCTCTGCCAAACTTTGAATCTGCAATTCTTTGTTATATCCTTTTTTAATCACTCTTTTGGTGTTTCAGTTTCCCAAGTAGCTTCATTTGTCCACGGGGTCAGTTTGCCTGCTTGTAACTTTGGTTTCCTACAGCTGCAAAGATTTGTGTTGTATATAAATACCATAATATTTTGAAATGTTGTGGAATAGTCAGAAACAGAGTATACAGTGTATCCTTTGGAGTGGGTTGAGGCTGTGAGTGTACCGAGAATCTGCAGCATTACAGCCCAGTCACAAACCCCAGCCAAGATTAAGGCACTGTGAAAGCAAGTCACTGACACAAATTTTTTCCAGTCCAAACAGAGGGAAGAAAAGGAAGACCATTACTATCATTTTACTGCTGGGAATAGAGGGAGAGGGATATTCAAGTCATATCAAAAATCTGTGGCCCAACTAAGAGCAGGAGCAAAACCTCGGAGCCATAGTCTGGTGCTTCAAACCACCCTGTTTCTATGTGTCACACTTAATGAGGAGATGTTTAGGGGGAAATAAGTGCAGATCACCATTTTACATTGATCATCCTGTTTCCATTGGCATTTGGATTTTATGATGAGCTCCATTTCCTTTGGTGAGGCAAATAACCTCTTCTCTATATAGTGAAGAACAAGTAACATCAAAAAGTGTTTTTACAAGGAACGTGCTGTACAAGATTAAAGGAAGCCAGTGAGGGAAACAGTTTGTTATATTTTCGTTTCTGAAAGCCACTAATCCTCTGGGTACTGATATTGGAGACCAGTTCCTGGAAGTTTTCTCTCCTGCAGACACAGAATAGATATGAGTTATTATTTTTAAGCTTCTGAGCATTGAACTATTCACCTCTATTGTTTATCTGACATGACAAATGCTGCCGACTTAAGGAACCTTTGTCTTCAAACCCACAACTGCAGAATTCTCCATTTTGCACTGTTTTCAAGTGAATGCAATTACTTAGCAAGTGTTCAGCAGCTAGAGAAATACATCCAGGCTCCTAAATTACGTTTCATTAATTTTAGGCACGGACCCAGAAGAAACCATTCTGAATGCTTTTAAGATTTTCGACCCAGAAGGAAAAGGCCGCATAAAGGCAGACTAGTAAGTTTATTTCAGATCCTTTGAAAGAATAACAACAATCCTAATAATTGCACCATAGTAAAGAACTGCTTAAAAACTGTATTTTTCATGGTGTTTTAAGAGACAGAGGAACTGTCAGGCAAAGGAACATTTAGCTTTGTAAGCTGGAGTTAAAAGACTGGACTATTGTATGAATGTATTTGTATACCAAAAAGAGATGTTATTGTCTTCAGACCCTGCAAGAGGCAACGGAAATATAATCACATGTAGGCCATTAGATAGCCTTTTTTTGAAGGTCTGGGTATAAATCAACACATGACTCTTTGTAGATTAACTCCATATGTCAAATTAAAACCAATGTCTGGTGCCTAACTCTCAGAGTGCTTGACTCAAATGGGAAGCTACTCCCCCCTTAAAAAAGTGATCAATTTAATTAACTCTGTGACATGGTTTTAGTGCAGGACATTTTCCTTTTTATGTGTTTATCATTTGAGCCTTCTGCCTCCAGATGATAACTTGCTGCAAAATTCCACTAGGATGGTGGGAGCCAAACCTAATAATACTATTAATAATCTGGCAATTATTGTCAATATGGCTATTTTTAAAATAAGGAGGCAGGGCCTGATTTGTATTCATAACCTGTTGCCCCAACAAAGCAGTGTAAAAGGACTTTAAGTGCTAATTGAACAAATGTAAACCCTCATTGCACTGCCAGAACAGGACTTCAGGTAAGTGAGATAAATTATATAAATGATATCAAATCAGGGCAATGCATGGGGAGGTCTGACCTATGGCTCCAGAGAAATGCTTTATGTACCCAGATTTATGCATATGGTTAAATTTTGTGGTGAATTTGGGGTCTACACTTTTTTGCAGCAGCCATTTCAGGGAGATTTTATAAAGCATGATATGTATAGGAAATTTATTAGGGAACCATGAGTTACAAAACTCATACATGTATTTGCCTCAATTAATTCTGCAAATGTTGTGATAACCTCTGAGTAGAATCCCATGGAGGTTTCCATGATATTATCTGCAATTATTGATGTCTCCTGGAAGTCAGTTGAAAATATAATATTCCCATACAGTATTTCTTTCCTTTCCCAATGTGCTGTTCTGTGACACTCCCCCAGTGGGTGTGAGAGCCATACTATGGTGTGGAAAGTGCAAAATAAAAGCAAGGACACAGTTTTTTCACTAAAAACTTCCAAATTAATTAAAACACAAGTGGATGTAGCAAACAATCAGAAGGAACAGAGGGCTAACAGTTGTCCTGATGGTTTTGGGTTAACATTATCCAAGCAACTTGGGAAGAACAGTCAGAGGATCACATCATATCAAACAACCAGAATAAATGTAGCCTGTTGCCAGCTAGGGCAGATCACAGGGCAGTGAAATCACAGCTGTGAAATATGAACTTCTGATACTACAAACCCCATGAAATGTTATATTTCCCACCACTATCTGTAACAATATCCTGCATACAAAATCTGCAGCTTGCCACCCTCTGTCCAGCTCTACATTCCTTGGATGCTGGAAGCCAGTTGGAGTTTGGGGCAAATCAGGAATGCAGCATCCCACTCCAAAATGAAGATGAGAGAGAAATACTTTTATTTTTCCTTGATGGAAAAGGTCAACCTTGTCCCCACCCCCACTGCACCGCTAACATTAGACAATTGTTTTAGTTCATCACCACAACAGAGCATAATGTTTACTTATTAGACCCGAGGGTAATGTTGATCATTACAGAACAAACCATTAAATCAATTCCGTGAATGTCTTTGAGGTTTAACTTCTATTCATATGCTTCCAAAATTTAGACATTTGAAGGTTTTGAAATAATTTTTCTGTTGGCTCACGCAGCCGTTTCAATATGACTGTTAATGTTAATAAATAATATTTCTCCATATTAAAAAAATCCTGGAATGTTTCTCTCCAAAACCCGCCATGTTGACCTTTTAATCAGAACTTCTTTTTATGTTCATGGAGTTAACATCCTTCTGGGGATTTTTATGTCTCTTCCCTCTGCGTGTTTTCACCTCTAGTCTGGAAATGACTCACTTAGTCCATCTGATGGTAGCTGGGATGGAGCCTTCAAACCTTTCCAGAAGCTCCAGGAGTTTGTAATGTACTTCCAAATTCACTGAGGGACTTTGTTTGCCTGCATCATTATCCCCCACATAAACCCCTTCCTAGAGCATGATGTCAAAAAGAGAAAATGCTTTCGGTCGCATTCTCAGCTGGTGTGAACTGGCACAGTGCTTGGAAAGGTTGGATGATTCAGTCCCAAATGCCATTCATGGGACAAAGTGAGTCAGGCCAGCACCAACTCTGCCCAGTGCAGGTGCCAACAAAACTGTGCCCACTTGGAGCAGGAAAATGGACCCAGGACCTTTGGAGGTTCCTGTGGCTGAGCCAGTGATGTCTCTCATCGTAGCTGTGGAGCTCTGCTCCTTTCAACTCACCTGTTTTTTCTCCAAGACACCCCAGTGGAAAGGGCAAATCCAGTGGAAAACCAAAATGTCCTGGAGATTTTACAGATAATTTTAAAAAAGGTTCTGAAAATATCAGACTGCAACAAGGTATTTGTAACTGTGGAAGGAGCTGATGTCAGCCAGGACAAGAGATAGCATTTAGACTCCTGCCCCAAGGCACATGGATATTCTTTTTTGCCCAGAAGACTTTGGGTTTGGTTTGATTTTGGAGTGTTTTTGAGAAGCAAATAGCCTTTATAAAGAAAGCAAGATATACAAAGAAAAAAGTCCATAATTTCTGGCTTTGGAAATTGTGAGTGTTTGTTTCCCTATAAAATAAATAATGGAAAATGTGCATAGATCCTTTACTCAATCCTTCCTCCTGATGAGTGTGCCAGAGCCTACTGGGCTGTGCATCAGAAGATTATAATTAGATATTTGATCTTTCCCCCTAAATACTTTAAGCATGTGAATGGAAGACACACAGTGCCCAGATCTCTTTTTAATTCAGTCCTGTTCGTGATGAAGCTTATTTGTGACTTCTGACAAAATTGCTCTGAGTGCTTCCTTCTATTCCCCAAGCTCCTTCCTGGATCACACTTCCCATTTACATTTATTAATGCTGTTTGCCCCCCTGCACAGGTATCCAATAATCAGTTTGTGCTGAGGAGAGCGAGGCCTCTACTCTTGCACCCACTGCTCGGTTGAGAATTCGACTTCAAAAACGCAGTCACACCCTGAGTGGCCCAGGGACTAAAACACAAACAGCAATTTGAGACAAAGAGAGATGAGGAAACTTTGCTAAGTAAAGAGAATGGTGAAGTAATGCAGGAAAAATATAAACAACAGCTTAAGCTCTGTCTGTGACTTCAGAGTGTTTCCCAAAACTTGCACAGATATTTTCACACTTGTCCTTGTGGGTAAGATCCTTATTCACTACCCAGAAACTTTTTTTTTCAGTTTTCCCTTTCTGAGCTTCCAAATGAGCACTTCCTATCAACAAGAAGGAAAAAAGAGTCAGAGCTCTGAGGAAGAGCTGTTGTAGCTTTGCCATCCAAAGCACGCTTTTATCTGGGTGACTTTTCCCACGTGAGATGCACAGTGTATGGGAGCAGAAAGGGGAGATTTACCATGTTACCTGAACATCTGCATCCACAGTAGGTGAATTTTGCTCATCTGGAAGTGTTCCTGCTCAGGCATGATTTCTATTACAAATAGTTTTAAATATTCCCTTTCAGAAGGAGGAATAAATACTCCCTTTAAAAAGCAAAAAGGGCTGCTTTCAGAAGAGCTATTGCTTTCACTCTCCCCCAACAAAACCTTCAAAAAAGAAGCCTTTTTTTTTTTTTTCAAATCTACAAACCAAACCAGATTTCTATATTTGCTTCAGCTTTTGTTTTTGTACAACAGACTGCTCAGCTGTTATCACAGCTTTTGAGTTTGCTTTACTGATCTAGAAAAACTTCTGATGATGTATAAATACCTTTGGTAGTAACAAAAGGAGACAACTCTGCTTGTGCAGCGTGAATGCAAACTGTGAGATTAAAAAGAGAATTCTTTTACAGGAAAGGGAAATTCTTGGTGCAAGTGAAAGGGATGTTTTGTGTGATGTAACCAAGTTCAGGTGGATGTTGCAGCACATGGTGCATGTGCTGCCCTCAGCACACGAGGAACTGGGTAGGATATAAAGACATTTTATCTAAGGGGGTTAGACTAGAAACAGAAATCATCTTCCAGGCTTTTCTGTTCACCTATAAACTTAGGTAAAAAAAAATTAGATGCTCCACTGCCTTCCCACAATGGGTTTAAAACAGAAGGTAAATCAGCTGAGAGTCAGCCCCCAAACTATTCTCTTTGATGTAATTGCAGGGGATGCAGATTGTGTGTGGGATAAGCTCCTTGTTCCAGTGCTGTAACTCCAGCTCAAGACACTGCACCATGGAATACAACAGGTCTCATGCAGTTCCACAGCCTCCTCTGGGAATGACTGCATGCAAATAAAGGGATTCACAGATGATGATTTGGAATAGCTGCTGGAGTTCTCTTTCAAGTCCTCTTTCTCATTGCATGCTCTGTTCCTTTCATCCTCGGATTTTACAGAAAATATTCTCTCTTTTGGTTTTGTTAAGTGATCCGAACTTTAAACAGCAAGTGAGAAAACCTACCACTTTAGGTTAAGATAAGCATACAAAATTGCTGTATTTCAATTAGAGTAATAACCTTAAACAATTTTAAACCTCCATAAAATGTCACAAAAGCGAAATAAGTTGGCAGAGCGAGGCATTGACACTGATGGGTGCCCACAGAAAATCTCTTACAATATCGTGTAAGGATTAACAGCTCTAATTTATGCGGTCACACAGATTTCCTTTCATGCAACTTCAGGAAGGATCTTGCCATCTGAATTGTCATGTGCCATTATCACCCTTTAATCAGGTTATTTCATTTTATTTGAACAGCATCAAAGAAATGCTGATGACACAGGCAGACCGGTTCAGTCAAGAAGAGGTAAGGAACTGCTTTATTCAAACCAGAAATCTTTCTCCAGCTCCTGTTCAGCACTAAGTCTTTGCCCCTCTTTAAATGCATGAATTCAGCTGAAATCCAGACTGAGGGAAGGTTGATGCCAGCTCTAGCAATTAGTAACAATTCAAAGCCTCTCTTCTGAAGAGCTCCATAGCTAAATCAAAGTCAAAGAGATTCCTTGGACTCCCATCCAAGTTAAGCGTGGCCCATCTCGTGCTGTTCTTTCCTGTGGTGGGCTGGGCAAGGGATTTACTGCAGCCCAAGTGAGTTTGGGTGAGGACTGTGATCTGGTTTCCATTTCTGTGAGTTATTTTGTTTGAAATCTGAAATGACTTCTGAAATGAGGTACTGACTTTGTGGTTTGTGTGAGACTGAACATGGATTCTGCTGGCTGGGGGGAGTTCAGAAGGACTTTATTTTCAGAAGAGGAGATTGAGTGGAGTTGGTTTGTGGCAAGAACAGACTGGACAGCCTGTTCCAGTCAGAACAGCAAACTGGGCTGGTTTTGACCAGGGCTTACCTGGATTTCTGGGAAAGCTCTTTTCAACAGGGATCTTGTTGGGATTTGAGCAGGACTTTATTAACTAGTTGTGTTCTAATTCCTATTTCAATTTTACTGAAGCTAAGGAAAAGTCTTCCACAGTGGTTAATGGATCAGGGCAGCAGGGAGCTGACCTGGGTTGAAAAGGAAAAGCTGCACATGTTGCTGTCCCACAGTCCTACCTTTGTAACACTTATCTCCTGTTTGCTTGGCAGATCAACCAGATGTTTGCTGCTTTCCCTCCAGATGTCTCTGGTAACCTTGACTATAAGAACCTCTGTTATGTTATCACCCATGGTGAGGAGAAGGACTAAGAGCAGAGAGATGAGCTTCTCATCTGGTGCTGCACCAAGTTATTTCATAATGCCTTTGTGTGCAAGACAAAGGGCTGAACATCCAGTATGTGCAGCCATGTGGTCATCAGAAGAGAACCAATAAAACAATTGAAATTAGATTAAAGATATTTAATGCTCCTGTTTTTATAATAATTTAAAATAATAATTTTAAAATATCAAAATACCAATTTTGTGAGGGTTTTTTCCCCCATCCTTTTTATTCTCCCTGTCAGTGGTTTGAAATGGAATTTTGTTGATGAACTAGTGCTTTTTTGATTTATTGACAAACCTAATGTTCACCAGATGGTCCATTGGGCACTGCAGTGTTGCTTAACCTCTTGTCTTTTATACATAAGTTCCATGTATTAATTGAGAAATCCTCTAACTTATTGCACCAGGAAGAATATCTGGTAAATAGAATTATGTTCCATTTCACAGCCCCTAGCAATGAAAGTGTAAATAAAACAATCTTAAGCTCTTGTGAATATGCAATATGCCCTCTCCATCTCAGTGATGTGGTCAGTGTTACAAACCACTTCACTCATTTGCTTTCGTGAAAGAGAACAGAAATAGTGGATTATTGCCTATTTTCCTCATAGGAAAATTTACCTGGGTGCACTCAGAAACCAGGAATAATGAATTTCCCCCTTCAGAGGCTCCTCTATTGTGTGTGAGAGGTTGTCCATGAAATAATAATAACCCCTGATCTGTCACTCCTTGGCCATTCTCCTTGTCTTACAGGTGAGGCACACACTGGAAGCACGTGTTTAACCCAAGATCATCAAGTCTAGGGCCAAAGAGAGGGATTTGGGAATCATGGCCCAGGGTGACACAGGAAAGCAAACTACCTCTCACTTCAGTAACCCAAGATCAGCCCAGTTTCTAAAATGGTCTGCAGTTTCTTGTATTTAGACTTCTAGGAATTGGACATATTCCGCCTTGTGTGGAATATTGCATGAACACTTCCTGTGTGGGAGTCAGGAGGACGTTGCAGCCAAAGGAAAACAAGCTTCTGCTGTTTTAACAGCTAATGAAAATGCTTTCCTTGTGCATCAGTGCTGCTGGCACCACAGACACTGAGAGGAAGCAACAGGTTTTTATTTTCTGTTTCCATCTCAGCCTTTGCAGCAGGAGAACTTGAGGGCAACGTGTCAAATTCTGCCCTCACCAAGAGGGATAGAAATTCCATGAAAAAGCCTAAATATCTGCATGACTCAGGGATGTGACCTTCGTCCCTACCTGCATTTTCTGTTGTTCCAGCAAACCCCTGCATTCAGTGCATGTCAGGAATACAGAATAACTGGAATGAGAAGGCTTTTAGCAGACAGAAAGTTCATAAAATAAATCTCACCCCAACGTGCAGAGACCCTGTGCATGTTCCTGCACCAGCAACGTTTTTCTCATGTAACAAGTTGATCCTCAGTTGCATCTGCTTGTAATTATCTCCCTTAAAAATATCAGTGGACACAGCTAGAAGCAAAATTCAGCCTTTTCTTGCATGAATCTTGCTGGAGATGTGGAGAGGGCTTTAGCACTTCTTGCCACATGTTCCTGGAACATTTGAAGAAATGAATAATCAAACAGACTTGTCCCTCCCAACACCATGTGCAGCTTGACTGGGCTTTGCAGACTCAGAAAACATCATGCCATGCAAGAGTCCACATGACCTCTTCTTCTACCCCAAGGCTCAGGAGTTGAGCTTTCCTCCACCAGCCCAGTTCTTATCCCTGTTTCACACAATGCCTCTTTTCTCCCCAGAGTGTTTTTATTCACAGGTCCATGACCACTGCTGGTGGGACAGGGTTGTAGATCAGCAGCTGGAGGTCATGGAGGTAGAAAAGATGATTTATGAGCTTCTGCTTTAGGCTCTTACACAGACCCACACAAGTGACAGCTCTTCTCAGCAAAGAACTGCTGCTGATGGGAGAGGGCTGCAAAATGGATGTTTCTTTTACAGACTTCATGTGGAAATTTCTTGAGAGGTGGGTCTGGAAAATGCTCCTCTATGGCACAGACACATGTGCAAAGTCCAGTGCTACCTTGTATGAGCTCCACACAATCACATTCCTGGCCAAATGAGTACTGACTGTTCCTCTAATATGAGCTGTAGTCGCTCAGGCATCAGATGTCAGACAGTGCTTATGGTTTTTACACTGTTTAAAGATTTCAGAATGAGACTGAAGACTAGATGAGATGGCACACAGGTTACCTCTGGCTTTTAATCTGGAGAGATTTCCTTTTCCTCATGCAAGCAGGTAGGCAAAAACTTTGAGGATAATGCTCTTGAAAGATGAGGTCACATTTTTCCATTGAAGCATGCACAGTTTTTGATGGGTCCTTTTTCACCTGTAACTGTTACTTGACTTCTCCCAGTGCAGCTCTGTGACATCTCAGGCTGGTGGGAGTCTGGTCTGAGCAGTCCCACACTCTCCCCCTCCCCTGGCTGCACCCACTCCCTCCCCCTGGCCAGCACCAGAGCTCATGCACACCCAGCAGGTGCTGACTGAGAAGAAACCTCATTGCTCTCTAAATTTCCTTTCTGGGCTCTGGGAGCTGATTACCACCTTTGGGTTTGCCTTGTTTGGACATTGGTGAGGTCACTGTCCTGGTGCCCACATTTCCATGCCCTGCTGCAGGCTCCCTGTTCCTCAGGGAACAGCTGCTCCCTAACACCTGCAGAGGGGTAGGGGCATGGAGCTGTGGGCAGGATGGAAAATAAGACCACCTCAGTGTAGATTAGGTCAAGCCAGACTTTATCACAATGAGTGGTTTGTTTCGAAGCAATTTTGAAGCAAATTACTTGATTGTCCCTACTTTAAACCTGGGTAGCTTTTTTTGGAGGAAGCTCAACCAGAGGCTCTGCTTGAAATTCAGTCCAAATTCCCTCCAGTTCCTGAGGGGGACCAAAGCAGGGTGCAGCTGTGATGCCCTCCAGCAGCCACCAAACACTGATGCACCACCACAGTGCTCTCAAGCACCCAGAGCTGCCACAGCACTCTGAAGTGGTTCCTGGGCTATGCAAAGCCCCAGCTTCCATCTGATTCTACCTGCCTTCAGGCTTTTTGTACTTCTGCTCCTTCCCTGCTGCTGCATTTTTGTCTTTGTTCAAAATGCAGAATTTTGGCACTTCCAGGGCAGTGCAGCTGAGGTGCCTGTTACAGATTGCTTGAAGAGATCTTTGGGTTGGGCTACACCACCAAACTTGTGCTCCTTTGGATTTCTGCACCTTGAACCATCATGCAAGAGAGTCTGGAGCTGTAACACTCCCATTCTATAAGGGAGGAACATCTTATCATGCTCATATAAATATAATGAAAATATTAAAGATTCTTAGAACAAACCTGTATCAATCCCAATTTCATTTCAATCTCCATTTTCACTTGGGGACATAGGGCTGTGCTCGTGGGGTTTGGGTGCAGATTCAGATAAGGGGAGGGAACAAAGAGCTGAGATTAATTCCACAACACAGATTCTCACCAAGCATCATTAAAATGATCAGATGGGGACTGAACTCACATGAACTCTGACAGTTGCTCTTCAGTGTCAGCCCTTTCACAAACAATTCCTGTTTGGATGGGAAAAAACCCAAAGAAACAGTGTAGAATTGATAATGTGTTTTATTAACTCTTAAATGTTTAATCCTGTAAACCTTCCTGAAACCTTGTGAAAGGGCAGAGCAGCCTTTGAAATACAGTCATAAAAGGCAGGGAAAGGTTCTCATGAGTTCCCCCAGCTTGTTGTTCTGCTTAGAGGCAAGATTGTTGTTAGAAATGTTTGTCTGACCTGTCTAAACTTTCTAGGTAGCCTCAAGTCCAAAGCTAGCCTTAGATTTATGCTTTCCCCCCCCCCTCCCATCCAACCTAAATCTTTCTGTCTGCAAATTAAGCCAATTTCATCCTTTGCATCCTCTTTGTAATGACGTGAGCACAGTGGAAGCCTGGTTTGTTTTCTTTTTTCAGCATTCTTTTTCCAACTTTTCCTCTCAGTGACCTTTTCTCCTCTACTAATTCTTCTTGCTCTCTTTAGGATTATCTTAAATTTCTGCCTATTTTGTTTTGAAACATGGTATGCCAACTTGGACACAAAATGCCAGCACCAGCAAGAATGGAATAATTATTTCAGAGGTGGGTTGTCTGTAAAACAACCAAACAAATCAATCCCCCCTGTGGTGCAGCAGCACTGAATGTATATTTCTAGGCAATGTGGGTAAAAGTTTATTCCAAACCTCTCTTTCTTAATAACTGCTTGCTTCTGATCCCCCTGTAACTTCTGTCTATCCCAGAAACTTCCTCAGATCTGATTCCCTCTGCCTCTGCTACTTTGGTAATGTGCCAGCCCAGGTTATCTAAGGACATACCTTGAATTTTCACTGATGTTAACAAGGTGTAGATGATCTGGAGTGCCTGTTTTCTATTTGAAAACAATGCCAAAACTATGTAACATTTTCATTAATGACCTGGGCGATGGACTGAGGACAACAAATCCATGCTCTTCCCAGTGGTGTCCATTGACAGGATTGAAATACAGGAAAGTCCATTTAAACCTTTTTGACTGTGATGGTGATCAAATATCAGAACAGGGTGGCCACATAAGTTGTGGAGTCTCCATTGCTGGAGATCTCCCACCCCCAGCTGGATATGGTCCTGGGAAATTCGCTGTGCTGATGCTGCTCTGAGCAGGAGCTTTGGTCTCCACTGTCTCCTGTGGTGCCTTCCCACTTCAAAACCCCTGTGGTGCTGTGATGTTACACATGTCAGAGCTGTTAGCACAGCCCTGGTGACACTGGCCTTTCAGTGGGTTGACATGTGATCAATCTGTGCTGCCCTTTGAACCTCGGATCCTTTCCTGAGGAACTACAGCCTGACCAATTACTCTGAATTTTACTGGTGTCTTTCTTCTAACATGTAACTGATCTTTAATTCCTTCTCGTTGACTTTATATCTTCCCTTCAATTTTAAGGCAGTTTGAAATTCTATCCCTGTCCTCCCAGCTCCACACAAGTTGCCTCAGCTTACTGTCCATCATCCACAAATTTTGTGTGTTCTCTGTTTTGTCCTCCAAATTGTTAATATTGAACAATATCTCACCCTGGGACGGTCTCATCCTCCTCCTTTTCCTTCTCCCTTGTCATCCTTGAAATGTCTCCTGATTTTATCAGTGATAATTCATGTTGGACATGTTTTTAACTGCACTCCACAGCACTGGTCTTTAACCTGCCTGTAGGCAACAGTACAGAGAAAGTGTCTCAGTTTAAACTCAGGTGGTCACCAGCAAAACGTTGTGTGTGAGCCAAGACAGCCACATCTAAGTCATCCTATGATAATCCAAGGAGAAAGGATTTCCCACTAGGAATGGGGAAAACCAACAAAGCTGGTTTCTGTGCAAGAGCAAATCCACTTGGATTCCTAAAGGAAAACCCATGGCTTGCACCAGAAAAGACTCCAAGTCCCACAGCTCTGATGACCTGGCTGAAAGCAGGGCGTGGATTCACAGCTTGTGAAGGAATGTTTGGCACCTTAATGTTGCCTTTTCCAAACTCGAGACTTTGGAAACCATAGGAAGGAGCCAGCATGTGGATCCTTGAAGCACACGTGGGAAAGGTATTTGAAATAAGAGTTTTCTGACATACAAATCTGGGAGTTTTTGTTAGAGTTACGTAACCTGGGGGGGTTCCTGTGTATGGACTTGACTTTGTTCACTTAGAGCTAGTGTATATTCAAGGAGGGTTATCTCTGCAGGACTTCTCTTCAGTGACTGAGGGGAGAGAGGTCCTTGAATAGGCATTTTGTGGCACTTAAGCCCATCTCTCCTCCGATTCAGCCTCTGCAACTGATTCAGCCTCTGTCCAACTCCACTGATTAGACAGCAGGAATGCTAACTCAGGTATTTAAGGTCGAGCACGGCAATACCTCCTTGAGTCCTTATCTGGGGAAATGCTGCCATTTGTTACTGTCCCTTTCAGGTTAAATGATAGCTTGATGTGCCTGTTGACCTGAGGAACATAAATTTTTTTTTGCAAAATATACGAGCAAGCTCGGTGTTTGGTCAGCTGCTTCAGCAGGAACACAGAGCTCAGATGCTGGGCCAGGCAGGAATTATTTTTTTTTTATATATATAATGATTAAAAGACAGAAGCTGCCCTTTCATGGGGGTGAGAGAATTAATGTACAAGGGAAGGGAGATCCAAACAGCCCTGTGCCTTTAAGCTTTGGAAGCTGTGGGTACCACCACAGCTGTGATGAATAGAAAGTTCATTACCAGAGAGAGTGGGGTGGGATGGAGGGGGAGCTTCCTCTAGCAGGCCAGAAAGAGATAAATCTCCATGAATTTCCTGGTAAGCCAGTGCCTTTAAGTTATCACTGGAAAAAGGATGCAGTTTAAATAGCAGCCAGAAAGCTATTTGTAGAACAGGAATTAGCCAGTTGCAGCGAGGATTGTTGCCCTCCCCAACTGGGCTGGGAGTGTAAAGGCTGTGACACAGTTTAATGCCTGGAAAAATAATACTGGTGTGAATCCAGTGCTGAAGCAGTACAAGTGCTTTGTCCGGAATTGCAAAAAGCCTTAAGGAAAATATCAGTGATTTCTTTTTAAATTGGTGTTACAGTTCACCCAGGTTTGCACAAACAGGTAGTGCTGACACACCACGTGCTGCTGTGCTGGTTTGCCTGGAAAAGGTGGAAAAGTTCCGTTTTGTTCCCTGGGTGAAGCACATACATGCCAGCCTGGGCAAAGCCCTGGGGCTGTCCCAGCCTGGCTGCTCAGATGGGCACCTCGGCCACTGCCAGGCTGCTGGGACACGGTGGCTGTCCCTGCTCACCAAAAGCCACAGAGTTTTGCCTTCCCACACCAAGCTACAGCCACCAGGTGAGGGCTCCGGTCAGGACCCCCCTCCCTGTGGTGAATGTCAGCTTTTCAGGTCACTTTTACATCGAACTGCAGGTTCGCCAGTCCGCCTGAAACGTTTTCAGGTTTGCTACATTGAAATCCTCATTTGTTAAATGCCGCGGTGCCTTTGAGCTGCTGCTGGAAACTACGGGCAAGTATTTAATGCAACGTGTTCGAAAGCTCTTTTTTAGCTCCAGTGCTTCTGTGGCAGTGGAGAAATCCCCTCGGAGTCCGGCTGGAGCGTCCCGCACCTGTGTGGGGCTGGGGCAGCTCCGGGTGCTCCTCCAGCCCCACAGGTGAGGACAATTAACGCTGAGGGGCTCCTCTGCCCACAGGAATCGCCGTCAGAGGAGGGATGGGGAGAACATTTTGGGCTCGGTCCCCGCACAGCCCCGGCTCTCCTGTCCCTGCTCCTCTGCCCACAGGAATCGCCGTCAGAGGAGGGATGGGGAGAACATTCCGGGCTCGGTCCCCGCACAGCCCCGGCTCTCCTGTCCCTGCCCCTGCACAGCCCAGGTGGAGGTGAGCCCCCGGCACGCCAAGGTAAGCCGGTGGGGTTTTAACATGTTAATGAGGGTGTTTGAGGCCTCGGAACAGCTCTGAGTTTGTGCCTGGGGAGCTGGTTCTGTGGGGAAGGTCGGGGAGGGTTTGTTGTTCTGTCTTCCCTCGGCCGTGAGTGACTCTCGGTGCCCTGTTTAGTCAGCTGCGGCTCATTATATAAAGTAACTCCCTGGCTTTTCGTATAACACAGAAAGCTTATCACCTTTTCTCAGACGCTACAAAGCTCCTTAGAACACCCCTCAGCCCCTGAAAAAACAACCACCTGCTTTTACAGTTAAAGATCTCCTGCGTTTGGTGCCTGCTGGAATGGGTGAGGTCTCAGGGACTGAGGTGCTGGGCACTGTGCCCTCATGGGCACTGCCTGGCCGTGTACCTGGCTGAGGGGGGAAAAAGCCTTTTTTTTTTTTTCCCCTTTCCCCCCCCCCCCCAAATGGGTCCCTCTAGTTATGCTTAAATGGCAAGGTAAAAGCAGTGAGAAAAATAGAGCAGAGTGCCTCAAAGCCCTGCTATTATTGATTTTCCATGTTAGAACTGGGAGGAAAATAAAAGGCCGGGGCCGGTTTAACTGCTGTGGGTATTGGTGGCATCTTGTGGAAGGGCTGAGGTGAGGAACAGGATTTTTGGTGCTTTACTTACAGTAAATCTAGTGTGGGACAGACCAGAGGACACTTCAGACCCCTGAAATGACGTGCTAGGTCTGAGCTGGTTCCCGAGGAGGACATCCCTCCTCTAATGACCTCTGTGTTAGTTGGTGGCTAAATTCACCAATGAATTTGGGTAACTCAAATGCATCCAGTCAGTCAAAACTCTTCTAGTCTAACTCAGTGCTCCTTGCAAGTACCAAGACATATCTCTTGAGCTTTGGGTTAAACATCAGTCCCCATTGCTGTGTGGCAGCACAGGGGTCTCTGAGGAAGTGCCAGTCAGCATCCCTGGTGATCCCAGGACAGCCCTGTTGGCTCCCCTTGGGCAGAAAGGTGCAGATCTGGGCTTGGGAACAGCTCCTGGAGAGGCAGCTGAGGGTGAAGCAGAGCTTCAGCTGCGTCTGGCAAAGGCAGGAGCAGATGTTCCCAATAAAGCCCTGACTCCTCAGATGTGGGTGCTGGGCTGATAACAAACAGCAGGAGGGCCCTGTGCTATTAGACCACAAGGAGGGCTGGGGTGGGTTCTCTCCTGTGGAACAAACACTTCAGTTCAGTGGAGCTCTTGAGTGCAGCTCCATCCTTTACCCAGCTGCCTGTGCTGTGAAAGCCACAGGAGCTCCCTATCTTTGAAAGCTCTCCCACTCTGTCAGGCTTGGCCGGGGTTTGCGTGTGGTTATTAGAGCAGAGGACAGGCAAGCGCATGTTTTATGGTTCCCTCTCCCCCCCAGTGTGTTTTTTCATGTGTGTGCACATATCCTGCCGCTCCCGAATCAATTTTGGGCTGAATCCTCGCTTTGGTTTCATTTCACTGGCAGAGATGGGAACTTGGAGGCTTTTCTTTTCTTTTTCTTCTGAGTTGTTTCCGTCTACTGTTTTATGAATATTCCATTGCTCAATAACAGGGGGTGGAAAATGAAATCCCGAGATCATCTTTTAAAGGATGTTAATGACCATGAATGTGACCAATACAGTTAATAACAGTCCAGGCAGAGATGGGAGACCGTTCTCTTTTTTGAGTAAGGGCCAACATGGCTTTCTGATTATCCCTTCTAGAGAGGGATCTGGATATTAAGGGATAAGTCATGCTAAGCATTTCCTTCTTAGACTCCTTATTCATTTATGCCTACTGGTTTTTGTCATCTTTAAAGGTGTTGTTTAGCCTGGTTTGAATTACTTGAAAGCAAATGAGTCTTTTAAAACACAGCCCTTGAATCCTTGGAGATGTTTGCTAAATCCTTTTGATTAAAGGGATGAGGTTTTTTCTTCTTGAAGCAACATTTGGTAACAAAAGTAAGAATTATTCATAATTTGAAGTGTGAAAGGGAGGAATGAGGACTCCAGACTTCAGAAAGCTCTACTTGGTGGAAAGGGTAGAGTGTATTCAGTTTTTTTGTTAACTGTGTTAAACTTAAACATTTGGAGGCTCAACAACAACGTCACAAACACCAGTATGGAATTCTTGGGGGGGGGGAGTATTGTTTCCTTTCCATAAACCAAAAAGCAGCAGAAACTCCCGATATTTTAACCCTGGAGCAATGAGAAGATAAGGAAGTATTGGACAGAGAGAAACAAAGGCTAAAGAGCCTGTTGCCTGTGGGTTTCTCTCAGCTCCACCTCTCTCCTTTGTCCCTGTATCCTCCAGTCTCCTCCTCCAGTCTAGCTGCCTCTTAACCTCATTAATACTTTGCTTTGATGGTCTTAAGTTCTTGACAATTTATTCCAGATGTTTGCTACTTCGAGTGAAATAGATTTCCCAAATTTCCTGTTTACTCTTAATGTCTTTTGTCTTTTTCTTCTTTGAAAGTGTGACATTTTTTTTAACCTCTTAGCAATCCAGACATGTTAGTTCACTGTTCCACCCCCTCTTCCTCCTGGCATCTCCTGAAGTTTGTGGTGCTTTCCATAGAATGAACACTCCTTTTTTTTTTTTTTTTTCTGTTGTTGTCTTCTTGTGGGGCAATCTTGATCTTTTCCCCCTTCCTTAATTCTGCACACATGAAAGTCTAGCTCAGAAGTCTTTCAGGTGTGCGTGGCGTTGCTTTTTTTTCCTATGGGTGCAAACACGGAGGAGAGCAAGAAAATTATGGAGGAAAAAAAAAAAGAATCATCCTTTCTGACAGGCTCCAGACCAAATGTTCTTCCAACACGGACGGATCACCTGGAGAGCTTTGAATAGACAGTGGGCTGGCATCTCCTTGGTGAGCTGCTCAAGGTGCAAAAGCTGTGGCTGCTGTTAAAGTGTTGGCACAATTCCCTACCCCAGGAGTGCAGTTGGAGCAGCACAACTGCCCTGGGAATGGCTGTGCTGTTGGAAGTTCCCGTTATAGCCATAAAAACGTGGCCATTTGAAAGCAGTGGTATGGCTTTAATTATTCTGTTGTTTTCTTTAAAAACAAAACCCAAAACAAAACGAACCTTTATGTGAACCAGTTTTTCAAGTACAAAAGCTGTGCCTAGACCGGGCCTTAGGCCCTTCAATCTTGCAGACACTTTCACAGGTGCTTAACTTTACCACTATGAGTAATCCTATTGATTTTAAACGGCACTGCTCAGGCAATAAAGAGTGGATTTGTATGATCTGGGGCTTACCTTAGGGTATATCAGAAGTCACTCTTCTGAAATTAATGATTACATGGGTGGAAGAGGAGGATCCAGACCAGGATTTAGCTAAAATTAGTAGTACTTTTGCTTGTAGGCTTCCTTTGAAGTATTTAGCTGTGCTATCTGCTCTTTTGAGTGCTGCATCCTGAAGGCCATTCTTTTTCTTTTTTTTTTTTAAACTTTTGTTATGATGACCTGCAAAATAAATATTCAGGTAGTACTTGGTGTACTGCAGCTTTCCATGTCAACTGTAACCTTCCACTGAGGCTTTTCCAGGTATCAGTGCCCTTACAATGTCATTTTGTGGTGCCTGACACTGGCTGAGCTCATGCTGCAGGTTTCCAGCCCCTGGATCTCTCTTTTCCATCCAGTTACCTTTTTTTTTCTCATGAAGCTTGTAGCAGAGTGACAGCTCTGAAACTCCTGTCTCGCTCTGAAATGGAGCTGAAAGCAACCAACTCATTCCCAAGTCATTAGAGATGCAAGCTCATGCACACCATGCTCATATATATGGTATTTTTTGAGGGAAGTCAGGCAGAAAAAAAAAAAAAAGTGATTTGATTAGAGAAAGAAGTATTATAATGTTTCATGAGCTTGAAAATATGACTTTGCTGTAAGGCTGGTCTTACCACGTGGTCTTACCACATTTTACCCCAACTTTTTTCTCACCCCCCCTTGATAAAAATAAGCATAAGGCTACTATTTCTGCAAAATATTAGGGAAAGATTTTCACCCAGGGGGTGGTTGGGCACTGGTAGAGCTCCCCAGGGCAGTGTCATGGCCCCAAACCTGCCAGAGCTCAAGGAGCATTTGGACAATGCTCTCAGGGACAGGGTGGGATTGTTGGAGTGTCCTGTGCAGGGCCAGGAGTTGGACTGGATGATCCTTGTGGGTCCTTTCCAGCTCAGGGTATTCTATGGTTCTGTGAAATAGAGATGGACAAATATTTTGGAAGCTGCAGAAGGAAAATTCCCCTTTTCAGCATTTCAAATATATATATATATATATATATGTATGTATGTAGGCTTGGCACTGGGGCTGAGAGACCTGTGCCAGCTGCCAAGGGTGGGTGAGTCACTTCTGCTCAGGTGTTTGCTGGAGAAGGAAATCTTTGAGTTCTGCTTAGTTAGAGAAATACTTATGGGAAACAGGCCTGTTGTGCTAAAGCCCCAGGAATCTGACATCACAGCCAGCTTTGTCCAGTAGATAATTAAGGGGAAAGGAGGCTTTTACTCACTCCAACCTGTTTTCCCCTTTAAAGGGGGCAAACACTTGCATTTTTAATTTAAAGAGATTCAAAAGAGGAAAAGAAAAGCCAACAAAACAAATGCAGGTCGTGAGATCAGGAAGAGGAGATGCAGCTTTGTCTGGAGCAGGTAGGGAAGGACTGTTCAGTGTGAGAGGGTTTGTTCCTGCAGTCCCTGTGTGTTGCACAGCACTGAGTGTTCCAGCTCTCAAACTGGGAGTGCTGTCCCTGCAGCAGCTGTGCTGTGACACTCGTGCAGGGAACGTGGCAGCTTTGCCTGGCAGGGACCTCAACTGCAGGGTTTGCAGGAATTGTGGTGGGATTTCCACTGAGCTCTGTGGGATCTGGCCAGCTCTGGCTCGGTGGGATGGTGCTGTCTGGCAGTGTGCTGTGGGATGGACAATGCCAAAGCCATCAGGGCTGGGGGTGTAGGACACCACGGGGAGATTAAGGATCCCAAATTCTGTCGCTGACTTAAGGAACTCTTGAAGAAGTTGCTTTGCACTTGCCTGTCTGCCCCTCCTTGGATTAATCCTGGCACTTTGTTAGGATTCTTGGCACTGTACACGTGGGGGTTTTGCAGGAGTCTTCAAAAGCCACAGGAATTACAAGGTAGATGATGATAACTTGCATATCCGTGATTGTTTCTTGGGAATTCTTTGTGGAATCACCTCATTCAAACCCAATTTGCTGTTAAGTTCACAAGACAAACGTCCCAAATTCAAGCTTTGGAAATGCTGTTTCTTCAGGAAACAGGAGTGAGTGCTGCTGGTCTTGTTCTTCTGCTTATTTTTAGGAGATCTGGGGTACCTTGGAAGGAGGATAAAGGTTACAGCTCTTTTTTCTGGCTGCAAGGCCAGACTTCTGGGTGCTCCCAGGAATCTTGCAGCTTCCCCAGTGAGAGAGAGGGGGGTTCCAGCTGTGTGACAGCCCGAGGGGCTGCTGCCACTGGCCTTACTCCTTCTGAGTGTTGTTCCTGGGGCACTGCCACTGCTGCTGCCAGAACCTGAGGCTCCAGCTCAGCTCCTGCTGATGCTGTTGCTGGCTCAGATGCCTTTTTTTGCAGCTTTCTGGTTAGACAGTTGGTAGCTGCAAACACAGGGTGTGGGAGATTGGTCACTACTTAATTTCTTTTCTCCTCTCTCTCCTTTTGCTCTTCACCATTTTGAAGATGAGTATAAAGGGAGACATGCTGGGCAGAAATAATATTAATTCTGTGAATGTTCCAGAAGGTAATTTTTCAATCCTAGTCTTTG
Source organism: Manacus candei (assembly GCF_025592945.1). Taxonomy (NCBI): domain Eukaryota; kingdom Metazoa; phylum Chordata; class Aves; order Passeriformes; family Pipridae; genus Manacus; species Manacus candei. The sequence continues at coordinate 4,907,472 of NW_026138124.1, read as the reverse complement.
ATTAGATAAGGACTGAACTGTGTGTCCTTATGAGGTTGAACCAATGAATTTGGGGTTGAAGGCACCACATCCTGTGAGAAGTGCTGGTGAAACTGGAGCTCAGGGTAGAAAAATGTCTTGGTCAGGTTGGCAGAGCTATGCAGCTGTTCCAGGTTTTTCCTGTTACCCTACAAAATAATCCACCCCTTTTCCATCTCCAAGATGCCCCTCAAGTCCTGCCTGCAAGGAATAGGATCAGCCAACATGCCCCACATAGGACCTTCCTCTGTCCTGTGTTGTTTGGCAAAACAATACAGTAGATTCTTCAGTGTTGGTTACAAAATACCCCATAGTGGGCATTGAAACACATTGAATTTGCTAATATGCTTCTTTATAACTCTCATGTCTAGAAGCCCCAGCTGTGATCAGGGCCTTGATGTGTGAGATGTTATGCAAATACATATTTTGTGCAAATAAGATGATGCAACCACATGGAAAACTTCATAATCAAAGCAAAAAAAGAGCAACAGGGGATGGAAAAAACCACATGGAGTTGAGCTGCTTCTTTGGAGTCTTGTGGGAGGTCACTGGCAAAGGCAGGAACAGCAGTGGGTCTCCTGGGTTCCAGGCTGGACCTCATCTGCCGTGGCATCCTGTGCTTTCTAAAACATCCCTGTGCTTTCCTGGTGCTTCATACACTCTTTTAAACCCTGTGGCAGAGCTGGAACTCTAAGTGGGTTCAGCTAATTCAGTTTATCCTTCATTTGTCAATCTGCTTCCCTATCCAGAGCTGTGGGGCTACTCTGGGAGCTGAGCTGGGGGGCTGCACTGAGCCACGGATGTGCCATCCCAAGAACAACTTGGTCACAAACCAGACTACCTGGTTTTAAATAGTGTCCAACTCCTTGAGCCAGGCACCTAAATATTTCTGCAGCTTATTAAATTAACCAGTTAAACCAAGGCAATACACAAGGTACACAGGCCAAAGAAAGCATTGTGGGTGTGACCTTTTGAAGGAGAATTATAGTTGCTGCTGATCAGGCTGTTACAGTAAATGTGGTGTCAGTGTTTCCATATTTTTTCCTTTTTTTTCCCTCCTTTTATTTTTCCCCCCCCTTGTGTGAAAAGGTTTGCACCTCATGAAAAGGTTTTCATGTGCTGCGAAATGTAACATGAAACCACTGGATCTCTGTTTCCTAAAGGGTCTGCACTGTTTGGACAGGAAAGGAGCCACCTTCAAAACTGGGATTCGAACCCGCTGCAGAACACCCAAAATTCTGGGGGGGCTCAGCTCACATTTGGTTCTCCCCACTGTGCAAAGTGTTCACTTTGGTTCTTGTTCAGCACTGAAGGGATGACAAATCTCTAAGTCAGGTACCTCTTTGCCGTATTTGGGATTTGTGATGACTCCCAGCTCGTGTGGGGCCGCAGGGATGGAGGGCAGGACACTGCACAGGATCCTCACCACAAAGGGCTCTGCTCCTGAGTAAGCTCCGTGTCTCAGCCCACACAAACGTGCTGCCCTTGATTAATCACGTTCATTATGGTCATATTTTCACACCACCCAGAGCAGGGCACTGCAGAACCAGCCTCCCTTTGTTTCCCGTGGAACGTGCCAACCTGTTTCCCCGGGCCACACCTACTTTCTAATTTGAGTGACAAAATTAGTGAAAAACTGGTTTGAGCCTTGCTCCTCCATCCGCCTGGGCATGTTTGGGAATCCCTCAGAATGACTGAATTCAGTGGTTTAAGCGATTTTCTTTTTTTTTTTTTATTGCACACCTCCCACAATAACTCTGAAGCAGCTTCATAATGGAAATGCTGACACGACTCGAGCCCCAGGAGTGTGTTCCACCTTCTATTGTTTGCCTTGGCCTCTGTATATTGTGTATTGCCTCACTTTAATTGGTTAATTTAATAAACTTCTGCAGCACTGTATCAATTGCCTGGCTTAGCTTTTATCCACCAGCCTGATGAAGAAAGTATAAGTTTCAAAAGCCTTCCTGTATGACGTTAATTAAATAAAAGGTATCTCCTACTGTACTTTGCATATATGTCTGGGAGAGATGGCTTGAGCTGACACATTTTTACAATTAAAGCATTTAACAAAACCCTCTAAAAATCTTTGTGTAGCTAAAAAAAAAAAAAAAGGCAATTTTAAACTTGGGGCTGTGCAATGCTTCAGTAGCCACATCTGAATGATATGTTTGATACGTTAGGCCAAGTGGTGCTTTAGATGGACTCTTGGGGCTGGGAAGGGGGGAGGAAAGTGGGAAAGCCATAACAAAAATGATCTGAGGGTATTATGGGGAGGAAGCCTTGCAGCTCAGGCACGTGTGAGGTTGGGTGAGCTGCACTGGTTTGCTGGTTCCTGCTGAAGCTCCTCATAGCCACGAGCACATCCTTTATCTCCTCTCTGCTCCGTTCCCCATTCGGAGGCGTTTTCCCCATTTTGGGTGTCTCATGAATTCCGACTTTGAGATTTGGGGCTCGTGTGCTGCAATGGGGCTTTTTCCTGCCCAGGCTGCAGCCCCCAGGAGCTGGGAAGCTCTGAGCATTCACTGGGGGTGCAGCAAAGCCTCTGCAGGGCAGTGCAGAGAGCACTCGAGAGGCCCCCTGAGCACACGTGAGGGAGTGTCTGGCTGTGCTCAGCAGAGCCCGAGAGCACAACACACGTGTAATATGAGTCCATCTTTATCTGTTTTAATCCTCAGCTTGAGCATCCCAAGATTTAGGGGTATTCATCTATCAAGAGTGATTTAGATATACTTGATCATGCCTCAGGGCAGGGGAACAGCCTAGGTTACTTCTTGATATCCCTTCCAGCCCTGTTTTTTTATGACTCTATTAGATCTGACAACAACAGAATCATATACTTTGTTCCAAAGGATTCGTCCATTAATTAGTACTTTGTGGTGCACAGCTCCTCTTCCCTTGAGGAGCTCTAAGAGGTTGACAAGTGCTAATTAAGTCCTACAAGAACTGGTGTGTTGGGTAATTATTATTTTACAGGTAGAGAAACTGAGGTGCAAATGCAACCCACAGGAAGTTTTGGGACAGAATCTCACTTCGATGTTTAGCATTTTAGCTACTTAAAATTCCTGGCTGAGCTGTGCCTCTGGGCTGCTGTCAGTGGAGAATAAGGTGGTGTTTGCCTCCTCCTGCCCACATCTGAGCTAGTCAGGGCTCTAACAGGCTCATCAGCCACATTTGGGCTGCACCAGCATCAGAGGGGCACTGCTAGCAAAATGAATCTGGCCTGTGTGCCAAAAATAAGTTTATTTTTTCTCTATTACCGTGCTTCCTGGACTTGCAGAATTATATGGGCTTTAAAGGGGAGCTGCCCCAGAGTCCTGAATCAGGCCTTTTGTATCAAGAGGGAGGTAACCTCTTGCAGCCCAACGCCATCGGAGTGTAATTTTCAATCAAACATTTGCCAGTGTAATTAGGCTGCTTCAGAGTTCTCCGGTGTGGAGTGACAAGGCCAAGTGGCATTTGAGAACACTTTAAAAGGAAACGGGCTAATTACTTTAACTCTGGGTCAACAGCACGTCAGGAGCCACTGAGCCAGACTGGGCCTCTCTCTGGATCTCTGGTGTTTGAGTGTCTCTGTTTAGTCAGCAGTGCCTTGCCAGAGGAGGGTCTCTCGTGTGGGCCATGAGGTGTGGCTGGAATAGCTCCTTTTGTGCTGTACAGGGTCGTTATCCTTTCGTGGATGTCCATGTATGATATTGTATTTGTAGGAGAGGCAGCACATGCTGCTTTTCCTGTGTCTTGTGTCCCACAACACCTGTTTGCAAGGTTAGACTTTGTGTAGGATTCCAGGGAAACTTGCTGCTTCTGGAAACGATAACACATTGTTCTTACACAAATTCTGTCCCAAAGATTCAGTGATTCCACCGAATCCTTAGGTCTGTGCAGTCTGTGCACAGGGATCTGAGTTTGATCAGCTGTGGATTCTGATGAAGCAAATTTTATTCCCCCACCCCGGTCCCCAAACCTGCCATTTGTAAATGATTCAGGTGAATCAGCCAAACCTGCCATTTGTAAATGGTTCAGGTGAATCAGCCAAACCTGCCATTTGTAAATGGTTCAGGTGAATCACCTCCTCAGCTCTGCACACGCAAGCCAAGATCAATTTTCCGAGAGCTCTTCCTGGCTCCACCATTACATGCTGGCAAACCAGGAATGCAGACCTGAGAGGACAGATTCCAGGGTGGAAGCAGATCTGTCCTTGCTGTGACATCGAGGGGCTGGTTGGACAAGTTCAACTCTGGTTTGCAGCTTTCGTGCGATGGGAATTGTTGCCCTGTTGCCCCTGTCCGGCCCTGTCACGCTGCTGCACATCCATTCCCTTCACTCCTCCAGGGTGTGGTCTCCAGGAATGTTTGCATGCTGTAATTTGTGGTGCTGCTCAGTTCAACAGGACCAAATTTGCCAGTCCAAGCTGGGAGAGGGTGAGGTGCCTATTAAGATCCGGAGGTTTTTCCTTGTTCTCCTGTGGTCTCCTGTAATCCCACAAGCCTGGGTGTGAGGCAGCTCTGCACGGCAGCAGGGCTGGGAGATGATGGGCTGATTATGAGGGCAGGGGGAAGTGGTGGGAATGAGACCCAGAGATGTTTCTGTCTTGTTTTTTATCCCTGATGAAGAGGCTTTCTTGACTGGGACTACACAGATGAGCTTTGCAGGGAACCCTGTCCCAAACTGCTGGACATGCAGACATTCCCTTGTGCTCTGTTTGCTCCTTCCGGCCTTATTACACCATGATCACATCCACCATCCTGCACAATCCCTGTTGCAGTGTCCAGTTTTGGGGAATTCTTCCATATTCAACCCTAAGAAAACCATTCCTGTGGTTCTGAACATCTGTCTCTGTATTTAATGTTTCAGAAGCAGGCTCATTTTCTTTCACAGGTGCTCACTGCAGCGTGCAGAAAGGAGACTTGGATCTCCCAGCTCTTTCCAGGGAAGCAATCCCAACCTGTTCTGCTGGAGAGGCAGTAGGCAGGTGGAGAGGAACAGAGAAGCACTGGGAGCAAATAACACCCTGTGTTTTTCTTGCAGTCAAATAGGCTTGTGAATGGACATTTCAGTATATACTCCCCCTCCTCGACTCTTTGTGGGCCAAACCCCCTCAAACATGTCCTGCTCTGTGGAGTGTCCAAGTCTGGAGCCTGTGCCAGCCAGGAGAGGCTGCATTTTATGGCTGTGCAGGAGAATGGGGCTGCTAAGGGAATGTTCAATATTCAAGGGCTGCAGCTGTGAGAGCCCAGCTGAGCAGACTGGCCAGTGCCCTGCTGCTAAGAGAGCAAATCCCTGAGCAGAAATGTCCCTGAGCTTTGCCAAAATGGCCAAGGGATCCATATCCACGTCCCAGGGGAGAGCTGGGCATCTCAGCCTGAGCATTCATGTGAAATCAAAGGTGAAGGGCTGGCAGGGGACAGCAGCAAACCAGTCCAGGGGATGTTAAACACCCCCTCTCAATGCAGCCAGACCCTGTGTCCATCTGGCAGGTAATTAGCTGGAATTCTAGCTGAAGAATCAGTGAAGGGATCCCTCTTCCCACATCTCCTTGTAAAGTGACTACTCTAATTTTTGTGACATCCAGCTGGAGGGTCTCTGTATCTGTCGTTACAGACCATTAAACTCCTTCAGATCCATCTAGATATTTTAAGTAGTTTCTGACCCTTGGGTGACAGTGGCTGAGGGGGATCTGATTTTTTCTTAAGGAACATTTTCTTGGATGGAATGAGTCAAAAAAGCCTTGGCTAAGGAGGGGGTGTGTTCACAGGTTCCTGTCCTGGCAGGCTGGGCATGGGCAGAAACTGCCTTCCACAGCAGTGTTGTATTTCCCAGACTTATAACATGTTGGATTGCCCCTGATTTTTCCCAGGAAATGGGACAGTTTTCTCTCCAGCAAGAATTCCTCTGGTTTCTAAATGGCACTAGTCTTGATACTGGTAGGCATGAGTTGTCCTGGAAGAGGCAAGAAGGAGTCAAAATGCTGCAGGGAACAAAACAAGCTGAACAAGCTGCTCCAAAAAGCTACAAGGAAAATGTTTCTTAAAGAGCAAAAAAAGCCCCCCAGATTCAGGAGAGGTTGGTGATAGCAGTGAAGGGACCAAAAAGGGGAATTGGTTCAGCTTGAATAAAATGTTGTTTGACTCAGTACATAATGCTCCCTTTCATTGAAGTGCCTGCAATATTTTCTTGTTAATTGAAATTAATTTATTAATTTCAGTTTGAAAACATGTAAGCACTTTCAGGCTGATGACTTTTATTTTTGCAGCTGAAATGACAAATCCAACATGAATTTGCAATGTTTTTATTGACCCAAATATGCCTGTTTTCTTTGGGCTGGCATAAAAAGTTTCAGCTGAGAAACTCTGCCTGCTTCTAATCTGGACAACACCTAAGGATGCTTTCATTCATAAATAAAGAGACAAATAATGGGAATCAAAACCCAGGGAGTGAGAAGGTGCACTGTGAGGGCTGAGGATTTCACACAGACCAAAAAAGATGAAATGGGAAGAAACTGGACAGTGTAGTTTTAACTCCTTTGGTGAGCCAAGGGGGGTTTTCTAGGGAGCATTAGTGATATTTGCATAGAACTAAGTTTGCTGTCACTGTGTAAGGTGGGATCCTGACTTTTGTGATGGTCCTGCATCTCTGAAGTGTCTGTAACAGTGGTGACCTTCTCCCAGTCACCTGAGTTAGAGACTTGCCTAAATAATAAAGCACAGAAATGTGTGGGGCAGCTTTTCTTCCACTGCCATCTCCCAGCCACCATTTCCTGGCCATCTTCATCCTCCACCTTCTAACCAGTGGTGGGATTGATGTCCCAGTTGCCCAGTAACCAGCCTTCAACCTCAAAAAGAGTTTTCAGCCTCTTTTTTTTTTTTTTCTAAAATAAAGGGTCCTTTATTACCATCACCAGGGATGAAAAGGTGAAATTTTCTCTGATTGTTGTCAATAACAACAATATTTCCTTCTTGCTAAAGGACAATAGGAAAAGTTTACAACACTAATTGTCAGTGGAAGCAATTTTCTAAAAGGGGGGTCTGGGCTCAGCTGTTTAAATGTTTACTTGCTGGTGCTTGATTAAAAGCTAATTAGAGAAATATGATTTTATGTAGTTTCTAAATCTGTGAAATCTGATGTCACTCAGGGATTGAGCTTGTAATTATATACCATGTGTGGGAAAAGTCCTATTGACAGTCCTCACTGATGTCCAAGGAAACAGCTGGAGTGAGTGTAAACATGGGACACATTGGAAAGGACAACTCACTGGGGGCCTGTAGAGTTTTCCTCTAATATATATTAAAAATTTATGTAACAAGTACAGTGTATTAATAATAATATTTGAGAGTTGCTATATAAATAGGTCTACAAATATATATTGCCTATAATAACATGTATTAATTTGATTTCCTAAAGGAAACTAATGAGCTGAAACTTGCATTTCTGCTTCCTGAACTACTTTTTCTTTGTTAGAAAACTGGAGGCTTTGGGGTCTCTTCTGAGAGGGGGAGGACATTTTTTTGGAAGGTGTTCAGAGCTCAGATTTAGAGAGAGCTAAATAAAAGTCAGGTTATCAGAAGCATGTGTTATGCTAAGGAGCATTTAATGAAGTCGAGACTTTTCTGGAAGCTGCTTCCAGAGGTGTCTGACTGAGCAGCCACCTCTGGTGCCATCCTGAGTACGAGCAGGGAAGTGCCTTTCCCAAGGGCTCTCCGTGGAAACCTCAGGTTTGAGCTTCTCTCCACGCAGGAATTATGTTGTAAAGCTTCAGCAACGACTGAGTGTGCATTTCTGTTACACTCTAAGACGTTTCCTCGTGTTTGGAAACCTTCCATTAAACCCAGAAGGTTTAATGGAGGTAAAAAAAGAAGGTAAAAAAATCAGTTCACACAAAAGGGAAAGGGAAGGGCAGAGGAAATATCATTCTGTAGGAAATCAAAATACACCAACCTTCTACAAATTCAGAGGAGATGAACTGTTTGCCAGTGACTACCTAGGCTGGGAGAGTGATGGTATCATCACCAGGCCCATTTTGAAACACAGTCCTAAATAAAAAAGCGTTTTGTGCAGTCGCAGTAATTACTGGTTGCTCTCTTGCAATAGCCTGCAGAAAACTAACTCAGGCATTTGACAGCAAACATGAATATGCTTGTAAAAGTGAGGGGAGTCGTTGGGCTTGTGTGAGCTTGAGCACTTCAAAACAAACCCAGAAGTGAAGGTGGCAGCGTGTTCCGACTCCGGGGCTCCAGGGAAGCCAAAGGGGGGGTGCTGGGATTAAATCTTGGGGAGAGAGGGAAGGCCCAGCTCATTTTCAACCTCTCCAGCCGTGGCACAGAGAACACTTGAGACCCCAAACTGCCCGAGTAATGGATGTTTTGAAAAACAGGGGCAATTGTCACACCAGTATTTATGTGGTTCTTTGGGAAACTGGGCCTTGCTGTAGAAGATGGTGATTTGAGACATTTGTGCTCACCTCTGACTGTTTCCTTTTTGCCTCTGACTTGCAGGAGGGCAATTTCTGCCACATCCATGGAGTTCCTGTAGGAGGAAACCCGATTTGTTTAGAGGGTGAAAAGGGGTGAGATTGTGAGAAATTGTGCAAACACTACAAATTTCAAAGAAGCAAACAAAAAGGTGCTTCGGTTTGCTTCTCTCTTTGCACGTGCTTACCCTGGTTATCCCATCCAGAGAATTTTGCAGGCATGAATTTTCAGGAGCAGTCATTGGAGAGGCTTACAAGGAAATATGGCAAAGTTTGCAGTGGGGAATGAATTTCAGAAATCTGTGTGTGCTGCTGCAGTTGATTGATTCTCTGTGATACGTCTGAGCAAGGGACAGAGGCACCTCCTGTGACCACACGAAGTTTCTACTTAGAAAATGTGGATACTTTCTGTTTGGTGTGTCAGTTGGGAAGTACAAGCATCAGTTTACAAATTCTTCTGAACTGTAGAAAAGTTCCTAAGATGAAACACGGGGGACAGCCCTACTTATTTGCTGGCAGCCTGTTGACCCCAGTGTAAAATAACATGCTGAGTTGTTGAAGATGAGGTGCATAAAAATCTACTGAGAATTATAATTCACACTATAGAAATTGCACATCTGATCTCTACCCATTTTTCATTTGCATCGTGGAGTGCAAAGTGCAGGATTCTTACAACTCAAAGATCTGAAATTTCCTAATTACTGGTAAATCTAAAATTTTCTAGTTACAAGGAAGAGAGTTTCACTCCAGTTCCGGGGGAGCAAGTTTTGCTCTTGCTTGCACAGAAGTTGTCAGGAAGGCTTCTGCTGCCTGTTGGACCTACCCACAGATAGAGAAGGATGGTGGGAGTGGTGAATGAACACTTTTTCTCCATAGCAGGGCTTAACAAAAACCATTTGGAGCAGGAGTCATCTTCATTGTGTTCCTGCTCTCTAATGTTATTTCTAGCTGCCTGCTGCACTGTGGAGGGTTGCTCAGTCCCTGGCATTACCTCACTTATGAACTTGACAATTTCCTGATAGGTTGTTTATCAAAGAAAATATTATGTCAATAACATATTAAAGCTGTAGCAATCCTGCTCCCGGCCCAGAGATGTAAATACTGTGTTATCTCGTGGCACAGCCTTAAATGACGCCACACATCTTGAAATAACATGTCCAAATGTGTCAGAGGAAGAGATTGTTAAAGCATTTGCCTTACATTACCTGCCTGCTAGCAAATGGGTGATGAGAGACCTGGAGTTTAATTTTTTTCTTTTTTTCTTTTTTTTTTTTTTATGTCTGTTAGGCAGATCATGCAACTATCTAAACACAGTTCTGGAAAACCTGTTTGCTGGCTTACTCACAGCCCCAAATGGCTTTGAGTTGCAATAGTGTGGTGCCTAACCCTTGGGGGGAAAAGAAAAACAGGGCAAACCCAACCCAGTGCACCTTCTAGAACAACATCTTCCGAATTTGTGAAGATTGGAGGGGAGGAGGGAAGGGAAAAATGGCCTGTGTGTGAAACCACGAATTATATTATGTCTGCCAAACCCCTTTGAGAATTGGACCAACTGTCGGTTCAAATGATTTGTGCTTATCCAAACTTTACTCATCAAAGGTTTTTATGAGTTCACTTTGGCAATGGCTGTGTTTTTCCATGTGGTGAAATCATACACCTGGAAAACATGCAGCCAAAATGGTGTGGAGCCTGAATAACTCTCCTTGTTCTCCAAATGCTCCTGAGTTTTAAGCATCGTGGTAGTTAAAGTGTTTGTGGTCCTATAAAATTTGAACAACTTTACTGTAAACCTGACTCTTGCATAACCCCCTTGGCCAGATGATTGGCAGCTTGGTTGTGATCTTGTAACACAAAAAGGAACAAATATTGGGCTTAATTTTTGCTGTACAGAGGGAAGAAAGCTGAAAATCTTTACCTTTTGTACAGGCTGTGTATGGTGGCGTGGGAAACATCCTGGAGAGTGGCAGCCTAAGAATAATTCTATTTTATGGTTTGCTTCACAACAGTGTGCAGAGCCCTATCCAAAATGAGGCAGCTGTGGGATGGACAACAGCAATCAAGACAACTGCACTTCATAGAAGTGATGGAGAGAGGCTGATGGAAGATATGGCAGCAAATTCAAGAGAAAAGGTATGTCAACAGCAGTACTTGGTGTTGACCTTGAAGTTACCTTAACCAGTCTGTCTGTGTTGTTCCTCGCAGCCTGCAGCAAAGCCAGTTATGTTGCCCTCCTAATTTGCAAGTTGGGCCCTCCTAGGACTTGTTTTGAGGCCAACTTGCCTTTCCCGTGGGCAGGAGAGAGAAGCAGAGCTGGGGAGGAGTGGTGAGAAGTGGGAATGGTGGGATTGTTGTGGGTTGGCTTCTGTGCCTCGAGCCTGTGCTGGCTGCAGAGGTGGCTCAGGAGAGCACAGGGCTGGAGGCCTGGCAGTGGAGGGAAGGTCTCTGACCTGGCATTGAGCAAAGGTCCCAGGATTGTGCTGGGACCACTGACAATTCGTGGCTTTGGCAACCTCAGGGTTAACCCCACTGGCATTCTGGGTGCTATGGGGAGGGTCTTTGAGCACGGCTGCAGATGTGCATCTCTTTGTATTTAACTGAACCAGCGCCCTTCCCCTGCAGAGTATTGTTTTATTTCCCAGCTGCAATTGAGCTGGAGTTGTCTAGGAAAGAAAGGGTGCAGCATAACGCTCAAAATGGCATCATGAAAGGAAAGATGCATAAGGGGAGTGTAACAAACCTGGTGAAGTTGTAAAGAATTCAGGCTGTGGTGAACATCAGCTTCTTGCCTGCAATGGCCAGTCTCTTGTCTTCCTGTTTACACAACAAAGCAGAGTTAATATGTTTAGAAAACGGCACTTGCCTGTGCTTCTAATGGGAGAGGAAACCCAGCAAATTGATGTGACTCAACAAACTGAGGACACAGGGCAGATCACAGCTCTGAACAGGCCCTGTGCACATCAGCTTGAAGGGCTCTGGCCTCTGGCCAGTGGAGATCCTTCTGACTTGCAGGGAGCACAGAGGACCCAGGAGGACACTGAGCTGTGTCTGGGGTGGTGATGCTCCTGTGCAGAGCCTCCCCCACAGCAGCCCTGCAGACCTCTGCCCCTGGGGCCTCGTGAATGGCAGGGTTTAAAACCAACAGGGGCGACACAAAATGGAATTTAAAAGAATGTGAGTGGCTTAATATGAAACGCTGCATAAAATGCCTGAGCTGTTAGTTGGCTTCTACCTGGGCACAGGTCTGTGTGCTGCTCTTGCTGCTGTAATATAAAGGTCTTTGTTCTCGCTCTCGTATAACAAGACCCCGCCTAAAATCGAGACAGCCTCGTGGATATTTTACACATACATCTAATTTAGTTGTTAAATATTGCTCCAAAACTCACACGTACACCCAAAGAGCCCTGTATTGTCAAACTGGTTTGAAATCTGTAAAGAAGCAGCACTTGGGAAGGGCTGAAAGCTGCAGAATTAAAGAGCATTCCTTTTCATTTAGTGGCCTTGTAATATGCTACTGAGTAGGAGGAGAAAAGAAGGAGTCTGGTGGCTGGATTGGGTCTGTGTTTCCTCTGTTGACATGGGGTGGGTGGAGCAGGATGGTAATGGTGTCCTCAGCCCTGGGTAGGAGACCCTTGGGGTTTAACCCTGGGACAGAGCTGCTGGATTCACTACCTGGGCTGTTTGTCTCCCTTTCAAATAAATGTTAGTGCTGCTTCCCCTTGAGTTTTAATCTCATAGACCTGGGGAAACCTCTTCTTGAAGGGTCTCACTGGAGCGAGGTGGGGGACCCCTCCTGAGGCCATGGTGAGGCTGTGAGGATCTGGGATCCCAGGTGTGATCCAGGGAGAGGGTAGGAACAGCTGAGAATTACTGAGGAATCTCAGCAAGGCCAACACACTTGAGTTGTCAGAAACCTGAGCGACGTTCATGAATATCAGTGTGGGACTGATGATTTTTTATTCTTTTCATTCTTTTTTCTTGGTGTCTCCTATTGTATTAGGGGAGGAATCTGAAAAAAAAAAAACAAAACAAAAACCCAAAGGCCCAACCCCGAGGAGCCTGTAAAGAAAGCTAAAAGTTAACACATGAGCTGCTCTGAATGAGGAGGGAAGGGGAAGATGTTTTTCATTTTGTGATGAGTTGCTAACTGGGAGTCCCTTTGCCATCTGCTCGTGGGAAAGCCCTGGGAGGAGGCTTTGACGTACAGCCCATGGAGTTCCCACTGCTCCCCCTCCCAGCCATGCTCCGGCGTGGAAAGCTGATCCTGCTGTGAAAGCAGCACATGCTGGAGATCTGCCACACTCCTATGGGGAATTCCGAGGCAAAATGCCTCCTGTCCCTCTCTGCACAGTGGGGACAGCCAGTGCTTCCCTACCCCATGGGGCTTTTGTAGGGACAACACTCATTATTGTAATTTCCTTGGTGATGGGGATGCTGGAGCAGTGGGAGAACATGAGCAAATCCTGGGTGATGGGTTTGGAGAGTTCTTCCCCAGCGAGCAGAGGTTTTTTTCTGTGTTCTGTGGGGATGTTCCAAATTATAAACCCAGCAGCTGTGTGGTTGTGACCACCCCTAGGCTGGTTTATCTCCTGGCTGCAGTTGTGCCCTGTTCCTCTCCTCCACATCCCCTCTCTGCCCGGCCAATCCCCCGCACAGGTTTTCCCAGAGGCTGCGGAAAAGTCGCTCCGCAGCTTCAGTTCTCAGGTGCCCATTTACAGATATGTTAAATACATAAATTAAAAACATCCTGCCCTCCTCCTGTCCTCCCCCACGTTGTGTGGAGCAGCCATCACATGACCTGCTACCTGGTGGAGCTGATGATGCAAGGATGGAGATGACTCTGCTCGCAGGAATTGCCTGGCAGTTCCAGCCAGGCAATAATGTTATAATTCCGTGCCGCTCGGCGCCAACCGAGTAATCTCTGTGATAGCCTTAGGAGCAGCTTTGCCATGAGATCTCAGCAATGATATGTTGTCTCCCAATGATGTGTGAAAGTGCTGGATTAAACAAGTATTTGCAAATTTTCCATGGCCGTGAAATTCCATTCCCTGAACAAAACCGGGGAATTCTCCTCGATCTGTGGGAATGAGATACGTGGAGGAATCCTGTGGTTAAAGAGTCACTCTGCCCTTTTAGGATAGCCTGCCCTCTGTTTCTCCTGTTTCTTCGGGAGTGAAATTTTTTCTAAAAATTCCTGCATTTTGGTTCAAAATGTCCTGTATCACTGAGGGGGAAGAATCTGTAAATCTTTTATTATGAACCCAGGAGTTTTGCTCTGTAGCTTTCCAAAGGTGAGTGTCTGCCCCTTGTTTTATTGAGTGAAGGATGTGGAGTTTATTGGTGTTGACTTTATCACCTCGATGTCCTCCAGATTATAAAACTCTATTTGTATTAACATATTATAATTTCTATCTGTATTGGTGGACAATCATATGTGCAACTGCACTGTATCACATGATATTAAATATGTGATTCATCCTTTCTTCCTTGTGAATCTAAGAACTGGATCTCCTGCCTTCCCAGGCTGTCTCTAATTTAGAGACTACAAGCTTAAGGCATCAAAATCTGCTCTATCTGTGGTTGTTGCAGGGAATGGATTCTTCACCCAGTTAGGCCAGTGAGGGGAAGAGCTTCCTTCCAACCCACAGCTCTGCTGGGAAGGTGCAAAGTCCTGCTCTGCCTTTGCCTCTTGTGAGGACAGTGGGTACATCCTTCCACTTAATGTGTATTTAGAGCAGTGCTGCCTTAAGATCAAAAGAATTACCCTGGATCTGTACCAGGGTAGCTAAACATGGAATCATACATAATTCCCAAGCACATTTGTCTTGCAAGAACCACACCTGATGTGCCTCCCAGCTCTTATTTACATAAGGCATCCTTGCCGCGTTGGGAACATCTGGGGTGGGGTTGCTGGCTGCCAGGGTGGGCAGAGCCTGGGTCCCACCTCCTCTGTCACCCTCCTGGCTGCTCACAGCCCTTCCTCAGGCAGCAGGAACATCTCCCTGCCGGCCTGGTGCACTTCTGTGGTGTTGACACCAACCTGTTTTATCCCTGAACACAATGGGGTAAAATCCTGCCGAAGAAAGACACATCCCGAGTGTTTGCAGGCTGAGCACATCAGTGATGCTTGTGGAGTTTCTAGCACAGAGAGGATTAGAATAAATGCATTCTTAGTAGATACTGTTCTAATCTTTCAAGCTAAACTTAGATCTCGGACACCTGTCTCTGCAGCAGTCTGTCTCTTGAGCTCATGAATTTTGTGCACAGCTGTCAGTGCTGTATGTGGGGTTCTCTCTTTTCAGCTGGCTCTATTCCCACTTGGCTGAAAAGTAGGAGCCTGTCTTAGAAAGAGAATTTCCACTCCTGCATACTTTGATGGAAACAAGAAGATATAAAACAAGATTTAATGACCCAGGTTTTTTTTTTTGAACCATTTATTAGCTGTTCTGTACATACTCAGTCTCTGGGGAACTAAGTTACATATTATGATAAGTATAGAGTGCCTGTTCCCTATGGACTTTGTTTCATGATTTATGTGGATAAAATAAAGCATATAAACCAAATAAATTACCTTGGATAGCTCACTTTGAAATAGGACTCCGGGAAGTGCCACGAGGTGACCAGATGAAATGCTGACCTGGAGCAGTGGTGATAAAATGAGTGCAGCATCCCCTGCCCCTGCTAAGCCCTTTCTTTAGCTCTGAGATTGAAGGTTACAAAAGGAGGAAAAGGCTTGTTCCCAGGAAAAACATCCACCTGTGTCTTCTTTATTCCTTTGGGATGATTAGATGGGATATGTCACAAACTGAATGGCTGCACCAAGGGCTTAATGACAACTGGTCCCTGTAGAGCTTTGTGGTGTGAACTGGACTTTGACTGGAGCTGGACTTGGATGATCCTTTGTGGGTCCCTCCCAACTCTGGATATTCTGTGATTCTGTGACTGCCACCCTTTTTTTCTCTGAGAAATGGCCATTGGACCCCACCTTGTTCTTCTCACCCTCTTGGGATGGGAACAAAAGCAAAGCTGCCCAAAATGACGGGTTGCCTGGTAGGATCTGCAGACCAGGCCTTGTTCTGGTCTAACTTGAGTATCCTCAGCCTTCCAGTCCGGGTCATTTTAGGTGTAGCTCGAGGCAAATGTCCAATTCAAAAGCAGCAGTAATTGGGTGTTCTTGCTCAGAGGGAAATCTTGTCCCCAAAACTCTTGTCTGCAAAGAGTTTA
The DNA here is from genome assembly GCF_025592945.1 of Manacus candei. NCBI lineage: Eukaryota > Metazoa > Chordata > Aves > Passeriformes > Pipridae > Manacus > Manacus candei. The sequence goes on along the minus strand of NW_026138124.1, from coordinate 4,891,769 downwards.
AGAAACCTGATGCTGTATGAGGGAATAGTAAAAGTGAGCTCTTGTGCTTTGTGGGCAGTCGCAGGGATGCATTTCCAGGGGAAGGCATGTCCTTTTGCCCAGGTCAGGGGAGAGGGGGTGTGTGGAGATCAGGATTGCAGAGGTGCAATAACTGGGATTTTTACCAGCAAGTCATCCCATGAGTAGTAACAAGGAGGTGGAAACAGAGCCCAGAAGTTCCAGCGCCACTTTCTGCACAAGGTGAGTCAGGCTTGGAGGACGTGGCAAAAACTGGAAGGGTCAGCAGCTTTAGCTGTGCCGGGAACACAGGTCTCTGTGCTGTGCTGCTGAGAGGAGCTAACTGTTTTTCTTGTCTCGTTTTTGTGAGTTTTCTGTGATAACACTGTGGGCAAAATAACTCCACTGGGGAAGCAGAAAGCGCAGCCTCCCCTGGGGGAACACGAGCCCCTCTCAGCATTTGTAAGAGATGCTGCTGAAGCCACGAGTGGAATTCCACAGGGGAAGGTGCCTGACAGAGCCTTGTATCCTCTCCAGAAAGGAGAAGCAGCAACTGCAGGAATTTGGCTCGTGCTGGAGGATACACCTACACCAGCAGATAATGATTTGATCAATCGGCAGCCTTGTCAGATCGGACCCCAGATAGGGTGGCTGCGTGCCAGGGGCTGGATCACAGAGACTCTGTTTGATGTTATCACGGTACAATTAGGTTACAAGCGCTGCTTCACAGCACAGGCCAAGTGCTGGCAAACCAGGAGGAGCATTTCCCTGCCCTCGGAGGCCCGGGCACGCCTGGCACCTCTGCTCACACCCGGCACCGCTGGTCACCCGCTGCCACCCCCGGGGGGGTCCAGAGGGTGTCGGGAGGGCACCCCCCAAACCCCTGCCCGGGTTTTGGTTCCCCTCAAACTCCTGTCAGCCAGCAGATGAGAGAAACAAGTAGATTCAGTTTCGGGAGACCTCGGGGCTCAGTAAAAAAGAAAAGCTCAAAGGAATTACTCTGCAGAAGAGTAAAATACCAGGTGTAACATGCAGCTAATTATGCCACTGGTTTACAGGATGGATTTTAAATGTTTCTTTCTGAAAAGCCTGAAAGGAAAAAAAAATCAAAGGGGAAAGATTGAAAAACAAGTATGAGAAGATATAAAACAAGATTTATATCTAAATAATTTCCTCTAATTGCTGTTAGAAGACATTAATTTTCCTTTTGATGCTCCACTTTACCTTAGGCTTTGCTGTACCTGCCAGGATGGCAGGGAGTCAAAGAGGATTAGCTCAGCAGCTCTCTGCCTTAGTAGCCTCTGTAAAAGATTTAGCAATGGGAAGAATATACAGGTTTAAAAAAAAAATCCTAATTTAAACAGGCCAACTTCAACCTTCGTTTATCCTGTGCAATCCTGCTGACCTCACCAGCATCCCGTGGGTACAAATGAGGCAGGATCTGGGTTCAGAGTGCCAGGTATGTGTGTGTTGCTCTTTTAAAAATACAGAAGTGCCTGATGTACCTGTGGCTGCTCAGGTGTCGGTGGTGGTTTCAAAACCATTTCAAGTGGAAAACACTTTGTCCATACAGCCAGCCAGCCTACAGCCCAGCACCAATTGAGGTCTGCCTAAATCTTGCTCTGGAAAGGACTTCAATAATGTGATGCTCAGGAGTGAGCCATCCCTTTGCCATGAGGGGGCATTGCCTGGGGAGAATCCAGGCAGAAGCAATATGATGGTATTTCATTTGCCCAGATTTTTATAAACTTTTGTTCTGGTTTGCACATGTGTGGGCCATCTCTCTGTGCCTGTGGTGGCATTTGGGCTGTGATTCCACTGTTGTCCGTCTTTCTGTCTCCTCCATCTGAAGATTGCACAGCTTTCTGGACTGAGGCTGACACAGGAGTTTGCTCAGCCTGGCAGTGGTGCCAGCTGGATAGCTCAGATGCTTTTTGTTTCACCTCTTGCTTTGTCAGAAATCTTCAGTTTAAGGGCACTTCTTGATCTCTGATTGCACCTGAAATCCAGAATTGCTTTTGGTGGTTGTGGCAGCCACTTCCCAGCTCGACTCAGAGGAACAGACGCCCGTTCAGTTCGACAGGAGTGGGAAAGTCCACATTCCTCAGGCTGTGCTGAATATCTCAGCCTGGAAGTGTTGTTTATCAAAACTTCTCTTAGATGAACCTTGCGGTAATTCTCCATTAATTTATTTCCTCCAGTTATTACAATGAGTTCTGCCCAGGGGTGTCCTAGAAAACCACTTGGCAGCATCAGTGGAGCGAAATGAAGTGCGGTTGGCTGGAAGGAGCACCCTGTGCCACATCACAAGACTTGATCTCTTATTTTCCCACTGCTTTAATCTATTCTGTTCTCTGTGTAGGGCTTAAACAAAAGTAACCTAAGAAGATCCTGTCTCTTTGTTTTTGTCCTGCATATCATTTCGTACGAGGCAGCGATTCTCAAACACGGCTCCCAGCTCAGCAGTGCTGTAGATGGGCCTTCTGGGTGAAAATAAAACTGATGCAGAAGTAATGAGACTCAAAAGCTGCTTTTAAATTGCAGGTTGAAGTTATGAATAAATCCCTTCCTTCAGATGGAAGTGCAGGAATGTGTAGTGCATATTAACCGTCCAGTTCACTAAGATCATGGTTTTCATGAGGGTTGTTCTCATTATTTAAGCCCCATAATAAATACCCAGGCTGTCCAAAGGAGTTAGTGTGTTGAAGACAGACAGTGGTTGCTGAGCTCTTCTGAAAATCTGGTCCTGCTAAATCAAGAGCAGACAGTCTCTCTTATTCATCTCCTTGTCTGCTGGTGGTTAAACAAATGCTTTTGAGTCTGAGGAACATTAAAATTCTGCAGCTTCCATAAATGACTTTGATTTCGAGATGAACAACGAGATGTTACAATCAAAACCAAAACCGCTGCAGAATGTAGCATTGAAGGAAGCTGTGCTAATTTTTTCAGAAACAAATGTAGAAGTCAGTAACATGAAACAGCTGACCACGAGCCAGATGCTTCAAAGCGATAACAAGTAGTTCAGGAAGCCCCCAATAGCTTTGGTTTTCCAGAGAACTCTCAGATCCATATGTGTACCTTTAGGGGCAGAACTACTTTACCAAATGCAATAGTGCTCCAGATAGAAAAACAAGAATAGACAAACACCAGTGAGTGCCTCCTCAGTGGGGAGGAGGAGATTTGTCCTTTCGAATATCAAGTTAGGAATTAAGTTATTTTGCACGAGAAGCAGCTACGGAGCAGAATCAATGATAACCAAAAGACTTCCATCTGCTTTAATATATTTGATGAAGTCCCCTTGCCATCATACTCAGAAGCAGCTCACACCCCCTACCAGCACGAGGAGTAGATTACAAAATAACTATTCAAGGAAACGTGCATGATTTTCATTCCTCATTCCTGCTCAAGAAAACTCTTCAGTGCCCCCAAATGTGACTGTGCCCTCTATTAAATCCATTGTACCTTGCCTGTATTCTGACCCACTGCACCCTCTTTAATCACAATTTGATCAAATTTAGCATTGAGTAGGGGTGCAGACTGAACTCAGTGGTTTGAATCCTAAGCAGTACAAGAGTTACTGTGACTTTCTCATATCAGACATGTTCTTGTAAGGACGTCCTGTTCTGCTGTCGGGCTTTTCATTTTCAAAACAATGGATGAGTGTTTGGGAGATGAGAGAAAGAAAACCAGTTTCCTACACGAGATAAGATCTGATATAGAGACCTCAGAAAGAAAATAAGGCTGAATTTATAGTTGCTGGAGTGGCTGCTCTGTATCTTATTTATCATTTTTTACATTCATCTGAATGTGTATTTATTGCTTCTCGAACAATTTTGTGTCGCTAAGAAAGTTCTTTCCAGTGAATTCAAGGAATAATTTAAAGAGTATAAGAAATGGCCAAAATCTCATAGGGCCTCCTACCTGAAGTTTTATCTGTTGAGGGCAAATGTTTTACGAGCAGGCAAATGAGAGGGTGCTCTGTCATGTTGATGTTTCCTTGCACTGAAGGGTGATGGGCACAAATCCACCCCGAGAGGCCTCGTCCAGGACCTCCCAGTGCTGGGTACAAAACAAAGGCAATCATATCCCTGCACCCTTTGGCATTCACTTGGGTTGTGTGGACTTGTGTCATGCCTGGGATCACACACAAAGCCCTTGGGAGAGCAAAGGGCAGGAATGTGCCACGTTCCAGTGCTGTTTCCATGTTCCATCCCGTGGGATGATGCACGAGCAGCACTGAGGGGTCCTCTGGTCATCGCCTTCACTGTGTGTGTGATCCCTCAGCTGGGAGGGGAGGGATGCTGGACTGGGAACGCTGGAAGGAAGACCTCACATTCTAGTAGAAAGGAATTTTATAATAGCACATGTTCCTTTTTATCCTTTTTGTTTGTTTTTTTTTTTTCCCCTGGTGTGGTGCCATCCACCAGGCTTTCTGAAAGCAAAACTCTCCAGCTGCCCGTCAGAGGACTGCAGGACTCACCTTCCCTCCCAGTCTGGAACATTATAACTATCATTTACACTTCCAAAATAACAGTCAGGCTGAAATTCCCACTCTCTTTCAGGATGCAGTGCTTCTCAGGCTTAATTCAGCCTGCAGTATGGTCTTTTTTAAATGTTTTTATCCCACAGAAGTGCTGTACTACCTACATGCCTTCTAGTCCTCCTCTTTAAGAAGTTTACCCCAGCTCCCCTCAGCTGGTGACTTTGTCCAGAACCAGGAACACTCTTGACCTCTCAAAGTCAGTCCCAGGCTCTCTGAGTGACAAAAACAAATTAGGGAGTGATTTTATTTTATTTTTAAGTGAGGGGTTTATTTACTTGCCTGGGACCTGGGGCACAGCCAGAGAGAGACCCGGAGGTGTTCCCAGCCCCAGTTTGTGCCAGCTCTGCTAGACAGGGCTGCTGCCTTATATTAGAGAAACTTGATGATTAAAAAGGAACAGCTAGATATATCTAATTTAATAAGATACAACCCATGTGGATCATAAAAGGGAGATCATAGCTGATTAAAACTGCATGAATTGTTTTAAGTGCATTCCTCAATTTTTAGACTAGAACAAAGGAGATGACCTGATTTATCCTGGAATATGGAGATAGATAAGAGCAACTACCTCGACTAGACTTTTCCTCTGCCAATTCAGGATTGTATATTTAAAAACTAGTCTGGACAAACACTAGCTGTGTGCCAAGCAGCAATGTTTCCATCACTTCCTTTGGAAGATTATTCCATACACTAATAGATCTTGTTGTCAGGAGGCTTTTTCTTACAGCCTAAATCACTCACCTCAAAACATTAAGGAACTCAGGCAAGAGTCTAATGGGTTGGGTTTTTTCCCTTGTGCCTTTCTCCTCTCCAGTGTCTCTAGGCTGTAGCCATGGAATGTGGAGCTGCTGCTGAGCCACATTATCAAGAGTTTGGGAAGACTCTGTATGAAACAGGCTGCTCTGAAAGGCCAGGGTAGACACTGGTTAAAAATTGGCTTTTGGACAGAAAATAGAGGATGTCACAGCCAGGAAGCAGTTCAGGATGGGGAGGTGTGGCAAGGGTCGCTTTTAGCTGCACTTTTGTTTCCCTTATACATAAAAATGGTCTTCACCCATTTGGGACTTGATACAAATTGCTGTTCAGGCAAAAGGAGACCAAAGAGAAGGTTTTTCAGTAATGCCAGAGCAGTCCTTGGCTGTGGTGGTGCAATGGGGAACTGAGCTGACCAGTCTGTCTGTCTGTCCTTATCCCTGGTCATTGTGGTGCAGGACCATCATCCTTACCTGCTGTGGGCTGCCTGTAAATAAATAAAAGCCAAGCAGGAGTAGTTTAAATAAGCTGCCTTAATGTATTGGTCTGATAACAGATTTATGGGCCTGTTTCCACTCATGTGAGCTGGCACAGCTCCACTCACCGAATTAGGGCTGCGCAGATTTACACCAGCCCAGGATGTGGCTCATTGCATTTAATATACCAGGAACTCTCGGGCCAAAAATAGCCAGAGATACCTTGAAAGGAAATGCCATGTGAAATGCTGGCCAAGAACAAGGCTGTGGGGAGGAGGAGGAGGAGGAGGAGGAGGAGAAGGAGGAGGAGGGGAATATTGGTGGTGACTAATACACTACAGCCATCTGCACAAATTGGCAGCTGTAAAGTAAAAGCAAGGAGGTTATTGCACTATATATATGTTGGAGCATTAAGTGTGAAGCGTGGGGATATTCTGTAAGGAAGCATTCAGCATTAATCAGTGGGGAACGTGGAATAAAACACGTAGGCCATTGTGTGAGGGTTTAGTTACCTCATTATGGGAAGCGTGTCGCACATTGGAGAGCGAGGAAGGGGCAACCAAAGTTATTCAGGGATTTGGGGAATGAATTATAAAGAAAGATTAGCTAGGCTTGGCCTCTATAACTTTGAAACAAGAATTGTTGAGCTGAGCAGCTTGCTCAGGCACGGTGGTACAGAATTGGAAGCTCAGGGAAATAATACCTTATCTGAGCCCTCTGACAGACTTGCTGGGAAAAGCACCGTGAAGGATTGGGAGGGTGAAGCTCCGTCTTGGTGTGCTGGGGCTGACCCTGGATCCACGTGTGGGATTTGAGTGCAGGGATAGATGAGAGCACAGGGAGTTTAGACACCTGAATTTCATTCCACCTTGAAGTTAGAGGACATTTCTGTGGTGGGGGAACTGAAAGAAGGTGAGATCGTGGCCCTGCTGAGGCATCGGTGGTGCTGCTTTCACCAAGGCACTCCACATTCCTGTTTTGTGTGAAGTCTGTCATTGGATTCTCAGGATTTATAAAGGATGACCTTCAAGCCTGGCATCAAGTGTGTTTTTGTTTTCAGCCCATTTTCACTTTCATTGTGATATTTCCAGCTGGGTTTAATGGACTGTTTCTTGGAGAACCCATCCTGTTTTAGCCTTTCCATGCTTTCAACCTACCCTTTCTATCACTGGGAATTAAACCAGGACGCTTAACCTGTCCACAGCACCTCAGATCACCCGTTTATACAACAAGAACAAAGATGAGTTTGCAGTGCCTTGATCTGGGTCAGTGCTCCAGTGATCTGGATCTTTGTGACCCCCTTCACACATGTGGAATTTGGGGTTTAATGCACATCTGAAAAGGAATTTGAGGTCCTTGGGTTAAAGGCCCCGTAAAACACCACAATTTGATTATTCTATTCCTCCTCATTGATCAGCTGTCAGGGACACAGACTCTGGTGCCACTCTGCTGATGAAATGGCAGCCACACAAATGCCAGCTCTGCTCCCTGGAGCAGCCTTGCAGGAATCCTGCCCAGTGCAGCTCCGGGAATGGCCTGGCAGGGATGCAGGTGGCAGAGCTGCTCCAGGGATCAGCTGCCGAGGCTCCAGCAGTGCTCTGCCCATCCCTTGGTGCTGCTGTGGGCTCCAGAGCCTCCCTGCAGACCCAGCAGCACGGGAAGCTCCAGGAGACCCTCATCTGCCTGCTGGAAGTCCTGTCCCAAGGGCTCCACTCATCCTGCACAGACAAGGGCTCCATGATTTATTTGGTTTCCCAACTGATTTCCTTCTTGGCCACGATGGAAAATGCTGCACCAGCACAAAGTTGTTGTCTGTGAGAGCCCAAGGCTCTGTCTGTGATTCTGGGTAACTGCCACTGTCCCCAGCCCTCTGCTCTCCCATCCAGTAAAGGTGTCTCTCAGACATGTGGATGTTTTGGGGGAATTACTTGCAGTAATTCCTGTACCACTCCATGGACAGGCAGGAATAAGCATTTAATAATAATGAAAATACAACAGTGTCTGCACATGAATCACCACTTAGAGTTTCCAAGGCTGGGGGTGAGAGGTGGAAAGGAAGTTGATCTGAAATGCAGCCAGAACACGCTGTTGGTGTTTTAGCAGGAGACTCCCTAAAAAATGTGCTCCTTTCTCCTGGCTGATGGCTCCTGAGGAGCAGGAATTGTGCTGCCAAGAGAGCCAGGCAGGCAACAGGACTGAGCACGGGAGATGGTTTGGCACGAGGTGGTTTTCACAATGTGCCACTGGAAAAGAATAGATGGAGGTGCTGCTTTGCCAGATCCCGTGGTAGCTGGTCCTGCTCACCCTGGCTGGCCCTCTGTGTGTGTGTGTCTCTTCATGGTTTGTGTGTGTGTCTCTTCATGGTTTTTATGTATGTGGGGGGGGTGGAGACCACCCCCTTTAAGGTTATTTTATTTTCTTTTTAGCCAGGAGTGACTATTTCTGAGTTCAGCAAAGCTTATATGAAACAAAGGGAAGCCCAGACTTCGGGTTGTCCCTGTGAGGGACACCCACCAAACCCATCCCATAATCTTCTGCTGGGGTTAGCACTGATGAACCTACTGCATGGTGAACTTCAGCTGTCTGGTCTTTACTTGGTGTTGAGGGTTTTTCTGTTTTGTTTTGGTTTTATGCCTTTTTTTTTTTTTCTTTCTTTAACCTCAGGACAGTTCAAATGCGTTAATTACTCCGAGGTAAAGGAGACATCTTTTAATGTGAAGGCTACCCCTGCACACGTGAAATATTTAACACTTGGTATGCTGAGACTTGCTCTTCAAAGCATTTTTTGTTAGCTCCAGGGGTAAATAATGTTTGGCAAGGATGATTTAGCAGGCACCAGAGAGAGGGTGCCTTCACACAAGGAAATCACCCAGACACCCCTCCAGATTTCCAGCTAATTCCAATATCCCCCATCCATCTTGTTCTGCTGTGCTGCTGAAGCACAGAAAGTGCAAAGGGGTGGGGGGCAGACACTGTGTCCCTGGCACGAATCTCATTTCATCTTGTAAATTTTATTAGCATCCTTTAATATGTACCAAATATTCCATTGGCATTTACAGAAAGAAAAGCAGTTGATTAGATTGTAGATGCCTGATTCAGGGCGTGCATATGGTTAAATCCCTGATGTTTTCTTTACAAACTAATTCCTGGCCAATTTGGCTACGTGAGTCAAAGCCTTAGATGGCTCCCCAGCATTGAAGCTTTATGGAAAACTTTAGTCTCCTTGATGAAAGGCTGTATCCACAACACAGAGATCTTCTGGATCTTGGTTTAACTGCAGCGCTGGAGAGTTTGTTTCCTTAAAAAAAGAAAAAAGCTAGAATTAGTGCCATAATTAAGCAGACAATTTAAATGCAAACTAAAAGGAAATTAATTTTAGGGGGGGATTTTTTTTTTTTTGATCTGCCATTCCCAAGAAAAGCACCTTTTTTTTGGTTTTGGTTTTTTTTTTTTTTTTATGGTTCAGAAATTCAAATACCGAAAAACTCAGGGGTTCGGCCAAAACACTTTTGTTTTTATGCATTTAGGTTTTCAGGAAAAATAGGGCAAAAATTTTCCACACAAACCAACACTTTTCACAACCTTTCATGTTTCCTTGGAAATTTTCCTCCCAATTTGTTTTCGTTGGAGAAGCCGGGCTCCACCCGCCCCCGGGGAAGGATCCGAAGCCTACCTGACTGGAGTCCTCAAAAGCAGGTTAATGCAAAGTTGCTTCACTTACCCGTGGTTCTGTGGGCAGAGGAGGGTTATCCTTAGTACAAGCATGCCATGGATATTCCTGGCTGCCCTTAACCCTTCTTTTCCCAAGCCTTTGCTGTGGCACATTCCAGATGGTGACTGTGGGCATCTGATGGGAGCTGGGCAGGGCTTGCTCTGCACCAAACCACGGGCACAAGAGTGCCAGGGCTCCTGCTCAAGAGCTCTCCAGTTAGCCCAGGCTTGGAGGGGAACCTCGGGAATACCCAGGGAGCCACCAAAAGTGGTGCTTCTCTTGGTCCTGTGCCACATCCCTCAGGCCCTGAGGGGTGACAGAGGATTCACAGCCCCAGCATTGCAGCTTTGCATTTCTGGAAGCTGGAGGGGAAAGGAGGAGCCAGGAGGGAGTGCAGAGAGGATTGCTTTTCTGCTGGGAAAGGGCACTTTGCAGGCAGAAAAGAAATGACGACAGTCCCCAAAAGCTTTAAATGTGTATTTTTCCTATAGGAATTCCAGCTCCGAGGAGTTTCTGCTGTTGGTTGGAGGGTAAGGAAAGTGTTATATGTGGAAATTTGCAGGAGGCACCCTGTCCCCATGAGGTTCCAGTTACTGAAGCAGGGCTGGGGGCATTCCCAGGCGTGGATTTAGCTGGGAGCTGGGGAGCAGGAGGGGCACAAGTGGCTCTCTGCCTGTCCCTGTTGTGGCTGAACCTGGCCCCAATGCCCAGGTTTCCGTGCCTGCATTCCCTCTGTGCTCCTTTGGCTTTATCCTGCTAGACTCCAATTTCCAAAGTGTCTTCGGATGCTTGTCAAGAGCACCAAGACGTGCTATTTTTACAGAAAATCAATGGGGTTTAGCTATTAAGTGCTTTCACCTGAGCCTTTTGAAGACGTTCCCCCGTAAATAACAAAACAAAAGCAAAGCCTGCAAGGGTTTGCAAACTGCTCCAGCCACAGGAGCAGCACCAGGGAGTCAGGAGGGCCATGAGGACACGTCTGGCAGCAGTAGCTGCATTAGCTGGTGCAAGGGATTATCTTGGAGCTGTAATTTCCACAGAGAAAAGTTCACACTGCTCTTAAAACGTTTATTCTCACAAAGTGAGTGTGCTGCAGAAGCAAAACACTCAGCCTTTTAATGTCTTGTATAATTAAGGACCACTTTATTTTCTCTTTTTATTAATGACTTACCTTTAATGTTAGCCCGATGACACAGTTGTGTAATTTAATGTGAAATGTATTATTCAGCTCGCTGCCGCCTCACAGAAAGGTTTTGACAGGCTGGAATGGTTTTGGTTTCAGGACAATAAACCATCTTTTTTATACATGTTGGGAAGAAACTTGAAGGGAGCGAAGTGGTTCTTTTAGTAGTTTGATGGGATTAATTTTTTTAAAAGAAAGTGTAACTGAAGGAAAAAAATACAGTAAAGGGCCTATCATAGCAAAGGCACATAAGTTGATCAGTCCCCAATTCAGAGGAAGCATTTAGGCATATCCTTAAGTCTCCCTGGGGACTTGTCTCAATGAAGCTTATGCTCTCTTGACTAAAGACTGAGTTTAAGCAATTATTTACCCTTTGCATAGTGAAATTTGTAGGAAGAGATACAGCACATTTATTAAACCAGTGCCTTGTAAGGCACGTCAGCATGGCCTTTGTCTTCTGAAAGCCAGTTGGAGTCAGCTGAAGATTAGCAGTTGCTTTAAGTTAATCAAATGTAGTGATTTTGTTGAACTGGGGGGTAGAAATAATTAATAATTAAATGGGTTACATGAAGAGGTTTCCTGTGGGAGCAAACAATTTGGTTCAGTGTCCCAGTCCTAAATTCCATTTGCTGAAGCAAAAACATCATATAGGGAAAAAATGAGAGAAAGTTTGTTGCAGTCTTGTGCTTTATACTTTCTTCCAACTGAGTGAAAGCTTGGAATCTGTTTTTTAAGTGCCATTTTCTCAGGAAGCAGAGCCAGTGCAGTCAGTCGGTGTCGCTCAGTGACTTTGGATCTGATGGCTGATTTCTTCCAGGCTGGCTGGAGGTTGTGGCAGGGAACTGATTCCTGCAAGGTCTGTGGGATGAGGTGCAGGGGAAAGGTGACTGCCCAGCTCTAGGTCCAGCTCTCCCATGGGAACATCAGCACCAAGGCACCAGAGCATCCACAGGGGCAGAGGGATACCTGAGACAAGCTAAAATCCTGGTGGGAAGTTTTTTTGGTTGGCTTTCAAGCTGGGTCTTCCATATCCTGTCTCAGTGGTTGGCATTGATCTCTGATTTTTGTACAGCCAAGAGACCTATTTGTATCTACACAAAATCAGATTGTTTTACCTCTCCCTGCCTGCACAACAGGGACAGATTCCTGACAGAGAATGCCATTACTTGCCATCAACTAGTTTAAGTGCACGGATTCCTTTTTCAAAATCCAAGTTTTCACTTCCCTCCAGCACCCTGGCTCTGGTGAAGGTAATTTGTTTTCCCTGTAAACCTGGTCCTAGAGTATCCAGCCATCCCTGGGGTGCTGCCTACCTGTGTTCCAGCAGCCTTAGGCAAGGGGAGGACGTATTATTGCTCTTGTGGCGAGACTAAAGGAGTGACCAAAGGTGCACAGAGGTATTACCTGAACACACACACCCCCAGCAGAAGGCTAATGCCCAAACAACAGGGGCTTTTCCTCCTTCTTTCCTGCAAAAAGCCAATAATTTGGAGGCAAACACATAAAGGAGGGAAGAGAGGTCTGCACTGAAGGCAGTGGTGTTTGCTCCCTGCCCTGCAGGTGATCCCAAAAACCTTCCCAGAGCCCTGTGGATCCTGCCATAGCTGGATACCCAGTACAGGGAGAGGCTGTGCAGAGGAGTTTGTCTCACGTCCCGTCTGCATTAAGCAGCACTGATATGCTTAAATTATGATCTTGCAATTAAAAACTGTATTAAAATCTTCTGCTGGTTCTGGAGTGGGAAGCTGTAGTAAATCAGATAGCTACATGGAGACTCTTAGACAAGTTACAAATTATTCATAACCAATTATGTAAATTCCTCTGGAGCTGTAATAGTAAAAAACATCCCAGAGTATGTACAAAAAGTGGGTTGGTTTGGTTACCCCCAGAGAAGGAGCAGCACTATTATTGTTTAAGTCTAGTCTGTAAAAGTGTTAATGGATCCACTCTGAAGTATCTGAGGGGAGAAAGAACAGACGCAACCTATTAACTGCCCATGTCCCAGTAATCATCGAATAAATTGACTTTTATTGTATCCAAAAGTAAGAAATCTTCTGGGATAAAAAACCTTTTGCTACTTGGCTGCTGATAATTGGAATCAACAACTCAAGGAATTAAGGAGGCTAGATCAGCTACATGCTTTTAAAATGATTTGTAGCTGACGTATTGCCAGTTATGCACTCCATGGGCTAATCTCTAATTGTATTTTCATGTATGGCTCTGGACTCAGTGGGTGATTTATTTGACACACGGTTTGATCTACTCATCATCGGTCCTTAACGTACAGGATTTGCCATTCCAGAGTGAGCTCTCTGTCCAACAAGTCCCATCTTCTGCCTTTGGCAGTGGCTAAAAACGTGCTCCCATGGCAGGGGGAAAACGGGGCTGCCAGGCACAGCTCCTGGGGGCACCGGGGCTCTTCCCACTGCCGAGCTTCAGACACCCAGTTTGGGGCCTGGCTTCTGTGTGACGGAGAACAGAGGCACATTCCAAGGCCACTTCAGAGCCCTGAGTTGTTTCTCTGTCAACTCCTTGGGAGCCTCAAGGCAGAGGCCACCAGGACCCTCATGTCTGAGGGAACCTGTGTGGTTTAGGCACCAGTTCAGAGGCCAGGAAACTGTTAGCGAGCTGTGCTGTGGGAGATATTGAATCACTTACTCTATCTCTCTGAACTTGTTTCCGCCCACTCCTTCTCCTGCATAATTAGATTATAAACTCTCCAGGGCAGGGACCATCTTTTTATAATGTGTTTTGTGTAACACCTTGCACAATGGGGTGCCAGTCTCACCTGAGGCCTGCAAGCACCACGCTGCTAGAGGTAATTAGGATTGTTTTAGGCACCGCTGTAGTACAAATAACCAGGGTGTTTTGTTGTTGTTGTTGTTGTTTATTCTTGGCCAAGTCCTGCTGAAGGCAGCAGGCAGAGGTGGCTGAGTTTAGAGAAGAGCAAACACTCACATGAGCTTGTGGTGAAGATGGAAGGACTCTGCAGAGCTCTGCTTTATTCCCAGCCCAGCCACTGCTTCCCAAGTTGCTTTGAGATGGCCACGTCATTACTTCTTGGCAAAGTTTCCTGACTATGGAAAGTGCAATTAATGACCAGCTCCTTTGTAGAGGTCTGTGAGAGGTTTGGCTAGAGACAATGGGTTTCAGCAGAAAGAGTAAGAAATTAGACATGGCAAATTCAGTTTAATTGCTCCTTAAACTTGCACAGATGAGAGGATGTTCTTACAGCACTTCTGTAAAATGCTTTGCTCTGGATGAGCAAAAGGAGGGAGAATGGACAGAAGCTCAAGTGCCAAAGTGTGTGTGTCTTCATCTGACCAGCTGGGTGTGCACAGGCTCACGTGCAGAGAAATGGCTCTTTTTTCCTTTAAATTCACAGAAGTGTTCTTTGTTTCCTCAATCTCACCGTAGATGGCTTCCTCTTTGCATGCCCATGCTGCAATTCCCCCAGTAGACATCTGTCAGGAATACACAGAAACGAGCACGGCTTTGATGCAACAACAGAATCCTGGAAACTAATCAAGAAAAAAAAAATTGCCCTTGTAAAACTGGGTCTGTAATTATTATGGGAGCCAAGATATCGAGATAATAAGGAGACAGCCCTAAATAACTTGGGGGAATTACAGAAGGTAATAATGTACTGCACCACTGCCAGACAGAGTTAGACAGACAGAGTGGCTATGGGGTTTGGCCTGGGTTCTGCATTGTGTTAGGGCTGCTCTGCTGCTGCCAGGCCGTGCAAGGAGTGTGAGGAGAGGAGCTGTGCAGGCTCCTGCCCTGGGCTGTGCCTTCCTGGGTGGAAATGGGGGATCTGCAGCTCCTCACCCCCCTCATCCTGCAGCCTGGGGAGGCTCCGGCGCTGCCGCTCCCCCTGGGAGCCAAAGGGGCTGCTGCAGAAAGGCCTGAGACCTGTTTGGTTCTGGGGATCAGCTTTTCCCTCTGATCAGCTTGGCCTTGATACCTCACACCCATGAGACAATCCACTCTGTGCCAGCAAACCTGCCTGGAACACGGAAATCTTCCCCTGCAGTGTGATACTGGTGGTACCCAGCGATGCAAAACAGGCAAAGGGTTACCAAAAACAGACAAAAAACCCAAGCAAAACTGTTGCTGTCTCTGAGGGAGGGAGTGTCAGCTCGGCTTTGCTGGTTATGGTAAACTGTTGTACACAAGCTCCTATCCTCAAACAGGAATCTCCGTGCCAGAAAGTCCATGTAGTCTTGGAAAAACAGATGGTGTGGGAGCGAGCTAATCAGGAGTGGTTGCCCTGTTGCATTTGTGTGTTGCCAGAAGAGTCAAGCCAAGCTCCCGTTGCTTTTTCTCAGCCACCTTCAGCGGGGCAGGAGCAGCCCAAATTAGCCTGCAGAGGAAATGTGCTGGAGCTCTCCTGCCTCCAGCTCCAGAGCCAGCTTGTTGGGAGCTGGCATGGGCATCTCAGCACTGCGGTGTAGACATATCCTTTGGGTGTAATAACAATAGAAAGATGAGATATGTCCTTTTCAGAGGTTTTGGAGCAACAGGGTGTTAAGATAATACAGGCAATCAAGCTCAAAATATATCTGGTGGTGGTTTCTAACCCTGCTGGTATTTCTCCTCGGGGTTCAGTGTGTTAGAAGAGACCAGGGGCATGTTTTAAAGTATGCAGAACCCACAACCAGGAGTAAAGATTTCCAAGGATCTTAACACTCGTTTAGACAAACAAAAATCGCTCTGTGGTACAAAGCTGCTCTGTGAGCTGGGGGCTGAACTCGTTTGGAAATTCAGCTTTTAACTGCCATCGATTTACCAGTCAGCAAGACAAGATCTTTGCATCCTTTTCAGCAAAGCAAATGCTATTTAAAGGCACAAATCCACACTTATATTATTAAACTTAATGCTTCTGTTTTGCAAGGATGTTCTAACTCCAGGATGGGGACATGGATTTGTTATCCCTCCAGGCTGACTTCAGTGCTCAAAACTGAATCTTAAACAGCAGCCTCTTCACTTTCCCACTTAATCTTGGAGATGCACTACAATACTCTGTGTCTTCCTTAAATAGAAACAAAAAACATGAGTTTGAGGTGTGTGAGCCCTGGAAATTCCAGCAAAGCTGAAGAGTCCCCTGGATAGCAGCACTTTCTAGGGACACTCTCCTCTAATGTCCTGGTGCTCAGTAACTGGAGGAGCATAGCATGCTACTGCTAAGTGTTTTTAAATTAAGATTTTAAAACTTCTCCTGTGGCTACCCCTGTTGATTACAAATCTGTTTTTTTTTCCCCTACCAAAGACCCAGTGTTTTGGCTCCAGTACCCTCATCAGTTGTAATTACTGTGCCCTTTTACATGGAAAATGTGATCAAATTCAGCTTGTCTGAGCTGCTTCATCCATCTGCACCTGTGGCTATGGAGGGAATGGCTCATGCTGGAAATTCTGACTCTATCAGAATGGCAATTATTAATCCTAGGAACTGCATTAAAAATATCTCCCTTTTTATTAGTGCTATTAAGAGAAGTCTTATTCTTGATGATCTGCTAATCGCTTGTCATGTTAATTCGAATGTAAAGTATAAAAGCCCTCCTTTAGTTTGAGCCAAAATCATGTGTTTAAAGACACAGGAATATAGTTGATGAAGGAATGTGGTTGACTGAGGGTAAATATGGCTGGGGTAAGTCCTTTCACTCCCTCTTCTCTTTGAATCCTGTTTAATTCACAAAGAGAAATGGCCATACAATACCCTCACACATTGTTGGATTTCAGTGGGTGTCTGTGCTAAGCACAAATGGCCTTTGCAGCTCAAGAGTTTGAGCTGAGCTTGATGGGGTGTTCCATGGCACCCCACTGATGTCTGCCTGTCCTACATCTTGCCACAGCTCACACCAGGGCTGGGATTCTGCTGTGGCTTCAGGTTCAATAAAAAAATTCCTCTCGATGGGGCCAGGAGGAGCAGCTCGAAAAGTTTCCTCTTTTAGATATCTGTTTTGGCTGCTGCTGCTTTTGGTCCTTCAAATAAATTGAGTGCAAAAAGACAAAAGTTCACAGTGTCTCTGCACAGACAGAGGGAGAGAGAGCACAGGAACAGTTCCCCGGTCCTGCAGCAGCCCTGCAAGGCACTGTGTGCCCTCTCCTCCTCTGCAGCACCAGTTCCAGCACCAGCCTGAGGAGCTGCCATGTCCACGTGCAGTGATCAGATCCAGCATCAGTTCTGACCCTGTTCCCGTTCCCACTGCCCTTCCTGCCTCTGCTGGGCTGTCCCAAAGCCCTGCCAGCATCCCTGACATCCCTGAGCCCCCGAAATCCGCTGGCACAGAGCAGAGGTGGGGCATGGAAGCTCCTTTTGCAATCTCAAGCTTGTCTTTCCGCCTCTCCTGCCTGGGTGGCACAGCAACCACAGCTCTCATCATTAGCAACCACTGGTGGGTCCCAGATTTAGCCCTGTCACCACAAACCCTCTCTTTTGCTCCAGCAGTCTCCAGCTTTAGCAAGTGGCAACTCCCTTAATTATACATTTTTATCTCCTCCGCCCCAGCTCCTGCACTCAGGGCTGGGGGAAGGGAGGGAAGAGCAGAAAGAGGGAATCTGAGGGGGAAAGTTAAATGAGGTGCCTGGGTGCAGAGAGCACTGCAGTCCATCCTACTGGCTGTAGCATAACTGTTCTCTGAGCACGAGCTCAGCAGGAGCCTGGACAAATGTGTTCTCCTTTCTTTCGGGGTTGCAGCTTAGGGCTGGATTTTGGGGCTTCCCCCCACCCCTGTCCTTTTCTTCCTGTTCAGGGAGGATTATTGTGACTCCCCTTCTCTTATCCGGTTTGGGGTGAACCTTGCTTTACCCTGAGCCCACCACGTCTCCTCGGGCATCCTCCTGCTCCTGCCGGAGGCTTTCCAGGTCCCTTGTTCTTCCCTGCTCCTCTTTCTCTTTCCTTTGCTGCCCTCTATCCCTCAGCCTTGCTCTGCTGCCTGGCGCATAAACCCGGAATTTGCTGCATAGGCATAAAATCCTGTGAACTGCTGCACCTTTTGCACATGGATAGGTCAAAAAGAAGTGTAGCAATTTGCTTGAACATGTGCACGGGCAGTATTAATGCAGATCAGTTGCAAGAAATAACGTAATACAGATTTGCCAACGTATGTATTGCATAAATGCTGACAGGTGCTGACAGAAGTGTGTGCGTAAACATTTAATAGCACTGTTAATTCATAGCACAACAGTTGCTGTTGGCATGGTTTGGAATTTATTATATTTTGCTATTTATTCCTAGTCAGCTTGTTGTCCATCATCCTCCCAGATGGCATGTCTACCGCAATTCCTTCCTCCTCACATTTGCATGATGCTTTTCCTGGGAGGAAGGCAGGGTGGCTGGGAGCTCAAGTTGTGCTTGCAGGCTCCAAAGCCTCCTTTCTTGTTCAATGTAAGCCCACTCTGCATCTGTGAAGAATTCCCCTAATCTCTTTATATCTTAATTGTGAATCGGGGGGAAATAAATATTTCATTCCCTTATAGATGTGCTTCCCTTTTCCGTTTTTCTTTTCTAATCTGTTCAGATCACCGTGGTGAAAACCCTGCCCCACTGAAGGCAAAGGCGAAACCACCACTAATTTCAGCTCAACAAAGATTCACCTCAACTGACTCTGCCTAAAAGTTAGGTGTCTGCTCCAAGATAATCATCAAGGCTCCTTTTATAGTCCCTGTCGAAAGACACTGGCACCTCCAGCATCAATTCACCCTCCCTGTCCCAGATAACCATCTTGGGATGGGATGAATGGCCCTGCAGAGGTGCCAGTTTCCCTCTCCATTCACTGCAGCAGGAATTTAAACTTAAACCAACTTTCAGGTGGCTGTTTTTTGGTTGTGAGTGGCAGGGATGACTTCTTGCACTAAGATGGCCCTGCCTCTCTCCCAGAGATGGGGGTTCCAGTGGGATTTCAGCCTGCTGCAACATTGCAAGTATTTTTAGCTGGATCAACACTTGTGTGAGATTTCTGCCTCAGGTGTCCCCCTAAAAGCCACACTCAGGTGGCCTTGGACTGTGCCTGGCTCTGGCTCCCTGCTGGCATCCCTGTGTTAATCCATGGCAGGTTTCAGGAGCAGCAGCAAGAGGTGTATGGATACACTGAGCAGCCTCTAGCTGGGCACTGCCAAGGGAAAAACTGAACCATCGTGTGGGTTTGAGGTCTGGCTTTTCTCATGGAACAACTGGACACTATCAAATGACAGGAACAGCTTTCCAAAAACATTTTCTTTCCAGCAGTGGGTGAGAGAGGAGCGTTTTCATTATTAATCTCTAAAGGTGCCCAGTAAATGGTCATGTTTTGGGTATGAGGGACAGTAAATGTCAGTTTGGGGGTCTCAGTCTGCTCATGCTGGTCATCAGAAACATGGGACTAATGAGTGACCGTTTTTGGTAACCTCTAAGACATATTCCTGATTGTTTTCCCACAGAATTCAGGATGCTGGTTAGGGGGGTGCCACTAATGAGGACAGTCTCTAGGAGGTGATTGCCTGATGGGATTAATTCCCTGAATTTCACCATAGGAACTGCAGTGTGGCTGGTTATAGTAGGGGGGGTTGCTGCCAGGCTGCGATGGCCATAGGTGCTGAATTACAGCCCTAAGAGCTGCTGGGATGTCCTGCTGACAAATGAGAGGGAGAGAAGTTTCTTGGATTTAACAGGGTCACCACCCAGAAAAAGTCAACACAGAGAAGAAAATCAAGCCGTTGTTCCCCTGAATTGAGAAAATTGTTTCCTCTGGGGGTGTAAATTGATGGGGGGATATTCTGATTTATCAGGTAAGGATCTGGTCTAACATGCAGTAAAAGCTTCGAGTTTTGGCTGTAACTCAGGGGTCAGTCCTTTAGGTAGTCACACAGGAGGGTTTGCAGGGGGATCAGAAGGTAGGGCCCTTGGGAACCCCAGGAAAAATAAACATAACCCAAAAAGCTGTGAGAGATTGTGTGACAGCCTCTGGTGAATGAGAAGTGACTGAACACCAGGTTTTTCTCTCTCACAGCCATAAAGGCCAGGCTGAGGGGGCTGTCCATTACATCCCTGCCATGGTATCACTGCCCGTGTTTGACAGAGCTCACATGATCTACGAACTGGGGCCTGGTTTTGATTTAGCGCTGTTTATTAACTGAGCACTGCTGACATATTTTAGTGCAACATATAAAATCTAAGGCTTTTTCCTAAGCTGAGGAAATGAGGTTATGTGACATTGATCCAAAATGGAGGGGAGTATTTTAGGTTTCACGTTAACAGACAAGGGAGCCGAGACAAGGGAAATGCAGTCTTTTCTCCTGCCCTCCCTGCCAAGTCCTCTGCAAATGGGGCAGAAACACCAGGTTTCAGCAAGGTCTGGCTCGCATTTAAAACCAGCTGTAAATGTCTTTTGATCATTTTGTGTCGTGTGTGTGTGTGTGAAATATTGTAAGAATCGGTTTAAAATTTAAATTAAGACAATAGGAAATTCAAAATAACATGTCTGCTTGAGTTATTCAGCTCTCAAAGCAGCTGGACACAAAAGTCCCATGGCTACAGTGAAGGTACAAGATGTTGTCCCCGTTATATGGGAAAGGCAACTGAGGCCAGAGGGTGAGGGAATGGTGATTCAATGGGCAGAGAAGAGGTCAGTCCTTCTGATTTTAGGGCCTTGTGGAATCCCACCAGCGCTGGAAATGTCAGTTAAGGATAACTAGATTAAGGAAATGTAGAGCACACCATAGTGATCTGCAGACAGGCAATGACAGGCCATTAATAGGCCTGGTAATATGGATTTGCATTAACTGTTTGGAGGTGTTTTGTAAGCCCCTTGGCCTCGTGTCAGAGCACTGAGCTGGTGCATTGTTCCAGCACTGGAGTTACTGTTGTTGGTGTGAGTCCAGAGCTGCTGGGGTTGTGCAATGCTCCCAAGTCCTTGCTTTTCTCCCAGTTACCCTTTGAGTGGAAGTCCTTTCCTTGATTTTGATAACAGCTATTAAATCTGAATGCACCCACTCAGCTTTGCTGTGCTCCTCGGAAATAGGGCCAGGGGTTGTGTAACTTCCATTCATCCTTCCATGCAGAGCAGTTAATTTCCATTACTGAGGTTTCCCAACATCATAACAGAGTTGCATTAATGTGGCTTATCTGTGATAACCAGTGCAAACTAGTGCAGGAAAATCCATGAACAGTGTTTAATTCAGCCTGGTGAGTGAACATTACACCAGTGGCACCATCTCTCAGCCTCCTGCTGCTCCCCACACCTCTCCTGACCTGGGCCATGGTGCTTGAGCCCCTGTATCTGCTGGAGTTGCCTGTTATGAGTTACCACCATCAGTTACTCTGTGATCTGAGCAAGCTGTGATATAATTTCACTAAATTCCCTCAGTTCCCACCATTAGTGTGCAGTTGCCTGTTCTTCTCGAGTAGCCAGCCCAGAGCTCACTGGTGCATCTTTCCCATCACTCCAGTCACCCCATGAAGAAGGGCTGAAGGAGCTCACACGTTGCCCAATGTAATCTTGCTGCTAGCTGACATTTCTCCTCCTCCTCCACTCATTTATCCCAAATCCCTTCCTTTTCAGATCCCTTCATTTCCTCCTGCTCTCGGTTTTTAAGCCTTCTCTTATGTGACTTACTGTCTAGAACAGCTTCCCTCTGTACTCCTCTCCCCTTTCAAATCCTTCCTTAAACCACAGCCACTTCAGCAAGTCCTCCTTTTCAGAGCAGTAATCCCCAGCTATGCCACAGCCCACAAACATTATCTGGTGTCATGTCAAGCACGTGTTCAGCCTCTCAGGAAGTCTGGGGAGGTTTCTGAGATGGAGCAGAGCTTCTAAATCCCTTTGAAATGTAGCAGGCACCTCATTCCCTTTGGTTCAAACCCCCAGTTCTCCTCCCGGGGCAGGGTGTGTGTATTGGTGCTGGTGCCACGGGGCAGCACCACCACCCAGAGCCAGGAGAGGTTTGTGTTGAACCCCTGATCCCTGGAATCACAGTGATCCAGAGCTTGTGCCCCATGCTGAGATGGGCTGATCATGGTGTGTCTCGTGGGGCTGGTTCTCGCTCCCTTGCTCCTTCCCAGATGTGAATTTTGAGAAGGGCAGAACTTGCTGTGTCTGTCTCATGTCAGAGATCCCACATCATCAGTACCTATCTCCTTGTGAGTGGCTGGGATTCCTCCTGGTGGGATCAGCAGCAGGACTGTAGATGCTGTGCTTCTCAGTTACCTGCTGTGAGACAGGTTTGCTGCCAGGTGTATCTGCCAAGCAGGTGGATTCCCTCTGCTCCCAGGGAGGCTGTTGCTGTGAGAGTCCTGCACAAAAGGTGACATTGAGCATCCTGGACACGTCAGGAATACTTAGCCTGCTGTGTTTCTCAAAAGAAAAGATATTCCAGCTGGGATTTAAGAGCGGGGTGGCATGGTCATAAAGGGGTTTAGGACTAGGACCAGGCATGGGTGTGACCATGGGATAGCCATGTGTGCAGAGCAGAGAAGTAATTCAGGTGATGGTGGGTCTGCTCTTACATCCCTGAGAGTCTGGGTGTTCACACAGGGACCCCCAGCAGTCCTACACTGGGCTCAGGAAAACTCAGTGCTAAAATCTCTGTGGGAGCCTCTCGGGTCCTAAGTCCTAAACATGCTTGAAAACTTGCAGTCCCTCAGATTTTGACCCATTACATTTGCTCCTCATGTTGTGGTTTAATTCCAGGGAGCATCTTTAGGAACAGTCTGTGGGTAGATGGGACTCTCACAGTGGCTGTTCCAGGTGCAGCTCCCAGGTGACTTTGCCTGATAAAAACTGCTCCTCAAATAAATGTGAACTGTCAGCCATGGTCAGGCCTTAATGAGAGCCGGGCTAGATTCAGCTCTATTAGAAACCCACTTTAAGGGGAAGAAAAACCCCTAATGTGTCCATGTTTATCCAGGAGGGTGAAACACAACTGTCCTGGGGAGAAGCTGTGGTCCCCAGGCTCAGGCTGGGCTCACTCTGGGCTCTCTCCCCTCAAGCAACAGCTGGCAGCAGATCCCACACAGCACATTTGTGGGATATGTTCTCTTCCATTAGAAAGATGAAAGGTAAAAGAAGGAGAGAAGGCTAATCCTGATCGATTGCCAAACTCATAAAATGCAGAGGGAGAGAGAGAGAGCAAGGGAGAAACCTGCTGCAAATTACCCAGTGAGCCCGAGCTGGAGCTGGGGATTAAACCCAGGGCTGCAGAATTCCAGGCAATTCCTGTGAGCAGGAGGCCACTTGCATGTGCTGACTCCCTGCTCTGGCTGCTCCTCTCCGAGGCAGCAGAGCTGCTTGCAAAGTGTCAGAGTGGCAAAATTGGGGCCAGTCAGCAGTGCCTTTGGAAGCACTGCAGTGCAGGGAGCCCTGCAGTGACTGTGGGATGCAGGATCACATCCCCTCCTCCTGCCCTGGGACGCTGGGGCTGCCTCAGAGCTCCCTCGGGAGCTCCTCCTGGAATTACCTTGTGGAATTGGAGCTCCTCCTGGAATTACCTTGTGGAATTACTGCCCTGGGTGGGGCCGGGGGGGTCACTGGCTGGGGGTTGTGCAGGAGGGAGGTGGATGAACAGCAGAGGATGAACAGTGAGGGGGGACAGGCTTTCCATTACAGAAGCTCTGGATTTATTTCTGTTCATTCATTGCAAGTCAGAATCCATTCTCTTCATCTTTATTCTTCCATGCCGTGACACCTTTAAAATCCATGGTACATTTAACTTTTGATTTTCATTTAATACCTTTTAAAGTGATCTAATGCAGACAGATTACAGACAGTGAGGGTTACTGTCCTTCAGTGGAAATACCCTGTTTAATAAAATATTGTAAGACAGATTGGCCACTCCATGCATTAAAAAAAAAGAAAGATATACTAAGTTTAGATGCTATAGCAGTAAAACTTTATAGGCTTATCAATTCTGGACAGTCATGCTCTCCTGAAGTTTTCACATCACCTTGCAAAGGCAGCCAGCTATCCTGGTTTGGAAATCAGAACCAGTTGTTTTTGCAGTTTGCAGTATTTAATGTAGATCTATGTAAATTGCCAGGGGAGGGGGAGGAAAGCAGTTTGATCTTAAAATATAATTTGGATTGTTCTCATCTTTTCCTGTAAAGGCTGTTTTGATCATTTGTTGCCACCTCCCAGTTTTCAAACACCTCAGTCTCAAAAAGTTCTGATACTTTTAAAGATAAGGATCAAATTTTATGTATTTTTGTCTCTTAGTTCTCATGCCTTTGACATTCAGGTTTGCAAACTTCCCCTATCAAAGGGCTTTAACATCTTTCCTTTTTTTTTTATTTTTATTTTTAAATGAAAATTGACATTCTCATTTGTGACTGTAGGAGCCAAGACTTTAAGAAAAATGCCAAATACCACAATACCTATGGGAATTTGCAACCTTATTATTAATAATGGGCGCCTCTCACTTCTCTTCCAACCTCCTGAGATTTTGATGTTTCATCTAAATCCACCCAAATTCCTGTGATCTTTAAAGGTGGGGAGACAGTGGAAAAGTACTTCCTCGAGAGAAGAACTGATTACAAAGCATGGGATCTGGTTTCCAGTTTGAACCTCTTTAAACATCAAATATTTTCAGGTCTAAGCTTTGGTTTTTTCCCCCCCCACTTCTTTTTTGTTTTACTGGCAGAACGAAGAATTTGATTTAACGTTATACGCCTGGAAAAAATAAAGCATTTAATTTACATTTTACAAGGCAGTTATTGCAGGTTAATTAAATATCAATTGAATGTTATAGGCCATATTAAGATTTATTAATAACCCAGCAGATAAATCTCCCCGGAATTCAATTAAATGAAAATCACATAAAAATATATGTGCAATTTTATTCATATAGTGCATAAAATTCGTGAATTATAGCGCAGCATTGTACAGTAAGTTGATTAATGGGAATTAATTGCTGAAACAGAGAAAAATCAATTTGAACTTTCTGTAGCAGCTCTGAGAAGCACGGTGTGGTTCTCCCACCCCCTTGGAAAGCTGAGCCCGTGTCTGCACTCTGTACCACGGGATGAGCCTTGGAATGAATGTGCTTCCTCTCCTTTCACCTGCTTTAGCTCAGCGTTTTGGGCTTGGAGAAGGGAATCAGTCCCTGTTGCCAGCACGTTCCTGGGAGATCATGGGAGGACTGAGGCCTTTCCAGGGGAAAGCAGCAGCACAGTGACACGGGCGGGTGGCCCTGGCACTGAAGGTGCACGTGGGGTCGTGCTGGTGCCACAGGCAGGTCCCTCTGCCAGGGGGAGGCTCACAGGTGTATCCTGAGTTTGGGACTGTTTGGACCAATGGATTATGGAGACTTTTGCCCTCGATGCTGTTTCAGCTCCCTCTCTAAGCGCTCCCGAGGCAGTTGGCAGTGGGAGCTCTGGCTGTCTGCAGGGCCGGGAGCAGAGGAGCCTGCGGGGCTTTAACCAGGATTAGCCAGTGGCTCAAGGCCCGCTCGGGGAAGGGAAGCTTCCGACATCGGAGATGAGGCTCAGGAGCTGGACTTGGAAAATCTCTTTCCAATATTTGCAGGCCGATGGAGGCCTGGCCTGCTGCCATCTGTTCCCTGCACATCCTGTGTTAAATACTGTCAATATGAGATTATGTTCCAATTACGGTACCAGACTGACTGGTTTAACTCCTACCAGGAATCTGTTTTCCTTTATTACTATGCACTAACTCCGTGACTGATGTACCAGACACCAAAAGAGATGGTCTCTGCCCAGAGGGCTTTGTCTGACAGGAACATGCCGGGAGAAGACGGAAAGCGGCAGAAAATGCAGATGAATGAGTAACTGGGTTGAGATTCTCTTTTTAATTTGGGGATCCTTTGCTTGGTTTTGCGTTTGGCTTGAGTTGTGATATTACTAAATTCGCTTCCTTCAGACATTGCACAAGAACAGAGGCTTCCACAGAAACTCAAACAGGGTTAGGCATGTGGCTCTTTGAAGTGTGCGTGTTGGGGGCTGAGCGCCCGGCGCACACATGGGAATATTGCAGGATGGAAAACAGAGGGAGAGCCACGTTCCAGCTCAGACAACAACTCCAGCTTGTCCTGGGGAAGTTTAGCCATGTTTAAAATACAGCAGGTGTCTGTCATTCTGTCAGGGCACTCCTTGCTCATCCTCCCTGCTCCTGCAGCAGAGATTGCCTGCATCTGTCTCCTCTGTGCTCCAGCTCTGCTTCTCCCTGCAATAGTTGTCAGGGATATTAGCATTAAATACTTACTGCCTGGCTTAACTAAGGGGTAAGATAGGATTTAATTTGTATGGCTGAAATCCAATTATATAATGGAGCCCCTGGGGGAAGCAGTTATACCTGCTGAATCTCTTGGATGAGTAATTGTGCACAAAGGCTCCTCTCCAGAAGTAGAAACAGATCTGAAATATTTTTTTCTTTTCTCTTTTTTTTCTTGCTGCTGCTGTTACATAATAGTGCTGAGACCCTGAAAAGAAAAGCCAATGACAACCCAATGCAGTAGAAAGAATTAAAGCATTGCCAGGGGAAAACAAGTTATAATCTGATAAAATCAAGGATCTAACAGGAAGTCTGCTGCAGCATTAGCTTGGAGGAGCCAAAAGGCAGGGCAGCCAAAGGAAGCTTACTCATCTTTTTGGAAACCAGCACAGAGGCTTTGCTGTCTAACTTTTCCCCCCATTTCTGCCATGAACGGGGAAGGGGAATCCTCTACTTGCTTTTGTCAAAGCTTGGGAGGTGGGTAGGTATGAAAAAAAAAGCTGAGCAGCCAACTAATTCAGATGCTTTTGAAAAATGCTGCACTTAACCACCTTTGAAAATCCCTGCTGCTTATCCTGCATGTCATCTGCATCCTGATAAGCATCAGAATCAGAGGTGATGATGAGCAGGACAGGAACAAAAGCATGATGAGGTTCCCAGCGAGGTTTCTGAAAGCAGGCAAGCTTGTAAGGCATTAATCTCTGGGATAGTATTGGGGCTTGACAACTCTCCCATCTGATATCTCCAGCAGCTCCAAATCCCACAAAGGATCACACTCAGGGCTCTGAATGGGACCGGAGGCACCGGCGTGTTGTTCTTGCGCAAGCGTTCCCGGGGCTCGGGGTGCCAGATTTAATTCTATTTTTAAACACAGAAAGCAAACTTTTATTCTTTTCTAACGGGTTCCGAGTGGAAAAAATAAATTTCTCCACTCTCTTTGATTCCATGGCTACGGGAAGATAAAACTGCTTCCAGCCAGCCAAGGGAAGTCCAGAACTCCAAGTGCCCCAGGCTGAGGCCAGACCTGGCTGGGCAGAGGCTCCCACCCCTCCTTCGGCCTCGCTGCCTGGGCAGGGATTTTAATTCTTTTAAAAAGCACCTAAAGCCCAGCGGGCGCAGCACAGGCTCCCACGAGGATGGTACCTGTTCCCAGACTCGCAGCTCCACCCAGTGGCTCTTTTTTTGGCAGGATAAATCCATCGTTTCAGGAGCGTTAAAAACCTGTTGAGGTCAACGCCGGCACACCGGGAGATGCCCCTGGCGATGTGCGCGAGGGATCGAGGGCGGATTTCTTCATCGAATTCTTAAAGGGCTGTCAGCTACCCCTTGGATAATGGCAGAAAAACTGCGAAGAGACTTTTAGCGAAAATAGAAACCCCAGAAATTTTATTACTCCCTTAAACAACCCCCCCCCCCCCCAATCACAAACGGCAGGGGGAAAAACCAGTAGGAAGCTGCTCACTTACTTCAACCTTTCACATTCCCTGTGAGCAGACTGCAACAGTTTTGCCCGAATTTGTTTGTTACATAAAGTTAGTAATGAATTACCAGAGCGACTGATTTCTGATTTGCAAGCTCCTTTTGAAAAAGAGTGAATGTGAGAGTGAGTTTCGGCAAATGTAACTTGGCAGCTCACGCTGTATTGCTCCACTTTCCTTCCTGGGTAATTACAGGGACTAACAGGAAGCAAATTTTGATCATTTCTGTCAAGGATGCCATGCTGAAACTTGCTTTTTCCAGGATTATTGGGGTGCTCGTAATTAAAATAAGCTTTGATTTGTGCCTGTGCACACTTTTACTCTAGGAACACTTGAGATGGGTATGTATTCACAGAACACAGAAGTGTGATACCAACAGAGTTAATTTTAGATTTGAACCAGCATTGTAAAAATGCCCCATTCCTCCAAGCTCGAGTGAAAACTGAAATCTCAGCTGTGCATAATGTAGATTTAGCAGCCCCTCCGTATGTCTTAAAAATAGAGAAGCCGATAAACTGATAGAAACCACAGTTTTGCTGTGAATTTTCTGGAAGTGCCTGTCCCCATCTGTGTTAGGAAAATATCATCTGTGAAACGCTGCTCCCAGATGGACTGTGTAGCTGCAGTGCCACGGAATGAGCTGAAGTGACCTCTCCCTCCTGAAGTTCAAACGTTATTTAGCATAAATGCAGCCCCTCAGGCCTTCACTTGAAGTTGCTGTTTGCCAGCACAGCAGCTGAACGTGGGCTTTAATCTGCTTTGCTTTGCTGCTGGAGTGCTGGGACAGACTTAAAAATATATGAGCCCCACCTTTGAGCTTGTAGACATCAGTTCTCCATCCATGCAATTAGGAGCTAAGCCTATACATTGTTAGCACAAGAGGTCGGAGGTTTCTTTTTATAGGGGTAATATTTCTAAACAGATATAATATTCTATGTGTCAAAAATAACAGGAAGCATCTTGCAAAAGGTAGTTCTGGAAAAGAGGTTGATTTTTTTTTTTTCTGTTTATTAAACCCTAAAGCAGAACAAGAACTTGCTGGGTTTTCTTCATCTTCCCCAAAAGTATCACTTTTCATACAAAAAAGTCTGCTTTTTATACAAAAGAATACCCTTTACTGTATGAGCCAGTACAGACATCCCACCAGTTGTCTGAGGCCATGGCTTCTTAGGCTGTGGAACAAAACTGGTTAACTAATTTCAGGAAAAAGGTGTTTTTTGAGTACCCTTTCTCTCCTGAGCCTGTCTGTCCTGTTCCCAGGAGTGACCCCATGCAGTGGTGGCACCATGGCAGTGACTGAGGCCCACGTGGCTGCAAGAGAGGAAGCTTTCGAATGCACCCTGGTGTTCCACAGGACAACACAAAATAGCTGAGATTTTGGCATGACAGGTGTATGCATTTGCAGCCTCAGAGTTTTGCTCCTTCTCTGTCTCAGCACCAGGATTTCTGTGTTTGCAAAGTTCCTGCCAGAGATCTGCACGTGCTGCGAAGCTCAGGTGGAACCTGCCGGTGCGCTGAGCCATCTCCTCACCCCAAAAGTGGGGTTCAGTTCTTCTTCCCGGGAAGCTGGGGGGGTTCCAGGTTGCCCACAGCTGCTCTCAGCCACTGGGCAGTTCTGTGCCTGCTCTCGTTCCAGGTGAACAGGGGTTTGTACCCGAAATGCCTGGAGGCTTTGTCTGTCTCGTAGGAGAAGGTGGTGACTATTGTGTTCAGCAAAGGCAGGTTTAGGAAAGGCTGTGGCTTCCAGAAGGGCAACAAGATGACCCTGATTATCCTGTGCAGTTGTATCATTAACCACATCTTCCAGTAGGGGATGTGGGAGCCCAGTCTCACCGAGGGGTCTGCAGTGGACAGCAGCTGGTGCCTGACCAGGAAACCTTTCCTGGTTGGAGTGTCATCATAGGAATAGTACACTTGTCCTGCCAGCAAGCCTGGTTTCAGCTGCAAGTTCCTTGCTGCAAGGACATGCATCCATGCAACGTTCCCTGGAGAAATAAGAGGGGGAGAGAAACAGGTATTCAGGAGGAGCTGAATTTCCCTGTTTACTGTAGAATGAGTACATTGGATCTGCCAGCCTCAGTGCTGGGAAGCAGGGAAGCACTCGTGGTGTGCTCAGCTGCACTGTAGAGAGACTGAGGAGTTAATCCAGGCCTCCAAGATCCTTTAAACCTTTGGTCTCCTCTTTGAGCTGGACAATTAATGTGCCTCGTGATCCTGGTTCATGTGAAGGGAAAGGGCAGTGTTTTGTAGTGAGAGGAGGATGAATGAGAGTCAGTGCTCGAGGGTTTTATTCCTGGCTCTGCTGTGAGCCTTTGAAGAAGTCACTTGATTTATCTGGGCCTGATTCTTCTCTGAGAGCATTTTCAAAATACTGTTATCTGCACTTTTGGGAAAAGACATCTAAGTGTGCTGCACGGAAATGACTGAACCCCTGCATGATTTAATGGTGAGTTGTACTCCCCTGAAAGGCATTCAGCACCACAACAAACTCCTCCTGTAGGCTTTGTGAGTAGTTTCTTGTGCTTGCTAAAATCATTTATGTAGCACAGCCTTTTCTGTAAGGAATTTGACAAGTAGTGGTAAGATGATTTCTTCTAATGAAGAAGAAATTAAGTATCTTTTCAAAGCAAAAACATTTTCAAAATATTACCTGAATTTCTCTCTCTGCCCCCCATATACCCCCTAAAACATTTACCAAGGAAAAAAAAAAGAAAACCCTTCTCAGGAAAACAGTCGTAGTGAGCAGCTGCCTGAAAAATCCTTTAGTTTTGTGGCTATAAGAACATTTGTGCTCACTGACCACATTCATCTCTCTGTCTCGGAAGATTATGGTTAAGGTGATGTGTAAAACCCCCTGTGGCTAAAGCAGGCAGAGAGCTCAGTCCCTCACCCACGTAGGTGTGATTCCGCTCCGAGTCCTCAGGCTCCAGGAAGTTCAGGACCCCCTTCCTGGCCTTGGCCCCCCTGTAGAGCTCCTGGAGAAACGCTGCCTTCTCCCCATACACGGTGTTGGCTCGGATGATGCAGGTGGTGAGCTTACCACCGTGGCTCAGCTGGAAAACAGGGGAGGGATATTAGTGAGGGATGGACTCAGAGGTGAAATTCTTCCACCGCGGGTTTGCCGGACAAACCCAAAACCTGGGAATACTGGCCTAGAGGAGCTGCCATTTGCAGAGGTGCTCTGGATGTTTGGGACACGGTTTGGGTGCCTAAAAATGCCAGGAGGTGCCCAGTTTGATTCTGCTTTTTTTTTCATTGCTCACCTGCACCCACACATGCTCCCTGGGAGGTGCTGGATGGAGGGTGCTGGTGGCGTGAACTCTTCTGCAGTTGTGATGAGTTTTTGGAACAACTAAAATCAGGTACCAGAGGAGACCAACCAAGCTGAGTGGCCTCAAACTGTAATGGGGGAAGGGATGCTCTAGGCAGTGATTTAGGACACAGGTCTCATTTTTACATTCTGCTTCATTCCCTAGAAGAACTCCTCTGCCTGCTGACTGTCCTGGCACTCTCAAAGACTGGCCAGCTGCCTTAGGTAGGGGGCTGACTCTGGGTGCACCAATATTTTTGGTTCTGAAGTCACTCAGACATGCCTGGAAATTATACTTTTTTGCAGTATGAACTAAGTGAACCTGGTTTCTTCAACCCTGATTTAGCACAGCTCTTTCCAAAGTCACAGTCCTGCTGGAGCTGAAGCACAGGCTCAAAGGGAAGCATCCTTTGATCCTGCCAGAGTTTGGCAGCTTCCTGCTGGTGTGGGAATACTGGGCTTTGGGAAGCTTAGGACATTGTGGTTTATGCATCAAATCAAGGCAGCAGTTGGATACACACTTAGACAGGAGCTGTGGGGTCTTTTTAACCAACTCCCTCCTTTCCCCATCCTGTGCTGTAATTCCAGGGGTGCTGCTGTTGGATTTGGTACCTTTTTTCCGTTGGCTTCAAGTACAAGTTTTTCTGCCATGGCTTTTGTCTTCCCATAGGGCAGCTCCACTTCCCCACTGTACTCAGTGTCCTCATTTCCTCTGGAACACATTGGGAGAGATGGTGAGTGACCACAGGGTTTGGAGACATCTGTCCCAGCGGGATTTCCTCTGCAGTCCCTGCTGCCTGGGGACTGCTGCTGGCTGGCAGCCATGGGAATCTGAGATCCCTGCTGCAGTCTGGGAGAAATAAGGCCCCAAGAAACACCAGGTGGTCCGTGGTGTTCACATCCAGGTTGGCATGAGGGCACTGGTTTGATTTCTGAGAGCTGGGTTTGGTTTTGTCCAAGAGTGCGACGGAAGCAAATAATATCCCAGTGGGCAAATTAGAAGGCAGTGGAGCTACACTGTTCAGCCACTCACAGAAGCTGAACAAGGTGAAAAGAGCATAAGAAGATGGAAGGCAGGAAAAATGAGAGCAATCCTGCTTCATTTTTTCATTAAAGGCAGAGAAAAGCCTCTCATGAGCCATAAACTAAAAGGAGAAGCTACTACTTAATTTTCTCACAGAGTTGATTAAAGTTGGGAGGCATTTGCTGGGGATGTGATAGAGCTGCTGGTGATCTGGAAGACTTGCAATCAGCAGGTTTGTGCTGGGATTGTTCCTTCATCTCCCCTAACAAATTAAGTTTGAGGGGAAGGCAAAGCAATGACCCACAATTAAGGGCAAGCAGGGCTCCAGCCGTGCTGGGGACACTGGGTTGTGGCTGTGGAAGACAATGTGCTCCCCAGCCTCCCACCTCACAGCTGCAAAGGGGAAACCCTTGGGATCTAAAGTGTAACTGGCCTCACAGGGCCTGAAATAATTCCAAGGAGAAACAAGAGAGCAGCTCTATTCCTCACCAGGCTGAAGGTGTTTTGTCCCAGTGGTTCTAGATCAGACTAGTTCTTCACTAATTTGGATTTGCTTAAGCAAATCCAGTGGGCTCTGGAGGGGCTGGGGAGTGAAGAAACCTTGTTTAAAGCATTGGGAAGAACCATCCATGAACACTGTGTGGGCACTTGCTCCCCTGCTGCCGTGACTAGCATGGATCAGCTCTCTCTCCCTCTGTGTGCTGCAGGAGACTTTCTTCCCGTTTTTTAATTAATTTACTCTATATTTTGCTCTCTAAGAGAAATCCACTCCGGGCAAACCCAGCACTCTGCCAGGCATGGGGCACCCCATACAGGGCAGTGGGGAATTATCCTGCTCCTTTGGCAGATGGGGCTTGGATGCACCTCTTGGAAGGGTTGAGTGGCCTGTGGCGAGTTCGCACAGCAGATCTGCAGCAGAGGTGTTTTTGTCAAACACTGGGCCCCGGGAGGGCCAGCTCTGTCTCAGGCTCCCTGTCTGACCTTGGGCTCCTTGCTTTCCCTTTTCTCTGCTCAGATTTCCATGTGTAAAACGTGGATAATGCTGCTGCCTTGCTCCTGCCTGTTCAGCAGCCCAGTGTGTTGTGTGCCGGGTATCCCAGCTGAGATCCAGGGGCTTCTTGTGCTGCAGCAACAGAAATAAATTAGGAGCATCAGAAATGCAGCCTCCTCGCACACCCTGGGCTTTTATCACAAAACCCTCCTCCCTTTCCCCATGTTTACAGGTGATGAGCAAGAGACAAACCGAAAAACAAGCGAGACAAAAGATAGATTGTGCAAGGTTTGTTGCAAGCCTGGGAGAGGCCCAAGACAAATAGGAGGGGTTATCTAGAAGTTCTAGTTTTAATTGCTGGGTTTTTTTCCCAGTCCAATTTTTTTTTTTCTTGCCTCGCAAAGCTTTTAAAAAGCAGCAGCTCCACAAAGGGGGCGAACCCACCCCGGCGCTCCACTCGTGTGCCTTCCCCCTCCCCTCCCGAGCTCGGGAGTAACAAAGAGCTCAGCACAATGCTCTTGCTTTTCAAAACGATCAGAGAGAACCGAACGCTAATCAGAGCGGAGCAGCGTTGTCAGGAGGGATCTCAGCGCTGGCTGTCCCGGGGGGATCGGGACTGACAGAGGCATTTTCTATTCCTGTCGGATGCTGAGGTGTGAGCGTCATCCCCGCACCCATCGCCCCGGCCAGGGACTCACCGGGCTTTGTCTGTGTCGACGTAAAAGGGAGTTAAATAAATTACAGGAGGAATGGTGGAGAAGGGGGACAGAAAAAAAAGGGGAAAGGCAGGCGGGATCGCGGGCTGTGAGGGAGAGGGTGGAACAGGTTGGATGGGGAAGGGGGAGATGAGAAGAGGAAGGGAAAAGGTGCTTTCAGTCTGGAAAACAGGGCCGTATTTCACTGCCCTCCAGCCATCCCTGGGCTCCCTACTGAGGCACGTGGTGTAAGTTTTGACTGGGGGGCTGACCCTTCTCTCATTATGTAATTCCCTTAGTTTAGAATCAAAATCACTGGAGGATGAAGGCCACCCTCTTGAGCCTCCTCCCAGCTCAATGGCAGAACCTGAGTGTGTTCTGCCAAGTGCCTCAGAGGCTCTAGGTGTGCTTTTATTTGCATTCGTGGTGGGGAAGGGTTGGGATGTGATGGGCAGAGGATGTCCAGGTCTAACTCCACGAGCTTCAGCCCAGCTGGGTTTTGCTTGCCCCCACTGGTGCCACCATTACAAGCCAAAGGACTGTGCTCTCAGGCAAGATCTGAGGTCGATTTTTTCAAGACATCTATTCACATCTGTCTCTTCAGTCTCAGGACTAAAATACTGACAAGGACGTGCCTGTATCTACATTCATTTTTAGAAATGACCTGGATATGCTAATGAACAAATTCCATGGCTTTGCAGTGACACAGACTCTCTGGTGCTCGTAGTCCCAAGTGATTTGTTGCTCTCATTATTTTTTTTTTTCCCATAAGCTGGACATTTATTCTACAGATTTGGGTACTTAAACACTTTTCAAAACAACTGGGTTATGCCTTAGCTTACTTGTGAGGGTGAAATTTAGGCTTGTAGGTCATTTTAAGTTATATCTTAAGCAGCCTTTTCTAGCTGGGCTCAGATTTCTGGAGCGACTAAGCCAGCTGTGCCCAGCCTGGCTGCCTGGAGAGAAAAACCCCTGACTTTGAGCCAGTTCCCCTTGCACTCAAGTTTCCGTGGTTTGAGCATGGCCTGTGTGGCTACAACCATGCTTGGAACCAGCAAGGGCCCTTCCAATAGCACATATCAGGCTGCAGATATTTCTACCTGACCTCAAATTCGACCTAAAACCTCAGCTCCTGGTCTTCAGAAATAGCAGCCCTGCTGACCCAGGAATACCAAAGGTGTCCCAGTGCTGAGCCCTGAGCGGGAGTGGCAGCTGATTGTGACAGTCAAGTCTGGAGATCAAAGATCTGTAAGCAAAAAAAACCCTTCAGAATTGTAATTTTGACCACTGTCTTTGTGTTGCTGCAAATCCCACCTTTGCCACAGAGGGTTTTCTGAAGCTCTGCTGCTTCTTCTGGGTCTGTGGGTTGGTCTCATGGGAGCCACACACAGAGGAGATGGGTTGAGCACAGTGACCCAAAGTAGTGGCATCAGGAGTCCAGGAATCAGCCCTCATGAGCTTGTTGCCAGGAAAATGGATTTTGAGGGATAGAAGGACACAGTTTACAGGTCAGGCCCAGGTAACAGAAGGGTGTAAATACATCTGAGTGCTGCAGGGAACCTTCACACCAATACATCTGTGCCCTGAGACTGTGTGGCCAAATTACTTTCTTCTGAGTTAGTGCTACATGAGATTTGCCCACATCTGACAGCAGGAGATGGGTACAGGCTTAATGGCAATTCCCTGTGGAGCTGGGAAGAGGAGGGAGAGTGTGCTGGCAGCAGTAGAGGGTCACCTGCCCTTTGGGTTGACTGATTGTAAGGGGAGAGCAGAAACTGTGACCCGACAGCAGGATGCAACTTGACCACGGCCCAAACCTCAAACATCTGAGACCTTCTCTGACGCTGATTTTAGGGCTCAGAGGAGCAGGGCTGTGCACGTGGGGACAGCCTGGAGGTGCAGCTGGGCCATTCAGCTCCCACCCAACCCTTTCAGTCACTGCTCTCACAGCTGGCCAGGCTCAGGTCGGGAAGAGCTGGTTCCCGAAAGGGAAGAGCGGCAAGGAAGGATTCTCAAGGAAGAGAAGAGGAATAGACAGGAAGGGCAACATGTATCTCCTTTGTAGCCACAGCTAAATTCTCCATCTGGTTGCAGTTTCATTGCTGTTCAACTGGAAATCCAGAAGGATGGAGAAGATTTGCTCTTCCTCACCTGAACATGGGCTCACACGAGGTGTTGGGTCCCACCGCGGCCACGGAGCTCGTGTGGACAAGGTACGGAACGTCCAGGGCACGGCAGGCCCTCAACACATTTTCAGTTCCTGTGGGGCAGGTTGGGAAGGACAGACATCAAACACTTTGCCTTGATTCCTCTTGTTCAGGAAGGACAAATGTTAACCACCTTGGCTTGGTTTCTCTGGTGCCACTCAAAAGAGATTTCCGGGCTTGGGATGCTGAGACTTGGAGCAGATCCAGCTTTATTGTGGCTGGAAAGATGCAAAGCCACAGGTCAGGGCTGCAGTTCCTCGGGTGTGTTTGCATGGGAATGGATAGGAGTAGCAGTTCCATCTGTAGCTTTAATGTGGCTTAACCTCTATGGCCATTGGCCACTGACTTAACTTGCACTTTCTAGTTGCTAACAAAAAGGAAGCTGACAGCTTGGCAGAGCAGAACTCTTTGTTTTCCATCCTTTTTTTGATTTGTGGACAGACTGCTGGGTGAATTGCAGCCTTCTGGCAAAAGGCTCAGTGTTTTAGTTGCATGTGTGGCTCTATAGAAGCCCTGCAGGGTGCTATAGGGTGAAACCATTGCAGCAGGCCCTTGAGAGCTGCAGAATTTGAAATAAGATTGTAGGGGCAGCCCACAAGTCCACAGGAAAAACAGATGAATCCAGAGCATGGTTTGGTTTAAGGAAAGTTGGTCTGGCTGAACCTGTGGGTTGGTGTGTGTGGCTTTGGTTTGGTTGGTTTGGGGTGTTCTGTGGGTTCAGATATTTCTGACTCTTCCAGGGGTGGTTTTTGCATTCATTGTGATTTTGATTCAAGCTGATCTGTGAGAATCTCAGTGACAACAGCATAACCATGGCTGCATTCTGAGGGCCTTCAAATCTGATAGGGCAGATCTTAAAGGGAGCAGCTCATAGGGTTGGTTTCCAGAAACCTCCATAGTATTTATACTTGGCTAATCTGACTCTGCCCCTGAGCCTCCCTGCAGATCTTGTGTGGGAGGGCTTGTGATTCCTGTTCTCTTTGTTGTTAAAGGCATAATCTGAAATTACCAGGGAAATCCTGAGTTTAGGATAATTTCAGAGGGCATGAATCAGTGTGAAGTCCTGATGGAAAAGGATCAGTCTGCTTCTCCATGAGCCTATCACAATATGTAAAGTTAACTGAGAACCCCTGCTGAGAAACATCACTGGAAACAGCTGAGTTAAAACCCATTCAGTTTAACAAAAAGCAGATTAAAAAGTCTTTAAGTGACTAGATGGAAAAAATAATTCTTGCAGAAGAGAATTCTTCAATCCAGTCAACAAGACTGTAACAGGATTCGGCAGCCAGTGGTTGAAACAGAGGAGAGAATCAAAGCAGAAGATGTAAATTTTTGCCAGAAATGGGAATTAACCACAGCCACACCACCACTCCTCAGCATTGTTATGGCTTGCTGAAAGACATGATAGATAGCCCATTAACTTGCACCCTTAATTGGAGGCAACAAGTCTTTTGAAAAGGATTGGTCCAATTTAGCCACAAATTGTTGGGCTTAAGGCAATAATTGGATGAAATTCTGCGGCCTGAGCTGCACAGAGGAGCCAGCTAGAGGATTATATACTTGACCTGTTCTGACCCTATTTTTTTCCATGAAGTCTGCAGCAGGTATCAAATACTATTTTTTGTTCTTTCATCTGCTATGATTTTGACAGAAAAGTTTAGACTACTCTCTCCCTTTGGGATTTGGAGGAGTCCTGGTGAGGGCAGCAGGTCTGTGTGGAGGAGATTTAGGGAGGTTTATGTGAAGGGAGAAGAAGTGCCTCCTCCAAGGGGAGGCAGAAATGCAGGACAGGCTCCTGTAAAGCCATCCCAAACTGTGCCCCTGAGGGACACTCAGTCACGCTGGAAAATCTTTGCCTGTGTGGTTTTCTGGGAATGTCACAAACATCTGCAAGAGGTTTGGTTTGCTGAAGAGGGGAGTGCCCACTGTTCTCTAGAAACCTGCCTGTGCTGAAGTACCTTGCTCACAGCAAGCACAGTGAAGAGGAAGGTCTCACAAGGCCATTACAAGGCAGTGGGAAGCCTCAGGCTCTGAATATTCTCAGTACACAAAGAGCACAACACAGGCTCTTAAAAGCATCTGGTTTTGAAAACAGCAAGAAGAATTTAAATGTTACCCTCGAATGTATCAGCAAATAGTAGAAGCCCTAAGCAGTAACCGGGTTTGAGATATACATATAAAAAAAAATTAAATCCTTTCCCTTTGGTTAATGACTATTTTAGTAGCTAACAGCCTGAGGTGCCACTGGAATTGCTGCTGTAATAGGGATTTCATTATTTTTACAGCCTGTGCTTATTTCCTGGATTTATGAACAAATTTTCTTTAAGCAGATCTTGCACTGAACACAAACCTGGCTCTTGGTGGTCGGAAGGACGAGGTGTGGAGTTCTCAGTGGCACATGGTTTGTAGGTACATGACATTTGGGAACTCTGACTGTGATTAAAATAACATCACTCCCTTCTAGTGGGTGCAGTTCAATGTGTACAGCCTTGTGCAGGTGTATACAGGGCTTTTTTTTATCCCTGGGAAGATGCCTAGAACAGGGGTTAACTTTTAATTGTTGTCCTTGTCACACACTAAACAGTTTCTGACCACTGTGGGCATGTTCTGGATCCCTTATTAGGGAAGGTTATACCCTGGACCAGAACAGCTGTATGATAACTGAGCCCAGAGCTGATGTTTTGGGATGAGGAGCAGCATGACCTGCCCTGAGCAAGGACAGAGGAGCAAGGGCAGAAACTTGCCCACTGGAAAAAAAAAGGTCCTGGGCACCTTTCCCATCTCGCAGTAGAGTGGTGTGCATGGAATTCAGGACAGGGCAGGGATTTCTGAGGGATCCTCCACAGGAGCAGCTCAGGGAAGGGTGTGTGGCTGCAGCTGTGGGAGTGTTATGACATGGAAACCCTCAGTGAAGAACTACCAGGCCGAAGGGAGAAGAGGACAGGGTTATTCCTCAGGAACTGAAGCGAGGGAGCGCAAAACCCGAGCGGGTGTTCCTCACAGTCACAGTGTGAGTGCACCAGGGTGTGTGAGGAACCTAAGGCCGGGTTTAATTCCTCGTTTTCCAGAGCTTACCCCCCACATTGACGGCTCTCATCTCCCAGAAGGGCACTGTGCCTCTGTAGTCCACGAGGGCAGCCGTGTGGATCACCACGTGCACCCCCTGCATGGCGGCCAGGAGCGCCTCGTAGTCCCGCACGTCTCCTTTCACCGCCGTCACACGGGTGGTGGCTGGGGGAAAAGAACAGGACCAGAGATGCAAGGAGGGGAAAAAAAAAAGTACAAACCAACATCCTCACCTTCCTGCAGAGCCAGGATCCTGCGTGCAAAGCTTTGCTGTCTGCAGGGCAAGGCCGTGACTGTACCGACGGAACACGTCACGCCAGGGGGAAATTCGTCCCTGGTTCCGAGCCCCAAGAAGCCAGATGTGCATCTGGTTTGATTCAGCACAGCACTCTGCATGAACAGTGGGCCAGAAGAGCTGTGTCTGTCATTGCAAATCCCCTGTCTGCATCCAAGGATGGTGCTGAGAGCAGGAGACACTCGGCCCAGAGCTGCAGCTGGTCAAGGGCTGCTCCAGTCCCTGGGGATTTGGGAAGCTGGACACTTTTTTTCTTGCTGTACACTTTCCTTCAGACAGAGGATTTTTAAGGGTTGCTGGGAATAACACCAGGGGAGTTCAAGGGACATTGCACAGAGCTTTATTTAAATTGCAAACACTGTAGATGGGAGGGGAAAATAACGTAACAGGTATTAAAAGTTTCATAGGAAATTCCTCTCTTTGAGCCACTCAGAAGGAATTTTCCCCCTATCTCCTTTCTCCCCCTCCTTCTTCCTCGACATAGCTTTCCATACATAGCTACTCTTGGCATCTACTACTAATTTTCTTGCTTTGAGACAGTGTTGCAATGTTTGAGTAGGATTTTTCCCTTTTTCCTTTCGTGTAGTTGGGAACAGGCCAGCAAGGAGCTGGGGTTAGGAGGCCATACTCCTTGGGGATTGGCAATAATGCACTCACAGGATTGCTTTGGGAAGGAGAAGTCTCCTCTGCCCTGGGCTGTCTGGAGAGCCCAGTGTATCCTGGGATCAGGGCAGGGATTTCTGAAGGATCCTACACATGAGCAGCTCAGGGAAGGGTCTGTGGCTGCAGCTGTGGGAGTGTTATGACATGGAAACCCTCAGTGAAGAACTACCAGGACAAGGGGGGAAGAGAACAGGGTTGTTCCTCATGAACTAAAGGGAGGGACAGAATCCAACACAGCAGCTCTGAATGTTTTCTGAGCAGCATGGGATGGAGGAGGAGGCTGGAATTCTACAAAAGGGTCGGACTGCTTTCTTAATTAGCACAGCCAAGTTTTGGTGGACTCACTCAATATTCTTAATTAATATTGAATGATAATACTAAAAATAATTCAATATTAAAGCACAGAGTTGCTTCAGTGAGAAGAGAGGGGAAAAAGAAAGGAGTTGTCCTTGTAGCAGAGGTAAAACATTTGCCCAGAGGACCAGAGTGCGGAGGATGCTCCTGCTGAAAGCTGGACCAGGGTGTCAGCAGACTGTTGGGGGGATTTTTCTGCTGCTCTGTGGTTTGGGAAAGCCTGGAACCCATCAGGTTGAAGTGTTAAATAGTCTTTTTTACATCATCTGTCTTAAGGCAGCTGTGTAAGGCAGCCATGAGAAATTTTCAGATTGATAAGAGCTATAAGGAGGTGATGGGTGTAACTGCAGCCCTGTTGCATTATCAGCTACTTTGGAGAACTTTTGAAGGCACTGGGAAACTGCAGTAGAGCAAATGAAACACCTGTGCCTAGAAAGGAGGTGAAGAAGAGCCAGGAAATTCCAGAATATTTTGATTTCAACCCCAGGAAATCCAGGAGCACACA
The DNA here is from genome assembly GCF_025592945.1 of Manacus candei. Classification (NCBI taxonomy): domain Eukaryota; kingdom Metazoa; phylum Chordata; class Aves; order Passeriformes; family Pipridae; genus Manacus; species Manacus candei. The sequence continues at coordinate 4,851,314 of NW_026138124.1, read as the reverse complement.
CTAAAACGACATGTGTGTGAGCACCTGTGGGGTAATAAGGAGAACAGCAGCAGCTGACAAGGATTTGTCAAGAACAAATCAAGTCAGATAAACCTCCTTTGTTCTCATGGCAAAGTAACAGGCTGCAGGGATATTGTGGAACAGGTTGATGCCATCTATCTTGATTTTAGGAGGGCTTTGGAAACTCTGTGTCCTTCTGGTCAGGAAAACACAGGGCTAAATGAGCCCCATTAGGGAGAGCACAAAGCCAGGGGAATTACAGCTCCCATGGAATTGCCAGCTGTGGTAGGTGCCTGCCCTGGGGCTCTCCTGTATTTGAGTCTTTTTTTTTATTGTTTTCATCAAGAATCTGGCAGATTTGTTCATTAAATCAGCAGATAACATCAGGCAGGGAGGGACTGGAGGATTAGAGAATGAGCTGCGTGTAACTCAGAGAGGCTGGAAAAGAAAGGGGAAGTTTGATAGGAACAAAGAGAAGTTTTTGGGCTGAGCAGGGAAGAGGCAGCAGGTCTTCATGAAAGGGTTAAATTGGGCCAGGGCAGCTCAGGAGCTGTTGCCTGTTGGCGGGGTCCTTGTGAGTGGGAAAAAGGCATCGCTGTAGTGACAGGGGAAACAGGAGGAGGTATTCCAGGATGGAAGGCACAAATCCATCAGCTTTACACAGCAGTGGGAAGGCCACAACTGGTCTCTCTCCCCAAACCTCAATGCCCCTCTTCCAAAAAGGAGCAACACCAGTGCCTGAGGTACTGCTGGAGTGGAGGAGGAAGGAGGGAATGCTCATTTAGCCAAAAGGAGAAACCAGTATGGAGTGGAAGGAGGGGGTTATTGTTAAAAAAATTGCAGTAATGGTGTAACACCTATTCTAAGGGTGGATGAGAAATGAAGGACTCCAAGTGCAGATTAGGCTGTACCACAGCAGTGGCCTGGTGCTGCAGAGATAAATGGGCTGCCTGAGGTGGCCTGGGGACAGGACAGACAAACATCTGCAGGGCTGGTCTGCCTTGGGGCAGAGGGATGGGGTTGGGATGGCCCCTCAGGCTGCTCCTGCCTTGTTTGCTTCGGTGTCAGGACACAGACCACTCCTGGAGCCTGGATTCTGGCACCTCTCTATGGTTTAAACAGCTTTTTCTTCAATTATGGGTGCTTTAAAGGCAATTGGCTCCCTGAAACCTGGGGAAGCCAGTCTGCTGAGTTCATCTGCCAGGGAGGGTTTCTGATAGTCATATTTCCCTGGGAGTCTTAACTTGCTCTAAGTGTCTCTTCTATTAATATCTCCCCACAGATGGGACCTCCCTTATCACTTTTGCCTCTCTCAAAGCAGGCTGAAGGTCTGGGCAGTCAGACAGAGGGGACCCAGCCCACCATTACCTGAGCTGCCTTGGCTTGTTTTGCTTGGGTGTTCCTGAATCCAGTAAAACAGGTTGTTTTCCCCCAATGTATCTCGCTGTACTCAACCCTGGATGAAGGCAGCTCTCAGAATATGATCAAATGGATTAATTTAGTATCTCTGAGAGTGTTTACTGAGACTCACCTCTTCCTTCATATGCACAGGAAGGCTGCTGTAGGTTTCTCCCAATTATTTCCATAATTTATTTCACAATACCTGCAGCAGATGCTGAGTTTCTCTTCTATTATTGTCAGGATTTTTATCTTTCAGAATTGGTGACTGGTTGGAGCAGTTCAGGAGGATGTTTTTGTGTCCCTTTGCTGTCAGTCAGACTGGTTGAGCAGAAGCAACTGGGCAGCCAAGTTCCCCTGTCACGTACTCAGGGTGCACATTGCTCCTTACAACTGATCCCTGTGTGGGGACTTAGATCCTCCTGTGACATCTCTGGAGGGTACAGGCTATGGATCTTTTTTTTCTTTGATTTAGTCCTGTGCTGAAAAACCTTTCAGAGCTGGAAGTTGTTCTTTATCCAGTCCCTTTAACCCCGTGCCTGTAACTGTGGCATCTCCTGCATTATTCCATCTGCCATGAAAGGGAGGGTTCTGGCCACCAAATAGATGCTGATGCTCTTTTCTTACCTGTGGTGAGATATTCTACTTCTCCTTTTGCTACTGAATCAAAAACTCTGACTTCTTTGATGTAGTCTTGTTCAGACAGGAGCTCTACGATCTTCTCCCCAATAAACCCACATCCTCCTGTCACCAGGTAGACCCAGGCCCCATCCATTTCTGAAGATGGTTCTGAGGTTGAAGGTGGCTGCCAGGTTCCTTCTGTGCTCTGCTGAGCTCTCAGCCAGTGTGTTTTCTGAACTAAGTCTAAAGTTTAGCTGTCATAGAACGGTGCTGGCTGAACATTAACTCCGTCCAGTTACACATAAATCAGGTTTTCCTTGGTGCAATCCCACAGATTTGCCACAGGCCCATCCTGGGCCCTCTGACTCAGCCTTTCCTTTCTCCCACAGTAGCCCATGATCAGCAGGGCAGCTCTGGATTGCCTTGGTATGTGGCCAGTCTCAGGCCAAAATCTGGATGGCAGAAGTTTTCCACCCTGGACAGCCCTTTCCCACAGGCTGCTCTGACAGCTGTGGCCTCTGGGAGCTGCACAAAGGCTGTGTGTGCTGGAGGGGTGCTCAGGGCAGCCACTTGTCAGTGTGGAGGTCCAAAGACCTCGTCCCCAGGCACTGGTGATCTGTGGAGAGGCTGCAGAGCACAGACCCCTCCAGTGCTGAGCTGGGTCATGCACAGCACAGGCAGGGCCAGAGGCTTTGTGGTCACTGGTTCTCCCAGTCTGAGGATCTGCTGTGGCTCTCCTGGATGGATGCTGCTCTCAGCTGGAATACACACACTCTCATGTATATTTAGGAGGGGAAAGTCTTAATGTGAAAACTGTCTAGCAGTAAAAGCTGTGCTACATCCTTTGTTAGAAGAGTTCCTTCTCATCATCAGTAAAAGCCCTGCTGTGCTTTCCCTGCCAGCTGTGGCTGATACACCTTTCCTTGCCCAGTCACAGAGAAGGTGTCTTGTTTAGTTTGCCATTGGATTAAAAAAAATCAGATCAGCTTTATCCAAGGGTGTTTGACCCCGTCCTAAGAGTGGGATGTGGAGTGGAAGACCTGTCCTGTTCTCTCTGTTTCTCCCATGAAGAGGCTCAGAGACAACAAAGTCAGGCCTGAGCAGTCCCAGGCTCTCTTGGATGCCAAGCAAACTGTCCTTAAGTCTGGAGCAGTCAATTTTTTTTCAATCCATATTTGAACCAGCTTGTCACCATTTTTGGTGAACTGTTCTTAGAGAGGTAACACTGGTAAATAGGGAAATATAATCTCCCTGATTATTTTCCTTTATACAGTGTAGTCTAAAGTTGCTTTTCTGGCCATAGGGTTGCTTGGGAAGTTTAAGTTGAGTTTGTTCTGGTTTCAGGCTCACTGATTTCCCCACCCCCAGGCTGAAATGTGGCAGCAATTCCAACTGTGTGAATGGTTGGGGCCAGTCTTGGGCATTTGTGCTTGTCTACCTGTAAAAAGGAAGGTGTAGAGCAACCTGCTGCTGAGAACATGGTTAATGAAGAGTTAAGGCAGAGAACTCAAAGAGTAGCTCTGTTTTGTTTGTGAATAAATAGTTTTCTTTTAATCAGCTCCTGCTGCAAGTTCAGTCTGTTCCCCTCTGCCATTGATTTTCTTGTGCTGCATTAAGTGTTAGGAGGAGTCAGTTCCCCTTGCTGTGATTACAATCAGTGGCCATAATGGCCCAGAGACCAACATGGGCCTGATGCTAATTTGGTGCCTGGCAGACCAGCACAGCCACAAATGTCCCAAGAAATTAATTTAGCCTTTTATCCAGCAACTCCCAATCTGTACAGTGGTGATTAACAGAACTGCCTTCCCTCAGAGGACTTTTTGCAAGGATAAATATATCGGAGTTGGAGGTGTTAGGACTCAAAAACCAAGATAAATACACCCTGAGAGACCCAGAGAAGTGCTGCATGGGAATGTTTGGCATCGAGTAACCTTGAGGATGTCCTCATCAACGATGCAAAGAGCTGTGTGAAGCTGAGGCCTTGGCTCTGTGGACATTTCTCAGTGTTTACAAGGCTTAGCCTTTGCTGCACCATTGGTATCTGCATATCTGAGTGTAATCTGATCAGTGGGGGAAAAACTGGCTGGCATTTCCATATCTCCTGTTTTTGTTAGGATATGAAAAACAAGTTCAGAAACCAGAACTGGCACATCTGTGAAGAAGCAGCCCAGGTCCTCTCCTACAGAGAGGAGAGCCTCCCTTTGCAAACAGAGGGGTGTTGCATCCAAATGGGAAGTTGTTCCCAGTGTAGGAAGGTTAAACAGGTCCCCACCCACGTCCTCCTCTGATAGTTTGAATTGTCACAGGAGATGACTCCAGGGGTCTCCATGAGCCCAGAGGCACATTCAGAGAACACTCAAAGGAGGAGGGAAACACCTGGAGGTACCAGGGGAATTCAGGGAGGGGGCCCGGGCAGCCCTTGCTGTCTTAGCTGAGCCAACTCAACTCCTTGAACTGTGAGGAAACTCATGGCAAGTTACAAATAACAACAGGGTTTAATTCATGCTGGTAAGCACTGCAGAATTCCCTCTCTGCCTTGTTCCTCTGCTGCACTACCTGCCCTCTGAGTGCCCTCTCTGAGCCAAGGCAGAGCTGTGATCCTGGATCTGTACTGACAGAAAACTCCTGCAGGAAGCATCTGCCAGGTCCAGGTAGTGCCTCGCTCTGCAGTGCAAAGAAGATGCTCAGAGGTGACATTACCTGAAGGCTCACCTGGGCTGCCTTTAGTTTAGGAGCTGAACACCTCCCCAGGAGGGTGGGATGTGCCCCTGTGTTTGGCTGGTGGGGCTGGGAATGCAGAGGGGTGACTGAGTGTGTCCTGGAGGCTGATCTCAGACACCTTCAGAGGAGTCAGTCCCACTGAGGGCAGGGAAACTGGACCCTTTTTGCCCCTCCACCCCCATGGAAGGTGACCAGAAGCAGGGCCTTCATGCACATCTTGTTTTTTAGGAGACCTGCAAATATACAACCAGGGAAAGCTGAGCTGGCAGGAAGGAAAACCAGCTGCCCTGACTTCAGGCTGCAATTTGCTTGAACTTGCCCTGAACTTTGCAAATAGAGGACACCTGACAAGATATTCATTTACAGTAAGTTTATTTCTCAGTGCATTACATGAAAGGTCTTTGGTATTTGTGGGTCCTTGAATACTGTTCCCACTCTGCTCCGAAAGAAAATGCTGAATACAAAACATTCCATATACAGTAACAAACCCCATAGCAAATAAAGAGAAATAGATATTTTGAACAATAACATAGCAATATGAAAACAGATAAGTAACCATGCAAGAGGTGGAACAAACAGGTTGTGTTTACAACAAACATTAAAGCCTGCCATAAATGAGTTCATCCTGTCAGACGAGATTTATTCTTGCTCTAAGTTAAGAAATTACACATGATTGCAAGATACTGTGTATGGCTGCCCTATAAAAGACCAAATGGTTGTAAAGCTGATCCCCATGAGAGAAGCCAGGACCATTTGCACACATACGAAACACACTGATATAAATAAAAAAGATACCATGTAAAATAACTGGTGAAAAAGTTACCATTTCCTTCTGTGGATGGGAATGTGCCTTGTGAACAGTTATAGCACCTTTGAACCCTTGGTTTCACAGGGAACCAAGACATCACAGACTGAGTAGTTTAACCCCCTACACCCCCAAACCCCCAGTGGAATGTCATCTCGAGCAAGGCAGCAGCTGTAAACGTGGAGGAGGATGGATTTGCAACAACTGTATTGAGAAGTAATTCCAGAAGCTGATTGTCTTTTGGAAGCCTTTGTCACAGTGCTCAGGGTCCTACATTACAACAGCTCATGGCAGTGAGCCCAGCCCAGAGAGCCTCTGGGGAGCCACAAGCTCTGCCCCACCAAACCTCACCAGCACCTGGTTTTTAAGGCCTGTTCCTCTGAAAGGTGATGGCAAAATGCCTGAGGAGTTTGGTGGGAGCAGTGGGGGCTCTCCTCTCTATTTTATTCCTATTTCCCTGGGTTACTATCAATTCCTTACAGTAAGTGCAAATGAGATACTCTGGAGAGAAGCATTCCCTGCCTCCCAGGGTACCAGGCTGCTGGTGAACACGAGGGTGCACGAGTTGCAAAGAGTTTTTGGTTGTGCAATGTTGCTGCTTCTGGTTAGCTGAGGGCAAGGAATTGATCCAAGTCAAAAACACACTGGAGCTCAAACAAACATTAAGAATTTAAAAAAAAAAGTCTTAGGAAAAAAATAAAAAAGGGAAAGAACACACTATGGTATTGCACAGTATGTATGTAAGATAAAGCACTAAACATTTCAATTAAAATATATTTCTAAATGAGCACGCATTCAAGATAAATCCCCTTTCTAAGTTACATAGACATGGCAAGAAGCATTTATATGCCCTGGCTGAAATGAACCTCAGTATCCTGCCTATGATGGAAAATGTGGTTGGAGTGGTTTGCTTAGTCATCAATATCATTAATGTCAGTGTGTGAGGCTGTGTTCACCTTTAAAACATAATTAAATGGGGTGGCACAACAGTGTGATCCAATCCTTGTGTAAGTAGAGAGGAACGAAACCCCAGTGGAGAGAGAAAGTCCATTTGGTATAATCCTACTGCCCCCCAATTAAAGATACAGTACCTCATCAGAGAGATGGAGCTAAAGAAAGCAAAAAGTATGGGGAGAAAAAATTACAGAGCTCATGCAGAAATCTGGAAATGTCAGTAATTAAAATGCTCTCAACCCAAACTTAACCAGCCTTTTGACAATTGACTTGGCAGGATTAATTGCAAACAACTTCCATTAAATTTTCCTTTCATCTTACCAGTAATTTGTTTTAAAGAGTACAAAATCCAACCCCCTCATCAATATGAATGCCTCAGCAATAGGAGTGACTAAAGCCTCAGCACCCACCAAGCTCATGAAACAGCTTTGAGTTCAGAAGACAAACTCAGAGGAAGAGAGATTTCTCTTTCACTTCAGTGGGAAGCCTCCAAAACATCAGGGAAGTGAAAATGGCCTCCTTGTGCTCCCCCTTCCCCAAATTCAACCCTGTACCTACAGGACCAGTGAAACTGAGTTTCACCATTTCCCTTTTTAAAGATTGCTTTGCTTTGGTTTGGTTCCTGAAACTGCTATGAGGGCACGTTGTTAATGTGCCATCAACTATAGCTGGCACCAGTCTGCCCAGGGTACAAGTTTAGAGTGAACTGAGATTTCTCCTCAGTCTCCAGGCCTGATTTTCCAACACCAACATGTTGGCACAAGGAGTTATCTCCTGGAAGCCCCCAGTGATGTCTTGGAGCATCCATGTGATCCACAACCAAGATGGTCCTGATTCAACAAAGAGGTAACCAAGTACTTCCCAATTCCTACACAGTGATCTGCCTGTAAATGGGGAAACATCTTTTTTTGGGCACATTTAATTATTAAATGGAAAGATTATTCCAAGAATAATAAGTTCCAGTGGCTGCACCAGGCTCAGCTGCCCACCAAAAGAGCCACTGCCCTCCCAGTAGTGGATGGAGGGACATGGGCTCTGTACAGCACCATAAACATCCTGAACTTAGAGTTACACTGGATTTAGGGTTAGTGCTGGATTTGAAACTGAGATGCTTCCAAAGAGACTTTAATTCATTATCCCAAAAGGACTGCTGGAGGTCAGTACCTGCTTAACTTGGGCAGTTTTACTTGTTTTCTTGTCCTCTGACCATGTCATGCTCCAGCTGTAACTCAGAGTGCAGGCAAGGAACTCTCCAAGCTTTTGCAACACTCTGGGTTTGTTTCTTTGAAATGTCCCCTGGAAAACTTGATCAGCAGCACAAGCTGACCCAGGTGGGCTGGCAGCTGAATGAACCCCACCACTGGCACTGGCCAAGCACAGGGAAGATGCAAAAGCAGGGCAAGGACATGAATTCCTGCTGCCTCCAAGCCAGCCTAAACCACTGCTGTTTGTTACTTAGTTCCAGAAGTAAAAGACATCTTTCTGGTGCTTTCTCAGCATTAATTTAAGCTGTTTCACCTGGTTTGGGATCTCTGGCTGGATTTCCAAAGAGCAGGGCCAAGGGAAGACATACAGTGAATTCAGCAATCCTGAAGACCTGCTCAGGTTCTTCAGAGGAAAGTTTTGGCTTGGATATCTCTGTGGGTACATCATGTTCACAGTGTATATGGAAAGTCAATTTAATGTGTGGCTAATGTTGGGCTGGCTGAGCTCCTCATTTTTAGCCTCATTTCCAGTGAACCACAGGCTTCTGGCTTGGCCTTGGGAAGATCACTTGGGCTGCTGAATAAATGGACAGTGTTGGTCTTTGCAGCACCTTCTGACAGACATTCTGCAGCAGGACAGCTCACCTTGTTCAGACAAACTGTCTTGCACAGGAACCAGATACAATGGGACCAATGGACCTGACTTATGACAAACACAAACTCAACTTGATCACTTTTGTCCTGGGCTTAATTTGCAAACTGTCAGAAGAGGGGAAGTAAAAATTAAAAAACAGTAACCATCAGCTCTGTTGGTTAATCTCACCCTTCTAACAAAACTCACTGTCTACATGAATGACTTCAGCTTGTCCAACCTGGTTAGCACAGCAGGTGGAGTGATTCATTTGTCACTGAAGGGCAGGTTCAACTCCTTAAACCTGGAAGCCGGTACTTCCCCTAAAATAACAAGTTATTGCAAAAAGTAAAATGACTCTCTGTTTATCCAGTGCAAGATAAGCTCTTGACAAGACACTAATTGTTTAGGCTGTGGTTTGCTACTACACTGTCTCCAGATTCAAATGGCAAGGATTTACTCCCAAGATTAAAACAAAACACTGTGAAAACATTTTTCCTTATTGCTGTAGGATTAAGAAACGATTGCAAAATATCCTTTTCTGTGAATAGTTATTGCCACCACTTAAATTAATTATCTCTGGATGTATGCACAAGCTGAACACAGTATGGGAAAATTCTTGCACAATTCCATCATATCTCATGCAAACTGCTCTGTATTTTCACAGAAACAGTGTAATTTCACTGAAGATAGATAGAAAGTCAATGTTACCACGAACATTTGCATCAAAAGTCCTTGCTTAGCCAGCCACAAACAGAAATAATGTCACTCAGGTGCAATTGGCAACATGAAAAGCCAAGATTTTGATGCTAAAGTCCAGAGAGGCACCTGACATTTCAGAGAAACACTTTTAAATGTTCTTTGGATTTTCTAATTTGTTTCTTTGCTTAAAAGAAATCCTTGCAGGTCATGCTTTCATGGCCTGTGGAGGTGGTACCTCCACCTGGAAGCCAGTATGACACCAACACATGAAATAAAAGCAGATGCCTCCAACTACATCAAGGAACAAGGCTGAGGCTTGGCTTTGAGTCTGGGTGGGATGGATTGTCTTGGCCAGTTAAGCAGAGCTTTACTGAGTCACTGTCAAGGGCAGTGAGGAAAGAAGGGGAGGATTAAACTCTTGAGACACAGCCAGGAGGTGTCATTGCTGTAGGCAGCTTCTGAGATACCTGCCAGCTGGTATTCCAAAGGCAAAACAACAAAGTCAAGGAAAACCCTCTCTGAGCTATGGATAAGACATTCCCTGCAATAAGGGCACAGCATTAGCCAGGTAAGGAAACCCAGCTGCCAACACTGCAGCCTCCTACCCCCTCCATCTGCAGTCTGCAATGAGCACTGGGATACTGTATCTGGAACTGGAGACCGGCAGGGAGAACACGGCCGCTCCTACTTCATCCGGTTGCTTCTCCTCTTGGCTTCTCCGTCCTCCAGCAGCGAGGAGAGGATCTGGTAGGGCTGGGGCTGCCGGGGGCCTCCACGCTTGATCTTGATGCTGGTTCTCAGGGGGGAGCCCGGGATCACATCCTGTCCAGAGCCTGGCTCAATGGAAGACAAAGAGTCTGTAAGGAGAGAAAGTCACGGGAGAGCACTATTTAACAGGGGAGGCTACGGAACACAGGCAGGGGCCCTTCTGGGAGATACCTCCTCTGGAAGCACTGGGGTCCCTCCTGCTGTCTTTCCAGCCAGGAAGCAACTGTGGGGCTACAGTTTGCTGCCATCACACTACTCCTGGAGTAGATATTTTCTCTCTGCTCTGCCTGGGGTCAGTGCTCATCCTGCACGTGGCCCAGCAGGCCTTGTTCTCATTTGTAGTTTCATTTCTAAAACTCTGTTCTTTCACTGATTATAATTTTAGTTGGGCTTTCACAGCTACTCAGCACTGCCCACAGGTCCTGTGCTGGAGGATGAGGCCAGGTGGTCACTGGGAAGTGATGCTTCTGGGGGTTTAAGGACCATTTCACTCCTTGTAAAAAGGAGGATGTTTTGAGGCCCTGAAATGATTGAACAAAAGGATTGATCCAACTTAGGGCTGCAGCCAAATTAGCAATAAAGCTGGGAATAGATGTCAGCTGTCCCTTCTCCTGCAATGCCTCCAGGTAACACCACCCTGCTCTTACTTCAGCTAAACAAAGCTAAATATCCACCAGACCAGGCCACTCTTCAGCAGCAGATGCTGATGGCTCGATGCTGCCTCACCGTTTCTAATGCCCCAATTTCTTGCTTTTGCCTTCAGAGCTGCATGTCTCTGTGTTTCCCTGCCAAGAGCCCAATTTCCCAGCCAGACACCCAGGCTTAGTTTGATCCCACAAGGCAGCATTTCTGTTTCCAGGGAGCCTTTGGCTGCTGGAGGGTTTGTGTCCTGTCTGCTGGCACCAAACCCTGCCAGACAATTTGGGCCTTCTTGTGTCCTGCTGGGCTGCTCTGCAGCTTTGCTAGGCCAGATCATCTCAAACTGCCCTCCCCCTGCAGGGAAGGGGTTTGTTTGCTGGTGTGTTTTGCCTTGTTGCTTCGGTTGTGGTTTTGGAAACCACGCTCAGTGGGAAGGTTCTTGGGAAAATGAGAGCATGGGATTGGCATTTCTGCGTGGGGCTTTAGGGCTGGGCTGAGCTGGGCCAGGACCTGTGGTCAAATCCTTCACACCTACAGCGGGAACACAACCAGATAGTTGGTGCTGGGTGACTGAAACCTCTGTGGTGCCTTCCAGTGCAGGGAGGTCTGTGCTCAAGGTAATTATTTTTTGTTATTTTATGTCTTTTTCTCTTTGTTTTTTGGGGTTACTTAACCATATACATAAGATGAACATATTTGCACAAGGGAAAATGCCTTACTTTCCAAGTTCCCTTTCTAAACAGTATTTTTGTAGGGCTAAGATACGTGTTAACTTAAAGAATGAAACTATTTCAAAAGAGTAAGAATGTAATTATCTATAGTTATTGGACAAAAAGAAACTGAAGTCATACAATATAGGTGTTTAACTATGACCTTAACTGAAGTGTACAATTAAAAAACATCCCTTCTTGCTGATGCAGTTACACTGGTATAGCAGTACACATGGGTTTAATAACTCATCTCCATCCCAAGCAGTAACAGCAACTATATTTATATCAATAAAAACGAGTTGCTGAAATGACTGTTTCAAAACAACAGCAGCACATGCCTTGTTTGCTGCTGTACTTCCACACAGAATGTAACAAAATAGGTAAACCAGGCAGTTCTGCAGGGGCAGGGCCGTGTGAACCCCCAGTCCCAGCCCCTGTGTCTACACAGGCTTCCCAAGAGCTGAATTTTTGCTTTATACTGCTATAAATGAAGGTCCAAAGTCAAAGCCAGGCCCTGGATCCTGTAAACACCCTGCACTGTGCTTATGGACTGGCTTCCTTTCCCCTCTTCCCTGGAGAACATGGATTGCTGCCCAGGAAATCTAGTGGGCATCTCCCAGGTCCCTCCACCAGCTCAAAGCAAAACAGCATCAAAATATATTTTCCCAGCCTTGGTGTATAAAATGCAATGAAAATGTGAAGCAAAGCAGGATTGATGCAGAGGTAAGGTCAGGGTGAGTGTGGTTAAATCATGGGCTTGTGATTCATGGTTTCCCAAAAAGCTTGTGCTGTGTCTGCCCATTGCTTTTGGAAACGGCACCTGGGGCCTCTGAGAGCCACGAGGCCACTGAACAGGGCAGGGCAGGGCCAGTCCAGCCATGCAACAAAACACTGCCCAGACACTGTGTGGGCCTTGAAGTGTCCAACAGAATTCCATCTCAGCACTGCTGGCTCCAGAAGGGGCTTGTGGGCCCTCGAGGTGCTGCCTAAAGGTCACCTATTCCTGTGCAGTAGGGCAGAACTGCTGGACATTTTGGCTATTTAGCATTTCCATAGGCTGAACCAATATCCAAAGGCCACTTCCCAATAAAAGGGGGTGTTGATCTGAAGGGAGGTGTGAGCAGCTCAATTCACAAGCAAGGCCAGGAATGAGGTGCCAAGGAGAGTGTGAGACAGAGAAGTGCTCTGGGACTCAGTCAGTGCCAAGGAACAACCTTGTTCCTCACAGGCTGGGACAGCAGATCCAAACTACATTTCACTTCTACTGGGTTCCTGAAAGGGGAAAAACTGGCACAGCAGCTTTTGGAAGCTGTGAGAGAACTGATCCTCAGGTACCCCAAGAGGAGAAGTCTGATCTGCCAGTCACCAAGACCAAACTGTGGTTAAGGGAAGAAAACACTGAGAAATGATGTTACACACTGTACCAGTGATGGGAGAGCAAATATAAGCCTCAATAGATCATTTTAAAAATCTGAGTGTAGAACATGTGGGACTTCCTTTAAATCTGATTGTGAAAATAAGTTTTATATAAGTTACAATTACAAAACATTCAGAGATCACTGATTCTCAGGGTGACATGGCAGCACTGCTTGGGCTTTCTCTGCAAAGTGCAGAGCTGCACAAGGCTCACTGGTGTTCAAGTCACTTGGAAGATGCTGTTAACAGGATTAAATGATCTGGCCTAAAGACTTGAACAAGCAGCTCCCTGGGAAGCTGGTAGGTGATCTGTGCCACATGGCTTGAGCTGCTGCTCGTGACTTGGCTGTCTGAATTGTAAAAAAAATCACTGTAAGGGTCATTTCACCTGCTACTGTAAAGCCAGAGTGAGCAGCTGGTGGAAGCTCTAGGTCCTCAACAGCATCCTGTAAGTCCTGGTGGGTACCTAGGTTTGAAACCCTGGCTTGAACAGACACCAGACAGAGAGCTCAGGAGATTGGGAGGATGTTTAACCATCAACAGAGCCCCTGGTTCTCTAGAAAAAGAAACCTCAGCGACGCTTACCATGAATTCCTATCATGTGCTCAAGAATTAATACCCTCTCAGCTAAAATCTTCAGAGCCTCTCGGAGCTGCTGAACACCTTCCCCCTGCAAGAAAGGAAAACAAAACCAACACTGGAGGATGTTGCAGAAGAGGCTTCTTGTTCATAGTGTTGCTTCCAGAGTGTGGATGTTTAAAAATGAAAAGATGTGAAAAAGGACATGACCTACAAGGGTTGAGTAGGGATGCAAGAGAAATCCCTGTTTGAAGAACACCTCCTCATACCCCATGCTTGCAGAGCCCTGACCCAAAGCTGTGCCTTTCAGTTTGGTTTCTTCTTCTACCATGGGCCAAACCCAGGGTGGATGTTCCTGTCAAACCTTTGGGCTGTGCAACTTGTGTTAACAACTCTGCTGAACCACCTGGAAAACAGGTTTGTCTCTTGCCTGACATTTCCTTTGAACATTACTGAGTTACCTGGGCTTTCTCTTGGTTGTTACAGCAGGAAACTGGGACATGTGCCTGGCACCATCTTGTTGCTTGCTTATAAACTGGAAAAGTGCCATGTGAGCCCACCCTGGTGGACTTCAGACCTCCTTCAAAGAGCTCCTGGCTGGGCCATGTGCTGCCTGAAACCTGCCCACATACTTCCACATACACTCAGGCTGTAGCTGTATTTTATTCACTTTGTTGCCTTAGTTATGGGCTTGAAGGGACAGAGAGATGTTGGGAAGTATTTTAGGGTGAGAGAGCAGAGATGTGAGAACTCCAGTGCTCTGTACATGCAGTTTGATCTCTTCTGGGAGAGAATAGATCATGTCCCTCAGCATGTGGGAGGGACACTGGGGGAGAATTCCCTACCTTGTAGCAGCTCCATGTGACAGAACTGCTGGTGGGGACTGAGGTGTTCAGAGAACATGGTGACAACATGGCCAAGGAAACCCCACAGACCAGCATTTCTGGCAGGTAACAAGTTCAAACCCAAGGTTCATGTCACCACTTGCTCTGCACTTTTAACTGGGTCACCTTGCCCTAACTGGGTCACCTTGCCCCCCCAAACCCACAGAAAGGGAATATGGTTGAAGGACATTAAGGAGACAAAAAGGAAAATAAACCAGTAGAAACACACACTTACATCAGCACCTTTGTCACCTTCCTCACCCTTCTTGCCTGGTTCACCCTAAAACAAACAAGAAACAGAAACTTGTTTACATGTGGCTGTGAACTCTGTCCAGGATCACTTGGATCCCTTCCCACCAAAGGAGCAGAAGCATTTCACCAGCAGAAAATAAACTGACTGGCACTTCATGCCAGCGGCCAAAGTGCTCTCCTGAGCTTTGCCCTGGAGCTTCTCAGAGGTCACCACCATTTCTAACAGGGATGAACTTGCCCAGGAGTGGCCAAGGGGCCCTTCTGCCATGGCCTGGGCCCCAACAAGGCCTTGTACATCTCATGGAGCTCTCATGAGCAACACTTTGGGCTAAACCACAGATAAATGACTCTTTCCCCCAAACAGGCATGTGTTCATCTTTGATTTAGAAGTCAAAAATCCTCCATTCTGCTGCCATTAATTAGTCACATCACTTTCTGCCTCTGAAGATGCTCATTAAGCTTTTCTTGAGCGAAGATCCCTCCACTGTGAATATTAGTCCTGTGTCCCAGCCAACCAGGACGTTCAGACACTTCCCAAAGAACAGATGACATGGAGAGATTAAACCACAAGCTAAACATAAAAAAAGACTAACAAACCAGTGAATGAGACAGAGTGGAAATGCCCGAGCTCCTCAAGCTTGTTGGACATCCCTGAGATACTTGCAAAGCAGGGGTGAGAATGAGAGGAAGGACTGAAGAAAAGGTTGTGTGAATTGTATGAAATGAGGTGTGGAACTCAAGAAGAGAGATGAGAAACCTCCCAGTGGCCCTAGGACCCCTCTGGATGCTGCCAGCCAAAAAACCCCAACTCCACTAGCTCTTCACTGCCACTCCTTTGTTTGCACTGAACCATATGTGCAGACATCCCCTTTGTGCATCTGTTCAGGTACAGCCAAAAAAATCATTTGTGGGGCCATCTCTTAATGTCATTAAAGGGTTTCCAGCTCAGCTTGGCAAACCAAGGTGCAAGAGGGAATTGAGAGCAGCTGATGTACTTTGAGTTGTTTAACTGTGCCCACCTTTGGGCTCTGGTAGTGGCAGGAACCTCCTGGGCCTGGGAGAGCTTCTGTCTGCTCAGGTTTGGCCAGAGAAGACCTTCAGGCAAAGCAATCTCCTCTGCTGGTGTGATGCTTTCCTGACTGTGGCATTTTTACACTCAGGAGGATTATGTTTCATTTGCAGAGGAATTCATTAAGGTGAGGTTGTCTATTGAACAAATGTCTGAGCTGGGGACAGCTGACCTGAGTGTGTGTGAGAGCTGGCTGAACCAGCCACAGTGGCACTTACAGTGCCACCAACCCCACCTGAGCCTTGCACCCACCCACAAGTGCATCACTTACAGGAGATCCCTTAATGCCCCTCTCTCCAGGCAGACCTGCTTGCCCCTGTTGGAAATAAAGTCAGTGTCATTAGGACATACTTTGCCATTTGACAAGAACACAGAGTAATTTTCACTAGTGGAATTAAGATGGCTTAATGAAAAACCTTACACTTGGGATAATATGGGGAAAAAATTCCTCTCCCTTGACATTATCACTTTGAGACAGCAAAAGGGGGTTATAGTTTCCTGTCAAGGATCAGCTCCAAATCCCATCAGGCTTTGGAGGGGTTGGGTTGGATGTGGAGCTGCTCAGCTCAGTGCCCTCCCTGTAAGACGATTAGCAGGTTTTTGAACTTTCCAGCAGTCAGTTACATTATACCAGGAAGGAATTTGGCTGCAGATTTGCTCCTTACAAAGACACCACATTCTTCTCTCCAGTAAAACTGATGGGCCTCTGCTGGCCCAGGCAGCACACAGAGCCCAGGGCTCCCACCGAGCACTGCTTTAATCTGCTCCTGCTCCAACCCCGACAGCTACTGATCAAAACACAGGTACAATATTTTGGATTTTGGTTGGTTTGTTTCTTTTTCCTGCTGTGCTAATTTTCACATTGTTCTCAGTGGGGGTTTTTTGTTCTTTTTTTTTTTCTTTTTTAATAGAAACAGTCTGAACTAGGTATGTGTTGGTTTGGGGCAGAATGAAATGTCACTGAACTGAGCATCCTTTTTCCCCCCCTGTTTTCCTCCACAGTGCTGGTTTCCCACTCTGGGCAGAATCCCTGGTCAGGAGAGCAGTTACAGATTATTTAGGGAGAAAGCAGGAGCTTGGGAAGAAGAGGCAAAACATAAAAGCATCAATAGAAATCCATTAATGAAACAGCCACATATTTCCCCTGGCTCTTCTCCCCCCCAGACATACACAGCAACAAACCCACCCTTTTTTCCCCCAAAAAAATTACCTATCTGGTGGCAGATTTTTGTAGCATTTGCCAGAAAGGGAGAGTTGCTGGTTTTGAGTCCATCAAACTGCTGCTTTGTATAAAACCAGTGGGCCTGGGGCATCTCCCAAACATTCCCATGGAGAGCTGTGCTCCTATGGAGTGCTGGGCCAGCACCAGGCAAAGGCCCCTATGGACAGGGAGAGCTGTGGGAAGAAGGCCCACTCTGTCAGGTGCTAAAGGGAAATACTTGGATTCTGCCCTGGAATGAGTAAGGCTTGTGAAAAGCACAGACAAGAGGAAAAAATCACAGAGAGGAGCATAACAACACCCTGAAAATACATAAACAGGCTGTGCTCCATGTCCAGGAGGGACAGAAAGGATGTTATCAGCTTAAAGGGGATCAAAGGATATTTAGGCTGGATGTTGGAAATATCTTTTATCCCAGGCCCTCAGTAGCTGCTCCTCTGCCTGGAACTGATGTGGAGCAGCCCTCCCTGGCACTGTGTAGGATGAGCAGAGGCTGATTGTGAGCAGCACACAGGGAAGTGCCATCCAGGGGATGTGCTCTGACTGCTTCAGGTCTCTTCCACATCTATTCTCTCCGAGATTAAGCAGGAGGAATGTATAATAACATTTTCTCAACTCTCAATAGATATTGTAAACCCTCCTCTGCTTTTCTTTGCAGCTGCACAACTCCTCTGCTCCAGCCCTAATTTGTATCCACCAAACCCAAAATTGCAGCATGTAAGTTGTCAAAACCAGCATTCAAAGCCACACTCACACAAGACAAAAAAGCACACAGAGCATCCTACAGAAATTCTGACACAAAAAGCTGTTCAGCTTCCCTTTCCATGCTAACAGAGGACAGGCAGGAAATACAATTTATTTTTTCTATTTATCAACACAGTTTGATTTTTGAAAAATCTCTTTTGTCCCAAACCTAGAGGGAGAGTTACAATTCTGAATTCCTAACAAGGAGGGAACAAAACCAAAGCCTAAAGGATTTGTCTGCCCTGAATGGACACAGTGCAAGAAGCTTTTGTTACAAAATAAGCAGAGTCTTAATAATATGGCAAACCCAAACTAAAGCAAAATCTTAAATGAATCATTGAGGAAGAGCTGCTATCAGTTTCCTGTATGGAAACATGACACTTTGCCATATTCCACGCCCTTTAATTTTATTTTTTTTAACTGAAAATTAATATTGAGCTGTAATTGGTAACCTGTGCTGCAGTCTCACCAGTTAAGGTTTTGCTCCCTATCAGAACCTTAAATTCTAGTCCCAGAATTACATCAGTCTGCAATCTATTAGTAAAGCCAAGACCTGCCCAAATGGGCTGATCTGCACAAGGAAACTGTTACAAAAACATTACTGCCAACAACCACTTTAAATTGTCTTTCAGGGAACTGCAAGTGATTTCTTACACAAGAACAGGACCAAGCACCCCAAACTAAAATAAAACAGAGCTTTTAATAGTCCTATGAGCTCCACCCTTGGAATCTACTGCCCCTTGATGGGAAGGGCCTCAGGAGGGGTGAAACCTGGCCTTGGACCTGCTCCCCTTGCACCCACCAGGACAGAGGAACATCACTGGTCTGTTGCTGGTTATTCCCATGGATTTGGGAAGTCATCCAATTTGCATTTGTCTGTCTTAGCTCTTTCAGGCATCCCTCTGTCTGTTGGACTGGAAGAGTGAGCAGAACTGGAGATGCTGCCATATGAGGGACTCATGTCACCTACAGCCACTCCACCTCCATCTGTGGGACAGCAAAAGTGGCACTTGGAAGAAAAGCCAACTTTGTTTCCTGCAGCTGTGGCACGAGGCTGTGTCAGTGCAGCCACACTGCAGACATCCATCATTTTAGAGGTACCAACCACGTTTTTTCTCCTTGTGTGTCTTCCCTCCTTTGACTCTGCCCCACACTGGGGTCTGAGTGAGCCTCCACAGTCCCTCTGTGCTCACTTCTACATTTTGCAGACCTAATTGCCCAAATGCCACTTTGAAACCCTTCCCAGTGCTTGAATGCTGGACTGGCAACCTGATATATTTATATCCTTGTTAGATATTTCTCTGGTACTTCCTAAACTTCATGAGTTTGGAAATAACATTCAAACAGCCCTTTTTTTCCTATGTTTAGTTATCAGCACTTGACAGCCCATCAAGGACTGAGGTATAGCACATAAACATATTAAGAACATTACTGTAATAATCCAAATATGTTAAGGACATCATTTGACCTGGGGAATGACTTCGATTGAGGAAAAGTCTGATGAGTTTTTAAAGCCTTTAGTGCCACAGAAGGGATAATTCAGTCAGATCACTAAAAACACTTCACAGTAACGAGCTTTGGCTGGCAGAAGAAAGTTGGTTTCTACAGGCCCTTACACACCATATATTTGCTACCTGAGTCTGTTTAGAGAACACCTGAATTTGTAAGCAATTTGACTCTTTATCTGTGCAGCAAACCCTTGTTTTGATTCTTGCAGAAGACCTAGAAAATCTGCATTTAAAACTGTTTGTGGCTGTAGTCCCAGCAGATTTTAGAGACCTGTGCTGTCTGTGATTGCTGAGGCATCACCCCAGGTGTTGCTGGGAACCTCTCTGTGTATGTAAAACCTTACTCTCTCTCCTCGGTCTCCTTTGGATCCTTTTGGCCCAGGTTGTCCTGGAGATCCTGGTAAGCCCTAGAAGAGATGCAGAACGAGAAGGAATTAATTTCCACTGGGCATCCTTTGTGTAGGTGTAGTGAATACATTTCCCAGGCATCCCCAGCTCCTGAAAACCTCATACACCCATTAAGCACTTGGGCTGGATTCTCTTTTACCCTCCAGCAAATACAGTGGGAGCTCTGTTCACAGACATCCCGAGCCCTGCAGTTTCTGCAGATCCCTCTATTTGGGTCTTTTAATGCATTGCAGGCCCCTGATGTAACATTTTTAAGGGGTCAGTATGACAGGACAGTTCTTGTTCTCAGTTACCAAGAAGAAATTAATACACAGGTAGTATGGTTAGCTTAAAAATCCCCTCTGCTTTCCCCCACTTCTTAATTGCCTCAGTGGGTGGCAGGAGCAAGCACACATACCTGAAAATTAATTGGATTTTGCAGTGGAAATTATTTTGAAGCTATTCACTCACCCTAATAAACAATTTTCAAATTAAGCCCAATCTCTACTAATAATTTTACTCCCTGGGTTGAATAAATCTATAAAGCAGTCACCAGCAGCTAAAAAGGGCACAGTCTCCAGATTTCTACTAATTGAACTGCTATGCAGAAATCGATCCAAATCCTTCACTTATCCACTCAGTGAAGCCACAGTTATAACCAGAGAGGGAGAGGCCAATATTGTTTGTTTATATTCAGCATGTCAGCTCCCCATAACCATGTGCAAGATCTTTTTTTCCCCCTCGAGTGACTTCTACATTGTCTTGGAGTGTGTAGAGATGAGCCTGGAGCTCCCCTCCTGGTGATTTAAGCCAGCCTGGTTATCAACAGGCCCCCAAACCCTCACATCAGAATCCAGAGAAATGGGCTTTCTAGGATTGCTATGAGGAGCTCAGTGTCTGGTTAAGTGGCCCAAAGAGGTTGGACACACATGATTTTAGGGACTAAAGGAGGAGCACTCTCCCAGTTCCAGCTGGGAGCCAGCAATGCTCACCATTAACATGTTGCTCTTTGCCTGCTGCCAGCAGCAGCTCAGCTTAGCTACAGCTCCTCTGGGCCCACCAAAGATTCAGAGACTCAGGCCTGATTTAGGAGGCTAATTAGGGCTGCCAAATGAGGTAGGGCACAAACCATCTTGGCCCCATGTCAAACATGCAGCATGAACAAAGCTCAAGTGTCCACAGAGATCCTTTGCTCTTGACAGCTCTCAACAGTGACTTTCAGACTTTCAGTGCCTGGTTAGACAGGGATGCTCAAGAACTTCCACATTGTGAAAAATAAAAGATTTACAGTGTGTGCTGCATGTCAAAAAGCCAGACTCTACTTCAGAATGTACTTATGAATTGTGAATTACCTTATATTTAATCACGTTAAACTGCCTGTCATTTTGCTGCCAAATCTCCCACTGTGTTCACATCTATCTGGAGTTTCTCATTGTTCTCCAGAGCATTCCCTAATTGAAATGATTCTGCTACACTGGCAAACTTTCACTAACCTGTTGTCCAATGCTTCCTTAAAGTGGTTAATAAATTGCATGGGGAAAACCTCTCGATTTTCAACTCCAAACCTCCTCTTGTCAGGATCTAAGTTACATCCCTCTGCTAAGTTACTTAACCTTTCTCTGTGCTCTTCAGTCATGTTAGATTCCCTTGAAATATTTGATGTTACTGGTTTACCTCCACATTAAGCAACACTCTTCCCAAAACTGAGTCCCTTTGTGTCAGCCAACCGCAATCTGGAGTAGTTTGGCAGTTCACTATTCATCATGACTTCACTTCTTTCCATTTAACCAGCTTTTTCCATCTATGTGAGTACTTTGCCTTTCTTCTACCATAAATTCTTTTGAGTGAGTTTATCACACTCCGTTATTATCTTCCCCCCCAATGTTTGTATCAATAAATAATCAAACTGATGGGAATTCGTGATATTTTTCTTGAATAGAAAGTGCTATGTCTGAAAAAACAGGCTTAACACATTCACTCTGGTGAATTGGTGAATTCCCACTGATGCATTTTTGTTCTTTTCTGTGTTCCACGAGAAATGCAGTATTTTTCTATCACTGTGTCAGTAAAGCCCATGTCAGATCCTTTGCATCAACTGAGGCCACATGAAATGTTTTGACACAGCAACAGCAAGATGTGTTGTTAAGATTAAGGGAAAATCTGAAAAGCACAACCTCTCAGCACAATCCAAGATGAGAAAAAGGTATTAAATCACAGAATTTCATGGGGGACAAACCAGCAGGTCTAAGTCTTCTCAACACCTCTCCCTCTTTGTGCAACGAGATGATGTTTCACCCTTAACCCCCGACTCCATCCCTCACCCCAAAGCACTAAAGCACCTTACTTGTGATCCAGGGGCTCCAATAGGTCCTGGGGGCCCTTTGGGTCCTGATGCACCTGGTGGCCCTGTGGGAATTGTAATTGGAGACAATTTTAAGAAGCTTAGAAGGAAGAACCCTAAATTCCAAATGCATGCACTTCCTTTCATGTTCTGCTGTGGGTGGAGCCCTTCCTCGATCCCACGACTGCACCACGAGCCCTTCATTCCACACTGGATTGCTGGATATCAAATCCTGACATAATACATCCCTATGCCCTAGGGAAGATGTTAGAGTTCTGGGAGGAAAAAAAGGGTGAAAACAGGCAGGAAGGATGTCAGTAACATCCTGCATTTCCATTGCTTAAAATGCAACCTTTGAGAAAACTTAAACTAGACCCGTGAAACAGCAACATCAGAGCAAGGTGCTGCTCCTGAAACAGCCTCATGGGTGGCAGGGAAGCCACAAGTCTGATACAATTGGTCTCTGGTGTGTCAGAAAGGAGATGGAGTTTGGCCATAGCCAGGAGAGAGGCTGACTGGGGCAAAGCAAAGCTCTCTGGTTCTTCCCTCACTCCAGGGGCAGTAAATTAAAGTCTGTGCCACAGAAGAGCTGCTTCCAGGATGAGTTAAACACTGTCTAAACAGGTCAACTTATTTTACACAGTCACTTAACAGATTCATTCCTTTTGAAAAAATAATTATATCTCAACAGTAGCTGTTCAATTATACCTGCAAGTGGGAGACAGGATATTTGCTTAGTCTGAACTTAGCAAGACTCCTCTCTGCTTTAGTTGTCAAAACCCTTGAGATGAAACAATGTGGACATTATACACCAAGTACAGCTGAATCAGCCTCAATCATTAATGCACCATACAAATGCTTAAGTCAAAGAATAAAGGAATTGAAGGGTAAATGAAAGGCCCTCATAATGAAAGGAAAAGCCTTTTCTGCAACTAATGGGAGTTCACTCCTAAATATGCATCATACAGGGAAGTGCTGATGTGTGCAGGAATATTATCATTTAAGCCACCCATCAGCACAGAGAGAAGACTTGCCACTGAATTTTCATCCCAGATTCTGATTTCAGTTATATTGGTGAAAGTTTGGAATAGCTCAAAGCAGCTCCAAAGTCTTCATACACATCACAGAGCAGCTGGCCAGACCTTGCTTGGTGGAGCTCCACAGAGACAGGACAGGATTGCAGCAGTGGTGAGAACAACTCTACTCTCACAAAGGAATTCCCTGGACAACCCATTCTTAAGGACAGTCTGTTAACCAGCCCCTTCTCAAGGCGTGTGCTGCTGAAGGTTAAACCATCTACCACTATCAAGACATAAGAAGCCTGGTTAGTTCTTTCCACCCTTCCGCTCCTGGACCCACTACTGCCCTTCCACTGAGGACCACCTGCCTTCCCTGCATGCATCTCACTCTCCATCAGAAACTCCCTTGCTCCTCCTCCCCCTCATCCAAGCCCCGTGTGTTACCTGGTGGCCCCACAGGCCCCGGGGCTCCCCGTGGCCCGGGCAGCCCAGCCATGATGGTGTCGATGACGGTGGAGGCCAGCTGGGCTTCTCCATCTGTGGAAGGAGCAGAGTCAGTGTCCAGCAAACAGGACTGCTCTCCAAAATCCTCTGGCGCCTGTTGCTGGCCAAGGGCAGGCAGTGCTGCACGATGCTAAATCTGGGCTCTTGGAGCACTTGCCCTTTGCTCTCTAAGGGCTGTGTCCCCTCACCCTGCAGAGCTGCTCATCTCACCTCTGAGAACCACGGGAAAGTCGTCCTTTCTATCAAAAACTTGGTGTCCCTGCACACCTGTATAATCCTACCCTTGAATAACTGACCCAACTGGCTTCTGGCTACCTGAGGAATCAAGGATGGATCTGGATGTCCCTCCTGCCTGGCATCAGTGACCTGCTGAGCCAGCCTGGCACATCCCCCCAGCCCAGCTCACCTGGGGGAGGTGCTGGGGGGAGATGCCGTGTCTAAGGATGCAGAAAAGCCCAGGGAGAGGGTGTGCTCTGCCCCCTCCACGTGCTCAGCAAACTTTCCTCCCATTAAGGATTATTTTAGGTGTTCATCTGGCCAGCTTGGGCAGGGTCACTGCTGGGAAATGAAGGGAAATGGGAGTAGAGCAGAGAAGGGAAAGCCAACAGCAGGAATTGGAGGAGCTTTGTGTTTTAACACATCTTTCTCAGTCCTCTCCTGTTAGGAATAAAAATCAGCAGCCTGTAGATGTCCCCTCTTCCCTCAGCCTTGAGCCAATAGGGTCACCATGTCAGTTGGTATCTGAATAGAAAAACCCCAACTATATGTAAAAAGCAACCCTTAATATTTATTGCAATTCCAAAACCATATTCAACAACCCTATTCCCTGTGGAGCTGTGCTGTGGCATCCCAGTAACCTGTGGGAGTACCTGTATGGCAGCATCTTTTATCTGAGCACCCCACAACACTACTGGACAGTTGAGGAAACTCAGGGGCAAAAATTCCATGGACAACCAAGGCAACATGATCATAAAACAAGGAAGGGAACCCCTATGTCCTGGTGCTGCTGAGACTTGCAATCCCCTGTCCTGACCTGTGCTGTAGGACCAACAACATATTTCCTGTTGCATTTAACCTGGATGAAGGTGCTGCCTCCTGGCCACTGGGACAGTAAACCCTCTGAAAAGCCCACATTTTCCACAGCTGGAGACCACCAGGCAGAAATAATGTCCATCTCCTCCTGCCCATGACCTCAAACTTAGTCATGTTTCCTTCCACCCATCCCTTTAACTCATCACAGTAAAATTCAGGGGAATCCTCTGCAGTAAAAGACTGAAAATGTCTCACTGTAAATGTCAAATGACACCAGGAAGATCAGGAGGGTGTTTGCTTACTCTGCAGAGTTCAGCCCAAAGATCAGAAGGTGAACTCTCCAGAAATTTTAGCAGACACATTATGAAGCCTTTTCAGCTTCTGGAGCGTTGGCAAAGACAGAGAGGCCTTTCCAGCTGGTTGTTTGAAAGTAGTTCCTAGGGAAAACTGTCAAATGGCTTTAACTGCCAAGGATGACAGGATATCTC
The DNA here is from genome assembly GCF_025592945.1 of Manacus candei. Classification (NCBI taxonomy): domain Eukaryota; kingdom Metazoa; phylum Chordata; class Aves; order Passeriformes; family Pipridae; genus Manacus; species Manacus candei. Next base: position 4,826,718 of record NW_026138124.1, on the reverse strand, counting down.
TGCAATGCCTCCCTGGCAGCAGAGCAGCACAAGATCCAACCCAGATCCCTCTGAGAACCAAATTTCGTGCCTAAAGCCTGAATACAAACAGGTATTTATTTGAGTATTGTTTCTAAACCCATTCATCTTCCCTTCCTCACAGCTCTGAAACAAAACAACTGAGACTGTTTTCATGTTCAGAAGGAAAGGTACCCCAGTGAAGTGTGTAATCCAATTAATTTGAGTTTTATTTGACCATGTCAAAATCCATCACAGCCTGGGAGTAAGATGAAATTGGGAAATGAGCATCAAACAGCAGTGAAGGCATTAACAGTTGCAGAGCCTTTTGTTTTTAAAGTACATGTGGTCAACAAAATCAAAGGCACATCCACTGAGAGGGGCAGAGGATGGCCTGCAAACAACCAGGGTTTAATTACTGCTGGAGGTAAGCCAGGGATAAGGATTTGGGTTACAAAACATTCCAGCTAAATGGTACATTATTATGATGACAGAGTTACTCCCACAAATCCACCCATCCTGACATTTGACTCAACGTTATTTATGAAAGGTGATTCCATAATTGTGACACAGAAGAGAGCTCTGATCAACAGCCCTCGAGCTCAGCAGCTCCTGCTTTGGCCTCATGGCATGATCCTTCCTCAGCTGCCTGGCCAGGCAGAACTCACCCAGATCCAGGTTTTCTTCCAGGAGCAGCTCTGAATGAAACATACTGTCAATGAAATGGGATCCAAGTGTGTTAAAACACAACCCTCACATTTTTTTTAAGAGACTTTCTCCATATTCTTGTAAAGCAGCAGGAAGAACTTGTACCTCCTTATAATATCCCTTCTCCTTATAAACAGAGGGACATTCTGGGGCTCTCTGCAGCTGGAGGCCATCAGGGTAGCCACAAAATAGCATCAAATGGCAGCAACAATATTCCCTTCTCAGCCATCTCCTGCACTGACCCAGGCCCTGCTGGGCTCCAGAGCTGGATGTTTCTGTGCTTCTGGATACACCAAAGCAGAAAGTCTGCCTTGTTTGAGAAGACCTTGATATACAATTTGCTCCAGGAGCTTTCCAGCTGCTGGCCAAGCCAAGAGGAAGAGTGCAGCCAGTCTGACCTGGTCAGGTAGGAGCATCTACATTCCCTGGAAGAGGGCACAGCCATCCTGCAAAGGGGAAACCTGAACCAGCCCAGGAATGCCCTGAAGGACACAGGGAAACCTGCCCAACCAGGGGTACAGGCTTTGAGAGCAGTTGGTTTTCTCAATCACATGCTGTTCCCTTCCTGCTCTCCTTCCCCTTTACTTCCTCTGCTCTGTTCTCCTTCCTCAGGAAGGGCTTTCCATGGCAGCAGGCACTGGGATGTCACTTCATAAACCCCTGAGCTGTGCCCTATGCTGGGCACACAGACAGCCCACTGGGCCTCAGTTTCCCTTTGCTGTCCCCTCAGGCACTGGCACAGGCTGCCCAGGGAAGTGGTGGAGTCCCCATCCCTGGAAGTGTTTAAAAACATGTGGATGTGGCACTTGACGACATGATTTAGGGGTGAACATGGTGCTGCTGCTGAGTTAATGGCTGGACTTGACCTCAGAGGCCTTTTCCAACTATGATGATTTTATGAAAAAAAGTTAATTTTATCTCACCTGTCCTTTGCAAACTGAAATCATTGAGATGTAAGAAAACACAGCCTTCAACAGAGCAAAAGTTGCATTCTTTTCTCCTTCTTTTCCCTAAAAACTCTCAGTGTTAGCACAAGAAATAGGTCTGAACTGACTCTAGACCAGGTACCTGATCACTCATTTTTAAGTGGCAGAGAAAGGGAGTGATCCCAGCAGCAGCAGCCCCAGCAGGGGTACAGCAGTTCAGCTTCTGGCCTAGGTCTAAGGTTTCTGACTAAGGGATAAATTCCCCCATTATAGGCTTGATTTGTTGAGACAGGATGGAAATGAAGTAATCCTGTCTTAATTTTTTTCTGCTACCTGATCTGGAGGGAAACAACTGGGACCAATTTTTTTACCACAGCACAGCAAAACTGCAAGAAAATATTTGTCTCCCCATTTTTGGCTTCTGCCTGCTGATAAATATTGCCAGCAGGAACTTGTGATTAATAAAGGCACAGGCATTAACCATGTCCAGGCAGAACCAAACACTGTGCTACTAAAAATAACCTGATACAACTCACATCTCCATGGGTGCACAGGCCCATTACCAGGAATATGCTTCCCTCTGCTGTCAGCAGCTGGAATCTTGTGTTTATAGTTTTCAGATGTGCTCCATTCAAAACCAGTAAATACATTTTTTTTTAATCTACTCAGAATTTACAAGGCTAAGCTTTATTGCTTAAAGAGGATCAGCTTCCCAGCAACCTGTGGTGGGCAGAGTCAGCCAATACATGGGTAAAATGGTAAGTTTGGTAAGAAAATGGGCTTGGTAGTGCTGTAACATTATCATGACCTCACAGATATTTGTAGTTAGGTTTGTATTAAGAAAAATTGTCATAAATTTTTGGGCTACTCCTTGTGGAAACCAAGAAATCCACAAGGTGTGGAGGAGGGATGCCCAGGGATGTAAATGTAACAGTCACCATTTACTCATTTCCTCAAGTCCATGTGGGAGCCTGTTGCTGCCCAATGCTGGCAGAGTTAATACAGATAATTATCCACTCATTTATCCTCTTCCCATTTTGGGACACATCAGCTGGAAAGGCCGTGTAATCAATGGCTTTATACATTTTTTCATTTACTCACTACTTTGCAAGAAGGAGTTTAATTTAAAGGGTGATTGGAGGGAGGATCCTGAAGGATCACTTGGAATAAAAGGCTGAATGCAGATTGGCACCATTTGGTGTGATCCTGTGAGGAGTGAGGGGACTGTAATGCAAAACTTCCTTGTTCCACACTCATGAACACAGCAGATCAATTTATATTTTCTCAAACTCTTAGTGTGGGACTGCAATTATTCATCCTGTCCATGTGCTCTAAGTAACTGCATATGAAATGGAGCTGTTAAAATTCTTCCCAAATTAAAAATACATCTGTTCACTTTCAGGAAAGGGAGTCTGGAGAGCAGAGTGGGTGGAAGGGAAAGGAGAGCTCTGGATAACTGTCAGACAAGGGGAGACTCACTAATCCTTGGCTGTAACTAAGACAACTGAGCTTTGAAGCTGGACATGAGCAGTAAAGCTGGGAAGAGGCACAGCTGAAGTCTGGGGGAGTGGAGATGGGAGCTGAGGCTCCAGGAATTTACCAGCCAAGTGGAGACACAGCTGAGCTCTGCTTTATCTTTACTAGATGCCAGGTACACAGGACTGGACTGGAAGAATCAAGCCCAAATCTGAGAGTGCTCCAACCCAAATGCAGGGTGTGTCTTTCTTAGAAAGCCTTTTCTTGCCCTGCACAGCACAAATCAAATAAATACATTTCTTAAACCCCCTGACCCTCCAGTTACAGGGAAGGGACAAATCTGGGCTTTCCAGTGTGTGTTTTGTGTGGATGGGGGATCATGTGGATGCACCAGAAACGCAGGTGGAAGATGCAGCTGCGGGGGCAGGGGAAGAGACACATTTAACAGATGTCCTTGTTCTGTTATATAATTCCAGAGTTACAAATTTTGGTCCTTACTGATTCCTGAGCAGCCCTGACACTCCCACACCACAACAGCGGCACCAAGAGGTTCCCAACAGCAGCACCTGAGCCACACTCTGCATTTCTCTGCCTCTTGTCCCTCAGGTGACACTACCTGAGCTCTCTCATTTCCCTACAGACCCTCTTCCCAGCAGCCACATGTGATGAAGGCTTAAAGGACACCAAGTTGCCTCCTCAAAACTGTGATGGACCTAGAAAACCAGGGAAAAAAATCCCCCAAGCCCTGTTCTCACTGGTTTTTAGGAGAGCAGTGACTTAGTTCTTCGTTTTGGAGAGGTGAACCCCTCCAGCTTCTAAGGGGTTTCATCTTGAACAGGAACTTCCAAGAGCCCCACGCAGTGGAGGCAGATTGTCCAGCTGCTCCCAGGGTCCTGGCAGGGCCAGGAGGTGGAAGAGCTGAGCTGCTCCATGCCTGCTGAGGTGCCAGGAAAACATGGCAACTGAGGAGGGAACTTACTTTCTTTTTCAGCTGTGGGCTGGAGCGAGTAGAGAACCCCTTGTTGGAAGGTAAGAGGGAGGCTCGGGGTGGCTGGTGGCCCTGGAGGACCTGGGGGACCTGGGATCCCGGTTTCTCCTGGAAGTCCTCTTGGTCCTTGAGGTCCCAACAGCCCTGTGCAGAGGCAGGAGAGGATGTGTTAGTGCATTTGGGGATGTGCTAATGATGCTATCCTGTAAAAAGGCAGTAAAAAGACAAAGGATTTCTGTCCTAAACTGCAGCTGTGGGAATTAGGGGTGTGGGGGGAAACAGGAACAGCTTCCCAATTTTCCCTTTTTTGTTTAGCATCTTCCCCTGCAAAGCAGACAGCCTGACTTGGCTTAATTCCTGAAAGAGGGAGATCTCCCCCCTCCCTGAGGCTGAGCAAGAAACTAAAGCAAGGTGTGAAATCAAATCTTTCTCTTCCCCTCCAGGTACACCTGTATGTCACCTTACTGCCAGGAAAGCACAGGAAGAACAAGGGAAACACAGTCAATCCAGCAGCAGACTGATCCTGCTTCCTGTGGGGCTGGAAGGCTCTCGTTGCAAACTGAGAAACCCAAAGGCAGACACGTCCTTGGCCAGACTTCGGCCATTGAGAGGTTGCCAGAAAGTGCCAAAAAGCAGTCAGGGCTGCTCTCACATTTAAGGCACATTCTGAGTTTTAAATCTTTCCCAAGCTCAGACTTACAAGGCACAGCCTTTCAGCTACAGAGAGCACAGAGCCCGAGGTCTGGCACCTATTGTGTAGTATCTCCTTCATCAAAACATTTAGGAACATTTTGAGGATGAAGAAAGTCTCCCAGCTCAGGAATGGAGTGTTCTCTGAAAGAATGGCCTCATAACCTTTTCCCTTTACATACAAAAGCATCATTAGTTTGACATCCTGGCATCTGACAGCTTGACACAAATGGTGGAGAAAAAAGGGAGTTAAAACAGGCACCCAGTGAGGGGGTTAAACAGGGAACACTCTGCTCCAAAGGCTGACAGGTCACAGGCTGTTTCTTACAGCTCCTGAGCAGGATGGGGAAACATGATCCTGCTCTGCAGCTTTCTGGGACAAGCTCTCTCCAGCTCCACAGGAAATCCCAAGGTCTGTCATTGCTCGTGCAGGTGGTGCCTGCCCTGAGAGCCCCCGGCTGATCTCAGTGCCCAGGGGACTCGCTGGAATGGATTCGATACCTCTGAAGATGCTCAGCATCTCGTGTGTCTGGCCTTTGATGATCTGCTGTCACAAGCAGTTTGTACAAAGTGCAACATCTCCTGTCTCAGTAGCACTGCCCTCCTCCAGCACTCACCTGGTGGCCCTGCTGGGCCCCTCTCACCAGGTTGTCCCTTCTCTCCTTTTGGCCCTGGTGGTCCTGGGAGACCAGTTGGTCCGACTGGGCCTGGAGGGCCAACCTGTCCTGGCAGCCCTGAAACCATTCACAACGGAGGTTAGTTGGAGATTTTGAGGGCAGTTCCTCAAAACCAGAGGAGAGAGACTCAGAGATGCACAGGAGGAGAAATGGAGCTGTGCCCAGACAATGTGGCACTGGTGGCAAGAGCTGTCTGGCAGAAGAGCCAGACTGGGGCTTGCTTCTCCTCTAATTCCTCCAATCCCTAAAAAAAAGAGGCTTTTCCCCATGTACAATGCCCTCCCCAAAAAGCCAGCAGGATGTGTACCTCCAGCTGGGATGTGCTGGGCAGAGCTGAACTGAGCCCCCACATTGTGTGCCCTCCCCAAGGCCTGAGCAGCTCGAGGCAAGCTCTGCCTGTCCTGTGCTGGGTTCAGCCAGCTCCAGGATAGTCCCAATGTATCAAAATACACAAAATACATTTTCAAAAGCAAATCAAACCCTGCCTCCCACTTGCTCTGGCTGATCTCTACCTATCACCCAGAGATTCTGCACCAAAGTTGTTTCCCTGGTTTCTCCTGTGTTCATTCACCTCACAAATGCACCACGCTGTGCACATGCTTTTTTCACCCCAAACTGAAATTATTGCACCCCCACTTCTGAAGTAAATAGATGGCATTAATTTATGTCCACAAACAGGGTGCTGAGCACGGTTCCAGGGTTGCTGGAAGCACCAGTAGCACAGTAATTGCAGCCCAGTGGGATGTTCCTTGGCAAGTCCACTCAGACCCCCAGTGAGGCCACAAAAGGTGCAGGGCCGTGTTTGTGACCTGAAAGGGACTCTTTCTGATGACACTGAATAAAATCTTAGTGTTGTTCCCTCTAGACTATCAAAATAATAACAACACTCGGCAATTTGATGGTGTTTTTCAGAAAAACACTGCACATCTTTGGCTCATGTGGAGAGACACTTAAACACTGTGCAAACAGCAGTGAAGCCTTTAATACCTTGGAGACGTGGCTGAGTTACTCTGTCTGCTCAGATTAAGTGGTTAATGGTTACAATAAAGGCATTGACTGTCAGAGCCAAGAGAGTCAGAGGCTCCTGGTTTCTGGGCTACCAAGGGCTCAGAGTATTTGTAAGCAGTGGCAGATCAAGCTCCAAAGCCAGAGGGAGAACAGGCTGAGTCCAAAGTTCAGCACACTCAGTTTTCAAGTTTCAGTCCATTTCCAAGTTTCAGTATTATATATGACCATAACCCAGCAAAGCAATTTGAAGTTTGATCCATTTTAAGGAGTGTCTTTCTCCTTTCCCAATATCAGGAGAGGTACTGGACCCTCCAAGAGCAGTGCCAGGAGAACATGCTTCATGTGGGGGTGGAGAGCATGGATGGGAACAGAAGCAGAGAAGGAGAAAAGGAAAGAAGTTGGCCAACTAACACCCTCACAGTTGGTACCACAGGGAGCAGGGCTGCACAATAAAATCAAGGCTCACTGGATTTGCAGCTCCCACATTTGGATCCAGTTCCCACTCTAGGTGTGGGACAGCCCACCTGGGGTACAAAACCTTGTCACCCCAGACATTCATCCAAACTCTCCTCATTTCTCAGAGCAAAGCAATAATCCCCAATATTAGACCCCCTGGAAATATTCCCCTTCCTCTCTTCCTTTTTTTTTTTTCCCATTTTGGAATGATGTCCAAATTATTTTTTCAAACAAAAATGAAATCTATCCACCTCTAACCCACAGTGAAACCAGGTAGACTGAAGAGGCTCAAAGGCTTTGTGTGACAGGGTGTGCCTGTACTTCTGCTGCATTCAGTCATCAGTAAAGATCTGATTTTGGTATTGAACAAGGAATTAAGGTGAGGTTTTAATTTGGATCGATTTGCTTATCCCCAGGACACAAAGTGCAGACTTTGCTATGAGGGGCTCTTTGAATGGGTCTCACCTGGCAGTGGGTGCTGTCCTGGCAAGCTCAGGCAGGTGATCAGGAGCCCATTTAAGAAAGCAAGAGCATTTGTTCCCAGCATTGCAAACAGCTTCTCCCCCTGTCAAAAACTTCCAACACACCTGAAACTTCATTGCAGCAAATTCTTTCCAGCACAGAGGGAAGAACAAGAGAAACTGTTTTGCAAGCACAACACGCTGTGCTGCTGAGTGCGGGTCAGAACGTTCCCTCACTCAGATAAATCAGCCTCAATCCTTCAGTTCAACCTTATAACTCAATCCCATGAACTCCTGCAGACCAGGAGCAATCCCTTCCTGCAGCATCCTCAATCACTCTGCTGCAGCAGAGCTTTAGAGAAAGTGGCACTTCCTCCCCTGGAGGGGAAAGCGCTGAGGGAAAGGCTGGGAGAAGCAGCACTGAGTAATGTGTCAGGCAAATGCTCACACTGGTGACAAATGGTGTTACCAGCATAAAAGAGACAAGTGCAAAAGGGAGAAGAAAGAGGGAAGGATTCAGGGAAAAGGGGGGAGGGAGATGAATAGGCCAAATCTTCAGCTGGCATAAATCAGCTCTGCTGCAGTGGCATTGCTTTCAGAGAGCTGAGGCCCATGGCAAGTGTTTATCCTCCAAAAATATGAAGCAAAAGGCCACAGGAAAAATATTTTTTAAAAGGGAGAGTGTGAGTATTCTACTGCTGGAAACCAAATCAGATGTGCCTGGATTTTCTTCCTGGTCCTGTCATTAACCTGCAACACACCATCTGCTCCCCTCTCCTCCCCAGGGTTTTCCCTGTACAGGAGCAGGGTGTGTTTGATTTGGAGATACAGATGGGTGTGGGGAGGGAAGGAAGGCAAATGTGGACCCAGGAGCTCTGTTCATATGGAGCTCAGCAAAGCCATGCCCTGAGCATCCCCAGTGGACCTCAGTGCCCCTGGCAGGCAAAACTAGTAAGATAATAAGAGTTTTCTCCCATCACTCAGCACATGCCCTGCTGGCTCTGGCCACGTGTGCTCCAGTGACCTGGCTTTCCATGCCCTGTGTGCTGGGAAATGAGTGTCTCAGAGATGACAGAGCTGGTGTTTGGCCTCTCTAACCAAAGCAGTCCATGATCAGATAAAACCCGAAGAACAAACCCAGCCTCTCTATCTGTGAGGCTTCAAATCTCTGAGGGTTCCTGGCCTCAGCACCCTTCTGCTTTTTGGGACATGTCATGTACAGGACTGGGCATAACAACTGTTTGGGCTTTGAAAGAGAAACAGCAGAAACCATTAACTTACCCTGAGGTATCAGCTGCTCCTCAGCACCTCTGTGTCCTTTGGGCTCTGGTAAAGAAGGACAGGGTAAAAGAAATAATAATAATAATAAAAATTAAAAAGAGAGAGAAAAAAGAGAGAGGATGAAAAATTAGGTCTCTTGCTGCCAACTGGCTCAGCCAGAGTATATATATTTTCTTAATACTCAGAAAAATGTATCCTGTTGATTAACAAGCTGATCAGAAAGGCCAGTGGTGCAGCTGTCTCAACAGCACTGATTGCTTTTAAATGATTGTCTGTTCTCAGCCCTGTCACTCACAGAAGAAATAATTCCCCTCATAAACAGTAGCAAGTTTTCCTGGACCTCGGCCTGGAGAGGCATCAGCCAACCCAGAGCCACAAGGTCACCCCAATCACTCCCAGCATTCCCAGCATCCCATCCATGTCAACCACCCTCCTGGCAGGCCTCAGTGTTCTGCTCTTGGTCCACCTGGCAGAGAAAGCTGGTGGCACACAAGCTAGGACTTGGATTTATTTTGGCTGAGCACCCAGAAGCAGGGCAAAGTAGGGAATGTTTCACAAAAACTCCGGGGAAGGGAGTGGAAGGGAGAGGGGCTTGGCTTTCCACACTCAGGTTTGAATTCCACCTATTCTAATATCCCACTTGTTGAAAGATCTCCTGAGGTCTGCGAGCTCTGTAGGAGAACCTGGGGGCAGCTTTGGGCAACAAGTCACAGCACAGCATTGAAATCATCCAAAATGGGCAGTTCCCCTCCATCCTAAACTATTTGCATGGAATTCCCTGCACTTCACCAAAATCCACAGGGAGTTTTTGTGGCTGGGTTTGAATTGGAGATACAGATGAGTGTGGGGAGGGAAGGAAGCCAAATGTGGACCCAGATCCATGAAATATCCCCACAGCTCCTTAGCCAGGCAAGGATTGATGCCCACAGAGGTCAGGCAGGGGGTTCAGCAGGGAACCACATGTCAATAAGCAACTTAACTGATTATTTCTAATTGCTGAAAGACACTGTCCTGGCTCGAAATGGTCCAGTGCATTCCTGACTCCCAGTGATTACACTGGAGTTGTTATTCCACACTAGGTTAAATAAATCAAGGCTAGAAAAACAAAGGGGAACAGTGAGCAAGGACTACACCTGGTAGCACACACACAGCTGGAAGGTTGGCTGACACGACAGGCTCACACACAGCTCAGGCAGCATCACCTGCCTGTTGGAGGTGACCACCAGCTACCTCCTGGATGTGCTGCAGGGGTGCTGGTGCTGCTCCATGGGGTCACCCTGCTGCAAGTGCTCCAGGAGAGCTGCTCTGCTTTCCAAAAGCCTGGGCGAGGGGCAGTCACTGCTCTGTGCTCAGAGAGGCACGATCATGACTTTGAGTGGGAGGGACAATCACCAGCATTTCACTGGACTGACTTTAGTACAACAAAGTGCAGGTGCAGAGATACTGTGACAGCACAAATAAATGACATGGAGAAGGCAGAAGGAGCCTGTAATGGACACTGGGGGAAACTGCTCTAATTCAGTTCCTGGCAGCTGTTGCTGTGGCTCTGAAAATACTTTGCAGAACATATTGTTAGTGAACCTCCCTCCACGTTGTGGCATCATGTCAGATCATAAACATGGACGACATCTGGACTGTGTTGGTTGCTCCAAGTCTGCTGCAGTCATGAAGGGCTGCCATAATAAACTGCTCGGTCCGAAAAATTAAAAGGGAAGAAAAAAAAAAAAAGAGAAGAAAAAAGCAAAGTAGGTCCTAAAGAGAATAAAGAACTGCTCTGGGAGCAAGCAAAGCAACAGACAGACAGGCCTTTGGAAGCAGAGAGCAGGGATCTTGAAAAAAGATGCCAAGGTCAAGGAAATTCAATGCGTGGGGATCTGTCTAGCCAAGTGGGCTCAGAGGGAGAGTTTCTTATAAGTGTACTTTTTTTCCATGCCACAAGAGGGATCATAAAACAGCCCATTGTGTTTATGGCAAATTTAGAAAATATAAAGCAGACTGCAACTGATGTTGCTATTCATGGGAAAGCTTTTTGTCCTAATAAACCCAAGAATTACCCGTGCAGCCCAGTCCTCTACCCCCAGCACTGCTCCCAGATGGGGAAACGCTGCAGTCAGAGCTCAGTAGGTGAGTCTGAACTGTCCCACTGTGCTCCTGATGGCTCTCTGGAGTTTCCTCAGGAATGTTTCAATCTATCCAGGCCTCAAAATCCATATTTTCTGAACTTAAAACAAACACACTGAAACACACAGGGAGGCACAGTGGCCCTGCTGAGGTTAACAGAATTCAAACTTCCCAGAGACCAGGATTCAGCTCTGGGTGGATCCTTGTGCCAACAGAAATCGAGGCTGTCACAGGCCATCACAGCTGGAAAGAGATATTAGTCTCTGAATTTTGCTACTTTCTTCCAAGAACATGGTGCTCTGAGCTGGCTGAACTCAAGGAAGGGCAGAGACCTTCCAAGCCCTCTCCTCTGCAGCTTCCAACAGCAGGGCAGGTTGACATGGCCTCGTTTTTAGTCACCCTGCAGGAATTGTGTGTATGTGGGATGGGTGATTTGGTGAAGAGCAGGTTAGACTTACCAGCAGATCCCACTGTTTTTCTCAGGACAGTCCCAGGATTGAGGAGGGGAAAGGCATCTGGCAGCAGATCATCATACCACGTGGCCGTGGTCCCGGTGATGGGCAGGTTGTTTTCCAGGGATGGGCTTCGCTCCGCAGCCTCGAGCAGGAGGATCTGCACCAGGACACAGGGAATGCAAACATGGTCAGCTGGATGGTTTCATACATGGCCTCTATTCCTGAAGAGGTCTTGAAACTCCTCTCCTTGCCAGCAGGAGCTGGGAATAACTCTGTGTCCCAAACAGTGGGATTTTGGTGTTAAAGCTTTATGGGTTTTCTGGACAGTGGCAGCAATTGGGATGTGAAGGTGTTGTGTTCATTGTAACAGGGTCACACACCCTCCTTGGAGAGCAGGACTTCACTGCCTCCAGAGAGACTTGTGTGGGATTGTCTCCCTGGTGAGAAACATGAACCCTGGGACCAAAGCTGGTGTCAGAGGACACAGCATTTCCCTGGGTTATGTGTTCAAAGCCAGAGTCACAGGATCAGAAATTACTGAGAGCTGGGACAAAGTGAAGGGCAGTACCTGGAGGCCCAGGGTAGCAAACTGAGCACAAGCACTGGCTGTAAGTGAAGCACACAAATACTGACCAAATTAAAGATGATGGAGAAGATGAAGCTTTTAAAGAGTTGAAGTGCTTTAACTTTGAAGAAAATTAAAAAAAAAAAGCAAGCTATTTCCTCAAAGAGCTCAACTTAGAAGTAATAGGATATTATTAAAACTCACAGCTGTTTCTACACCTTGCAAACATACTACCTTCAAATAAACCCACATCCCAGTGGGCATCCCTGAGCTATTTAGGCCATTTACAACCTACACTCCTAGGAAGAGTGACCCCACTTCCTACACATGATTCAGACTGTTCATTAAGCTGTGCTCCCCTGTATGAAACTGGGAGTTTGTCTCACATGGCTGCAAAAAGCTTAAATGTCCACAAAAAGCAGAAGGACGGAGGACCCAGGTTGGCTCTGCCCACTGAGAAACTCCATTAAAGTGAAGGTCAGCAGAACATTCATTGCCCTTTATAATCAACATTTTAAATGAAACTTTTCACAAAATAAGGATTTTTAAAATATAATGAATTTTCTATTTTAATCTAAATGCTTCATCCCTCTGCCTTCCCAGCCACTAGCAAGGGTGGCATAACAAAGTAGTCTACGGATTTCTCCTGGAAAAGTCTAAGCCTGGAATGCCAAACCCCTGGGCCCTGCAGCAAATGGATTTTCCAGCCAGGCAGAAGATAAACAGAGGCCAAGGGCAGCAGCCACTGTCCCAGTGGGGCAGCCAAAGGGTTGGCAGTCCCTGCACTGGCCATGCCTGGGATGAGCAGCCACCCTGCCCCTCCCCTTGCAGCTGGAGGGATCCCTGCCCAGGATGGACACAGGACACCCATCAGGCAGGAGCAGGGCTGAGGTTTCTAGAACCAGAGTTTAGATCCAAGACTCCAGCACCTCCAGCAAACTCTGCTTCCTACACACAAACCCACCTGGGAAAATTGTTCTGGGAGTGCAGCACTGGGGTTTGTTACAGCATCAGCTTTTCCTGTTCGAAAACCACCTAAGCAACACTGATTTAGGGATAAGGCAAATAAAAGAGAATATGGCTCAAACTTTCCATTAAATCCCTAGAAGTTTCAGCTTTTGCACACTGTGTTGTCTTTACATAATGAAGTCACACTGCAATTATAAATGAGAGTGACTTGGCTCTGCTTGTTTGTTTTTTAACTTGCAATTATTACAAGGTTTATCACTTCTTTATTGCAAGGCCTGGTGAGAGCCAGGATTGCAGCAGCGCCAGAAATGATGAACTTCCTGCAGAATGTACTGGCCTGATGGGGGTGAATCAGAAACTAATTAAACTGGGAGCTGGGTTAGGGGCAAGGGAACTGAATGTCAGCCTTGCAAACAGGCAAAATTCTTCCTTTATTGCAAGGATCTTTATTCACAGACCCAGAGTCCTGCTTTCTGAGTAAAGCAAAAAGGAGTAAGGTCACAGTGCTTTTAGTCACCAGGCTTCTCTGACACCAGGCGAAGAGGGAATTGCTTCTGCCCCTTGCACTCTGTGCTCCTATCCAGTGATTTATCTGTCAGACCCTCAAGGAAACGTGTTATCAGTTCAACAAACACTCGAGCATGTGCCTTACCACAGCCGTGCCTAATTCCCACTGACATGGGACTTGAGTGTGTGCTGAAGACCTTTTCTGAATCACTTTATACTATTTACTATATCATCCTCTTACTTCCCCAGCAAGGACCTGGATGTTGCCAAAATCTTCTGAGCCACAGAGGGAAAACTAACCCTGGAGGTGGCAGATCCGAGGGGCTGCAGCCAGGGCAGGGTTGGGATGCTCCTGCTGCGAGGAAGGGACACACAAGGGCTGTTCTGAGCAGTGTTTTGCCACAGCCCAGCAGAGCTGGGGGAAGAGTGATATTAAATCAAGGCAGTGGAGGTCAGAGCCCAGCAAGCTGGAGGGGCCCGTGGCCCTCCTGGGCAGCACGAGCAGCGCTAGCACAGCTCTGCCGAAGGTCGCATCTGGAGTGGAACGGCTCCAAATCACTTTTATGGGTGATAATAAAAATGTGTTACCACATAATCAACACAAAACAGTGGCAATGGTATCCTTTTCATTAAAACAACATGTTTTAAATGAGCTCTCTGCTGATAAATGCTGTAAAAGCTTTAAAGGCATGCACAGAATACTCCAGTATGTGCTTTTATAAATTGACTATATATACTTTGCAGTCATTAAAGTTCAAACCGTAGTAACAAGTTTATTTTCCCTGGGCATGAAATGATAGAGGTCAGGAAGTCTCCAGACTTGAAATTGCTGAGAAATTCTAGTTTTTATGATTAGGACTGAAGAAGTGCCCAAAAGAAATAAAGCAGAAAGAAGAGAGCTCTCACATCCGTGAGATCCACGGAGCCAAACTAAAGAAGGAAAAACACCAGGGATTTAGTCACATTCAAAAATCTCAAGCTATCCACAGCTCTTTCAGCAAGGAGTGTCCTCTCATAGCTCACACAGCACATAGCACAAATGGGCTCCTTACACATTATTGCAATAGCACTGGAGCCATTCATCTATTTTCTGTCACGTTCTGTTTTTCTTAAGGCTGCCATTGCTGTAGTCAAGGGACTCAAGGAGCATTCCCACTTTCATTAAAGAAAAAAAAAAGGAAGTTTCTAGTCCTCTGAGTAAACTGGTGGAAAATGATACCACAGAGGCTCACAGCCAGAAAGCAAATTAGCAAAATGTGCAATGGATTAAAGTCTCAGTATTAAAATCTTGGTATTTTCTAGTCAATAAGGTTGAGGTAGAGAGAGGGATAACACCGAGGGAAGAACGTGTGGTTTCCACTGGGAATCCTCATGGTAAGCAGAGCCCACCTCTGTTGCTATTACCACTTCCAACACAAAAGTTCTGCCTCCATAAAGAATGGAAGCAGAAAATATCCTCATGCCATGTCTTGATGCCATGGGTAATGTCAGTCACCCAGGCAGGGCAGGGACAGAGAAGGAGCTGAAGGACAGCAGCTGTGGCTGCTGCCTGTGGTGCCAGGAGAGCAGATTTCCAACAGAAGACAAGAAATCCTTCCCTCTCCACCTTGGGCTGGGTTGTCTGAGTTGAAGGGTGGCCTCAACTCAGCAAAACACTCAGGCTTTTGTCTTTCTGCACATATGGAAGGAAAAAGTCAAATCTGAGCCCAACTGGACACGCTGAACTGGAGCCTCTGGCAGGAGAAGCCCCAGCGGCACCAGGGCTTGTCTCTGGTTTCCAGGCCCCACGGCTCAGACGCAGCTGAACTGGGTCAGAAGGCTGGAAAGGACTGAAATGGGGCCATGTCTCCTGCCAACAGCGCAGCGGGAGCCGGGTCCAGCGCCGGCTCCGTGTGAACACCCGGGGAACGAGGAGGACGAGGCCTGGCCTGGGAGCTCAGGGCTGGCGCCGGCAGAACCCACCCCGGGGCCGCCGGGCTCGGCCCTGAACAGGGCCCTCCGCAGGGACACGAGTGCTCTGTGCCTGAAGCTCAGTCCCAGCTTACTCAACCCACCTCCTCCTTCTCCATTTGCCAGCATAAACTTTCTAGACTTCACACACATACCACATTCCTTGCGTCAGATCAAAAGCTCAGGCCAGGGACAATGGAAATGGGAGGACGGTTTTCATCTTCTGGGGATGTTCAGTGTCAGAGGACTTTTGGTTTTGGCTTGCAGTGGCTTTCAAGAACCCTATTTTGGTTGTTCCCACTCATCAAAAAGAAGATTTCACAAGCACGGCCTCCTCCCATCCATCATCTGTCCTCCGCTCACATTCCTGATGTGCTGTAACTAGGTAGGTGCTAAAAACAAGGAAAGAACAGCCAGGCTTCCAAAGATTTTAAAATTGATACAACAGGGCTCAGAATGCTTTTTCTTTGGATAAAAATCCAGATGGATATTATTAATTAATAAACAGGGGATAGATATTTGGTCTCTTGAAGCATTGGAGGAATGAACTCCCCTCCATCCCACTCTAAAGAGGAGGAAAAGATACTGCACGAATCCAGCTCATCAGCTAAAAATTCCAGTGTAAAATAAGATTCCCTTGATCTTGTAAAGACACAAGCTGATTAATAATGGTAATTGCATAACTTGTTGGACATACCTTTCTTTATAGCAAATTCTTTGGCAA
Source organism: Manacus candei (assembly GCF_025592945.1). NCBI lineage: Eukaryota > Metazoa > Chordata > Aves > Passeriformes > Pipridae > Manacus > Manacus candei. The sequence continues at coordinate 4,810,759 of NW_026138124.1, read as the reverse complement.
TATAGAAGTTTTTTAATCATTCATCAAGATGCAGATCTAAAAGGGAGTTTTGCAAAATCTGATGGAGAACGGTGTCTCTCACAGCAAACACGAGGCTCCAGTGCAGACACAAGTGCTTGGTTTCAAAAGCCAAAAGACATTCAATAAAAGTCCACTAAAATCTGATGAACTGGGTGCCCAGGGAGAACCTGGGTGACTTCATCCTTATAACAGCTCAGAGGCTTTGGCCAAAGGGGACAAGATAATTAGTGCATGGAGGAGTTTTTGCTGCACTGATAAATTATGGGGAGAGCCATAGCTGATGTCATTGTGGTGACTCAATGTAGAGCAAAAGGTGAGGTTTATGTCATCAGCTAATGAATGGAAGACAGAAACATGGACCAAAGGCTTCTATGAAACCACAGGTAGCACAGTTCTTGTTCTTTCTACAAACAGTTTCACAGGATTTCCAAAAAGGAGGGTGGAAAAAGTGACTGTTTCCTCAGCGGTACCTTCTGGAGGGGAACCAGAGCAGAGCAGACACAAAAGCACAGGCTACCCTACAGGTTCAGGTGAAACACAGCACTGTTCAGCAGATCATCAGCCCTCAAGGCTTTGCTTGAGAGAGCAGCAGGAAGGGAAGGACTGGCCGTGGTCCTCTGAGGCACCCAGGGAGCTTCCCTGAGTCTGCTCCACAGTGGGAGTCGCCTCGGAGAGCCCTGCAGCCAGCACTGCACCCTGAGGGGTGAGAGCCAGGGAAGCAGCTGGGTGAGGAGAGGATCCAGCACTCCTTCCATGCTGTGCTAGGAGCTCACTGCAGAGTGAAGCACACAAGGGAGCTCAGAGTGAAATCACATTAAAACACCTGATAAAAATCCATCAGGGCTATATAATCTTCCACCCTCAAAATCACATCATTCTGCTCTGCCCAGTGTATTGCTTGTCACCTGCTGGGGATGTGGGAGTGCAGGACATGGAGCCAGGCCAGCCTGAGGTGAACTCAGTCTTGACAAAGTACCACCTGTTCCCAGCAACAGCTTTGGGATCAGCTCTCCTTCTCACCAAGTGAGGAGCCCTCAGCTCTGAGGGATTCACATCCTCAGACTCAAACAGGCTCAGATGCCCCATGTGCTCTACTGGGCTCTGCAAGCTGCAAGAAGAGCAGCACAACAGGAGAAGATCAGGGGCTTGGACCTTTCCTGGCTCACCTTGGTGTGAGCTGAAAAAAAAAGAGGACCCAAAGTAATCTTTATGTTAAGATTGTATTTCCCTTATGAAGCTCCACGAGAATTTCTGATTAGAATCAAGTGGAAGTTTGCGTGTTTGGGTACTTACATTTCTTAGGCTCCTCAACACCTCCCTTACCAAAACCTACTGTTTGGCCACAAAAGTATTTCTCTTAAAAAACAAAGCTTGTACACAACGTTCCCAGGTACTAAACACACCATAGGATTTGCTTGGCAAATTAAGTTCCCTGTCATAGGAAAAAGAGAATTTTTCAAAATTACTTTATGAAAATATTAAAACCTATTAGGCTAAAAATGCCAAACTTGTAACTAAAAGTCTTTGTGGGAGGGGATGGTGGACAAGGAGGTCTTTGCAGCCTTTTTGTTGTTCTGGCAGACGATTTACAGCGTTGGCCAAACACGTGGAACAGTCTTAGGGGACAGATTGCTTCTTCAATCCAACAGTGATAAGAAATAAGGTCCAAAAATTTCTAGACTTGAGAAAGAAAGGATTTTAACTGTCATTCTGACAGACAGTAGGATGCCCAAATGAGAGAAGGGCCAGTACCCAAACTGCCTCAAGTGGTTTAATCATAATCAGGATTACTGCAGGTTAGCAAAAGACCAAGAGATAAAGTTCAGATACAAATATTGACACAAAATTCAGTTTTGGTTCATGGTTCCCCTTAGCAAGAATCAGTCAGGAAGTTGCATTTTATTCTTAGGGATATTTGATTCATTAACTGACCTACAGAAACTCAGCATTAAGTTAGAAATTTTACAGGGATTTAAGGTTGTCATTGCTACTGGAAACCAGCCAGTTATTATACAGCTACCTGTGAAACAGCCCCAATACTCCTTAAATTCAATGTCCTCAAATTCAAATTGCTGAAGCTGGAGAGGCAGATTCTGCACAGGATCATTAGGAAACCTTAGGAATTAAGTAAGACACCTTCCTGTTCAGAAAACAAAGAAAATAACTAACTGCTAGGGTTCTGTATCACATGCAGAACATGGAAAATCCATGCAAGTCCTTCAAGTATCAAGCAACTACTCATGTCCACTCTGTGGAATCAGCAGCAGCCTCACAGCCAAGCAGCTCTGGTTTCCCTCCCAATTTTTCAGCCATGTCACAGCACCGGGAAACATTTGTTATCTTCCAAATGTTTCTCCACTACAGCAGGGAATTGTTTTATTGTCTATCAGAGAAAGAAAAGACAATCCCCATAAAACATCCCAGACAGCTGCCAGTATTTCATGTAACTGCTTGGAAGAAGGGGGAGATAGAGAAACATTTCATACAATGGTCACATTAAAACTCCAAATAACGATGCTTTGCAATCCAAAGCCACGGGGTAGTGAAGGTGCTGTGGGTAATCTGTCCTAAACAAATGAGCTGATTTCAGATAAATAGCAATGTATTGATCTAATTCTGTGCACGGTGCAAAGATTTTCTTTAAAGCCTTTCAGAATCTTGTGTGGGGAAACCACATTACAAGGACTGTTTTCATGCAAAAAATATGCATGTCCTTTATCAATCACACGATGAATCAATCAGACACTGGAGATGTAATGTTATCTCCCAGCACTAAAGCTGTGAGGGAAATGCCACGAGCTTCCCAAAAGTGGTGTCAGGAGACAAGGCTGGGTTTTACCAGCTCAGCTCAAGTGCTGCATTCCAGCTCCAACCAAAACCTGGGACTATTATCATAGCTCTGTGGTGGAGCTTATTAAGAGAAACTGGGTGAACAAACTGAGCAGAAATTTGTAGGCAGTTGCCTGCTCCCCTGCCAGATCTACCTGTTCCCCTACCAGCCCTGCTTGTTCCCCTGCCAGCCCTGCCTGCATCCCTGCCAGCCCTGGGCATCAGTGCTGCTCTCTTGAGCCTAGAAGGAGTTTGTCTGGGCTCATCCTGTGACACAGGAGGGCAGCATCAGGCTCAGGAAATTCAGGAAGCACTGTACACACTTCCCACTAAGACACCGTGCTGGCCTAAGTGAAACCATTCCTAAAAGCAGGGGTCATGGTGCCCTCCCTACAAGGAGGCCCCTCACAGGGCCAGGGGGTGCTGGAGGGATGTCAAGTAAGATGTCATAGGAGAGAAATAAGGTTTGGCATGTTGGGGCTTGGGGAGAGGCTGGTTTTCTTCCAGCCCACACATTTTCTTGTCCTGGACCCCCAGGTCAACACCATCCTCCCTGAGGTAGATTCCTGTGGCCTGGAGGTTTCAAGCTCAATGCCATCAATGAAGCTTTTACATCTCTGGCACTCAGTGGGTCTGGGATGGAGCAAATGGAGATGACATGGCAGCTGGGAACAAGAGATGAGGATGGAAATGGGAGCCTGACTCCGTCTGCCTTCACCTCCCTCCCTGCACAAACCTCTCCCACAGCCACAAGGACAACCAAGAGCACTGCTGAGGAAAGTGTAAGGCATGTGAAGGGTTTGTTCTGTGCACATGTCTCAGTCTCTCTCCTCCCCAAGGGCAATATAAGCACTGGTCCCTAATGAGTCACTTTTCATTCCATTTGCTCTGGTTTTATTTTTGCTTCTCACCTTCTGATCCAGCTCTCATATAACTAAAATCAGAGGGTTACTTTTATTACCTCATTTGGGCACTGATCTTACAAGTTGGATGAACCAACTCACCCTTGTAATAAGAAAGATGAGACCATTTCTGGTTATATCCTCAATTTTAGGGGGGCTGCTATAAAAGCTGAAGAGGAGTGAGGAAGGAAGAAACCACAGGCTGGTCTTGCCCATTGCCATTCTCTGAGCTCACCATGGCCATGCTGGGCTGAAGTTCAAAAGAGCAAAAGCAGAAAAGCCCTTCAGCTGTCCCCAGAGGGAGCAGGACTGTGGCAGGAAAATCCAGCTCTGCCCATGGGAAGGATGAAATTCCACATCTGCCTTTGCAGAACAGGACTGCAAAAATCAGGGGTGAAACAGTCTCCAACACTGGCAGAGGTGAGTGTGCCCATCCCATCACTCCTGTCTTCCTTGGAACAGGTCGTTGTGGTGAAACCAGACTTTACAAGAAGACAGTTTGGAGAGTTGAGAGACAACTTCACATCCAGATCATCCAGCAAAACAGGGATCTTTCTCCAAAATCCAGAACAGGAATGCAGACAATACCAAACAAATACAAGCACCTTTTTAGTGGTGCCAGCTATTATTGAATAATAACTGAGTTCATTAGACTGCTACATAGATCAAACTGAACTTAAATTAACCTTGAAAAAAGAAGAATCAGCATATTTCTCTTGTGTCCAGCACCAGCATTCGTGTACTGTTACTTCACTCTCCATTTAATTGCTCCAGTCCATTTTTGCACAGCATCCACAGCTTTTCAAACAAAGTGGAAGCCAAAAGATTGATAAGGGCCTTGCTGGGCTGTGCTGCAGAAGGTCTCCTTGCAGAGACACAGTCTCTCACAACAGAAGGCAATAACTCATTTCCCTCCACGAAATTAAACCCTTTGATGAGCCTGCTCCCAGCTTGGGTCTGTGTGGGAGCAGAGGGAAGTCAGAAGGAAACCCATCCCAGCAACAACACGAACTGCCTGAGTGCAGCACTAAATCAGAGATGCAACACAGCACATGCAAACCTCCTGAGGGGAATGGGGCAGGTGGGACCCCCTTCTCCCTCCACAGAGCCCTGCAGGCCCCAGCTGGTGTTCCAGCACCCTTCACACGTTACAGACACAAACGCAGAGCTGCCCGAGCCGGCTCGGTGCGGGCGCGCTGATGTCAGGACAGACTTTGGTTGTCATGTTCCAGAGAGCCAGACACAGAAAATCCTGGAAAGTGAAGAAAGGTACAGCTGGCCACAGGCTGAGCAGGGGAGGGCTGATTTACGTGTCTCTGAAGCCAGTCCCGTGTCTCACTTGGATTCGGGACTGCACACGCAGAGGTCAGTCCCCAGCCCCTCTCTCCCCCTGCCAAAGGACACCCACCTGCAGCTCCTGCTGCTCAGAAAACAATCCAGCTCACCTTTGTCCTCTGCACTACACCAGTTGTTTTCACTCCAATAATTCTGCTCCCCAGAATTTCATTCCCCCCACCCCTTCATTTTCCTGTAATGAAATATAACCGTGAAGGCTTTGATGAAGTTCCAGACAACATTGCTCACTTCACTTCAGCACAAACAATTCCCACATTACCATAATATCATGCACTGGCCTCAAAACCCCATACAACCACCACCTCCCTCCTCAAAGGTTTCTCCCCAAATTCTTTTATGTCATTGATAAGCATCAGTTAATGAATAATAACAGCAGCAAATGCCTTACAAGGACCAAAGCACGATAACTAACAGCCAGGAGTGGGCTGTCACAGGAGGGACCACAGATCAAAGGGGAATGCTGACTCAGCTGCTTTGTTGCCTGACTGGAACAATTTATCTGAATCCCAGTAGGTAGAAATTAAAATGATTTGCTGAAAAAAAACCACAACGTGAAGGTCTCCCCTTAACATTTGTCTCCACCAAGGCATGCATGAGAGCCTCCCATCTTTCAGGAAAGGGATGAAAAAGCAGGAGTGGATTACACTTGAAGAGCAGGCTAAGGAGAAACTGTTCAAACCTGCATGGGAAGGGGCAGGAGCCAGGCTGGAGGTGAGTGATGCCCACGTGTACAGCGGTGCTGCCTCATTTCCTGGGGCAGAACCACCCCCACAGCGTGTTCCTCACTGTGGGTGGAAGAGCAGACACCTGATCTCTCCAGGGCTGCCAATTCAACCTGTTTTGCACCAGAAGCTCTTGGAAATTTTTGCCAAACAGCAGAATAAAGGCAGGTCCTTACCTTGGCCTCAAGCGTGTTCAGCCTCTCGGTCATGTCCGCCAGCCTCGTGCAGTTCATGCATTCTGGAGGGAACAAAACAGAGGGATGTAAAACTTCCATGGACTTTGCATTTTAATCCACAGCTTCAGTTTGCAGACCCTGATCCCTTTGATCCAAAGTGAGTCAAGATCAGCTATAGGGCAAAAATAAGTATTCAAGTCCACTGCACAGGTCAACAGCCACAGCCACGTTACATGAACCTTGTTTGGGGATGTTTGGTGGGGCAGAGAGGGAAATTAAGTTCCCAATAGGTAGAAGGCAGATGAAATAAAAATCAGATTTAAGACTTTTCACTGTGCCAACCAGCATGACTTGCTGTCATCAGCAGAGACACTTGTTCTGCCCCTGGGGCATGCTGGTGTGCCATGTGCTCCCACCTCACAGCACACCAGGCTGCACCACCACCACTCCATTTAGGACCCTCTCCTATAGCATTGTCCTGGTCAAACACCAAGGAAAGAAATGAACATACAAAATGCCCACCCCTCCTGCTCCATCCCTGGGCTCCCAGGACCTGTTACCACTCCCACAACAAATCAGCTGTCTCAGTGACAGCCAGAAGATCCAAGGCAGACCCAAGGGCTCTGATGCAGCCCAGAGCTGCAGCATGAAGTGGTTTCACTTTGCTGCATGGAAGCAACTGATAGGCAGCAGCCACCAAAGGAGTCCTGACAGGAGGCCTCAGTGAGAGCAAACATTACCAGAATGGGCTCTGAGTGCAGGTTAAATGATTGCTCAACACAAAGGACATCCCTTATCTAAACAGAAGGCCTGCTGCTTTGCCTCTGTTTTCATCTCTGCAATGTTAAAGTGAGTGAAGGAGGATAAAGCCCTGAACTGAGGTTTAATCAACAAGGTGCTTTCCCAGCGCTCTGCAGCACTGTGGAACTGCCCATTCCCAGCCCTCAGAGAAGCTTTCCAGCCTGGACCACTCACCTATCATGACAGCATAAAGTATTTCAGAGAATAAACCATCCATGTTCAGGTGAGGAATCACTGTCATCTCACATCCCACAGAGGAGAAACACATCTCTGTGTGTGTTTTGTGCTCCTTAAGGGTCAGATCTGGTTTTCCTTGACTGGCCATAGAAGTATTTAATTCTGGTGTATTTAATTTAATTTAATTTCCATAGGTCTGGGGACATAAAACTGTAATTCTTGAGCCATAATAGACCATTCAGGTACAGCTCAGGCTGAGGTTATAACAATGTAGGGTGCCATGTCCAGTGCCTCCCTATGGCAAGGAATGGGTGAACATGGATTTTGGCTTGACTAAACATCACCCCAACACTTGGATTCAGCTGTTCCCCCATCCAGCTTTGTCCCCTGTTGCACAAGGAGCTCTGAGGAATCTCTCCAGTCTTCACCCACAGACATTTGCTGGGTTTATGAAGCATGTGGCACCTACCAATGGCTCTCAGCCATGAAAAGATTTGAGCACATGGCTTGGAGGGCCAGGGAGCTCAGCTCTTCCACCCTGGTGATTTACAGGCTAAGAAGATTGCTTGAGTGCTAACAGCAACCAATCACCCACTGCATAAATCTTCCAAAGGAATTCTCTCACTGGCCCTCTGTGAGGAGCTGTGCAGCTTCCCAAAGGAGCCAGACATAGAGCTTCCACCTCATAATACACAACATTTTGCAGACAAAGCATCTGATGCTTCAGGAACACTCAGATGGAGGGATTTCCTCACAGGTCAATACTGACAGGGCTTTCTTTTACCCAACAGTTGTTTATTTTTATTCTCTGCAATAGATCTTGGACAATATCTTTGGCTTGAATTGGCCCATGAATACACAAGAGCCATAAGTGCACTGTCCCAGAGGGAAGGAAACGGGTGAGGCTTGTTTGGTCTGGATCTGTTTGTGGTGTGCAAAACAGGGAATTACGTTCTGCATGTAACCAGCTTCAGGCTTTTGATCTTGCTCATCCCCACAGAAAGATAAGACTGAATAAATCCACTGCTCCCAGGAGCCAAAAGATGTACCAGATGTGTTACAGAGCAAATAAAATACGGAGCCCTACTCTCCCTCCTGCTGGCTTGCACATATTAATAACTCCCACAGGTTTAGAGAGATTGACTTGAGCTGTCTGAAAACCATCTCTGTGCATAATTTGAGATGGATTGATCATTTAAGCTCCCTTTGGAGAGTCCAGCTCATAAAAAGGGGTTTGTACTACCCCTCTGCACTGGGGTGAATCAACCAGCTCCCAGGGGGAAGGACACTCTGCTTGTCTCTGCTGGACAGGGAGCAGGAACAGCACCAGTCCAGCAGCTCTCTCTGCTCTCTAAGAGTGTCTCAAAGAGCCCTCTCAGGTGCATTTGCAGCAGAAAAAGTTAGATTTAAATTAACAAAATGACAGAAGGGAGGAGAAAGCAGCAGTATCACTGCATGTGAGATTTGTACTAATATCATCTCCACGTCAGTGATGCCTGTCAAAACACACAGAGAACACAGCCCAGGTCAGAAAAAGAACTACTTAAATTCAAGCTGGATTTGAACTCTGATCCTTTCTGTTGTGAAATGCCTGGAAACCCAGATCCACACCCAGGGTACTTAGCCTGGACCCAAAAGACATTTAAATAATCCAGAAAGTGGATGTCCTAATGCCAAAGATCTTCTTACTAAGGCAAACATCCTGCCAACAAATCCTTGTGACAGTTATTTAGCTGACCAAGAGATGAATGATGCTTTCAAACACAGAGATGAATGCCCAGGACTGCAGTTTCAGAAACTACATTCAGAGCTCACTCACCAGGGACTGCTTCAAGGTCTGGGATCATTATCTGTCCTTGCAGAAAGCCTGAGAATGGTGGTGACAAATCAGGCTAATAAATATCTTCCCTGGCTATGATGCACTGAAGTATTTAGTGTCTAATCCTGATGGCTGGTGGATCCAAGGCCTGGGGCTGTGAAGCTGAATTTTCTGATCAGGGTGAAAGCAATCTGAGTTATTAAAATGACCTTGAGAATCTCACATCATTACTCCTCATGGAACAAATATAACACTGGGGCAAATGCACACACTCTGTGACCTGGGACTCCAGAGCAGACGCTTTCCATATCTGCAGAAATCCATCACTTGTTGCTACACAGAACCACAGTTTATTTCCCTTATATTCCTCGTTGGCAGATTTGTATTTTTCCAGCTAAACTCTGAGAAAGGAGTTGTGATTTCACTCTCTGAATCCCAACCTCAAAACACATGGTAGGATTTGTTTTAGAAATATTCCAGCAGGGAGGATAAATAATTGAGATAATGAACACGGGACAGTTACCAGCATATCCCATGACACCCAGTCTGTCTCCACCACGTCTCACTGTTACTGTCCGAGCCACCTTTCCCTTCCCATTCCCCCCCTCTGGCTGCAATGCAACTGGAGGGATGGAAAAGTGCAAGGTAGCAGAGATGTGGTAGACTTCACATGCTGGAAAATAACCAGGCATGAAGCCCATGCCAGCAGTGACCCCTGACCCAAAAGGTGCCACATTTGCCCCATCTTTGGTTAAAGGCTGAGCCAGCACCTCCAGAGCTGCAGCTTTGCCAGCTGGGATCGGGTCCTTTTGCCTGCAGCTTCCACTCTGGATACACTCCTACAAGTGACCTACAGCAGTGAATGACTGACTTCAGGTGCCCTGCTAACTTGGCATCCCTGCTTTGCATAATTTCATGATTAAACAGTTGCACGTTTCAGCTGCTCGAGACAGAAGGTCCCACAAGTGTCCAAACTCCTCGCTCAGATCACAACAGGGAAGGTGAGATAACAGCTCCATACCAACGGGGCTCTGATGAGCCCAGCACACTTATCACAGGGGCACTGAGGGGATTAAAAAAAGAACCAGCCCAACTTTCACCATGGGGTCGTAGGTCAGTTTTGTGCAAAACAGCAAAGAAACCTCTTGGCATCTCTGCCCCATTTCTCAGCTCCGACAGCCCACGCTCATTTGTATACCCAGAGTCTCTGCAGAATATTAAAAGAGCTTTTGGTTTCCCTACAGCCAGATGCTCAGTAGATATAAATTGCACAGCTCAACTGAAGTCAAGGGATCAAGGCTCTGTCTCTCTTTTTCTTGATGGATTACTCCAAAATTCATGTTTCAGAGGGGAGGCGGAGGAGGTGGTTTATAGCATATGAAAGGGGAGAGAATTCTGGAATCACAAAGCCTTTGTTTAAACAAATAAATTCTTTGCAGCCAGTTTTTTCAAGGCTGTATTTTGCCATTACAAGAAACTTCAACCTTGCAATGCAATGGGGCGTAGCACAGAGTCAGGCTTGGGGACATAAGAATCACATTTGCAGCTCATGCTTCAACCTGCTCAGACTCTAAACAACACACTTTCCTCCTCCAAGTCTCACTTTCCTTTCATCCATTGTTAGTTTAATGTAAAGGATCCGAGGTCAGAGCATGAAAAAGGACCAAATGTAACATTTACACAGAGAAAGAAATTAGATATTTGATTTTTGTCAGACAACTCGCCTGGCAGCTCTTCTCTCTCCCTCTAATTAAGTCCACCACCTCCATTGCACTGCTCAGAAATGCACAAAGAGGACAAACTGGGTTATCCCCAGGGCAGGGGGAGCAAACCAGAGCTGCCTCATGGCCATGCCAACAGCCCACATTGCAGCCCCGGGAATGCAACAGCAGCTCCATGAAACCCCACAGCTCTCACTGTGCCTGCAACTGCCCTGCCAGCACTGCCCAGAGCAGGGCTTGTGCACACCACAGTTATGGTTTGGGGGGCACTGCCATAAAAATCAGTGACACACAACTCAAGCAGGCCCAGTCTGAAGGAGATTTTGTCTGCCAAAGCAAGCAGGAGACCAGCTTTTCTTAGCAGTTTCCCCTGTACGAGTTCAGAGTAGCCTCTGAGCAAATCTGGAAGAGGATTAGTCTAAATTAGCCCAGGTAACCATGTTTCTTTGCAAAGAGAAAAGGATGAAGCTGGAAACTCCCAAGGGAAGTGGGAAGTACAGCTTGCACTGTCAACTCAGGGAGCACCCTGGGATCTCAGGCACCAGACATGTTACATTTGGACTCTCTTGAGAGAACCCACCAGACCACTGACCCTTCCATCCCCTCACTGCCACACACAGGCTCACAGTTCAGCCAGAAAAAAAGCAGTGGCACTTTCAGACACTGGCACAGAAGGAATTTCAAACCAAATTCCACAGCAGAAACACGAACACAGATCTCCCGTGCCTACCTAGGTGGCCCTCAGTGGGGGACAGCCAGCCTGGGCCTGCATCTCCACCTCTCTTTAATTTGTCTGATCTGACCCTTCCAGCCTTTTTACATGGTTACTGAGTTTCCTTAAGTAGTTTATGTTCTGGCCCTTTGCAAAAGCTTTCGCCAGTGCCTGTGAAGGATAGCAGGCCCGAGCCATAAATCACAGCCAACCTGGGATCTGTTTTTTTCAACACATTTCCTCTAATGAGAGTCAGATGTTGGCCAGATAGACTTTATTAATTGTAGTTGTTTAGAACTGGTCGTGTCCGTAGCTCTGTCATGGGGTTTGAGCACGTGAGAGGCAAAGGGCTGACAGCAGCCACGGAGAGGATGAACACTTGTGTCACCCAGTAGCCTCTGGTCTGAGGAGCAAAGTTTTGGGAATCAAAGGTTTGGAGAACTGCAGGAGGGAAGGGCTCCCACCAGCCCTGGCCATGGTAAACTGGAGCAGGATTGTTTCTCTGCAAGGGGAAGCTCTCAGAGTGTTGTTTAGTGTAGGATCATGAAGAAGACTCTGTTTACTGCCATGATATTTACTTGCTGTGAGCATTGCAAATATTCACCTTTTGGCAAAGACAGGGGAGGGAAGGGTCTGGGCAGGGTCTGTCAGAGCTGGGACACTGGGATAGACTGGCCAAGGCACCCAACCAAGAGAGGAGCTGCTGGTCCATTCCCAACCCATGTGTCCAGAGGGGAACTCTGTGTCCTGGCTGACCTGCAAACATCGCAGGCTCCAACCTGGCCACAACCTCACCTCACCCCCTGAGCACGTGCCCTTGTGCTGAGCGAGGCTGTGTCTCATCCATGGGGAAGTGTGGAAGGAAGGAGGGAGGAGGGAGAGAGACCACCTTCCTTCTTGCCCCCTTTCTGTGCCAAACAACTACAAAAACCCACAGGCTCCCTTGGAAAACACAGTTCCTCTAATCCCGAGTTCCAGAGCAGCACTGACAGAGCCCCACAATAACCCCCCTCAGCAGGAGCAGAATTAAAGCCCCTCACAGATCAGGAACTGGGGGCTCAGAGACATTTAAAGATGGTCTCATTGACAACAAGGGCTTGTACTTTCCCAGAGTTTTCACATCAGGATTTGGCGGGCTGGGAAGTTTTATTTTCACCTGGAAATTGTGAGTTATTAGGTTGCCTATCAATATGAAACAGAACACCTACAGAATATTTTTGCCTTTTTACCTTCATTCCAGATAATTCACCATCTCTGCAAGGAGACCCTGATCACTGCCAAAATTCCCCCATTTATAATCTCTCTCATATCTCTATTATAACAACCCTTACCCTTAACTTTACTGGCTATCTTTAAAAAGCAGCTCAAATTTCCTTTCTTATGAGAACTGCTATCTGATCCTTTTCTGCTTGTAAAGTGTTCATACTTCACTTTTGTGTCTACTTTCTTCTACCTTGTTAAACAGGAAAAGGCTTTTTTCCCCCTGAATAAGCAATAAATATTTTTTCATTATCATGATATTCTGTGATTTTGAAATGTCTGTAAGAAAAACCTCAGCAAAACTAAGTGAAAAGGAAGTTTACCACAAAATGCACTTTTGGATACCAACTCCCATTCGAGAAGCTACATAAAATTCAGTGCATTGTCTCAAGTGAAAAAAAAAAAGTGTCCAATTTTCTAAATTTTTGCAATATTCTCTCCAGGGTTTTTTTTTCTTAAATGACTGTTCATACTTTCTGAATGACATGTTTCAGTCTTAAGTTATGAAATAGCATTTATTTCAAATCTCAATTAAATTAAAAATTAGATGAATAATTAAATAGTCCTAAGTGAAACTAGTCCTAAGTAAAACTAAATGGTTTAGTTTGGTCAAATGAAACGATTTCAGTTGACCCAAACCCATATTTTAGTTATTACATTGTGTCAAAACCTCAAAAATTTCCATCTCAGATTCTCCCAAATAATTTTTCTTTCCAATTGTTTTCATTTGGCAAACAAACCCAAAAAACCTCCATTATTCACCCAGGTCTATTCTGAAACAGCTCACATCGCTCACATTGTTTTATTTAAAATTTCACACATGCAGTGTCCCACACCACTCCCTAATTTTATCCACAATTGCTCTCAGGATTGGTGTTCTTTCACAGCCCTTCTGCTGGTGAGGCCTGTGCACATGGAATTGGATCCCCATCATTTATTCACAGGCAACCATCAGTGGTGAGATCCACGGTCAGTCCATCTTTATCTGCCAGAGGAAAGTTTAGCAGGGAAAAGTTGGATTTTGATGCAACATGTTTGGCTAGAAATGTATTACATTTATTTTTAGAAACACCAAGGACATTTTACTAATGTAGCCCAAAGACTGAAGTTACACAATAATAAAGACTTGAGTTTGCTAAAGCCTTGCTGACTATGGAGCTGCTGAACATGGTGCTCCAAGGGCTGCTGGCAGTGCTGTGGGTGCTCAGGACTTTTGATACTGCACCAGAAAACCCTCCCCTGACTCACCACTGTGTCAGTGCATGGCAGCAAAGCAGACAAAGCACATAAAAAGACAGAAAATAAAGATACATAGGTGGTGTATGAACAACATGTATTACAAATCTCTCACAGCAAGACAGGCCCCAAATTGGCAGGAGGGATCCACATGTCTCCCTGCCAAGGAAGCTGAGGGCACAGAGCCCACAGGGGAAGGAGCTGGTCCAGTCCTCACTGTGCCAAAATCCAGCATCTCATACCCACCATCACTGACTCAGACTAATTTCTCTCCTTCTCCCTGATCTGGGACATGGAGAGACACTTCATGGGACCTGACCCCTGTGGGAGAACACATGGGAACTCCACCATGCTCAAAAGTTCATCTTGAGCTGAGATGGTCTCACATCCCTTACAAAGAGACTGCTTTTCCCTGCTGGGAGAAGCAATTAGGGGGGAAATGCAGTCAAAATATGGAGTAGTGTAACAAGAAATAAGGAAGCAGACAGGACAAAAGGAAACATTCCAATCCAGGCTCACCGGGAAGCCTGGAGGGACTCTCACAATATTGGTTCTGCACCTGTGTATCACAGGTCAGAGAATCTCTCACAGTCTCCAGCCAAACAACGTGTGCTTAGCTGGAGTTTGTGTTTCATAAAGACACTCCAGAGCCAGACAACCGAGGTTTCCTTAGTGAACTGCATCCAAAGTTAACCATTGTACAGAAAATATGCACCGTGTTTCCAGTTTGGATTTCTGACCTTCAATTCTACCCCTGCCTGGAGTTTTATTACTTCTGCCTGCAAGGCTACAGGGCAGCTCTAGGCTTGGACCCCTCTCTGCATGGAGTCCCTGTAACCCACAAATGTGCCATTGGGGGTGCTCAGTCAAGCTCGAGTTGTTCCTCATCCAGAACATTTACCACTGGTTTCCTTTAGCCACGGCCCAAAATTAGCTGAAATACCAATAAGGAAAACAGTTGTTTAAGCCACTGAGAAGGATGGTTTGAATTCAGCAGAACTTGGCTCCCTGAACATCAAAATACTATATCTGCCCATGCTTTCTACAGTTAATTACTATCACTACTATTGCCAGGGGCACTTTTGTAAAGGTTTGGTTTCCCATGTCAACATTTCAGCTTCAGGTTTATCCCACCGTGGTTTGTCCACTCTCCCACACTTCCCTCCTCCCTGGAGCTCTGCAGGGCCCCCCCAGCCCTGCACAAGGCTAATGACCATCACTCAGCACTTGGGAGCTGCACTGAAAGGGCTCAAGGATGCAGGAATGCTGCTTATTACCCTTTGCTGGCCTTTATCTAAATCCCCCTGAGCTCTGCAATGGTCCTTATTGAGCAACAGGAAGAGGAGTCCCTTCTACTCTCTCTGCAGCTGTGATTTTGTTCTCAGAGACACCCAGGGACACTCGGGTGTCAGGGGACCCAGCAAATCCCTCACATCAGCTGGTCCCCATAACGTGAAGAACAAGGTAACTCTTGCATCAGAGCAGTGGGGAGCACAAGGCTGTGCAAAGGGCTGTTTGTTTGGGTTTGTTTTGCTGTTGTTTCCTAGTTAACTACTGGGGGAAGAAAAATTATTAAAGGAAATATCTGCATGGGGTTAGCCAGGCACGTTTCAGCTTCAGATTTTTCACTCCTTGAAATAGTTACACCTCCAACCCATTTTAGATCGAAAAATCAGAGGATATTCACACTGAAAATGTTTTCCAGGATTCCCACACCCTGTTATTTTAACACAAAACTCACTAAATGTTTCCCAGACCTAGGGATCTGTTTACTTTCTGATGGGACCAAGCCCTTATTTACCTGTTTGTGCTTTCTCTGAGTTGTGATATCAACACAAGAATGAGCATCACAGTGTAAGTGTCCCCTAAGTGCTGGTGGTGGTGGCACTTTGAGGAGCTTCATTTTGAGGTTCTAGCTGCCCCCACCTTGAAACTCTCTTAAAAATAGCCTTAAATGGCAAGTTTAGACCCATGAATGAAGGCCCAGCATCAGGGGAGATTTCTCCTGGAACATGGCAAGCACTGGGTAAGGCTGGGTGTCAGCCAACCTGCTCTCCCCATGCCTGTCACCCCACGCACTCAGCCTCAATATTATGTTACTCTTCCAGCTGTGGAGGATTTGACAATGAATTTTGACCCTCCCTCTGAGCACTGGTGAGGAACGGGGAGAGTCCAAAATGGACAAACCCGGAATGGCGCAATTCGCCTGCAATACACACCAAGAAGGAACTGGAGATCCCCAGGGACACCTTCATCCCCTCCAACCCCACACCACGACAGCTCAGCATCACTTCTGAGCACCAGGCAACAATGCACTGGCAAATAAGCTCCAACCAGGGCTTTAAAATGTCACAGCTCGAGGACAGCTTTAGAGGCTTGGTGCACAGTCGCTGCTGCCACGTGACACTGCTGGCAACAGCAACGATTTTGGCACTTCAGAACAAGCACAGGGCCAGATTGCAACTGGAAGGAACAACCATAACTCTCCTGCAGTCAAAGAGCTCCCAGGTTTCATAACCACTGAGAGTTTCGCCCCAACAGCACAACACAGAAACTCAAGGGCACTTCATCAAATCAAAGCTCTTAACTGTTTAAGTTCATCTTTCTCTGTGAAATGTGTCTGCAAGACACTCTCAAGCACCTCACCGGAGTTAATTACCTGAACCCAAACCATCACAGGCCACAAATCCTTTAAACTTTGAGAACTGACTTAATGCTGAACAGCTTTTCTTATCGATAAAGGGGATTCCTGTGTGTGCAACACCCAGGAGTGGCACGGGGAATGACTGAAATGCCTCTGCTTTGAGATTAGGATGTGCCAGCAAAGAAGTGCTAAGTGCAGCTGGAGGCCAAGCACATTCAAAGTAAAGCATGGCCCAGGCCCTTTCCAGAGGGTGAGGAAAAGCATGTGGGGGATGCTGGAAAAACGTTGGTGTTTGCTGTAAATCGCTCTGCTTTGAAACTCAAGGCATTACAGTTCTCCTCAACAGGAAATAACTGGGCTGTCTCCAGAAACTGTTGGTAAATGAGGACTTTAATGGTGACAATTGCATCAGTACAAAAGCAATCTCCTATTTTAGTCCAATTAGTGCTGTGCTAAATCATCAGCCCGGGCCTTGCCTTTTGCAGTTGAAAGAGAGACATCTGTGAGGCTCTTCTGCTGCATGTGTTTTATATTATCCTCTAACACAATATGCATAAACTAATGCTATTCTACACTTACACAGCACCTCATCTGGAAATCTGAAAGCGATTTATGAATGGTGGGCATCTGTGACATTTTACAGATGGAAATTGAGGCACAGAGGGAATCCATAATCAGCCCCAGACTTATACAATGAGTCAGCTGCAGAGCAGAGCCCATTATTTGTTCTGTAGGAACATCTAGTGTCCAAACACAGAGGGAGACAAAGTTTTCTACCCCAAAAATTGTACAAGCATACCCAAAAATGCCACCCATGTCTGTGTTCAGACCAAGACTGCTGAGGAACAGAGTGAATGCATATCCTAAAGCACAGTCTCCCCTGGCAGACAGGTCCCTTCATTCTTGCAATACAAACACAGGCCAGGAGAAGGGTTATTATGCCTGAAAGTTTGTCTGCTTTTTCCACATCAGTTGATCTAATAAAAAAGATTGATTCTCCCCACAAATCTGGCCTCACTTTAACAAATCATTTGATTTGACACAAAGGACTATATTCAGATAGTTCAAATTCCACTTCAGTCCCTGAAACTAAAGTTTCTGATGGGCTGAAGCCTCAGAAACAGCCAATAGCAAACACCAGCCAGAGACACCCACCTTGGGAAGGGCTGGAAGTGCCTGAGTGTGGCCAGAAGCATCTGCAGATCTCTCTGTGCCACAGTGCTTATGAGCCCACGAGGAACACCACAGTGTTAGAGAAAACAGACAGCCCTTCCTGCCCCTTCTAGAAATACAGCAGCAACTCACACTTCTGAAAGCCTTCCAGCAGTAAACATAACACTGGATTACCTGCTGGGGCAGTGGGCCAGATGCCTGGAGTGGCATTCCCAAGGTATTGGGATGCAGATCACCAAGGTGTAGAAAAAGCCCCTAATCAAATACAAGCAATAAGTCTCTGCCTTCCTGCCCCACAATTCCAAAGAGTTTAGCCAACAGCCCAAAAATCAGCATATCATTTGGAAGCTAAATGACTAAGAGCAAACCATAGAAGGAAACCTTCAAACATCAGACCACTAGAGGAATCCCAGGCCAGATTGCCAATAAGGAGAACTCCTTGCACAATCAAAAAACCCCCCTAAAACCAACCAGCCTATAAATCATAGAATGACAATGGTTTATGTTGGAAGGGAACTTAAAGAACATGCAGTTTCAGCCCCCCTGCCACGGGCAGGGACATCTTCCACTAGCCCAGGTTGCATCCAACCTGGCCTTGGACACTTCCAGGGATGGGGCAGCCACAGCTTCTCTGGGCAACCTGTGCCAGGGCCTCACCACCCACCAGGTAAAGAATTTCTTCCTAACATCTAATCTAAACCTGCCCTCTTTGAGTTTAAAACCATTGCCCCTGGTCCTGTCACTATTGTGGCCTGTGGAAGGCCACAATGAGATCTCCTCAGAGTCTTCTCCAGGCTGAAAAACTCCAGCTCCTGTCCTCATAAAAGAGGTGCTCCATCCCTCTGATTATCTTAAACACCCATCAAAACCATCATAAACACCCAGTTCTGTGCTCTAACCCCACTACCAGGTTAGCAGAACAATAAAAGCACCAGCTAGATTTTGCCTGCATGAAACCTTAAAAGTGCATGAAAGGGCACAATGGAGGAAACCACATTTTAAAATAATTTAACATCTTGTCACCTCAGAGGGCTGTGATGTGCAGGGGCAGGACTATTCGTGCTCTCTGTGGACACCAAACAGGGCAGATGTTGAAAAGGGCACAACCACCAAGGGACAAACTGAAGCACAAAGGTGGAGACAGACCAAGGAAACAAATCACCACTTTAAAAAGGCAATCCAGACCTAAGACTGGCCTGTGGCAGGACCAATAATTAGCACTGGAGAAAATTTAAGATGTAATTCCTGCTGACACAATACTTTCCCAAGTGTCTTTGGACATGTCATCAGTTCCTCTGCATGGCACTTCCAACACAAGGGTCAGTGTGCTAAGAAATGCATTTGTGTGCCAGGACATGCCCAAGGAACAGAGAGGAGTAAGCAACAGCATCCCAAATCATGGCAGAGAATGAGGATAGGAACAAGGACTGAAGGACCCTTCCCTCCCAGAAGGACTGGGATCAACTTCTCTACTCAGACATTCAATTTTTTTCCTGATACAATAAGAATGAAGAATTCCAAGGAAGCTGTTACACACTCCAAAAGCCCTCCCTAGTGAGCACTGGGAATAGGTGTTGGGCATCTTCAGCTTCAGGGTCCCACCCAAGGGATGCAGCACTGCAGATTGGAGGCAGATCCTGCCCAGGCTGCCCCCTCTGGCTCCTGCCCACTCCTCCAGCTCTGCCTGGAACCAATGGCCAATTCCACACTGGACAGCCATGGATAATGAGGAATCAGTGGCATGTTCTGTGGCATCCATGGGCAGAGCACACAGAGAGGAACTGCAGCTAGAGCATGAAGCACATCCCCACAGAGGGTGGAGCAGAAAGACCAGGGCTTGTCCTAATCTGAGGCTTCACAGGAGCTTCTGGGCTATGGGACACCGATTTTTCTGCTGAGTGTGTGTTCAGCAAGGAGAGCAGAAAGAGCAGTGAGAGCTCTTCATGCTCCTGCACACCACTGCTTTCCCAACCAGCCCTGGGGAGTAACTCGTGTGCTCAGCGTTTGTGGGGCTTCAGAGCTGCCACAGTTCTCATCTTCCACAAAAGCTGCCCATGGCCATCAGCTACAGAGACTCCCATGGGAATTCCTGCTTCTCATTGAGTAACTGTCATTGGATATATATGGGTGAACTTAAAACCTCATTTGGGCTTTTGCACATGCAGTAGAGAGCTTTCAAGCCATTTTTCTCCATGAATTTGGAGAGACATAGTTTGTCCTCCAGCAAGCAACAAATAAGCTTCATTCACTTTCAACCTTTAAAACCATTTTGGTTTTCTCAGGGGAGGCTGTTCAGAGACACCAACATGAGTGTCACAGACACACGATGAGGAGACCCCAGGCTGCTGAATGCCAGTGGCTGAGGAACCTCTCTGCTCGTGGAGAGCCTGCAATCACACACAAGGTCACAGCCACGTCCCTCTGAGCACTCACCTCATCCAACCACCCCCGGGTCTGGCTCTTCTCAACACATCACCCCCAAAGGCTGATGAGGAGCATGAGCAGGTCAGGGAAAACCAGGGGGTGAGTTTTAATGACAAAGCAAGCACAACAGGCACCCTGGGAGAGAGCCAGGGTCTGTGGAGCCTGGTGTCCCCCCTCTGATAGTGAATCAAGCAAAAACTAGGAAGGGCAAGCCAGCCATTCCCAACTCCCCTTTTCCCTGCCCTCCAGGTACCTGAGGGAAACTGAGGCAAAGAGCAGGCAGAGACTCACAGACCCCCTCCCATAAGCTCTTCCCCACAAGCAAAGGGCATCCCTGGCTGCCACAGCCCCCCACCCAGGAGTGCACCCCACTTCACTCTCAGGCTCTGCCTTTTGGGAAGTTCGTGTTTGTTGCCCACTTACGGTCCTGGTTGGGAAAGGAACGGTGCTGGCGGCCAGGAGCACCTGCGGGGGGGAGACAAGGCAATTATCACTGGGAATGTGGCAAACCCTCTCCCTGCACGCTGTTGGCTCAGCACAGAAAACGTTTACGCAGCTTGAGGAGCAAAACTTGGTGAGGACTGAAAGCGCCTCCTGCTCGGCTCGTTCTCGCTCCTGGCAGCATCTCCCCCATCCCACCCCCGGCAAGCCAGGCATGCACAGCACACACACAGCTCTCCCACGTGCTGAAACGAGCCTGTAAAACAGCCCCTGCCTCCACTGGAGATGATGCTTCCAAGAAATACAACCACAGACAAAGCAGAGATTAGCTCAGACGGTCAGAGTGCAGTGCTAACAGCACCAGGGTTATGGGATTGATCCCTGCATGGGCCACTCACTTAAGAGCTGGACTTGAGAATCCTTCAGGTCCCTTTGAACTCAGAATGTTCTGTGAAACCTACTGAGTGAAACAGGCTGCAGCATCCACTCTGGTTGTGTGCAGAAGGGACTGGGGTTGGTTCTGGGGTGTTTTTTTGGGATAACGGCAGTCACTGCCTCCTTTGCACACTGTGGGGAAAGAGTGGTCCCAGCTCAAGGAGGGAGAGCAGCTGCTGTCTTTTTGGCTGAGCCACAGGAAGAGGAACCCAGCACCTCTCCAGCAGCTGGTGCATGTTCTAAAAAACAAGTTTGTGACAACAGGAAGAGATGGAATCAAGAAGGGGGGAAGGCCTTTAGCAGTGTGGGCACAGCAGCACCTCCTGATGCTTAGGATAACCAGTACACTTCAGAGGGGGTGTCTGCCCCCAGCTCTGCTTGTGAGCTGGGTTGGTTAACTTGTCTCTGCAGATTTTTCTGTTTCCAAGTGTAAAACCAGAGATGACGACTCCAACTGCCTTTATAACCAGTCTGAGCTCTGTGAAGACCTAATTATTTAAGTCTGTGAACCACAAAGCACTTTCATCTGGAAAGCACAATACATGAGCAAATCAGTATCTGTGTTTTGTGAACAGAAGGGTAAAAAAGGAAGAAGAAAAAATGCTGAACAAGCTGAGAAAATAATTGTCTTAGTATGAAAAACTTCCCCCAGCACTGGAGGGTGACGATCACATCGAAGAGATGGATATTAGTCACGATCAGCACACATAAAACCATCTTGAAGATACTAACTACAAACAACTGTTACAAGATTTTACAAGGGCGTGTTTGTTGCACCAGTGTCTAGAAACATCACATGAAAAACAAACAAACAAGACCAGATAATTGCTTTGAATATGGTTTTTGTTAGTTTGGGGTCCTTGATGGGTTTGTGCACATGCCTGGGAAGCTGAGCAGCAGACTTGCTTATGGTTCTCCTACTCATCCTCATTGGGAGGAATGAGAAGTGCTTCTGCATTTACACCAGTGCAAATCTGGTCTGGATTCCCTTAACACCCTCAAAAACTCACTGAACACACATTTCTTTGGAGCAGTGATGCTTTAACATTCCTCCAGCTCCTCTCTATCACCTCAAGCTTTAAAGCACACAAGCAGTGATAATGAGCTGAGGCCAGTCCCACAGTCACAGTGTTACATTCCCCCTAAACCCATCCTTTGAGGGAAATAATAGAGACTTGACTGCTGGTGTGACTCCCAGCAAATGTTTCCTCAGTGTTAGGTAAGTATGGGACACGTGGATGAAGAGAAAACTGCCCTGAATGGACACCAACACTATCTTATTCCCTGTTTCTTAAAGCAATTCTGTCCCAGAGGGACTTGCCCCCAAGCCTCTCACAGGATTGCCAGTGTGAGGAATTTTTTCATCTAGTTTAATCCAAGATTTGGGATTCAAATGATGCTCATTCAGCAAGGACACGGTAAATCAGCTCAGGGACCCAAGGGGATGTTCCCATAAATTCCTACCATGGCTTTGCACAGATGAGCAACCACAGCATGTGCTGCACTGCTCCCACCACTTCTGTTCCCAGCAGCTCAAGCAGTGGGAGCCAGGCAGCATTGCTGGCTGCTGGGAAATCCCCCAGGGAGAAGGTGATGGCCACGCTGCAGCCTTTCCTGCAGGTGTCCCCAGTGCCAGCTGGCTCCAAGCTGTGTCATGTTTCCCTCTGCACAGCCAGGACCAGCTTTGCTTGTGTCTCAGCAGCAGCTGCAACCTCCTAAACAAACTGCAGGAGCCACACTGGGGAGTCCTGGCCTCTCATGGAAACCTCTCTCCCAACACTCCTGACCTTGTCAGATGGTTTCTAACTGTCCCACCTCTTCCTCTAGCTCTGTCTCTATCAAGCCACAGCAATGTCCTGCTTCACAGAAAGCAAGCCAAAGCCACTCTGCTCCCTGTCTTTGCTACAGCAGACACAGGATTGCAGGGGAGGATTGGGATGCAGCTCTAGCACCTTCCCCACCTCCCCTGGACAGCCAGCTGGGGGAACTCATCCTTTGTCTCTGAGAGGAGGCAGTTATGCAGGTCAGACACCAGCCCAAAGAAAGCAGAAAGGCAAGTCTCAAAGAGCCTAAAAACTGGCTCCCTTGCACCAGAGCAGCTGCCCTCCATGGCAGGGAAGGGCACATCAGCTGCAAGAGGAGTGCAGAGAAACAAGGGTCAAGCCTCACATTTTAAAAACAAGTCTGGGTCCCAAAGCAATGTGTGACCAAAAATTAAAGCCAGGTCAAGTCCCCAAACAAGCTGCTGGAGGCTACAAGGTTGCACAGTCTGTCTTGTGCAGCTGAAATGCTCAGGTGGGGCAATTCCAGCAGCATCCCCTTGGCACTGGGACTGTCCCTGCAGCCAGAACCCAATGAGCTGGGGCAGTGCAGCAGAGTGACTGTGATGGTATCCTCTCAAAGAGAAGGGCTGAAGTGGAAGAGAATTAAACCAGTCTTTAAGTGCCTTACCAAGTTTGAGGACTTCATGTAAGAGCAACCAAGTGCATCCTGTATGAGATTTTGGGAATGGCTCACAGAAAATGGCAGGTCAATGAGATGTGCAACGAGTGTCTAAAGCCCTGCATCACCACAGAGTCTCCACACTCCCTGCAAGCCATAACAAAAGTCTCAGAACCACATGGTTTTGCACTAATAACCAAAAACTGTAGTAGCCACTGTGCAATAAATTTTCTTCCATTATTCAACCATTAACAGCAAGTACAAACCACCAAGTTCTGCTTCTACTTTGAGAAGCAAAGATTCCAGTTTAGTCCTTTCCAGCTAAAATTAGATAAATGTTTGATGCCTTTTGCAAGATCTGCAGAGTCAACATAAATACCAAAGATCAAATTCAGAGGGATCCTGTTACTAACTCAAGGTCCATCTAGAGTTAAACAGCAGCCACAGTGTGCATAGGAAGCTTCTCCCTTTGCACAACGGTGTCAGGTCAAGCTTAAAGAGATTAAAAACAAGTTTACAAGGGTTTTTTCTGTAATAGCAACAAGAAAACCCCACCTAAATCTCAAGAATTGCAAAAGAAGGGCCAGTCAAAGGTAGAAATGTATTCCACAGCCCTGTGCAGGGAATCCATTTCTGGACAACTGCCTAAAACTCTGCATCCGCCTTGTGCTGGCTCAACCCCCACTGCTCTTGGCAGGTGAGATAGAAAATTGGTTATAAAATGAGCTCTATATTTTATAAGTTTCATAAACATTTTTTGAAAAAAACTAGAATATGAGGTATTCTCAGAGATTCTGTGCCAGAGAGTAATGTGGTCTAACTTGGAAACAGAGTTACCACCTGTTCATGGCAACTGCTCTTTTAATCTTCATTTCTGTTTTATGAGCTGACCAACACTATTTTATTAGCTGACAATTAGTTTAGGTTGATTTAATTAAGCAAAATTGATTACAATCCCTCTTTCTGCCCGGGCAAACGTTCTGCAGGATTAGGGGGTTGAACAGCTTGGGCCCTGTATCAATAATGTTGAATTCCAGATCTTTTTGTCAAAAACAATCACCATGACAATCCAGGTAAATATATGTCAGTGGACACAGAGAGGGTCTAGGTGTTCTAAGAGAAAAAGAGGTGTTCTAAGAGAAAAAGAGGTGTTCTAAGAGAAAAAGGCAGGCTCTGGCTGTCTGGGGAAAACCAGAGGTGACATTTTGACCAGTGCTTAACTGGTTTAAAAGTTGCCACTTTTGTTTTCTGCACCTCATGGATGGACACTCTGACAGACAGGAAAGAGAGACCTGAAAATAACCCAGTCTGAACACACTAATTGATTATTTTTCAAGGAGATCTGCTCCTTAGACCCTGAGGCTGCAGAGACACTTGAGTCAGTGGAACAGAACGGGCAGTGTGGGGTGGGAGGAAGAGCAGGAACATGGAGAGGGTGATTTTAACTGCCCCTGGGAAGTGGTTCATTTAACTGATGCAAAGATGAAGGCACCAGGTGCCTCCAAAATGGGTGTTGCACAGGAGGCAAAGGAGGCTTTTCTGTCAGTGTTTGCTCTCCTGTGAGTGAACACCCTCGTGCATCAGCATTTGGGGGGAAAAGGCAGCATAGGGTAGATATCTCAGCTTTAATTTGTCTTTGGATTTGGTTTTGCCTGTTGTTGCAACTGGTTGGGGTTTTTTTCCCCTTTAGTATTTTTTTTTAAATGTTTGTAAAGTTAGACCAAGAAGGATTTCCCACCTGGGCAAATGCCTCTAGTTCAGCACCTACTCAACATCACACACACAGGTGCCTTAACTGTGAGTGAGGTGTCAGTCAGGCTGGGAGGGGAGAGAATTCCTCAGACAGGTTGCACAGATGTTTCTGTTTGGCTCATTTGAAAGATTCAAAGCAATAATTGACCAAAATCAACAGCCTTTTGAGTACCAGCCCTCACCAAGCTGAGCCTGAATGAAACACTCAGGGATGAACTTTCTCATGTCACAATTCTCGAGTCCCATCTTGCAACAAGGCAGGACCCAGTGGATAATTCTGTCTGCAGAGCTTTCAGCAGAGGTTGTGGCCACAACTCAGCCCTGGAGGGTTGATAAAAATGACTGTAACAGTAGTAGAGGTTCGGGTGCAGTTCAGTACAGACAATGTTGGAGTGAAATGGCTCTTCTGTAAGATAAATGTTGCCTTTGACACTTACTGAGCCTTGAAAAGTGAACCAGCACCATTAGTTATAACTCCCTGGCAACAAAAGCCTTAATAATTCTGACTAATTGTCATGGAAAGTTACCCTGATTGCAAATTTGACAGTTATAAAAATCCAATTTTGGAATTCCAAGCAGGCCAGAAACATAATTAGGCTCCACATTTTAACACCCTCTTGATCAATGGTGGGGTAATGGAGACCCTTCCAAGGGCTTTGTTTTGAAATGAATGGCGCCATATTGATGAAACAACTTGGACACAAACCAGAAATTAAATTGAAAGTTTAAACAATGCAGCTGTATTTTATCATCCTGTATTGTCAGGCCTTAACGAAAATAGCTCCTAAACAGAGCCACATGTTTTGCCTGTTGCCCAAAAACTGAAGGTGAATTTTAAAACCCTTTCCTAAACTGCAGGATGCCAAGATTTTTCAGCTAGGAGTTATTATTAGGACACAACAGTATTTCATAGAAGTCTTGACAAGGGTTTTGTATGGTTCCTGTAAAAGCAACTTCATTTTTTAAATGGGAGATGGTTTAGATGACACTTCAAAAAAAAATGGAACCTCTGCTATGTATTTCTTCTTGTGCCATGTCCACATGATACAGGCAAAAATAAAATCACATTGCAATCATTGGAACAATCAATACAGGGAGTGTAAGCAAGATTTCCCCCTCATCCTGTGTATCATCAATGAGCATTGTCAGCTGCCTTCTAATCCCAGGACCTGGAGACAGATTTAGTGGGGGTCTGTCATGTGTTTCAGTGTCACAGAAAAAAACTAGTGAGCTCTGAGTGTTATCTCTTGCCTCTGAGGATTAAGATATGATTAAAAAAACCACTTGTTGGTTACAACACTCTGAGAACCAGATCTTTGATTGTTGCAGCAAATTGGTCAAGATACACGAGACAGAAAATGTATAATGAAACTTAGTCTTTTTAATATCTAAGGATGGATTTGCACAGCTGGAAACTTAGGGGTAAACTCTGGGTTTTGGCTTGTAATCTGTTCAAATAGCCTAGAGGATTTTAGGGAGTGTAACTCACACAAATTAAATGGGATTCTACCACATTTATTTATTTGAGTATAGTATTTAAGATGGCAAGACTCAGTTCCACGTTGAGCAAAAATCTGCTGAAAACCAAATATCATGTTAAGTTCTACCAGACTTTCCCATAAAAGCCAAAGTGTTCAATCTCAGGTTTGAATACCCATAATCCCAGAAACAAGACATTAAAAAAGCTCCAGGATCATAACCCAGCAGCAGAATAGGTTCAATGGCTCAATCCTCCCATGTGCTACAAGAATGAAGTATTTTAATTGGATCTATCAGGAAGTTTGCAGAGGGGTGCACTCAACTTTCATCTCAGTGCCCCGGCTGGAGGAAGGGAGATGAGACACGAAGAGATAAAACAGCTGAGAACAAAGCAGTGCCTGCAGCCTCCCTCACGCTGGATAAACACGTCTGTCAGAGCCTGAGGTCAGGCTGAGACCTCTGACAGCAGTGCTGGGTAAGGCTGAGGAGCTTTTATCTCCCTCAGGCTTTCCAACAGCACACGGAACAAGTTCACTGCAGCATCTGCTGGAGTTTCCCCCATTGCCCGTCTCACAAACCAGTCCTGCTGGAAGAGCTGAGAGCTGGACACTGAAAATAAGTGTCACAGGAGGGCTGTGGGCAGGCTCATGTCCTGAGATAACAGCAGGGATCACAGCAATCCCTGTGCCCAGCCCAGCAGGCTACAGGCAGAACTACCCAGGTACCAGGATTTAAGGCAGTTGCTCCTCAAGGAATGGTGCAAACACGGGGACACAGCAGCCACTCCCAGCTCACTCAGCATCACTAACACCATGTGGTGACACTGCCACAGCTGGTGGATTTGCCAGGCATGCAAATCAGGCAGGAATGCTCGGCCCTCTGGAGACATCCCTCTTTCTCCCTCTTCCTACTCCACCAGGGGAGCCTGGATGACTGGAATAGATGAGTGCTAGATGCACAGGTAGGCAGATGAACTTGAGTGAGATGAACACCTTTCCTCATGTTTTAGATCACTGTCCAACAAACAAGGATGTGGTACATCCTTTCCTTGTGTACATTAAGGATATTAAGAATATTACAGAGGCTGACAGACTCACAATTTTATCAGAGGTCACACAAGCTCCTCGGGCAGACCAGGAGAGATGCTATTTTTACTCAGCTTTTTACCCAGTATTTTACTGCACTCCAAATTCTCATGTCATTAAATGCTACCTAAATATCAGGATAAGTAGATGATTTTTAATGAGGTTGCTACTCCCATTCACCTGCCACTGTTCAATATCTCAGGAGCATTTTATCTCTCTTAGCAGACTAACAAGGCTGTAAAAGAAGCAAGATAAACACCAGCTGAATAATTTAAATGTTGTAGCCTAGTAGGTGAATATGGACTTTAAAAGAGCACCCAACATCCAGCCTGGGGCTTCTCTGAAGTGGCTAAAAGAAGGGCTCAGAAGAGGAAGCACCTACCTGTACTGGTGTGTGCTGTGGCAAGTTTTCTCTACAGTCCTTTCATGGCTAATGAACATCCAACAATGCTTGATAAAAACAGTGTCTGCTACTGATCAAGTACTGGTTGCTTTGTATCACACTTGAATCTAACAGGAAGAAATGTCCAAGAAGATGTATTGTCTAAGTTCAATGTTTTATCAAAACCAGATGAGCACACACAGCCCGAGGGCCTGGGCCAAAGCCAAAACATACAAGCAGGAAAATGCAAGCGGGTAAAATGTGACACTTGAATAAAAAAAGAGGTGGTTACCTTTGTGCCAAAAACAAAGGCATTCTGACCATGATGGTACAGTGTACCTGGAACACCTCTGCCTCCCCAAACAGAGCACTGTAGTTGCTACAAAGCCTCTTTTCATCAGGCTCTGCTGCGTGGAACTCCCAGCTCAGACCACCTCTGGATGATGCACTCCAGTGCCTTTTCTGTTACAGCCATTTACACAGATGCTGTGTACATGTGCACACACCCTCGTGTCTGTGCCCAGAAGAAAACACTTCCATCACAGCTACTTTTACACTCTTCACTACTACTGTGAAGCTTTCTGAATGATTTCCTTCATGGTATGGCCTTGGCCTTGAGTGAAGAACCTTGCCCAGTGTTCTCCTCGCAGACACGGCGTTACGGTGGAGAATAAGCAAGACAGAAGTGCCAGTGGTTTAGCCCAGAGTTCCCAATGCCCACCCATATCCCTCCACCTACCCCTTGCTCCACTCCCTGTTTCAGACTAACCCTCTCTGCATTTCACTGGAGCCAGCTTTGGAGCCATGGAGATGTGGAGGTGTGTGTTTAAGCTGGAATGGACGTGTCTTTTCTGATGTAAAGCCCCAGTTTCTTCTACAGTTTCACTGGCTCCCACTGCTAAGGACAAGAGTTCAGTGGTGCTCACTGAGCCCAGGATTAACTCCCAGGACAGCCAACACAAAGTACCAGTTGGCTTGTGGACTTCACATACTTGCCACGTGCACTTAAGCAAAGATCCTAAACTCCCCGTGACAAGAACACGAGGGGAATATGAGGCACTAAACCATCATCAAGCTACGCTTGCACATTTTTCATGTGCTAAATCGTTGTTTTCAATTTACTTCTAGCAAGGAAAACATATATTGAGTGAGTTTGTCACAGTCCTGGTAAAGCACAATCCACCACTGCCCATTTAAAGAGCTGCAGGGCAACAGGAAATGTCTCAAATGCCCCCAAATTCCTCACTCCCTGACCCCCAACACCACCCAATGGTATCTGTCTAGCCCTGTGTAGCCCAGTCACAATTTACACCATGAAAATTAGTAGCAGAAGCAGCATGCTGGTCTAGCCCCTGGTCATTTTAAGTTATTTTGTCCTGCCAAGGTTAAAGAGTCCATGGAAAAGGCACTGCCCCATCCACTGCCAGAGATGCAAAGGCCACGGTTCCCTCACTAACATGCCCCTCCTCTCCCATTGCTGAAAAGTAACATAACTGTTGGAAAGAACTGCAAAATAGTTTTTAGGGTTCATTAAAATATTTCAAAAAGTCACTTTGATTTAAAAACCCACCTTAATAAAGCCATATTTATAGTTTCTTTCCACAGTCTTCATCCATTTATACAGCTGCAGTTCCTCTCAAAGACAGTTCAAAGAAATGCTGCTCCAGGCACCCAGTCAGAGCCTAAAAATCCACTGCTGAGTTGCCCAAGATTTTACTAATAAAATTTGTCTTCAGTGATATAAATTGAAAAGTCAAAACAGAAACCTGCTCACAATCTACTGCAGCAGGTTTTTCAATCTGCGGCTCAATTCCATGAAAAAAAGGTGTTCCACATGACCTCCAACTGCTGGAGGGAGATAAGGAAAGAAACACTGCAAGTAGGTGTTGAAACTTCTTAGAAATCTGACTGTGCCTTGGGGTATTTTCATCTACTCAGAGAAACAGGCACTTCATTTCTGAGCTGGAGATCAGAGTAGGTACTCGATGACTTCTAGATCAGGTCACCCTGCAGTCAAAAGGCCATTCTCCAGGGTAAAGCTTCCATACAAGCCCTCTTTTCCCAGTGAAAAGAGAGTTCAATTCCTTATCCCTGAAGCACAAGATACCCCAAGGAGAGGCACCAACTGCAAGAACACACCATACCAAGAGCTGTTCTCATGATGCTGCTCCCCAGCAGTGAGATCCAAGTCAGCAGCAGGTGAAAAAGGACAAATAAATGTCCTACCAGTGCTTGGGTACAGCCTCCCTACTCACCCAGTAAGCCTACAGGTCAGAATCCAAGCCTAGAAACACTGGACAAAGTTGGAATTGCTGAACTCAGCTAACAACCAAAAACAATGTGAGTTTTTTGCTCCACAAGAACTGTGCAACGTTAAATTCAGGATTGTATCAAAAGGTGCACAGGAAAGCTAAAAGAAGACATTTGTTTTCCTACATTACTGCCCTTGAGCCAGAGCAGAGTCAAAGGCTTTGCAAGCTGGTTTTGGCATGAAAAGGAAATGGATTGCACAGAAGCTGGAGAAGCAATCAGGCAGAGCACTGATTAAAACCATTAAAACCAGCTCTCCAGAACCCAGGACTGCCTTTAAACATGCAGGTCCCTCCAGTCCCAGCCAGAGCCTGGAACAGCAGCACCAGCTCTCATCACATCACAGACCCCTCATTCCACATTGTATCTCACTCTCTCAGGCTTTGGGGCCATCAGTGAAGGTGGCCCCGGTGCCAGGGACAAGGATATTTGGGAGGAGTCACCCAACAAAGCACAGTAAAAATAATCAGGCCTCGAGGGAGATCCTCAGCTGATCTCAGAAACACCTGCTGGGCAGCCCTGCTGCAGAGAGAACAAATCAGGCTGGGAAACAACAGTTTTCAGCTGCAATTTTTTCTTACATAAGACACATCTCACCAAATCTATCAGTGCAGCACTTCTTCAGAGTCCCCATTATTCCCATGCAAAAAAAAAGGGAATGTTAAGGACTGCAGAAGCTGCCACCTGGCAGGTGCTGCTGTGGCTGTGGGTTTGTTTAATGCTCATAGAGAGCCCTGCTCTGAGTGGTGTCTCGGTGCTCCTGAAGCACTGCTGTTAAATAAGAGAGCACTATTTCACTTGCAAAGTCAATTAGTGCACGAGCAAGGTTGGGGGTATGTTTGCTTTTTAAAAAACAAACCCACAAAAACTTATTGAAAAGGCCAACAGATAACAAATAGGACAGTGGAGCATGTTATATCAGTGAATGGGGACATCCAAATCATTCTGAGCTTGCACTGTAAGATGTTGAGTGAGAGATGCTGGACCTGGACTGTGCAGCAACTGCCTGTAAGACCAGCAAGGTTAATGAGAACAGCAGCACAGGGATATCTTCAACAGCCAGACTCCACATCCTAAAATTCTTTCATTTCAGTTACTATGGAATTCCAGTGCTTCACTGATAAGATCTAGAAGGCAAATTGTTACCACAGCACAATCTCCAAGGAAGCAAATTTCAAAATTGAAATGACCTCTGAAATATTTGCCTCCGTCACTTTTGCCAAGAAACTTGGGGCAGTTTCATCTTTCATCAATGCTGGTTCTCAGCTTTTCACAAACAGCAAATGTGAGGTTGTTGTTATTAGTAGCAGTATTTTAAATTAGTGCCCAAGAATCTGTTTGGCCCTTTGGTATTGAAGGAATTTGAAAAGAAAAAGAATATTAAAAGCCCACAAACAAATAAAAAATAAAATAAAATAAATTGGAAATTAGGCTTGGCTGGTGTGCCTGGATTCAATCTATAGTTCCTCAAAAATCACACACCAGTGGAAGATTAACTCAAAATCATGGGATGGGAATGCATATGGAATTCTCATTCTGCTTACAGGAGGGTAAATGACATATGGTTAATCCCTGGAGGTTGGTTGATATTTTGGTTATTCACTGGCTGAAATACCTGCCCAGCCACCATCCTATGTTTGGATGGGACAGATCTCTCCACTTACATCAGCCTTTGAGTAACTCAATGTGTGCTCAGCTCTCACTCACAGCACATGTAGGAGAATCCCTTGCCTCAATACCAGTGCTGTCCCTGCTTTTCCAAAGAGAAGGAGCCCTTCCCACTACACCCCCTGAACGAAAAACTTTACTGGCAGGGTTACAGTTCCCTGGGGACACAACAATTGCTTTCTTATTTCACACTAGAGGCATCTAACACCAGATGTCCATGGAATATATTTCATTCTATAGTGGGCTACCCATTTCCCTCATCATTT
This sequence comes from Manacus candei, assembly GCF_025592945.1. Classification (NCBI taxonomy): domain Eukaryota; kingdom Metazoa; phylum Chordata; class Aves; order Passeriformes; family Pipridae; genus Manacus; species Manacus candei. The sequence goes on along the minus strand of NW_026138124.1, from coordinate 4,778,526 downwards.
TCCAATTAACGAGTGATTACGATTAGCACTGGCTGGGACATGGGATCTTGTGAACACACTGGGAAAAATTTCAGAAGGAAAGCTGTACCATAAAGTCACACATCACACAAAATCACTGACCTGAACATTAAAACCAATGATTATTCAGAGCATTTTTGTGATGACCTTCCCCCACACGATCCGAGACAACTCCACATTCAGACAAATCATGAAATGCTCCCGAGCCGCGATCGCTTTGCTCACAAAACTGAACATACCCCTCCCCCAGATGACTTGGCCCTGCCTGTGCTAATCCAGCTGTTTTGTTTTGTGAATTGGAGTCTGAATGCACAGGCAAGAGAACCACATGAGTTTGGATTCACCGGTGCACAGGGGGATTTCCTCTAATAATCCCAGTCGTCATTACGGGAGCTGGATGTGTGAACGATGAGACTCTAATATCCTCCAGGGAGAGCTGAGTCTCAAATTCAACAGGCCATTCAGGGGGCTCCATCTGTGGATCTTCTAAATGTGATTAACTATCTTAACTAGAGGAAACTGCTTTTTCTTTCTTCCCTTTTAATGAATAGCTTCGAGTTCAGAATAAAGGGGAGAGACAAAGTGCTTGAAAACAGTCAACGATGCATCAAAAGGATCTGGGAACTTTATCTTGAGTTTCACCAAAATCCTTGCAACCTCCATGTCTAGCAACAAATTTTATACCCTCTTAACCTGAAAGGCTGAGAGGAAAAGGTCACACCTCACAGAACTGAGGATCCCTGGTCCGGACAAAACCACACAAAAGGCCAGAGAACATTTTGACATGTCAAAGTGGAACCACATCAATTTACAGCAGGCAGAATCCACCCCCTTTTACCATCAGCTCAACAGACAAGTCTCTCCTTGTGAGCATATAAAGTTTTGTATTAACTGAGTTAATGATGTCATGGCCAGTAACTCTTCCCTCCTGACTCTCAGTTATTTCCCCATGTTTTTCACAGGACATAAATTCCAAGCTCTGATGACCAGCAATGGTAACTGTGTGGTGTCTCCCCTGTTCTTTCCCCTTCTCACTTTATTCTCTTCCCATAATCAGATTTAGTCACATGAAAAAATTCTACTGATTGTGACTATTTGCAAAATGCCCATCAGTTAAATCCTGGCAGAGGTTAAATACTGTAAGCTGTCGGTGCCTACAGCCCTGTTTGCCTTGGGACACTCCTGCATGTGCAGTTCCTGTCTCACAGGAACTTTTGAGACATTCAAGACTGACAAATTACAGCAGAAAGTTCACAGCAAGAAGCGCTGATAGAAAGATTGGGAAAGATCAAGCAGAAAACTTGCTTTCAACATTTTTTAGCTGGTGTTGAAGGACGAATCTCGGTATCAAGTTGAGAAGGAGAGGCGACCAACAGCTCAGCTTCTCAAAAAAGTCACCAGTTATGTCACTCTGGCTCAGTTCTCAGTAAAACATCCAGCTCAAAGGAGCAAGTCGCTTGAATTTCTCTCTCTCGTGGCTTACATTAATTAAGTACTACTTAATGCAGTATGAAGTTTTCGTCATTGTATTCTGAAGAAAGTCGAGCAGCAGTGAAACTCTGTTCTCATGGCAGAGTTCCTTGGCTGCACTGCACCTCCTACACATGTCATCGTGCACATTTAACAAACGGGTCAGTCTGTCTGCGTAAATCGGGACTGACTTCCCCCAAGTCAGCAGAATTCTGCTGCCATGCAGTCAGTGTGAGATGAGAAATGGGGCTGTGCCTCCAGACCCCAGCTCTGCACCTGGAACATTGGCCTACACAACAGAGGAGGCACCTTTTGAGAGGGGAAGAGGTGGGAAGGAAAAGCAGTGTAAAATCACACAGAAGAGTTTGCCTTTCTCGGGTTTGAACTCGTTGCCTACTTGCCACAGAAATTACTTGCAGGAAGATTGTGATAAGCTGTGATAAGTTGGAGAGGGTTTTTCTCTTACACTTTGACCTTTTGAAGGTGAAAAGGAGTCAGAGCAACGGTGTGGCCTCTGTCAGCCCCACCAGCATCTGCTATCGACGCCGTATTCCCTTCCTGTGCTTCCCTCCTTTTTCTAGCTAAAGAGTCTACAGCACGTAGCATTAAATTCCTGTTACAGGAAGGAGAAGTTAATGCTGAATCTGGAGAAGCCAGGGAAGTATCAAGAGATTTCCAACAGCTGACGGCTGCTCTGGAGGAGAATCCAGCTGTTCCTTTCCATGCAGTGACCTGTTAAAGTTGGAACAGCAAATTTCCAAACCAATCTGTAGCCATGCCTGGAACAATGAAGCGTAAATAAATTAAGTTCTTATCTCGGAAAAGCTTATGAGTGTCTCACTCCGTATGAAAGCTTTTCAGGAAATGGGGAAGAGGGAGAAAACCTTCCGAAATCTCTGCACTAAAATAGTTTATACTTCTCACAGCCAGAGAAAGGGGAAGAGAGAATAGCAACCTTTTGTGGGACAGAACAAGCAATGCTGCCTATAGGGGAGCAGGAGAAGTTGTAGATTCTGGCATTCACCCTCCATTGAAGGCAGCAGGAATCCGACCGCACACATGGACAGCTGTGACTGGCACAGCCTTTCTGTTCCATCCCCCCCCCCAAAAATCCACTGAAGAGCAACTAGTTCTGCTGATAACAGCACACAGCCAGCAGGGATGGCCCCAAAGTGACACAGGCACAAAGTAATGCCAGTTCCAACCCCAGAAACTTATATTCCCACCAGTTGAGGGATGAGACAGGCAGGGAGACAGACAGGGCAGGGGGTGACCAGCAGTGCACTGGCTCCAGCAGAGCTGCACTTCCTTAAAGTGCAGTTATTTGCCCCATCCTTTGGAAGGACACAACTTTCAAATGAGTGGTGACACCTGGAACACCTTTCACATGATTCCACACTTTCTGTGCACACTGACTGGCAGCAGCAGTTCCAATGCTTTGCTGCAAGGGTCATGGAAAGGGAACATTAAAGAAGACTCACAGTGACATCAGGCAGCTCCACTTGTTAGGCAAAGAGCTTAAAATAACAAACACTTGAATGAAAACCTTTAAAGGCTACTGAAAACTGCCTACAGCCACTGCAGAGTGGTCCTCTTGCTAACCCAAGTCCAGCTTGCTGTTGTTACCTGGGGATAGACCAGAGTGCAGGGGTGTGCACACAAAGAGCAGTAATGACATGAAACAAATGTCTCCTGAATTCAGTCATTTCCCACAGGGAGTAAAAGTTAATCACAAATCCTAAAGACCAGGCAACTGCATGTAAAAGTAATGATGCAAACCATTCTTGAAAAATAAAAACTAGATCATTGCCTGTCCTTAGAGTTTGATATTAAGACCATTATTTCAGTTTGACCTCTGTGTCACCTAAGATAGAAAAAACAATCCTCACTATCATAAAACAATACTGAAAGACATTTGTACATTTATCTTCCAGTTTTATGAAAATATTTCTCCCAAAAACTCTGTTAAGTATCTAGTGCTTTCTTGACTATCCAGAGGTTCTCAGCAAAAAGAAAGACCAAAACTTGCAATCCAAAATTCCTAATTCTGGACTAAGTTTTCAGATGAAAACTACTAAGACTTTTGTCAGGGGAAAAAACAAAGGCAATTTAGTAACTTTTTAATTTAGACTAAATGTCAGCTCTCTCCCTTAAAAACGTCAAAGGCAAATGTTCAAACATCCTCCCTAACACTAATTTTATTAAGACTGTCAGCAATTCTCAGTATCTCAATCTAAGACAGTGAGTCAGGCAGCAAATCAATCCAATTGCCAAATCTCCAGAGGGAAAGAAACAACAGAGGAAGCAAGCCAAAGAGATTGCTGATAATGGATATTTAGTCTTTATGTGGGACAAATACTTTGCTACTTCCTCACACTCCTTTTGCTCTGTTACACTGGGGGCACTCAGGGCATTGGGGTTTAAATGCCTAAATATAGCCATGGAGATTACACTGGATTTTTACATGGGAAGAATTCCTGACTTCCACTTCCCTGGTGGATTCGTGGCTGGCTCGCAGGACGTCTCACCGAGTTTGGAGTCTGTGATTTTCCAGGGTGGAACAAGTGAGTGTGTGGTATCTCCACAAGCTGGGCCTTGTGAGCTCTGCTCTCCTGCAGCCCATCAAACACGAGCACAGCTCACTGACCACACCTGCAGGTCCCCATCCTGGCAAAGAGCCATTCCACACACAGCAAAGGCAGCCATTTCTGGACAGAGTGACAGCTGAGACCACAGGAGTCACTCGTTGAACAAGCTTCTGAAACAATTTTGTTGTGGAAACTGGTTTACCCCTTTGCTTTTGCTGGTAAAAAGGGAACCAGACAATGGGATGGATGTCCTGGACAAAGAGAACATGCCCAGCACCCCAGGGCCTTTGGAGCCATCCCTGACAGTTTGGATTTTGCCAGCTTGGCAGGACATGATGGCATATCCTGACACATCCTGTTCCCCACGGACAGACCAATTCCCTCTGCAGCACCCCTGTCTGCTACACAGCAGTCCCTGCCTACACTGAAGTGGAGGATTTACTGCCCTAATTTAGGCACCTGAAAGTGAGACACTGGAGCCCAAGCTGGTCCCCATGGTCTCTCTTCATGCTCAAAGGCAAAGTGAGTGTGTCACATCAGTCTGTCTGAAGGAACCCTTTTGTGCACTGACTGTGTGAGGAGCTTTCAGTTTTCCACCCAGGTTGCTCACAGCCACGTATGTTAACTTTTCCTTTTTATGTTCTTTGCTATGAACTTTTATTCATGCCTCCAGCACACAGAAGATTTTCAGCTCTTAAAAGGAACAGGCAGAGGGGGTTTCCAGCGCAGCATTAATGAAAAAGGCAATGCAAAGAGTTTGAGACCTGCTGGGCACCGAATGACCAATAAACACAGTTGCATTTTCTTGCCAGCATTATTTTTCCTGCTTGGTTATGTTTGAGTTAAGGGGGCTAATGAGAAGCTTCTCCACATGCCTGCACGTGGAGGTTTTATTTCCTTCTCACATGGGAATGGGGCTCTTGTTTGATTTGCACTGACCCTTCTTCCCACACGGTGCCAGATCTCCGTCGCCTTGGCCGTGGGCCACATGCTGAGGTTTGAGACCCGGTCCCTCAGGTAATTATCTGAGGAACATGTCCATGGAAATCGATGGTACAAACTCACAGCTGTCAGCCTGGGCTCCGAGTTTGGCTGAGCCAGAAAGAGATTCAAAGAGAAAAGTCAGCTTCTAAATATAAATTAATGGTTGGGGTTTGTTGGTTTTTTTTTCTTTTTCCTTATGGATTTTTAAGATGCAGAAGCGAGGGAAAGGTGAAAAGTGGTTCTTGATGGGACAAACCTTGGATCCCTCAAGATGTCTGAAAATTTTGATCAAATTACTTTGTGCCTTCAGCTGTTCTCAGGCAGGGCTGGGCACTCTTTCAAAGGGAAATTGCACAGAGACTAAAGCAACGCTCCCTGGCACGAAAGATCAAGTCATCTGTTAAAAGTATTTGGACTTCTTTGGGAAAGTTAAAACGTTTTACACCACTTATTGTGTTAAAGCACTACAGCAAAAAGAATCCAGTAAACCCAAACACAAAGTGCAAAATTAATAGGTAGGAAATCCGCTGCTTCGCTGTGTTATTTCTCAGCTGGGCTTTCTCTTGCCATACTTGGGCTGACTTCAATCAGTGTCCTTAAGATCCTTTTTCCAGTTTCCCAGGTTCTTTTGTACTTTTTTCTCTGGACAGGATTGAAATCCACATCGGTGGAGACTCACCCAGCTGGGAGGTTGAGTTTCTGGGCATGATCAAGGTAGTGCAATAAGTTAAAAAGTGAAAGGTTTTATGATGTGTCACTCACAAACATACCATCCAAAGGACCAAACCTTGTTAATTGTTGACTTAGCAAGGCAGTTCCAAAGTTTCTGATTATGTGGGCCACAGTATTTTGAGAGTCTGGGCAGAGGGGCAGGATGATGCTTATCCTTAAAAAAGAAAAACAGAAGCCAGCCATTTTTATATAAAAACCAGAAAAAAATGAAGCAGTAAATAATTAGACTATTTATAAGCACCTGGAAGATAACAATCAAATCACTTTACAGTGCACATACATCTGTCCAGAACAAATCATGTCAAACTAATCTAATTTCCTTCTATGATGAAATATCAGGTCCCTTGAGAACAGAGTCAAAATACTTTGCACATATCTTGATTTTGGCATGGCTTAAGTCTTATTTCTTTGTGACATTTTCATAAGGCAACTGAGGATGTAGAGTTTGCACAAGTCTGCTAAATGGCACATTGGTAAATCTGTCACAGAATCACACAGCAGATAGCAAAGCTTCCCTGTCAAAGTGAAAAGGTTGAACTGAATGAGGCTCCCTAGGGCTCCACCTCCAGTTCTGCTCAGTAAACAGACACAGCAGAACACTTACACCAAGAGAAAGAAATAATAATATGGTTATTTTCATGATCAAGGTGAGCCCAATGTGGGCTGGGTGATGGGCACACAGACAAGAGAAACGAGGGCTCTGCTGTCCTCAGCACAGAGAAACACCCAGCACAGGTAAAGCCTCACCTGTGCACAGCTTCAGACACTTCACTCCATGTAAAACTGATCCCCTTTAGTTTTGTGTGAACCGGAAAATATTTCAATTTAGCATTTATCCAGAGATCCAGCTGCAGCAGCAGCAAGCACAGTAAAGGCAGGCTGCCAGAGCACAGCTCAGGGACCCCAGCAGTGCTGGGCAGTTCACCCTTAAGCCTACTGATGTATTTGTCCCTCAGTTCTCCTGCAACCCTATTCCTGTTTGTTGTCTGCAGGGACCCTCAGCCACTTCCTGCCCTTCTGCTGCTGAACTGAGAACGCAGAAGTGGTTCTGGAGCAGAACTGGGAGTGCTGGATGCCACAGGCTGGAGCCTCCTCTCATTCCTTGCTGCAGAAGCACGGGCAGCATCTCACCAGCCTGCACATCCCAAAGGAAGCCCCATCAATGCAGAGCTTCCTAACAGCTCCCAGCCTCTCTCTGGAATGTGTTTAATTTAAAAGAAAAAAAGAGGGAAAGAGGTGGGAACAGGGGGAGAAGAAAGGAAGAAAGATTCCAGGCCTAGGATTTATGGAGAGCCAGGTCAGTGGGAAGAGGGAATTAATAACTAAGGGTCATGGGGTTTGGTGTGGATGATGGTAACTGGGCTTCACTTGGAAAGTCACAAGATGTAACGGGGGATGAACATGAAGCAACCAAACTCATCTGTGTGGCTGGATCCAAAACTGATGCTTGCTGCTGCACCAGTGCATAGACATTCCTTTTCCCCGTTTTTTATTCCAGAAAGAGATGATTCTGAGGTTGTTTGGAGGTTGGGGCTATCATTGTTTCTTCCAATATTTTCCAATGGCAGATCTGGGAAGAAGCAGAGACCAGCCCTAGTTCTACATTAATTACTTGATGTTTAAGTGATCAAAACTGAAGCACTAACAAGAACTTCCAATAATATAATATAATATAATATGCACTAATAGCAACAAAGAAAAACGTAAACAATTCATATCACCTTTATATCCACACTCCCTTCATCTCAAACAGGAACCAGAGTCAGGATGAACCTCCACCTCCTGTTAGGGCAGTAGTTTGGGCTAAATAAACACAGAGCTGAAATGAAGCCTCACTATCACCTGTAGAGTGATGCCTCCCATCGATGCAGCTCCAGCTCTGACCAGACCTGGTCCATCACTGCAGTATCAGAGCTCTCCAGTCTGGACTTCCCAGTCTGCAGGCACTCACTTCTGTTTGGAAACTGCTCTCATCACCCACCCATTTCCACTACAGAACCTTCCTGCAATCTAAAACACCAGAGGGGAGCAAGTCCAGTGATTTTAAGCAGTTTTAATCCCACATTGTGACCACTGAGCCAGGCTGAAACCTTCACTGCAGCTCAGGGGGTGAACTCTTGGGCTCCTGCAAGGGCTTTACAGTCTCTGATTGACTAGAAATCAATTAGATGATCTAATTTCTGCCACACATGTGGAGTTCCATAAAGTTACAAATGAAAAGGTGCAGAAATGCCTTCTCATTTTCAGAGAATGGAACACATGGATAAATCAGCCTTTGCAGAGTTTCTGCTCTGCATGAACAGAGCAGACGAGGCAAGAGCCTCACACTTCATAGCATGAAAAATGCTCCACTCAACCATTTCACCGAGTGTCAGCCACCCTGAGGAATGTTCCACCTCCCAGGACAGACCTGACACCAAGAAGGATTTATTCCTCTCCTCCTCTTTCTTTTCTTCTTTCTGGAGAGAAGCATTGCAGCCTGAGCCAGACAGGGGAAGGAGCTGTTCAGACTCTTTAATCAGTGGAACACCAGACTCTCTTTCTAAACTGTTCTGGAGGAGTCCTGTGTTCGAACGTGACAAGGGCTGTGATTCCTGCTGAACCCAGGAACTCTCAGGAGTCTGGTGCCTTTCCTTACAGTCTCCTGCTTTTGACTCAGGGCTGACAGCTCACATTACTTGAAGATGAGACCCCAACTGAAGTATCATCTGCTGGAGCACTGAGCAGCTGCCAGGCACCCAAAGCTGACATTTATATTCCACTGCAGTGCTTATTAATGATATCCCAATCAAGGCCTGATAGCATGCTGTATCTCAGAGTGGAACACTGGAAAACCCACATTAAGAGAGTGTCCAGCACAAATGTTAAGACTGACAAAGACAACAGAGATCTGCCTCTGCTTTTTTTTTCTTTTCTTTAAGATAAATTCAATTACAAAGAATTAAAAGAAAGTGTGGGTTTATGGCTGGGGCTGTTGGAAGCCAGAAAGGAATCAGATTAAGACCAAATTGCTTAATTTAATATGTATGTTTCTATAAGTCTCTCAGCCCTAGAATCCAAACAACCTATAAATATTATCCTCCCAATTCCCTGTGAAACAGGAACGTGTAATCCCCATTTTACATACAGGGAAACAAAATGCCTTGACCAAGATCACAGAGTCTGAGGCAGAAAACTGCTCTTCCATGCAGTGTGTAGTGAGGCTGTGGAACTGCTCAGCACGGGTGTTGCATTGTAACACCACCTCAAGGACATTGCACCTGGCACAGAAAAATCCACTGAGGGCTACGAAGAGGAATAAAATCAGCTGACAGCTAAAGAAATGTTTGAGCCACAGCTTGCTGGGTGCAGGCTGGCAGAGTAGTCTGAAGTATTACTACATATGTGCCTTTTTACTCACACTTTTCCACAGGCATCAGCTCCTGGCCACTGTCAGAGACAAGACCAAGGGCTAGAGGGATATTTGATCTGATCCAGTGTGACCAATATGATCCCCATGTCTTCCTTCTCCATCTGCTTTCCTGAGCTTCCAAGATAAGGGCAGTTGATAAGGAACTTCTGTTCTTTGTCCCAAAGTTATGAAGGACAGAAATGTTTGACGTGGTCCCTGTTCAACCCACCCAGGTTTCTCTTATGGAAATCACAGCATGGAAGTTGACAGCATAAAGGGAAAGGGGAGAGGGATATGATGAGTCCTTATCTCATCAAAAAGCAACTGCTGCACCTCAGCACTGACCTCTTGGACCCTCACAGAAGAGCTGCTAAAACATGCAGCTCTTGAGCAGACAGCTGCTGAGGATTTTGCAGCAAGCAAATCCCATTTTAATTCTATCATGATTTTCCTGCTCTTTGGGATAAAGAAGACAGACAGAGGGATCAAGGAAAGAGTACCTGGAAAGTGTCTGCTGTAGCAGGAGTAAGCCTCTGCTGCTTTTTCCAGCCCATCATGCTGGGGGCTGAATGCCAAGTGGCATCGAGTCAAATCCTCATTGTAGGCACCTGGTGGAAGCTCCACAAGCAGCTGCTCCAGGAGGATGGGCTTGAAGACCATAAGGAGTTGGGAGTGTGGCCAAGCCTTAACATCACAGTGCTTCCTTTGATCTGTGGAGACAGTGCTTTCTAGATGGCAGATGATGCTGGAACAGACCTCTCTGCCTGTGCACAGAGTGACCCAACCTCAAAATTTATACAGAACATCCTGCAGGATTCAACTGAGGGGGAGACACCCAGGATTTAGCATCCAGCAAAGAAAAAAAAAACCTGCTGTCAGGCTGAGGGATGAATCTGCTCAGGAAGGAAATGTGAAAACACTGCAGACACAAGTTCCCAGAGGGACAATAGTGCCGGGAGAGGCAGAGGCTGCACTCAGTGGAGAGGGACAGTATCTCCTGAGCAGAGGGAGGGCAACTGCAGGGAGGTCAGACACTGCTGGCTGAAATGCTTTAGCTGCTCCAGAAAGTCATTCTCAGGCAGTGAATGGTGCTGAGAGTAAGGGAACTGCACTTCAGCTGAGTAACACAGTTTGTGGATGGCCAAAAGTGCACACAAACAAACACAGTCTTGCTGCAACAACTCCTAATACAGCAGGGATACATCACCAGCTGCAGAATCAGGATGGACCAACACATGTAGGCTCACCTAATATATAAATATGCTTTTTAATGAGAGTTGCATTTAAAGGAAGACACCACTAACAAACCCCTGATTCCAGTTCCTGGGCTGCAACACAGCACTGCTGTGGAGGGAGCCTTGCTGCTTGCCTTGCCTCAGAAAAGGAAAGTGAAGCAGCAACAGCAGTGTTCCCTCAGCATTCCCATGAGAGACAGCCAAAGACTCTGCTGACTCAAGTTGCAACCACAATTATTTTGGATACTGGTGGCACCCTCCACTTAAAACCCGCCATGATGGGAAGTAGAACAGGAGGATCTGAAGCAGGTTGCTCGTGCTCAGGGCTCTCACCTGCATGTCCATTCTCCCTGCTAGAGCTCTGCTCCCACCAAGCAGTGGCAACATCCAGCTCAGCTCAGCTTCAGTCATTAATGAGCACCCCTGAGATCACTCGGGGGACACTTCGGAGCGCGGCGGCAAATCCTCCGTACGGAGCCGACGCTGGAAATCAACGCTCAGCTCTTCCCATGCCAGAACTACAACTACATGTGCACAGCAGCAACAGCCCAAATCAGGCACACAGAGGCTGGAGAACATATCTGTGACCTGGATAAAAACAGACTCTCTATGAATTTAAAATTTATCTGAGCAAGTGCAGACAAAGGTCACCACAGGAAGATTCCTCGTGCAATTACTAAAGTTACAGGTAGTAACAGTGAAGCCAAGAACAAGCCAAGGACAAGCTCTGGCTGTGCAGAGAACGAGGCTTTCAGAGACATCAGTAGCTTTAACAACTCATGAATGACCCCATGAATTATTAGGCTAATCCATACTCTTTTCTAAACTGGTAAGGAAAAGAAATGCAGCCCAACAGGGAAGTCTTGGAAGTTTGTTCAAGGGAAAACACATTAGAGCTCGCTGCAGGTAAGAGATTATCAGTCTTTCTGGGAGGCCTGGTAGGATTTCCAGAAAATTTTACTGTAGCAGCAAGAAATGATCCAGTTTCAGTAGGAAACACTACAGGGAAGATTGATCCTACATGTGTTTAGTCTTCAAAGGTTCAGTAATTTCAGCCACTTGGCCAGGCTTCCCTGCTCGTGTTGTTTATCTTAAATGATTGTTTGGAGATGCATCCAAAACAAAAAAAATCAGAAACAGAGAGAGCAGGTCCAGCACAGACTGCCTCAAAAAGGCTTCTTGTTCTCCCTAAGCAAGCTGTAAATTTACTCCTCCTTCAGTATTACATGAGGGAAGAACTCCTTTTTGACAGGACTCTGGTTCAGGGTTGGCTTCTGGGAGCTGCAGGGCTCAGCACATTAGCCAGGGACTCCTTGCCTTCAAGAAACACAGATTTTTCTCTTCCTTTCTTCTTTCCCTCCCTGTTTCTTTGTGCTCTCTCACCCTCTGTTAGTGCTTTCCAGAGAAGCAGCAATCAAATCAAGGGCAGCATGTAGTGCCCTTGATAAATGACAGAGCTGGTGAGCAGAGGGGGCTTGGAGGATGAATAATCCAACAGTGTCTCAAATTATGGAATAAATGAGGCAGCCTGGGAAACCAGAACTGTGGATGGGCTTAGCTCACAAAGAACATTTTTTTCCTCAGTGCCCAGGAGCCAGAACTCTTGCAGCTGCTTTGAAAATCCTGGCTGGTCTCTGAAGTGTTCTGGGCTCGCCCACTGTACGTGCCAGCCCCCAGAAGTGGTTGCTGACATCATATAAAATTAAAAATATAAACTATGTTCCCAGCAGCACTGAAAGATCATTAGTTAGACATCAGCTCGTTTCTTTCAGATATTAATTAATTTCAGATTTGGAAAGCTCCAGATTCAGAGATTTGTACAGGAAACAATTTTTTTCTTTTTGTGGAAGTCAGTATGCAAATTTATCCTGCTTTTGAATTAGCGTTGCTAGACAGACTAATGTGGAGTCTGGGGGGTTTTTAACATGACAATTAAATGAAGGAATGAGGATTCCCGTGCCACATTCACTGTTATGATCTATTTGACAGAAGCACTCAAATACTAGTTAATACACCAGACCTGGAGCTCAACCATCATCACAGGAGGCCTCTCTCTCCAGAAGGATCTGTCCCCATCCCTGCATCTACAGTCCTATCCAGATTCTCCAGCTGGGAGCTGGGCTGCACATCCCACACCTGCAGGGCCATTTCACAGAGCAGAAGCTTTTCCTTGGGCCTCTTGTGCCATCCATGTCTGAGCTGTTTCATTGTTCCCCTCAGCATAGGTGGCTGTTCCCCGGGTTTACAGGGAATTCTCCTGCATCCCAGCAGAGCACAGTAAGATAAAGATGAAGGACAAGAAGTGCCTCAAGCTTTTATCTTGTCCCACTGCCCTTCACCAGGGTAGCTCAGCAGTGGCCTGGGGCTCTAACACAAAGTGAGGACACACACACACACACACAAAAAAAAACCAAAACAGAAGAAATAAGGAAACAAAACACTGAAAACAACGTAAAAAAAACCTACAGAGCATCTTGCATTTGTTGATCTTTCCTAAGGTTCACTGACTTCAGAGTTTCCTGCATGTAGGCTGAGAAACAACACAACTTTTGTAATTTATCTTAGTCACTCAGCATAGGGCCTCTGTTCTCAGCTTATACTTCAAATCTGTTCTGCAATATATACCACATGAGTCAACTGTGCACGGGTAGCAGGCGCTTCCCTGGAGAGCCTGGGTGTGTGTTTTGGGCTGAGAGTCACCAGGATATTTCAATAACTTGGTAAGTATGCACAAACATCAGTAATTCTCGTGTAGCCATAAAAATTACACACTATGGAAATATACAGAAAATGAAAATTGGTACCTCAGACAGTCATAAAACTTTGAACTAGCCACGAGTTTGACTTTAGGAGACCAAAGATATCTTTAAAAAAACCCATTAGCTTGCTGGAATAAACTTTGCTACTAACCACAGGGGAATGTTAGTAATGTAAGCTCAGAACTTACCCCATGGTTTTTATTTTAAGGCTGAGTTAGACCAGGTATAACCTTCCCTAAATTAGTGAAGAACTGCTCACCAAGTGCTACTATACTGGTTTCCTATCATTTCCTGTTTCACTTTTATTTTTTTCCTCCCTTTCTTGTCACATAACATTTCTTTTGCTCAGACAATTTCCTTGCATTGACACTTAAAACCAGTACATTTTAGAGAAGCACCAAAAGCTATTACTTCAGAGCTGAAACTCTAAATTTCAGCTGCTTCTACATTCAACCCCAGCTGCTGGAGCACATCCCTTTCTTCACAAGCCAAATTAAAACCCCAACAAGAGCAATTTTAATGCTGGTCAGATGGGCTGGAGCCTTGTGAAAAGACCTTCTTCTTGCTGTGTTGCCCCTGTGTCTTTGAAAACAAGACTGCAGAAGGAAAACATCTTTTCAGGCTTTAGTCTTGAAGTGGCATCTCTCAGTAAAGCCTAATCCAAACCTGCCCCTCCCCAGCTGTGACCCTCATCCCAAATCTAAGCTGGAGATGGCCATGGGTATTCACAGAGATTTCAAAGTCTCCCTCCATCCTCCCCCATTTTGTCCCTCTACTCTGGGAACAGGCAGTCACACACTAGAAGAACGTGAGACTGATGGTGACTGAGCAGCTTCACAACTTCAGGGTTACACTCACAACTTGAAAGTGCCAACTCAGAGACCCTACCCAAAAATTCCTCTGCTAAATGGAACTGCAGGGGAAGCTTGGGATGGGCAGCATTTCATCTCCTGAGAGCATCTGGCTAAGACCAACCTCAAAGCTCACCGTTTTGCCAAAAGCACTGGGAAGACTAAGTCACCGCAAAAATAAAGATTAAAATCTCAGATTTAATCTCGAGGTGAGAAATGAAAGCTCGGCACAGCAGGAGTCAGGGATCCAGACTCACAAGGAAAAGTTGCCTCCAGCCCATTTCTCCCTGGTGTGGCTGATGGGAACGTCTCCCTGTCACAGGGCTGGGAATGCTGCTTGTGCCAGGTGGGGGCCCAGGCTCTGCCTTGCCTTCAGACCCACCCCAGCTGCACTTGCAGACCCAAAACTCAGTGAATCCACTGCTGGCCAATGCAGGAACACCAGGGAGGGCTTCCACACCTGATTTCAGACAGGGAGGCAGTGGGAAAGGATCCTTCACCAATTCCCAAGAGGAGGAAAGTCCCTCAGCAGATCTCACTGTTTTCAAGAGCCTACTTTTCTACTTTCCACTACTGGTTACTGTAGGAAGAAGCTCCCTAAGGAAAGCTCCACCAGGAAAGCTCCACATTGCTCCTGAACACCTTCATCCCTGCCCAGGCAGGGGAACAGGGCTTCCTCCAAAGCAGATTTTGCCCTGCTTTACCACCAGGTCCTTCTGTGCCACTGTTTCTGTAGGTGCAGGGCAGGAAGGGCAGTGCCATCCTTTGCAGTAAAGCACTTCAGGGATTCATGCAAAATATTAGGTACGAGTGAGGTATTTTTAGTATAATCCAGACCCGCTGACAAACCCAGCACTCTCACCGTGATGGATGCAGGGGTGGGGGTGTGGTGCAGACATTCCCCAGCAAGCCACTTGCAAAGTCCACAAACCCATCTGCATTCAATTTGGTGCTTACACTTCTCCAAGGCTATTTATACACCGTGGCATTCTTAACCTCCGTGGCTTTTGCAGCTCCCCACATCTTTCAGTCTCGTAATTGAAATGATGGAACGGTCCCTGGTGCACTTATTTCATGACACCATTATCAGGGCTGTATAATGCAGGTACCTGGTGCTGGTGAGGCTTTGGGAAGAGGCCTGTGAACACCAGGTAACAGCAGTGCTCCAACCAGAGCCACCTTTTGCTGCCATTCACACACTGGAAATTGCATGGAGCCATGAATTAGGCACACACCACCCAGGATTCAATTAACCAGGCAAAGAGCTTTGCAATAGCTTTTCAATGCTGACAGCCTGGTGATAATGAAGTTTAGTTATTCATTGTACTGTGAAACACAAAACATCCAACCTGGAGGAGGGAAAGGATAATGTCTGTCTAATTTATTACGTTTCCAACTGACAGATAACTTAGGCTTATAAAAATAAAAAGGAAGTGAAACTTTAATCCTCTCTCCTTTCCTGCTCAGTGGAACGTTTTTAAAGCATGCATTTGCATTCTGGACCACGGATCCCTGATCCTCCTAAAGGCTGCTGTGTATTAGTGGTTTCACACACTGCCCCAGTCCTATTCCAACAGATTCCAACCATAAGGCAAGAAGAAATGGGCATTTGGGAGGAAGGGAGATGCAGGAAATACTCTTGAAAGCAAGGGAGACTGAGATTTTATCCCACTTCATAATGTAGCAGAGAAAGGAATTAAACACACTGACCACATAATCAAGGAGTTTTAAAAAAAACCCACCTCTTAAGCAAGAGCATTTGTATCACATAACCTTGGGACACAGCCGACATGTCTGTGTTTGGTCTGGTCTCCCTAGGTTGCCTGTGATCAATGGACAGAGGAGTGAAATCACCTTCTGGATCTTTATCAGCTCCTGTTCTGAACAGACCCTTGAGGGATCCTTTCCTGCAGCTCTGATTAGAAAGGGAACCTTCCTAGACAAGGCTCAGCTTTCACAAACCCTGCCCGTGCTCCTGAAAAGAGGGGCTGTGAGTCCCTCCTGCACAGAGGTGGAAAGGCTGGGGCAGCCCCCCCACAGCTCCCACGAGTGTTCCATCTGCTGGGTTTGAGTTCACTCTTCAGCCTGAGGACCCCAAGGTGTCAGCAAGGTGAGCTGGAAGTTGGCAATCACTGCCACCAGCATGGGCAATGTCAGAGCTCACTCAGCACCAGCACCCCTGATTTCTAGGGTTCAGCACACTTGAGACTGCTCAGAGATTTGAGCTCCTTGATCCTTTCATAAGGGCAACACTCCCCTGAAAACAAGGATCCCTGCTGGGAACCTGCAAACAAGGATCATTCCTGGATTTCCTACAACATCCTCTGTGCTGTATGTAGGGAACTCAAAGAATTTTTTCTTGTTTGTGGTAGCTTTTTAGGGTTTGAATTCCTGTAAGCTAAAACCAGTATTACTCTCATTTTATCAGCTACACTAAAAAGAAAGGGAGGAAACTAAGCCTGCGTGTGAGGAATGAGATTGTCTCCAAACACACACAGTGGAGCCAAGGGACTAAACTCTTTAAACTTCTGTTTCAAAGTGTGCAGGTAGCCTGTCTCCAAACCACTGCAGAGAAGCTGTACTCCCATATATCAGCTGGGTTTTGCTTGAGTATTTTGCTATTAATTTATGATAAGCATCTGTCACTCACTGAACAGCTGATTCTAACCTTCCCATGTGTGATAGCTAAATAAAGTCAGACAAAATTGGAAACTTCGTGTCTTAACAGAGCAGGGATATTCCACAGCCACGTGAGACGAGGGATCTCTCCCATCTTCAGCATCACAGACCAAAGATTGTCATGGAGGATCATTGAGCAAAGCCTGAGACTAACCACTGGCTCTTCTGAGTCACCATCCAGCAGCTTAACCCAAAAGGTTAAACCATGCAGTGGATTCACTTAAACCTCTGCAGAGAGTCAGAAGTGATCTACCAACAAACAAGCAATGCAAGCACAGAGGCATGAAACAGCTGAAAATCTCATGCAACCTCCAGCAATCCTGGATTCTCCTGGCTCACAGTAGCCTCATCTAGGAGGAAAATCACAGGAATTGCATGGAAAAAGAGCCACAGCCTGTGCTGGAGCCTTTTGCTCTGTCAGACAGTGGTCAGAGGAAATCACAAGAGCTGAAATAAGTAACTAACCCCAAAGTCTCCAACACCACCAAGGTCAGAATAGAATCTCTGCAGGAGCCTGCAGAGGGTGGGGAATGAGGATTCCCAATGGACTGGAATAACACAAGGGAAGAGATGAAACTCAAGCCTGATTTCAATCAATGTCCAGAAAATGCCACTAGGACTTCCTCCAGAAATGAACAGCAACGAGGAAGAACTGCTAGGAGTGGAACATTATTAAATAATTCCTGGCAGCATTTTGGAAAGAATTACCTGAATGTTGGCACTTTTATACCTCCGCTCACGATTCTGGTAGAGGTTTTTGGAGCCCACAGGCTCTATCTGGAACTTATTGCTTATGTTGTCTGATGTTTCCTCAATCAGCAAGCCAGCTGGAAGGTGGGCACATACACCCACACTCTTAATCTGAAGTGGCTGTACCTTACTGTTGAAATATTTGCTTAAATTTCTCTCTCTGCAAGAGCAAGTCTTGTTAGAGGGATTTGTACAGTTTCCACTGCTCTCACTTCTTATCAATGGGACAAAGCACTTCATGAACACCAGCAGCTGAACTAAGATCTAATCAGCTTCCCTCCTGTGTTGATGTTGATCTGACCTCTGAACGCTTCAAGAGTTGAATATAACTCTTATATTCAAGGGTGTTTAAATATAAAGCAAAAGGAAAAAAAAAGTCAATAAAAAACCTCAACTCTATCCAAGAAGCCACATGTAGCCTTCCTTTTGCAGCGTGACAGTGATGCAGCCCATCAACAGCCAGAGCTACAAATCAAGAGGGACTGAAAATACCTGCAGTGAAGCCCTGCTGCAAAGAAGGTGACACTCCCAACACTCGCAGGAATCAGCTCAGGAGTGCTGCTTATCCTGCACCTCCAGAGCAGGTGCCACAGGACACATTCAAACCAACCCTCCATACAGAGACAGACGTGTTGGAGAGGACTGTCTAGACAAGAAAATACTTATAAGGAAAAAGAGTAACAGGACTGGGATTGCTACACCAACAGACACTGACCTTCCTGAACCTACAAACCTCACCCCAAATCTTTCCCACGGTTGGAAGCAGCAGGTCACGAGCCCTCGAAGAGCCAGAGGGAGGAGGTGCTCCCAGAGCAGAGCACAAGTGGGAGATGACAGTCATCTCCCAGTCATCTCCCAGTCATCTCCCAGTCATCTCCCCATGTCCTCCCCAGGGCTGGGCATGTGCGTGGGTGGGTCCCAGGTCACAGCCATGACATCAACCTCTTCCCCAGCCCCTGCTGGCCCCGTTCCCTGCAGCTGGAGCCGGGGCTGGCCAGCGGCTCCCTCCCGGCACACCCCACTGCCAGTCCCACGCCCCGCCGGCCACTTCCACGGGGCTTGGGCCACCACGAGGGGCTTGGGCCACCACGAGGGGCTCCAGCTCGGCCCCGGGCACAGCCCTGCAGGGGCAGCTCCTCCAGCCTCTTCTCCATTCCCAGCGTGCGCTGAGGCGGCTCCGAAAGGCAACTGTAGGACAGAGAACTAAAGGGAAAGAAACCACACATACCTATCACCTATTTAGCAACTGCTGAATAAGCCTTTTTGTACACATTGCCCAACAGAGAGGAATAGAGGCTCTTCTGAGTGTAACTCAATAAATTTGAAAGGAGGGAATGCCAACACACACTTCCAACTCCAACCGCTAAATAAGGAAACATACGTGGAAATTACAGATGAACAAATTCTAAACAGACCTAGGGGAGTTTTCTCCTTTTCATCCAAAAAGCAATAAATGTCACAGAGCTGAGCAGCAAATCATTCAAAACAATGTAGCTTACCAAGCACGCTGTCAAAGCAAAAATCTGAGTCACTTAAACAACTGGATGCTATTTCAGGACTTTTTTTTTTTAAAGGCTCATGAAGTGCAAGTGGCTCAAATTCTCCTTTTGTACTTGCTAATAATGGGCGTGTTTCTTGGCCAGGGCTAATCTGCAGAGGTCTGATTTTTGTTTTTTATTTCATTCTGAAATGCTTCCCTGACCTCCAGCCGTGGGGGCCAGGACCTCGGAAGGCCATCTGCCCAGCCTCTCATCCTAAAGCAGGATCAGCTCAGCTCTTATCATTCCTGACATGTTTGCCTAAGTGGTTCTTAAAGATTTCCAACACTGGAGGCTCCACGACCACTTCAGGCAATCTGTGTGTGTTTTACATAAATCAGCGGCTCATCTCAAATTGAATGCTACATTTAATTTTGCTCACTCGCATCCAAAAAAAATGTTTAAAACATGCATACTAATGCTGAAAGATTGGAGAGCACATGGCCATAAGTGCCCGCCGCCTACGCCCGCCGTGCTCCCAGCAGGATTCCCAGCACTTCCCAGGAATGCACAAGCCCTTGCACCCACTGCTGCAAACCAACACCCCGAGCCAAAGGACCCGGAGGAGTTTGCAGACCGGGCAAATATACAGGTTTATTGAAAGCACGTTTAGGTTAATGATTAGAAACCATTCAGGGGTTTAATCAGCCAAAGCTGCGATTTTCTGGCAATTTTCGCTCAGCTGAGGAACCAACTGCACCCTGGAGCACAGAATTTTGGGGGATACCAACTTTCCCTGAAGGTTTTATCTCATGCCACAGAAATGTTCACGTTTTTACCACACTCAAATTCTAGGCTGCAGTTTGAGCTGGGATCTTGCAAAGATTCCATCTGCTTGCTTTGCACTGGGATTCCTACAGGATTTAACCAGTTCCTTAAATATGCAATTCCTTTATCTGCACAGTTCATCCTTTAGTTATCCAGGATTTCCAGTTATCAAGCACTTAACTGAATCAGGCCACTGACAAGGCAAAGATTTCCTTTACTTCTTACAGTTCTTTGCTTTGATGCCTTGGGGTCAGTCCATGTGGATCAGCACCTCTCCCTGGGGGCTCCTCCAGCAGCAGTTCAGGAGCAGCCACATCACTCCCACCTCCAGTCAGTCCTGGGGAGATTTCCCTGGACTCTGAGCCCTTCCACCTCAGGCTGGAACTGCTAAACCTCTCATTTTCTTAAAGAGGGTTACACTAGGATATGATTTTGGCCATTTTTCTCCAAATTATTTATCAGCTGCTGTTTTTATCTAACTCAAACTCTTTCTTTCTGTCAAACTCTAATTAAACTTACTCTATTTGCTTTCAAGCTTATAATTTTCGTTGTTTCATATATTTGGTCAAAACACACAGAGCAGATAATTAAAAACAACACAAAGAACTGAAATTAAGGGAAGCACTGCCAGACTCCCCATGTCAGAAATTCTAAATACCCCTTAGAAAGTACTTTCCACCAGCTGTTTTTACCCCCTCTGCCCCAAATTCTCAATGTATTTGGCAATTTACTTTAATGTTATTCCTTACCAACTTGATTATGGTTTTATTTTGCTTGTATTTGGTTTACCTTGTTTTTGGTTTATATTCAAGTACACACTCAATATATTTTGAGTGACTCATTGAACAGAAAAATCCTATTTTATTTTCTCTTCATGGGTTTATTTAGTTACTTCCACCATAACCCCAGGTTGAGTTCCAATTTGACAGCGTATTTTTTATATTTTTTTCTATTTAATGTAATACACCATTTGGAGTGAGCATTTCTTTCTAATTGTAAAAACACGTTCTCACGGTTGAAGTAACAGTTATGACAAACTGGAACCTCTTGGCTGACAAATTGATTCTGTAGGTTTCTATTTACACCCTTTCATAAAGTTTTCTGATTTATAACTTCCAGCCAGGAATGAAATGTGCTTGTAACTTAAAGTGTTGATTAAATCACTGCCTGATATTAATCAAAAGGAAATGCAGTGTGAGGTGCAAGGCACTTTAGGGATGACATAAATCTGCCACTTATTAAAGTTTAGTTCTTCCAGTGATCCAGTAAGATGAGCTTAAGTTAAACAAGGAAGGTGTGACTTCCAGGAGTCCCCAGTCTCTGTATCCCAGTGAATTTGGTAAGAGCTGCATATGCTCAGCAATCTCTGAAAAGTCAGGCAACGAACCAGAAACTATGAAAACCACTGCTTTTCATGCCAAAGGGGGACTCATCCTTTCCTGGAAAGTTTTGCTGCTCTCAATTTGGGACCAAATTATAGAATGAAAATAACTTCTCCTCCACACCCCCTTAAAACAAAATAATAAAATCTCTGTCTCTGAAAAAGAGCTCAATGAACCAGGAAAGCACCGACTGGCAAGGCTCAGATGAAAGAGGAACTGCACATCAAACAGCAACCCAGGCAGACTGTACAGAAGGGAATAAAAGTGATGGCTGTTCTTCCTTGCAATGCAGTTCCATGGATATTGCACTTACAGCTGCTCCTGGAATCTGTGATGGCATGAAACAGGCTGTCACTTCCTAACTCACTTCCTATCCATCTGCACGGGAATGAGGGCGGCCGGCGGGGAGCTGGCACGGGGCAGGAGGTATCCTGTTCTTCTGTGGACATTGCACACAGCTGGGATGGTAATTTAGATCCTTCCACAAAGAACTGGGATGGGAAGGTAACTGTTTTTCCTTCCAGGCCAGATGAAAATCTAGGCTTCCTCTGAAACCTGCTGAGTCAAAGTGGAATAAGAAAAGGGAGCGATACAAGGCCAGACTTGCCCAAGGGATTTCCTTGTCCTTGGGCAAGTGGGAGGGGAGCTGGCAGAGCACAGAACACAGTCCCCCTGCCCAGCTTCCACGTGGGCTGTACTTGTTTCAGACATCTGGGACCGTGGGATGTACGTTTAGACACAGGTCAAGGACAGCTTGGAAAGAAAGGTGCTCCAATCCAAAACTGCGACAGGAGGGAAAATTTACTGCATGGAAAAAAATCCACCACACATTGTACATCTGCTGCACAAGATATACTTTGAGACAGGCCTGAACTACATCTCTTGGATTAAGCTTTGAATATCCCTGTAATTCAAGGTACTTGAGTTGCCTTGGTAACCTTGATCTGGGTCTACCTCAAATCACAACCAGGACACTCAGCAATTGTGACATTTCCATCAAGCAGCTGCCACTCAATGGCTCCCCCAGCACACAGTTGCTCTCTTTCACCACACAGTACCTAAGCCAGCACTGTTTAGCTCAAAAGTATATGAACAACACTTGGTAAGGCACAGAATTTAAGACCTTGGCTTACCTAAGGTTACACAAATTACCCTTCTGCATAAGAATATGACAGCCTTGCTCTAATGGGCTAAAGAAGCTGGTTCACAGTGAAGACAAAGAGTTGAAATGTGATAAAGGAGGCAAACGTTGTCAAAGTATCACACACAAAGAAGTCTGTTGGTCCTGCCTGGAAAGCTGTTAAAATCTGTATTCAGGAAGGGATAACTGAGTGCCAGCAACCCCTGAGTCTGGTTGGTTTACTTTGTGAGGAAGGAAGGAGGGGTTCAGCTAAAGCCCAGGAATTGTGCTGAGGCTGCTGAGATGCACTGTGAGCAGATCAGAGGGAATAAGCAGCAGCTCAGGTTGCCACCTGCTCAACAAGGTGCCAGTCACAGTAACCTCTTCTCTCTTCCACACAAAGGACTTACCATATAAAATATTACTTTAACAACATGGGCAGCCCCGTGTCACAGCTTTCCTAGGATCCCAGTTCCCACAGCAGCCAATAGCTGCTGCCTGTGGAAGTGTACAGGACAAGCACAAAGCAACACCTGACCTGGAAACCCTCCCAGACTCCAGTGGTTTGTGGTTCAGCACAGATCAGCCTGTGCTCCCACCCAAGCACCTGCTCACAGTTCCCTCAGGAGACAAGTCCATTCTTCTGCATTAGTTACACCTCATTCGCTCCTTGACAGTGTTTTCAATCAAAGCAAGATATCTCATGGAATTTTTAATGAAAAATGAATGTCTGCAGCCTGAGCTGGCAGAGGAGAAGCACCAGCGTGCCGGGCTCCATCCTCTAAGATGGTGGCACCAATGCAGCATCCCCTCCTCAGTCCCACCTCAGCACTGCAGAGACTCCCTGAAGGAGGAGAGAGAGCAAATGGCTATTGCTGGAGAGACAGATGGGAGAACAGAACCCAGAGAGGAAAGGAAACGGCTTAAAGAACTTTTCATCTGACAACTTTTTGGGCAGAGATTCAGGATACTAAATTTGGGCTATGGATTAGGGATGTTGCTACACATCTTTAAAAAAAAAAAAAAACCAACAAAAAAATCCCAAACCCTGAGGTAGAAGCCAGGAGTGTGACCTCTCCAAAATCCCAATGAGTCAGGCACTGAGATGACTGGTTGAGATGACACCAAGGCACAGCAAGGCAGGGGTGAACATGTGTCAGGAGAGGGGAAGTCCCCAGTGGGACTTGCTGAGCAGCCAACACTATCCAGTATCCTAATGTTCAGAATCATGCTGGCCATAATTACACACATCACATGTTTAGGAGCATTCTGATCTTATCAGCAGGTCTGAGCAGCTCTTGAGGAGGCTGAAGCACTTGAGAAAGGAATGTGCAAATTTTTCTCCCTTTGAGCAGTAGATTGAAAATGCCCTGGAGAACATTGATGAGGACTTTATAGCAAGACTTGGAAAGTAGCCACAGAGAAAAATGGGAAAGACTTAAAAACTGAAAGCCAGGCAGGTTTAAGAGTCAAAATGAAGGCAGAACTCCCCCAGACCAATGTGGATGCAGAGCAATAGTACCTGTTTATAAAGATTACATGTATTATTATTACCTTATTGAGGGCATCTACATCCAGGCTTATCACAGGAGCAAATGGGAGTTCTGAGGGAAAGGGAGCAATTATTAACAAAAGCTGTAGCCCTGAACATCAAACAGCTCATCCTTCAGGTGCTGCAGCAGCAGACACAATGGAGGTCTGTTCAGTTGGACTCAATGATCTCAGAGGTCCTTTCCAGCCTTAACAGTTCTACAGGGGAAGCCAGTCAACAGCAGAGTCAGCTCCAGGACCAGGCAGAAGTTTGGTGCCCAGGACATAAAGCCAAGGAAACTGTAGAATCTGTGCCTATGTGGTTTGCTTAGGAGTGCACACACAAGAAACAACATTGAGCAGGAGAAGAATCACCAGCAGTTAATAAAATCAGGGAAACACACCCAGTGCTGGCCAATACAATGCTTCCCTTGGCTCTGGTGAACTGAGGGAAGAGTCCAGTCCCACAGGGTGAGAAATGGCTCAGTTTCTACTGACATCTACTGACTGTTCATCTCAAGGTGCTCACGCACTGGAGCACATCCCACATGAAGCAAATCACTCGACACCTTCAAGGAAGGATGTTTTATACAGAAATCCAACAGTGCAGCGAGATTCAGGTGCCTGACCCCCATGAAAACTCTTAAAGCAAAAAACTGAAGAGCTAAACCAGCCTCTACTCTCACCCTGCACTCACCCCACAGCACCAGAGTGCCCTTGAGCAGCAGCTTCAGTGGCAGGAGTCTTCCTGACTTGCCTTTGCTTTCTTATTCCATTCCCAGGCAAGAAGCAAGTGGCTTCTTGATCAGTGGCTTCATTCAACACTGTGAGTCCCCAGTTCACATCCTCTCATTTCTGGATCCCCCAGAAATGCTCCCTCAGGCACTGAGAAATGCCAAAGGGCTATTGGTTTGCTCCCATCTGTGCAATCCTTGGCTGGCACCAAGGTGCAGCCAACTCCCCTGTGGCCTTCCCCTGTCCCTTGTGCTCTCAGGGGAGTCCCCCCAGTGCAAGGATCTGATCAGTGAAGAGACACAGAGCACGGCCCCTGTGACTGGCACTGAACCCTGCCCTCTTCAAGCTTTATAAACCTTCAAAAGGTTTTTAGAAATGCTAAAACCAGAGCTGATCACATGGACAAGAGATCATGTAATTGAGTTTTGGACCAATAGACATGCTTCTGAATAATCAGGGGATGTAAAGTGAAAGCAGTCAGAAGATTCTTAGATAAAATTATGATGTAGGGAGCTTATTGAGCCAAGTACCTTTTTACTAATAATTTTCCCCCATCTTAATTCAGGCTGATAATTTGCAATTACAGTTGTAAAGGGCTCCAAGTGAAAAGCCCTTTTATCAGATGTTTCTGTTGTTAGTCGACTTTCCAAGAGGGAATCAGATCCAGATGAAGGTACAGAAAAGTCCAAATCAATCAGCCTTTGACAAGAGTTGTAGCCCTCCAGCAAATCCAAATAAAGCATCTTGATTTAGGAAGACATGAATGCAATTAAAGTGAGGAATCCACAATAATTTATTTCCCTTTGTAAATATTGTTTATTTCCTTAACAGGTTACAAAAATGGTGACACACTGAAAACTCAACAACCCTAATCACTGGGCTAACGAGAACTAAGTGATTCCAGGTCCCCCAAAGGGAACTCAGCTACTCTCAGATACCCATGTACTGATTGTCCCTGTCAGAGAAGTATTGGCTAACATTTGTTAACCCATAAAACCCGCTGTCTGAAAGGGGCATTGAAAGTAAAATGCTTGGCCCTCTAGAGTTTACATTTTTCCTATGTGAAGCATGCTGGCTCTTTGATTAGCAGCCAAGAGAATGGACTCAACTCCAATCCAAGTCTTAAAAAATTGTATGAAACAAAACATTAGTGAAGTGATTTTTCCTTGTTTTAATGTGGTTTTCAACATTAGGTTTATTGTTTTGTGGTTTTTCTGCATGGAGAACATATGCTTGCAATATGTTTACAATATTCTGGGGGTTTAAAGCTGCAGTATAGTCATTTAAAAAAGAGAAACCCCTGCAAACTGAGGAACACTCTAATTAAACAACAGCTGATGTTTCCACCCTTTGGAAAAGGTACACTGTGGGTAAAACAAATTTGGTGTTTCTGGATAGCGAATCAAGTTCTCTCAGAACTATTTTTGTCATCATATTATAGAAGTATTCCGGCTTTTTCACCTGTTAACAATGTTCACTGGTCCACCTGCTAGAAGGTGGCATCCTTTTAGGTCTCAGCTAGTTCAATTCTTTAGCTCTTACACAATACAAACTGCAGAAGTACCTTTTGGGGTTGAGATGATCCAATGTGCTTGTCCATTAGTAGTGGGGGATACTCAGCACATCACCCAACCCAGCCCCAAAACCCCACACCAAAGTTTCAAGGTGATAACTGCTCATAGAGGAGCAGTTCCCTGACCTGAGCACACTGTGGTGGCAATCAAGGGTAGTTTGGGAGGCAGACACACAGGAGGGGCAGAGAACACTTGTCTGTCTGCAGGTTGGGTGGTTTGGGCAGGCTGAGGTGCCCAAGGTCTGTGCCCATGGTCTGCAAAAGGAGACCCGGGTTATCTGCTAAAGCCTGACAGTCAACACCAAGAGTACAAAGCTGGTGCCTGTTTGGGGAATTTCCCAGAACCCCAGAATATGCCAAGCTGGAAGGGACTCACAAGGATCATTGTGTTCAACCCTCAGCCCTGCACAGGCCCATCCCCAAGAGTCACCCCCTGTGCCCCAGAGGATCAGCCAAACCCTCCCTGAGCTCTGGCAGCCTTGGTGCTGTGCCCACTGCCCTGGGGAGCCTGGGCAGTGCCCAACCACTCTCTGGGGGAAGAAACTTTTTCTGAGATCCAACCTGACCCTGCCCTGACACAGCTCCAGGTGTTGCTCCCTCGAGTCCTGTCACTGGTCACCACAAATGTGGCTGCAGGCTGCCTTCAGTCTGGCAGGAGAGCACTGTAACCCAGGGAGCAGTGTTGGATCATAAACACAACTCAGAGACAGCCACATAAAATGGATACAGTGCTGTATCCAAACCCATGCAAAGCTGTGGAGTGAGAGTCAACCCTCTGTGCAGTGTGAGTGGGTTCCTTACATTCTAATGTCCCCCAAGCTCTGATGTGAGCTCAGCAGAGGAGAAACTGCTGACATGACTCTTTGTGCACAGTCACACACCCTTCCCTCACACCTCCCCCAGATAGCCTGGCTCCAAGGGCCAGCGTCAGAAGAGGAAAGAAGCATTTAATTTTATAATTCCTGCTTCAATGATTCACGAGGTGCTTTTGCAAATTGCAAGAGAACACCCTATGAATCAGTCAGTGACAAAAATAAATTGCATTAATCCATAGTAGTAATATGTTCAGAGTGCTAGAGTTTCAGTAGGAATGAGCTCATTTGTTAAGCCCCCTGCTCCAAGCACATATAGGATGGCTTTGTGCCGTAACATTGTCCCATGAGACTTTTCCTGATGGAAAAGACCAAAGCTTGCACACCAGATCTGTGTCTCCCATTTCAGACATTGCTGAGTGGCATCCTACCCTTCAGCTGCCTTCTCTCTCTCATCTTCTTCGTGCCAGCACCAATCTCTCACCTACTAATTGTGGCCTCCTCACATCACAGACACTGAATTAGTCAGCAGAAATGGGCCAAGGTCCAAACTCCATCTCCAAAAGAGTGGTCAAGGCTACACAGGAAACTCAGGCACTTCAGGATGAAAAGAATCAGGTCACTGCCTCTAAAAGGTGAACTCTTCTAACAGCAATGCAAAACTCAAGAGCAAGGCAACCATCAGCCCTACCTGAAAGACAGAGGAACATCAGAGAAACCTGAAATCTGGGGCTCTGTGAGCACACAGTGACCCAGAGCAAAGTGCTTGAAATGCTTCTCAGGCAGCACTGCTTTGCTTCATTGCCTTCATCCCAACAGCTGGGCCCAAAGAGCACTGCAAGGTAAGAGCTGCACACACAGCCATGCCCAGGGACACCAGGGAGGCTGGTCCCTCAGCTTTGTTTCAAACACCTCCCATCAATACCAAGTGATTAAAAAAATTAGCTATCCAGTACGTCAGAAAATTTGAAATTAGAAAGAAAAAACCCCCACAAACACACTTACAATGTTAGAAAATGTGAAGAAATCAGTGCCTTCACCCTCCCTGCCCCATTTCCATTTAAATAAGATTTTCTGTGAAGCAAAACTAGTACCTGTAAGAAATAACACTGACAACCCGAATCCAAGTGCTGCTTCCAAATGCTCTCAAGCATGACCTGACACCGAACAACTTGCACCTTTATTTCCAACAGCAGCTTCATTTTAAAGAACTGCTGGAAAATTCATGATCAGGTCTATGAAAAATTACAGTAACTACTATGAGCACATTCCCAAATGAAGGGATGGTCTGGGGCCAATTTCCCAGTCCTCCTCTGCCATGACTGCACAGGAGGAATGGGGCAGCCAAGGTGCATTTCTGCTACATTTTCTCTATCTGCTGCAGCTGGAAAAGCACAGGATGACCTGAATTTTCCCCCTTCTAGTTTGTTGTGGGGACCATCACAGCCTAATCACATATAAAAAACCCAAAAATTATCCTTTCAGGTATCTAATTTCTGATGCTCTGGGCATTCTGTAGTTACTGCTGCAATAAAATGTGGTTTCAGAGAAGCAGACAACCAAATGCAGGAAGGAATCATACACCTAAGTGGTCATACAATGCTCTTTTGTGAGGACTAACTTGCAATTTGAAAAAAATAGCACTGTTTTATGAACTGTTTGGGACAGTGCACCATGAAGTGGGATTGATTCCCTTTTTCCCATCATGTCTGTGTTGGAGCAGAGCAGGAGGCCAGGTGTGATCTGTGTGGTGCAGCCACCCCACTCCTCCTCCACAGCAGGCCGGGCTCTCCTAACAGAGATATCATTGGGACAACTGAAATTAACACTTCAGGCAGGAATTCAGACCCAGTCACATCATTAAAATGGAGAATTTGAGAACACATCCCTCTTTCCACGTTTCTTTTTTACACTGTATGGTCTCAGCACCTGCTCCTCCCTCTCAAAGGTTCTGTTTTGGAGGCGACAGTTCCCAGCCTGTCTCACTGAACAGGTTCTTGATGCACTGGCAAACTGTGGGAGCGCTTGGGATGTAAAGGATACCACGTTCTGCATTAACACACCCATCTGGGTTGAGGAAAAACATTTCTCTTGGTAGAATATTTTTCAGAGAACAAAAAAAGTTCTGTGAAATCCAAGTGTGAGAGAAATGTTGCGTGATGTTTTTCTGAGAGCACAGGCCCTGAATTTGGGCTGAAATCTGACCTTCGATTGTTCCTCTATGTCTGCATTTTCTTTTGACTGAGTGGACTGTTTTCCCCTTTTGCTGGGTGAGAGTTCTTTTAGTTGGCTTTTTGAATGTTGCTCAGCTTTTGACATGGAAAGGCCAAAGCAGAACCCAGTAGTTCTTCAGTAAAGCAGTTCTACATATAGAGACCAGATTTACAAACTTATAACAGCTTCTGAAACGTGTTAAGGTTATATTCCAGATAAAAGCAGTGGCTAAAAGTCTGATCTTCAGACCACTAGAGGTCCACAGAGCTGTTTCTGCTAAAGCAGCAAAGAACACACAACAGTTTTTATTCCCCTGACCTTGAAAGTTTTGAGTGGCTCATTTTAAAGGTTGAACTTCTCTCCACGCATCTGGTTAGTTGGATTGTTTCAGGTCAGGTTTTAAAAAACCTCTTCCTTTTTTGGGTGTATCATTGGTATAAACTCAACCATGAACAAGTTTGCAGCTGACACCTCAGGCAATAAAACCGAGAAAGATAAAGCAACTTGCAAAGTAACCTGCAGATATTACAAAAGCAAACCGAGCCAGATTTCCTTGGGCATTTGCCGAGCAACATTTCTTTTGATATGAATGCAAGTTTAGCACTATTTGGTACCAAAGTATTCGAGTCTCCAAGATGAAGATGGATGGTAATATCCATAAAACATCTAACCCAAGAAAGCAAAAATAACAGCCCCAAGACAAAATGGAATGGAAGCAATCAAGGATCCGCCGCCACTTCACTAAAGAGATCTTGTTTTTTGTTCTGGCTCCTTTAAAAACTCCTCTGTTGTTCTAACCAAGCCCTACAGTTTTGCATGGAAGAGACAAGGAGATAAAGAGATGGGGAGGGGGAGAAGAGCTGTTCCCAAAAGGATAGTTCAAGGCAAAGCCACACTGAAAAGAGAAACTTGAGACAACGCTGGGCATTCAAAGGTTGTCAAAGGTTTTCCCAAAACACATCCTTCACTATTATTACAGGCACTGCTGAGGAAAATCTGAGGAGTCAAGCCCACAGGATTGATGCCCTGCCTGTTTTGCAGGGTATTTGCAGGAGAGGCCTCTCCAGTTTTCTGAGATCCTCCCCGTCCTTCCCACCTGGAGCATCTCCACCCTGTTTGAGCTGTCCCAGTGGGTCGCTCGGGATGGGATTACACAGGGCCACAAATCACATGTCTTGACTCCAGGTGCAGAACAAACAGCAGGAGCAGATAAACTCCTATGAAACAAAGATCTTGTTGTCTGACAGACAGCAATGGAGAAAGCAGAAAGAAAAATGAAAAATGAGAAGCTGCCTGCAGGAAGAATGTTCCCATTCTCTATTAAAATGAAGACATGCATGACAGTCCATCCATCATCTGCAATGCTATTATATCAAAAGACAAACTGGAGTTAATATGTGAACCCATGGCCAACTTGTTAAATGGAGCAAGGAAGATTAAATAGGTTTAATTTGTATGGGATTGGGCAAAAGTGAAGGAAGACAGAGGCACACACATATACACAGATCTCTTGTTACTCTCCCCCTCTGGTGCCCTTCTGTCACAGACTCTTCAGAGTCTCATCCCTTTTTTCTTACTGAAACCTTATCACCCGCTTACTCATATCCTGCCTGCAGAATATTTATATTTAGAGTCAAAAATACTCAGAAAATCTCTATTAGCAAGGACCAACTTCTGCACTCACAAAGCACCTCTCAGGTATCAGGAGGGTTAATTCTCTCCCTCTTCACCTTCAGTAAGAAACCTGGTTTTTTATTGCAGCTGCATTGGTTACAAAGCCACTGCAGGCAATTCTTTAGTCTTTTATGTCCCCAGCAGCTTTTCAGCCAGTTATAATTAGAGGAGAGATAGTACAGTTTGTCTTCAAACATAAGTTTTCCACAGGTAAATTTTTGCTGTTGTTCTGAAGTTCAGGAGCTGTAACTCCTGGTGACATCTTCTGCAGGGTTTTAAGAAATCAGCAATATTTGCTTGCCAAAGTAAAGATCACAGGACTGTACTAGAGCATGAGAACTGAAAACAATGTAAATAAAGAAAATATCTGATCCCTTGCAGCCTTCCCACACATAACTTTACTTGATGGAAGCGAAAAGCAGTGCTTACTGTAAGGTCTGGCTAAAATAGGAATATTTTTCATTGTCCAACCAAGAAACTCAAATGGCAGCAAACAAAATCAATGGCGAAAACACAATTGTTGAAAAACAAGGCTCCTCCCTACGTTACAAAATAACCTTGGGTTATTAAAAGCAGAGATTTCCAATTCTGTGTTTTCAATACAAAGCTTCTGCCACCATCCCTTTTAAAGGGGAAAAAACGTTCATCTGCTACCGACATGCAGAGTTAGAGCTTGATAAAGCTGCTCCTCCAAAGGTAGAGCTTAACAGTGACCTCTGAAATGTGGTAATGGGACAATCCAAAAGTCTGGCTTTAGTGCACGAAGGATAAACGGCAGGAAACTGGAGGAAGAATTGTTTTAGCCAAAACTGGAGGACTGAAGACCAAAAATACTACCGTAAATAATTCAGAAAGGAACACAGCCAGGGGATAACTATGGAAAAGCTTAGATCTTTTGCAGGATAATAAATTTCATGGAGATGCCTGATAGCAGGAACAGCACAGATCACTAATTGCACGTGTTTGCTGAGCAGTGAAACATAAGCATATGGTTGGAAGGGTGGTCTGAGGAGCACAGCAAAAGGTCTCAGTTTCTATTCCCAACTCTAAGACCAACATCTTTGGGACAAAGACCAATAAGAAAGCCCCTTAATTTATCTGTCTTATTCATTGAAAAGACAGGCACGTGTTCTTCACCTGGTTGGCTGGGATGTGAGCAGGCTCAGGGTTTGGAGAAGCTTTGAGAGCGATAAAACACCAGAAATTTTCAATATAATTTAATTTTATTTATTCAAAATTAAGATGAAAAAGAGAAAGGCAAAACACATGTTGATTCAAGGATCTAGGCCTCTTGACAAACCCCAAAACACAAATCATGCCATAAAACTCGGCCTCTCAGGCAGCTGAACTCCCTGCAATTAAATCAACCAGCCAGACAACACAAAAATATCCCTGTGCTCCCCAGAGACTCACACTCCTCCTGCCCAGAGCCTGAAACGATGGATCTGTCCTGGACCGTGCCAAGAACAATTCAGATAATGCTACTCCATATCAAGGTATAGGATAAATCCTAACATCAAGGGCCTGAAGAGAACACACTGTGCCAGCAAACCAGTCTAAAATCAGGTGGCCTTCAGTGTATCCACAACTAATTCACCTGGAAAGCACAGAATTCCATCGACTGCAACACAGCCCTGCAGAGCTGCCCCTTCGTGTGCAGTGGCACAACGCTCAGCTTGTTTCAAGATGTCACTGCCAAATCCCATGGGCACAAACCCACCTTCCCAGCAGGGCAGCAACCAGCTGTGGCAGCGTTGGTATCATCTCCAAAACCACTGGCACTCACTGAAATCTAAAGCAGGTATGAGGACTGTGAGGATGCAGGTTGTGTGTGCGACCCCACAGCAATTCCAGGCAAGAATTGCCTGGGGGTCTGGATGGGAAAGGGCAAAAGAGGGAACTCAGAGATACCTGAGGCCTGGCACAGGTTGCCCAGAGAAGCTGTGGCTGCCCCATCCCTGGAAGTGCCCAAGGCCAGGTTGGAGCAACCTGGGACAGTGGAAGGTGTCCCTGCCCATGGCAGGAGGTGGAACGAGATGATCTTTAAGGTCCCTTCCAACCCAAACCACTCCATGATTTTATGATTAACAGAAATCAGGTGAACCTTTGGTTGGCACACTCAGGGTTGGTTTAGCCAGCAGAGGGTACTTTGTGTTCACAACAAGCACAGAGGGTACAAAATGCCAGGAGTTGCTAAATTGATGGCCTGTAACTCCTCCAGCTGCAGTGAGGACAACACACATCCATCCGTAGTCTTATGTATTCCAAATTAAGCATGTCTGCATGGGATTTGCACTAATTCAATTAAGAGACTATCAAAGCAATTTCAAGTTAAGTATCTCCATGAGGATATCATCTAAATTTGGGAGGGGACAAGCAGCTCCTTCTCCCTGTTAGAACAATGCTTTTAATGACCATAAGCTGATTTGGCCAACAACAAAACTGGCAAAGTTGCCTGCACCAATCATTAGATTTTTAGGGGTATTTCCTCTAGAATCCTCAGAATCTCTTATTGGGGCTGCAATTTCAATTTTAAATTGTTTTATGTACAAGGATAATTTGAGAAGAAATCAAAGAAAGTTTGGAGGAAGCTTCCCCCTACTTTTGTCTTCCATTTTTTTTTTTTGTCTTTATTATACCATATTGGGCCTTTCCAGTATAAAATCTGTGGCAGGTCTAATTGTAAGGAGGGAAATTAGGGGAAGAAGGGAAAAAAAGAAAAGATAGAAGAGAGTTATATCTGATCACTCAGCCTGGAAATTATTGTGTCTGCACAGCCTTGTTTCAAACCTAATTATTATAAAAGCTTTGGGGAACATTATTTTCAAAATGAAATCTTCTCTGTCAAAACTTTCATTAATAAGTTCTATTTCTTAGTAGGATATCATTTTACACAGAGTGCCCAGAGATCTTGCAATGTGGAACAGATTCTTTTTAGATGAAGTACAGTATATTGCTTTAGGAGCATGGTAACTTAACATTTTACTTATGTTTTTGAACCAGGAAGGTTCTCAGGCTCTACACACACATATCTGAGAAATTAACTTCTCTTAGGCAAACTTACCAACAGCTTTTGTTGCTGCTGTGAACGCAGAAGAAGAGAGAGCAAAAAGGTCACAGAATAACAGGAAGAGAAAAGAAAAACAGAAAATAGAGGGGGGGGAAAGGGAAAAGACAAATATTTACCATACAGAAAATCACACCACTACTAGCCAAAAACTTTTATGGCAACACACATTCCTGGGAGCATGAACACCCCAAAATGTTTCCCTTTTCTTTTCTTCCTGCAAATGAGTCTGTGATACCATGAAAAGATCCAGGCACCCCACTAGAGGATGAGAAAGACCCCAATAACAGCCTCCCACACTGTACAGCACAGAGGGGCAGTAATTGGTCTAACAAGACCAGAGAAGGATTTGGGTTTCAAAGACAATTCCAAATTGTCAATATTTGGTCGGTTGTGCAAGAGGAGAGAGGAAAATACCACATAGCAGAGTTTCCAAGGAAAGGATGGATCCATAGGGATGTCCTCCAGCCTGCTTGCCCTACATCCCTGCAGGCAGATGACAAATGGGGTATTCAGTCAATGAGCATCTTCCCAACACCCCTGGTTTGATCTCTCACTACCCTTGATCCAGGCAGCCACGGAGCCCACCAGGAGGATCCAGAGCCAGGAGGTTGGTCACCAGCATCACTGCTGGCTCCTGTCAGCAGTTTGGACACATCTCTCCCAATAACAGGGAGATCCCATGGAATCAGCATTTCCTTAAACAACACAGTTCTGTTGGGAAAGTCCTGACCAGCTCTACATGTAAGACAAATCCTGGATGGCTCAGATGTGTCTCCAGGCTAAGGATAAATCCACACCCTCCAGAAGAAAGGCCAATTGCTCTCTGCCCTGACAGCCATAGGTTCATCAGGTGACACAAAAGGGAAATGGAGCCACAATTAAGTTGCATTTTTGGGTTGTGTTGTGGCCCAGGATAGTTTCCTCCATGTGCTGCAGATCCAACAGCATCAGAGCAAAGCATATGAAAGGCTGGGGCAGAAAACTCGCAGTTGCAGCAATCAAGTTGTGGAAAAAACATCCAGAAGATAGGAGGGGAATCTGGAGAATTGGGATTTAGACCCAGGACAGAGCCTTTTGTCAAAACCAATGGTTCTACAGAGTTTCTGAAAGAATTTCAGCCATTGTCAGAGCAGGAGAGGTACTGTATTACCTTATATATAAAATTAGTAGCTGGGAATTCCTCTGAAACTCAATACACACAAGTTTTATGCACAAATAATGAAGTGGTTTCTAGCTGTAATACACCTACATCCAGGAAAAAGGCTGGAATCCCTCATGCCCTTGAAGCCTTGAAGAATTATGGATTCCTGTTTATCCCAAAGCAAGGAGTATATTTATGCATATCTGGGCCAGTGAACGAAACATCCACATCCAAAAATGAGTCCGTTTTTGCCTGAATTTGGAAAGTCTTCCTTATGATTCCACAAGGTTGCCCTCCAGTATATCCTAGAGTACAGAGCAGGCAGGTTTGCTTTGGATCAAGAAGCTGATCTGTCCCAAGGGCACCAAACTGTGCAGTAGTTGCTATGGTACTGCAAGTATTTTTGTTTGTTAAACAGTAGATTAAATAGTCACATAAAACGATTAGACTGCACATTGGATCATTCCCTGGGAAGGCTTATGTTACAAACTGGCTTTCTGGGGAAATTATTTAAGCTTTTCACTTAAAAAAAAAGGTTTTTTGAATGTTAGGCTGGTGTGTTTAAGGGAATCTACTCCTGACTGCAATTTAAACTTATTTGTGCCGGCAGGTAATATTTTTAGACACTTTTACACCTATTAAAAATGTTGTTGCAACTGCTGGCTTCCTGCAGTAATAGCTCCTGTATTATCATCCCTGTCCTGTATGGTCGGGGCTTGGATTACAGTTCTCTTGCAAGAAGGATGGATGTCTTGCCTTGGGTCACAACATGCTGCAGGAGAAGTTAAAGATTAAGTGTTAGTCTGCACTACCAGACAGAACAACAGATTCCCTTAAAAGGCCAAGTCTCCAAAATCAGCTTGTTTGGTTACAAGAGTTACTGGGGGGGATATGAAAACTTTTACTTTTGTGTATTTTATTTACCTGCCTTGGCATCTGTACCACACTCCCTTCAGTAGGTCCAGGCACCATGATGAGAGAGATCCAAAAATAATCATAAACAGTCAATGGCTGATGAATGAGCCTTGGACTAATTGCTCAGATGACTCCACAGGCTCAGAAGCAGATGGTGACCAAGCCTAAGGCAGCACAAACAGCACGTGTGACAATTACAGAAATGGAGAATCTGTCCCTCTGGCTCATACTATCCAAGAATTCCCACTTTTTTTCAAGAGCCTACCCAAGGTTCCAGCCTAGATGGCAGAGCAGTGTCAGATTAAAATTAAGCGTCAGCAAAAAGCACCCAATTAACTTCCAAAACCATAACAGCAACTTTCCTCCTGATGGCTTTCACCAGAACATGACTTTGGAAAACACAGAGAATGAGTGTTAAAGACCCAATCCTGACACAGTAAAAGTGAATCATACACACAGATATCAACAGAGATAATTCTAGTTCTGAACAAAGATGCCTGATTTCAGAGAACTCCACTTTTAAAAAAAAAAAAATCTGTAAAGAAAGGTCCAACTAAGCAAAATAATATTAACATTAGGCAAGCACAGCTGTAGATATCAGATAAGAGCAGTTCTGAGGATAATATTTGGCATATATTACACTGCTTCATCTGTTTTTCCCGTACCCCCATAAATGATGACAGAACTCTTCTCTGCAAGAGTTCCCACAACCCAAGGCATTGATCACTGGAGCTTCCAAAAGAAAGGCACGAGCAGCCAATACTGGCTCCAAAGAAAACAAAATGTGTACCAAACTCGCAAGGAAGAAGTCGTAAAATTCCCATCAAAAATGCCAGTAGGACTGAAGCAGATCAACTGCAGACAGACCTGGAAAGTTTACTGCTGAGTTCCCTTCTGGAGCACGGGTGGGACAGAGCAGAGGCTGAGCAGCTGAAATTACAGCCCCAAACACTCCGTCCCCGGGCAGGAGGGGACACGGATGGCCCAGCCAGTGTGTTTCTCACAGCAGCAAATGCAAATAAAAATGCCCATTTCCCAGGATCTGAAGCTTTCTGCCTCACTGCCCAGACCTGGGGGCCACTCGAACCCACAGGCCCTGCTGCAGCTTTGCCAGTGTCCTCCTGGGGTTGGTGCTTTGGTGTGACCTGGAATCACCATCTCCTGGGGATGAAGCACCATCCTGCTCACATTCAGTGCTCTCTATACAACCTCCCCCGGGAGCTGGGCTGGTCCAGATGTGAAAAACAAACTGGAGAATGGGAACACCCATGTTCAGAGAGGACAAGACTCGCAGGAGCCTGAAAAGAAATGCTCTAAATCAGTTCAAAACACAGAGTTACGTGGCACCTTCGCCTCCCATAGAGAAAGGGCCGTCATGAAAGTCCTGGCACCACATTTAGAAAGTTTGCTTCACAACTAAGTTTTCTTTGAGGATACTTCTTTTTTTTTTTTTTTTTATCCTTACATTGACTATCTGGGATAAGCAACTGGTTGTAACATTGTTGTTTTATGGATGAAGAAACAGATTAAGATGAAAGTCAACATTTTCTGGTGTGGAAAAAGAAATTGGGCACTGCAGACTTTGGGTGTCCTAACTTGGGCTGTCTGAGCAGCAGCAGCAGGGGGGAAGAGGTTGTTTGTTTGTCTAAGGCTCTCCCTGCCCTGAACTACCAACAGAAGCCAATGGAAGCTGCTTGGATTTGGCAACTCCCAAACCAGACAGCCCCAAAATTATTGACTGCTTCTGAAGAGCTGGCCTGAGCAGTTTGGTCCACATCACACACAGGAGTTGGTTGTGGAGCCACGAAGCAGGACTCTGGGCCCCCTTTTCATAGCTCACGAGCGCTGCTGGGCCACGGTGTTTTCAAAAACACATGAGTTAGCTCTTTGGATGCCTTCTGAGGAACTCTGAGAGCAAGCAGCAACTTTTTAAGCTTGATTTCAAGTTTTAATGCCTATCTGGACCCTTTCCCTCCTCTTCCATTTTTCTTTTTGAAAAGATGAATTCCTCCATTTAGTTTTAATCCTATTTCTCTCTCTCAAAGCTGCCAAGAAATCAAGCCCAGTTCACATCAGACAGAAAGCAGTTCATTTCCTTGGGATGAACCAGCAACTCAACCAAAGCACACACCACCCTCTGCCTCTCCTGCCTCTCCAAGCCATTCAGGCCATGCTGGATAAGAAGGGATGTCATGGGATGTCTCCCTTCCCCTGACCGATGGTGCTGGAGGCACAGTCAGACCCCCTTGTTATCCATCAGCCCTGGGGGCTCACCCCAGGCAGCTGCAGCCCCAGAGCCAGCAGAAAGAGCAGCCCAGCAGTGATTTTATTTACAACCTGCTGACAACAGAGTGGGAATCGATAGAAGCTGCAGGCAGTGAGTGCCTCCCTGTCTGTCAGCACCCGGTGGCAGCTCCTGCTCTTACTCCCTGGGCAGGAGCTCTTTAACTCCTCCTGTCTCAGCCCAGGATTCACAGGGGTCCCTGACATTTCTGTTTAGGGCAGCTTTATCCTGGTGCTCTCCCACTGCCTTCAGCTGAGTTGCTTCCAATTCAGAGCAGTGAGGACACAGCAGGACCTCCCACAGTTACGTATTTACACATTTACAAGTGTTGGTGGGCAGATATTGTACTTTCTATACCTCGTGCACTGCCAGGTGTCAACACAGAGCACTGAACTTGTCCTCTTTTACATTCAGATGAGGCTGAATTCAGAGCAAGTGCTTAGCAAGGTCCTTAAGATCTGCAGGAAGCTCAGAACCTGTTTTCACAAGAGCTCTTTGTCCATGAATCCCAATTCACCCCCAGGATGCACCACTTTGGGGCCAGCATAACTTCTCTGACACCAAGTGACACAGGTCTAGCCTCCCAAACTAAATACAAAGTGACATTAAATGCAAGATATGCCCCCCCCACATGTTAAACTGAGGTCATTCTAAAGAAAGGGTCAGCCTTTGCCTCCCACCCTACCTGGTGTGAGATAAGCAGGTGCAGCCACAATGTCATCACCAACCAGTGAGGAGACAGATGCTGATAAAAGGAAATCAGATAAACTCCAGATTCCTCTGCTGGTGAAAGGGTAAACACTGAAGGGCACCACAAGTGCCTCAAACATTTCTGTGCAAGGATCTGTGGCAATTTCTGTCTCAAACAGAAACAAATCCAACAGCTTTGATCTGGTTCACCCAAACTTCTATTGGCATAAGTGACAAAAAATAAAAAAAAAAGTGTTCTATGGTTACAATGGGTCCAACACTACATGAGAAATGCAAAAAGTCCCTTGCAAAAATAACTCCTTGTGTTTCACCAGTTTTCCAGATCACAGAACAGTTGGTCAGATCTGAGCAAAGACAGGAGAAGATCTTTTGTAAGTCTGGTTTGTAATTCTCGAGATGCTCATCAGAGCAGATAGACAAACTTACACTGGATTTGTGGATCTTAATTCTGTGTCAGAGGACATGCAATCCCAACCTGAAAGCAACACTTCAAACCAGCTGAACCAGGAGAGATTAAAGCTCTGTGTACTGTTGGAAAAAGAACTCAAAACAAGCAAACAGTTAAAAACATTTATGGAGCAAACATAAAATTTCCATTAGACAGCTGGTTCCTTGCTTGGGGAAAATATATACGTTGCTAATAGGAATTATATCCTGTTTCCTTTCTACTGCTTAGAACACACAAACAAATTATATTTCAGCCTAATGACATATTATTCATGGATCTTTTACTTCACTGGAATTTATAGTTCAATTCCAAACCTGTAATTTTAAATGTTGGCTGTTTTTCTAAGTAATTCACCAGAAGGGGGTCCCAGGTCCCCTTGCTTCTCCTGCTGGCAAGGAAAAAGATCCCCTGCCAACTTCTACATAAATTGGTGTATATCACAAGCCACAGCACTCAAATGCCCAGACAGGGCTTTTCACATCAGAGCTAAAGTGAAAAATAATACAGACACACACATATTACACGTGGAGCCTTTCTTCTCTGAGGGTCACACAGCTGGTGTTCAGTGGTGGCACAGAGCACTGAGGCCCAGAGGACTAAATGCAGCAACTAAGTAAGATACTACTAAAAATGCTGTGTTCAAAGAGAAGGAAATCTGCTACCAAGCTCTTACTGCATGAGCCCATTGTTGAGCAGGGCCTGGGCTGAGGGAGAGCATCTTTCAGGACAGTCAGGGGAGATCTTGGCCAAGGCAGGTGCCCTGCAGGGACCCACTCCCTGCCAGCCCAGCTCCCCCAGTCCCACCCCGTGTCACAGGGAGGTTTTGGGGCACGGCAGGGATGGAGCAGAGCACTGACACGTGTAACTGAGGGCTCCCTGCCAGCTCGAGGAGGTTTTGGCTGAGAAAACTGCAGGCTGGCTCCCTCTGACCGGGCAGGAGGGTCTGTAGGAGTGGGCTGGTACCTCGTTTCTGGAACACGTGTTCCAGTCACCTGTGGGTCACATACCAGAGGGCTGAATGTTACATTTCAGCTGGGTAAGTCCAGCACATCACACGTTGCTCTGGAGGAGGTGTGTACCCAGAGCACAAGGATTAGCACGTCCCCACAGGGCCAATAAACTGAGCTGTGCCCTGTTTGAGTCAGCAGAGGGGTGGCACTGAGGCAGAGCTGTCCCCTGGGAGGAAAGGCACAGAGCAAGTCACAGCCATGTCACTACACTTACAGAGACTTTCTAGTTGAAATAAGTGGCAGTGGAGGGGAGAGTAACTTTTTGGGAGCCCAGCAGGACTCTGGGACCACACTCCCCTAAAAAGATTCCTGCAGAGCTCACAGTGCCCTTGGCCTCCTCCTGCCCCCCTGCACTGTTTCACAGACCAATTTCTCCCCCTCAGCAGGTCATGGGAGCAGACAAGTGAAGATGGGACTTGATCTAAGATGTTTCACTGTCACAAGCTACGTTAAAATCCAGGGGAGTGTTTTGCTCTTGCCCCCTTGAAGTCACAGGATCTGCTTTCTTGCTCTGCATTATGTCAGTTTATTTTATAGCAAGAAAGGGTGGAAATAAATACCATCAAACTAGCCCTGCCTTTCCTCCCCCATGTTCCACATAGGAAAATCCCTCAATCCCCACAAAACAAGACGAAGCTCATGCCAAACCTAACAGAGCTCATACAGACATTGTTATCTTTTGAAATGACACCTTCAATTTAATTATCTCAGAGATTAAATCATCTCCAAACTATTAAGCAAAATAACTCAGTGGTGCCAAAACACTGCATCACACCATGATTTCTCTTTTTTTTTCTAAGCCCCTTTAAACCTCCACTCTGCCTTGATATAAAGAATGGCAGAAGCACAAAGATCTGCACTCCTGCCTGGCCCCTGCGAAGCCCATCCTGCCTGCATGGCCCTCCAGGTTTCATATCTGCTTTAATCCCAACCTCAACTCCACTGATGTAACTTCAGGGCAGTGCTGGGGGTTTCAGGGAATCAAACTTAGCATGCTGGGCAGTGGGTTGTACAAGTAAAAGAATACCTGAAACTGCAGCAGTTCCATCTGAGAAAGTGCAAGAGGAAAATCAACCATCTCCAAAGTATTTTAAGAGTTTCCAGTCTTGAATGGTTTGCCTACAGTTCCCAGAGACCCATCCTTATCCCTCACTGTACACTACATTGACCTGTACAGCTCTGTACAACTGGTGCTTGCTGTGCTTAACTGGACACATATTTCTTAACCCATTCCCCCAGTGGGTTTGGAAGTCACCTCACCAGCCACATGGCACCGACCAGCCCAGGATCACCATGGGAACAGCACATTCCTGGCACTTGGTGAACTGTGGACACTGGCTGAACAGCCAAAAGAGAAGCATTTTCTTCCCCTCCCTTCCCACAGGAATGTGTACCTGCCTCAGCAGGGACAGGGGGACAGGGCTGAGTGAGCAGCACCAGCACCCCCCAGCAAAACACAGAAGATTCCTTGGTCTCACTGCACAGCTTCAAGTCAGGGCAAGCATTTGCCAAGAAGGAATGGTTATTCCAGCCAAGCTTGTTAGAACTGCAGTGTCCTTTACCATATGAAGGCATGTGGAGCAACATAATGAAGTCTGAAAGAACAAGGAAATAATTGCAACCTTCTGGCTGCAGGGACCAGACAGGAGCACACACAGCCTGGGAAGTGGCTCCCCTGGCCATTATAAACCACTGAAACAGAGTGTGCGTCTCTAAAGATGATTTTAGAGCAAGCACAGCCAGCTGAGGGACCAAGGAGTGGGTGGGAACCATCAGCCAGTTTTACCTGGACCCCAGGAAAGCCAATTAGCCCAGAGTCAAATGTCTGGGGACACACATGCCCTGACAGGCCATGCTGAGGGGCACACAGGGGCAGGCAGGGGTGTTCACTGCCCTGTCAGCAGTACTGCACAAACTCGACTTGGTCTGAGGAGAAAAAGGACAGGGGGATAATTTTACGTGACCAAGGCAGCATCCATCACTCAAACATCTGTCATTTCTGTTCTGGGGAAAAGAAAATGCAAACTGGATTGAGGCACAGAGCTGAGAATCACTTTTATCTCCTACAGAGCACCTGTTTGTTAACCACAGGTAAGTCACTTGAGGTGTGGTGTCCCTCGGTGTCCCA
The DNA here is from genome assembly GCF_025592945.1 of Manacus candei. Classification (NCBI taxonomy): domain Eukaryota; kingdom Metazoa; phylum Chordata; class Aves; order Passeriformes; family Pipridae; genus Manacus; species Manacus candei. The sequence continues at coordinate 4,736,016 of NW_026138124.1, read as the reverse complement.
GCCTATACAGGATGCTTTTTCTTCCTCCTCTGTGTACAGGCACACACCATTCCTCTTTTAGGAGGATCTCTTAAATCTTATGGTAGAGGGACAAAGTGTGGCCATCTAAGCCCTCAACAGCAAGTACTCGCCTCAGGTACCAGCCAACAAGGTAACTGCCAATAGGAAGTGCCAGGAAGAACAAGTTTTTTGAAAAGGGCTGGAATCAGATGGTTCCAAAGGAAAGAGTAAAGCACCACACATCAGACTTAATAGACAAACTTACTTAAGGTTCTTCTGAAGCACCACCAAATACCTGCAGGGCTGGGCTCTGGTAGGTTTATCTGCTCTGATGCACAGCAGCTCTCAATGTGAACCAGGCAGAAATTTTGGCTGTGTTCCCATCCTGTGACACTGAGATCCCAAACACGCAATTTCACAGCTGCCTTAATTGTGTGATCTTTTAATTACAGCAGACAGTGCAGACAGGAAGGACTTTGGGTTGGAGACTCTGTTCTGTGTTCCCAGCACAATACAGATCCAGGGCTGTTCACTACACAAGTAACTCTGCCTTCTCCACTCCTTCTCATCCTGCAGCATTCCTACGCCTTGACAGGAGAATTAATTGCTTGACTGGTGTCTGTGCTGTTTGCTATTTCATACTCTGTCATATCTCCCCTTACACGGGAATGGTGCTGAGCTGTGTGGAAAGGGATAAGGGTTTGTCATGTCTACAACAGTTTGTCTTTTCAAAAGTTTTAACATTCAGTTCTCTGGAGGCCTGGAAACAAGAGATCCTGGCACAGGAGGCTTGTGTGCTAATGACATGACACTGTATTGGATTTAGCTGAACTGTGGTCCTGTGAATGACAGTGCCTGCAAGACAGAGGCAGCTGATGTGGACAGAGAGGGAGGAAAGAAGAAAAACATGATGTCAAGCCTAAGAACTGACCCGTCTGAGTTATCAGGCTGCTCTGAGTCAGCAATTTATTTTATTAACATTATTCCCTCTGGTCTTACGTCTCGGTTACCCCTGGCAACCCTTTCCCAAACTCCCTGTACTATTCATGTGCTTAAAATCAGCACATACTAAAGAAGAAGGTCTGATAAAGCAAGAACTCAGGCCTGCAGTTTAGTGTCATTATTCCCTCACAGTCTTCAAGACTGATGCATCAGAAACCAGACACATAGAGAAAAAAGGGGGCCAAAGCAGGGAAGCTGGGACAGTGCAAGGATTGTCTCCTGTGAGATCCTGCAATGAAAGAAAGAAAACAACAGAGGAGGAATATATTTTATATTGCCAAAATACTTTCTCTTCAAAAACCTTCCCACAGGTTTAGAACAACTGTTGGTCTGACCTAAAACTCAAAGGATCTGCTCATGGTGTTTCTTCCTCCTTGTGGAAGCTGATTTGAAATCCTGTGCTGTCCCCCTGGATGAGTCTCTTGCTCCAGTGTCCTGCTCCACCACACAGCAAACATCTGCCAGAGGCTGAAGCTGCCCCTGGGATGCTGCAGTGGGGAGGGAGTGCAGGGCTGGGATTCCATCCTTCTGGGTGGGATTTTAATTCACGACCAAGCCAAGCAAAAGGAACAGACTCCTGCAGAAGTTATCAGGCAAGTGGCCACTGCCAATTCCTCCCCAGATGATCATTCCACAGGCAAATTACCACCAACCTCCCCAGCTCTCAGCAGGCCTTGAGTCCCTGCTTCCCTCATCACCTGTGGATGTCATCTGCTCCTCAAACCCCATTAACATCACTAAACATGGAAAAAGGCAGCGAGGCATTTTTCATTCTTTCACCTGGGGCTGGCACAGAGGTTTTTGATACAATCAGATGAACAGCAGCCTTCAGTTCTCACAAAAAAGCAGATCTGTATCTGTCACAGCTACCCCTCAGCTGGTTCCTTTTCCAAGTGGAATCCCATTGAAACTATCAGGGTCTTATACAAGCAGTCATGGATAGGTTCTTAGGGTGGACTGCCACCCCCCTTTCCAGCTTTCTAAACAAATCAAGGGTGTAAGAGTTATAGCCTGCCATTCCAGCATCCAGAGTTCCTGATGGTCCTTCAGCTCACCTTGGACTAAGAATAAATTGCTTTCCTTCCTACTAGTTTTCCTGCTCTTTCTACCCATCAATTGTGCAAAGACCTATGAGCAGAGCACAACTACTAACACACTGAAGGTTTTCAGAAAAGTTCAGGATACATTGTGTGGTGTCCAGTTCCAAAATGGCATAAATTACATCCTGGAATGCATTATGTCCTGCTATGTTAGACAAGGGGAAACGTGGTATACAATGAAATAAAAGACATCCTGGAACCTATTACATACTCAAAAGACAAAAGAAAGGACATTATAGGATCGATGTGGCTAATAAATGATGTGTTGGCATCTTTTTTCTACCAAGATGTGGATTAACAACAGATGTATTACACTAATGTCTATTTGTACACTAATCTAAAACAACTGCATTGCTGTTGCAGACAGGAATTTGATAAATGCAGCCCCCATTCCAGCTCCATGAGTGCTGCTGAGCTGTAGGAAAGGTGAGGAGGGAGGTGAACCACTCCCAGAGTATGGGCACTTGCTCTCATCCCTTTTTCCTGCTGGGTTGTTCCCTGCTGATTCCTTGCCTGCACAGCTGGGATCCTGGGGATCCCATGGATCCAGGGAAGAAAACAACCTTGCACTAGCCCAGAGGGCTCAGCTCAGCTGCAGGAGGCTTGGGGAGTAAGGGCTAACTCAGCCTTTTGCTTTTGAACTCCAGAGGCTGAAGGGTTAAATCCCAAAGCCCAGCGATTTCCAGAGTCTCACTTTCCTGCTCCCAAGCCAACAGCCCTCCTGCATTTACAGAGAGCCCTCTGGGAAGGGCAGCTGCACAAAGCAGGCACAGGAGGTGCCTTCCTCAGGGAGCTGAGGAGCAGGAGAGCAGATACACTGCTGCATTCACCCTCCAGTTCCTTTCCACAAGGGACAGCTGGAGAAGAGTTAGAGGCAGAGCCTCCAGAGCCCTGTGCATCCCAGTTTGAGAGCTGTGGCAGTTCAGTCACCTTCCTTCAATCTGAGGAGAGCAGAGGGGAGCAGCCTTTGCCACTCTGGAAACCTGGAGGAAGGTGGCAGACAGGGTGGAGACAATCCTTGGCCAACCACCTTGGACAAGGGGGAAATTCAGTTTTGTACCAGCTGCAGAGAGGCCTCCCCAGGCATTGCTGCTCTCCTACAGCACAGACAGAACAAAAACCTGTTCACAACAACCAGGGTTTGTGGTGTCTCATGACAGGGAGATGGAGAGGAAATTGCCTCCAGTTCCTTCTCCCACATCCTGGGCTTCCTGGGAACTGATGTGATTATTCCCTACTAACCAGGGGGCAAATAGGTGTGGAGTACAAGCAGAGGAGTTCGGAATACCTGACCCTGTGGACCCAGCAGCAGTTGTGGATGATGGCACTGGTGGGAACTGCTGTGAGACACCAAAGACTGGGCACAGAAGAGCAGCAGAGGCTGGGAATGAGGAGCCCACACCAGCCCACCACCCCAAAACTGCATCTCTGCCTGTTCCCGACCAAGGCTGTGCCTTAACAGCTGGAAGAGAACAAGAACAATGGGTCTGGGGGGAAACAAAAGAAACAGAAGCATAAGAGAAAGAGGGAAAGGAATGTGAAGCTGGCTAGATGAGAAAGCCTAGGTGAATATATCTGATCCTTCCTCCCCAGCCAGCAGAGGCTTGCTCTGCGAAAAAGATTTTCTCTGAAATAATTTGCATTTGCTTCCAAACTTAGTGCAGATCTGTCACCAGTCACTCAAAGCTCCACTTCAGGAACTAGCAGAGATTATAAAAAAATGTGATAGGGTCTGTCTTCACAATGTTCACAGCCTGGTGTGGCCAAGAGCACTACTTGGAAAACAGTAGGACAGACTGGGAGTGCAGTTACATGACACCAAATGCCAAAGTGGGTCGTCAGCCATCACACAAACACGGAACATGGAAAGCTGTGAGCAAAGACCCTTCTTTTTAGCACATCCACAGATGCCACACACATTTTTCTATGCATATTTGCAATTTATATCGAGGGAAATCGTTATTATATGTTAAGCAACACAACCATCTCTTCAGGACCAGCATCACAGCAGGTTTCACACTCCACTCCACCCACTGCTTTACTTCCAACAGCACATTCAGTTCCCAACCCAGCACTGGCCCAATACAACCTATGAATGGGAAGCATCTAGTCCCCTAGTTACCCAAACTTTAACTTCCTAGAGAGACTACTTCTATTAAAATTAAACAAAATCCTCCCTGCAGAGTTCCTTGTGATGATACTTAATGAGATGTTGTTACGAATTTTAAGAAGTTCTGCTTCACATTAAGAATTATCTATATGCACACGCTTGCTAAAGGCCATCTCTGAGTAGAAAGCTGCAGAATAGCTGTGTTCTCCTCAGAGATCATATATCTTCCCTTTCCATAAAATTCCTATAAAATCTAAAGCAAAAGGGAATCTCATATGCAGGCCATGGTCTCTGCCTAAGAAGCTCTGGTTCACATTTTCATTTCTTGCATTTCTCCTGTTTTCCCTTCCCTGGATGGATGTCAATGCCCTTAAGGTGCTGAAAAAGCTAAGTTACTCCACATGGAGTAGAAGTGGGAAAATTCTCCAACTTCCACATAGTTCAATACTCCAGTACAGCCTGAAGTTTTGCTTCCTGCAACACTTCAACACTTTGGAGCAAGTTAATTTTTCACGGGACAACAGGATTTACAAACTTCCATCTGACATTTGTTTGAAGGAGGCTGGCAAAGTGATGTGATGATAATTCCACAGGAGAAGCACACTCGGTGGTCTCATTGGAAGTTCTCCTTGTTGGCACAGTCAGGACAAGGGCAGGTCTTGCTGGCAGCCTTATTGTTGAGGCAGTGCAGGGACCCTGGGCTCAAAACCAGCCCCATTAGGCAAGATGGGCCATTAGTGACAATGTCTTATGCCAATTGGGGCTTTTGCCTTGTGGGCATTTGGAGAAAAGACTCCAGGAACAACAGAAGTTGGCTCTGACAACACACACTCAGCAGCAGGACCAGAATCCATTACCCAAAGAAACTGTTCCTCTGTTCAGAGCACTCCCTGAACACCACAAGCAGAACAGGGTGCCAAGACAACTCCTGCCTGAAGCACCAACTGTTTCTCCATATCTTTCACCTCCCATGCACCACCAGCCTTCCCTCCCTGTCCCCATCTGCCCAGGGAGGGACAAGTGCCAGCTGAGCCTGTAGCTTCTGTCCCTGGACCTGACCAGGAGAGGGACATCTCAGTATTGCAGGGAAGGAAGTGAGCTCCACTTGGGCAAACAAGAACATGGAACTGCAGGCCCAGAAAGGTGGGATGAAAAGGGAGGTGAGGGGAGAGGTAAAAATGTGGGAGTAGTGAGGGACAATACATGAGGAACATACAGCATCCTGCCCCAGGCTATGCAATTCCTGGCTGTAGCCCCTGTCCCTGAGCACCAAACACTTGAGATGAGTTAAGAGCCTGGCCTGGGTGCTGTTATGGAGCTGGATCTCTGCTGCTTTCCATCTGTTTGTACTTGAACTGATCAAGAGTCTCATGAAAGAAAAAGAACCTCTAAAAAGTCATGAATAGGGAAAACTGGGACACTGCAAGTGGATATCCTAGAAGCAGAAGAGAGGAGAAACTTTGGCTGACAGTACTCAGAGCCATAATAACACTCTCCTCCTATGTTTAATAGCCATTAAAGAAAAAAAAAAGGGAAAAAGATATCCATGTACAAAAACAATCACTCCATCAAAAGCTGAAAAGGGGCCCTAAGGCCACCTCAGAATGTGCAATGCATTGGAAGGGTGCAGTGGGAGCTTTAATTGCTCCAGTGCTCTTAATGCAAAGTATTCCAATGGCAGCATCTACTTCATGGCCTTGCTGCAGACAGTCATTTTGTGTGTTGATCTCTGAAGGTGTTGTGACAATTTGTGGTGCAGTTCAGTCACAAACACCACAAGGTTTGTCTCTGACCCACCCTCTGCACTGAGCATTAGTCCCTCGGGGGACACTGGGCACCTCTCAGGACACACCCTGTGTTCACCTCCCACACACTGCTCTGCAAACAGCAGCATGGGGGGGGCAGACAAAAACAACAGCAAAAAGGTCGTTCCCTGATGGCAGGGACAAAGAGGCCATGAGAAACAATGGATATAAATGCATCCAAAGACTTGAAAACAAGTCTTGCTGTGATCCTGAAAAGCAGGACAGCAAAAAAGACCTGGGCAAATTGAGACTTTCTTTGGACAAAGATTTGGTCAGGACAGGAAAGTCATGGTTCCAGAACAGAGCTGACATCTATATGGCACAGGGGAAAGTTGACCTGACTGCTATATTATCAAAAAGCCTGGTGTTGGGAATGAATCAAGGCTTAGAGCTTGTCTACCTCAGTTCATGGATGCCAAGGAAAAGTCTTCCCTTCCCAGGACACCAACAGCCAGAGGGGACACCTTAAGTCCATGTGACTGCAGTCACATGTGCCCCTTTGGAAGCAAGAGCATTGCTGCATGTGCTGAAAATAGAGCTAAACTGTTCTTCAATGTATTCCAAAACTGTCCCCATGGCAACAGGAACAGAACAACTCCTATGGAATCAATTGCCATCCCTGCTTGCTGAGCATTAACATTTATCTCCAGAGATCTGCAGCACAGAAAGCTTCCAGGAACCAAACCAATGCAATCGTGGGTTAAAAAAGACCCTGAGAGGCCCAGGTGTGATAAGAGTCAGATCCTTGCTCTTGAGAGGACACACAGATGGCAGACCACATGTCTGGGGAGAGCAAGATGCTCCTCAGGTAAGAAAAGGCACCATATTTGGACCTGGGAGCAATTCACAAAAGGCATCTACAGAGAGAAATTCTAGATGGCAGCTTGCAATAATGGAGATGACTGAGAAAGAGCTTACTAAGGGAACCTGAGACCAAATACCAGTTAAAGCGGAAGAATATTCTTGCCAAATTCCTTCACTTGAGGGCTGTGTAATTAGGCCAGGAAAAGCACAACAGAATACACTACAGAGAATAGTCCTGCACTGGCTTGCTAACCCAACAGGCCTCCTCCAGCCTCCATCTCCAAAGTCTGCATTTCATCGCAGCTACCTAGAGGGTATGGATTACACCAGGTGGGGAGCCAGCAATTCCCATCTCACTGTGACACGGAGCCCAGGCCAAGCACAGGGAGCTGCATTTTAATACAAGCCCTGGACTAGCCAGGCCCTGTCAGCAGGAGAGGTCTACCCAAATACCTGCTGGTGGGCAGGACAGGAGGGATGTGCACGAGCTGTTCTGGCGACAGCCACCCATCCCCTGGGGCTGCCAGGCTTGAGTCCTGAAACTGTCCAAAACCTCGGCTGTGCCCACCATTCCCCTGCAGAGCTGGAGCAGGGGCTCCAGACAGAAATCCAGCTCACATAAACCACCTAGACAAGCCTGCTGTAAGTGGGATCCAACTTACCCTCACACATAAGGCCCACACAGCCTCGCCAGGGACTTACAGGGATGTTGCCGAGACTCGAAATAGTGTGTACGTCAAAAATCAGGCACCTGGGCACCACAGCAGAGTTCTCTTTCCCCTACCACCCCATAAAACAAAGCTACCCAGAAGAGCAAGCCAGATCTTGGAAAGGTTGCCATACTCGTGTGACCTTGCCTGAGTCATGACTGGACCCAAGAGTCTTCCTCCCTAGCTCTGGACTCTGAGTAGATGGCTACACTGCTTCCCTGGAGACCCAGCGAGGCAGAAATAGGAAATGAAATGGAGAACGGGGAGGAAATTCCATCTCCCAACACAAAAAAATTAAGAGGCAGTCTCAGAATTCTCCTGGTAAGAGGTAAAGAAATACGTATGCAAGAGTGAAGGCTAAAGACACAGAAATATCTTGTTAAATTTTTACAGTTTAACCACTGAACAAGCTACTTTCTCTCCATAATTTATACCTGAATTGCGTGTCTAGACATGACATCATTTTAAGGTATGCCTTGTGTTCTGTGGTAAGTTTACAATAACCAGAACTTATAATTGCTGTGGTTCAGGTCAGCAAAAGCGGAAAAAATACCCAAAGCCCCTTCTAAGCAGCTGCTCTCGGTAATCGCTTTAGTCTGTTGTTTTCTGTCAAGGAGACGAGGCCTAGCAAATGCTAAAAGCCAACCCTGAACCAACTGCCCTTCCTAAAAGCGACGAATACCACAGATAATCTTCAGTTCTCAGCAGCTTTCTTTGGTATGGTTCATATTAGGAGAGTGAAGGGCAGCCAGATAAGCAAAGGCAATAAAACATCTCGTGTGTGCCCACGGAGGTTGACACAGGCCCTGCTCCGTGCCCTGTGTCCAGATATCCTGTGGGGCTCAGGTGGGATCACAACAAATACCAGAGGATTCTCACTACTGAGCCAGAAATCCCAAGGCTGCAAAATCTGGAACCACAGCTTGGTTAACGAGCACCAGCCACTCTTACTGGAGGAATGAACCCCGCCGTGATGGGGCTGCTGGCCAAGGGGCTTTAATCACATGAGCAGTTGCAATCCCTGCCCTGGAGAACATGGCCTGGAGCATCCTATTGCATCAGTGAAGTGGAATTTGGTCATTGGAATGAGGGGGGAAACTGTGCAACCTGAACGCTGAGTGATGTTTTGGGTTTGGTTTGGGGGGTTTGGGGTTGGTTTGTTTTCACACACGTGCTGGATACCCCAGCCAGCCAAGGAGGAGCAGGAGCTGGGATCAGAGCCCACAGGAAGGTGCTTCAGTGCACATCAAAACTGTCTTTGTGGCAACAAATGCAGAGAAACTCTCACACTCTCAGATCCAAGGCAACCCAAAGAGAAACCTGGATCCACAGGTGCTCTGGATGGAACTCACAGTCCATAACATGCATCTCAAAAGGCACAGGTGTGTCACACACAGGGAGATTATTTGTTACCTAGGATAAAATAGTCCCAGCTGGAAGGGACCTACAGTACTCACCCGTTCCAAGTGCCAGCTGTTTTTTTTGACAGAAATGTTAGAATTGGTAAGAATGAAACACAAATGAAGGTCACACACACTGTGCTCCTTCCTGTTACCTCCGTGGGAAGACAAACTGCAACCAGGAAAATACCCAGAATAAGGTAAAAGACAACAGGCAGCAGCCTTGGGTAATAGTTATTGACAGTGAAGTAAGCAAACTTTGTAGTCAAAAGGTAAATCCTAACTATTGCTGACATCTAAAAGTCATAAAAGACTGTCCAAAATCCAGCTTTCATTACCAGTCTGGAAAGACCCAAAAGATAGCAGATAGGACAATCACTGTCCCTTTTTCTCCAGGTCTCAAGTGATCCAATCCCCACAAGTGCTCACAGTTACAAGAATGTGAGGGAACAGAATCAATAAATTGATGTGTATTAAAATAAAAACACCTTTCCTTTCTAGACAGGTCCTGCAGAGTTTTGTTATATCAGTATTAGTGGTCCAGCTCTCCTCTGTCATCTGCAGTAGTCAGAAAAAAACTTGATTATTTCTTAGCTCTTCCAACACCCTCTCAGAAACTGGGAATCATTTCAGTGTCACACTGTTCATGCCATGGTGAGAGCTGGGAAGTAAAGGAAAACCATGCCAAGTGCTGGCAAAGACTGCTCTGAGGTGGCTGGTGCTCAGGAGAAGTGGTGAAAAGAGGGAGAAAGTGGCCACTGGTTGTCAGTGCCAAAGTAAAAACAGCCCTGAGAACACCAGTGCTCAATGGATCCCATGGGAGCAAGCACATTCCTGCCCAAATGGTGCAGCTGACCCATTACATCCTCTGTCCCAACCTGAGTGTACATTGGGGTCTACAGCTGGCTTATAATGCAAGTCTGAAGTCATCAGGGCTATTCTGGCTCCAGGTCTCATTAAAGATGTTGAACATCAGCCCAGGTTTGGTCAAAAAGTTACACAGGTTTTCAAACTGTTCCAACTTGCAGTGACCAAAGGTTGATTTAGGGTTTGCTGTCAGAGCATATTCACATTTACAGCCCTACAAGCTGCCATAAAAAGCCAGGTGAAGATCAGAGTTTCTGCTGATTTGAGATATGAACAAGGTACAAAATCATATGGATAGGAATTCACTCTGGGGTCATCCCAATTCCAAGGGAAAAGGACTGATAAATAATCAGCTTTTGATATACTTCAGGAAAATGGTCCTCTCTTACTCCTGTCAGCTTCTAATGAGTTTGAAGTGTGAAACTTATTTTTATTGTCTCTCCTGCTTCAATCAACAAAGACCAGAGCTTAACAGCAGAACTCGTGGCAGAACACAGATTCCAAGGTGAATATTCTAGAGTTTACAGTATTTACATTTATTCAGGTCTAGGAAACCAATGCTGTGTGCCAAAGGACACTCACTCTGGAAAAAAAGTCTCCAGTAGGCATTAATGGAGCCATGTAAATACTCATACAAGTTCCTTATTAAGTGTGTGAAAGAACTTGTGATGCTGTTCTGTAAGGAGCTCACAGGTTTATGGTTACTATCCCAACTACCATTGCTAGGAGAGGTTCTCCTTCCCTAAGACAAGGGCAGGGCAAGAATGATACCTTTGTGCAGACACATCATGCTATAAATGAACTACTCCCAAAGCAAGGAGAATGGCTTATTTTCCTGTGTAGCTAATAAAAAGCTGCTGTCTTGCTGTGAGTGCTAATATTAAGACAAAAGCAAGAATCTTCAAGTTTATGTTAAACGTTAAATGTAAACCAATACCCATCCTCTGCATCCCACCCAGACAGACCAGATGCAATAGAAATAACTGCTTATTTATGTTACCACAAGGACCAGCAAACACACAGCAGAAGGACAATGTTCAAGGCATCTCTCAGATCACACTGAGAGATGTGTTTAGCAGATAATACAACTGGAGAATGCTTGAAAAGACACTGTTTGCTTAATCACTTGAGGCTAAGTTTGAAAAGATCAAACAAGCCAAGTTTAGGAGTAGCTTGTTCCCCTTCTTGAATGGGCTGTAATATTTTACAGAGCAGAGCCCTGCAGCAATCCAGAGAGTGGAGTTTGAGCCATTGCTACACAAGTACTGGGAGCACATGGATTTAACAACTCTCGCCACCAGTAAAGAGAAAACCAGAACTTTTGTTACTTGAGTACAGTTCTCTGCCATTGAGGCTAAAAAACACTGGCTGACAACAGCCACACTTGTATCTCCCACCCAAACTGGCCACTGGAGAAGAACTAATTAACCCAGACATTCACAATTTCCATCAGTGTCTCAGTGGTACCACAGCAGTTTCTACAGCTTGTGCTGTAAGAAACACTCTCCTTCCATGAGAACAAGACCCGACACCTTCAACAGAAACCTCTCGTGCTTGGCCTGGGGAGCCACATGTGACAGTCACTGGCAGCAGGACACAGTCTCATTAAAGCCCATCTGCCGTGGATGTCCCCCAAGGTTTTTACAATGAAGGACCACCTAGCAATGAACACAGGCCCTGCATTCCCCCGGTGGATACGTGCCAAAGACATCTTTAGCGTTACTGCTACAAAAGTCATTATGTACAAACAAATGAAGCATTACATTCTGAATGCTGTCTGGGTCTGCTTTCTGCTTGAGTATATTTCATTTACAGGAAAAGAGAAAATGCAGGAATTTCTTCAGCTGTCTCTTAGTACCTCCACAACCAGGTAAGGACTAGGACATCTTCTGGTCCCGTATTTCTAAAATCCTTCTGACTTTCTTAGAATTGCTGCCCAAATTAATGGAAGCCTTGGGCAATCCCACACCCCTCTCTGTTATTATTTTAATGCTCTTCTCTTGGATCTGCCTGCACTAGAGGCATCAGCCATCCATGGCATTGCAGGGCTTAGCAAAGCCACGAGCGTGATTAGCGTTCGCGTTCCCCCTTCGGTGGGATCAGCGACCAGAAAACCGCAAACGCTACAGGAATTCCCCCGGCAGGAACGAACACATGGAAGATGTGGTTGCATCTGTAGCATGACCCTGATGATGCCTCTGTTTTCTGCTGCACCCATTGCTGTGCATCTTGAAACATCTGTGCCTGTGCAGTGACTGATTACCCAGAGACACGCAACAGTGCTCGGTATCTGCGAGAGGCCGGGGACTGAACCCTGGGTTTATTACAGAAGAGAGCTGGAGGAAGCTGCTTGCCAGAAATCCAAACTCTAGCCAACAAGTCCCTCCAGGCTCACTTGGAAAGGTCTTGTAACCTCATTGCCTTATGCCTGCTGGGCTCAAAATGAAATGCAAACTTGCATGTTACTTGTGGATTTGGATGCACTATGCAAGGAGAGACAAATCAGGAGCCTGAGCAAGCAGCATATGTTATGAGGGCAGAATAAAGCTTATCAATTCTTAATGAACTCTGTGATAGGGGGTTTTCAGAGCCATTCCTGAGTCTTTCCTGCTTTGATGGTCGAGGGACCTACTACAACCCATTTAAGCAGTGATGTTTCACTCATATGCCTTTTGACGAAGTCTTTTATTAAATGTTGTTCAAAAAAAAAAAAAATCTATCTGGTGGTACATAAAATCAAAGCTGATTTCTTCAGAAAGCCCACCAGCAAGTTTTGACCAGCCTTCAATTATTTCAGACCTGTAAAGTTGCTAAAGACCCACCCAACAAGAGTTCTTTGCAATGCAGTGACAATAAGGGTATCTTGCAATGCTGCACGTAAAGGAAACACTTAATCAGTTCCTAAACTCCTTGGAATCACAAGCATGAGGTCATTGGAATGAGTCTATACCTACTTCTTGTCCAGTATTTGAAAACCATGAGTTAGCCCTAAATGACTACCAGTTATGGCATTTTTAGAACAGTTGTGTATAACACACACACTCCTCCAACTGGTAACCACAGTGAACCAATCTAATTATTTAACCACAGGTAAATAATAAATAAAGTACACAACATATTCAAATGCCATCAACTACAAAAGGCATATTCTTTTCCAATCCAAACAGTTTCCTTCACGCACCCTTTACAGCATTAAAATCCTGGGGCTCAGCTGTGCAACACAATTAGGACTGGCTTTCACAGGAACTTAGCAGTAAAAAGGCTGAAGTTACAATAAATGCTGAAACTTGGCCTCTCTGAGGAGCACCAACACATACACATGAAGGTACCACTGTACTAACTTTGCTGCCTTTATATAGAGAAGGCATGATGTAGGAATGACACTTGTTGACCATGCTTTTGCCTAGCACTTCTCCATGTTAAATTGAAAGCCAACTCCACCAGAAATTATCTGGAGGAACACTTCTGGTTCCCCATTTAATAATAAGGAATCAAATAAGAATAAAGTCTAGGATTCAGCAATATGGGAATTTGATGCTTACCTCTTGCTTTCACCTTCTACAAAACACGAAACCAATCTCAATAGTTATCCAGGACAACTAAAAGGAAATAAATCAGTGCACTCAGAAGAGATGGCACTCTGCAAGTCAGGCATTGCTGGGCCACTCAAGAATTCTCCTGCAACAAATTCAGTAACTTCTTCCTCAAGGAACCATCCCATTCCACACTGTTTGACAGCAACATTAAGTCCACACATTTCATAACTAAGCCCTTGAAAATCAGTGGGGAGGAGCTGTAATTTCACGAGTGTTATGCTCAAGAATTAAATACAAACCAGCTGGTCAAATGGGCAACAGCCTTGTGAAGTCAGTGAAGGAAAGATACTTTTCACAGCCACCCCCTCCAACTGTGGGCATTTCACATTAAAGGCCTCATTTCCTATTCCTGATAAAACCCAAACAAGTCACTAAGGCAGCAAGGAAGCTCAGGAACAGCTCCAGCAGGTGGTTTTAATTCTTCTTCCATTGTTATCTATAATTCACTTGAAAGGCATCAAAATGAACTGTGGACACCAATTAGAAACTGTTGGTCTCATTTAGCTCTTCCCTATGCAAATGACAGTGTACACTCCAAAAATTCCTACCTTCTGGTATAAACACAGCCCCACCCTCCCACCACCACCTCCAACAGGAAGGTCTGTAGAAAAGAGGAATAGGGTGGAGTTTTTCAGGAGAATGTTTCCCCTGATTTTGGTACTAACTGCATTTGCAGGACTGGCAGCATAACGTGTCACATCCCTCTTTTTCCAGAGGGCACCACACTGTCAACAACTCCCAAGGCTGTAACAATGAGAGTCTCACATGTGAGAAAAAACCAACTCCCTTCTAATGGCCTCAAGCAAATAAAGGTTTCATCATTGTGAGGATGAATGGGAAACAAATGATAATTTGGGGGAGAACAGGAGCTCTGAAAGGAACAGCTACATGAGAAAAGCTCAGGGTTGAAGGAGGTGGTCAGGATTATGAAAGGGAGAAGACACTGTCAAGAGCTTGTGTGGGCTCTTCAGAACCCACATCTTCCAAATTCTCATTCAGGAGCTTCCTTGGATGCAAAACTATCCATATCTAATCAACCACCAGAGATGTGTCTAAGAGTGCTTATACAAATCTAACAGAGTCCCAGGATGGTTTGGGTTGGAAGGGACTTGAAAGCCCATCTCATTCCACCCCCTGCCATGGGCAGGGACACCTTCCACTGTCCCAGGTTGCTCCAGGTCCCATCCAGCCTGGCCTAGCCCTGTCCCAGGGAAGGGTATGCTCACTCCAGATTAGAGATAAAGCAAATTCATAGGAAAGTCATTCACTATAAACAGGTGTGTCTCCCACTTGTGAATTAAGAAACACACAGCAGAAAGCATCCAATATGTTTGGGAAAGCAAAGCAATAGCTTATCAAAATAAAAAGGATTCTTAACATACCGCAGTAATTGGATGGGAGCTAAAAAATCTTGGGACAGTGTAATGGTACAGCACACAGCATTCCCAATTATGTTAAGATAACATCTGCAGATATTTAGCACTTCAGATATTTTGACATTAGGTGCTGAATAAAATTCTCCCTGTTCAGATTAGAAATGTCCAAAAAAATGAAACTACTCAGATGCTGGAATGCAGTGTCAAAATATTTGGAAATCTGACAGGGATTTTTTTTTTTTTTTTTGACCATGTATTGAAAGAGAAGATGAACACTTAGAAATTGTTCAAGTAGTCACACATCACTGATGCCAGAAAGTGCTCTCAGCAGGCTGCACATACTTCCAACAGTGACCACACGCTCCAGGAACTCCTCAAAAAATTTGATCCAGGGTGACACACGTTGTGCCTGAAGCCAGAGGTTGCTGAATGGTCAGACCACTGATGGGAGAGGATGGAAACTGGGTGACACATCATAGGGGAGTTTGGGAAGCTTCTGGTGGACCTTCATGTTGAAGGGGCCACCAGAAACACGAGCAGGAAGAGGTGTAACCCATGGAGCAGCAGGAGGTGGAGGTTATGGAATAAAATATTGGAGTAGGTACCTGTGTACTCCAGGTACACAAACATCAGTGCTCAGAAAGGCACTGTCACACATCAGCAATTCCATCAAGGGTGATCAATGTCTTTTGATGCTTTTTCATGAAATATTTTTGAAGGTAGGTTTGCAGAGATAGTTATCACATTTTACCACCTGCTTACTAACTAGATAATTATTAGGGAATTCAGGTTGCACTTAATAGTCTGGAACATGTATTCACACAATTCACTTGTTGCATCTAATAAATATTAAACTTTGGCATGAGATGATATTTTCAGAAGCAAATATGCTCTGTGGAACCAAATGTAGGACTCAGTTTCAAGGGTGTCAAAATGAGAACAAAGTCACTTTTCACTACAGGAATTACTGAACCAGCCTCTAGTAGAGAACTATCCATATTAGATCCAAACTTGAAGGGAAAGAACCTCAGTCTGCCACACATTTGCAGCACAGAACTGCCCAGGGAACCAGAGAGCACTGAGAAAAACACCTCTGGAGAATTCCACTGTTACTTTATGAGGGAAGTGGAAAAACATCGCTGTACAAGGATTCTGCAGCAATTTTGCAGGCAGTGCAATGTCTCTTGACTCCCATTGCCTTCTCTTAGATTTTCTCAGTTTCTAAGGGCAAGATGAAACAGTTCAGGGGCAGCAGCTCTGGAGCTGCTGTGTGTGATACACAGACTGAAATTCCTTGCTCACCAGTGGTGGCTGTGGGGAAGAGGGAGAAACAAGAAGGAACTGAAGTAACTTGAGAAAGGGAAAAAACACAGGTTCAACTCCTGAACAGAACTACTGTGATATCACAGAAAATGTTACTCCATAATCTTCACATTTCATCTCCACATATGTTGACAGCTCTGTGTTTTAACAGCTCAACCAAGACTTGCAGAAGTGAGGTCCCATCTGCACCTCTTTGAATACCCTTTCTCCTACAGCCCTTCAATGGGCTTCCAAACTTTCAGGTCTCTTGTTTTGATGTCCTTTCTCATGGTCTCATCAAATTTTGTCTCATAATTGCATTTGCTCACTTGAGATTTTCCTGGCAGTGTTGTTCTGCATCTCTCCTCCTGGGACCAAGAAATTTGGTGAACCAGCAGTAAGAAAGAAGAGGGTTTTTGCACTCTATCATACCAAGAGGAAAGTCCTCATTTTCTTATACTGCTTTGAAAATTATACATACATGAGAATCTAAGAGATCTGAAAAATGTCAGGATGATAAGATGCAAACAATAGTTATTAGAAGTAGATAAAAATATTCCAAGAACTGAAATGAGGAGGGGGAGAAGGACAAAAAAAAAAAAAAAGGAAGTTCTCAAATTAAACTTGAACAAAGCTGCTCAAATTTCCTATCCTACTTTTATTCTTATAGAAAGAAGAAAAAAAGTAAGCTTGGAATCACAATGGCACCACTTTAGAGGTGCTGAGGTTGCCCTGGGAGCTGCTTCGTGCCCAAACAGCTAAGCTGTCTACCATCAATCTACTTCTGGGGTAAATAGGATACTGGCCACTGTCCCAAATTCAAGCAGCACAAACAAACAAGAAAGAAAGCTATGTTATATTTGTAAAGTGAAATAAGACCTTGCCTAGCTGGAGAGCTCTAGGGCAGCACACCGAGCCCCTGAACTTGCTGGGGACCCTTTTCCTCTCCCAGGAGGTTGCACTTGCCTTTGAACTTTCAGCCATATAGAAAAAAAAAAAAAAAAGGCTGAGTTGAAATGTCAGCATCATCTTGGATTCAAATCAATCAGCTTGATGCATGATTGCAACAACTAAACCACTTCACCTCTGCACTGCCCTCATCCATATGTTCTTTATATCAGCAGTCAGCAGACTGGGTGGCTCAGTGGATTCATTTCCTGTCCTGGGCTTGGGCTCCAGTTTAAACAAAACAAAAAAAACCCTGAAACTGGAATATAAAAGTTAGCATCTAGTGACAGTTATATTCAGCAGACTTGTTTGCATCAAGTCTCTTTCTCCATCCAAGAAAGTTGCAAGAAACCCTTTGGGAAGGCCTGGTACAACTGGTGATTTTCAACTATCAACTCAACTAGCTGGTCACAGTTCTACAAAACCAGTGAAGGAACTGGAGACCTTTCAAGTGTTGACACACCTTTGGGTGAGGGGAAAGCAATGAAGGGAAGAGGGGAAAGCCCCAACAGTGTCAGCTTAAAAAAGGAAACAGATTGGAAACCATCCCCACCTCAGTAAATTAATAACCCTCTGAGAGCAAAATCTCCATCCACTTCTAAAGCTGGGCTTCCTCCAGATGCTGCTGCTCTTTATCAGCTCTAATGCAAGAGTTAAATTCCCAAGATAATTTAAATCTGAAAATGTGCAGCCCTCAGCATTAAAGTAGGTGCCTGCCAGCTGGTGGCAGTTAAGTGGTTGCTGTCTCAAGCTAAACTTATCAGCAGAGGATGGAGACACTTTAATAACTGAATTGCATTTCACATGTT
The DNA here is from genome assembly GCF_025592945.1 of Manacus candei. Classification (NCBI taxonomy): domain Eukaryota; kingdom Metazoa; phylum Chordata; class Aves; order Passeriformes; family Pipridae; genus Manacus; species Manacus candei. The sequence continues at coordinate 4,718,187 of NW_026138124.1, read as the reverse complement.
GCTCTATCAGAGCACAGGGTGTCACTGTGGGAGGGGGGCTTTCCTTCTCAAAGTGTGTTCCAGCAAGTCAGTCCCATCAGAGGTCTGTCATACTTTGGGACTAGACATCCACACTGAACTGCTTCCTGAGCAAAGGAAAGCTGACCTGCCTTTTGGGAGATCACAAGAGAAGCATGTCAGAAATAACTGCACTGCAGCCTCTGAAGGATTGCAAATTCTCTGACTTGTTTCCTCCTTGTTCGCCCTCTCCCTGTCCTGTCTTCCCTCATAAAATGCTAAAAGAAATAAATTTTCAAAGGGCAAGGAAGGCTTGATGTAAGGACAGCTAGTAAAAATAATCTGTGCTCCAGATATGCTACACTGGCTGCCCCAAAGACACTGTTTCAGAACAGCACAAAAAAAGGAGTAAATATTAACCCTGCTCCCTGAGGGTTAAAAGGAGGAATCAATAGATGTTATAGAACTCTCAAGCATCAAGATGCAAAGGCCACCATCAGTCTGAAGAAGGGACCCTGCAGCCATTCCCACACACACACAGCTCCCAGAACTCCTCTGGGCTTGATCAATGTATTATCTCCAGGTTTAGTCCATCCTACTGATGAAAACGTAACCTTGCTATTCCAGGACTCTCTGGGAAGGAAAATGTTTTCCTTCAGTCTCTGGAAACAGGAGACCTCTTGCAGAGGAAGCCCCGAGCCACTGTAGTTGCCATTCTGCTGGCACATGGAGAACAGCGACTGCCAGAGAACTGGATTATTTGCACCACAGCAAGAAGGGGAGTTAAAAATAGTGCAGGTCCACTCTGCCTCCAGCCATACCTACCTCACATCAGCTGTACATCCAAGTGACATGAAATATTGAGAAGAAATCTAACTAAATACCAAAAAAAGTGAAGGTATTTTGAAGTTCGACCCTGCTAATTCACTGTGGCTTCACCACTGCACTGGCTTTGTTTTGTTTCAGTTTAGTTTTCTGTTTCCTGTTTCCTTGTGTCTGCTGTTTCCAGGAAGGACTCACACAGATGTAAACATCCCACCCTCTCAGAGGAACCAACTTGTAGTAGGAGAGAGCACAGAAAGTACAAAAGGCTTTACATCAGGTTGCCAAAAAGCTCTTTTTAGCCTCTTTTATTTACATTTCCAAGTGACACTAACATTAAGAATTAGCATAAGGAGTAAGTAAATGCTTCCATTTTAGAACTGATGGACAGCTCAAGGTGCTGTGCACACCACTAGCAGCAGTATTGACACTGGAAACTAAAGTGGCACAACTCTGCTGTACTAGAAATGGGTACTTCTTTATTTTTCTCCTTATTTCAAGAGTATGGGACTGTCAGTAGCACCAGATGTTTTAGGGAGAGAAAAGAAAAAAAAAAGAAAAAGGTAAAAAGAATCTCACACATGAAAGTGAGGGCTTGCTACTGGCTTTGTGCTCACACCCCACAGACCATATCCAAGCCCAGAAGAACAGTTCCACCTTGAAAACTGACTGCATAAAATTGTCACCTCGTTCCCCAGACCTGCTCCTGTGAGATCGCTGCCGACTTGCTCCAACAAGCTTATGTTGGCTTTTTATTTCCATGGACTGTGCTGAGGCAGATCTGGCACTGCAGGAGGGAGCTGGATTCTCTCCTTTGCACCACTAAGCTGGAATTACTCACACCTGTCCAAACCCACAGGCACCAGCGGGCTCTGCTCAAGGGCTCCCCAGGTCCCTGGGCAGGTCCTCTCACCCTGAGCTGCAGCTACTCTGGAAGTGACAGCTCTGCCACCACCCTTAGCTCCCCTGTCCCCTGCAGCAGCAGGTAAAACTCCAAGCTGCACACAGCAGCTTCTCTTTCTCAGGCTCACTCCTTTTAGCAGCACGTTAAAATGCAAAGCTCTCTCCTGCAGACTGCAATTTAGGGCAGCTTTGCCACTTTTTAAGGCTTTTCTTGAGCTTCTGGGAAGCTATTGTTTCCTCAGCAGCCTGGAGGGAGCTGCTGTCTGCAATCATCATTCTCTGTGACTGTAAGGAGACAATTTCCTAGCTAGAGATTTGCCCAAATTGTGTGATCAGCATTAAGATATCACAGCACAAAAAAAACCGAGGTGCAGCTACAAACAGCAGAGTCTGAGAAGTGCTGGACACCCCAATGACCCTTCAGCTGCCAGAGACAGGCTGTGCTGACCTGATGCAAATGGACAGAAAACTCAAGGCCTAGTTCCTCCTGTTCATAAACCATGAAACCTCATGTCAGATTGAGCAGATGCTTTAATGCCTACACATGAGACTTGATGGAGAAGCAGGAATTGCTTTAAACCCCCAGAAGCAACAGTTAAAGTAGAAAACATTAGGAAGCAAAATGTAAAACATGCCCTTTTTGTCTATTATGATAAAAAAAAATAAAAATACTTTCTTTACTTCCTGCTCTGTTTTCCTCTGTGTGAAAGAAAACCCAGAAGTGTGTTTTCACATGCTCTGTGCAACTTAAGTGTTGTACCCATAAGTCAGGGAGCAGGTGGAAAAGGAAACCAGAGGTGCTGATTTAATTCAAAGCTTTCTGGGAACACATATAATTTATGTCCAGACCTTACAGGCATAAAACTTTCAGAAGCAGCCATTCAGGGACCAGCTTTCAGCAGTTACAGCAACTGATGGTGATGACAGGGAACATGGAGAAGATAACACAGAAACATGGAGAAAGTGCATTTTCTGAAGGACTGTGCAATGGGGATGCCAAGCACAAGCACATCTATACTCAGGTCATCTCTGAGTACCTATTTCTTCATTTCTTTCCCCCTCCCTGTTCAGGGCTGTTTGCAGACATTCAGTATGGTTTGTGTTCCAGAGCTTGCGTGTGACATTCAGATAACGATGGGGAGTGAAGAGGTGATTTGTTCCTCTGTTTGAGAGGCACAGGGCAAATTAAGGACCAAAACCCAGCTCAACCCAGCCAATCCATCCTTGCTGCTCCATAAGGACAGATGCATTGCTGGATAACTCACCCTCCTCACAGTTGCTCCCCGTGAAGCCAGGACAGCACCTCCACTCCAGCGTGGTCACAGTTCTGTAGGACATTTTGTACGTGGGCCTGATGAGAGTCCTGTAACTAACACAAACAAGGAGTCAGTGGAATGCACTTACCTACCCAAGGGTGGTGTTGCTGCTAATCCATAACACATCTGCCTGCCTGGATACATCCCCAGAGCACCCAGCCACCCCCAGCCACAAAAATAGTCACACAGAATAACAGAGCGATGTTTTACTACAGTGTGGGTCTGATTCAACAACTTTTATTTTCCTCCTTAAGCCCTCATGCCCTTCTGGTTCTGCCCCACACCTCCCCCCAGGTAACACCAGAATGGCTTTGTGGAGATCTCATCACTCCCAAGGTGCTGCAGGTAGCAGAGGTGATGACTCTTTCCTGCACTCTGCCTCCACGAGGATTTCTCTGACATTGAGCAAAGGCTGGCATGAGCCTTTCCTCACACAGAACTAAGAGAGCTTCCAATCTCCCTTCTCCCACCACTCTTATCTGGGGTTTGCCAACACATCAGCATGACAACAATCAGTGATCCTCGTGGAGCCTTTTTTCCAGCTGGCTGACCTGTGCCTCAGTTCTCCCCATCTGAAAGAGGGTCACACTTTCCTTCACCACTGCTGAGGTTGTGCAGGACAGGTTTGGGAGCTCTGTGTCCAGCACAGCATCCCAAGGATCCCAATTACAGCACCAGCACTGCCAAGCCCCCTGGAAACTGGGGGGCTACCTGCAGACACCACAGACCTGTGCAAGGCACCAGTGGTTCTGAAGTCAACACAAAACAGAGTTGCCCAAGTGCCAGCTTTCCCTTTAAAACAGCAGCTCTTCGAAGCTGGCAAATCAGTTTTCCCAGCATACAGCCAAACAAGTCACTGCTGCTATTCATGAAGCTGAAAGCAAACACAGAAGTTGTACTCCACAAGCTCCCCTCGAAATTCCTGCCCTTAGTTAACAGCCAAAGGAATTTGGCACACACAGGGAGAGTCTGAAGCTTTGGGATTACAGTGTTGCAGGCTGCAGTTTATGCTTCTCTCGCTGAGCCAGACAGACACAAGCCCTGAGCACCCTCTCCCTGGGGAAAAATCCTCTTCCTGCAGTGCCAGCAGGAGGCAGAGCACTGCCCCGGGCTCAGCTGGGCACAAGGCCAGGACAGAGCCAGAGGCTGCATGAATCTCATCCCAAGTGCTCCAAGGGGAGGCAGGCACAGGTGTACATCCAGGACAGCCCTGCAGTGACGTTGGTGGTTACTCCAAGAGCAGTAACAAAGGCTTGCCAGGAGAGGCTGCCCATGTATGTCTTGGAAAGAAGGGAGCAGCTCAGTCGTGGTTAACAGAGTTTTTGGGAAACTCATTTCTCAGGAAGCTGTTGCTGCTGATTTGTGCCAGCTGCCAAACACAGAAACCACGTTCTCCCATAGGCACCAGGGAAGAGGGCAGCATGAGCTTCCTCCTGAGCACAGGGCTGCCTGCACAGGGAACGGCATCGCCCAGCGATGGGAGAGCAGCGCTGCCTCCTGAGAATGTGATATCCTCACCCCTTGAGCTGCCAGAAAGCTCACCAGTTACTGCTAATACTGCTAATAACTGGGATCCAGGCACTTGTCTAATAGGGGCTGGACAGAGCCAGCCCGTCCCACCTAGTTCTTTGCACTTCTGCATCCAATGGCATTCAGGAGTTCACAGCCAGGAGCGAGTTTGAGGACTTGGCAGCACACTGACATAGGTAGACCTTCAGTGCTTTCTAACAGAGAGACCTAAGGCACAAAGACTTTGAGTGTCTTGCTGAGGGTCTCTCAGAATAGCTCTGGCAGAGCTCAGGAACTGAACCCAAGCCTCCTGACTCCAAGTCCTGGCGTTGGACTCGAGACATCTTTCCACATGTAAGCCCCGAACCATCAGTCAGGAGTTCATGGCTTTGTCACTAACACCACAGCTGGATCTGACCTTGAGATGAAAGTCTCCAGCCTTGTTACCAGTGTCCAGAGCCAGCTAGTCTCCAACCACACCGTGATTTTAAAACCATGTTTCTGCCAACACCAAGATGTTAAAGCTCTCTCAAACTTCATTATGAAGTGTGGAGAGTGGCTCGAGCCAGACTGGAATCTTGGCAGCAGTTCTGTGTCGGGGAAGTAGCTATAGTTTAATCCTCAAATGAGCAAGGACTTCTCAGGGCATGACAAACGTGGAGCTCAGCTGTCACAGTCTACCACCCACCCTGAATTTCCTGGAAGAGTTCTGATGTTTGCAGCTCTGTTCAGCATCCTGCAGTCACACATGTGAAGTGGTCCCAGCTTGCAAGCTCCAATTTGTTCTGAAGTTGCTCTGTTCTTCATAGCATCATTTTTCCCTCAGTTTTTGACATGGCACCAAGGTCTGTTGTTGCCTGTGTCATCACAACATGCAGATTTCTGACAGCTATTCCAGGAGGGGAGCAACAAAGAGAGTGCCATTAGCAAAGCATCACCACTGTCTGACACTTGAAGGAGAGGGAAAAAAACCACATGGAAAAAGGACGGGGAAGGAAGATACCTGTTAAAGATCAGAAGCCTTAGAATGAAAAAAACATGTGGAAAACACAACAGGCAGAAAAAAGGATTGGTAGCAGAATAGGGAAGCCTTTCCCTTGGATGTCACCCAAGCCACAAACACTGGCATAGAAATCTGCCAAACCACAGTAGGAGATGAGTTTAAGATGAGCCACAACCTGCACTGCTTTGCTTCCCAGAGCACAGGATATGCTCAGCACACACAGTCCCCTTCAGCAGAAGACTTCCAAGCCCCTCACAGAGAAGCAAACCACCAGGACCTGCCACTCTGCTGCAAGAGACACATGTCATTTCCCAAAATGTTTGCTGAGGCTTCATAACAGGGTCCCAGGGAGTGGGGCAACTCCCAGGGAAGAACCCAGAAAGCTCAATCAGCAGCTGCTGCTGTTACTAGACCACAAACTAGACCTGCCTGTCCTTGGAGACTGCCTGATCCCTGTCAGACAAGCTTGTCCACATGCAATCATCATTTGGGAAGCAATGTCTCTTGCTTGTGGTCTTTAAGTGACTGCTCAGGAAATGGTAATTTGGGGAGAGAGGACTGATGAACTGATCTGGGGGTATGAAGCTGGAAGTACTGGAGAGGTCAGGACACACAGAAGGATGGCAGCCAACAAGTCTCACGCCTCAGCACACAAGGATGTGTTCCCCCCTCTCTCAAGGAAGTGTCACTGAACACAACAGCCAGACCTGACACAGGAAAGGGGAAGAGTGTCACATTCTTGGATCAAAGCCTCAGAAACCAGGTCAAAGAGCCAGGCGTGATCTCTGCCATGACCCAGGCAGGACAGGCTGTCACACACAGGAAATGCCTTCCCCCAGCCTGGATCTGCCCTGCCCTTTGACACTCACAAACAAAGCTGTTTATGCCTGAGGACCCCAGGAGAGGGAAGGCGTGAAACTCGTTTCCACACCGCAAGAGAAGGTTTTGTCACTGCCGTTTGTGCCCCAGGAGACCTCAGCGACCTCCAGAGGCTTTTAATTCGCTTTTATTCAAGTCCCAGATTGAAAGTTTCACCATCACTTACTGGTGGGTTTCAGGATAACAAGAGGAATGAACTTGCTTATTTGACTGGCAAAGAATCTTGGATAGGGAATTATCTTGGCAAATTCCTTGGAAACCAAGGAATCCAAGGCTTTCTTTTGCCCACTACTCTCATGGCAATGAAGTCACTTACCAACCCAGTGGTTCCAACCCTGTACATATAATTGGCATACTGTCTTTCAGGGACAGTGGACCTTCATTATAACGAGTGATACCTCTGCATTATAAGAAGTTCAGAACAAAGCTTGTGGTAGTGCCTCTAACTTTCTACCCATGCCCTGATATATAGACATGCCAAACCCCTAAAACCTCCCATAGAAAAGCAGGGTGCTCTGAAATCACATTTCAGATAAGTCAGGTGAAGTAACCATATCCTGAAGGACTTGGAAAGAAGGGAGGTTGTTAAGAGCTCAGAGAAGTTATCAGGAATATATTTGGTTCCCAACAGCACCACCCTCACTCCAGACAGACAGACCATCATGACTATCCTCTCAAAGCCTACCAGACACTGATTACACCAGGGAGCTCCTCTGTGAACACAGATAAGACAACTTCACCTCAAAGCAGTGTCACAGCTGATGCAGGGACAAGGAGCACCTTTGCAGCTCACAGGCATGGCAGAGACCATCGCTGTGAATCAGACCTGTGCTCTTTTTTCCTGCAGCCCCAGCTCTTCCAGCTTCCCCAGCACAAAGGCAGTAGCTCCCCAGAGAAAAATGTAACCAGAGCAGTTTCAAATATGCTCCTGTAGACACTGGATAAAAAACCCTGCAGCTGCAGGAGCACTGGAGGTCATTGTACGTGTCTCCTGCCTTTGCCAAAAGGGAGGAAGAGGACTCTGTTTAGCTCTGGACATGTCTGGTTTGCACAACTTAGCCAGAGACTAAAACCCAGGAAACAAAACTTATACAGCTCCCATGCCCCACTGTAAACAGCAATAATTTACAGTCTTTCAGTCTTAAGAAGAAAAAGACTGAGGACACAGATGTTTCTATGCCACTAGAGTTCTCATCAGCTCCTGCCTCTATTAACAATCAGATCTCAGTGCTGTTGCAGAGCAGCACTGCACTTCCACCAGCGAGGAGGAAGAGTGTTCAGACAGAATGTCTGAGCGAGATCAAAAGCCCTCAGTCAGCAGCCTGAGCACAATCCCCAGAGCAGGTGGCCCTCCACCTGTGCCCAGGCAGCACACACAGCCAGCCACATTGTTCCAGAGCTCAGAATGCCCCTTTGTGCTGCAGCTCTAATCCTACACTCCCAGAGCCTCCTCCCCGTTTGCAGGAGGACTGTTGATCCTACATTTATATCCCATGTGTGCATGGGAGAGCAGACAGCTTTTTCCAAGCATATTTCTCTCCAAAATGTAGAGTCGTAAGGGAATTAAACACATAAAAGAGTTTATGTGTAACAGGGCTTCAAATAGCAATCCTAATGCACTGGAATAAGCTCTGGGATTTATTATTCAATTGACTGGAAAGCAAGAAAGAGAGAAGGATTTCCCTGTGGCATTACTAGCTCTGAAACTGAGGAGGAACATCAGCTACAGGCCAATCTCCTGGGTGACAGATCCCCAACTTCTCCTACTGACCCTGTAGCAATGGAGTTTTCAAAAGCAGACAAGACCAAAATGGATGAGCCTGCAGAATTCCTTCTTTGTTATTCTACAAGCTGGCTTGTAAAAATCCCTCCAGGAGCAGTAATGTGTTCAGTTTAAATGAAAAGAACAAAAATAAAGAAATAAATAAAAGAAAACCCAGCGTTCAGAAGCAAAAAACAAGAGTGATCCATGCAAGATGTGTAGCCTTCTCACATTAAAAATGTCATCAAAAGCACAGAGCCTTTGTGATAAGCCAAACCAGCTACAAATATTGAAAGGACAAAACATGCAGTGACTGGCAGCTGGAAAGGGCATCACAGCCCAGGTTTGCTGTGTTGCAAGAATGATCTTCCTTCCATCTCTCCCACCTTTGAGTGATGTTTAAAACTAACAGATGAGTAACTTAATGTTTGGAGTTTTAATGGCTCTTACTAAAGTGGAGAGACCAGGAAATCCCACCCCTGTACAAGCCAGCTGTGGGTTTCCAGGAGAATCTTCAGATTCTCTGAAGGCAGAAAGTGCTGCAGAGACAGGAGGCTCAAAGGCCAGAGTGAGACAGGTGTGTGACCACTGAGCCCAGCAAAGCACAACAGGATAAAAACTCACACAGCCTTGCTGGGAACATTCTTTTTCTAGGATGGGACAAGCAAGAGAGGAGTCAGAACATCCTCCCAGCATGTTTCCAGAGATGAGATGGGGATTTCTGTAGCAAAACCAGTATGAAGTAGGGAGTGTTTGTCTTCTGAAGGCTGTAGCAGCACGTGATCTGCCAATGCTGTTCATCCCATTCATTCACCTCCTGAGACACTGTCTTAGTGACCACAACACAAATACCCCAATCAAAAGTAGGCTGATTTTGGCCAACTAGGGTATCACAAGAGGCTGTCCTATTCTCAGAGTCATAAAACACAGTAAGACAAAAGCAGCACTGTTCTGATCTTACAGGTGAGGTGGCATTGCTGGACCAAAGGCACAGGAAGTCACAAAAGCTCCAGCAACTGAGTGCAGGTCTCTTTGCCAGGTCTTGGAGACCACCCTTCTCAGTGAGCCTCAAGGAGGGCAGTGTCCCAAGCAGGACAGGATTGCACCTCAACCTGCAGCTGCTGCAGCAAAACCATTGCTCAGGAGAAGGGTTATAATGGGGATGTCTCTGGGTTTGCTGGAAGTTGGAGGCAACCATCCAGGCAGCAGAGAGCCAGAGATTAAGTTGCCATTGAAACACCAAGCTAGAGACTTTATCCCTTCCTTCAGACAGACAAATGGCATGGGAGTTTTAAGCACAGCAGCAGTTTCAGCCAGACTGCTGGAGAGCTGCCCGTGCACTCTGTGGCGTGACAAAGCAAAGGCACAGCCTTTGGTGTGCAGGAGCTGAAGCCTTCACCACACAGACAGAGAGAGTTCAAGAATAGATCTGCTGAGGGAGAGCCTCCAGCCAAGGCTGCTCCAGAGCAACTCAGCACCCAAGCTAAATAAAGAGTCTGGGGTGGAGGGCAAGAACAGAGCGGCTCATCCCATCCCGGTCAAGATGACGACACTCCTGCTCAAGAAGTTCCCCTGCCAGATTCCCAAGAGCAAATGACTGGGCAGCAAGGACATCACACAACCCAAGCTGCTAAGCTGGGATCTCACAGATCCTCCTCTGTCAAAGGCCTGACCCTGAGCTGCAGTTTGTGCAATAAGGGAAGGAAACACAACACGAGTGAACGGGAGACAGGAAGCAGATTAAATTCGTGTCTGGCTACACCAATGTCTGCTTGTAAGCAGAGTCTCTCTGACACAGAGCCCCTCTCAGCTGTCACCACGAGGCTGAGAGATGCCTTTTTTTGGCTGATGTCCCTTTTGCTAGTGAGCAGCCTGATAACGGGTTCTGGCAGAGTGAAAGCTCTCCCAGATATGGTTGACTCCCTGTAAACAAGGAGATGAAAACAGCTTGTTTCGAATCACAGCTGGGAGAAATGCTATAAAGCCAAAATAATGCCAGTGCATTGCTGACATTTTGCATTGCTTTCAGTCATACACTGTGCCCTCCCCTTCAATTCAAGCTCAGGCACCACAAATCTCACTGGAGAAGAACAGGAGAAGGCCAGAAGATCTTTAAGTTTATCTTTTTAGCAAAAAAACCCCACTGATATATTTATATCACTTAAACAACCACGAGGACATAGAGAACCTGAACATTTCTTGCCACTACAAGACCTGGAGTAAGTCTGACCTTGCCTGAAGCCAGACTTCCAGAAAACCCCAAAAAAGAGCTGGTACAGAGAAGGTAAGGAGGAAACAGAAACAAGTAGGGTACCCAAGTTGGGTTTTCTGCTCATCTTCTGCAGGGATTTTCAGAGACCTGTCAAAGGAAATTGTGCAGCATTGTGGCTCATAAAAGCTTACAAGCCCCTTCAAAGCCAGTTTCTTAACAGAAAAGAGAAAACAAGTACAATTTGCAAGGAAATGCACTAGCAAGTGAGGTGCTGAATAAAAGAGGCACTACACTGCCTTGGGACTTTGGGAACTGACTGTCTTATTTGTATCCTTGGGAGTTTTCATCTGAAAACAAGAGAGAGATTGGTGTTTCCTAAAGACACTATTAATTTTGGTGAAAGAGGAGGGGAGAAGTATTTTAAAATAAAAGTAGTTTTAACTTCAGCCTGCCTCTGAAAGCCAGTCCATGCTTCCCTGTGGGCTGGCAACATAAGAGTGATAGGCTGCTGTGTAGGCTCAGGAAATAAGACCTCAACCACACAACCAGGGTTACCAAATGTTGCCCACAGCAGTTACATGTCCAAGATCTGTAATTTTCAGCAGCTGGTTTTCAGTTTGTTGTCACAAAATCAGATGCACTGTCAAAACCAACGACCTGTAAAAGATGCCTGGGATGGAGATAACTTGACCAGCAGCCCACTTGACTCTCAGGAACTCAGTGGCTTCAGATTCGTTGTCACTTGGTTTTGGGGCTCTCCCTTTTGGACAGTGGCAGTAGGGGAAATTATCAGGAACCTGCTTTACCTCTTGTGGGAGCTGAGTGGGTTCCAGCATTGTCAGCACTTTCTGGAGGTCCTTGGGAAAGAGGTCCAGGGTCTTTCCCTACTTTAAGTAAGACTGTCCATGGTGTGTGATTAGAAGACAGACATTATAATCATTTCCTTGGGAGGGTTCCATTCTCTTCACTTGCATTTCCTCCCAGCTCAAAGGCAGCAGAGTGTTGGTGTCCCCCCGTCTCTCCTGGTGGGTTTCTTCATGGTGATCATCTTCCAGAAATGCAGCTCCTGCTAGCTGAGCTTTCACCACCAGCTGAGATCTTAAATATCAATAGTCCCCAGCTTCTTTCCGTGATATTTTCACATAGAAAGAAAAATTGAGATTGTCTGCTGCTGTTCTGTATTGTCTCCAAACAATTGGACTCAACAGGCAAACAAACCAAACTATATTTGAAACTGAAAGTGTTCCATGAACAACAACATCCCAACAGCACACACTGCTCCTAAAGTCTCAGGGTTAATGCAAGAATCAATGTATAGGAGTAACTGCAGGAGCCCACAGAAAGAATTTTTACTGGGAACATGATCAATTATTTGGTACTTAGGAAACTACAGTTATGTTAACAAGGAAAAATAAGCAAGACTTTTGGCAAGTTTAGGAGACAAGGTGAAAGCTCACAAGTTTCTAGTGACAATTATGTGAGTAAAATGTCTGTGAAATTAAAAAGCTCCAACAGAAGTTTGGCCATGACAATTTAAAATATTAAGTGTTTCAACCACAACCTTGCATAAAGACCAAAGAGACACCAAAGCAGATATATTCCAAGTGAAAAAACTGAGACTGACCACTGGCCAAGTGGAAACTGGAGACCCAACTGTGGTAACAGCCACGTGCAAAATGTCAATTCCAGATGAAGTGTCCCAAGAACAGATTGGGAAGGTCGATCTCAGCCTGCAGTTCAATCACAGTCAGGTTATCAACTACAGGAGGACCTCAAACAGTCCCCTGTGGGTGAATTGGTAACAATACCAATAAAATGACTGAGCTTTGAGAGCTAAGGTATGGTTTGTCTACATGGGAATGAGTTTTAGAGGTTAGGTGCAGATTTAGAGCACAGTGGCTTTTTTTGCCCCGATTCCCAGGTGGGTGGGTGACACTGTCCTGCTCTGAGAATGCCTTTCAGAGAAGGCAAAGCTCAACAGTGCAAAGACACTTTACTGAAAGGTGGTAGCTGAGGACAGCTATTTCACACTAGTTTGTTTTTTTTTTCCTTCTTAAACGTAGGTGGGTTCCAAGACTGTAGATGACTGAGAGTCAAAGCAGGCTCAGGGCAAGTTTTTGACAAGTTGCTGTTTTTAAGCTTTGTTTCTCATCTGAGGAGAGGGACATTGTGTTTTAACACATCTCTAAAGGATACTGAGATGCAGGAAACCTAAGGAAATTCCACTCTGAAAACACAGGGCACGTTACCTTCGTCCATCATCAGCTACAAGGAATTTGATCCCAGGTTTCCAGTGTGTGTGATCAATATTACCCCTAAAAACCTGAGTATGAGGACTTGATGCCAACAGGTCACATGGAACAATTGATACAGCAACTCTGCTAACCCTGTTCAGTCACACTGAACATTTATTTACTTTCAGGTCTGACTGGCAGCAGCCTCCTGTGTGAAGTACAAACTGGCATTTCAGCCTAAAATGAGCTCTTTCACAGAGCTTGTCCTAATCCTGATGCCTTCAAGTCGAATAATCTGTCCCCAGGCTGAATTTTGTCTCCTTTTGTAAACATAACTGATGTTGTCAGATAGCCTCTACAATAGAAGTTGCTTAATGAAAAGAACTTTGTGTTTCAAGCATTGTGTGAGATTACATCAACCAAATAAATAAATATGCCTTAGGCAGATGGAGAATATGTATTAGATGGGGGGTTCATGTAAGTTTTACTGTATAAAAGGTGTAACGTTTTACCCCTTGGTGTACTTGATTTGTGGAAACCTCTACCTTGCACAGAATAAATAATGTCTCATTTCTAAACTATACTTTGTAGCATTGCTGCTGATTTTAGGAGCTCTCTAAACACAGACACACTTACCTCCACATGTGGTTACTCTGCAGTTAACACCAGTGGCACCCCTTTATTACAGCCCCACAAAGCAGGTTCTCACACCTGATGTCAGCCCTCCCTGCAGTACTTACCAGCCACCCAACTGAACGGGAAGGGCAGCAAGATTTGGGCTGTGAGACAGGAAGATTTTTACCTCACTAAGTTGGCACAAGGTCCTGGCCACCGGCAGCTCTGATAAACCCTCTGGATCACGGTTTCTGAGCCGTTCTGCACCTGGCAGGAGACTGTCCTTGTCACTGTGTAGTGACACCAGTGCCTGCAGAGAGAAAGGACACCGTTAGCCCCAGGAACACAATGAGCTGGACCAAGGTACAGCAAAACCAGAGCAAGTATCTGGGGGTGAGGTTCTTTCTTCCACCAGCCACAGCCAGGCTAACTTGCAGTCTTCATTCCTCACCCCACCCTCCCCTCCCAATAGCTGCAGAAAGATTCCCAGCTTCTGCCAACCTGAGCCACAAGAGATCCACTAACGCCTCTTGCTTGCTCCTCAGAGGCCAGGGTTTTATAGTGCATAATTTGGTTCTGCCACTTATCAGAAACAATAGGACTTGAGGGGAAGAAAAAAAAAGTCTTCCAAATCTCCTGATAGTCAGTTCCCATTGTACTGATCTTAATTTCATCCTGCTCGTTATGGGATCACTCTCCAGCCTCCCACCATTCTGAACAACAGCAGTTAGAAAATTCTGGTTTCTGGTGTGGAGGAGCTTATTGTCAGCAGGGCTCAGCCAAGTTGGGTGCTGGACAAGTCCTGCTGCTGTCCTGGTGAGGTTACAGTCTGAAAGAGGGCAAGGAAAAGTGCAGGGGAGGGAGGGATGAGTGTCTTAGGCTGTCTCATAAGAAAACAAGAGAGAGACAGACCTCCTTGCTGCAAGGTGTGTGAGACAGAAGGAGCTGCAGTATCAGGCTGAGGAAATAGGATCTACAGACCCCTCAGGGACTTTCTCTGAAAAAAACCCCCCCAAAAAACCCCCCAAAAAACCCCAAACAAAAAACCAAAACCCACAAAAAAAACACAGTAAAAAAAAACACCACAAAATGCTTTTAGGTTCCATTGACATGCTTGGGGGGGAAGAAGGATACTTTCATTTTTACTTTCGTGCTTGTCAAATACTGGTTCACGTTTTTTTGGGAATGCTTTGGTATGGGATGTTTTGTGATGCTTTGGTTCCTCAGCACAGTTATAACAGGTTTGAGATGCACTTTCCTACTGCTTGGGAATCAGAACTGGGGTCATTAATGGGAAGTGGAGATACCAGCCTGTGCTCCAAAACACACAGAGTGCTTGTGTAAGCATTCCATGCTGAATCAGAGGAGTCCTGGCTCCTCACCCTTCTTAAAGCAAGAGCTCCCAGTACATCTGATCCCTTCTCCAAGTATCACAGTGACTCCCCAGCCTTGCACACCAAAAATCAAATTGCTTGCACAGTGGAAATGCACCTGTACATCCCCCTCTCCTTCCCTAAACCACCTTCCCCATGGTAGTTTAATTTCCCCAGTATTTGCCATTTACAGCATTTATTGCTTTTTCTCCCCGTTTTGGATTCCCCTCCCATCTCTGCAGGAGCCTCTGCTCTCTGGATAGCTCCCATTTCCATGAATAGGAGGCACACATGCCAGAGGCTGAGCCAACACCACAGACCACAATGGGGCCAGTGAGCTGCTCAGTGACCCTTCAGCTACAGCTGGATGGGCACCCAGGGCACCCAGGGAGAGGGGACTGTGTGCCCAGTGCCACCAGCCCTGCAGCAGTGACAGGGCAGAGCTCTGCAGCTTCCCCTGCTCACCACTAACCCTTTTGGGATTCCTTGTTGAGAAGCATGGATTAAAGGCACGTCACAGGTGACCCCAAACGGGTGGGGAGGTCTTACAGAACCAGCTCTCTCAGATTTATGGAGGATCTGTGATGGATATACAGGGATCAGGCACCCTGGTACCCAAATGTCTCTGCTGACATCCACAGCATAGAACCAGAGAGCAAAACAGGGAAAAAGAGGAGGTTAATGAAGCTTCAGGTCACCTTAACAGGCTCAACACAACCTCCACACGTAGTTTAGGGAACAAAACCAGAAGAAACAAAGTCAGGAGCTAAAGACTGGAAATGTGATCATTCAAAGTAAAGTTTTTCTCTTTCATTTCACTTGCACACGTGATGCAATCAGCCATGTCACCTCTCCAAGCCTTAGTCATGGGGTTTATCCAGATGGGTAGTGTTGGAAAATATCTCCTCATGCCATGGGAATGGCCAGTTGAGTGTGGAAGGAAAAGCAGCCAGGAGAAAGGGTGAGAACATGAGGAGCTCTGGCTGATCTACCTTGAGCCCACTGCTCACAGCAATCACAGGGACAGCACTTGTGCACAAGCCTCAGGGCAAAAGCACTTCATGTCAGGTAAAACCACCTGCACATGCACAGACCCTGCCAGGATAATGCCAGAAATATCTGTCCTGAAATTATGGAAACCAAAACTTCTCTTTAAGATGTGAAGAGGAAAGAAATTGTCCCCACCACAGGAGAGGAAGGAAGCAGGAATATCCACTCTAGCAACATGTAACAGAGCATGAAGGGGGATAAATACTAACAAATTTACAGTGGAGTTACTCAACGTTTTAAAACAGAGTACAATTATCAAGGGCTTGAGTGCCTCTCCTCACGTTAAGATCATTTTTCTGGATTCTCAATGAAATCCAAATAGATATTTATTTACACATGCAATGCTTTAACTGTTATGTAGCTTATATGTCTGTCCCTCTGGCCTTTTCCCAGAGTTATCTGGGAACTAGTACTGTTTCCATGGTGCAGAGCTGGATTATCCTACACTGATTATTTCACTCTAATACTGATTTTGGGAGGCTTCTGAGACAACTTGTCCCACCTTCTTGGGTACAAACAAAGCACTTCTGTATGAGATTAAAAAAAAAATAAATAAAAAAATTCAACTGTACTCTGAACAAACCCCTCCATATCTGATGCTGAAGATATGGAGCTTCATATTCCTGAAGGGAAATGAGGTGAACAAAGATGAACAGCCCAGCACACCCCAGAAGAGAAAGGCAGGTGATGGAAGTAGACTCCACAATTGCCAGAGGGATTCTCTCAGCTTATCTGCTCTGCTTAATATATAATGGCAGCTCAAAACTGCAACTGCCAAGGAGAAATTGGAAACTAATTGTTACCCTCTTTAGTTTTCCCTTGCATAAACCCAGATTTAATGCCATCTTGTTCCTTCAAGGATTATTTTCAACCAGCTTGGGGGTCTAGCACTACATTTGTGGATCTGGAGCTGAACAGGTGGCACTGTGCAGGTTGCCTATGTCAAAAACTGCAGGAAAGGTTGATTGTTTTGCACCATGTACAAAGCTGGTTTTGCCAGGGTTTCCATTCAGCAGGTGGGGCTGGAAGGCACATAGATTTTCTTTCTAAACAAGCCCAAACCCACTGCTGAGTAGGTCTCACACCTTTGAACAGCTTATTCCAAGGACCAGATAGAGCAGGTCCAAGGAATTTGGCAGTCAAGTTGTAACTTCTGCCTGGGAAAAGCCTTTCACCAAAGTGAGATGTGGTGAACAGACCATGCTACAACTTAGTGACAGTCTTGGGCAGCAGCTGGAGGTTAAGGCTGTTCCCACTCTACAGCCCACAGGACAGAGCACACTGGGGTAGGGAGAAACCCAACACTTTCCCAGGTTCATTTCTCCACATGACCTGCTCAGGGACCTGTTATAAAAGGGATCAATCATTAGAGGAAGTGAAAAGCTCCCCTGAAGCTCTCCATTCACTGCTTTCCTTGCCTGAAGCCATCACCTGGGTTTGCCAGGCTGAACAGGACTGGTAGCCCAGGGCAGGATAACAGACCTTTCACTCCAATCTAGGGACAACCTTTCA
This sequence comes from Manacus candei, assembly GCF_025592945.1. Taxonomy (NCBI): domain Eukaryota; kingdom Metazoa; phylum Chordata; class Aves; order Passeriformes; family Pipridae; genus Manacus; species Manacus candei. Next base: position 4,701,000 of record NW_026138124.1, on the reverse strand, counting down.
CCTCCCTGAGCAGGAGCACAGAGTGCAGTGACAGTGATAAAGCAGCACACCACTCATCACCTCAGCACTATGAGTCTTCTCTAAAGGAGTGGATCACAAGGGCACAAAAAAAAAAATTTTAAAAAAAATAGTCAGACCCCAAAGATACTCAGCTAATCCAACATGAACACAGATTTCTCCAACTTCTCTCTTTACCAACAGAAAGAAGAGGTTGGTTAAAGATACCCACAGCCAGGAGTGAAAGGTACATTCCTATTGATAAAGCATCACACTCTTGGCTTTCCATAAATGACATAATTTTCCTACAAATGCAGCTTTTAGGCATCTTTTACTGTGGCACATGAGCAGGTGAGGCAGACAGGAACACAGCTGATCAAGGATGCATTAGGATGTACAGCTTGGAACTCACTGGAGATGTAAGAGCACAGTGATTACAACAGAAAGAAGACAGACAGACAAAACCACCCCAAGATTTCTCTTTGCAAGCCAGAAGTCAGCAAGAACAGCCTCCAGAAGGCAAGAAGGCTTCACACAACGTGACGAAAGGCCCCATCACGGCTTAGGGAGATTATAAATGACCCTTTATATTATATACAGATGCTAGGAGGGAAGGTTTAGGACTTCTACTGGCACACATCCAGGATGGCAGAGAATACATTGCTGCTTATTCCAAGAGAATATTCCAAGCAAGCAAACAAAACAATCCAAACAGCAGCTCCTTTAGGGCTGGGTCTGTCAGATCTCTGGGTGCTCATCACCAGCATATTTAGAGTGATGTCCTGCAATGTCACAGGGAATTGGTCTTTGCTTAGAGAGACAAGTTTCACTGGGGCCATTGCCCCCAGCCTTTTCCAAAGGGACACCCTCCTCTCACAGCCTATTTAATTCTTGGAAGACTTTCACGGGCAACAGAGACCGTGGCCCACGAGCTACTGATTTAAACAGTTTCACTCTGGGGCTACACACCAAGATCTCATGTCTTGCTCACAGCTGACATGTTTTTCCAGAGGGAATATGGGTGTTGATGCCAGCAGATGCCCAACTGTATTTACTGGGTAGGTTCAGGATGTTACTGTGGACCTTTCAGGCTAAATGGAACAACAAAATCAGTAGTTTATTTCCACTTGGACACACTCTGAAAACTATTCTGAGCTTAAACAGACCCCTCCCTCAGCAGATGCTGGGAGGGAGTTGCCTGCTCTCTGCTGACTCAGCATGAGCAGTGATGCCTTCAGGCACTTGGACACTGGAGAAGACAAGAAATTCTCACCTTCCAGGGCACAGGTCAAGGGATCTCAAGGGGAAGCTGGACTTACACAGAGAGCTGGAGCTGCAATTTGATTCTGATGCCAGAGAGGAAGCCCTGTCTGCACCCCACTGGCTTTGTGAACCTCCCATGTCCCTCATCAGATGTTTATTTGGATGCAGAGTTCATCCCCTGGAGATTTTGGATGTCTGTACAGCCTGTCATCCAACAGTGAGAGGGAAAAGAGACTGCAGAGGGTGGAGAAGTGTAAGGTAACAGATACTCAAGCTAAAACACTGTAGGTTCCAGAAGAGTCATATACTCACACATCAAAGTTTAATTCCTGGATAGCATGACTGAGTTAGCTTAGCACAGTCCTTTCATAGATGGGAAGACACTGACAGCAAGCTTCCTCTTCCCCTCTTTTCACCATCTGGATTTGCCCAGGACTGTTCCCTAAGCCCACATATTCCAAGGGTGTGTAAGGGATCCCTCCACCCATTCACCCCCCCTGTGAATCCTTAGAAGTGCTCACACCACAGCACACTCACAGAGCTGCCCCCAAAAGCAATGTCTGCTTTTTTCCTAGTGCAAACTGCTGCCCTCTACCCAGGCTTCTCTGTCTCCTCGGGGTCCCTGGAGGACATTCTAGGTGGTTTGCAAGAGAAAAGCCAACTGGCTCTTAGGAGGCTTCATTTCACTGGAGAAGGGATCACGAACTGAACAGCGTCAGAAACCACTGGGCTGAAGTGATCAGGACCCAGCAAGTCGCCTGGTTAATCAGGAGCGTGCAAGTCGAAAATGAAAGCGGCCACATTCCTGCCTAATCACTCCTTTCAATGGGATGGCAGCTCAGCTCCACACACAAAACCCACTGGCTGCCGTGCCCTGTTAGGGACAAACCTACAGCAGGCACCACCTCCCACACACAGGACCTGATGTGCTCCCTGGGGTGAAGGATGTGGCTCCAACTCCCCGATATCCGTGGCCTTAGAGCACACCAGGCTCCCACCAGCGTGAAATGCTGCACTTCCAAACACAATCCTACCAGCTGGACTCTGCACAAAGCCTTTGATGCTGTTGTAGAGCTGAGAAAGGCAGAGATTTGGTGTGGGTTTAGTACTCGCAGTGAAAGCTCAGTGCCAACACAAAAGCTCAAACCACCAAGACTTAACTGGCCAAGCCATGAGGAAGAGAATTCTTTCTGGGAGTGGGGGAACACTTAACATGCAGGATTGTTTCATCAGCACCTGTTGCATATGTTTGGGCATGAACTGACCCAACAAATACCCCAGAAGTCTCTCAGTAAGGTTGGCATTTCTGATGCTTGTGACTTGCCCTAAAGCTTTGTCCTGTGTAAACAACTGCACTGAATTATCTTTTTGTTTCCATAAGGATAACACACTGTGTGTTATACTTAGCAGAGATCAACATTTAGGGCACAGAAAACAGTAGGAGTGTTTTGATAGCTAGATAGATTTCCCCAAGTTTCCTCATGACATTTTTCACTGGAGCTATCAATTTCCCTGCAATCCTAGAGAGGAATTTCAATAAAATCAGAAGGTCACTGACTTTCACTGGGAAAAAGTTGCTGTTCTGACTCAATGAAAGCAAACTGTGCCCTTTTCTCTGTGTAAATAGTACAGCATCCCACTTGCTTTGCCAGAACAGCAATCCATACACTGTGTGCTGGAGCCTGGTGCTAGGAGGGTTAGTTATTTATATATTCCCCCGAGGCCAGGAACAGAAGTTGCCCTCTACATGCCCAGAAATCCAGATTCAAAGGCTGCCAGGCTCTCTGGGGTATCTCCTGAACAATCCAGTTCTGTAAAACTGCATTATTCACTTCTTATCCACAAATACACCCCTCCCTGAACGTGCTTCAATCACACATGAGGATCAAGTTTACCAGCTAATTCAGTTGGTTGTGGGCAGATAACTCCTTACTGCTGTGACCTGGCTAGAGAGGAAACAATCCCATCCCATGTTACTGGAAAGCTCAGATGAAAGCCAAACTGGGCTTAAGTTTCTCCTGTTCTTGGCCATATTCCTGCTCTCCCCAGGTAACTAGGTTTCAGGATCAAGGCTGTCATCCAGCTTGTCGTCCAGCAAAGAGCCAGCTACAAAATTCAGTTGTAACCAGCAGTCTCCACAATATTGGAATGTTCAGAGCTGATGGATTGATTCAGGCCTGTAGATTGATGGACCATTGCTGAGGAATCCATCAAAGACCACCTGGCAGAGGCGAGGGGGTGGCTGTGCATGAGCTTATGATGGCAGGGTTCAGTTCTGCTCTTCCAGTACAAGTTTTAAGAGGTCTGCAAGTCAGAAGACACGACAAGCCACAGTAATCTCGTTGTCAATATTGATGTTTTACGCATGCCTTGCTCCCACTGAGCACTTCACAGTCACTACCAGAGGTTACCCTGACTCCCGTGAAAAAGGGAGAAAAATCTTTGTAACAGCCCATTCATTTTGGGAAATGAATAAAACTGGAAGGCTGCTGGTGTTTCTGCAGCCAGACAGCAGCAGCCATTTGAAGCAGCAGAGAGCCAAAGGCACGAACAAGAATAAGACAAGTTCCAGGTCTCCCAGTTCGCTGTGTTGGTCAGACAAAGATTGGAAGGAGCTCCAGTCTCTCTGCACACACCACCACTCCACCCCCCCAGTAAGAGTCTGAACAAAGTGGCCATAAAAATAAGTTCTGGCTCCCCAAGTAAGATGGGACAATTTATCTCGGAACCTCCCAATAGCATAACCCTTCCCCAGGGGGGCAATATGTCCTGTGCTCAGTGCACTTCAAATACTCAGTTGCCAATAACAGCCTTAAGTTTTCCCACACAAAGTGGATTATCAGAGCCTGCTGGAGGGAGTTTAGTCCTAGAGGAATCTTTACCTTAGGAGGAAAACACAGTTTAGTCTGCACAACTGCTTCAATCTTCAGCAAATTCTGTAGCCAAGCACATTTCACTGTGCTTTCCTTGCTTTGTTGTGTGCAGGGTTGACCCTCCAGACAGCATTTCCTTGAGGGCTGAGCTTTCTTCAATTCATGGGAAACTGCACAAGATTTTACCTTACCCTTCAGCAGTCATCAAAGCTACAGGGGTTAAGGGAAAACTTCTCCCTACTGGAATTTTTAAACACCTGGAAGCAGAATAGCTAAATACCATGGAGCACAGCAACTCTTCTTCAGAGACAAGGAGGGAAGCAGCTCCCAGAGCAACATTCAGCTTCTTCAGCCATGAAACCATTCCCCTTCTCTTCCAATCCCCAACCCCATTCAAAGGGATTTTCCAACTGCTGCAGCTACTGCAGGAGGGGCTCTGAAGATGAGAGCACTCCCCTGTGACACACATGGATTCATTTGTACAGCAGAGCCACCCTGGACCTCATCCCTGATATAAATGCAGGATATAAGAGGCAGAAGCAAACACAGAAAAGGTTGATCAGGCAGGTAATTAATAATTATAATTTAATATTTAACTTAATGTTATATTTTAATAATTCTAATTCTTATTAATAATAAATTAATCATGGCCCTCTATGCCTACATACCTGTTCATATGTTCATAAGGGGACAGGGGTGAGAAGGCAGAAGGCAAATTTCTCCAGCATAAAGTCCCTCTGATTTATACCCACCTTCTGAGTTTGCTGGTGACACGTTCCAGCTGAATCAAACAATAAATATGGTTGACCTGAACCATAATTATCCTCATCATGGAAACGAAAGAAGTTAGTCCATGACTGAGTGCTCAGAAATAAAAGGGGGGTTCACTCCTTTGAAGTGCTTTGCTTTTACAGACATTTTTCTATGCACTGAAATGTTTTGCTGCTCCCTCCCTGAGCTTATCACAATCAATGAGAAGACAGTAGTTTCCACTGTTCACAGAGGGAGGAAAGAGGAAATGCACAAAAATATCCATGGAATCTGTCTCTGTTAAATTAGACTGACTTGATGGAATCTGGCATTTGATATCCATGCAGTGTGGAAATCATGCACAATTACAACCAAGTCATTTTTGCAACATAAAAGCTCCTTGAAAGCCTTTCAAAAGAAGAACCTGAGTCTAAACATTTTTGCACAGCTGGATAACCTGGTTGTAGGTGGGTCTAACACCTTCACACTGTGAATACATCCATAGTACTCATTTGTTCATTCCTAAGAAGCCTGACCTTGGAAGGAGGAGTGGGATCACAGAAAAAAAAAAAATCCTTAAGACCTTGACTGAAAGTAGAGAGCTGGGATTTGTTTAATCTGAAACAGATCCCCGTGTTCAAAGTCTACATTTGGCACTTGGCTGTGTCCTCCTCTGAGGATCTGATCTAGAACAGCTTAAGCTGAGGACAGGGATCCTGATCCTGATTACAAGTACAAGACTAACTGATAAAAGTCAGTACTTCTAAGTTTACAAAAATCCATTCAGAATTTAACTTTGAATTAGTTGGAGGTGGAGTGGGAATTTTAAGTGGAAGGATAGGACACTGACACACACCTGCTCAACCTCAAAACCTTTGCAGAGAGAAAAGCATGAAGAAAACTGGCATAAAGAGTCAGCAAAACCCTGTAACAGCATCCTGTGCTTTACTAGCACTGCTGTTGTGGTGCAGCCTCTCCTCCACCACCCACAAAGTCAGTCTGTCTTTATTTCCCCCTGCTACATCACCCAGTAACAAAACAACACTTTGCACAATTCAAAATGGACAAATGAGGCTCCTGCTGTTTTCAGTATCTCCTTCAAATCACACCCTTTTCCCTCCAGAGCCTGGATCAGCATGGACAACCAGTCTGCCAGGACTGAACAGGGGCTGCTCCCAAATTCATTTGTTTGCTTATAGAGCTCTGTATGGGCAACAGAACATCTCTGTGCTTCACATTCAGCCCCCGGTGCCAAAGCCCCAGCAGCAATGAATGCCACATGCATGACAGGGACACTGGGCCTAAGTGCAGCAGTGTTTTTCATTAGCATTATGCTGGCACCAAAAACCACAAACTACAGCAAGAACAAAAGGCAATGTCAAAAGGAGAGTGCTGAGCATATCAGAGGAAAAAACAAGATGGCACGATCGAGTCATTGCTTCCTATTGGCTGCGTGATGTTAATGTGCCCTTGGGACAGGCAGGTTTGGGGTTCTTCTGGAGCTGGACAGGGGGGATGCTGCTGTCACTAGAGTAGTACAGGTATATCCTTTTGCTAGCTAAAAAGAAAAAAAGATATATATTGAAGATCCCCCAGACAACACATTGGTTTCTCCTTAAGGGAATTCAGATGTGGGGGTTTTTTTGTTTTTCAACAGAGCAGTGAGCCCCAAAAGGTGTCACAAACCAGATCAGAGCATCAGCTTCAGATTCACAAGTGTTAGGATGCAACTGGAAAGACCTGTACAGACAGCTGTGTCAGGTAAACTGAACCCAGGACTCCTCTAGCAACATGTCTGCTCTCCCTTCTTCTCTTTTCCCGTGGCACATCACAATTATTTCATTCAGTCCAGGTCTCCAGTTTGTTCAGCAACTGGTAAAGGAGTTTGTGGGCTCTGGTATACAAGGCACTACACAGCAGACATTTCTAAAATAATTACCTATCCTGTGGTTGCCCATCATTGCTGGGAACAGGATTTCAGGAGCCAAAGGGACCTCTCTTCCTGGAGTGAAGCTGCAGTAGGTGTGTGCAGGCTCAGCCTGTTTCCAGTGACTGCCCAAGAGCCAGACACGACAACCTCACTGGAACTGCCAAGGAAACAGCCTTTCTTCAAGTGCAAGAAAACCCTACAGCTCTCTAATGTTTCCTGTGCTGGAGGAGGTGATTAGAAACAATAAGCCAGTCTAGACAAATCCATCTTCTTATTTGGCTTCGAGATCAACAATTTCTCTTTTCCCCTTTTAATTTGTCAGATTAGCCACTTGTGTTCAGTGAGGCAACTGAAGTTCAGGTACCCATCAGCCTGAGACAAGAATACTGCTGGTGCTCCAGGAAGATTCTTTTGAGGACAGCTGTACCCCATCCACATGTCTGTACCTCAAGAGCCAAGCACTTTTCTCTAGGAACTGCTCTACTGATGTGCCAAGGTCATTCTGAACATCAGGCTGTGTTGTGGAAAGTGGATTAAATGAGATGTCTTTCGCCTGCCCAGCTCAGAGATCCCAAGATGAGCCATGTGAGACCCAATCTAATGACAACAAAGCCTTGGAAAACCCCTCTGCCTGGGCATTCAAAGTGTTAATCAGGCTGAAAAACAACCCCCAAAGCCTGTGTGTTAATTTGCTATTTAAATTGAAAACTTTTCATCCCACGTCTGCCATGTCTGGCACAAGGCTGTCCTGGGCGTTACTACAATAAAAAATAATTTGGAAAATAATCCTATTGTTCCAGTCACACCCATGGGAGTTTCATGTGTAGGGAAGTAGGAACATCAGAAGTGGGATCTGTTGCGTGATCAGAGAGCTGAGTTTGCCCTTTACAACAGTAAAGGGTATATTGGGAGGGAGATCAGAAGCAGGGGGCTAAGGCAGGAGGATGCATCAATAGCTTCAAGGTTAATAAATTCTGACTTGCACAGCCTAAAACTCTCAAAACCCACCTTTAATGGAGTAAACTAGCAACAGCCTTTACAAACATGTCCACATCCATGGATGGTTACTCGATCACATCTTTTCCTTCCTTGGCTCCCCCTCAAGCCAGTCATTCCCAGTGCCCATTTCAATGAAGGGAATTGCCCTAAAACACCTCCCAGTTGCCAAAGCAGGAGCCCTTTCAAAGTGCTTCCTCTGCACAAAGTAGAAGCCTCCTTCAGAACTCCCTGTGACTGTAACACAGCTTGGATGGGGTAGTTACAGGCACAATCTGCTGTACCAGCAACCCCCTTTTCACCTTCCTCCACATTCCCACTCTTCCACTCTCTTGGCTGCATCCATCCAATGCCATAAAAAAATATAACTACACAGCATTTGTTGTGGATCACCCAAACCCTTGCTAGTGAACACTGTGTTGCCTCATCAAGTTTTAAACTCAGTTTTAAGCAGATTGTTTTAATCACACAGAACCCTTTGCACTTCGATATCTGTCTACAGACAGACTGTAAAGAGACATCTACAAACTTAAGTGCTCTACCTACCTATTTTCAATGTAAAAGGTTCTTCTGCTTTTAACAACTTCCTAAGCTTTCCTTGGTTTTGGAAGCAATCTCCATAGTTCATTTCTAGCCAAGAACAATTATGTGTATTCTCCTTTTAAACCTTGCTACAATCCAGTTTGTTCATTAGAAATAATAAAAAAAAAAAAAAAAGCTTAAAAAAAGCAAGGCTTTCTCTTGTGAACAGAAACACCAACACCTTCCCCTGTTATTAAAAAATTCTTGAGCAATCTAAGAAACCGCTTTAGTGCCTCGGTGCTTTGGAAGCCTCTCTTTGGAAGGGAGAGGGTCTTGAGGGAGGAGATCTACATGTCGGTATCCAGGTGGAAAATGGGTTTGATTTGGCCAAGTAATAACAGCTGAAAAAAAACCCCAACCCTCCATAGCCTGTGCACGCACAGTAGATTCCTTTGGAATGATAACACTGCCTCGAAACATTCCCCAGTACACACGTGGGAAACCGGATGGGGAGGAGGCAGCACCGAGCAAGAGAGGGGACAGCAGGAGGTCTGACATACAGACATGTGGTCAGAAAAATTCCTGCCCTGTTCTGGGGGGAATTGGACAGCAAACTCCATTAGACAGGGGTTTGTGGAGGTTTTTGGTTGTCGAAGTTTCAAGTTACCTGCCCATGCAAAAGGGCAGAGCAACCAAACTGCTCCTCCACAGCAAAGGGGGAAACTCCCCAACAGCACTTGAACCACAGGTTTGGTGAGGGTGCAAACTGATGCACACAAATGATCCCTACTCCTAAAGCAAAGGCTTCACAGCCATCCCTCACTGTTCTGCTGGGAAAGGGAATGTCTGGAGTTATTGGTGAGAGGGGTCTCAGTCTGTGTGAGCAAAGGAGTGGCTGACACTGCATACACCCACATCCCATTTTAAACACACACTACTTGCAAAAGCTTGGGGCAAATTCAAGGCAAAGCCATTAAAGAGAGATGAAGGTTTTTTCTCCTCCTCTGTTTACCCAGAGTTTTTCAATCAGAGGATGAAGAGTGACACAACTAGTGCAGAAGATAAAAGTTTGACTAAAACAAGCAGTTATAACCTGAATTTTATCGATGGGTGACAGTTATTCTGTATTTCTGGTACCTTTTTCATAGCTTGGGAAGAACAGCTTACTGTTTTTTTTTCTTACTGCAGGCAAACCAACAAAGCTGTGAATGACACAGGGCTGCTCAGTAACAGTCTGTGTTTATTATTGCACTAAATATGTACACAAACAGCCTTCACACACCACAGCTCCAAGCTGCTCATGTTTTTTCCCCCCTCATACATACATATATGAGAGTTTTCCTGTACACCCTTCAGCACAGGTTAAAGAAATTTTTACATGCAGTGTCCCAGCAAAGGATGGTGCCAAATTTAGCCACCCTGCAACCAAAACCAGAACTGCCATTGCAACACGGAATCATAGAATATTCTGAGTTGGAAGGGACTTGCCTGGATCAGAGTCCAACTCCTTGCCCTGCACAGGACATCCCAACAATCCCAGCATGTGTCTGAGAGCATTGTCCAAATGCTCCTTGAACTCAGGCTTGGGGCTGTGCCCACTGCCCTGGGGAGCCTGTTCAGTGCCCAACCACCCTTTGAGGAAAACCTTTTCCTGGTGTCCAACCTAAACAGTGCTCACTTGAGCCATTTCTAAGGAAGTCTACAGGGATGTCCATCTGAAAACAGCAGAGCTGAATGTCAAATTAAATGGCTGTGACACACTCATGTCACGTGCTTCTTACAGCAAAAAAACTTGGTGTGAGTCTGTTGAAACCATTCTCATACACAAGTCAAAAAGCTTGGTTGAACCTCAGAGTATGCAGTGACAGAACAGCTATCAAACAGGTTCCAGTTGCTGTCAGGTTGACCACAGGAGCAGCCCCTGTTTACCTATTTAACTATTACTGGCAACATTTCAGCCAAAAGTCCATGGGAGGTGCCCAATTCTGGTCAAATGCTTGTGTGGGGTTTGGTGTTGGTCTTAGGTGGGGTTTTCTGGTTGATTAAAAAAACCAAACAAAATAAACAAACAAAAAACCCCAATAAAAAACCACCCCCAAACACAGAGCTCACAGAGGTGCCGTACAAAGTGAGTCTCAACTCCCCAGGGATGTTCAGACCCCAATCCATAACCCAGACACAAGGTGTTGCCCAATATAATCCAGTCCAGTCTCTAATTGCATTCAACTCAAGAGACAAGTTGTGATATTCTTGTAATTCCACATTCCCACTTTTCTCCCTGCTCTTCCCAGCCAGTGCAGAGACACAGCTTCACCCCAACCTTCCCAAAGGTTATCCAGTAACTTCTCCAAATGGTACCTGGGAGCTCAAACTTTACTGTCAGCAAAGTTCTACAGTCATTTGCAGAAGTTACTTTGAAAACCTTCTAGTTCAGACACCAACAACCACTCAGCAAGGCCTGACAGCCGTAATTAGAGAGCTCGATTGTTTCAAAGGACGTTACCCAAGAAAATTGCTGCAGTCCTTGCAGTAAACTTCCAACTGGTTTGGTTGCAGAGGTCTTGCAAGGGTTTGAGCAGACTTTTAATTACACTATCAGGCCTCAAGTATTTCTCTGGTGCTTGGCAAAACGAGATCCTATTATTTCTGCTTGCAATGCACACTCATTCAGAGCTTATCCACAGGCCGACAGCCTAAGAATTCCTACCGCTTTGTAATCCAAAATTTTCGTATCATTTGTGATATACATTAGTGACTTCCAGTAACAGCTGCCTAAGAGACAGCATTTTACTGTGTGATAGTTTAAGCCCTTTGGCTCAGTGCTGTATCCTGAAATACACTGCAGGGAGACTGGAGCTTTTGCTGCAGGTTACGCTGATTTACAGCAGCATTAAGCCAAGCACTGGAACATCCTACAGAGCCAATTTGCCTTTTTGCTCTCTGCTGTACCTCAGATGGGAACACAAAGCTTGCAGCAGCATCCCAGCCCAGACCTGCCTTTGGTGTGACCAAACAGCACCAGCGTTGGAGCACTTGGCCACAGTCAGTTTTGCCCTGAGCCTGTCAGTCCATGCTGGTTTTAAAGGTATGTCCCACATTCAGGCTCCCAAAAACCTTCACTGGCACTGGGGACAGGAAAACACCCCAGCCTGTGCCATCCCCCAGCCCTCTGCTGCTGGGCAATCCAGCCTGCCCTGCTCAGCTCCCTCTCTCACCTCTCAGCTTCCCCTTCAAACTAAATCCTTGTCTGCAAAGACTAACTCCCAAAGACTTTCCAGGCTCAGAGAGGTGCAGTAAACAGGGAGCACAACGACCTCTGTTCTGTAAGTGGAAGTTTATACAAGTGCCAAGTATTATCATTCATAGATTTATTATAAACTTCTGCATATATTCATATACAGTACTTTGGATTTTGCAGTTTTCCCTCCAAGATATAACCACACCCTCATGAAATACTCCCCAGAGCCTTCCCTTACATGAAGGGAAATATTACTATTCCCATTTTATTTAGGGGAAAGAAAAGAGAGAGAGAGAACTTGCAAGTCTCAGTTCCCAGACTTTGTGCTGCTCTACAGAATGTACATTGAGCATTTAAGGAAATAGCCTTTTTCTTGGGAAAGAGTGTGGAAAACAAAGCCTTATGAATCAGCCAGCTAATAATTAAAAGCAACTAAATCCAGATCACTTTAAGCTGCACATGAGAATCTGAACTCCTCAGATGCCGAATTCCTCTGCCGACCAGAAAAGCCAGGGTCACTTGCCCAGCTGGTCACTATTGTTCTGTCCAATAAAGTTCTGGCAGGAATGCATGTTTAACAAAATACAGAGATTAGGCATAGCAAAGAATGCAGCTCCCCCCTCAGTGTTTAGGTTAGCAGGGTTTGCCATGTTGAAATACTGGAGCTTAAGCATATCAGATTTTCTCTGTCCTGTACTGCCAGTGCCAGTGCCAGACACAAGCTGACAGCTCAGTTCTCAGGAGCTCTGCCATTTTAGTTTTAAAGTTTATTAAAAGCAGTATAAAAAGTTCACCTCAAAGCTGCAATGGTCACTAATTAAATCAGTGTTTTCTTGGGGATGTAGAGACCCAAATGAGAACAGCTCTCTGTGTCTCCCATGCACCAGAAGCTCTTGAAGGGCAATTTAAACCAAGTCAGAGATGGCAGGGACCAGATCCTAAGACATCTTCCAATGTCTTAGGATAGCTTGGATTTCCAAAAGGAAATCACTTGTATTTCTAGTGACTAAATACTGCATCATAATGGCAATGATCTTCCCAACACCTGACATATCCTGGTTCTGAACCATCAAGAGCTCTTCAGTTCAATTTATGAGGGACACAAGACTAGAGTGATACAAGAATGTCGTGAGAACAAGCCCTACAGATGTTCTGACAGAAACCTTCAGAGATCTTGCAGGAACACAGTTTTTACCAAGTCAATGCTCTGACAAAGCAGCCCTGATACCTCACTGGGCCAAGAATTTCTCAGCTCAGAAAAAGAATGATATTAAATGGATATTTGAGACTCCTAAGTAGCTTTGCAATGAATATAGTCCTTGGAGAACTGAATGCAATAAGATTAAAAATAGCCTGAATATACCTCAAAGTTAACAGCCTATATTCAGAGATACCAAGGATTCCTAAGTTCCCCTGAAGGGGTACAGTAGCTCACAGTGGGTGAGATGTGGTTCATAGGTAGGAAGCATCTAAGGCCCTGTTACCATGGCAGTCTCTCCTCTCTTTCTCCCTCCACAAAAAGCTGAAATATCATTTTCTGTCAGAGCCACACAGTAAATCTGGAAGAGGTACAGCTGAGATACAGACCTGCTGACAGGCAGATCTAGGTGTTTTCTTCCAGGAGAGCCTTTTTTAGTTATCCTAGCACAGCAACAGAAACCTTATTTTAGCTGGCATCACTTTGACTGCCACTGAAAATGCAAACAACTCCAAGTTTGCACAAGATACAGCAATGAGACAAAGCAGCCAGACAGCCCACATTGAGTAGGGTGGCAGAAACCAGACAGGTTCTGTGGAAGCACAAGATGGAATCGAGGAAGCCAAGAAAGCCAAGGCAGGAGCAAGAGAAGTGGCATCAAATGAGAAGAAAAGTTTTCTTCTTTAGGGAAAACACAGGCAGAATGTCCTCGGGTTGGAGCGTTAAATTCGCGTCGGGAGAGCTGTCACCCATTGCTGCCTCAAATGAGGATTTGAAAAAGCTCCCTGTGCTCTGCTGTGTTTACAGCAATAATGAGAGCCTGGAGGAAGGGGTTAGAAACATCTGAGTTTAATAAGGGCTGAGCAGCACACAGCAAAAAAGAAATGTCTGCCCTTCCGTTCGGGGCTACCACACCCCACCAGGCACGGCCGCACCGGGCCAATGGGAGCCCCGGCACGGAGACGTTATGTCATCCCGCCAGCCCATCTGCCCCCAGCCCTTCCCCAAGGAGAAGGAGCATTCCCAACCAAGCTGAGAACTCCCAGCACCACACTTTTGAACAACTAAATAAGTAAAGTCCTGTGGGGAAAAAGCAGATGTTGATTGACCCCGGGAACAAAACGAGCCATGGACAAGAGGGGAAGTTTTTGTGCAGTGCCTTAACTGAGCAATCCCATCTCACAGGGTCATCACAACAGGGCAAAAGGAGTATTTAGCTCATTTAGCACCTATGCTGCTGCCTTTTCTTAGTCCTAAACAGCTCCAACATGCACAGGGTAAGGAGCATCCTATTCCCATTTCTCATACAGAACAGAAGACCAGGAACCTTAGTACTCAGCCCTGCAACTGCAGTTGCTGTGCCTCCTTCCTCAGTGTCCACCCCCAAAACTGTTCTCACATGAAACAGGTACCTTTCATGGAACACCTTGGCCTACACAGCCCTTATGAGGCACTCCTTCCCACAGTCTTGGTCTTTTTATTCCATTGAGAAGTGGAAAGCAGGAAGCAAGAGTCTTGTCCATCTGGAGAGACAAACACAACTCCTCTTCAGAGCACACACATACATACAGAAAAAAAAGTGGGGGACACCCAGAAGAAACAAAACTGAACCTGTTCTTAACTCTACAGACTCAGTACAACTTGGTTACACAACCACATCCAGGGAATACTCCCCTGCCTCATGATTTCACTGCAGTGGCATTTCTGAGATGCTCTGAGCAAACACATGCCTGTATCCAGCGCAAACACTGCAAAGAACATCCCTTCCACCCAGTTCCTGGAGGCAGAAAAAGTGGAATTGATTAAAAAGACATTTGACTACATAACCTGATGTCAAGATTGGACGTGAACTGGGCATTCTTATGTAGTGGTACCTCATGTTAGCTTTAAAGTTTTGACAGATGGTTTGTTTGCTCAGCACAAAGGAAGGTGGCTGGATAAGGACAGCCTTACTCAGCTCTTGGAGGACAGACAGGAGACACCCAAACCACAGGGGTAGAGTCCTGCAATAAGAGAATCTCACAGATACCTTCTCTTCTCAGTTCCAAAGAGCTTTCAAAATCAACTACTATGTTTTTAAGTGGTAGATTCTGTTTTCCAGATAAACCATATTGATATGGAAGAAGAGACTGGTCTGTTCCAAACATGAAACATTATGAAGTTGCCTTCAGCTTTTGTCTCAGTAGCATCCATTGTGTGGTCCTCTGGGGGAAAGCCATTTCTAGACAGATAGGAGAGGTTTTTTCTGTGCCAGAACTATGATTTCCAAGCTTTGGAAGCTGAAAAGGAGTCTGAAACAGCTTCCTATTTGTTAGTCCTCCCAAAAAGATTCAAGCAGTCAAGCCTAGGTAGACATTACAGACAACACTTTCACCCAAGCACACTCTTCACTTCCGCGTCTGTTCAATTCCAAGAGGAGGAAAACATTAAACTTATCAAAACCATTCAACTTCATCCAAACTTGTCAAAGCATCTAAACCATGTTATTCCATGCAATAAATTTCACAACAAATCATTTCTTCCAAGAAAGGAACAAACCCAATAAGGAACAATATCACAGTTCCCACTCTTGTTTGCTTCTGCAGCATTAAGGACTAACTCAGATCAGTACAACACTGTGCACAGTTAAACTAAGCAGGAGCTTTAGTATTATCCAACTATATAAAAACCTCAGAAATGTAGGACAGGAACCCAATCAGCAGCATTAGCCTTTTTTTACTTTTGCAGCCATGCTCCTCAACAGAATCTTTGTGATATCTAAGTTGGCACAGCCTAGCTGTGTGCTCAAAGCCTCAAAACAAACATTATGCCTGAGTGGAAGTAAGTTTAAGCACTGTCTAGATCTGCCTAATTAAAAGTGAGTTGAGAGCTTTGTGCATATTGCAGAAACATGGTCAGATGAATTTTGATATTACCCTACAGGAGAGGCATCTGTGCTGTACAAACCAGTAACCTTTCCAGACATGCTAGAGGTCTAATGCAGCAAAAAGCACGAGTGGCTGGTCCACTATCCCACTGCAGCAGCCCTAAAGCACTCTATGCTTTCAGGCCATCATCATCTGAAAGTCAGTCTTCATTTTTTCCCCTTTTATCAAGACAATCCAATAAAACAAAGATGTGAGTAACTATTCTATGATTCAAGTGTCACAGAATCACACCCCAAAGAAAACCTGTGAAGTTTCTAACCTGCCTGTTTCAGTCAGGATTTTAGGACACTGCCAAGCTCAGCTTTGAGAAAATTAACAAATAGGAGTTATTGAAAGAGACACAGTTGTTAATGTACCCAAGGGGAGCACAAGTTCACTGCCACCCATTGTTTTGCCTCTCTGCTCCCTTTTTCTTCCTAGAGCTGGTAAATGAAACCTACCTGAGAGGAAATGATTCACACAAGCAGCTGGAAAGACAGGATGGTAGATTTCCTAAAGGAATAATTTACTGCAGTGACTCCAGTCACGTCTGGTATTTCAAAGCCATTCCAGTGTCACCAGGCCCTTACACTGTCATTGCTTCCACTGCTAATGGCATTGTGAAGTTACAGCACTGAGCCCCACGAGTCAGATGAAGATCATATGGCTGCAAAGTCCAGGAGACAAACACCAGATAGTTCCATGGTTTGGTGATGAGCTCAAGACCTTCTGACCCCTTGGTTACCTGGGTCAGGCACTTCAAAGTGGAATTAGAGCAGAGGACTCAGTGTGATACAAATCCTGGTTTGTTTACTTGACATCCTCAGAGCCCACAGCAAACCAGAGACCCCAGGCAAGGAGCAGACTATTAGGTGATGGAGGGAATGACTCAGAGAGCAAGATCCTGTCAGTAAAAAGGGAGAACCACATTTGGCCAATATGTAGAGTTTTATATTCCACACCCACTTAAGAGTCACAAGAGGTTCAGAATTTGGGGCCGAAATAAGGTTCAAGTCATCTTTCTCTGGTAAAGAGAGAATTAACAGAAATCCAACAGGAAAACTCCAGATACATGTTCTGTCAGACTGCATAAATTGGGATACTGATGTACAGATCACCTTTTATTATGAAGAACAAGCTTCTATCACATAAAGAGACCCACAATTACTTAAAAGTGCTAAAATCTCCCCTAAGAGGTTGGAGGTTGTTACACTACAGTGCAGGTGTGCTGGGGAGGAGCAATTCCAGCCCAGCACAGGCACAACACAGGTGGTTATTCTGAAAAGAAGACATCTACCTACAACAGGTCCACCAAGACACCTTGATCTCCAGAGCCAGACATTCAAGTGACCTATTAAGGAACTGGTGGCCTCAAGGAATAATTAACAACATATTTCAAGCATCAGCTAAACATCTGAAAGCATCAACACTTCAGGTTTCTCGGGGGGAAGCAAGACAAGATGTAGTACAGAAAAGGTGTTGTCTGTTTAAATATCTTCCTCACATCAAAGCAGCACACAGAGCATGTTTTACTGTTCCAGAGCAATTTGCCCTCTGACATGCAGTAAACCATTGGTAAAGGAGGATCTGGAAGCCAGGTCTTCCTCTCCTGGCTCTGATGCACAACAAGAAATGGATGAAGGTCACCTGACCTCTGTCTCCAGCAATGAAAAGCTGCACTTACAGATTCCAGTGGACTGACATTACTTTCCATATCCATCCCCAAGAAACATCACTGCTGTAGCAAGCACTGGGAATTACTGTGACCAGAAGAAGTACTGATGTGTAGTTACCAGGATAATCTGGATAAGGATGCCATGTACTGTCCTGTTGTCTGTAACATCGTGGTTCTAATGTTCACTCACAGGAAGAAATTTTTAGGGTGAGGTGTGTTTTGAAGGCCTATCACAGCTGGACTTTGCATCCAACCCAGATAACTTCTGTGATGCTACTGTAATGCTCACTCTAACAAAGAATCATTATCCTACATTTCTTTTGGGTTCATGTTTGGGAGTTTTCTTTCAGCTACCTCCACCTCACATCCAAAGAGGTTTCCAGTCGAAGCCCTTCTAGTGTAAGAAGTGTTTAACTCCCACACTTGAGCTCACAGGGGCCTGAGGCATGACTGATTAGAAAGTACAGGAAAACAGAGTGAGAGAACACCAATTCCAGAGACAACTAACACAGATACAGCCATTCTTTGAGAACCAAGCTACTTCCAGCATGGTAATAGTACTCCATAGTTTCATTTTGAAGGGTGTGAATAATTATACTTCCTCCTCTAATTTTCCTTTTACCACCACCCCAAGCTTCTTAGACTGCCCAAGGCCTTAGTTTTCTGACACAAAAACATGTTCAGTAGTCCTTGGAGCCTCAGGAGCCCATCTCTGAGTCAGACTGCAACCTTCCTATCAAGGGCTATATCAGCACAAAGGATCCCAGAAACTTCCTCCCTTGGAGAAATATAATTCTTACAACAAGTGAATTTTCAAAATATTGATAGCAGATTCCCAAACAGCTCAATCATGTCTTCACCTCTTGATTAAGGGCAGGAAAAGACAACTGCAGGAACATGGTGTGTATCAAGGAAACATGTCAGCTGCAGAGCATCCCATCAGTATGTGCTGACACATACCAAAACCTGGAGCTGCAGCAGTAACTTCCAATGCTCTGGCCCTGCTTGTTTTTGACTCAGAAGTGCCAGAAGTCACTGGACAAAGTACTCACTGGGAAGATTGAAGAAGAAAAGTGAGAATGGCCATGTAGTGTCATGAACAGGAATCACCTTCCCACCATCTCATCTCTTCCACAGCCTCTCCCGGGCAGAGGCCAGAAAACTCTGCTGTGACAGAGCTGCTGTTGCCTCACATAACTGAGGTGCTACCAAGATCCCATGTTAATGGCAAAAGGACACTGAACAGTGTTAACAACAGTCTGATTCAGTCCTTGAAAAAAAACAAAACCTTCACACCCACATAGATCAGTGTCAGACTCAGAGCAAAAAGCCTCATTCCCGTTGAGGACCATATTAAATCCAGAAAACTCCAGCTCTCCCAACCTGAAGCTGCACCCGGCAGGAGGTTCCCCCCACAGGTCCAACATTGTGGCTGGGGAAAGTTTTCCCACACAGATTTTCCCATCAGAAAGTGAAGCTGTTAAGACATTTGCCAACAACAAAACTCCACCGCTCAGGGGGAAATTAAAACATACAAAGATTGCTTCAACGTGTGATATTTGACTGAGCACTTGAATTTTCTTTTCATGACACCCACCAGTGATTTTTCCCTCCCTGCAATTTTTTTACTTTCCCCTCTGCTTTAAACTAGAATAGGAGATTCTCTCATGGCAGAGTTCCATTGAACTAAGTAAATAAATAAATAAAATCTACCAGCTTTCCCAACATCATTGTTTAAATCAGCTTTATGTGGTTTTATACAACACTTTATAGAGTTGGAGAGGGGCACGTTCCCCTGACAAAGCATCAGTTGCCCAAACCACTGAGGCATGGGAAAACTGTGTGAGTGTGAACTGGGGAAGGTCTTTGGTGAGCAGAGACACAGCCCACACTGCTGTAAGCGTGGTAGCTCAGAACAAAGATCTGCAGGCTAATAGATATGTAAGACAAATGACATGTGGTTCTCATTGCAGCTCATGCTTTGGGAAGGGGGTACCTTGGAACAGATCCAGCTGGGATAGGTTTATCCCATTACTCTCCTATAATTTTCTGCCGTTTCAAACCCTTTGACAGTTACTGTAGTTTAACATCACACCCCCTACAGCCTGAGGCCTCTCTGACAGCCCCGCGGACAGACCCACCCCCACCCGGGGCGAAACCCGCACCAGATGCGAGAGCCGTGCGAGGCACAGGACTGGTGCCCGCTCTGTGCCTCTGACACCCGATGGAAATCCGCATCCCAATTCCCTGCCCAAATAAGCGGTGCTAAAACAGAAGCCCTCCTCCACAGCAGCACAACTCACACGGACTAGCTATTAGCAAGAGGAGGAGGAAAAGAGGTAGAGACAGGATGGACGAGCCCTGAATATTAAATCCCAAGTCCCCATTTAAGGGAAAGGCAGGGGAAAAAAAAAGAAAAAAGTGAAATTCAAGAACAACTGGAATCAGGTTAAGCCACTCTCTTGCTTTATACAGTGCAGCTCATTCATCTGAACAGCTGTTTCACCTCTAGAGAAGTACCCAGAGAAAACAGAGGGGAGGGGGAGAAGCCTAAATTGTTTGCTCTACTGGAGCAGCAAGATACAGTAAATCAAAACTGATTTACATTAAGTTTATAAGAAATTGGGTTGGGGTAGGAAGGAGAGGAGAAGAGTGGGAGGTTTGGTTTTAAACAGCTACTTGGAAGCTGCAGCTCTTGAACAGAGATCTGTAATTAAGGGCTTTCCTTTGTTGAGCTGAACAAGTTTCTCCTCGCAGCCGAGGGCTATAACAGTTCCCTCTGCCGGCATCCCCCGTGTCCAGGCTCGGGAGGTTTTCCGGCTCTGGCTGCGCCGTGCACAGGGAACACGCTGCCCTGCAGACCCAGCAAAGCCCCTTCCCGTCCCCGACGGGTTGAGGGCGGTAAGAGGAGAGAGTTTGCGGGTGTCATTTCCCAAAGCTCAGCATCTCGTTTTCCCAGCCGCCCCCTGTCCCTGAGAGGGACAGTGCTCAGGCAGGTAGGGAGCCTCCCGCATCCCAGTTAGGATGCGGGCAGCCCAGCCCAGCCCGGCTCACCCCTGTGCCCTCCGCGGGGACCGCTGCCCGTGCGTCCCCCGGAGCCGCCTCTCCCGGGAGGCGTTCCCGGTCTTACTCACCGGCGACTGGCGAAGCCGCTGCCCGGCGAGCCTGAGCTCTGCTCTGGGTAGTTGTGCTGCAGGGTTGATGCTGGGAATTGGTAGAGGAAGCCCGTGCCCAGCGCGCACCCGTGCAGGCAGCAGCACCAGGACAAGAAAAGGGCGAGCTGCATTTTTGCGAGGACGGGCTTTTCCCACCGCCTCCCCCTTCTCCTCTTAGACGGCGCGGCGGGCGCGGGGCCGCACAGCGCTCCCCGGCCGGGGTCACGGCGGGATCCCACGGCACGGAGATGCCCCCGGGAGCGGGGACCACGGGGCTGCGGTGCCCGGGACACGGGGCTGGCCGCTCCGGCTCCCGAAGGGAAGCGCGGTCCCTCGGCAAGCCGAGCCCCGGCGGCTGCTGCCCGCGCAGGGGGTCCGGGGCCAGCGCGGCTCGATGCGCCCAGGGCGCTCACTCAGCCCCGGATGCCTTTTCAAATTTGGCGAGGTTGGTCCGACTCCGTCAAAGGGGGCGTGGGGCTTCGGCGTTAACCCTTGCCAGGCCTCGCGGCAGACCCCGCTGCGAAGGGGCTCCAGAGGTGCGGGCAGGCGGGCACCCCGAGCCCGGGCCGGGGGAGGCTGAGCCGCGGCCCCGCTGGGCACGGAACGCCCGGGGCTGCGCGGGCCCCCGGGGCAGAGCTGGCACGAGTACCCACCCCCAGCCGAGAGCCAGGTCGAGGGCAATCCACTGCCCAAAAGCCTGTGCCTGCTGCCATATTCATACTGCAGAAATTACACAGATAAAGGAGGACATAAATAATTTTTAAGGCGCTTCACTCGCAAGGTAACCAGCGAGAATGTGATCTCTGCTTCAGTATGTGCATCCTGCACATTCTTCATCACATGGGGACACGGCTCAGCCGTGAATGTGACAGTGTGAGGTTGGCTGTTGCACTCAGTGGCCTCGAGGTCTTTTCCAACCTGCGTGATTCTGTGATTCACAAACACTCTCTTTGCCACCACTTCCCACAGACCACCTCTGCCTATCATCCAGCATGGCCCTGAGCTTGGAGAACTGCACAGTCAACCCCAGACAGGAGGAACATTTTTGCAGGAAGGATGTGGGTGTTTCACAAAGGCACTACCCTAAGAAGGAAGGCAGCAGCACAGCTCCCTCTCTGTACTGCAGCAGAGTCTGTGTTTAAAACCATTGTACATCTCCCATTTGGCTGCAGTGTCACAGACCCCATTTGCTGGCCTTTCAGCATTCCCTCCCAGGTCAAGAGGAACCTGGGCTGCTGCAGCTCCTGAATGGGCAAGTGACTCATCTGAGCCGAACTCCACAAGGAGGGACTTAATTTTTGAGGTGACACAACTGTCTAAGTTTTTTCCCCTCAGATCCTGCAAGCTCTCAACACTGCCTCAGCACCTTCACTGTGTGACCATCCAAAGACAGCCCTGATGTACCACTGAAACACATCTTTTGCTTTCATGCCAGGGGCCCAGGGCCTCTCTGTGGGGCTCAGCAAGGGCAGAGACTTCTTCTCCTCAAGAGCAACACAATTCCTATAAGATGCCACAGCTGAAAAATGTTACCCACAAGATACTGGGAAACTCCACCATCTTGTATCTGGCATTTGTTCTCCACTCACAGGTGAACACCTACCCCTTCCCCCACAGTGCCCACCTCCAGAGCCTGCACACAGAGACAAATGGCCCCTGGCTGGAGCCTGTAACCAGACAAGTTTAGACTGCAAATGAGGCACCAGGTTTTTCAACAGCCGCTGTCATTAATCACTGCAGCAAATCCCCCAGGGAGGCAGAGGTACAATCTGCAGGGCAGCTCAGCACGGCCTCCCTGGGGGTGCCCAACAGCTGCCCCCGGGTGTGCCAGACCCAGAGCTGGAACGGGCAATGGACCAGCACTCTGAGCTCAAAGAGAGCCCTAAAAGCCTGGTGCAGGAGCACTGGATCACCAAGCCCACTCAGAAACAGGCACTATTTATTTACAAAAGGCCCACAGTGCCTGAAGCCAGGATATAACAGGCCCCTCTGTCCCCAGCCCTGAGCACCCTTCCCTTTAGTCTCCTCTCACCCTCAGCAAGGGGAACATTTTCCCTGCCTTTCCCCCCACAAGAAAACACAAAGCTCCCAGCAACTCACCCTAGGATGCTCAGCCTCTCAGCCATTCTGCTCCAAGTCAGTCCTGAGAAACCCTCTACTCAGCCTGACAGGGTAATAAAAGAAAACACCTACTCTCTGGTCTCCCCTCTCAGTTGGGCTACAAACCACACCAAATTCACTTGTCTTTTGAGGAAGCAGTCAGGAACTGGAGCACCCACAAAGCAGTTTTTGAAGGCTCCCCTCCCCTTTAATCTGGGTACTCGTCCTCAGCTGTGTGTGCTCAGCCCAAGTGGGTTCAGCTGGACATCCAACCACCAGCAGTTTGTTGCAGCTCCAGGCTGAGTGCTGAGGGCTGGGATCAGCCTTTTGTCCCAAACACACAAAGTTCCCCTCTCCTGACAAGCTGGGATAGATCATTTATCAATATTTAATGACACTGAACAGCACCAGTGGTTTTCTGACCCATTCTCCTGGCTTGGGTTACCCCCTTCAGAAGCTCTTCATAGTCTTTAAGTCTTAACTCCCCAAGAACATTTCATTTTTGGCTGCATGCAAAATTTGCTGCTTCAGCCTTCACTGATTTTGCAAGACCCTGGGAGATATTAAACACAGGTGATTAGACAAGACATGATTCTGGCAAATTATTAGAGACATCTGTAGGAAGCTAATGGTCTTCCTATTTCATGAACTGAGAGACTGGAGACCAGAGGTCAAATGACTTTGCTTGAGACTGGAAAGAGCTAAAGGCAGAGCCAGAAACAGAGCTCAGATCTCCAGACTCCCATTCCTTCTGCCCTGTCCCTAATGCACACTTGCTTCTACTCTGTATGGCTGATTTGAAATGAAAATGAAGAATTGACTTCCAAGCTGTTTTTGGAAAGGGAGGAGAAAGGGTGATATTGTCTACTGTAAGGGGAGAATTTAAGATGACATTTCATTTTAGTCCTTTGGATATGTGTAATATAATCAAACACAATAGCAGTAATAAATGAATATTTTTTCTCCCCACGGTGCTTACGAGTGCAACATATTCTAACAATTTCTCAAAACTATGTTGATAAATTGGAAACACAGTGATGGAGGTAACAAAGACAGCCAACAAAAACATAATCCATTCAATTTATCAGAGGGACTGGTTTTGAGAAGAGAACCCTTGAAATCCGAACAGTCCTATTCTTACAAACCAGACGTAATATATTTCAAAATATACAGCTACACTTTCTATGCCTGAGCATAAGCATGTTAATTAAAGATTTGCCCAGGCAATCAGGGCTAAATAAATTATCTGGATGTGTTTCACCCACTCAGTTCACGATGGAGGAGGCAGGGTGGGTACTGGAAAGCCACGATGCAGGGAAGCACGAGGGGAAGAAAAGTAAAGAGGTAAGGGGCAGGTTTTTAATTTACCAACCCTATACACTTTACTGTCATGAAAAAGCAGCCCTTGGAGGGCTGTCCTTCCATGCAAGTGACAGCCTTACACTGTCATGTCAAAGAATAATCCACTGGATGTGGATTGTGTGGGCACTTAGAGTTTCACATGGTCTGCAGTGTTTTTCAGCTTCCTAGTCCATCAGGCAAACCTGAGACATAAGACATTAGAAACTGTTCTGTGAAAATATCTATAATTTCTTTAAACATACACACCCCACATGCAAGCCAGCTAAGAAATGAAGTAGGGGGAATACAGACAGTAAAAGGAATATTCAAAGTTTAGTCTGATTTATGTTCAGTGGAAAGGGAAAAAAAGGAATGATACAGAGAAAGAGGGGTTTGGTTTCGATGATGTTTTCAGTTTGAAAGGTGGCTCAAAAAGGTAGAAAAGCACTGTTGTACCTGTGAGCATCTCCAGAGCTGTAATGCCATCTCAACTCTTCAGCACCACTTACAGTGGGACAAAAGTCAGCAGTTAGCTGAAAAAAAGATTCAGAATGTTATCAGAATCACGGCAAACAAACTCTGAAAGGCCTACCCCTTGGATTTAGTGAGTGCACCTTTCATGCAGATACTGAGAAGAAACTAAAGGAAAACCAGCTTTGTTCTAGCTGATAAAACCTTGTGGAGCTTTAGAATTATGAAGTGTCCTTTTGAAGTTAGAGTAAAGTAATTGATAAGATCTTCTAAACCCAAAAATCATTTAGATAAACCCCTTCTAGCTTCTCAAAATGCCTAGATTATTTCCTTGTGATATACAAAGCACTCAAGAAACCTTGGAAAATTGAAGGAGATGGATAAGAGGTTAGTAACAGTAAGAGTTCAAGACCTCTACTATAAATTAAATTATAAGATTACTAAGGTTATTGTAACATGTCTGTTACTGAGAAGTCAAACCAAACCTGAGGCAAACTAAAAATTTTAGGAGACTGCAGTGGTTTTCCTTTTAAGCTGGAGAGAATAGTGTGTGGACATTTCTTGAATTTGACCTGGAATAAATCAATCACAGCTGAACTCAAAATGGAATAGAATTGGAAAAAGTCACACTTACACCAGCAGTTCAGCCTACAGTAAACCTGGTAGATGGTGTTATTGTGTGAAGCACAAGAAATGATCCAGAAGTCATGACTTTGGCAAAATTCATTGACCATAGATGAGAATGTTGTCTGAGTGAAGCACTTGTGTGGGTATTATAAAGCAATACAGGGGATAAAATAACTCAGATTGAAGCATAATTCAGCAGATGAAAAATGTGATGACTCAAGAGATCAGCAAGACAATGACTGTGTCCGGTGGAATTACACATACTCTGAGCATGATTGTGCCCTGGGAAAAATGATTTATGCCACCTTTGATGTCAGGCACTGATCTGCACAAGCACAGGGAGTTTGTGGGCACACCCTTGATCCATCAGATCACCAAGAATGCAATAAAGCAGGGGTGCACTCAGGTGGGATAAAGCCAAGGCAGAAATAGCACCAAGACTGTTGCACTCAAAGCTGCCAGAGGAGAAACACGTTCAGAAGTAGCCAGGAAGGACTGGAAGAGTTACCTAACCCCTCTTCCTTCTCCCTGCTAGAAGGCAGGATCTATTATACACAGATTATTGTTGGCACACATTTTTCTGCCTTGTTCTGAAAAACCTCAAGGCAGAAACTCCCCGTGGTCATCTGAAAACATACTTCAATATTTTGTGCTCTGTCCTGGTAGTTTTTCTTAACATCCCATCTCAGTCTGGTTTATTGCAATTTAAGCTCCTAATGGCTTACTTTTCTCATTATGGATACAGAAAACTATTCCTCCTCTCTTTTAAGAGACTTTTAATTCCTCAGTGTACTTTTAAAAATGTTTTAACACCTCTCCTTTCCTTCTAGAAGCAAAACAATGGCAACTCCTTCAGATTTTCCCTTCAGGTCACGTGTTAGATAGTTAGGTAGAGCTGTTTGGGTATTCTCCTCTGGACTTGCCAGCTGGTCTATATCTTTCTTATGGTATCCATGACCTCTACTTCTGTGGAATATCACTGCCCTGCTGAGGATCTGCCTTTTTGACATCTGTACATCATTGTTAATCCATGTTTAGTTTGGGATCCTCTACCTTTTCTGCAGAACTGCTGGCCTGACATTCCCTCATCCTGTACTTGCTAGTTAAAGTTATTCCTGCCAAAGCACAGTGCCCTGCAGTTGTCCTTAATGAGTTTCATCTTATTTTATTCAGATTATATCACCAATTTGTCAAGATCACTTGAAATTTTAATCCTGCCTTCCAGTACTCTTGCATTCGGTTCCAGCTTTGCCTCATCTAGAGATTTAATAAACTCCCTCTTCCATTGCTGAGGTCACTAAAGAAAACATTGGGAGGTCTGTCTCCAGGTCTGTATCCTTGAACCATGTTCCTGTTCATTAACTGCTCTTTAAACATTATTCAGTCACTGAGGGCTGCCTGCTTGCTTGATGCTGCACAGGACATAAACACTGAATTTATAAATCCTCCAGACCACAAACAACCTTGAGCTTCTATAACAAAATGAAGCACTTTGTAACGTGCAGTGGGAGCAGCTACCAGAGACCAGGCTGCAATTTTTATTGGAGTCACTGACTGCAGGATATCCACATTCAGTGGTATCCCAATGCTTAGCTGGTTTGGAAACCTGTCCTGAGCCACGGACTCTCTGAATCTCAGACATGCAAGAACTTTCATGCCCAAAGAATGTCTCAGATTTTGGACTCTGGCCCCAGAATCCTCGTACTTCTCAATTTCCCCATGGACCCAGGTTGCCTGACTTGAGGAATCCAACGTGAGTAGGAATCTCAGTTCCCTCTCTGTATTGTGCAAGCCACATAAGAGGGACTGGGCTCACCCCCTTCCTGACAGAATACACAGGTAAAGGCACACAAACCAGATAAGAAAGGAGTTATGGAAATAAGCATCCTCATCCCAGCTCCTGCACACCTGCCCTGTGGAACCAAGGAGAAGAACTGGGGGGGATGCAGGTGAGGAGTCTGGAGTCCCCTTTCATCCACACAGCAAATCTGAATGTTCCATCCTTATTTTTACAGCTTTAATTGGTTTTTTTCCAAATCTCCCAGGAACTTTCTCCATGAGCCATGACAATTAGGCCTAACCACAAGAGTCTGCTTTTCTTAGCTGGCTTTCACAGGGCCTTGGTCCTTCAAAAATTTGTGGGCTGCACCCTGAAAATCACTGCACTTGGTCCCATTGCACAGGGACCATCACCTCCACAGCAGGATCCTGCCCAGCTGAGAGCTGTAATTACCACCAGTATTTTCACCTTAGTTAAGGTGGATTAGCAGCAGCCACCTGCTTTCCCCCTCTTTTCTCCTCCTCCTTGTTCCCCAGTGTCCTTACCTGCCAGCCATGTCTTCACACTGCAAACTCCCTGCCAGTCAGTGCCTTCCTGCACCCCCCTTGCCTTGCCCGTGCTGGATCTCACCACAGGCTGCAGGTGTGTCCCACAGCCTGGCTTTCACTGGCCCTGTGTGCCACTGGTCAACAGCCACAGCCCAACTGTCACACCTGCCTTTTCCTTACAGTTCTGTCTCATCTCATTCTGCTCTAAAGCACTGCACATCCACACTCACAGGGCTGCTCTGACAGCTGACATTACATATTTCTTGGAGCATTCCTATGAGCCTCTCCCTTCTCTGTCTTCATTCTTTTCCCAAGATCCTATTTGCCAAATTAAGTCGCCTTGTTTTCACAGACTTTGTCTGTTTCAATGTGATTAATCTCCTTCATTATTTTAAAATCATTTAAAATCACTGCAAGATCTCTTTTTAAACAAGATAATACCAAAGCTCTTCAGTCTTACTTTATAACTCAGAGCTAAAAGGCACAGTGTTACTGTCATTTTCTCTGCTTTATCCCTTAATCATGTCCTCCTTAGGTGGAGTGAGCAGTACTGAAAAGAGCACTCTCAACAAGAACTCACCAGTGGTTTAGGTAATAACAATAACACCTTTTTGATATATACCCTGTTCTTACCATAATGCAACCCAACATCCTGTTCAGTTGTTGGGGTCTTTTTTCTACAGCTGTGTGCTAGGCTGGGGTTTCTGGGGATTGTTTAAAGAGAATATTCTCCAGATTTATTAATTTATGAACATTTTGCTCTCTCCATTCTAAGGGGAGCAATCATGTAAGCAAACCCCAACACTGTTCAGTGGCCCTGCCTTGCTCTTTAGCTGGCTCTCTACCTAATCTCCTCTCTTGAACCTTACAGATTCCTCCATGGAAGCAATAAAAAGGCAGCTAAGGTGCTAAATACGAAAGAATCATTGCAGGCATTAAAGGCTAAAGTCACTGCAAGGCAACAGGTTCCAAGTATTTCTTGGCTAAGCACACGTGCACTAATGCTAGCTTAGGTGTTCACAGTGCACTCCATTGTCAGCAATGGATTCCACACCTAATGGATTTCCAAAATCCACCCCTCTTCCAGGCCTCGCTTCCATTTCTGAATGACCCAAACTGGAGCTACTAAACTGTGCTTTCCAAACACCCAGCTCCACACACAGGACACAGATCTCTCTCTCACCACGAGAAATGCTCTTCATCTCTCTCTGTTTTCTCTTCTGCCCGAGGGAGATCAATCTCTCTACAGATGCAAAACCAATCCCCAAATAATCCTCTGAGATTACACTGGCTCACAGCCCCTGTGCCACAGGGTCTCAGGCAAGAAGGATGCATGGGCTGTCAGTCTGCACCCAGAAAGAATCTGGTTGAACTCCCTGACCTACCAGAGCCATCAGGAAATCTCTCAGTGCCTCCCTTTGTAACATGGGGTTCAGTGCTCTGTTATGTATCATGGCTATTGTGAGGATAATAGAAATGGAATAAAAATGACATGGTATAAATAGCAACAATAATGAAACAAGAGAAGAAAAAAACAAAAGAAGCAAGATGAGATGTAATCTAAAGAGAGATATAAATTGTTCTTTGGCAGAAAGGAAATTATAAAGTCTGCAAGATACTATGAAATGTTTAAACTGATTGTTGCCCAAAAAAAGGAAATAAAAGCTTTTGACCAGACTAAGGAGATTTTTGGTATGTGATGGAATGGTAGGACAAGACTATCAGCCTTGCTGTGTGCCTGGAAAGAAGTGGCTCAGAGGAAAACATTTTTTGGCTCAATTCAGAGTGTTTAACTCTCAGATTGTTGTGAGAAACCCGGTGCAGTGCCCCAAGTGCAGGGTGATGCCCTGTTCTGCATTGGAAACAGGTGTTCAGCTGGCTGTGCTCTAGCAGAGTACAGGAGATTTGTCCCAGATTTTCTGGACATGATCTCTGGGTAATAGTTGCCTTTTTTTTTTTTTCAGATGTTTCAATAAAATTAGATAATCGTTTTCCATGTTCTGGGCCTTTCCTAAACTGACTGACAACAGATTTACAGAGCTGGGCTGTAGGTTGGGCAGAGAGGGAGCCTGGACAGTGTACAGGGAAGGTGAGTGGAGTTTGGAAAAAGCAGTGCTGCAATTCTGGAGCATCTCTGGGAACAAACACAGCTTGTTCCATGTTCCCTGGGACACTGCAGCTACAGCCCTGACCTCCTGAGGTCTGGGGAGGAGGAGAACAAACAGCCTTCGTAACCCAACCATTCATTTCCTTAGTTTTGAAGCTGTGGCAGGTAAAGAGCTACATTAACTAAAACTCTCCACTGTGTTTATTCATTTTAAATGGCTTTGAGATACAGTTTCTCTAAAAGATCCTCTACAATCAATCTCCATTGTTCTGTGTATACTTGCAGAAGATAACAGCTTCATTAAAATATGGTGTGCTATTAACTGCAGTAAATACATAGCCTTAAACCTTAAAATGTAATGCAATTAAATAAGAAATATGAACCTAAGGAGGTTAAGTGCAATCAACCACTGACATACACATTTGATTTGAATTAGAAAACACACACAGAGGGAAACAAAGGGCCTCCATCCATACTTGGATAACAGGAAATCCCCTGGACATAAAAATGGTGAATTTAAGAATGGAGAACATAAAGGTCTAGTTCAAATTAAAGATTTTTATGACTGAAGACTCCATTAAATCTTTGAACACTTACAGTAAAGAGTTTGGAATGCTTCCAGTCCAATTCTTTGTGTTCTCACAAGTGCAGATTATACTTCTGAACTTCTATGGCAAAAGAAAGAAAGAGTGATTGTATTAATCTGCAGCTTGCTAATTAAGATGAAAACTATAACAATCTGTGCTTAGGTGAAGCATAGTATTTTTATAACCCAGCTCAAGACAGCATCACTAGCCAAGCCAAGAGCAGAAGATTTAAGCTCTCAAATTATTGAAGAACAATAAAATAACGAACCACTTAATGCTACACAATCAAAAATCTGTATTAAATATGAACTCTTTTATAATACCCAACCCACTTCCCTTTTTATATTTCCAAAACATTCCTCCTGGTGTTTAAAACACACAGTACAACACTTTGCTTCAAACCCCACCTGCAGACATGGAAGGAGGTTCAGCTGCAGCAGGTCCCGCTCAGAGTGCCAGTCTCATACATGTTTATTTGTGAGCCCAAAGATGTTAAGGAGGGAATTTCAAATGAAGAGTTTGCAAGTGAGCCAAGCATTGGAAACTAATATACTACTTTTAGCAGGT
The DNA here is from genome assembly GCF_025592945.1 of Manacus candei. Taxonomy (NCBI): domain Eukaryota; kingdom Metazoa; phylum Chordata; class Aves; order Passeriformes; family Pipridae; genus Manacus; species Manacus candei. The sequence goes on along the minus strand of NW_026138124.1, from coordinate 4,670,369 downwards.
TTTAAAGGGAATTGAGGCAAAATTATCAAGCCTACAGATTTTTAAGTCGAGGGTGTAGAGTTAAGAATTCATCACTGTATCCAGGTACCAAAGCAAAAGAGGATTTTATTCCAGACTTCTCAAAACATACTAATTACTGGTATAAATCTGTTGTCTCTAGTGGCATACTGCCAAGAGGTAATTGAGCCTTAAATGAAAATGAATGGGAGCCCTGTGAAAAGCCAGCTGCCTTGACCCAGGATGTTAACAGAAACATAATGCCTGGAAGGATCGTGGGGTTAAGGAACTCCCGTGTTTGGCCACAAACTCCAAAGTAACACATAAGTCAAACCAGAGAATGAAAATGAGAGAAAACAAAATCTTCCTGTCAGTAGGTTCTCCTCTCCTATAGGGCACATGGCAGTCCCTCTAAGGACATTACACACTTCTTTGCTTTCTTTCTATGAAGTCACTGAGGGTCTGGCCTTGAGTGAATAACTGGATCAGACAATGTTAATAAGCCTCTGCAGCCCCACACGGGTGGCAGACACCACAGCTGCCAGGGAGAAACAAAGCTCACTTTGAAATGTTATATTCCAAACAAAAAACAGACGGGTCTAATAGAAAAGGTTCCGAGAGCCCTTGTGAATCACAAATAACAATTATCCTTTCATTGTCTCGTTTGAGTGCTTTCAGGTCTACCACCTCCGATGTCATTTTTACCAAACACAGAGGAAGGGGTTTTGCCCAGCCCAGCAAGGCTGCCACACTCTCTCTTCTAAGAGTAAAGGGTGCCTGACACATCCCAGCACAATATTCCTTATTTCTCACCATCAGGCTCTTTGACTGCTCTCACAAGCAGGTATCAAGAACACCAAATCAGGAGGTCTGACTAATTCTAGGACTATATGCACTCCTTAATTTACTGTACATCTGCACAGCAGACAACAGAAATGGTCCCATCCTTGTCCCACTTGGCCACGTCCCCGCTGGTCCTCGTTACCTTCTTTCTGTTAGCATGGGGGGGTTGTGCTGTTGTGCAGTAAAGGGGGGCATGGAGCTGATTCTTTGATTTTATTTTTTCATCCCAGACTGGTTTTCAATTGAATCAGTTCCATCTAAACAGGTAATTGTGAGGAAGCCAGATGGAGAGCTGGGGGTGTGAAGGGAGACAAATGCTGCTCTTTGAGTCGGTGGTGATCCAGTTAAAATCCTGTGGAAAAGAGCAAGTGTCCACAGTGCAAATTAAGAGCCCAGGCTCTGTCAACAGGCAGTGAAGACCCTCCTAATGGGTAGTTCAGAATACCTAAACCAGAAGCCTAAAATTAAACAGCATGAATATGATAAGCCCATAGTGTCTCAGTAATGTAACTCCCACAAAGAGCTGAGGCTCTATTTACAAATGCAAATGATCTGGGCTTCAGCAGAAGTACTTTTGCTTAATGTCTTTTTTCCATGGAAAAATTGAACCTTTCCCCTGTGAGGGAGAATGAAGACCCTCTGAAGGGCTTTCCTGCTAACACAATAAACATCTGTGGGTTCTTTCCTCCCTAATGCTGTTTTTCTAGGGGTCCCTCTCTGATGAATTAGCAGTCCCAGTAGATCGTGGCAAACAATCCCACATACCACATCTTAGGAAATGGTACTTCTTGGAACTGATTGGTTTGGTCTGCCTTAACACAGGCAAGTTAACACCACATTATCAAATGCACTGAGGTCACCAACCTCCACCAGATGATCTGCTTGATCTTTTTCAGACCAAAAAAAAAAAAAAAGAAAAAAGAAAGAAAAAGAAAAGGGAAAAGAAAAAGAAAAAAAAGCTTGGATTCCTGACAGAAATCTGAGTGCTCCAAGCTGGAAGCAGTAGGCTCGGTCACTCACAGCCCACCCACCTACAGATCAAGATGGACTGGAACAACCTCCTCCATAAGCCAGAAAAGTGAAGGGGCTTGGGGGGTGGGAGGAAGAGTTTCATATTTCATCTACCACTTTTAATAGAAACCAGAACGTGGTGGGGGGTTGAAAGGAAAATGGTAAATCCCTGGAGATCCCGAGTGTTGGCCTTGCAAGTCAAAACTGTCAATCACACCGTGTGCCCTCCAACTCTACTTTGTGACGGGGAGCGAGGAAAGGAGGAAGGGACTGGCACGTTCAGCCACTAGGTGTTACTGTTGCTCCACGGACTGGGATCAGAGCAACCGCTCTGGAATAAGCAAAACATCCATCAGAGACATCATCTGCAGCTGGACCTGAAGATTTAAACCCTAGGAGCTAAATCCTACTTCAGGATTTGCATATTGTGACTCACAAATCAGGGAATTTTGGTGTCTTTTGGTGGTCATGGAGGCAGGGTTTTGTCTATATGCCACTGCATGAATGGAGCAAGTTAAATTAATCCCTTGGGAACTTCCACTGACTTTGATGAAGGGTCATTGGGAGAATGGGCTGCTTAAGTTGGCACTGAGTTCATGGCCACTGGTCAGGAGAACGCATTGGCCACTAAGTTGTCTGCCTGAGTTGTCTGGCCCCCCCTGCCTCCTCCATGCCTGGCCATGGCCAGAACTCACATTTAGAGGCATTTTAATTAATCTGGATCTCCTGTCAGCTGGTGGGCTGCTCAGACAAGTAATTTAACCTTCCTCTGCTTTGTTTCTCCATCTATAAAATGGAAATAAAGATCCTCATCTCCTCTGGGAAGGACTTTGAGGCCACAGATCGATCAGAGTTGTAGTCCTTGACAATGTGTTGGCATGAGCCAAGCAACGAGGTTGTGCATGAGCTTTTCCTATTTATTTCAGAATAAGTTTCCTGAGAGACACTGAACTGAGTGTTACCCTGCAGACTCAAGACAAAGAGCAGGGCTCCACTGCACCCCTGTCAAAGCAACTTAATGTCCTGTTTCCATTTTCTCCTTTTTCATAGCCCTACCAAAACTTTTTTCCAGAGAGCTGCCACACTTCATCCAAACCATCATTTACTTAATCAACTACACTTCGAGCCCTGGAGACATATCCCTGCCCTGAGCTTCCTAAGCAACAAGCCTTGAGATTGCAATATTGATTTTCTCCTTCATTTTTAATAACGGGCTACAGTGCTCAAAAATAGGTGTTCCTTCCTCTCAATTCCTCTGTTCTAGGCCTTGCCCCCAGATGAACGAGTATAAATAAGTGGAGGATGTAGTGCAGGTCCCTGCCTGCACCCACTGAAGAGCTGTTTCTGCACACACACAATAAATGTCATGCAACAAACAGCAACCAGGCAGAGCCTCCCCTCTCATGGTGAGCTGTGCCATGTGGTTGTACTTCTAACCAAGGCAGCATTTTCACACACAACTCCAGTGCTCTAGGGTATTTTGGGGTTTTTTTCCAAAGTTTGGAAACATTGTTACAGGACATTAAACAAAGTACCAGCACTGAGCCACAAAAAGCTTATGAAAGATTTTTATTTTTTTTTAGTTGTTTTCATAGGAAAAATTTTATATGCCACATTAAATGAAATACAATGCAAAATAGTGTTCTCTGAAAGACTGAATGGTTTGCAAGTGCTCAAGTATTATCTGAAAGGTGACTGGCACTACATTTTACTGCTGCTTCCAGTAAAACCTGCAGACCTCTAACTTGGAGGCAAAGTCCTCTGATCTGCAATTCAGGCAAAAATCATCACATGCCCTGGTACAGCAATTGCTGTGTCTCCTCACTCGAGTTCTCACTGGCATTTCTAGAGTGAAGAACACTTTTGTTGAAATATTATTGATACCTTGCAGTTGCTTTTGGCTTTTGAAGGAAGGAGGAGGATCTGCCCACAGAGAATCAACTGGAGATGATAATTTTTGTTTGCTACCAAAACATTATGGTGGAAAACCAGCCAGCTAATAAATGCAAGACCTAAAGACATTACCAGCATTGTCTGGAAGTAGTTCACTTACTGCTGGAGTTTTCTCACTGTTGTAGTCTGACAAAGAGTTTTAAATAAGAGAAGCAAAATGATTCATACACATGTGCTCTCAGCAAACAATACACCAGCAACTAACATAACTTTACCCATATGCCTAAGGCAGATCTTGATAATATCAAGTGTACTTGACTTAGATGCCTTTGAAAACGTCACCCTAAGTGGCTTGAAAGCTTAATTCCCACTTTCTAAAGTGACTTCAAGCTCTAAATCACATGGATAAATCCCAAAATTGCAGCCTTAGTTAGCTGTGCTCTCCTTACTCTTCAGTGGCTAATATAAACACACAAAGACCCTATCTGACACTTCATCTAAAAATTAATCCTAATTGCTTTCTGGGCAGCTGCACAAACAGCCAGTTTTACCCAGTTTCAGTTACCTCTTAGTCTTTTTTTTCCCCTCTTCTGTGCTGCTGTCCACAATAGTTCCCTTCATAACACATTTCTCTTCAAGTGCTAATGGCAGCTAATACCATGTGCCAGCTAATGTGAGAGGCTGTCCTGGTTCTTCTCTCTGGGCCACCCTTCCTGTCTTTCCTTTGCAAGTTGTGGGTCTGAAACGTGGAAAACAACAGAGCTGCAGAAAGGATTAATAGGAGTTTTCCCAGTTCATTGTGAATTTGGTCCTGTATCACACATGGACCTTCACAAGCAGAAAACACACTTCCAATCTGCTACAGCAGAATCAAATTCAGTGCTAGTTGCAACTAGTGTTTTTTCATTGTCTTTGTCTCACCAACCTGAAAACAGAGGGTTTTCTGAAGTTTAAAATACTGTGTGAATGGTGAGGTGCCACTGCCACACTGAACCATCCTAAACTATCCCAATGTAAGGAGTGAAACAACAAATGAGTCTCCAGTGTGATAGAGAAGATTATACCCCCTCAGTGAGAGCAGGGCAATTCTGGTTCACATTTATTAGCAGTACTAATAATAAACATTTACATTGTGGTAGTGCCTAGAGGCCCTATTTGAAAGCTTGTCTAAAAGTGCTATTGTACCTGGGCACTAAACAGCTCTGAGGCGGCACATCTGTCTGCCAGATGTTTTATTTTCTTAGAAGCTGCAATTTAATAAAGCCTCTTGCTTCCCCTAACGAGCCTTAATAAGAATCTCCAGGAGCTTGGCTTCATTGTCCTTTCAAGGAGAATCTGCAGGTAAAATTGCAATGAAACAAGGCAAGGATGGGATGAGTGAGGGACACCAGGACACACAGGAGCACCGTGTGAGTTTTAGGTGTGTTTAGTATCTGGCTCTTGCTTTCCAGAGGCCAGAGGGACCAAGGGGACACCTCTCCCCAAAACGGTGCAGGCAGAAGGATTCGCTGCCACACAATAATGGACACAAAAGCTGGGGGTCCCCTCAGGGCTCACTGCTTTGGATTTACAGGCGCTACAAACCCACTGTGGGCGGCCAGCAGGTTTGGGCTTGGTGGTCCCTATTGCATCTTTCCTTGAAATGTTGCAGGGGAATAGTGGAGGTTTATCTGCTCATGGCTCAAAGTTTGGTACCTACGGGCAGAAAAATGGTCTGAGAGGGACCTTCCACGTTCTCCTCCTCCTGCCCTCAGAGTGTTGAGCTGTCCCTCCGCTCCTCAGTGCTCAGGAATCGCACAGCTGGAGGGAGCCCCGTGCGGGAATCTTGTCCCTTTGTGAAAGCAGCCAGCAGGACTTCACCCTTCTCCCCGCTGGTCACCCCGTGTTCCCCTGGACCAGATCAGCGTGCGGAGTGTAAAGGATCCCTTCACCCTTTCGCTGTGAGACCTACTTACTCCGGCAGACGGATCCGCGGGCGGAGCGGGGCGGGGGCACCGTGGGGACACTGCGGGGTTGGACTGCTGGCGCTGCGGGGGCACAGCGGGAACGTTCTGGGAACACTGTGGGGGCACGAAGGGGACGAAGCGGGGACACAGCGAGTGTCTGGGGACACAGGGTCAGTGGGGGCACTGAGGGGACACTGAGGGGGCACTGAGGGGGCACTGAGGGGACACTGTGGGGACGCGGCGCGGACGTCGCGGGGTCTGAGGGAGCCGCCCCCTCACGGAGCCGCCCCCTCACGGCGGCCGCGAGCCCCTCGCGCGCCCCGCCCCCGCCCCGCCCCGCGCCGTCACGTGACGGCGGCAGCGCCAATCACCGCCCGCCTCCCTCCCGCGCGGACGCGTTGCCGGGCAGCGGCCGCGGGGGGGCGCCGTCCCCCCCCCTCCCGCCATGCTGAGGGCGAAGGTGCTGCTGGTGGGGCCGCGAGAGGTGAGCGGGACCCCCGACAGGGACCCCCCGAGAGAGTCCCCTCGGCAGAGACCCCCCGAGAGAGTCCCCTCGACAGGGACCCCCCGAGCCCCGCGGGAGCCCTGCGGCAGGAGGGAGGGAGAAGGGCCCGGGGCTGAGCGGGAGGGGCAGCGTTTGGGGGGCTCGGGTGGGCACTGTGGCTGTGGCGCGTTCAATTCCTGCCGGGTGTCTTTCGGCCAGTCTGGGAAGTCGGTGCTGGCGAACTTCGTGTCGGAGAGCACGGAAGGGATCGGGAGCTACAGCCCGACGCAGGGGGTGAGGTGAGCGAGACCCCCGAGCTCTGTGTGCCGACCCCGAGCTCTGCTGTGCTGCTGCACAGGAGCGTGTTTCACCGTGTATCCATCACTTCCCGCAGGATCCTGGAGTATGAGAAGCCAAACCTGAATGGGAACAGCAAGGGAGCTGGGTGTCGATTCGAGCTGTGGGATTGCAGTGGTGACCAAAAGTAAGCCACGTCCTTGGTACTTAACCCCTGATATTTATGTTTACACAGGTTATTCAGACCTCAGGCCTAAAACCAGTGATCTGTTTGAGACGAGGAATATTCCTGACTCTTTAGCCCAATATATCCTTCTATAGCTTCTGCTGTAAAGCATCTGACATTAGGTACTCTCTGCCATGATCACAGCTGAACTCTGTTTTGCATAATATATGCAAAATATTTACTGAATATACCAGTAAAGTCCACAGCTCCTGAAATGGAATTACAGGTAAAGGAGACAGAGGCCCACTTGTAATGGCCTTTATCTCCTTGAAGCTGTTATGTGAGTGAACTTCAAACAGTGTATGTATATGATTGAGCCCTAAATTTCCAAAAGATACAATTGAGAAAGGGACAGATCCATTTTTAGGGAAAAAGGTGAAATAAGCACTTGACCAAATAGCAGATTGTCAGCAAACCATGGGACCAAGTAGCATAGTAGGTAAGACAAAGTAGTTGGAATATATAGATCACTGGCAAGATTACTGATCTTATAATTAAAAAAAGCCACACTTAGATGTCTTTTTGAAGAGGGAAGAAGAAAACTTGAGGGTGTTTGGGTGCATGTTTCTGTTGTCCAGCTGTCAATCTTGCCATGTGCTGTTCTTTCAAGGTTTGAAACGTGCTGGCCAGCTCTGATGAAGGACTCTCATGGGGTAATAATAATCTTCAACCCTGAGCTGCCCAGTCACCTGAAAGAAATTGAGATGTGGTACTCCTGCTTCGTGCAGCAGCAGCCACTGCTCGACAGTCAGTGTCTCCTGGTGGCACATCACAAGCCAGGCAGTGCAGAGGACACAGAAAACCTGTCCCTGGGTAAGGAGATGGAAAACTCCACCTGTAACTCGGAGCTTTTCACTGATCTCTGTGTCTTTAAAATTGTTCATAACTTATGGCTTACATTTCTCATTTGAATCTGCCAATTAAAGAACACTCTGCAACACCAGAAATAATTGATCTCAAGGATATTCCTGTTTCACAAAAGGGAAAGTAAAGGCAAGCAAAGTTTTGAGTGGCTTCTCTAAAGTCACACAGTAACTTTGCAGCTGAGCCAGGAATTAGAACTCCTGCCATATTTCCTCATCAGTAGTAGTTTGGTTCTTCCATTGGATGGTTTTTTGTTAACTTTTGAGGCCATTTAAGTCTGCATTCTATCAATCAAAAGAACAGGAGCCCTTTGAAATAAGAGGCTAATGATCTCCCTTTTAAAATCAGTGCCTTATATACTGCAAAATTATTTGTGGCTGTTTATATCAGTGAAAACACACGCTCTGGGCAACCTGTTCCAGTGTTCAAACAACTACATATTTGGTATAAGTATTAATATATTAATACATATTTAATATAACTGTATGATTCCGTGACTTTGAAGTAATCAAAAAATGTCACATCACTTCAGCAGTAAAACTGTAGTTTGGTGCTGAATTGTTTGATTCTGTCTAACTGAATATGACTCCAAAACCAGACTTTAAGCTTTAATAATACTGTTTGAAGAATTTAATTTAGCATTAAGCTGGATTTGTTTGTAAAGCTGACAAGCTCTGCTGCATTTCTTCTTCATGTTTTGTTTGGGGTATCAAACACTGGGTACTACTGAATTCCAGCTGACTCCAACATGAGCTGTCCCATGACTTCGTGACTATTTCTTTTTTAAAAGAAATATACTTAATTGTTTTTTATTTACTTTCAAAGCTTACCCACTGAACAAGCTAAAACTAATACATTCCAACTTGGAGGAAGATCCTGAAGATGTTCGGATGGAATTCATGAAATACTTCAGAAGCATTATCACCATAATGAATGAGAGCAGAGAGAGGGAAGAAATGTCAATTATCTCATAACATTAAAAAAAGGTACTGAACAGGGAAGAAAAAATTATAGTTTCCCCCTTGTAAGCCTGTGAATGGGTCCTCACAAGGAGAATTTGCCAGCCTATAAACACTTCAGCCTGGAAGGAAGTGCTGACATCAGGTGAGCTGTGGTGCCAAGGAGAGGGCTGCACATCCAGCAGTCTGGGTAACTTTACACCTGCACTTTGGCATCAGAAGTACAGGAAGGGATTTTTTAATATGTTAGTGTGGACCAGAAGAGAAAGGTTTGGGTCATCCCTCACAGAAGCCCTTTGTGCAGAGGGGTCAGGGAATGAGGCCTGACAGAACAGGAGATTTGTGGAGTTGGGCTGAAGCATCTGAGTAAAGGGCTCATGTTAGCTGGGTTCCTGGGCAAGTTATGCCCTTGGAAGTCAGTACACACTGACTGGAATAGAGATCTGAGAGTAGTTGTGGTGTGGAATCCACGTTGTTTTATGTTCTTCCTGCCCAGCCGTTGCCTTGGCCTGACAGAGCTGGTTGCAGTCCTTCTCAGGACTAGGTTTTTCTTCTATTCCAACAAAATACACATGTTGTGAGGACAATGTTTAGGTCCCTCTGGGAGGAAAAGAATTGAAATCTCAGTGTAGTGCAATATTTTGACCTATGTCAGGAGCTCCAACAGAGAAAAAAAATAGTTCTGCTTTCTCAAAGGAGGAAAAGCTGTTTCGAAACTTTTATTACTGTTCCCTGTTGCATTAAAATAAGTGGTTTCATAGATAATTTACTTTGACTTGTTTGGTTTGCACTCATCCCTGTTATTAGTGTGTTTTGCTGTGGAAGACATTTTTTGTAACACTCATTACTAAGGCAATAAAAACATTTTTAAAATGTTCTGTTCGCAAAGGGAAAGTTAATTATAGTTTTGTGAAACTCTTAACAACTTGCTTAATTTTTAGTAAGGAAAACAAGAGATAAACATTTCACCCTACTTAGGTCTAACAAGAGACATTTACAAAAACTTGTCACCAACCCAAACAGCCAAAGAGTAAACAGCCTTTACACAAAGTATGTTATAAACCAGGAAGTACCAGATGTATTTTAGTTCCAGACAACAGGATTGAGAGCTTCTTGGGTTTTCTTCCACGTTAATTAATCTATTTTTATTATTTTCATAGCTCTTTTCTGAGTGATGAGTGGCCTGTCCTTATGCAATGGCATGGGAGGTAAAAAATTAAAAGATCTTAGAACAGCTCCAGGTCATCAAACTCCTGGCTACAAATAACACTCTGAACCATACTGAGCTGGGCTCCAGTTTAGAACTGCCCTAAACTGCTCCTCTGGTTTGCTCAGGTGGGCACTGGGTGTGTGAAGTTGTGCGCACACACAAATAACCTGCACTCTTCTGCTTTTTGGGGGCTTGGTGTCCTCACCAAATCCACCCCAGCTCCTTTCCATTGCCTGCTGGCTCCTGCTGTGCCATTAAAGCTGAAACCTCCCCTTGGTTCTGGGAGGCAAAGAGGGAGGTGGTACTGAAGGAAAACATCAGTGAGAGGAAGGACACCAGGAAAGAAAAAAAGCAAAATAAGCAGTGAAGAGATGAAAAGAAAAGGTTGGAGGCAAATAGTGGGAGGTTGGCATTTCAACATCCACGTTTTATTTATATGACTTTGGAACCATCAGGCTTTATGTGCTTGCAATCAGTGTCATAGGGTGGTCTGCTGGAGGCAGTTATTGGAAAATTCACAATCTAACTAAAGAACAGTTTTTTACATGCTGCCTTAGATTACTTTTTCCTTGTTGCCAGCTGTGTGGTGCTGGAGCCAATTTTTAAAATATATTGCCTTAATAAATTCAGTTTTTCCCAACAGCAACATTGTGATACACACTGGTAAAAGACTGGTGTGAAACCCAGCAAATATTTTATTTGGAATGTAAAACAGTGTTTGGGTGATTCCAGGGTTGAAAAGTCAATGAACTCTCCTGTTCACCACCTTGCTTCATATAATATGTTAATCATGAGCTTACTTTAATCTCAAATAAAGGATGTAAATTACAGGTGTCTTTATACTGCAACACACTGTTCATTAGAGAAGAAAAATAAGAAAGACAGATCCCTAGACTTGACTTTGTATCATCCAAAAAGGTCATAATATGCAATAAATGTGGAACATCATTTGTAAAATCTGGCCAAGAGAGTAATTTCTGTCCCTGCTGAAGAACAGAGTAAACACACAGACTCATGCAAAATTAATCCTTAGTACTGGAGAAGAGAAAGTATTTATTCAGAGGTATCTTTCAATAATGATTTATGAAACAGGCCATCAGAGGCACCTGCTTGGAAGGGAGGTATGAGAATGCCAGCTGAGCAGAGTCAGGTCTCTGTCTGCCCTTCCCAACCCGCCCTTTTGTGCTGTTGGAGTCTGCAGAGCCCCCAGGGACGCCCCATCCCAGAGTTACTCCTTGGGATGTGCAGGTCTGTTTGTGTGCCTGAAGCCACGTGGTTGGGAGATGACTGTCCTGTGCTCTGTCCATGCTTTTTGAGAGGCCAAAGAACTGCTCAGAAAAGTGTAAAGGGAAGTGGGAGCATGTGGAAATCAGTTGGCTGGCAAGGCACGGGTTTAACCACGAGTAGGAACAGTTCAGGAGCAGAAGGGGACAGCAAGTTTGCAGCAAAAGCACTGTGTTTTACTCTTCCACACTGAGGAGCTGCCCACCATGCTGGGAAGTTTGGAAAAGCTTTTTTTGGATGGACTTTCCAAGAAGTGGAAGGGAAGGCAGAGAACTAGGCAAGCCTGCCAGCTCCTCCAGACACATGTGGCCTTCTCTAGGTGTCCTCAGGCTCTCAGAGTGTCCCCCTCGTGTCCCCTTCTCATCCTGCCAGCAGCCACGGTCCCCAAACCCCTGCTCTGGATCAGCTATGCACAAACTGGGAGTCTCCAAGTTCCCTGTCCTTTCTGTGGATCCTTGACCACACTGGAATTCAGTAGCTATTTGTTCCAGTGGCTTTTCTGTGATCACCTGCACTGTCATGCTTTGGGGAACTGAGGCTGGAATGAGGGGCATAGAACATTTTAAATATTAATTAATTAATTCTAACACATTCAGCCTCCACAGTGCAGAATCCAAAGACTCCAGGGTATGCCAACTGTGCAGTGAGAAAACAACCCATTACTTTAACAGGAACTATTGAGGTGCAACATTATTTTGTCACTTGGCATTAAATATTGATAATCCTGACATCTTACATCCCTTTATTTAGGATGTACTGAAATTATTTTCAGTTTTATTGCTGTATAGCTTCAAAAAACTTTATAGCTATTGGTGAGCTCTGCTCAAGTTCACACTTATCTCCCATGAAAGCACTTGGTCCATCATTCCTTTGGACAGTTGACCTGCCTGGACATGGAGTCAGCATGGAAATTTGACAGGGAGCAGTCTGAATGAGAATTCTGCAGGGCTAGAAATGCAGAATTTTAAGACTTCAGGTTTATATCTATAAAGTTAAAGACCATGGCTACCCTGCAGGCTGGTGATTCAAGACATTTAAGCTCTTCAGTTAAGGGTTTGCTCTTACAAGCTCTTTGCTGCACACCCAGAACACAATGAAGCCAAAAACTGCTTGGGATGACAGAAACAGTTCCAGGCAGCGCAGCCCAGATGTGTGACTTTTTTACAACTCAGCTCTGGGAGTAGCAGCAAAGCTGAATGAAACACATTTGGACCTTACCAAAAAAATGCAGCTCTCTTTTCAAGTCAGATATTTTGAAGGCCAGGCCTTTGGTCCCAGTTGCTCTCAGCAGTATTGTTCCAATGGACACAATAGACATAAGAAATCCCACGTTCCCGTTTCCATTATTGCTCTGCCAAGTGACTCGAGGGAGTCACAGAGGCCACCACCCTGTACAGTGTCCAGCCAGGCTGGGGGTTTGCACCCTCACTTTAAAATCTGCAGGGTGCTGACATGGAGCTGCTTTAGGAAGCAACTTCCAGGTGTGGATTTTCACACTGATCCATCTTATGTTATTCACTTAGGACAAGATTCCCCCCTGAGCGACTGAGGTTTGTGTGACTAAACACCTCAGAGAGGCACCTGCTTGGAATTTGCTGAGAGTTCATCCTCTGAAAATCATTTATTCACAACCAGGAGTATCTGAAACCTCTCACCTCGTGCTGTAATCACCAGGATGGTGGAACTGGCTTGTGCAACCCATGCTCACAAAGCTACACTAAACCAGGAAAAGGCCACTCAATGAGACAAGAAGAAGGAAACAATTGTATTGTTTTTTCCCCTCTTGTGGCAAACAGGCTCTCTCAGGGTCCTCGACAGCCCCACAGGGATGAGGGTTCACACACTTGAGGGTTTGCACCTCAATGTTAGGTGCAAAATGGAACACTTTATTAACATGGGTCCTGCCTTTTATGCTTCTAAGTTATGTCAGTCAGCTGACATAACTGCTTAACTATAAATTGGCATGGTAAAATAAGGAGACTTCTTAATTCTTCCACTGAAAGCTTTTTGGAATTGGTAATGCAACACTAGGCCTATTCTTTAAATCTCAAGGATATCCTATGCTTTCAACTTGACTGTAACCATTCACAGTTTTAAACTGTGTACTTTTAAACTGTTAACTTCATCAATGAAAAACTTGATTACAAACAATTCAACAACTTGTGATCCAGGATTACCTCAACAATTTAACCTTGAATAGCAAAACTTTCAACTGCAATGAACTTTTAAACCATAAGCAATTTAACAACCTGGGGAAATTTGCTGGCATAACTTTTCAACTGTGATCTGAGGTACCAGAGTAAAGAAAATAGAGATTAGTCATTATTTCAAGAAGAAATAATGACAAGGGGAGGAGTATATCTATGCTCCAATGTCGAAGGCATAAAATAGGGGTACAATGAAAGAGAATAAACACATTTTCTCAAAAACTGGATCCCAATACACTCTATAACACAGGGAGAGAAGGCATTTGCTTGATTTCTGCAAATATAACCCAAAGAAAGAAAATTAACTGTATTTACTTGGACATAAGATAACAGGAGGAGGGATGCTGTTGCTGGATCATTCTAAGGTACACAAACCTAAATATAAAGCACTCTTGTCATCTTTGTCATCTGCTCCTTTTGCTTGTTCTCCCCCCACCCTTGAATTGTGTGAGGAAATAACTGGACCTTGAACACAAGGTGACCTTGTATTTAAGCTCTTTTTTTTTTTCCCCAAAAGAGACAAAAAGCAGAGGAAACCTAATACTCACATTCTGTTTGTGTATAATCTAAACTAAAAGACAGCTTTGGCACAGTAATATATGTGAACAAACCAGCCACTAATAACTCCAGTCTGGAAATTGAAGAAGGTTTCTAACAGAGTGGGAAAAACCTGGTTTCAGAACAGTGCTTAATTAACAGTTTGTGATAGACTTTTGCTGAACTTGATCCTTCTGGTCCCTCTTATGAAAACAAGAGGCTTATTTCTCATTATTCATGCAGGTATTTTTCTACAGAGGTGACAGTGAACCAGAACATCAGCTCTAAATTTCCTTGAACTTTGAGAAGTTTGGATTCTGACTCATACTCACCAGCTGGAGATCAGTTGAAGACATAAGGCTGTATTTACACATATGCAGAGGAAATAAAGCAATTTTGAAGGCTTTAAGAAGAAAAGTAACACAAGTTCCCTCACGTGAGTCTCACTTGGGAGAGTGCTGTCTGAGGATGGGCACTGGATTTTGCTTGCATAACTCTCAGACAGAAACAAAACTTGCCACATGTTTTGCTGAGTTCTATTGTCTCTTCCTCCCTTTATAAGAAAATTAAAGCCCATTTCTCTCCTAGTTCCATGAAATCTATCTGGATCCTGGTAACATGTCTCTGAGAATTTGCTCAGAGGGAATAACAGACAAGGGTACACCCTCCATTGCTATGTTACTGCTCCATGAGTTCCAGACAAAAGCATTTCTTGTGGTTTGGCAGCAGCCATCTATGCCTAAAACCCTGGGATTGCATTGTTCTTTACATGCCAAAAGTTGATTTAGTACCTACAGGCACAGAATGCAGGGTTTATCTTTTCAGGAAGGATCTTCAGGCTTTCTAGACTGCTGGGGTCACCTCTCACAGCCAGCAACACCATTTGGGGGAGTCACACCGAGGTGGACTGTGAAGAACAGGCCCTCAAAGATGCAAAAGGTCTGCCCTGCAGTGAATATTCCCAGATTTTTATCCTGACCTAGGTTAAATGGTAATACTCCAGCAACTGAGCAACTGACTGCCAGGCCCATCATAATAACTCTGAATCATTAAATAAAGATACATCTTCAGGAAAAAATATTGGTAAGGCTCCAAAATAGTTCTGCTGTGTTTGGAATTCTAATAATGGTCGGCAAGCTTAACTGGAAGTTCCAATGATTCAAAGGTCTTGCAATCTTGCTTATCTGTAGCTCAGATAATGAGCCTGGGACCTAAACACAGCTATTAGGAGGCCCTTCTTCTGCTTGGAATGGTGTATCTTTACTTTTAAAGCAGATCATTAAAAGTAATGTCTAATGAACACTCCATCTGTTTTCCATTGAGCAGACACTTGGCTTTTTTATTTTTTATTTCTAAGGTTGGGTGAAGGTTTGCAGCACACAGGGCTGACACTGTCACACTGTAACAGGACAAGCCAGCCCTTGAAGCAGTTCCTTTGTCCAAGGAAGTTAAATATTGGGTATATCTCGATCTATTAACACCAAGCTAACCTTTTAGACCTTTAATTTCTTTCCTCTCCAGGAACTGGAGAGAGATGCACAAATATGAAGTGCAGTGTAATAAATCCTAAGTCACACAGACCTGCACAAGACTGAATCTACAGACCATAAAGGTTATTTTACAAAGCATTAGCAATGAAAGCAGAGACTTGCCACTCTGTTCTCCTCTACTCAGCTAAATGGGAATTTCTGAGGCCTGTGAAGACACAGGGTCTATGACACAAAGTTGGGTAGTTGTGATCTCTACAACACTCCTACAGTTTTCTATAACATGAACCCACAGAAGCCAAGCAGATGCATGTGCAGTTTCCATTGTTAAATAATTCATTTGCCAGTCCCAGAAAAACCTGGGAGTATTAGACACACAAACATTTTATGTTAAGTGCTGTTGAAGCCGAGTTTCCAACAGATTTGTGTCTTAAGGATTTGCCCAAGTGTAGATTTTCTGTCCTCTTGGAAGACTCTTCTTTCCTTATTCCCCTTACAGACATGGCTACCTACAGGAATGAACTTTTTAGGAAAGAAGAACAAGAACATAGAACAACACAGAACAAGAGCAGACATGCATAAACTGATTATGGAAATTAAAGGGTTTCTTCCTATCAAAGGAAGTAAATTCTGGAGCAAACACCCAAAGAAAGTGGGAAACTGGGAGGATAGGAGGGATGACAAAGAGAAAGGAGCATATTTTTGAATAGCACAACCTGTTTTATGAAGAAGACTGGGAACTTGGCTCTCTGCAGAAGCAGAAGACTGGACTCAGCAACACAAAAGATCATTTTCAATTCTAGGTTTCCTTTCTCCCTTTCCAAACCAGAATTATGAGAATTCTAAAGGAAAAATAATGTTCTTTCTCTGCACTTGCCTGTGCAAACATGTAAGTTAAAATCCATGTCACCTCTTTCCCCTGCTCTGGCAAGGACAATAAAAAGCAATGTCATCTCTTGTGTGGCCCATAATAAGTATAAATTAATGATGTTTTATTATCTATTCAATGTGGCAAACAAGTCTCATATTTCACACAGCTTTATAATCAAAGCATATCTTATATGATTGATCACTAATAAAAAAATAGAATCAAGCAGGTAAAAAAGAAGGACAAAGTAACAGAAGATTGCTTCTTACCTGTTGCTTTTGTAAAGAAAATGAGACTCATGTTTATGTTTGTTTATATGAGTTGGCTCCAAATAACTCTGGAACTGGTTCATAATTCCCACTCAAATTTTAAATACTTGTGATATTTAATTCCTGCAAGTTTTGTGAAAGTAGGCAGCCAAGTCAAGACAGATTACTCATCTCTCATTGAAGAAACAGGCTAAAATGAACTCAATCCCCATTAAACATCAGAGAATTTATGCAGAAACACAATCCAAGATATAAATCCATCGGAAAAAAATATTTCACTGTTTGCAGAACTACTTGTATTGAATGAGATCACAGAGATATAACATCAGTATGACAGAATCTAATCACCACTCCACAAACATTTTGGAAACAAGTCAGCAACCACATCTGCTTCACCAGAACCAGAGCCTCATGTGACAGGAAGCTTATTAGAGACCCTGTCTCTCATTATTTTGTTTTTCCTTATAACTTCCCAGCATGAATATTCAATATTGCAAAATAAAGCAGCTTCCTTCACAGACCGTCCAGAATGGAGACAGAAATTGTGTCAGACATTCCAGATCCTGAAGAAATGGGTGCCTGTGGAGCTATGGATTTCTACCAGCAAAACATCTGGCACAAAACAACATTAAAACATGAATAACTTGCTTCTCTTTCGTCTCAACATTGGTGTGAGGCAAGAGCAGCTCCTCTGAAGTTTGGTTGATGTATCAAGCCTGAAAACAAAACAAAAAAGAGAAGAAAATCAGCCCTTTAAACACAGCAAGACATCTTAAAGGAATATAACTCAAAATATCTTATTTTCTCAATAGCATAAAATGTTACACTGTGAGACATTTTTCTTGGTTACTACTCAGGAAGGAGTTGCTTCAGAATACTCTGAATGCAATTTAGGGATTCCCATTTGGTGTTCTTTCATGGCTTTGGTCATAGTTCTGGGAGTCAGAGCCTCTGAGCAGGGAAATTTGGTAAAATTTGGAGGTAAAAACACCACTCACATGAGCAGCTAAAAACACCACTCATGCAAATCTGCCCAAGAGTGGAGCCAAATGTCCAAAGGGTATTTGGGAGCTCTGTGTACTCAGCTGAAACACTTCCTGAAGTGCCAGGAGTCCATCTCGAACACTTCTAAATTAGGTGTCCATGTGCCTCAGCACCTGATTCGCCTCTGCAGCCACAGTTCTTGGTGTGAAAACCACGTGAGCCTGCCCTTCCTGGCTGTTCCCAGCAGTGGGATGTGTTTGGGAAGGCTGGGGCTGTGGAATGTGCTGTAGGACTGAAGGATGGGCACCTCCATCTGTTGTGTGGTGTCAGTCACACGACACCCCAACGGCTCCGTCTTCCTTCCTCACTCTTCAAATCTGCAGGAGTTTTTCTTGCCCACAGAGCAGGACTGGCAGAGGGATGTGGCAGTGCTGAGCAGTGGGATAGCAATAATTTCCCCTGGCAGGGAGGTCTTGCATGCCCACATCAGGGCCCTGTGGTGGGTAGGCATGTTTTATACACACATAAGCCCTCTAACAGGGCTACACTCTGCAGGCACATCAGGCAATATCTTCCCAAAGTCTCTGGATAATCACTCTTTCTTCTTTCTCCCTCACCTTGAGGACAGATAAAAAGCCTTTCAGGGAGATCTTAAGTCAGCGTTGCCATTTCAACCCTCCAGATGTCAAAGTGATTTTTATACTCTTTCTGCTCAACTAATTGCCAAGCCTCAACAAAGGGACTTTAATGGGTTGCACCAGGCAATAAACCATCATCTATTGGCTCTAGGAACAAGGAAGGAAGAGAGGGAATGTAAAGCTGGAACAAAGCACAGACCCAGAGCAGGTCCAAACTGATTTATCCCAAGATTTGATACCAGATGTTCCATTCAGACACCTTTAACAGAGCTCCACAGAACACTAAATGCTTCTCATGTTTTCAGTATTCAACCCACTCCATCTGGGCACTTCTGCCACAGGGCACTAACAAAACACTGCTCAATATTAATCAAAGAAGTGAGTTTTGCTCTGCAAGTTCAATATAAAAACGGTAAGAGCAAACACATGTGAGGCTGAACACAACAGAGGAGTTGTCTTGGATTACAGCATTTCCATACTATGCCCAAAGTCTGATTTTAGGGAGAACATGTTAGTGACAAATTACCACAAATATTGTGGTAAACTGCAGCACTCTGTATCTCTGATTAATAAATATCCAGTTCATAATATGCCAAACTCCTGTTTCCTTGTTTACACAGAGTTTCCATACACTGTTGCACAGCTACCACTCCATGGAAAAGCTGCATGCTTTTTCTTGGACATCTTTTTGGGTATCACTTCTTTACAGATAACATTAATTTCTGCCTGTGCCCACTTTTAGCCCCAAGGACTCCTTGTTCTCCAATTAGTTCCTTCTCTCTAGCCCACCAACAGCCTGTAGCCATATGTAGTAAGAACTATTACTTATGGCCCACATGTGTGCAAAATCTTTTTCCAAATAATTTTTATTCTTGAAATCCAGGACTAATCACATTTGACAAGCCATACAAGGCTGTTGGGACTGGGCAGTGGCAGCTGAGGTCACTTCTCCCTTATTTTCTCAGCTGCCAGCACACCTTCCTAGTCTCCCTTTGCTGATTCAATTCTGCATAGGGGAAGGATTGCAGGATCTGGCCCGATTTTCTCTCTCTGCAGCAGCTCCTTTCCATCATGGATTTAATTACCTGCTTTTCTTAACCGGCTCCATCTATTGCCACCTCTTCTTCCTCCTCCCTTGCATCTTTTGCTCCCTAAATCATCAGTAACTCAACTCAGCCTACAGCTCTAGCTTAAAAGATGGGATCTTCCAGCTTGCCTCCTGTCCTCCTGAAAGGCTGACCGCTTTGCCAGACTTCCCTTCCAAGTTCCTTCTGTAAGCGTCTGCATTTTATTAAATCCTCGTGCACCCCACCACGTGTGGCTGGGCTGTGGGATGTGCAGAGCTGCCTTTGTCCCAGCGCCATCGAGTTCCTGTGTGTTTACTCCGCTCAGGCACTGGATGGTGCTCTTGGCACTTCCATGCCGGAAAAGCGCTTTCCAAGCGATCCCTCTTCTCCTGAGAGCTGTAAAAATTCCCCCGGGTCAGATAGTGTTGCACGTCTAAGCCTCTAAATCCCGTGGGAAGGGCATGTTTTGACTACACAATGTAGCTGAAATTGCAGTGGAAGAAGCTCAGCCAGGTAAGGACAAATGCCAAATGAAATGTCACTGCCTGTGACACACAAATCCACGGAGTAGGGGCTTTCACATCTGTCCTCAAATATTTTATTTGCTAATTGGTTCCTTATCAATGCTCCCCATGGCAACGAGAGAGATTTAAGTGGTATAAAGTGGGCTGAGTGACATTATGTCTGCATGTAAATGTGACTGGGATTGTGCACGGAGGAGATGATCCGAGGGAGGTTAACAACGTAATGTGAAACCTCCTGTGGTCTCAGAGGGGAAAGGAGCTTCTTGCTGCTGCCTGAGTGGTGCAAGAGCCAGGCAGGGAAGCTATCTCAGCAGCAAACATTTTTGAGAGAATCAAACTGAGATTCTATAGAAAACGAGTTTCTTTGATCCTTTCACCTGCTCAGAAATATTCATTTTACAACAGATGTTTGTCTTCAGCTATTTTTCATAGAAGGTCAGAAGTATTTTTGGTATTTTTTAAAGGTGGGATGAATAAGGAAAGGAAATGCACTTCATGACAAAAAAAAAGCTATAGGGAGGTAGGAGATACATGTTCAGGTTTTTTCCTTCCTGTTGCTGATTTTTGTGTATCCCCAGGAAAATCAGGCTGTGTCTCTGGGTCTGCTCAGCCTGTAAATCCAAGATAATTCCCCCTCTTCTGACTCTACTAAAAGGCTCTTTCTCCCGTGGAAGGTGCCATAGAAAAACAAAATATTTTGTGTGTCTGCATCTAAGGGACATAGGTCTGGAAAAGGCACTCCAGTGAAATAAAGAGGCAAATAGAGAGACCACTGTAACACTTAGGAGAAATCAGGGAAAATAGGGAATAAAAGGATTCATAAGGATGGGATGGCATCGATGAGAAACAGCTGGACCATATGGGTGTACCCACTGAGCTAAGATGTGGGATTTTAACTTGTACTGACAACTATTTGGTTGGACCATCTCTGGATATGCAGGAATTGGCAGAGCCTCAGAAAAGGCTGTGGAGTCCCACCTGGAGGAAGGCCTTGAGCTACACTTTTGGAGCTTCCAGTAAACCCACCTGGATTCAACTGTTCAAAAGGTGGGCTTGTTCAGCTGAAGGACTTGCAAAGATGTGGTGATCCTCTGAAATCCTGTGGCATCTCTTCAGCTGCCTGGTCTGCTCTTTACACGAAGATTTCTTGGGTATTGTTCTTTTAAATGTCTCCAAAGGCAGTTCTGAGAGGGACAAACTGAGGGTTAACAGTGGTTGGATGAATAAAACACTCCAAAAGGAGCATTGCTGCTGGAGCCTTAACAGGGAAATCTTTTGGCTTCACCATTTAATATGACCCACATGGGACAACGAATTTTATGGTACTTGCAACACTCCCTCCTTCTCTTGGCAAGTGGGCATTGCAAACCATTAGAATTTATGGGATATCTGATCTGCTTGTGCCTCAGAGGAAGAAAATGAGATAAATGGCCCAGTCTTGCAGATCTGACATGACTCATCTCGTTGATGTTAACGAACTGGTCAACTCAAGATCAGGAAGTTGAATGCATGGGATGCTACTGTTGACATGGTCTGTTGGTTAGAGAAACACTACTGCATGTCACACTTCTATGCAAAACAGCCTCAAGAAGCAGAACCTCCTGCTGCTATTTTAGGTTTTTTAAAGAAAAGTATAATCTCATGAACAGAGGTCTCTCTGAGGTCCCAGTGCTGGCCCACACCGGGCTTTACTGGGTGAGGTGTGGTAAATGTGTGGTGACTGACTCTGGTGCCTGCTCTCCTCTACTGCAAAATCCTGCTGCAATGACAGAGCTGGCAGGAGGGAGCCTTTGTCCAAATCTGCCTTCAGCAGTGACTTAAGTAGAGGTGCTGGACTTGGTACTGCAGCAGTTGAAGTGTGTGCAGATAATTTTGTTAATACAGGTATAGTGAGTCTGAATGGGTCATGGCTTATTTTTATACCTGCCAATGAAGGAGTGCAAGGCAGAGCTGTGTCTCCTTGCAGTGGCAATTCTAATGTATGGCTGAGCAAGGTTACCCAAAAGACTGTGCTCTCAATGTGCCCTTTTGTTACTCACACAGAATGAGTTTCTGACTCCTTGGTTATTTTGAGGTAAGAAATAAGAAAAACTGTTTAGTTTCATGGTACATCACAATATTCAATGAGCCTGTCCCTTGGGAACACAGAGAGCTCTCAGATCTTAATATAGACATCTTTCAAATGAGATCATTAATGTGCATATATCTGGATTTAGGGCCAATGCAAGCACTTCGATTTTTGCCTGCCAAATTTTCATTTTTGGCTTCATTTTCTTCCCACATATTCAAAGAACTGTACCACATGGAATCCTTTAAACAATAGATGGGATAACATAATTTTTCAATTGCTCTTGAAAAGGTTTTTAACCACATAAACTATTCCAGGGTTCGCTAAGAAGTTACCATTGCAAATAATGTAATTGTTCCAGACTGAATTCCTTGCATTCCAGAATAACTTTTGAAGCAAAGAGCATGACTGGTTTGGGATTTTTAACCAACCTCTTTATGGTAATACTTAGATGAATGTAAATTTTCTCCAAAAGCTTTGCATTAAAGAGAAAGGACCAAAGCCTACAAACACTCATAGCTGCAGAACTAATACTCAATGCTAATGACCCATCAATCTCACCAGAAGGAAAATAAACATTTAAAAATTAGGAAACCCTGAACACTTTATTTTAAACAAACAAAAAAAGTGAGAAAAACAGTAGAAAAACTCTGGCAAATGTAGAAATAAAATAAGATAAAGTGCAAGCAGTAAATTCTGGCTCTCCTCTTCCCTTTTGCTTAAAAGGACAAGGCTTGCCTTTTGAATGAGGCCAAGGCTCCCTGTCCTGAGCCACCGAGTCCCTCCTCAGAGGTGTGTGCAATTGCTGCTTCCCTGGCCTTCACCTGCAGTTAAAAACACACATTTTTTCCTGGTCATACATTTGCTCTCCACATTGGAACCATTCTTGTAACACTCATCTAAAGGTGATATGGTTTCATAGTTTGTCCAATGGAAACTGTTACCAAACTCTTCACTTTGTAACACCTACAGGTAGAGTCACCTGGGAGAGAGGAAACCAGCTCTCCCACTTGCCCAGGCAGTGTCCCCAGTGCTGTAATTCTTTTCTCCTGTGAGTACACTGGAGTTTAGTCCCAGCAACCCACAAAGCTGCTTCCCAAATCCACCTCTTGGATTAACTGAATTAAGCAGTGGGTGGTTCATGAGTTGAACTCCACTGGGGAGCAGGGCCTGTAATTCACTGCAAACTCCCACCGTTCAGGGCACAGCAGAATCAAACTTTTTTGTGGCCAGAAAAGCAACAGAAATGGAAAACAGCCCAATTCAGATGGTCTTTTTAATCTCCACTTTGATTCTGTGCTACAGAATCAAAATGCTTCTCATTTCCCACACATCAGCCTGTTTCCACTGGATTCACACCAGATGTAGACTTGGCCTTGCATGTCCAGAAATTTAGTTTATCTTTTTAAAGGCTCTGGTTTTTGTAGAATTGGCTTAGCTGGAGTATAAAACAATAGTATCTCGTGCCTTTCAAAACTAAAGGAGTTAGATCTGTATTTTATTAGCCTCACTTCCTGTGAATACAAAGCTTTTGTGGTCATACCTTCCTCAGTTTGGTCACAGTCCTGTCCCTCTGATCATCCACACCAAGGGACTTGTTGGAGTGTGCAGTGGTCTCCTCCAAAACTCTGCAGTTTGTGGCAAGTGGTGGTAAAAGGTATGTAACTGGGTCCTATCCTGACACAGAGTGGGGACATAGTGAGGGTAACTCAACCAGAGCTGGGATCTGGGACTAGTTTCAGAGATAAGGATAGTGATCAATACATTCCTCAAAGCCTCATGAAAAGAGATGCTTCACTTGAGGTTAAAGAGCCCCAATTAAAGGAAAAGAAAAAAAAAAAAAAAGCAAAAGCAAAGACCCAGAAAGAGAAAAATCTTTCTACATGACCAAAAAAATAAACAGGAAAAGTTTCATTTGGAACTTGAGCATCCATATGCACTTAAGTCAACCAACCACAAGACAGAACTATTAGGAAAACATTTAATTACCTCTTTCTCCACCCGTTTATTTTCTTCTGACAAAAAGAAAATACTTCTTCTCTCCAAGATGTGTTGTGTGAATTATTTCACTGTGCTCTTTTGCAACCAAACAACCTCAGTCTCACTCAGCTTCCTCCTGGACTCCAGCAGCTGCAGTGTGTTCACACTCACTGCTTGTCCCTGGATGTTACTGTTCAAAGAAAAGCTTCAAACTTCTCTTTTTCAGAAACCCTACAGGATTAAATTTCAGGCAGACTGCAGGGGGACAGCTGCTCCTCCTCCTGTACTAACACAACACATGCTCTCCAGGAAGATGCATCTTCCATTCACTCG
Organism: Manacus candei; assembly: GCF_025592945.1. Lineage (NCBI taxonomy): Eukaryota > Metazoa > Chordata > Aves > Passeriformes > Pipridae > Manacus > Manacus candei. The sequence continues at coordinate 4,646,393 of NW_026138124.1, read as the reverse complement.
TGTCTGCTGCTGCTGAAAACACCCATGTTAGACTTGTAGGCCAGGTAAATTAAATAAAAATTCATGGGATTTTAGGAGCATTATTTCTGGAGAAGCTTATTGCAGAAATAGTCTCTGCTCACCTGCCTCACTGGTTCCTCCATACTGCACTTGTCCAACATGAGCACCACAGGGATTGACATTCAGGACTCCTGGTCTCTGCTGGTTCTGCACTGCAACAGGCCTGCTCCTCTGACTGCAAACTGCTGCCAAACCTTCTTCACCTCTTTGAAGATTGAGCTGAGTCATGTTGGGAAATCCTTGGAGATCAAGGCTATAAGAACTACAAGTGATTAGAATTAAATGGGACATTCTGGGAGGCACAGAGGAAGTTACTCAATTGTTCCAGGTTAGAAGACATTCTGATAGATACTACTTAAACCTTTGCCTCTGTCAAGTCCAATTACTGTCCAGAAAAAGCAGGAAAGATTAGGTAAGAACCATATCTATAAAGCTAGTACAGCTCTAGATGGAAGAACAAGAAGGAAAAATAAAAGTACAAGCCCCTTGAGGGTTTTCATACTTTTCAAACTACATACAAACCCCATTTAGAATGTAAGCTCAGGAGTTCTAATAAAGGTTTTGAAATGTTGCAATTCTAATTGTAAATTGAAGTGATGGAAGTGATACGATATTCATTCCTTAATAAACACTTGTAGGTACAACAGATGGCAAGCTTGATATCATCTTACTTTATATTTGCAGCTGGAGTGATGCTGCACTCAGTTGGATCCTGGACCATCCAAAACGTGCCAGAGCTTTGTCTCGACATGAACCAGATGAAAATAAGTGCTAATGGGGGTGCTTTGGGGTACCCATATGAACACAGAGCAGGGCAGAGTTTCAAGAGCTCAGTTCCCACAGGACTAGGTTTTCAAAGGGATTTATGTGTTGAATGCTTGTAATATCCAGCTACTTGTAAAAGAGCCTAAGCAGGAGCTAAGAAATGTGTAAATGTGCCTCAAGTGATAGATGCTTCATCCTTTGATCATCTTGTCACTAAGTCAGCAATTCTGTGAGCACTTGGCACTTTTGGGTTCTCCAAATACCCACAGAAAGAAAGCCCTACGTGTCTCAAGTTGGGAACACTGAAAAGTTAAGTCTTTAGTTTAAGCCTGCTTTTTACAATGGCAAAGACTTGAGAAGATTTACCCCAACTGATCGAAAAGGGTAAACCGGAATAATTTTCACAGATTCCCTATTTCAGGTTTGCATTTGGTTTAACTGAGCAAAATTTTATCAGGAAATCCAGAATCCCATGCCTTGCTATACCATGTATTTTGACAACAAGGCCTGAAAAACTGTGGCAATAAGAGAGATTGAGTTTAAAAGGGATTGATTTTAGGGTGTGTAAGGCATAAGAAAGGCGAGTTGTAACAGATCTTGCCTGTGACAGGACTTGGTATCATAATTTCCACTCTAACTCTGCTTTCTGTGATTTTACACGAGCTCAAATGATGCAAATCTACCATTTTATTGGTAAAAACCTAAAGTTTAGACATGTTCTCCCAGTTAGGTGGAAGGACTAAAGCCCATCCACAGAGACCAACCACAGGTGCTGGGGAAGGGACCCCATGGCTGGTCAGGCTCCTTCCACTGCCCCCCCGGTCACACCTCAACTATTAAGTGTTCAAGTTTGACAACTATAGTAGGTCAGGCATTAATACACCAATTTCCATACCAAGTGTGTAATTTACTGATAAAACTTTCTGAATGTTTACCCATCTTAGGTGCTTCCTTCCCCATCACATCAAGGAACAACTCGATGTGGCCCTCAGTGCTCTGGGCTGGTCGACAAGGTGGTGATCGGTCAAATATTGGACACGATGGTCTCGGAAGTGTTGTCCAGCCTCAGTGAGTCTGTGACTGTGGGGCAGAATAGTGTCTGTTGGTGTTGCTTAAACCGATTTCCTGAATAATAAACACCAACTCTGCTTTTAGGCTGCAGACCCAGGGGCGCAGCACTGAGGGGAGAGGCCTGGGTGGGGACCCTGGACAAGCCACCGCCACCTTCACCCTGTCCCTGTCCCTCTCCTTATCCTTGTCCTCAGTCTCTATGTTCCCAGTCCCTGTCCCCTATTCCCAGTCCCTGTCCCTGTCCCCAGGCCCTGTCCCTCTCCCTGGCTCCAGTCCCTATTCCCTCTCCTAGTTCCCTATTCCCAGTCCCAGTTCTTCTCCCTATCCCTGTCCTCACTCCCTATTCCTCTCCCTCTCCCTGTCTCCAGTCCCTATTCCCAGTCGCTGATCCCCTGTCTTTATTACCTGTCCCCCGTCCCTGTTCCCTGTCCCCAGTCCGTATTCCCAGGCCCTGGCCCTGGCCCCAGCCCCTGTTCCCTCCGCCTGTCCCCAGTCCCTGTTCCCAGACCCTGGCCCTATCCCTGTCCCCAGTCCCTGTCCCCAGTCCCTGTTCGCAGACCCTGGCCCTATCCCTGTCCCCAGTCCCTGTTCCCTCCGCCTGTTCCCAGTCCCTGTTCCCTCTCCCCACCCCACTCCCAGTCCCCGTCCTCACCCCGCTCCCTCCCAGCCCCGGTGGCCGTTCCCGTCCCTCACCCCGGGCGCCTGAGCGGGGCTCCTCCTCCTCCTCCTGCTGCTGCTTCTTTCCTCCTCCTCCTCCTCCTCCCGCTCCTCCCGCCCGTCTCTCCTCCCCTCCCGCCGCCGGCAGCCGCTGCTGTCACGATGAGGCGGAGGAGGCGGCGGCCCGGCCCGGCCGCTCCCGTCTCCCTGCCCGTGGCGTAGCGGTCCCCGCCCGGAGGAGGCCGCGGCGGCGGCGCCCGCCCAGCCCGGCCCGGCCCGGCCCGGCCCAGCCCAGCCCAGCCATGGCCCAGCCGGGCCCCAGCGCCCCGGCCGACGGTACCGCGGGGGGCGGCGAGGCCTGCGCAGCACCGGGCTCGCCTGGGGAGCCGCGCCGGCCGCGGGGCGGGGGAGGCGGCCTGGGCGGCCGGGAGCGGGGAGGAGCCCGGGGAGCTCGGCCGCGGGTGGTTTTTGGGGCTGTGAATGTGTAGCGCGGTGCTGCCGGGGAAAGGGAGCCCAGCCGCGGTGTGCGGGGGCAAAGAGGCCTCCCCGCCCTGCCGGGGAGATGTATCCAGGGGTAATCCGCCCGGTGGGACTCGGTCATTGGCTCGGCCGCGGCAGGTGGTGGTGGGGTGTGCCCCGAACCCACCTCGGACGGTGCTCGGTGTGGACGGTTCGTCCCTGTGCTGGAAAAGACAAAGAAAAATGACACGTCTCCTCTCGAGGTGGTGTCTCTACCTGTGCAGAAGGAAGCTAAGATTTCCCTGATTGTTGTCGTGGGAGGGTTATTTCTGGCTGGTTTGGGAGGAATTACAGACGGTTTTTTACAGTGGAGTAGGTTATGGGACTGTGTGCATATTAAAAAAAAAAATACTGTAGGTATTGCTTAGCTTGGAAGGTGGGATGGAAGGGACAGTGTTTAGTGTGTGGGATGTATGGGAAGGGGTGGGGAAGCAAGAAATCTGAGTTGAGGCTGGGCATAATGTAGATACAGGAGAACTGGAGGGATGTGCAGAATCCTGAAGGATTGGTGCTTCCCCAGCCTGGGACTAGGCCAGAGCTCTCCTCTTCTAGAGAACAGTTGAGTTTCCCTGGGAAAGCACTCTGCTAGAAAAGGGCAATGATGTATTCTTAATTATGCATGTCTAGGGAATTATGTGGACGCTTTTTTTTTTTTGGTTGAGTTACACGAGAAAGTGCTTATCCTCAGGGATTTCAGGATTTCAGGCTGCCTTTTAAAAGTTTTAATGGCGAAGGTGCTTAGATTGTGGGTTTTCCCCTGCATTAAGGTCAATGATTGCTTGCTGGCCTGCTGAGGGGAAGGTGGATTTCCTTGCTGTCATGCTTGTAAGGTCAGCGTTGTATGGGTTGTTCTCGTGTACTTTCTGGTGAATAACCATTGTTTATTGTTCTTTAGCCTGTTCTTCTGAGAGCTGCAGAACAACTTCCAACAAAATTTCTTCCTGGCTCTTGCAGGCTGTCTGACCACAGATGTGCAGTGTACAAATGTTTGCTGCCTCTTGGCCAGGGAAGGTAGTTGTGTCTTAGTAGTAGATTAGAAGATGCAAGTTGGGTAGATTTTTGTTGTTGTCGTTTAAAAAGAAGGCGAAAAAGGTGCAAGTAAATTTAGTGATTTGATAGGTTGGTGAAGTCTGTCTTGTAGGAGGTATGGTTTGATGTCTTTCTCCTGCTGTGGGGAGATGAGGATGCTGTAAATAAGACACGTGGCAGGAGGAACTGGCTGCAAGTTGGATGAGTTCTGAAAGTGGTTGCTGTGTTTCTACACTAAGGAATTACAGCTCCTAAAATGGCTCCTCTCCCCATCCTCCTTTGGCTGTAATAAGACCAGTTTGGGGTTGGTTTTTTCAATCCACTTTGATTACTATCCTGTTGTTCTCATCTATGCTGGTTTTATTTGTAAGTAACTTGCCAAAAGTGTGCCTTGAAACTCTGTTCTGTTTTAATGTGGAGAGAATTGAAGAAATGAATTATTTAATATTTTTAGTTGTCTGCACTGCATTTATTGCTTAAAGTAGTGTAGCCTCTGATTTAAGATTACATGTGACAAAATAGAACTGGATTAATATGTTCCCCCAAGGAAAAAGAATGGCTTTTTGTAATTACTTATATTGATTATAAATACCTTATGCATTCTTTACTTGTGCAAGACATATCAGCTAGGATTTGTTTTGTGGAAAGCAAATATAAAAGAACTAAAATTTCTACTGTAGTAGAAATTATATATATGGAACAACATGAGAGGACTATAATATAGAATGTGTCTTCTATTTCAGAGCCTCTGCTGGATGGAAAATGGGCCCAAGAATAGGGGAAGGAATAGTGCAAAGAAACAGGAAAAGAATGGATGTCATGTGCTGCCCTGGGTTTGTACTTTGGATTAGTGTAGACCTTAATAACCCTCTAATCCGTTGTGTGGGGTAACAGTTTCTATATGATAAGAATCACAGAGAGGCCAAGTGCAGAGTCCTTGGTGCTGGTGGAGCTTTGTGAACTGTGAGCTCACAATGTTGACCTGTGTTGCAAGTGGGGGCATGCTGCTTACTGAGCCTGGTCAAGGGGCTTTTTGGGGACATTTAATTTATATGTGTTGTCTGGATTGCTTGACCAGAACAGTAATGTCTTATTTTTCAAAATATTTTTGTTTTGAATATCATACTCAAAATTCAAACCTCTCAGCCTCCCAGGGTTGAGTTTGGATCTGGGTGCTTGCCATCTCTGAAAATAAGGTTACCAAACAACATGTTTTGGCATAGCTTTTCCCTCTCAGAATGCTCAGGCTTTAGTATAATTCCCTTACTCATATTTGGAAAACGCTTCAATGAAGGAACTGCAGTACCATAAAACACTAAATCTTCAATACCAAAGTTAATTAGAATGATATGTCAATTATTCAACTCTTGCTGCCATAAACTGAAACCATTAGTACAGTCAGGCTGACAATTAGCATATCCATTGATATTATTCAGTGATAAACTGTTAATGGCACAGTCTATCAGATATTTTAATAAGAATTTGCAGAAAGAATCAATCCAATATTGGAGTAACACCTTCTTCCCCCTGTGCTTAGGCCAGTAAAAGTGGTGTCTCTGTGGTGGGAGGATGTGCCAGCTCTCAGCCGAGGGAGCTGCTGGGCTGTAGGTAGAGGATTGGAGGGCCTTGTCATGTTGATTTTGGTGCCACCAGCAGCACCATGATCTTCATTGTGTCCCTGTGTCAATAATCCAGGATCCCCAAAAGAACTGGGAGTTGCTGTTGCTGTGCTCATCACACCCCAGGGGCTGAGCGTGAGGGACCGGGCTTGTCAGAAAATTAAGTAGCAAAACCTTGGATGGTTTTATGTTTCCAGTTACTTCCCTTGCAAGTGTATCACTTTAAAATGAAGTGGAAGTATCTAAAAATGCTGTTACTCATCTCCAGGCGAGGTGTGGTTTGGAGGGGACTGGCTGTGAGTGCTGATGTCCAGCTCTGCATTGTTGATGTAACTGTGGGATGTCAAACCCTTCTCTCTTGGGGAGTATCTTCAAAATTGCTGCTACTTTCCAAAAATTTCTTCCTTCACATTAATTTTTCTTGGTTTATTATTATTTACTTGTTCTGTTATTAATAGTTGCTGATATTACACAGCAAATATATTTTGAATTTAAACCCACCAACCTTCACGCTTTTTGGTTTTAGGCTGTGTGTTTTTCCACGTCAGTTCAGTGGACAAGTCTGGAATTTGATTTCGAAAGCAAAACACACACCTTGAACATACATGTTCCCACCTTTTAGAATTTCTAAGGGAGTTTTGATCCACTCAGCAGGTCAGTTTGTCCAGAGTGGAAATATGAACATTCAAGGTCTTTTCCTGTTTAAGTCAAGTCCCAGATTTGTGTCTTAATTTTGAAAAATAACACGATCCTGATCTTTATAATCACCTGTTGATTTGCCTGAAGGCACAATATACTTTATTAAATATACTTTAACCTGTGGACTGACTCTCTATTGTGTTTTGAATGCTGGAAGATATAAATTCTTTGCCCATTTTTATTGCTTCTTGGCGGCTTCACCGTCCTCACAGAGATGATGGACTTACTAAGTGTTTTCTTCCCTCCCTGGCCTGGTGCCTCGGGATGCTGAGCTGCTTTCCCCTAGCCCTTGATGGGTGGAACTAGTTTGTGTGTGCTCCCTTGCAAGTGATTGAAGAAGGAATTTTGTTTAAAAACTTTTAAGAAGCTAAAGCAAACAACGTCTGTCAGCGTGGGAGTGGATCAAATCCCATCGGCTTCATCGTGGCTGATGGTCGAATAGGAGACTTGCTGGACTTTCACTGCAGGCACTTTATTAAAACTACTTCTCAGATGTGAAGTTTTCTGTACTAAATTTAGGTATTTTAACTACATACTTTTCTTTAAAAAAATATACCAAGTGTGTAGCTTAAAAAGAAGGATGAGGTTATGGCTTTACTCTGACTGAAGTCTCCCAAGATAAGAACTGGTAACTTTGATAAGCAGCACTTCCTAACCAATCTGCTATGAAAGCCAGCGTGTGTGTGGATTTCAGAGGAACATCTTTCACACCAAACTCTGATGCTTCTGAATCATTCATAGGTTTTACTTTCAGAATTGGGTTTAGTGTCTGGTTTAGTGGTGGCTGAGTTAGTGGTACTGCCCTCTGCAAGTTATTCTATAAATAGGGGAAACATTGTCTCCTTTTAGTCATGGCATAGTCAGTTAAGCATGATGATGAATTATCTCTGGAGAAATTTAAGTCATTTGATATTTTTATATAAACTGACATAGGAAGAACAAGTGAATAGTGTACCCTTGGTTAATATTTCTGTATCTTTCAGAAGGAAGAGCATTGCTTGAAAAAACTTCTGGGTTGTCCTGTTGCTCTATTACAGTGCCTGTAGTACCTTAAGAATGCAGAACTGCAGCATGACTGGGGATATAATGAGGAATTGTGTTTATTTATGTATTTTTTCCCATTCATGTCCAGTTCTGTCAGCCACAACTCCCCTTGGCATTCAGCTGACTTGTGGTGGTGCTTCTCCCCTTCCTGTCCCTATCCTGTGCTTGTCTCCTCAGGCCTGACTCCTCCATATACAATGAAGAGGAAAAATAAGGCTTTTCAGCCACCCTTTGTGGCTCTTTCCACCTCCCCTGGCAATTTGTGCTTCCACCCAGCAGAGCAGCAGAGCCGTGGCCTTGCCTGACCTTTGCTTTCCGGTTTTTCCTCTCTCTCCAGTCAAACACCAGTCATTTGACCTTGTCTTGGGCAACCCCTGCTCTTCAGCAAGTCCTGTGCTCTCCTCAAACCTCCTTCCCAGCCACCACCTCAGCTTCTCTAAATCTTGCTGTCCCTCTCACTGCCTTCTGCAGCCTCTGTGGGTGTTCCTGTCCCTTGTCCTTGGTTTGGCTACTCTGCTCTGCAGGATCACACCCCCTTTCTCCATGTCCTCCATCCCTCCATTCTTCCTCTTCTAGAGAAAATCTCATGACTGTACAAACTTCCTCTGTGAAAAACGTCTTTTCTAAACAGCCTGGCTCCCTGGCTGTGTTGAGTCTCAGCCTATTTGTTGTTTTTAAAATATATTTTTCTTGATTTAAGATCTCTCCAGGTTCTGCAACTAAGAAAGGAAGATCTCCTTGTGCTTTACTCTTGGTATAGAGCAACCATTCACCTGCTTTTCAACCCTGCCTTAGACATGTTCAGGTGCTGAGTGTTTTCACAGAACAGATTATAGAACTTTGAGGCAATCAACTTCAGTTACCTGTTTATCTTGAGGTTGGCTGAAATCTAGTTCTTTAATACATTGATATCTTCATTTATAAACCAAGTGCCTCACAGATGGCAAAAATTAATTGCTGGAAGTTAACTTATGCCCCTTGGAAAGGTAGAAAATGTAAGTGTTCCATCTTTTGGCTATTGGAGGGCGTCTGAAAGTTGCTGTAAGTAGAGAGCAGGGCAGGAAACACAGAGTGCTGAGATCTGCTTGTTTGGTTCTGGGTGCAGTTAAGAGCCCTGTCTTGTCTTGTGTGTCTGGCAGTGCTAAGAACTGAAAAATAACTGAGATCTTGGAGAGAAAAAAAAAAAGGCAGCCTGATTTTTAGTTACTTAACAAGCAAAAAGCACCTCACCTCACTGTGGTGAGTCACACCGAGAAGAAATTTAAATTCAGGTGGGATTTTATTTTTTTAATTAATATTTATCTTCTTGTTTATATTTTGTTGTTTCTGAAAATGTCTTTTAGTAAACCTAGGGAGCAAAAACGCAGTAACAGGCAGAAGTTATGCATGGCAAAAGGAATCAGAATCAATAACTGGAAGACAATGGAAGCATTAACTGTGTGTGCTCCAGAGGGAATGGCCTGAGGTGGGAGGGAAGGATTACCTGGGGATTAAACCAGACTGGATTTGTTGATTATAGCAGTGTTCCCACGCCTTTCAGACAGTGACCTGCATAGATTGTGTGGCTTGTGCTGCATCTTTTGTCAGTACGTGTTTTTAGCTCTCACATAATTGCAACAAGATTTGCAATTCTGCTTAAATGGCAACAAAAGGGAGGAATATGGAAAACAAGAGACTAAACAGCCCTTTCACTGTTTTCCTCAGAGTGTTTCCTTGTATAACTGTTCACCCCCCCACTTGTGCCTTGAGAGGGTAACTTTTTGTATTTGCATGGGTGGTCAGCACTGAAATCCTCCCCAACAGAAATGATTTATTTTAATCTGTGCTCCATCAGTGCAAAATGAGGAGGCAGCACCATGGTTGGTTGCTTTAAAAAAAAACCAAAACAAAGCAGTAACTTGAAACAGTAACTTAGATACAACCACAGAGTATAAAACAGTCCTTACATCTGTATGTTGAGTGTCATTGGCTTAATCTACACAGGAAGAAACACAGAGGAGTGCTAGAAGTTATTGCTCAAGCAATAATTATTTTAACCATCCACAATAAATTTCCATGTCTGGTATCCTTTAAGGAAATTGTCTTTCCTGAGGCCTACTGGAGTTCATATTAGACTCCCATTGACTTCAGACACAAGAACTGGAACATTCATCTTACATTAACAGCAGCCTGTGCCAAAACCCCTCTGATATATTTTATCTGTGGTGTTACTTGGTTTATTTTGGTGAAGTACGAAGCATAAATTTGGCTCTGTTAGTTCAAATCATCTGACAAGCTGGCATCTTTACGTCATAATTTAAATTTTCTGTTAAAGATTGGTTTCAAGTGAGGTTTTCTTAATTGCCAGCTCGCTCTGTCTGTTTATATCTTCATCCCTGTGCTGTGTGTGGAGCTGTGTGTGAAATTAATGGGGAAGCAATTAGCCAAACTCGGAATTCTGTGCCCGAGTGACGCTTCTAGCTGTGAAAATATCAGAGCTGTCTGTCTGGTCTTCACAGCTTCTGTCTGAGTTTTAGATGAAACTGGAGATAAAGATGCTAAATCTCTAAGTGGTGTATTAACTCCTGGTGTTCCAGAGGGTGCTGAGGATTGCACTGAGCTGATGAGCCATTGGGAAGGGCTGTAGTGGCACTTTACAGGGTCTAATCAAACTGCACTTTTGTTCAAGCATATTTGCTTTCAAGTAAGAGTAAATGTGAGCCCGGCCTTTTTCTGGAATACAAATGTTTTCTGATATATTTTTCTCTACAGCCCTAGGTTTTGTACCCATCTGTACTGGAGACACCCTTTCAGCTGCCCTTGTTCAAAACCCAAGTTTGTACAAACACTGGGGGGAAATCTGAGCTTGGGAATTTGCTTTCTGATACCCATTAAGTTTGAGAGCTTCCCCTGGAGAGTCTGAATGGAAATCAGGATTTGAGGAAGGTCATTTATCACTTACCAATGTCAGTCATCAAGTCTTAAAAAGTAAGTTCTGCCGTGTGGCTACACCAATCCCAGTTGCCACAAGGCAGAGTGGGGGACAGAAGGAAGGCCAGAGTGTTTCTTTTGGCAGGCAGCACTTAGGTTAAAGTGATTATCAGGCTGTACCCATGGGCTGTGGTTTCAGGTTGCAGCTAAGCCAGTCTAGAAGGTTGCTGCTGCTGAGAGGAGGGTTCCTGCTCTCTTCTTCCTCCTCCCACAGGATGTTTCCTTTAGGCCAGCTCTGCACAGTGGACCCATCACTGAGCCAGTTCAGCTCAGACACCCAGCTGAGAACTAGTCACTGCTGAATTAATTAGTTTAATTCATTTAGTGAAAGGCCTGAGAAGTGTTAGAGCTGGTATAAAGGAAGGGTGGAGACCACACAGTAGTAATATGAGTGTCAAAGGGTGCAGTTCTGGCTCTTTTTCACAGTTTACTCTATATGCTCACATGAGCCCTTGGTATATGCTCAGCTAAGTCATGAGTGTGGTCTGGTTTGGACCTGGTTTGACTCACTCCCCTCCCACCCCCCAAATTTCTGCTCTGATCCTGTCCCTGCACAGCCTCAAAGGTCTGTGGCATGATGGGAATAAAGGCACAGGAGGTGGGAGTGCTGAGTTACCCTTTCACATGACCACCAGTACATACACTGATTTAAAATGATCATCACTGCAGGCTTAGGCAAGTGTTCCTGTTCTGTAGTGCTTGTACCCCTGGCATATTTTAAAATGTTTTGAGAATTTCATGCTGGAGGAGGATTTTCTTCCTTTTTAACAGTTCAGGAATTCATTTAGGTGACAAGTGGTTGCAAAAAATATGAATATATAGAATCATGGCACTGTTTTTTTGTCAAGAAATAGATTATGGAGGCTTGGGGGAGTACTAGTCTGTTGTTCTCAGGGAACCTATTAAATTGCTGTAGAAACCTTACTCTAAAGGATAGGAGCTGTATCCTGTTCCTTATCAAATAAAGATGTTAATCATCTTTTATTATTTCTCATACTATATTTATCATCACAATGTTTCCATAAATACCTCTGGCAACAATATTTTCCAGGCCCTTTATTAAGATTTATATCCTTTAAGTGACTAAGGCACCATGTTTTCATGCCTGCAAGCTGCTCTTCTGACAACTGACATTTTCAATTTACTATTCCTGGAGAGTGAGTTTTTACCTGTTCCCTTTCCCTCTTTATTCTCTGTCTACCAATTTGGGTGGCCAAATTATATAGGAAGGGACAGGGAACCACAGTGGGAAAGAAATCTGGTGTTACCTTCCTTTTGTGGATATTGTTCAAATCCATAACTTGGGTCTGAATTCTGAAGCTCTTCTGGTACTTGTAAAATTACCCTGGTGCTCTCTGGTAGCTGTGCACGTGGAAGTGATTTTCCATGCTAATATTGATTATTTCAGCTTTTGAAAATGTCCACAAAGATGCTGATTTGCTTTAAATGACAGTCCCCTCATACCTGTAGCAATGGTAGATTAACAGAAGCCATTGCCTGTGTAAATTCCACAAACACTGACATGTTTCTGGTTTTCTCTGCATCATTTTCTTGTTACCTTCCTTTCAGTTTTTAAGTGTCATCATTAATTTGTTCTTCCTGCTCAGCAATTGGGAAGCAGAGTGTTTGGGATGGTGTCAAAGCTACACCTCAGTTCTTGTCCCTATGACAAACAGCACAAGATCTCAGACTGGTGGTATCTGGGGGAATTTTTGAATTAATGTAATGGTTTTCTTTTATATATTAACTTACTTCATTAAAGAGAACACTGCAGTAGTGTTGTTTTGTGTTGTTTTTTTTTTTCACCTGAGATTTGAGTCCTACTTTATTCCCATTTTCTTCCCAGAAGAGGACAGCCTTTAATAAATCTGTAGGCAAAGTGATAAACATATTATAAGGAGTCACAGGGATTTTTTCTCCCTCCCACTGCAAATGAGTCAGCAATTAAATTATCTTGAAAGAAAATCACTCCTTAATCTGTTGTCTGGGGTTAGCAAGTGTTTACATTTTAAAAACAGTTATATTAGTGGTGTTCAGAGTGATAAATTGTGTAAGGGGTCTCCTTATAGTGAAGTACATATCAGAACCTCTCCCTAAATATCTGTCAATCTGAAATATTCTTATTTTATCAGAGCAGCAGGTTTCTGATGGTTTATTAAGACAATATCCTCAACTTAAATTTTCTTTTTCTGGCAAGAAACACTGAAAACCTCCCTGTCAAGTGTAATTGCCACGTGAAATAGTCTAATCCTGTTCTGGGTTTTCTGGTTATATCATAGAAATGCTGAGAGGTGGTAGTGTGGACAAACTTGGCAGAAATATCCCTGTGTGATACGAGGACTCATTCATATTTTCAGTGTTGTTGTGGTCAGGGAGATTTAAGTGACTTGACATTTCGGGGGGCTTGCTTTAAAATGCTGTGGCAGGGGAAGGGGTGGCTGTGCTGGGGTTCTGCTTCCAGGCTGGAGGAGCCTCTGTGTCTCCTTCAAACCCCTTCTGGTGGTGCTCAGCTCTCCAGGGGATGAGGTGGGCCAGGCTGATGGAGTGCCAGGCGTGGTGGATGTGTGTGACATGTGGGGACATGTTTGACAGCTGAATTGTTTAAGCTCAGATGTCTGAAATGCTCAAAAAGCTTTGCCCCGGGGGCATCAAGTCAGGCTGTGACTGCAGGGGGTAGAGATCTACCTGAGTTGGCCTTGAGCTGGCAGTGGTGTGATCCAGCACAAGCTGTGAAGCATTTTGGAGAATCTTCCCAGTTCTTGGGTAATTCTCCCTCCCTGACTTCTGTGCTGCCATCACATTGTTTGCTCAAGCACTGACTGGGCTCAGTAAATGCTCTCAGCCTGGAGAGTAAATAACCCCTTCCACAAACCCAAGGAGACACTGAGCTTTTTCCTGCAATCCTTTTCTTTAAAAAATTGATCCTCCTGTAAAGAGCAGTTATAAAAAAGAAAAATTGTGAAAGTGGAACAAGATACAAACACTGAGGGAGCAGGGAAAACGCTGGTGATTGTGACGAGGTTGGTAACTCTGTTCTCTCCATTTTGTGTCACTGTAGATGAATTCAAAGTTCACCAGACTGTAGCTTGCTGCTGGCTTTTGAAATGCTCTGATATGCATTCAGGCTTAGCAACACTGCATTTCTGAGGAGATTCACTGCTGGTAGCAGCAGGATGCAGCCAAAATGCTTTCCATAGGATTCCATCTATGGTGATGTCCGGTTGACTTTTCCAACACTGTGATTCATCCACTGCTGCCCTATTTAAATTATTCAGAGAACTGATGAAGCACAAAGCATGGTTGAATTTCTTGGAAAAAAATGCTAACCAATGGTGTTTTCCTGAAATTTTAACAGGGATTGTTCTCCCCTCACACCAAAACATCAACAGCAGAAATTGGAGTAAACAGAGAGTAAAAACCCTTCATGGATCAAGTTGAGACTTCTGTGGGGAAAACTGTGTGCACAGAACTGAGAGGTCTGATGGCAATGCTGGTTAAAAGGAAAGAACCAGCTACTTTCCTGGTAGGGAATGTAGGAATAGCCAGGCCATAATGATGGAGGTAGAGGACTGCCCTTGGGAAGAGATGATGCTTTTGGCAAATGAAAGATGAATTGCTGGAAAAAAAATTCCACTTCCCTTTTGTCAACGTGGACATACATGATTAAGTGCATTCCTGTGATACTCGATGTGACTTGAGCACTGTTCCATTGCAGTGCAATGTAAATAATGTTTAACTGAGCATAAATTTCCAACTGGACTTAAGTTCCCTGAGGTCAGAATGACTAAGTGTGTGGAAGAGGTGAGGAGCATTGCTTGTCCCATGGACTGGGCTTATCCAAACTGGGAGTCAGGTGTGTGATTCCCCTTTACTGAGTGCAGGGAATGGAGATTTGGACCCCAGAGCAGCAACTGCCTGGTTTTGTGTCCAAGAAAGAAGATAAGGGAGGCAATAACAAAGCAAGGAAGTAGTTAACATGTGAGAGCTGTGAAAAGGGAGAAAAAGTGGGAAGCAGAAGTGGAAAAAAACGGGGAAGGAGAAACAGTGTGTTGGCTTTTTTTTCCCCCCATGTAATTGTGGATGAAGATGTTTGCTGTATAAACATACTTTGGGGGAGATACTTATTACTATGAATGGCTGTTTATTTACTGTGCAGGTTTAATTAGGCCTTTTAAAGGACCCTTTTTTCTCTTCCCTTTGTTCTTGTCCTCATCTTGTGGCTGCCCCATCCCTGGAAGTGTTCAAGGCCGGGTTGGATGGGGCTTGGAGCAACCTGGGCTAGTGAAAAGTGTTGGATTTGGAATAAGATGGTCCTTAAAATCCCTTCCAGCCCAAACCATTCTGTGATTCTTGGCTGAATTATAGAACAGAATCTTTCCATTTGTTCAAACACCTCAGTTTCTTTAGATTTTAATTATTTTTATGTGGTGGCTCTTTTTTTTTATTAATGGAGAATGTCATGCAGTGCTTAACATAAAAAAGGAAAATAAAGAGTAGGAATAGGCATTACTGAGACTACAAGTTTAGTGGAAAGGTGTGTTTGTCATTCAACTTCAATGAAAAATAATGTTACTTTCAAACTTTAATAGTATATTGCAAGCTTCCACTTGATGCCAATGGAGTATTTATAATGTGGTTGGGTGTTTGTAACATCCCAGTTGAATATTTTTAATCCTGCAGTCGTTGATTTACTGCAATAAATAAAAAGATACTGTAGCAGATATGATGCAGCAAGGCTCAGTTCTGCTTTTTGCTCTCTGCAACACCGGGTGTGTATGGCATTAAATCGGTCCTGGGTTGTTTGCCTGTGAGTGTTCAGTCAATAGAGAACAAACTGGGGATGTCAAATAACCTTCAGCTGCACCATAAACCAGAAATGGTTGGATGAATGCAGCAGTGTCTCTGAAAACCCCAAATGGGGAACTGAGTCCCTTCTGCAGAAGGACTCACTGGTGGTGACGTTGGGCAGCAACGGCCCTGCTGCTGGGGCACAGCTGGGGGGGACAGTCACCAGGTTTTCCCCTTTTTATAGCTGAGTTACCATCATTGCAGGCAGTGAAATACTCTGAAAAAGGCGGTGTGACAGTCTCAGTGCAGAGGGGTTTGTTGCCACTCTGAAAATGAGAGTGGCAAGTGGGAGGTGGGGGGAGATGAGATGAGGAGTGCGTGGTGACCACTGAGCTCGAGCCATTTGTCCTGGTGAGTAAAATGCTTGATGCTTCCAAATGAAAGTCTGAGAAAAGCAAGTAATTCTATTCTTCCTTTTTTTTTTCCCCCCCCTTGAGTTTGCTCTGCTGCTGCTCAATACCTGTGTGTCAGGGCAGCTGTTTTTCCTTGCAAAAAGAGCAACCCACGTTTCCAAAGTCAGGAATTGCTTCTGTTCAAGGAGCTTATTCAAAGAACCATAATCTGTTCCTTTGCTTCTGAGTGCCTGGTGCAAACAGCTGTATGGGAGTTGTTGTAAGAGTGGGGAGGGTTGGCAGCTTGGCTGTTCTTTCATAATCAAACCTTCTTTGAATAAAATAAAGAAAAGCTTTTTGCAGTCTAAATACAAGTCCTGGTGGCAGACTTAGATGAAAAATTTATATGGTAACATAATTGTGGCTCCAGTGTGATGTCACAACAGAGGAAAATTAGTACCTTTAGGAAATAAGCAGCCATATATTTTTATTTTTCCTTACTTTTGTCTTGAGCAGTCATGATAGGAAAAGAAAGGTAGAAAATGACAGAAAATTTATTGTACATGTAGATTTTTTCCTGATCTGTTTTCTTATTGCAGCTGTGTAAGGCTGAACTCTTGATGTCATGTTTGACACTTTTAAATATCAAGCAGAAAGCTTTGTGGCATTAATTTTATAAATAGACCTAGTACTCAAAAATAGTCTCATTGATAATCAGCTTTGTCTGTCTTAGCTCTGGAATGGTCCCTCCATGTTTGTGTAACAGAAACTCTGTCATACATAGAATTTAATCCTTTTTGGAGCTGATCTGTGGAGCAGCATATAAATAACCAGTCAATAAGAAATGTGTGTTTGTTCCTGTGTTTTCCTAGAATTGGAATTTCACTGTGTAGTAGGTTAAGAGAAAGTTGTATATTCTTCACTAGAGTTTCTCTGTGTGGGTTCCAGTAGTTTCATGGTTCTCCTGTAGTTTGATGACTCTGCTCTGAGATGAATTTTGCTGCCTTTCTTTTGGCTTGAGGCACATGATAACACGCACTGTGCTTTGCTGTGATGTCAGGGGGATGGGGATTCCTGCATCTCATCTGTTGTGTCTCTGCAAAATCTGTGTTCTTAGCTGGAAACAAAGCTAGTAATTTAATTAGTGCATATAATTCTATCATCAGCATTCTATTTGTCCTAATAATCCAGGGGGAAAAGTGCTATTTACAGCTAATAAATTGTTGGCCCAAGGGGTTTCTGGTTTATGTTTTAGTTTGGCGTATCAATTTCAATTTAATTTTTTTCTCAGTGCTATTTCAGGAGTTAAGAAATTGGGTCTTCGGGGTGTTTGTTTGTTTCTTGATGACTTAGGGCCCTAAATAGGAATTTAGGTCTCCCCCAGTGCTGCTCTTGGGAAATACAGCGTGTTCCCTGCCTGTTCTGATCCCGGGTGTCACACAGGATCCTGTTTCAGTCGGGCACAGCTCCCCCAGAACTGCCCATCTCTGGGCTCTGTTTACACCTCACTGGTGTTGTTAAACATTGATAGTGCCTTCTGTGCTGGGAATGGGAGCATGGGGACAGCGCCTGGAAACCCAGGGAATGCTGACGCTGCAAAATGTGTGTTTGGCTTTGGGGTTGTTTTTCAGTTGATGCCCTACGATGGCAAATAAGTTCTCTGTTTCAGCTCTGTTACAGGCCTGGGGTGAGTTGGACCTAAATTTAGAGCGAGAAGTGAGTGATAAATGACAAAGGGCTAATTGGAATTCTATGAATGAGTCCATTTCCTGCCATTGACTCCAATTCCAGGTGGACTTTAATCTGTGCCATGTAGCCTGCGGGTACCTGTGGCTGGCAATCTGGGTTTGGGATCATTTCGGGAAGTGTCTGTATGGCTGTGGTACAAATTATACCACTGAAGAAGAAAATAGTTTCTTTTTGAACTTAATCACTTAGCAGAAAGCTGGCAATTGCCAGTCTGTCTCAGAAAATAAACTATCTTTTGCTTTTACTTTTTGTGCACGTGCGTTTGAGGGGGTTGATGTTTATTGTCCTCAAGTTTGTGCCTTGTACCACTGCAGTGGGGGTGTGCCAAGGTCTGTCCTGAACTGTACATGTGGCACAGGTGGTAAAACCACTTTAAATGTAGTATCTGAGTAGAAAGAAGGATGTTCATGCACAGCTGCAGCGATGCATGACCTGCAGTTGAGATCTTAAACTCTGTGGTTTTTTGAATGCTTGCAGCTGGTCCTGACAGCTGCTGGAGCTCAGTTGTGGTGGGGGTTGATTAGTTACTTATTTATTACTTTTTAGACATACCCACCAGGCTGCAGACAGGGGGAACACTGTAAAAATGTAAATATTTAAACTTCATTTCCTTCGGGGTCACTCTGCCCTCCCTCTTTCTGTTTGGGCGGGAGGATTTAAAAAGGATGAGTCTGTTCTTCCTCCAGCTTAAAGCACTTCAACTTTCTGCTCTTGAGGTGTCCTCTTGTCCTTCCATCCTCGGCAGAAGCAACTCTTACTTTTGGAAGAACTTAGAACCCTGTTGTGTTGCACAGCAGCTCCTGCTCTTTGCTAAAGGAGGATGGAAAGGGAATCAAGTAAACAAGGAGTGCTCCAGCCGTCTTTGGGAGCGGGAGGCTTGGCTGATGTTTGCGGTTGATTCAACTTTCAGAATCACTCATTGTGGAATGGAACAGTTGATTTGTGTGGTTTTAAAATGCTGTGTGCAAGGTGAGGGATGGTTTGACTGTGTGCACGTTGCTCCAGACCCCTGGGCGCTACCTGTGGGTGCTGGCCCTGGCTGGTGCCCCTGCCCCTGGCACGGAGCTCACTTGGGCTTTAGTGCCTCTAAATGTTCCCCTCTAGGGGTTAAACTGAGCTCAAGCCCAGCTCCTGAGAGCCCAGCAGGGCTGTGCACTGTGGTGTGGAGGAGGTGGCTGTGGCTCTCTGGCTGTGGGAGCAGCTCCTCTGGCAGAACTCAGCGAGGAGCAGCAACACAGGCACAGCCTCTCCCTTGGGAAGACTTCAGCAAGGCTTCAAAAGCAACTCTGTAGCCTTGGGCCTCCAAAAGCCTCCAGCTTTTGCTACCTGGACCTGGCTCCACGTGTGCTGCTTCCTCCCTAGTTTTCGTCCAGCCACTCTCTGAACACACACTTGAAGCTTTGCCTCAGTGTGTCTTTGCTGCAGGTTCCTTTTGTTTGCTGGAGATCACTCCTGTGCAGTTGGCTTTGAACTTTGAACCCCCACACAGGGATTGCTGGCCAGAAAAATTCATGTGTTCATATTTAAGGTGATAAAACCCCAGGATTCTGGTAAAAAGGCGACATTAAAATTTCTTCAATCCTGTATCTACACATATCTTTTATTCAGATATCAAGATATAAGATATATTAAAATATATTTCATATATATATAAAGATATATCAGATATAAAGATATATCAGATATAAAGATATATCAGATATAAAGATATCTCATTAATATATCTTTTATTATTTATTGTGTTATCTATATATATGTTATTATTTTATATTATATCTACATATATCTTATTCAATACAAAGTTGAGCAGATTAAGTGCTGTATTTTGTAACACCATAAGCCCTCATAACCAGCAATCAGGAAAACATACCTATGCTCTTAAAAGATCCTTTTGTTTGTGTCTGCTCTTGTTATACATCATCTGGTACTAAAAATAAATATAACTCACCCCATCTCAAAGGCATCAACCATCCAGGGTTTTACCACTTTGAGCTCTGGAGCTCATTCCAGCTGCTTTGAAGTCTAAATGTTTGGTGCTGAAGTCTGACTATGTTGTAGTTGTACTGTATTTTCACGACTTGCTTTTGGTGGGAGCGCGTTGGGTGGGAGCTGTAAACACCTCTGGGGGATCAATATTTTACACGTCGAGGCTGTAGCTGAAGTGATTCAGCTTTGCCCAGCAGAGTTGGACCACGGCCACAAAAGGCTTTTGCAGAACAGATAGAGACTCATGCAGGGGAATATTTTTTCCCCAGTGCATCCCAGCGGGGAGGTGGGTTTGGTCCCGGCTCGCCTGTCTGTTGTTCCTGTTTGGTGTTGGAATTGTGAGCTGTGCAAGGTAAAACTGCCACCTAAAGCAGAGCTGCACTTCTTGAGGTGCAAAGAAATTGCTGTTGCACAGGAAGGACAATGTTACAGGGTCAGTAGTTGTGTGGGGTCTTTGTACCATCGTACAATGGTGGTGTATTTTTTTTCAATTATAAGCATGTTGTAACAGTCTTTAGGTGCTTTGTGGACTTCCTACTCTTCCCTCTTTTGTTGTACTGCTAATGTGGTAAACTCTGGAAAATAGGGTGATGTCTGTGTGTCCTTGAGGATTTTTACCTGCTGGAAATGAGGAGACTTTGACATTATAATCAGTCACTTCTCCATAGATCGTGGTCATCTCCTGGCAAACTTCTCTGAGTGTAATCTCATTCATCTTTTGGTGAACATGCAGAACTGAAGACTGGATAGATAATGGCACCTAATTTTTAGCTTATGGGTTTTCCTGTGCTTTGTTCTTCCCTGGCTGTGAGCTGAACTGCTGTCACTTTGTTTTCTTTGACCTCAGCCTCTGGGAACTTGGTGCTTTATTACTCAGCCTTCACACACTGCTCCTGTGCCTCATGACTAAATTCCCAGTGTTTTGGAAAGGAGCACCAATGGAAGAAAAAAAAATCACCAGAATTATTTCTGTTTCTTCTCTCTCTGTACATAGGAAATTGTGGTTTTCTTTGGGAGATTGTTTCCTGCAGAATTCCCTGCCCCATCTCCAGTGCCCTGGAGATGTCTAATTACAATTAGGTGCTACAGTCTAAGAAAACTTATCCTTCTTTTTTCCTCAGAGGACTGACTAGTTTTCCTGATATATAATGGGGCAATGGCTGAGCTAATGATGAAGATATTTTAGAAAGAGTGAGCCCTGAACCTCAGTCTTGCAGAATGGGCTGCCTGGATAACTGTTAGTGACATACCTTATCTTCTGTTTTATTTTTAGTTGCTCTTCTACAACGGGTGGCAGAATTGGAAAAGGTCAATGCAGAATTTCTGCGCACAAAGCAGCAACTTGAGCAAGAATTTAATCAAAAGAGAGCAAAATTTAAGGAGTTATATCTGGCTAAGGAAGGTAAGTCCTCAATTCTCTTCAAATAATCTCTGTATGAACAATAGGCTTTTAAACAGGTATGGTAAGAACATAAGAGAGAGCAGAGTAAAATTCAATAGGAATTTAGCTTCCTGAAGTGGGTTTTTAGAATTAAATTGAAGGTTTTGCCTGCATGGATAGGAGTCAGAGCAACTTGATGTCCATGCTGAAACTCCACCACTGAGTTTTAATTCTGCCTGAATTCATTGTGAGCTCATTTTCTCTGAGCAGCAGCTGATCTGGGAAGTGGAAAGACATCTCCTGGCTGCTGTGCTCTTTGTACTTTGTGGCCAGCTTTTCTGTGTAGCATTAATTTGTCTTAAATTTCCATCTGAGGTAGGCTGTAAGCAGACAAACATCATAAAAGTTTTAATACCAGCCAAGGGCATCTATTTCAATAACACAATTTATAGGAAAATTCGAACCATATGAGCTCAAATATCTGATGAAGAATTGGAGAGTAGAGATAGCTGTTCTGAGAGCCAAATTGATTTATTTCTATTTCTGATGATTTTCCTGTCTTTAACATATGAAAGCAGAGCCAAAAAATAATGCACTAAGACTGCAGCTGCTGTATAAGCTTATGAGAGCAGAAATACAACAGGCATAATGCAGATCAGATCATACAGAAAACCTATTGCTTGGTGTTTTAGCAGCTGAATGAAAGGAAATTTTAAGATATACAAGACACTACTGATGAGATCAGCAATAATTCTCCCATTTTGGTACAGTCAGAAAACAGAAAATAAAAATAAATTGTGACAGGGGAAGAAAACAAAAACAACTTTCACACATACTGAAGTGAAGGGACACCAGAGGAGAATATACAAGCAATTACTTTCCTTTCTTTTTTTGCTTCCCTGTCTCCCAGACCCTTTCCTAAATGTACTTTGGGAAGGTTGCAACCCATCCTTAATAGTGTTGTTTGAAAACTAAATAATATAAATGCTACAGAGACTTGGCTTTTTTAGACAAGGATTAATGCCCTTTTAAGTACCTGATTAGCTCTGGGTTCCATATCCTCTCTCAAGGGGTGGGAGCACCAGGATTGATTTTTGGCACTGAGGGAAGTACCTGGAGGTAGCTTGGTGCTTGTTGTGCATTGGCCAGATGTTTCAGCTAAAAGTGAAACAGGCTAACACAAAACTGTATTTTGTGTTGGTGCTTTTGGAATTCATTACATAATATAGATCTTCCAGAGCTGTTTGTTTCAGATTAACTGAAAACTCGGGAGGATAATATGAAATTAGTTTAATTTCTGTTTGTGGTTGCAACAATTAGAGAAATAGTGGGTGTTCCACTGAATGTATCCCTTTTATTAGTAGAAGCTCAGTGTTAGCAAAGTCATGGTAAAGAGCAAATTAGCCTGAAGAGTTTTCTTGTGTGGGCTCCACGAAGTGGTCACAGAGAGTTTCTGCTCAAGAAATATGAAGTGTTCTATCCAAATTCAGAACCAAGTTGGTGCCAGAAGTGGGGGAAAGACTGTCTTCCTCTTTTGCTTACCTTTTCAAGATTCTTTACCAGAATGAGTTCAATAAAGAGAACTAAATAAAAGCATAGTTGACTTCCATCAGGGATATTGGGTCTTAGGTTATATCTGCAGTGTCTGCTTTGTGACTGTATCCATGAGAATATACTTCTTTAATAAAAACAAGGGCAAACAAAGCCAAGAAATAGCATTCCCTAAAGATACCTGCCAACTTTTGTGCAGTTATTATGGTAGATGTTTTAATATCAGTGCACTGTTCTTTGCCATAGCAACTGGGGATACTTTTCAGGTTGAATTTATTAATCAAGCTAAATATATGTAATCCTTCTTTCAGAGGACCTGAAAAGACAGAATGCAGTGCTGCAGGCAGCCCAGGATGATCTGGGCCAGCTGAGGACCCAGCTGATGGAAGCTCATGCAGAGATGGAGAACATCAAAGCAATAGCTACAGTGTCAGAGACCACCAAGCAGGAGGCCATCGATGAGGTGAAGAGACAGTGGCAAGAAGAAGTAGCTTCACTACAGGCCATTATGAAAGGTAACAAGCAGGCAAGCTGCTGAGATCAGCCACCTCTTCAGGGATTTGTGCCTGCTTTGGCATGGAATGTGGATGACTGCTTGTCATGGCTTGGGAAACCGGGCTGCAGAAGTGCCAGCTGAAGTGCAGCTCCCAAGTGTGTGAGGAGGAGCTTGCTGGTTCTATTCTGTTAACATAAGGATAGAATTTAGAAGGAATCATGGCAATAGCAACTCTCATGTATATGCAAAGCATCTTTGAGGGACTATGAATGTGATACTTGATCCTTCCATGAAGATAGAAGTGTGATGCTTGTAATTTGACAAGTCTGAAAACAGCTTTAGGCTGACAGCACGATCCTCCTCTTCTGTGTGAACATAGTTCTGCTCTCACACAGCCAGGTGGGCTTTTCCCCAGGCTAGTGACTGCACATGCTGCTCTGGATCAATCCTGGGTTCTTTTCTGTGTTACATTTGCACGTTGTACAGCTGTTGGCATTTCTGAGACATTTCTGAGTGCAAAGAGCAAAATGCAGGATATAAAGTGGGGACAGACTGTTGCCACAGCTGTCTGTTGTCTTAAAGGTTCACAAACAGGATCACACTACCCTGAGCCTGTTGGCTGTAGGCAGTTCTTCTTCCATCACCTGATTATGCTTTTCACCCAGAAAAGACAAACCTTCATGTATATTGAGTACACAAAAGTCTGTTTATTTATGCTCTGCATAGATACATGGACCTAGATTAAGGCTCGTTGTGCCAGCTGCTGTCCCTGTGTAAACACAGCTCCTTACCTGAGGGGGAAATGTTAATCATAGGGAAATGAAAGCCATGTGAGAAGTTTTAGTTTCTTTGCATTTTGGAGTAAATAAGTAAGGTTTTGGTGGTTTGTTTGCATGATGTGCTTGGAGGTACAAAATGAGCTGCTAAATGGGATGATAGTCATGTACATTTACATTGCATTTTACAATTACTTTGAAATTAAGAGTTACACAGATTTGAGGGCTTATTTCTTTGTGTTCTAGTGTTGGTACAAATTGAGATGCAGTTCCTTTGGACTTTTTACTTATGAATTTGGATTTGGGGGCAAGAATCAAAGGGAAGGGAGAGTTCTTGTTTGTCCTGGTTTTGACCAATTATAATAAATCATTGGCTGGTTGCAGGCGAAACTTCTAAAGCTCTGTTCTTTAACTCACATTGAAAATAAGTTTTGCAAATGCTGTTTTATAGAGACTGTTCGTGACTATGAGCTCCAGTATCACCACAGGTTGGAGCAGGAACGAGCTCAGTGGAACCAGTACCGGGAGAACGTGGAACGGGAAATTGCCGAGTTGAGGCGGCGACTGTCTGAAGGGCAGGAGGAAGAAAACCTGGAAAATGAAATGAAAAAGGTACACTGAAATCTAGTTCTTCAGTTTCTGTTTGAAGACACACTTGTGGTGTTCCACATGAGTTCGTTTCCACGCCTGCTGTAACTCCTCAGCTGTTCACACAGGCCTCGTTCTGCCAACTTCCAGCCTTTGTTCATGGAAGTCATCATGACCTGATCCTTCAACTGAATCCATAAGGGTATTGTACCCAGTCATGTGGGTTCAGTGAGAGGATTGTACCTGAGAAGATGACAAAGTCTTGCCTTCAGCTTGTAAAAGCAGGTGGGCTCGTGAAGTCCCTTGTCATAACGTCAAATGAGCTCAAGTAAAACCACCTTCAGATTTTTCTGCACTGACTGCAGTTTTTAAAAATTCCCTTTTCACTTCTGCACATATATCCCTTTTCTGAGATCTTACGAATTTACTGGGCCCATTAAAAAACTCAAAATATCTAAAATGCCTTTTCTCTAAATTAAGCCATCTTTGTGCATCACAGCACTGCTGGCTTCCTGTGAAGTACAGAACTGTGCTGTCACAAAACAACAGGCTCTGGATGGTGAAAAATAATTGCCCTGGAGTATGGACACATATTGTTGTAGTTGTTCAAAGATCTGTGACTAAGAAAACTTCACAGAAGTAGATGGAGGTGCCTTGCCTTGAGTTTGGATTTTATTTTGTCTGTTGAGGTTGAAGATTTGTTGTGTTTCAGGCAGGAAGGAAATTGAACCTGTCATAATAGGTCAGTGTTTTGTAATCTTTGTTTATTTTGTTATAAAAACTTGCATTTAAGTAAATTTGTCTTCCCAGTAAGCTTACAGTAGTCTTCAAGTTGTTGTAAGACAATTTTAAAGCAATGAATTAACTTATGTTCAATAAGGGAGTAGACCAACATCTGATAATCTGCCACATCACTGCATTTCCCTGTTTCTGCTGTCTGTCAGCAGCAGAAGTGTAGTATTGAATATCACAAGCATTCCACATAAGAAGCATTTTAGCTATTTGTACTGTGTTGTAGCAAGCAATCAGTGTTAGTGTTGCAAAATGGAATTCTTTTTCTGAGACTTAGGAAGAGATTCTTGACTGTTGCCAGCTGTAGTTGCATAATTGCTGTTGCTGCTCAGTGGGACTGCTCTTCATATAGTCCTGATTTCCAGAGGCAAGAGTCAGGGGGAAGCCTGTTTGCCAGGGTTGTCACAACAGAAGTGCTGCCACTGGAATTGTAAGACACAATTCTGGTTTTAAGAGAAGGTTTTAGCCTTATCAAGCGAAAAAAGACTTTGGTTGAAGCTGGAAGGAAGGTTCAAAGTGGGACCAGTGTGGTGAGTCTTGTACAAACAACCCAGTCCTGGCAGTGCAGCCCCAACCAACTGCCAATAAGCATTTTCAGAAAACAATCTCTCTCAGCTGGTTCAGATTTTTCATCTGAATTCACTGATCATGTAAGTTGGAGTTGCAAGTTGCTGACATGACAGCACAGCTCACCTGAACTCAGTGGCTTCAGTGTGGAAGTTTAGTATAGCAGATAAATAGTGTTTTCAACTATACCCCTTTTAAAAGTGAAATAAATATCCCTGGTGGTCCTAAAGGAAGAGGTGATCAGTTTATTAATCTCTGATTAATAAAGCTGGGAAAGCTTTCTAGGCCTGTAAAGCAGAGGAGCATTTATGTAATGGGGGGGAGGGGGAAATCTGGTCTTCAGAGTACAGCTTGAAATAATTGCTTAAACTACTTTGCATGGGGTTTTAATCTTCTTTGTCATTATTAAACCTGTGAGGTTTTTCCTCAGGGAGACTAAGAATTAGATCAGAATTAGGAAAAGGACATTTGATTTTACCTAAAAAACAAACAAGCAAATCCCAAGCCCATAAAAAGCTGTGTTTGGCCAGCAAAATAGTGAATATTCATGTGTCAGCAGTCAGTGTGAGAAGAGGAATTTTCTTGATCACTTGGGATGTGCTATTTGAAGACTTGTGATCAATTCCTCCTGCAAAATGGCATTTCCAGCCAGCAGTGTTCTATTTATCCTCCATCTTCATAATGCTCTGTTATAAGGGTGGATTTATTTTATGGAAAAGCAAAGCATAAACTTGAAGAGAGCTTTTAAAAATACCTTCATCTCGTAGCCAGTTCTGAGGAATCCACAAAAAAGTAAAAAAATAAAACAAAGTACTTTTCTCTCTGGGTTATAAGTAGATGCTGTACCAGCAGATAATATATCACATTTCTTAAAACTGTCAGGAAACCATACCATCATCTAGAATTCTCAATGGGAGCTGAGGTGAGAAGAATGAGCAGACCAGAGACATGATTGTGAGCCATGTGTTTCTGTCCAGGGCACTGGATAATATCTCTGTTCAGTTGTGTTCAATTTGACTATAAAATTCATTTAAACTGCAAGGAAAACCCATGAAATTTAATACTGTGCCCACATATTTGCTAACAGTTATGCTTATTGCCTGCATACTTTTTTTCCCCTGAAGGAGAAGTTAACAAAAGCATTTATAAATTCTGTAAATAGCTCTCTGAATTTCAAGTTAGTTTATTTGGTTGAAGGCACAGATTTGGAATTTCACACTTCCAGGGTACATATTGTTTGTCCTGATTTGGGAGCACTTGGAGTGGATGGGCAATATTTTGGTGAGCACCCTGTTTTGAGCTGTATTTATTAGATGTGACCACTTTGCCAGAGGTATCCCAGTCTCTCCTGCAAACCTGGTATTTGGCATTCCTGAGCATCACAGGGAGCATGTCTGGTGGGACACGTGCCCTTGTCTGGAAGCAACTGTTTTGCTTTTCCATGTAAATATATTTCAGGTTGCTAATTTCTGTGGAAAAATTCTGTGTTCAATGATTTTTATCATAAAGCAATGATTTCTAAGAAATCTGTGCTGAAAACTTTGTATTATTAATCTCCCTTCCCAAGTCAAAAAAGGTAAATACCTTGGCCTAATGATTAACATGCTTAACACTCATCTTTCAGGAAACTTATTGATGATTTATAAAAATCTATTTTCTTATTGGGTTGTGGTGCCAGATAGGTTTGGATTTTTTTGTTTTTACAGATGCTGAAAGCAATCCACCATAGCAGCAGGTACTTCCATGCAAGTTCTTTGCTGGGAATGACTGGGCTCCCTCTGGATAATGACATGGTGGGGATGAGTTGCCCACTGGCAAATTTGGGCTACTCTTTTTAAAGTCAGACCTCATTTTCTGGTTCAGGAAAGGATCTGTTTTGCTGTTGGAGCTGTGGTGAATATAAATACTCTTCTTAGCACAGTTGTGTCAAACTCTGAGTAGCAGGAGTCTGCAGAGCAGGTATTTTCCATACAGAGAGAACAAGAAGGGACAAACCTCCTGTTCTGAAGTTGTGCTTATTGCTCAGGAGAGGGGAAATTGGAAGGGGAGAGTAATCTGATTTCTGTGAGAGGGTTGGCCATAAAATCTGATACACAGCAAACTACTTTAGTTGGTAATGATAAAGAACAGTGGAATAAATTTAGAGGACAAATGCTTTAGTCTTGCTTTAAAGAGAAATTCTCAAATTGTGTCTGTGTGTTTTCCACTTGTCCCCTTTTTAAGGAACAAACTCAGGTATAATGTTACCTGGGATTTCTCCAGTCAGGCTTTTGTTCCCCTGAAAATGGCTTGGACTCATTTTTAGCATGTTCTCTCCATGGAATCATCTTCATGCTGTGATCTGGAGATCCCTCACAGCATGTTCTGCAGCTGCTGTGCTGGGGGAAGCAGGCTTTGCTGGGGCAGAGGTGGTTTGGCCTCTTGATTTTTGGTTAAGGAATGAGTAAATATGATCATATGTAAAACCATGGCCTTGGACAGCCAAGTTAGTCTGACAAAATGTTAGAAGGAAATAAACATTTCAAGGATCACACCTCCTGGAGGAGTCTGAATAACACCTTTTAGCACAGGAAATGTGATGCTATGGCACCTCTTGCCACATGTAGCAGAATCTTTAAGTAGCATTTTTCAACAGGATAGATACTCTCCTTTTATTAAAAGGTTGAGTGGGAATTTTAACCTCAATTTGAGCATCTCAGTAATTCTTCTTCACCTCCAAGAGCAGACCCAGTGACCAGCACTCCTTTTGTTAGCAGGTATCAGCTGTTCTGAGTTCTCAGCTCTGTATCACACTGACCTTTAATATGGATCCTTACAATATGTTGCAACCACAGTGTCAACAAACTTCAGCTCCATTTACCAAGCAGTAAAAGCTGGAGTAATTTTTCTTTAAGTGGAATTTGATACAGTTTTTTTCTTTCCAGTTGGTCGCTGTTCACAGTCTGGTTTTGCTTTCAGAGAACTTTCTGGCTATTTCTCTGAACTGATGAGTTCCATCATGGACATATTTGTTGCTCTGTGCTCAGTGTTGAACCATGTGAAACCAGACTGGCAGTGAAATATTCCTGCAGTTATCAAGAATAATTAGAAAAGAGCACGTTCAACAGTCCAGAAAATGTTGGGCTATTTTTAGTCTATATGAGCCAACTAGAGGTAGCATTAAATGAATGGAAGTGCTACAATAAATGAACTATAAAGCACTCTTTGAAGTGGAACTCCTGCTCCCATCTGTTCAAAAATTGTGACTGATGGGTTGCTGGCTGCCAGTGACAGGTCTGGGTGTGCATGTGACAGTCACATGGCCCTGCTATTGAATTCCCTGCCCTGTGACGTCCCTTGCTTTGCTCACGGATTTTATTGGTACTCCAGCAGTGACAAAATGTAGCAGAAGGCAGGAAAGGACAGGAAAAGAAAAGGAAGGACAGAGCATTTAAGAAATGGGGATGTCAGGGCCACCCTTTGACATGTGCAGTTCCAGATTTGAACACTGAGTGCTATTTCTCATTTTAATTCTCATGATTTTTACCTGACTCTTTCTCTTTTTTTTCCCCTTTCCTTGTATCAGTCCTTTAATTCTGTTGCCATTTGATCTTTCAGAACTACTTTTTGAAAAAATCATGGGGTTTTTGATAAATTGTCTCTATATATTTTGAAATACTTAGTACAGTTGCACCAAAACATGATGCTACCTCAGGAGTAATTTAAAGCTGAAAAATGATCTTCCAAAACAGAATCAAGCTATACTGTGTGTCATTTTGCAGACCCTTTTACTTTTAATTTCCTGAGTAAGCAACTGCATGGCCAGTACCTCACCATGCAGTTCTTTTGGGTTTTTTTTATATGTGCTCTGTGGCAGCAGGTTGCAGGACAGTTAGGCCTTTAATAACAGAAAAGTGAAATGCTTAATCCATAAATTTTCTCTCAGGTATCAAGAGTGACAGATTTACTAACATTCTCTTCTAAAGCAGATATTCATGTCCTAATCCATACGTGGATTTAAAATTTAGTGGCCTTCTGTGAACAGAGTAATATCAGCCTGTTGTCACAGAGGTGGCTGCAGAACTAAATAAACAGCAGTGAGAGTGAAAGTGGAAGTTCAGTCAGCTTTTTTGGTTGATGTAGAGATTTTCTCCAAATGTCTCCAGTGATGGAAACTGTTGTGGTGAAAACTGTGGTGATGATGTGTTACAATTTATTGCCCCAACTCCAGGCCCAGGAAGATGCTGAGAAGCTGCGTTCGGTTGTGATGCCCATGGAGAAGGAGATTGCAGCCCTCAAGGAGAAACTGGGAGAAGCTGAAGAAAAAATCAAAGAGTTGGAAGCATCCAAGGTGAGGTGGAGCTGTAACTGGATCCTGTTTATATCCTGCAACATGCTAATTTGGTGCAGAGAAGTCAAAATTTTGTAAGAGAGAAAAAGTGTGTCTCGTGAAGCTCTTCATGCCCCATACATCTTGTCTCCTGTAGCTCAAATGGCATATTTAGCCTGTATATATATTTTTCAATCTTTGTTTTGGGGGTTGGCAGTGTGTCTGTGTGTGATCTTGCTCAGAGTAAATTGCACAGCTTCAGGTCTGTAATAGAAAAAACTCCAGAAAAAATACCTGCTTTGCACCCGTCCAGAAGCCTGGCCTTTAGCTTATTGTCACACTTGGAGCCACAGAGACTCTGGGAGTCAGATTTTTCCATCTCAAAGGCTTAAAGGCTGTAGCAGATGGAAGACTTGGTGTCTTGGGGCAGGAGAAGCTGTCCCACTGTCAGTGGCAGTCAGAGCCCAAGGGCTGTCCTGAGCTCTGGGCTGGTGCCTGTGGTGAGGAAGATGAACAGCAGCTCTGTGCAGCCAGTTAGGAACTGCCTGAAGGCTTTTGTTTCCTCCAGGATAAAACCTCCTGTGATTTGTGACTCAGCAAACCATAAAACTGAATAGTGCCATAAAGAGATCTTTCACTCTTGTTCCTTGTTCCAAGATGGGATCTGTTTCTCCATCACGTCTGGCAGATGTTTAGGTATCCCTGTCTTCAAAGGTTCTCCCCGGAGCTTCTTCAGCCTCTGCAGGGCTTTGTTAGTTCTTTGTTAGCTTTGCTATTTAAAAAACAAGAAGAAAACAATCTAAATATATTTCTTCAGTAATTCTTGAAATAATTGCTTTTCACTGACAGATTTCCTTTCTTTTTACAACAGTATTTCATGAGTTGGAATCTTTCTTTTCTTGTCTGTCCCTAAGTTTTCTCTCTTCTTAGGCTCAGTTCAAGCTTGCCCCATAGTCCTGTTTTCTGACTACTGTTATTTTAAACCATCTCCACATCCTACTTACTTGTTGGCTTATCAGCACTAATTAAGGGATTGATTCTCTATCTGCTTTCCTGAGATATTTTGCCCCTTTACCATCTCAGTGCTGTTGTGATCCAGCTGTTATAACTGTGTTACACTGATAGGTTGTACTTAGCAGAGTTTTAATGAGTAATGTGTTCAGAAATAAACACAAGCATTGTGCAAGTTGAATATTTGTGATTTCTAGAAATAAACTTACCTTTCAGCACCCGTCCATTACCTGAACAGGCAACACTCACTTCTAACAAGAAGGAAATTCCTGAGAGTGTCCCCAGACTGGGATGGTTGACTTTCCCTGTTTTGATTCAGGTTAAAGAACTGAACCATTATTTGGAAGCTGAGAAGTCATGCAGGACAGACTTGGAGATGTATGTGGCTGTTCTCAACACACAGAAATCAGTCCTGCAGGAAGATGCAGAGAAGCTGCGGAAAGAACTCCATGAAGGTACCTCCCTAATAACAAACCTCTCATTCCTTTTCACTTAAGGATGCAAACCCCAACATAGCTGTTAATTATTTTCTCATCTCTTATTTGAATTGGATTTAAAGAAACTGGGAGGGGGAAGCAGTGTTTTTAAATGTGAAAGGCCTTGAAATGTTGTTGAATGTGGGGTTCTTTTATGGCAGAGAAAAACAACAGAACCATTCATTTTCTCGAGGGATGCTGCTGAATTTCTAAGTTCTTAAAGTGTTGTAAGCTTCATTCTTATTATATGTGTCTTATTTGTGTATCATTATGATCATTATTTCCATAATGTAGTGATCTGGCTCCCTGAGGTGTGTCAGTGCTGGTGCTGGAGTGGGTGTGTTAATGGCAGTGCAGAGGAATGAAATCCAGACCCTGCTGCTGAAAGAAATAGGGATGTAGGAGACAGTCTTTTGAAAACATCACTGCAAAAAATAAACTATTAGAACTCATGAATGGAGTTGAGGTGTTAGCCTCCTCACTGGGAAATTGTAAACTGTCAGTAATACATCCCTTATCAAAAGCCAAGTTTGGGAATTAAGAAAATGTCTTATTTCATCCTGAACAGTTGTTGAACAGAGCCCGACTGTGTGATTAGAACAATAACTGCTTTTATTCACCGAAATGCATCTCTTTGGCAAAGATGTTAAAACAATTCTGGTTCAGAGTGACTCTCTTTCTGCACAGTTTGCCACCTCTTGGAGCAAGAGAGGCAGCAGCACAACCAGTTGAAACACACGTGGCAAAAAGCCAACGACCAGTTCCTGGAGTCTCAGCGTTTGCTGATGAGGGACATGCAGAGGATGGAGATGGTCCTGACCTCGGAGCAGCTCCGGCAGGTGGAAGAACTGAAAAAAAAGGATCAGGTTACTGGCTGCTTCCCTCTTTTCCTTTTTGTTTTTTTTGGGATGCTGTAGGTTTGATGTGGTGTAACAGGTATGGAAATCACGCCTTGGAGACGAGCGTGTCAATACCTCAAAAATCGCGAGCTGACAGTCCCAACAGGAATCTTCTGGCAGTTTTATAACAGAAACTCTCCAGCATTTTAATATTAATGTATACAGGAACTTTAAAAGTAATGTTGCCAGTAGTTAAATAGGTAATAATATCCAGAAATTAATCTTGAAGGAAGAAACAGTCATCTGTGAGGCAAAACAACTGGAGTAAGGATGTCAGGGCAACAAGTTTCACTTCTTTCTAGGTTTTTCCAGTCAAATACATATCTTAGGTGTAAATTAAGACCTTGGTTTTAAGTTATCTTATACAAATGATTGTGTACATACTTTATGACTTAAGGATCTATGATGTCTTTCTTTGGATTCTTTTCCCTTATATTCCCTTGTTTAAAGTGATGAAGGCACTTGCTCTTTTCACACTTTTAGAGTTCATGCTTGTAAATGGCTGTTAATGGGCCTTCAGGGATGCAAATATATATATATATATTCTGTGCAACAGCCAGTGTAGCAGCTAGTTTTGTTCCTTATTTGGTAATGCCCATAATAAGAATTTTGACCTAGGTAATATGTTCTTTGAATAAAATTATTCTAAAACATGAATTGGCCACTAAGCTTGGAAAGCAGGTTCTCATTTAAGTCAGTTTGGGTGCCTTGTGAAAAGAACACTAAATTTTTTAACTAAAAGAATACTTCTGTGATAAACACTGGGGATTTAACCAAAATAATATTTTCCTGTGTCTTTTTTGTAGCTTAGTTTATCATGAAAGCTGATGTCATGACTACTGTGGTAAAATTGAATCCCCTTTTATTTGTGTTCTCCATTGACCACTGATTTCTAGGAAGAAGATGATCAGCAAAGGCTTAGCAAGACAAAGGAAGAGAAGCAGAAAGATTCAGATGATGAAACAAAAGCTTCATGTTCTCTGGCCCCTGAGGAAACCCTGACCCAGCTCTCTAATGAAGAGGTAAAAACATTGGATCTTTCACTTGCACATTCCTCAGGGTGCTCGTTGCAAATGCAAGTGCAAAGTTAGTCTCCTTCATTCTCTGTAGCTTCTAATTCTTATTAAGCAATAAAAACTCCTTGGAGGTGTACTTGAGTATATAAATTGTAATAAAGATTGGAAGACAACACTGCACAATCCTGAGAGGTGCCATTAAAAATGGTAATTTACATTTTGCATTCTGGATGTGAACTGCTGTTACATTTTCTTGGGCTTTATGACCATGTTTTAACACACCTAAATATTCAGAATTAAGCCAATTATATCTGAACATTCAGCAAGTGGTATTGTGGCTACTTTGCTAACCTACTTGTTGAATTCTGTACTTACCATTTCACAGGGTCCGTTTTGGTTTTGTAAGTCAAAAGAAGGAAAAATTAATAAAAACCCACTAGGTTTTTGTGCTACAGAAGCTTATTTAAGCTTCAGGAGACTCGAGAATTTCCAGAGTAAGCCAGTATTTTACCTGGTTTATTTATCCTTTTCAAAGGGAAAAAACCTGTATTCTTCTAGAGTCTGCTCTTAATTTTTATCAAGGATTTATAACAGTTCAGAATGTGGAAATAGCATCTAAATGTAGCTGAGATCCACTTCTACTCTTCATCCTACAGTCAGGACACAACTTTCTGTTACAACTTCTGTGTGTAAACTGACCCTTCTGTACCCAGATATGCAAATGAGACACATTGGTGGTGAACAAAAAATTTATCTTGTGTTGTTTTCTTTAATCTCAGTTCCTTGGATATGCTTTAGTCCCTTAATCACAAACATCTGTACAATTCCTAGAATTAAATATAGTGGCAAATTTTACATTTTGAGAAAGGGCTTAGTTTCCAAAGTGTTTTGGTTTTCTATATGTCTTTGGTTTTGTTGTTATTTATGACCTTTTTAACTGTACAGAGTATGTTTGATGTGTGGTAATGAATCATGTTATCCATCATGTCCTTACAAATTGTCATAATTTGAGTTCTGAGCCCTTCTGTGTGGGGCACTTTGCAATACAAACAGATGATCTGTTGATTTTTTTTTTGGTTATCACCAAACAGTTGTTGTCTAAATCTACAGTTTTATGTAAGTCTGTATTTTTTTGACATTTTTATTATGAACTTAAACTCATATATACAAATGCAAATAAAAATATTATTGCCTAAAAATTATTAAAACAAGGCATTTACAACAGTCATAATCCAATAGTGCATAATATATATATATATTATTGGTTATAAGCACCTATATGAAGTGCCAGCAGCCTGCTGGTCTCTGCTGGACCTATTTCAGAAGTGATAATTTTTCTCAGGAGGCTGGTTTTCAGTGTTATTTTCTTCCTGTGTCTGATGGCAAAGCAAAAGTGCATAATATATTGGAAGGTATTTTGAAAGCAGTCATATGCTTTTTAAATAAAGTCTTGCTGCTCTCTTTTCAGTGCTACAAAAAATAAAAATAGATCAGGAGACTTAATGTGCCTCAGACACGTCACAGGACAGCTTGTGTGACTTTTGGTGCTGGTCCTCCCCAGGATACCTTTCTGTTCAAGCCCAGCCTTTTCCCTTTTCATTTTATTTTATGTACAAATAATCTTGTGAAGAAAATATTTCAGTATTTTGTGAGATGCTCAAAGCAGAAGAAAGGAACAGAACGACAACATTCACTCGTCAGTACAGAGCAGATTTTAAGGATATCATTCTTTATTTAATTTTTTTGTTAGTGTGAAGCTTTTTGGTTTATGAAAGACTTGTGAATTTACTAGTGAAGGTGGAGTATTTGCCTACTGTGTTTAGGTTACAGTTGTAGAAGGGATATTGCAAGTTTATCTCTTTAGGGGAAAAAACATCTTGTCTCAGATATTGGAAGATGGAAGGTGACTGTGTCCTTGCTTGTCTGGCAGGAAGACAGATTCTTACAAAAACATTTTGTTAACTGAAGACTCTTCTTTACTTGTTTTATTTGTTTTTTTTTTTAATTCTAGCAGGCACACTGCAGTTCTCTGTCCTTTCCTCTGCCATCTTAAGCTCAGTGATCAGGTGTTCTTGCCCAAGCCAATTTAAATTTGCCTTTACCAGGTCTGATATTGGTGTCCAACATTCCTCTTGTACCTTACCAAGATGGAGTATGTAATTTTTTCTTCCTTGTTTTCCCATCCCAGGTGCAGGTGAACAGCACCCACGGCTCAGTCCACTCCCTGGATGCAGACTTGCTTCTTTCTTCTGGAGAGTCTTTCAATAAATCAGACACTGATATGTTTAAAGATGGACTAAGGAGAGCACAGTCAACAGACAGTCTGGGGACATCTGGGTCTTTACAGTCCAAAGCTTTAGGATACAACAACAAAGCAAAGTCCGCTGGGAACCTGGACGAGTCGGATTTCGGGCCACTCGTTGGAGCGGATTCGGTGTCTGAGAACTTTGATACAGCTTCCCTTGGATCTCTGCAAATGCCAAGTGGGTTCATGTTAACCAAAGATCAGGAAAAAGCAATCAAAGCTATGACACCGGAGCAAGAAGAGACTGCTTCCCTGCTTTCCAGTGTCACCCAGGGCGTGGAGAGTGCTTATGTGTCTCCCAGCGGGTATCGCTTGGTCAGCGAGACAGAGTGGAACCTGCTGCAGAAGGAGGTGAGTCCCCACTGCTGTTGTCACTGCCCTGCCAGGGCAAAGCTCTGCCTCCTTTGCTGTGCACACAGCCAGGTGTGAAAGGAGAGAGCAGGACACCATAACCTGCTCCCTTTTTTTCAGCATCACTGTAATAACAGCTGCTCTTCCTAAATGCCTTGGAAACCACAGCCAGCAGCACTCCCCGAGGGCTCCAGGGAGCTGGTGGAAATGAAGCTCTTTGAAAGCACAATCAGAGAGTCACAGAATGGGTTGGGTTGGAAGGGACCTTAAAGACCATCCAGTCCCACCCCCTGCCATGGGCAGGGACACCTTCCACTAGCCCAGGTTACTCCAAGCCCCATCCAACCTGGCCTGGAACACTTCCAGGAATGAGGCAGCCACAGCATCTCTGGGCAAGAGCCATAGGCAGCTTTTCACTTTTCCCTCTTGGAATGCTTCTGTAGGTAAAGCACATTGGATGTGAACAGTGTTACCTGGCTCTGCTCATGGGACAGTCACCTTTACTAAACACAGGGTGGTTTTCACTTTGGGGAGGGTCTGGCAGGGCTGGCTGTTGATCTCAGGATTGTGTGAGAGGGTGAAAAAAGATGGGAGAACTCCAAGAAAAGGAGAAAATGGGAAACTAAGGAAAGGGTGTTATAGTGGAACTGGGGATGACCTGGAAGGAGCAAAGCTAACAACACTGCTGTGTGTGCCAAGGACTTTTGCTGAGGGTTCTGCCTGGGGTGCAATTTGGAAATGAGCATCCAAACTATGCCTAACACACAAAGCTACCACAGAGGGAGCTTCAGGAAATTTTTAGGCACTTGCATCATCAGAAACCCATTTCTGAGAGCGACAAGCAGCAGATTAGACTAAGCCCTGTGCCAGTTTCAGTGTGGATGACCAAGGAAATTGTTGCTTCTGGGTGTTCTGCCTGTCCATTTTTCAGCAGCTTTCTGTGATGCCAGTTCAAAGCTTGCATTTGGTTTCTTGCTGAAAAGGGGAGTATTTGGTTTTTCCTGTGGTTACTCTTTCAGAGGAAGAGAGGCCAAGGAGCAGCACTTTAAGGGGAAGAAAAGGAAGGGTGGGGGGAGATAACAATCCATAGTGGGTGGAAAAGAGGACAAGATGGGGGTAAATAAAAGGAGTGTAAGAATGCAGGGAAGAAGAGACCAGATAAAGGACAGATGAAATGAAGAACTAATGATATTTTTATTTCCTTAATAAGTGCAAATCATTACTTAGGAGGTCTCTCCAAACCTGTTGCAAAGTTGCTTTTTTATTGTTGTTGTTTTCCTGCTGATTTGCTGTGTCTGGAGAAATGACAGCATCCTGATCTCAGAGCTGAGTTAAATCCCCTACTCTTGAGTATTTCCTTGCCCTGTTGCCATTCTGCTGATGCTTTACTCCAACCCTTTCTTAGAATTCTGAGCAGAAATGTGCTGCTTCCCACGTGTTTCTGGAGGCAGGAGCACAGGCTGGGGGTGTGGACACCACTCAGTGTAGGTGGGACATGGAGCAGCAAATACAAACACAGTTTCAGCTCAAACCTGACTTGCAGCTGAACCTTTGATAGAACTTCCATTTGTCCCTTTGGCCAAAACCCATTACAGTTCCAAACTGGCAGCAGGTTTACTCTTTGTTTCTCTGCTGCACACTTTTATTTTCGTCTCTCCTGTTTGGTTTCTTTATGTGAAAAGGACACACTGAGTGACTTGATGAACTCTTCCATGTCATGGCTTATTGCCTTTGTGCTGAGAGTGGGACTCAAGCCAGGAAAAGCTGATATCCCACAGCTGATTCACGTTATCCTTTCCTTTTAGAGCAACTTAATCTGCCACTGTCTCTTACCTGTAATATTTTGTGATCACACAGCACACCTGAGAGTGTGTGGCATTCCTTGAAGACTTTCCTGGCCTTTCTGGCAGGTGATAACTGTGTGTTCTGCAGGTGCAGAATGCAGGGAACAAGCTGGGCAGGCGCTGTGATATGTGCTCCAACTATGAGAAGCAGTTGCAAGGCATCCAGATCCAGGAGGCTGAGACAAGAGACCAGGTGGGATTTCTCTTCTCACTTTAGAAAGTTGGGGTTTTTTGTTTTGTTTTGTTTTGGTTTTTTTGCAGCTGATTTTAAGTGTGTTGACATTGCTCAATTAAAATCTAGATAACTTGTGACATTTTATTGAAATAATCTGATTTGTTGTTAGTGTGTGGTCATGAGCACCAATATGTGCATATTTCTGAAGGATTCACCTCCAAGAACCACTTTATCTGGTGCTATAAGACCATGCAGTAAAGGCACTGTTCTATAAAAAGTGTTCTGCCCATGCTGAAGTCAGTATCTTTCATAATTTATATTTTAAAATGCTTGTCATGCATTAAATTCTATTATCTTTGATACTGGAAGAACTGTTAACAGCAGAGGACCTCATCCTAAGAGCATCAAATGACTGTAGGGTCTTGGAGGATCTTTGTTTCCTGTCATGTACTGAAGAACAGTTTTCAGATGAGTCACATTCTGCTTTGAAATAAGTGATTGAAGTCATTACATGGCAATGGGCCAGAGCAGCCTGGTGTCCCATGGTGTCCCATGTTTCCTCAGAGGGATAATCTGTACTGGAGGGTGTTTCAGAAGAACAGCAAAGGATCTTCTGGGTTGCTGGACTTGGTTTTGTGGTTTGGAGGTGTGTTGTGGTTCAAGAAATAAATGCTCCCCAAGACAATGGAAAATGAAATGATTTTGTTGTGCCAACCCAGGTGAAAAAGCTGCAGGTGATGCTGAGGCAGGCTAATGACCAGCTGGAAAAGACAATGAAGGAGAAACAGGAACTGGAGGATTACATGAAACAAAGTGCTGAAGACTCCTCTAATCAGGTACAAGCATTTGGTGACAGAGATGGTGGGAATATTGCTCTTCAGAAGGATGTAACAAAAACTCCTCTAGTGTTAGATGCAGAGGGACTATTGACTGGAGAGGCAACACAAATGAGAATTTCTAGGGTTAGTTTTGCTCCACCTGAGTCTGCACAGTTTCTAGATAAATCTAACATGTCTCTGATATCGTGCTACCAAATTTTGGCATTAAAATATCAACTCTAACCTTGAAATCTGTTACAGAGTGATAATAGGAATTCGAGTAGTGTTTGAGTTTGGAAGTGACCTGTGTATGAAATAACCCAAACATGCTCTTAACAGTAAGATTAAGCATTACTTAATTACCTCGTGTTTTTGTAAAAAACAATAACAGTAAAGTTTTTGAAGGTGAGTGCTTTCAGAAAAAGGTACAAAAATTACCTTAAAAATGCTGAAAACTTAGGAAAAAACCTCTGCAGCTTCCTTTTAGTGCCTGTGAACTGGCTTACTTTTAAATTTGATTAGAGTTAACAGTTTATTTGTTGCTTAGAGTTTGGTAAATAGCATGTAAGTGTATTATTGGGATAGAAGCACAGCATCTCTCCTTACTGCCTTGAGCTGCACTCCTGTTTTACTGAATGAGGAATTAACAGCATAAACTTCAGGGGATTAGTTTGAAATGTCAAAGTATTTATTACTAATAGCAGGCAAGAGAACTTTGGGGGTTATTTCTTCTTCAAAATCTG
The DNA here is from genome assembly GCF_025592945.1 of Manacus candei. Lineage (NCBI taxonomy): Eukaryota > Metazoa > Chordata > Aves > Passeriformes > Pipridae > Manacus > Manacus candei. The sequence goes on along the minus strand of NW_026138124.1, from coordinate 4,606,947 downwards.
TTTCATGCTTTATTTCTAACATGTCTGTGTGGGTTTTCTTTTTTTTTCAGATCTCCCTGCTTATGGCCAAGTGTCAGAAGTCAGAGAACTTCCTCAGTGAACTGCAGCAGGCATTTCTGCAAGCCAAGAGGAGTGTCCAGGAGCAAATGGTAAGGCAGGTTAAACCCAAAAATCCTTGGCCAGCCCTGTCTGACCCTTGGAGCTCAATATGTTTGTAAAAGACTTTGTCTTGCTGCCCAGTTGGCTGGAGAGAGCTGAGCATCTTAACTTGTAGAGAGACTGGTCAAGTGAGCTGTGATGGCAAGTGCTGGACCTGGAACAGTTTGTGTCAGTCTGTTATAGTGTGGTCATGCATATTCATGTGTATGGAGATCCCTAGACAACATTTTTTCCCCTTATTTATTATCTACATTTAATGCCCCTTTAGTATCTTAATTTTACCTCAAATCTGAAGACAGTAGAATTTCTCCAGGCAGTTTTTCAGGATTCATCACAAGCACCATCACTAGTGAATATTTTCTTGAGTTTTAGAGATGAATGCTCAGTGTTTTTACAGGTCAGGCTTAAAATGTCAGCCTTAACACCCAGAAGAGATATGGATGGGAACTTCATTTTCTTAAACTATTTCTGAGCATCTTGTTGGAATTAAGCCAGAGAATAGGAGTAGGACCTCGTGTTCTAGAGCTAAGCTTGACTTCCTTGGAGCAATTAATGCCCTCCTGTGTTAGAATCAAGGTGGTTCTTTTTTCCTCCCTGGCACAGCATTTCTGGGGGACTAAGAGAATTCCTCCTCATGAATGCCAGTATTCCATTTCTGGGGTCTGGTGTTGTCTGTAGGACATCAGGGCCTTGCTTGCAGAGATGTTCTGTGGGAGAGCATGTCTGAGGAGGTGCAGGAGACCCAGAAAATATATTAATCTGAGTCTGCTTTTCATGCTGCCCACCCATGGCCCAGCTCCTGTGAGAGCTCAAGTCCCTGATTCCCCATACCAGACCAACCATTCCTCTTGGAAAAGTTCACTGGTGTTTTTTCCTTTTATAATGCAGGCAGAGCATGTCCTCTTAATCCTTTTTCTTTACAAGGGATCATCTATTTTGATGTTCCCCTCAGACAACAGTGGGAGGCAGACACCTACCATGGAAAGTTTCAGGAGGAATGCTTCAGGTTTTTTAATAACCTGCTCTTACAGCTGAGTGCTGTAATTTTAATAAACACTTCAATAAACATCACACTGCCAGTTCCTGAAACCACATGTGATTCCCCCACTCCTACCCCTCCATGAGCACAGCCAGTTAATGGATAAATACAGAAGAAAAGTGGGAGACTGAGCAATGCTGTATTTATCACTTGCTTCCTCCTCTCTGCCTGTACAGTTAAAGTTGATCTTGCCTTTATCCCTGGTGCACAGGCCAGGCAAGAGGCTCATGTTGATCCACACCATCATTTTGTTTCCCTTCTTTACAAAGAAAATCAGTTCCCCAGGCTTTTGAAAGCATTTGCTGGTGATAGTAAATGGAGCAGAAGAGATCTGAGCATGACCCTAAGTGAGAATTTATGCTTTTCTTTGCACTGGAGGCTGTCCTGACACAGTCAAGGGAGCAGGTTTCAGAAGAGTTGGTGAGACTGCAAAAAGATAATGAAAGTCTTCAAGGAAAGCACAGCTTGCACGTGTCCTTACAGCAGGCTGAAGATTTCATCCTACCAGAAGCAGCAGAGGTAAAACATTTTTAACTCACTGACACCAAAAATGCATGTGACTGGATCTCACTGGAATGTTGTTCTTTATCACAAAGCTGTCTCAAGTAGCACAATGAACAATAATTGGCATTTTAACCCTGTGAGTCTGTGATGTACAAAACCAGCAGCCTAATCCCACTATGCCATTGGTGTAAAGTGATAAATGATAATAAAATGAGTTACCTGTGCCCTGATGGCTGCTCTGTTGT